>NC_087342.1:201918520-203168520 GCF_030014295.1 Loxodonta africana
AATACTAGGATTTAGACGAGACGAAATTCGTATAATTAGATTTTCTCTGATTCTTTACCTTATCATTGCTTTTAGTCTTATATGTGATATCCTCCAAGACAATGGTCAAAAAGCTCCTGCCAACATTCCTATCTATACCTAGCGAATAATTGCCTTGAACGGCAAGCAATGGCTCTCACAGCTGTGGTTTGAAGTACAAGTCATCCTTGCAAGATGTCCAGCTATCTTAGTGAGGTTGACTTCCTCTAAAGAGAGGAGGTTGAGATGTCTATAAATGTAGCGTGATGTGGTCTCCGTGTTCAAGTGGCTGCTGCAGGGGGGAGTATTGTTGGAATGGAAGTTCAAGTTCACTTGGAGTTACTTGGCCAGTGTATATGAGAATAAATGTCCCTGTGTGTACCATGTGAGTTCCATACTATTCCATTACCTAGTGTGATTGAAAAACAAGTGAAACAGTGAAAATAAGGGAGAAAGGGAGTTCTGAGAAATCTTAGCTTGACATATACATTTTATACACCTTGATATATTTCCAAAGTTTTACCACCAGATGATTGTTGATCATAAGTGTGCATGGGGAGTTTACAAGTAAAAACATGTACAAAATACAAAGGATTCTTAGTTTTGCTTTATCGGATTCTGTACTCGATCAGTTGCCCACCACTTATCCCTGCCTAAGGCATAGTGAATTATCAGCACCCATCCAAACGACTCAACTAATAACAAGTGTCAAGTTGGGCACTGTGAGGTGACTCAGCCATGAAGCTGAAGATCAGTCAAGAATGCTGTCCCTAAGGTATGTACTGGCTGAATAAGCACAGGAAAATCTAGGTGCTGAGCATACCAGAGTTCTCTGTAAAGTTCTTTTGACTTTGCTAGATGTTTGAGTATTTTATAGTAAAATATTAAGAAAAAAAAATCACATCAATCAAACCCCCATGAATAACTTATTCAGAGTGAAAAAAAGGACAGCACCCATTTGCTGTTGACATACAGAACACTTAGAGAGATCAGGGCTAGTTTTCACTCTGTTAGTGATAGTGGGGTAAGCAATGCATCCCACTTCAGGTTTTGGTATCTCTTCCCTCATTTTAAATTACTGGGATGTGACAAGCAGTCTCTTTGTTTTGTTTAATTAATAGCTGCCAGGTCCTGCTGATCCAAACATTTAAAACTCAAGTCTATCACTAGCTATTTATAAATTCTCTGTTTATTTGTGCCTTAGGTATGATTATGAATTTGAAAGCAGGGGTACAGTAACATGCATATAAAGTAGTACATTCCTCCTTCTGCAAGTTACCTTTTTCTCGGCTCTGAAGCAGAGTAGTTAACATGCAGTCTCTGGAGTCAGATTGCCTGGCTTATTAGAATTTCATATCAGTGGGACTTTGGGCAAATTACTTAGCCTCTTTGTGCCTTATCTTAAAGTGAGATAACACCAGTTCCTGCTTCATATGACTTCATAAAAAACAAAAACAAAGCCGTTGCCATCCAGTCCATTCTGACTCACAGCAATGTTATAGGACAGAGTAGAACTGCCCCATAAAGTTTCCAAGGAGCAGCCAGTGGATTTGAACTGCTGACCTTCTTTTGGTTAGCAATTAAGCTCTTAACCACTGTGCTACCGGGCTCTTAAATTTTGTATTTCAGGCAATAGCTTGCCGGTTCACTCTGGTGGCATATTAGAGTCATCCGAGGAGCTCTGGAAAGTTCTGATGCCTAGGCCCCACCCAAGAAGCGTTTTGATTTAATTGATCTGAGGTCTGCAAGTCATATTTTTTCAAGTTCCCAGATGATTCTCAGTGTGGCCAAAGTTGAGAACCACTGCTAGCTTTATGATGTGACACTCACACAAGTCAATTAATTAGGATATTAGTTTAGTTAATTTAGGTTTTCTCTGTTTTCCACATCTTCTCTTCTCTCTTAGGTGCCATCGAGCTAGTTCCAACTCATAGTGACACTATGCACAACAGAATGAAACACTGCCCAGTCCTGAGCCATCCTTACAATTTTTATTACGCTTGAGCTCATTGTTGCAGCCACTGTGTCAATCCACCTCGTTGAGGGTCTTCCTCTTTTCCGCTGACCCTGTACTTTGCCAAGCATGATGTCCTTCTCCAGGGACTGATCCCTCCTGACAACATGTCCAAAGTATGTAAGACACAGTCTATCCATCCTTGCTTCTAAGGAGCATTCTGGTTGTACTTTTTCCAAAACAGATTTGTTCATTCTTTTGGCAGTCCATGGTATATTCAATATTCTTCGCCAACACCACAATTCAAAGGTATCAATTCTTCTTCCATCTTCCTTATTCATTGTCCAGCTTTTGCATGCATATGATGTGATTGAAAATACCATGGCTTGGGTCAGGCGCACCTTAGTCTTCAGGGTGACATCTTTGCTTTTCAACACTTTAAAGAGGCCCTTTGCAGCAGATTTGCCCAATGCAATGCATCTTTTAATTTCTTGACTGCTGCTTCCATGGCTGTTGATTGTGGATCCAAGTAAAATGAAATCCTTGACAACTTCAACCTTTTCTCCGCTTATCATGATGTTGCTCATTGGTCCAGTTGTGAGGATTTTTGTTTTCTCTATGAAGGCTATGGTCTTTGATCTTCATTAGTAAGTGCTTCAAGTCCTTTTCACTTTCAGGAAGCAAGGTTACATCACCTGCGTAACGCAGGTTGTTAATGAGTTTTCCTCCAATCTTGATGTCCTGTTCTTCTTCATATAGTCCAGCTTCTCAGATTATTTGCTCAGCATACGGACTGAATAGGTATGGTGAAAGGATACATCCCTGACGCACACCTTTCCTGACTTTAAACCAATCAGTATCCCCTTCTTTTGTCTGAACAACTGCCTCTTCATCTATGTACAGGTTCCTCTTGAGCACAATTAAGAGCCTTGGAATTCCTATTCTTCCCAAAGTTATCCATAATTTGTTATGATCCACTCAGTCAAACGCCTTTGCATAGTCAATAAAACACAGGTAAACACCCTTCTGGTATTCTCTGCTTTCAGCCAGGATTCATCTGATATCAGCAATGCTATCCCTGGTTCCACGTCTTCTTCTGAAACTGGCCTGAATTTCTGGCAGTTCCCTGTAGATATACTGCTGTAGCCATTTTTGAATGATCTTCAGCAAAATTTTGCTTGCATGTGATGTTAGTGATGTTGTTCAATAATTTCCACATTTGGCTGGATCATCTTTCTTGGGAATAAGCCTATATATGGATCTCTTCCAGTCAGTTGGCCAGGAAGCTGTCTTCCATTATTTCTTGGCATAGACAAGTGAGCACCTCCAGCACTGAATCTGTTTGTTGAAACATCTCAATTGATATTCCATCAATTACTGGAGCCTTGTCTTTCGCCAATGCCTTCAGAGCAGCTTGGACTTCTTCCTTCAGTACCATCGGTTCCTGATCGTACGCTACCTCTTGAAATGGTTGAACATCGACTAATTCTTTTTGATATAATGACTCTGTGTATTCCTTCTGTCTTCTTTTGATGCTTCCTGTGTCGTTTAATATTTTCCCCATAGAATCCTTTACTATTGCAACTTGAGGCTTGAATTTTTTCTTCAGTTCTTTCAGCTTGAGAAACGCCGAGCGTGTTCATCCCTTTTGGTTTTCTATCTCCAGCTCTTTGCACACGTCATTATAATACTTTGTCTTCTCAAGCCAGCCTTTGAAATCTTCTGGTCAGTTTTTTTTGCTTCATCATTTCTTCCTTTTGCTTTAGCTGCTTGAAGTTCGTGAGCAAGTTTCAGAGTCTCCTCTGACACCCATCTTGATCTTTTCTTTCTTTTCTGTCTTTTCAATGACCTCTTGCTTTCTTCATGTATGATGTCCTTGATGTCATTCCACAACTTGTTTAATCTTCAGTTACTAGTGTTCAGTGAGTCAAATCTATTCTTGAAATGGTCTCTAAATTCAGGTGGGATATACTCAAGGTCATATTTTGGCTCTCGTGGACTTGTTCTGATATTCTTCAGTTTCAGTTTGAACTTGCGTATGAGCAATTGATGGTCTGTTCCACATAAAAAACCCGAGAAACCTCAAACCTGCCTCACACAAGTCAAGTCTATTAAAACTGACCAACAACAATGAAAAACGGTTTGATTTGAAAATATCCTAATAGTTGAATAGTTTATTCAGATATTATCCTCAGCATAGAGAGTTTTCTGGAGATTTGACTGCATTTTACAATATTAAGTGACAGAAGTAGAACTCATGATTCAGCACCCCAAAAAAGAAGAGGGGAGATTTTTTTCATGCATCATGAAATAGTAATAATGATCCCCAAATTCATATTTTTATACTGCTCAGAAGCAGAATTCAGCAGGAAATTCAGGTAAAATAATTGCCAGAGAAAGCTTGTTTTCTCAATTTGCCCATAAAATTTCAAACATCGATTTTTTATAGTGTTTAGTCCCTATAAAGTCCAACAGGTGTAACACAATCAGCTGTGACGTTTTTGCAGCCGAGTTTACATTTAATTGATTTTAGGGACTTTAGTGGGAACTCTGGTGGCGTAGTGGCTACGTGCTACAGCTGCTAACCAAAGGGTCAGCAGTTCGAATATGCAAGGCGCTCCTTGGAAACTCTATGGGGCAGTTCTACTCTGTCCTATAGGGTCGCTATGAGTCAGAATGGACTTAATGGCAATGGGTTTGGTTTGGTTTTTTGGTTAGGGACTTTAGTTGGGAGCAAATCTTTGTCTATAGGACCAGTCAAAGCTGTAATACTTCTAGCTTGCTACATATCTTTATCTCCTTTAATAAGTGAGGTTCATAATTTTCATGAGAGTGACAGCTGACAAGGATAAGGGTGGTTCAACTTCTGAGGACATTTGAGGGAGGAGGAGCAGGGCTGGTTCTTTGGAAATATGTGGAGTCCACTGAGAGGAGAGCTGCCTGCCCCTTCTACTTAATGACCTCTGCCACTCCCTTCAATTTGATGCAATGACTTTTGTGAGTTGGATCGCTGGATTCTGAGGCTGGTAAAAGATAAATGTGAAGAATTTATGAAAGTTAAATTGCTAACCTCTTGGAATGTCTGAAGAACACAAATATACAAACCTTTTCTGTATAGTGATGGGGGGAGGGGAGTAAGAAGGCAAAAAGAATATAAGAAGCCCAGTATTTCAAAGTACATCCTCACTTAGGTGGTGTCCTTAGCCAGTGTCTGTATCTCTGTCTTGTTTGGAATTGGAGGTGCTAGCTGTTGGCAGCTGCAATCACTTAATAACTCCACCTTTACCGTGAAAGCGGTTGGGGGGAAAGTGGGCAGGAATTCAAAATGATCATTGATGACATCTATTGAAAGCCAAAGTCAAAGGGGAAAGTAATTGGATTTAATAGAAATAGAGTTTTAGAATGAAAGTGTGTGGGATTTGATTTACTTAATTTAATTAGATTTATACTTTAGATTAAACCCATTTAGATTATCTCATTTAAATTAACTGTGTTTCCATTTATGCTTTTAATCCCTGGCCTTTACTCAATAAGCAAATTTCTCCTTGTAAGGAGCAGTGGAGATCTGTTCTTTACCTCTCCTTCAGGGTCCTGCTGTACTCCAAGACTTCAAACTAGTTCCTTCTGGTTCATACCCCTGCTTAGAATTTGTATTCCCCCAGATATACTGAATCAGAATCTATATTTTAATAAGATTCCTAGGTGATTCTTCTGTATGATAAATTTTGAGAACCACTACTCTACTAGCAAGAAACCGTGTTTGCATAGTGATTAACAGTTTAGCTGCTAACCAAAAGATCAGCTGTTCAAATCTGCCAGGAGCTCCTTGGAAACCCTATGGGGCAGTTCTACTCTGTCCTTTAGGGTTGCTATAAGTCAGAATCAACCCAATGGCAACAAGTTTTTTTTTTTTTTTTTTTTATTCTACTAGTGGTTCTCATAGTGGTTCTCAGAATTGGTCCCTAACCAGCAGCTTTAGCATCACCTGGCAACTTGTTAGAAATGCAAATTACTAGTGTCTATACCGGGACAATCTCGTTGAAAGCCCTGCTCTACCTTCGGTGTCAAGCAAATCAGCTGATCTGGGTCTTTCCAAGGCAATCTCTTTAATTGGCTGGTTGAGCCATAGAATGAAAACACCTGAATGGACTTTAAAAGCTCTAGCTTTTACTCTAAAAAAAAAAAAAAAGTACTTTTTCTAAACCAGGTGCTGTCAAGCCAATTTCCACTCACGATGACCCCATGTATGTCAGAGTAGAACGGTGCTCCACAGGGTTTTTGATGGCTGATTTTTTGGATTTGATTGCCAAGCCCTCCACTTGAGGACCTCTGGAAGTACACAAATCTCCAACCTTTTCATTAGCAGCTGAGTGCCTTAACCAGTGGCATCACCCAGCGATTCCCCTGCAGTCCCAGGCAGCAGCGAAAAAAACTCTGCTTTCTGAGCCTCTGGGTGTTTAGTCGCTATGGGAGCCTGCATTACTTGTGCTGCAGGGTATAGCTACTCAAGGGCATCCAACACTCCTGAGGGCAAAAGCCAAGGGGACTTTGAGAATACAACAGGCAAGAGTGAAATATTCATTTGTAGCATGAAAGTCAGTCTTGTACAATCACACAGGTAACTTTATCCAGATCACAAAAGTCAGATACACAGAGCCAACTAGTCATACCTAATAGTGATAGGCCGGTGAATTCCTACATGCCTTGGTGTTTCTGTTGAAAGTAGGAAGTGTGGCAGAGCAGGTATGCCAGGCAGGAACTTCCAAGGGAGAGAAAGAGAAGCAGGCCCAGTTGTGGCTTCAGTAGAGGACTCAGGAAAGGGGTGAAATAGGCAACAGGCTTTCTCACTATCTGTCACTCCTTTGCCTTCAGTAAAGCAGGAATTACGAAAGTCCTATAAAACTCAAACCCATTGCTGTTGAGTCGATTCTGACCCATAGCAACCCTGTAGGACAGAGTAGAGCTGTCCCATAGGGTTTCCAAAGCTATAATCTTTATGGAACCAGACTTCCACATCTTTATCTCATGGAACAGCTAGTGGGTTCCAACAGCCAACCTTTCTGTTAGCAGCAGAACACTTAATCACTATTCCACCAAGTCAGGAAGCAATAACTTTCATGATGGAATAATATGGACACATTTCCACTGCAGGAGAGAATCAGGCTTCCTCACCTCTCAGCATGCCTACTCCCAGAGGAATGAAATTACTATCTTCATGCCCTCTATTAGCTTCATTCCTCTTATTCCTTTGAGATTTTCAGAAAATCTGTGCGGTAGTTAATGATAAATAGATGTATTAGTACCATCTTGTAAGGGCAGATATATAGTAAGCGTAGATATATTTTCGTATCAGTTAAACTTATGTATATGGATTTATACACAAAGGAAACCCTCAATGAAATGGACTGACACAAGAGCTGCAACGATGAACTCAAACCTACCAACGATCATGAAGATGGCGTAGGACTGGGCAATATTTTGTTCTGTTATACAGAGGGTCTCTGTGAATCAGAGCCTACTCGATGGCAACAACTAACATATATCCATATTCATATACACACAAGCATATACCACCATTTATAATTTGTAGTATAATAGTTTGCTTTCTCCACTTTTGGAATTTTTCCCCAGTAACTTGCGTACTGTATGAATCACCAAATCATGGTTATTTTATTCACTGTCAGTAGAACAGGCAAGGCAGCAATATAGATAATGATCAAGCCAATAAGCACTTATTGGGTGACCACTTAATCAAAGACACTGAGCTCAAGTACTGTGGGCAATACAGAAATGTGTAGGACTTGGTCAGTCTCTTGTTGGCTTTTAGCGTAGTAAGAGCGACTAAGCCACAGATACAAATAACTAATTCAAAGTAGAAAGTGGCAAATGTGAAATACAAAAAGTGTTGTGAGATTTCTGAGGATAATAGCACTGTGTCTGATTTGGGGGTCAAGGGATGTTCTGTGAAGGGGATGCATTCAGCACTGGGCTCTGAAGGAGATGAGGGTTTGGATGTAGGGTGGGTGGGTGAGAGGGGGCGAGAGTGAGAATAATGAGAGCAAGTGCACGGCCCTAGGGAAGTGAGAATAATGAGAGCAAGTGCACGGCCCTAGGGAAATGCTGAGCACATTCTAGACCTATAAACCCATGAGTTGTACTGTACAGCACATGCCTGAGAGTGGTGAGAGGACAGTTCTCCTGGAGTGAGGTCCTGAGAGTCATTGGGTGTCAAGCGAAGGAGTTTTCCTTTCCTATGGCTGCCGAAACAAATTATTGTAGACGGGGTGGCTTAAAACAGCAGAAATTAATTTTCTCACAGTCTGGAGGCTAAAAGTCCAAAATCAAGATGTGGGCAGGGCTATGCTCCACCTGAAGCCTCTTGGGGAAGAATCCTTCTTCGTCTCTTCCTAGATTCTTGTGATTCCCAGCAATCCTTGGCATCCCTTGGCTTGTAGCTGTATCACTCCAATTCCTGCCCCTGTCTTCACATGGTCTTTTCCCCCGTGTGTCTGTGTATCTCTGTACCTCTCCTCTTCTTATAAGGACATCAGTCATTGGGTTTAGGGCCTACTCTCATCCAGTATGACCCCATTTATCTTAACTAATTACAACTGCAAAAACCCTATTTCCAAATAAGGTCACATTCTGAGATTCTGGGTGGACCTGAATTCTGGGGCATATGATTCAAACCACTTAGTTTAGCCAGATAGTAAGAGTTCTTTGATAACAAGCTAAGGAGTTTGAATTTTACCAGTTTAGATGCCCAAGTTCAGAGAGACACACTGAGCTAAGTCTTTCCTGGACAGAGAATAACCTGGAGATTTAGCCCTCCCCATGGTGGACCTGATGTGCCTGCAGTGAGCTCCCAAGACCTGGCTGTTCTAAGTCAACATCTGCAAAGCCATACACCCAAATACACTGCTTGGGTGTTCCCCATGGGCCTGGAGCTCTGCACCCTGGGATGTGACGCTAGTACCACATCTGCCTCTGTTGGGGGAAAATATTCTTGTCCCACTCTCGTCTACTCAACTGCCAACTGTTGCCTAAGACTTGTGGGTAGAAGGTAGGTGTATGTTTCAAAACCAGTACTTCTGATTCTTTCTACTTGACCACAGCTGCCTCCCATGGTTCACTTTCCTAATGAGACCTTTGTTATATTATATATGTAGCCCTCTAAGAGCTAGGAAGGAAGAATTTTCATCTTAGCCTTTCTCAAAACGTGTTGTTGCTTTGCCGTTTGCCCATCGGGCCAACTCTGACACCCGATGACCTCATGTGTGTGAGAGTAGAACTGTACTCCATAGGCTTTTTAAGGCTGTGGCCTTTTGAAAGCAGATCTCCAGGGCTCCAAAGAACCTCTGGGTGTGTTCGAAATGCCAACTTTTCAGTTAGTAGCCCAGTGCTTAACTGTTTGGGCCACTCAGGGACCCCATTCTTTGCTTTAAGCAACTAAATAGCAGTATCAGAAGAAATAGCAATTGAAAGACACCTTTGAGGCATTCATTCTTGAATATTTTTTGCATAAATAAATACATTGAAATCTTCCTATAGGATATAACATAGACAACCTACTAAGCCACATATCTCATTATTAATTCTTTTCAACTTTTAGCGTAGGTGAGACAATACCATATTTAACATCAAAATAAAATACAATTCCCTTATATTACCATTTATGGTTGCAAGCATAAATGAAATAATATATTTAGAAGTCTTAATACATTGCATACAGTACTTAGTAGCTATTATTACCCTTATTAATTACACACTCTGTCAACTATCTGGCTTAAGGAGCTTTTAGTGGAATATGACATATTTTGCCTCTCCATTTTGGGTTTTAATGCTTTTGACTATCAAAACGTTGACCTCTTCTCTGGAAGAAGTCAGAGATTGGTTTCTTCAAAGTTACAACAATCATTGCAATGCACCCCAATGTAGATACTCCAGTTGCTAAGGACTGTGTAGAATCAGGGTAAGAAGTGCACCAATAACAATTGTCATTTTGTTTTCTTTTTGTCACTGAGAAGGAAAATGAAGTTTGGTAGGCATTTGGACTTGTGTCTGAGATATCAGAGCAATACCCTAAAAACAAATCAGTTGACCTGATGATACCAAACTTGGCTGAGTTTTGAACTAATCAGCCAGCCCTTAGCTGTATTTGACTGTTGTTCAAAAGAACAACACATTCTTTTGTTAAAGAAGCTTCCATGTACACAGTTCACCAGGCAGAGCACTGGAAGTCCTCCTCCTCCCCAGAGACTGTAGCACAGAGCCCTTCCTTGATCGTGAACAGAAATAAATGATCTCTGCATAAAAATTAATTTTCCTGCACCACAAGAATTTGTGTCAATTATCCAAAGACAAAATGAAACTTTAAGGCAAGCCTAAAGAGTGCTGCATCTAGATTTAGAGACCTCATAAAGAGGAATGATTACTACATCAAGGAAGGTAATTTCACTAAGGAAATGATTTCTAATCCCAGTGTTTTATTTGTAAATTAATGTTATATGAAGATGCTTTATACAAAGTTGTAAAAAAAAAAAATACAAAGTTGTAGGGAGACAAAAAAAGGGGGGGGAATAAATATTGCACCTAAATATACCAATGAATAAATAAGTTAAAAAGAGAGTTAATTTTAGTATCAGAATGCTCTCCCAATTTGTCTTACACAATAACAACAAAAATACATCATGTTGAGCTATGTATAAAATTCGCAAGAGCTTGTCATTTCCATTTTTTAAAAGGAGAAGCAAATGTGTTTGGCTTACTCAATTTTTTTCCTAACTTCAACTTTTCACCTTTAAATAAATATTACAGGCAACTTGCTGACTCACAGTCTGCCTATAGGACAAATTCCCCTTCTCCTTGGTTCTTTCAGGACTAAGAAGGGCGCAGCCAAGAGAGAAGACAAACTGAGAACGCAAGTTATTTATATACACAGGTGACGTAATCATTTACATTTATGGCTGTTTATTGACAAAACTCTACATAAGCTAATCTCTAAACAATACCATTGAATAAGATTTTTTTTTTTTTAATTTTAAACCAAATGATAGTGTCGAGCAACAGATTTTAGTTTTGCTGGAGAAGGGTCACCTGACCCTGGTAGAGTTAGATACCTGTTCTCAGTGATGCCACAATCCTTAGGATTCGCATTACCATTGCTTGTAGACAGCATTTAATATTCATTGGTTTAAGTATCTCTCTCTCCAATCACGTGAATTTCTTGAGGATAGGGGCTGTCTTACCCATCTAGGTTTCAGTGAGTGAACTAAAGTCAACATCAGCCAGCAGTTAGTAGAAGATTTTGTATATGGGGTGCCAGGTTTTAATTTCAGGCTCTTCCATTCCAGGTCACAGACACCTGTATTTCCTTCTTCAGAGTCAGGAAGCTTCCAGCTTGTCATTTAGAGTGAAACGGGTAAGACTACACAAAGATAAACACAGCTATTCAAAAATGTAAATAAAAAGCTGAAGGAAAGCTGGGGAATCACTACAGTAACAGCTTCCTAACTGGTCTGCTTCTCACCCTACCTATATTTCTGCACAGTGAGCTTTTACAAATTCAAGTCTAATTAACTCACTTCCCTGCTTAAAATCCTTCAATGCACCCAATAGTGCTTGGGATAAAGGATGCTTGGGACAAAGATCAAGGAGCCCTGGTGGCACAGTAGTTAAGTGCTTAGCTGCTAACAGAAAATTTGGTGATTCAAACCCACCAGCTGCTCTGTGGGAGAAAGACGTGGCAGTCTGCTTCTGTAAAGATTACTGCCTAGGAAACCCTATGGCGCAGTTCTACTCTGTCCTACAAGGTCACTACGAGTCGGAATTGACTCAACAGCAGTGGGTTTGGTTTTTTTTTTTGGTCAGTGACAAAGACCAAAACCCTCACTTGCTGATAGGGCCCTAAGTGAGGTGGCTCTTGTCTCCTCACCTCTCCATGGGAGCTTTTCTCTCTCTTTGGACTCTACACTCCAGGCACACATGCTCTCTTTAAGTTGCTCAAAACAGATAAGCTCCTTCCTGCCCCAGGGCCATTGCTTCTGCTGTTTCTCTTGCCTGAATCCCTCAGCAGCACGCCAGTCCTTCTGCTGTCTTTGGCTGTAGACCTCTTTTGTTTGGCCAGCCCAGAGTTTTTCAGAGTTTGAGTTTGGATGCCTTCAGGCCAGTAGGCTCCCTCTAGTTTGCTTTGGGCCTTAACTATTTTTTGTAGGCTTTCTTCTGACTACCAGATGCACACATTTGTGTTACCTGCCTGCTCCTTGAAGGAATTTGATTTGCAAACCCTGGCCTAATTAATTCCTACTAGTTGGCAGTGGACAATTTTCTGTAGTATTGAAGTATTTTTTTAATGTGGTAATTAGCAGGAAAAAGATGGGATAAGGGAAACTATATGAAACAATGAGTGCTGTATTCACTGTGCAAGCTATCTGCCATTTCCATACCTCACTCCCAAGAGCTTCTCCACATCCTTCCGCAAGCTCTACATCCCTGAGGTAGACCTGCATGGACTACTTTGACAGGCTTGCTTGCCCTCAGATTTCCAGTTGGATTTACCCAAAGGGGAGCCCTAGCAAGAGGACAGAGAAAAGGAGAGCGAGATGGAAACTTGCAGATCTGTCTTGGGCTGGCTGCATAATTCCCACTAAAGGTCACAACTTCTCTCAAGGTGACACTGTCCATACTCTCTCCTTCTGGGTTCAGCTCTCTCCTTTTGCCCCATTAGGAATAAGGGTTTAGCGCCTACTATTAAGTCATACAACAATTGAATGGAACACATAAAGACCAATATCCTAGGCACTGGTGAGGTAAAATGGACTGGTATTGGCCATTTTGACAATCTTGTGATCTACTGTGCTAACAACAACAAATTGAGGAAGAACAGCATCATATTCATTGTTAAAAAGAACATTTCAAGATCTATCCTGAAGTGCAACACTGTCAGTGATAGAATAACATTCATATGCCTTCAAGGAAGTCAGGTTAATATGATTATTTTTCAAATTAATCACCCATCACTCATGCCAAACCTGAAAAAATTGAAGATTTTTACCAACTTCTGCAGTCTGAAATTGATCAAATGTGTAATCAAGATGCATTCAGAATTTCCAATGATTGGAATGGGAAAGTTGGAAACAAAGAAGTAGGCTCAGTAATTGGAAAACAAGGCCTTGGTAATAGAAACATCCCTGGAGATCGCTTAATAGAATTTTGCAAGGCCAATGATTTATCCATTGGAAATACCTTCTTTTAACAATATAAATTTCGACTATACACGTGGACCTTGCTGGATGGAAAACATGGGAGTCAAATTGACTGTATCTATAGAAAGAGAAAGAGATGATGGAGAAGTTCAATATCATCAGTCAGAACAAGGCTGGGGGCTGACTGTGGAACAGACCATCATTTGCTCTTATGCAAGTTCAAGTTGAAGCTAAAGAAAATTAAAACAAGTCTACAAGAGCCAAAGTAAGACCTAGAGTGTACCCCATCTGAATTTAGAGACCATCTCAACAACAGATTTAATGCATTGAACACTAATGACCAAAGACCAGTTGAGTTGTGCGATGTCATCAAGGACATCATACATGAAGAAAGCAAAAGATCATTCAAGTCAGCCAAGAAAGAAAAAACCAAAATGGATGTCAGAGGAGACTCTGAAAGTAGCTCTTGAATGTAGAGGAGTAAGGTGAATGGAAGAAATAATGAAGTAAAAGAGCTGAACAAGGATTTCAAACAGCATCTTGAGAAGACAAAGTAAAGTATTATAAAGGAATGTGCAAAGACCTGGAGTTAGAAAACCAAAAGGGAAGATACACTCTGCATTTCTCAAGCTGAAACAACTGAATAAAAAATTCAAGCCTGGAGATGCAATATTGAAGGGTTCTATACGGAAAAAATGGAATGATTGAGGAAGCATCAAAAGAAGGAAGGAATATACAGAATCACTGTACCAACATTTGGATTATGCACGTTGTTGTTGTTAGATGCTGTCGAGTAGGTTCCAACTCATAACAACCCTATGTAGAACAGACGAAACACTGCCCAATCCTGTGCCATCCTCATGATCGTTGTTATGCTTGAGCTCATTGTTGCAGCCACTGTGTCAATTCATCTCACTGAGGATTTTCCTCTTTTTCATTGACCCTCTATCATGCATGATGTCCTTCTCCGGGGCTGATTCCTTCTGATAACATATCCAAAGTTATGTGAGACAAAGTCTCATGATCCTTGTTTCTAACAACCACTCTGGCTCTATTCCTTCCAAAACAGATTTGTTCTTTCTTTTGGCAGTCCATGGCACATTCAATATTCTTAGTCAACACCATAATTCAAAGGCATCAATTCTTCTTAGGTCCTCTTTATTCATTTCCCAGCTTTCACATGCATATGAGGTGATTGAAAACACCATGGCTTGGGTCAGGCACACCTTAATTCCTAAAGTGACATCTTTGCTTTTTAACACTTTAAGAGGTTTTTTTGCAGCACATTTGCCCAATCCAATGCATCCTTTGATTTCTCCTGCTTGTAGAAAACCTAAAATAAAACTTAAATATGTAGGGTAATAATTCATACTGCAAAAGCTGTTCCACAAAATAAAAGTGCCCCTAATGCCACATGAGAAGCTTTGGTGGTGCAGTGGTTACACACTTGGCTATTAATTGAAAGCTTAGTGGTTAGAACCCACTGGATGCTCTGCAGGAGATAGATGTGGCAGTCTGTTTCTGTAAAGATTCCCAAAACCAAAAACCCATTGCTGTTGAGTCAGTTCAGATTGCGTGCTGGAGCTGGCTTGCAAAACTCAATTGTCAAATTTGACATTGAGTCAACAAACCCTGTTTGTTGTTGTTAGGTGCTGTCGAGTCGGCTCTGACTCATAGTGACCCTGTAGAACAGAGTAGAACTGCCCCATAGGGTTTCCAAGGCTGTAAATCTTTCCATGGCGTCCTCTTCTGCTTACAGTCTTGGAAACCCTATGGGATAGTTCTACTCTGTCTTACAGTATTGTCATGAGTCTGAATTGACTCCATGTCAGTGGGTTTGGTTTTTCTGGTTTAATGTTTCACAGGGTTGCCGTGATCCAGAGTGTAGTCAGTGATAACTGGTTTGGTTTTTTTGTTTGGTTTGCTTGTTCGTTTCGTTAGTGTCATAAACGTTAATTGATTTGGAAAATTCTTTGATGCATAATATTTGACTAAAGTGTGGGATGCCTCTATTCGTCTAATTAAAAAAAAAAAAAATGCGGACTATTGCTTGGGCCTCCTCAGCGTTCTTCCCTCCAGGACTCGTCTTAATTGTGTTTTCTCTCTAACTGCAAGCCTACAAATGCCTATTCCCATTACAATACAGGTTTGTCACCTTTGCCCCTAAACGCAGTCCTAGGTTTATCTTCGCACTACCAATGTCTGATTAAAATATTCAGCTAAACAAAAGGAAAAAAGGGCCATTCACTCAAGGTCTTTGCCCTTCAGCGTCATACAAAATTGGCAAAAGCTTTGATGTTACAGCTTTTTCAGTAAAATCTGCCTACCCCACAAATCCCTAAAAATGAAAAGGAAGAAGAATAAAGATGTATTCTTTCTTGGTAAAGAGCAATTTCTTTAGGGGGCTAGGGGGATGAGAGTTCAGTAACACTGTGAAATTCACTTCATGGGAAATTTAGTGAAGCCATGTTTATAAGCTATTTTAAAATCACAGTAATATTATGAGCTGAAATATGCTTTAAAATTTACATTCATCTTGCATTTCCAAAGTCTAAATCTCTGGTATGGAACTATTAAATTTAAGTATATTATCAGCGATGTGCTGGAGCTGGCTTGCAAAACTCAATTGTTAAATTTTCCAGAATTTTGTATGCTGGTTGTTAAACAGTTATGATTTAAAAAAAAATTATACAAATGTACAATTTTAAATTATATTAATTAAAGAAAGGTTATAAATGCTCAAAACTCATGACTACATTTTGCTATTATCTATGCATATGCACTTAAGGTTATTTATGTCTGTCGTTGTTAGCTGCTATCTGGTGGGCCCCTGCTTATGGGGACCCATGGATAATGGAATGAAGTGCTGCCTGATCCTGTGCTATCCTCATGATTGGTTGGGGATTAGACGGTAGTGATCCATAGGGTTTTTATTGACTAATATTTGGAAGTAGAACACCAGGCCTTTCTTCCTACTCTTAGTTTGGAAGCTTTACTGAAACCTGTTCAGCATCATAGTGTTTTTGTTGTCAGGTGCTATTGAGTTGGTTCTGGCTCATAGCAACCCTATGTACAATAGAATGAAACACTGCCCAGTCCTGTGCCATCCTCGAAATCGTTGCTATGTTTGAACTTATTGTTGTAGCCACTGTGTCAATCTATCTTGTTGAGGGGCTTCCTCTTTCTCAAGGACCCTCTATTTTACCATTCATGATATCCTTCTCCGGTAACTGGTCCCTCCTGAGAACACGTCCAAAGAACATGAGATGAAGTCTTGCTTCTAAGGAACATTCTGGCTATACTTCTTCCAAGACAGATGTGTTTGTTGTTCTGGCAGTCCATGGTATATTCAATATTCTTTGCCAATGCCGTAATTCAAAGGCATCAATTCTTCTTTGGTTTTCCTTTTTCATTTGTTCAACTTTGGTATGCATATGAGGTGACTGAAAATGCATGGCTTGGGTCAGGTACACCTTAGTCCTTATAGTAACATGTTTGCTTTTCAACACTTGAAAGAGGTCTTTTTCAGCAGATTTGCCCAGCAATACATCATTTGATTTTTGACTGCTATTTTCATGGATGTTAATTGTGAATCCAAATGAAATGAAATCCTGGACAACTTCAACATCATCTCTGTTTATTATAATGTTGCTTATTGGTCCAGTTGTAAGGATTTATTTTATTTTTTTTATGTGAGGCCTAATCCATACTGAAGGCTGTAGCCTTTGATCTTCATCAGCAATTGCTTCAAGTCCTCTTCACTTTTGGCAAGCAAGGTTGTGTCATCAGCATTATCGCCAATCGATAATGAGTCTTCCCTCCAATCCTGATGCCACGTTCTTCATATAGTCCAACTTCTCTGATTATTTGCTCAGCATGCAGATTGAAAAAGTATGGTGAAAAGATACAACCCTAATGCACAAAGTATCCCCTTGTTCTGTTTGAACCACAGCCTCTTGGTACAGGCTACTCATGAGCACAATTAAGTGTTCTGGAATTCCCATTCTTCGCAATGTTATCCGTAATTTGTTATGGTCCACATAGTTGAAAGATTTTCACAGTTAATAAAACAGAGGTAAACATCTTTCTGATATTCTCAACTTTCAGCCAAGATCCATCTGACATCAGCAATAATATCCCTTGTTCCATGTCCTCTTCTGAATCCAGGTTGAATTTCTAGCAGTTCTCTGTTTATGTACTTCTGCAACCACTTTTGAATTATCTTCAGGAAAATTTTACTTGGATGGGATATTAATGATACTGTTTGATAATTTCTGAATTCTGTTGGATCACCTTTCTTTAGAATAGACCGAAATATGGATCTCTTCCAGGCACTTGGCCATGTAGCTGTCTTCCAAATTTCTTGGCATAGACAAGTGAGCACTTCCAGTGTTGCATCCATTTCTTGAAACATTTCAATTGGTATTCTGTCAATTTCTGAAGCCTTGTTTTTTGCCAATGCCTTCAGTGCAGCTCGGACTTCTTCCTTCATTCAATACCATCAGTTCTTGATCATATGCTACCTTCTGAAATGGTTGAACATTGGCTGGTTCTTTTTGGTACAGTGACTGTGTGTATTCCTCCCATCTTCTTTTGATGGTTCCTGCATTATTCAATATTTTGTCTATAGAATCCTTCACTATTGCAACTCAAGGCTTGAATTTTTCTTTGGTTCTTTTAGCTTGAGAAATGCTGACCATGTTCTTCCCTTTGGGTTTTCTAACATCTGGTCTTTGCACATTTCATTATAATAGTTTTCTTTTCGAGCTGCCCTTTGAAATCTTCTGTTCGGCTCTTTTACTTCATCATTTCTTCCTTTTGCTTTAGCTCCCCAATGTTCAAGAGCAAGTTTCAGAGTCTCTTCTGACATCCATTTTTGTCTTTTCTTTCATTCCTGTCTCTTTAATGACCTCTTGCTTTCTTCATGTATGATGCCCTTGATGTCACCTCATAACTCATCTGGTCTTTGGTGATTAGTGTTCAATGCATCAAATCTACTCTTGTGATGGCCTCTTAATTCAGGTGGAATATACTCAAGGTCGTACCTTGGTTCATGTGGACTTGTTTTAATTTTCTTCAGCTTTAGCTTGAACTCGCATATGAGCAATTGATGGTCCATTCTGTAGTTGGCTCCTGGTCGTGCTCTGATGGATGATAACAAGCTTCTCCATTGGCTCTTTCCACAAAATATTTGATTTGATTCCTGTGTATTCCAAATGGTGAGACCCACGTGTATAGTTGTCATTTATGCTGTCGAAAAAAGTATTTCCAATGAATAAGCCATTGGTCTTGCAAAATTCTGTCATGCAATGTCCTATGTTGTTTCTAGTACTAAGGCCATATTTTCCAACTACTGATCCTTCTTCTTTGTACCCAGCTTTCACATACCTATCATCAGTAATTATCAATGCATCTTGATTGCATGTTTGCTCTATTTTAGCCTGCAGAAATTGGTAAAAATCTTCAATTTCTTCATCTTTGGCTTTAGTGGTTGGTGCATAAATTTAAATAATAGTTGTATTAACAGGTCTTCCTTGTAGGCGTATAGACACTGCCTTATCTCTGATGACATTGTGCTTCAGATCTTGAAATGTTCTTTTTTACAATGAATGTGATGCTGTTATTCTTCAATTTATTACTCCTGGCATAGTAGACCATAGGATTGCTCTCTGTTAAATCAGTTAAAATAGCCAATACCAGTCCATTTCAGCTCCCCAATGCCTAGGATATCAATCTTCAAGCGTTCCTTTTCATTTATGAAAACTTTCAATTTTCCTAGATTCATACTTCATACATTCCTCGTTCTGATTATTCATGGTTGTTTGCAGCTATTTCTTCTCATTTTGAGTCATGCCATATCGTCTAATAAATGTCCTGAAAGCTTTATTCCATTTGCATCATTAAAATCAACTCTATTTGAGAAGGCAGCTCTCTTCCCAAGTCATGTTTTGATTGCCTTCCAATGCTGCTATTCATGTAGCTTTCACTGGCCTATTTTCTCAGAAATAGATCACCAGTCTCAGTCTGGGGGCTCTGCTGAAACTTGTCCACCATGGTGACCCTGCTGGCCTTTGGAATGTGCCAATGGGATCACTTCAAGCATCATAGCAACAGGCAAGCCTCCACTGACAGGTCGGTAGTGGCTGCACATGAGGTGCATTGGCTTCGAATTGAACCCAGGTCTCCTGCATGGAAGTTGAGAATTCTACCCCTGAGCCACCAGTGCTCCCTGTTTGTATCTACTCTGTCTATATTAAAATGGCCATAAAAACTTCAGAATGCCCAGTTCAATTTGAATTTCAGATAAACAGTGAATAATGTTTTTAATATAAGTAAAACCCAGTTATTGCAATGAAAACATACTAAAACAATTGTTATTTATTTACAATCACATTTAACTGGACATTATTTTTGTTGCTATATCTGGCAGATTCTATATGGAGGAAATACTATATAATGGTGCATTGAAGCACATCCCTTCCTAACTCCATGTTCAATAACTTTACATTGGTAGCTTGAAATCATCCATGGTAGGAGAATTGGCAAATACTACAAATCAGGGCTCCTAACCCTTAATCAGTTGTTGAATGTTTATCAGCATAACACTGAGTATAATCCATTTTACAGTATTAAGTATTGAATGATGCTATACAGAAATCTCTTTAAAGTGTTAAAAAACAAAGATGTCACTTTAAGGTCTAAGGTGTGCCTGATCCATACCATGGTGTTTCAATCGCCTCATATGCATATAAAAAAAAGCTAGACAATGAATAAGGGAGACCGAAGAAGAATTGATGCCTTTGAATTATTATGTTGGTGGAGAAAATTGAATATACCATGGACTGTCAGAAGAGTGAACAAATATTTCTTGGAAGAAGTTTAGCCAGAGTGCTCCTTAGAAGCAAGGAAGGCAAGACTTTGTCTCATATACTTTGGACTTGTTATCAGAAGGGATCATCCCTGGAGAACAATATCGTGCTTGCTAAAATAGCAGGTCACTGAAAAAGAGGAAGACCCTCAAGGAGGTGGACTGATACAGCGGCTGTAACAATGGTTTCAAACATAGCAAGGATTCTGAAGGTGGCACAGGACATGGCAGTGTTTTGTTCTGTTGTGTATAAAGTTGCCACGAGTCGCAATTGACTCCATGGCACCTAACATCAACAACCACATCCAAGTGCTGGAGCCCTCATTGTGCAGTGGTTAAGAGCTCTGGCTGCTTACCAAAAGGCTGGCAATTTGAATCCACTAGCTGCTCCTTGGAAGCCATATGGAGCAGTTCTACTCTGTTCCATAGGGTTACTTTGAGTTGGAATCGAGCCAACAGCGACTTTTTGGTATCCAGATGAGCAGAATGGATTAATTGTTTGATTATTTGGTCACTACAATGAATAATAAATTAGTTTATAGGTATGTTCTTATTATTTTCTCTGTATGCTCACCAGGAGGGCAGTATCATTTGCAGGATACTTCCAGTGGGCAACTTTAGTCCCGTTGCTTTGAAGGAAACTGTGTTTTACTTGACATTATGGTTCTCCATTGATGATTGTAAATGTAAACACATTTAAAAAATTGTTTAAATATTTTCTCCACAGAAATCCAATTAGATTTCCATACCTGCCAGTTTATATATTTTTTTCCAAATCAGATACCTGTACCGTTTGAATAGTGTGAACTACAGGGAAAGAATAAACTTGTGAGAACAAGTTAATTAATGTCAGGAAGACTTATAAGAAATGCCAGTTTCTCATCTCATAACATGGAGGAATCTGGAAGGCATTTTGCTGAGTGAAATTAGTCAGTTGCAAAAGGACAAATATTATATGAGACCTCTATTATAAGATCTCAAGAAAAAGTTTAAACAGAAGAAAATATTCTTTGATGGTTACGAGGGTGGAGGGGGAGAAAGGGTTATTCACTAACTGGATAGTAGACAAGAATTATTTTAGGTGAAGGGAAAGACAGCACACAATACAGGAGAGGTCAGCATAACTGGAGTAAACCAAAAGCAAAGAAGTTTCCTGAATATAACTGAATGCTTTGAAGGACAGAGTAGCAGGGATAGGGGTATGGGGACCATGGTTTCAGGGGCATAATTGGCATAACAAAATGTATTCAGAAAATGTTCTGTGTCCCACTTTGGTGAGTGGCATCTGGGGACTTAAACACTAGCAAGCAGCCATCTAAGATGCATCAACTGGTCTCAACCCACCTGGATCAAAGGAGAATGAAGAACACCAAAGACATAAGGTAAAGATGAGCCCAAGAGACAGAAAGGGCCACACAAGCCAGAGACTCCATCAGCTTGAAACCGGAAAAACTAGATGGTACCCGGCTACCACCGCTGACTGCCCTGAAAGGGAAAACAACAGAGAATCCCTGATGGAGCAGGAGAACAGTGGGATACAGATCTCAAATTCTCGTAAAAAGACCAGACTTAATGGCCTGACTGAGACTAGAGGGACCCCAGAGGTCAATGTCCCCAGACCCTTTGTTAGCCTAAGACTGGAACTATTTCTGAAGCCAAGGCTTCAGATTTGACTGGGCTGTGGGACAGAAAATGATACTGGTGAGTAGTGAGCTTCTTGGCTCAAGTAGACACATGAGACTATGTGGGCACCTCCTGTCTAGAGGTGAGATGAGAAGGTGGAAAGGGAAAGGAGCTGGTTGAATGGACACGGGGAACACGGAGTGGAGAGGAAGAGTGTGCTGTCTTATTAGGGGAAGAGCAGCTAGGACTACATAGCAAGGTGTGTATGAGTTTTTGTATGAGAGACTGACTTGATTCGTAAACTTACACTTAAAGCATAACAAATAAAAGAAACAAAAATGCCAGTTTCTTTGTTCACCCCTCTTTGTATATGTATGATGCTTCTCACTACCATTAATGTATTAATATGTGTTTTCTCAGATGCAGCAAGCTAAATGCAATTGTTTACGCGTCAATTCATTGAAAATATGCCCCCTCCCCTTTTTTTCCCCTTCAAAATAAATGAGTGAAATGAGAGAATAGATCAATTAATCATTTTAGTAGCTAGTCCCTGGGTAATCGAGGTCAGTGACCTTGGTGGGCTGATGAATGAACTGGATCCCAGGAAAGACTGGCAATACCAGGTTTCCGGTTGTCTTGTTTTAATCATTTATGTATGTCCTATTATTCATAGAGAGAGGTACAGTGCTGGAGGCTTCCAGCTCAAGTTCATCAATATTACACAACAGGGCAGCTAAGTCAGAAGCCCACTCTCTACTAGAAAATGTGAAAGTCAAGGCGATTCTCTTCTAAATATTGAACAGACACAGAGCATACATTAGGATTACTAGAGCTGAGTTTCCCACCTGATTTTATTTGCATCTTTATGTACTTTGAAACAAGATTCTTCTCTGTCTCGGTCTCTCTCTCTTTTTTTTATTTGAAAAATTTGGAAGACCAATAATTTAAAAGTGAGGATAGTCATTTTTTAAGAGTGTATTTAAGCCATATTCCCATGATTTTTCACACATTCTTCCTTATTATTGGCTGAGCAAGTCTGGGTATGAGGAATGCTAATATTTTAGTCATGCTCATTTTCTCCCATAGAGTGAGATATTAAGTGTTGCCTCCATATTCAAACTACTGCATTAGAAAACAAGCAAACAAAAACTGAATGAATTCTAACAAAGATCTGGTTATTTTGAAAATGGTCATTTACATGAACAAAATAAAATAACCAACATTTTTTTTTTGTTTTTACCTGAATTGAACCATTAAAAAAAAATGAAATTGGGCTTAGGATAGCCTAACACTCAATTTTCGATGTTCGCTAAATTCTTCAGGACCCATATATAGTGGTAGGTTCAAACCCAGAGGGGGGAAAAAGAGATATTGCGTCTTCTTGTAATTTCAAATTCCAGTAGGTAATTACATCCCTTCCACCAAGATAATCTTCAGTTTTCAAATTGTTTTGATGCTGGTCAGACTCATTTTGGAGGATGTGGCCTTTCAAGGATGGGAAAAAATTATTCTTGCTGCTTTAAAGGATAGGAAGAATAAACATCCTGTAGGATGGGAAGTCTCTGGGTTACCTTACCTTCTTTATCTATAGACACAAGAAGCTAATGGAAATGCTTAAAATTGAGACTTAAAAAAATTATGCTCTGTAAAGTAACTTTTTAAAAAAGGTAAAATAAAATAGAGAAGATGAGGGGGGAGGTTACTATTTTATATGCTTAGCTGGAGAGAGAGATGATATTATAGACAAAGCAGAACCATCCATGTTGGCCTCTAGAATATGCTAAGCCTAAACGTTTGAGCTCCGAGGGTAACATTTGGTGCTGTAGCACATTGGAATGGCTCTGCTTCTAACACTTTCCTTTTGACTGAGCTCGACTCTAACAGTTAATAGTATTTTCTTTCAGCTAACTTTTTATAGTGCATATGACACTTCCATATAATAAATGTACTGAGTATTGAATGTGCTGTTATTTAATTTTTACACCAATTGTATGACATGGATTCTACTATTATCCTAATTTTCCAAGTGAAGACATTGAGGCACAGGAAGATGAAGTGATTTGCTTTTTAGCCACTATGCATTCTGCACTAATGGGTCATCTTGTTAGTCCTCGTACAAGCCTGTGAGGTAGGAACTATCCTGCTTACTTAACAGAAGCGCTAATGACACTCGGGGAGATTGAGAAATTTGCTCAAGGTTACTCAGTTGGTAAAAAAGTAAAGCTGGGGCACTAAGCCAGGTTTCTAAAATTTTTCCAAGTTGCTTCCAGCAACATCTTTGTAAGTAGAAAATATGGAATGAGCTGGTGAAAATTCAGTTGGCTGGCAACACCTTTTCTTTTTTTTTTATAATTTTTATTGTGCTTTAAGTGAAAGTTTACAAATCAAGCCAGCCTCTCACACAAAAACTCATATACACCTTGCTACATGCTCCAAATTACTCTCTCCCTCCACTCTCTCTTTCTGTGTCCATTTCTCCAGCTTCTAACCCCCTCCTCCCTCTCATCTCCCCTCCAGGCAGGAAATACCAACATAGTTTCAAGTGACCACCTGATCCAAGAAGCTCACTCCTCACCAGCATCCCTCTCCAACCCATTGTCCAGTCTAATCCATGTCTGAAGAGTTGGCCTCGGGAATGGTTCCTGTCCTGGGGCAAAAGAAGGTCTGGGGGCCATGACCACTGGGGTCCTTCTAGTCTCAGTCAGACCATTAACTCTGGTCATATGAGAATTTGGGGTCTACATCCCACTGCTCTCCTGCTCCCTCAGGGGTTCTCTGTTGTGTTCCCTGTCAGGGCAGTCATCGGTTGTAGCCAGGCACCATCTAGTTCTTCTAGTCTCAGTGATGTAGTCTGTGGTTCATGTGACCCTTTCTGTCTCTTGGGCTCGTAATCATCTTGTGTCCTTGGTGTTCTTCATTCTCCTTTGATCCAGGTGGGTTTTGAGACCAATTGATACATCTTAGATGGCTGCTTGCTAGTGTTTAAGACCCCAGATGCCACACTTCAAAGTGGGATGCAGAATGTTTTCTTAATAGATTTTATTATGCCAATTGACTTCGATGTCTCCTGAAACCATGGTCCTCAAACCCCTGACCTTCGAAGCATTCAGTTTATTCAGGAAACTTCTTTGCTTTTGGTTTAGTCCAATTGTGCTGACCTCCCCTGTATTGTGCGCTGTCTTTCCCTTCACCTAAAGCAGTTCTTATCTACTATCTAATTAGTGAATGTTCCTCTCCTACCCTCCCTCCCTCCCCCCTCTCCTAACCACAAAAGAATGTTTTCTTCTCAGTTTAAACTATTTCTCAAGTTCTTATAATAGTGGTCTTATACAATATTTGTCCTTTTGCAACTGACTAATTTCACTCAACATAATGCCTTCCAGGTTCCTCCATGTTATGAAATGTTTCACAGATTTCTCGCTCTTCTTTATCGATGTTGTAGTATTCCATTGTGTGACTATACCATAATTTATTTATCCATTCATCTGTTGATGGGCACCTTGGTTGCTTCCATTTTTTGCTATTGTAAACAGTGCTGCAATAAATATGGGTGTGCATATATCCGTTCATGTAAAGGCTCTTATTTCTCTAGGATATATTCCGAGGAGTGGGATTGTTGGATCGTATGGTAGTTCTATTTCTAGCTTTTTTAATTTTTTTTTTTTAAGGAAGCGCCAAATCGATTTCCAAAGTGGTTGTACCATTTGACGTTCCCACCAGCAGTGTATAAGTATTCCAATCTCTCCACAGCCTCTCCAACATTTATTATTTTGTGTTTTTTGGATTAATGCCAGCCTTGTTGGAGTGAGAAGAAATCTCATTGTAGGTTTGATCTGCATTTCTCTAATGGCTAATGATCATGAACATTTCTTCATGTATCTGTTAGCTACCTGAATGTCTTCTTTTGTGAAGCATCTATTCATATCTTTTGCTCATTTTATAATTGGGTTATTTGCCTTTTTGCAGTTGAGTTTTTGCATTATGATGCAGATTTTAGAGATCAGGCACTGATCAGAAATGTCATAGCCAAAAACTTTTTCCCAGTCTGTAGGTAATCTTTTTACTCTTTTGGTGAAGTCTTTGGATGAGCATACGTGTTTGATTTTTAGGAGCTCCCAGTTATCTAGTTTTTCTTCTGTGTTCTTAATAGTGTTTTGTATACTGTTTATGCCACGTATTAGGGCTCCTAATGTTGTCCCTATTTTTTTTTCCATGATCTTTATCGTTTTAGATTTTATATTTAGGTCTTTGATCCATTCTGAGTTAGTTTTTGTTCATGGAGTGAGGTATGGGTCTTGTTTCATTTTTTTGCGGATGGATATCCAGTTATGGGCTGGCAACACTTTTTACATGGATCTGAAGTCTTTGAATCCAACTTCCACACTTACATGCATGGATACAAAAAATAATTGATTCTTAACTCTATGTACCTTTAGGGTGTTACTTGTAACACTCTACCATACACTTCACTGCTATTAATTTTTCTTCTCCATGAACGGCCTAGCACCGTGTCTGGCACATAGCATGTGCTCAGTATGTCAGTAAATACATGTACATGTTTATATATATTTTAATTTTATACATTTTTTACAAGTTACTGAAATATAATTCACATACCATAAAATTTGCCTGTTTAAAGTATACAATTCAGTGGTTTCTAGTATATTCACAGGGTTGTGCAACCATCACTACTGTCTAATTTTAGAATGTTTTCATCACTTCATAAAGAAACCCCACACCCTTAGCTCCCCTCTCCTCAGCCCCTGGCAACCACAAATCTGCTGTCTGTCTTTACAGCTTCGTCTCCTCTGGACATTTCATATAAATGGAATCATATAATACTGGGTCTCGTGACCAATTTCCTCCACTTAACAAGTAAATATTTCATGCAGAAATGAATGCGCTACCTATGTAGGCACAAGTAGCATACGAAATGCAAAGTCAGCTTCTCTCTGACACGCAAGAGTGAGATTCAGAGTGTCCTTGGATGAATGTAGGAAGTGGAGTGTGTCTGGGGGCCATCTGTTTGGTTCACCTGCCTCCCTGCCTTCAGTGCTGCTTGTGAAACGGAGAACATGCTGCGTGAAGCAGAAGGACGGCAGCTAGGTTCTCTCAGAAACAGCAGGCCAGGTGGAAGGCAGAGGCCCAGCTGCTTAGATTTTTCCCATTCCATCTCTCAGGAAATTAAAATTGATGGACAAAAAAACTTGGATTGAATCCCAGTGGGCACCTAACTCAGTTTACATGACCACATAGTTTTCTCATCGATAAGATGAAGTGTTCCAACTATATGATCTGTAAGGTCCCTTTCAGCCCTGAAACGCCACCGTGCATTGCCCACAGGTATCCTACAGCCCACAAATATATATCTGGTGCATCTTAGCCATGCCGCACAGCAAACTGGGTGCTTCCGGCAGTACTGTCCATATGTTCTCACTCTGTCAGGGTGCAATAATCATCAAATAATTAATAGTGTGCAATGTCCCCTGATGACAACTTGGTTAAGTACCTAAAACAAAACAAACCGGTTGCTGTCAAGTCGATTCTGACTCATGATGATCTCATGTGTGGCAGAGCAGAACTGTGCTCCATACAGTTTTCAATAGCTGATTTTCAGAAGTCGATCAGCAGGCCTTTCTTCTGAGTTGACTCTGAGTGGACACAAACTGCCAATCTTTTGGTTAAGAAAGGTTAGTAGCCAAGCTCTCTCTTAATCATTGACACCACTCAGGGACTCCAGGTAACTAACTACTTAGTGTTGTGTTGTTGTTGGGTGCTTCCTAGTCGGTTCCAACTTATGGCGACTCTATGTATAGCAGAAAGAAATGTTGCTTGGTCCTGGGCCATCCTCACAGTAGTAGGTATATTTCAGCCCATTGTTGGAGCCACTGTGTCAGTCCCTCTCGTTGTGGGTCTTCCTTTTTTTTTTGCTAACCCTCTACTTTACCAAGCATAACATCCTTCTCCAAGGACTGGTCCCTCCTGATAGCAGGTGCAGTGAAAGAAAGACGAAATGTCTCCATCCTTGCTTCTAAGGAGCATTCCAGCTGTAATTTTTCAAGACAGATTTGTTGGTTCTTCTGGCAGTCCATGACTTAGTGTTTGTTTTAATTACTAAACAAAAAAAACAACCAAACTTTTGATAACTGTTGTGACCTTGGTGGACTGATAAATGAATTGGATCCCAGAGAGGGCCGGCGATTTCAGGTTTCTGGTTGCCTCCCTTTAATCATTTATGGGTATCCATAGAAGATAATAAATAATGTTTAGAGTAATTTAGAGAAAGAATGGATGGAGTAGAGGAACAAAATTGTTTATTAGAAGATATGTTTTCTTGTTTCCCAAAAATAAAAACAAACAGTCATTCGGACATTATTAGAAAAATATTTCTTGGGTATAGAAACGTTCAGGACTTGTAATTTATGTCAGTGGTCTGGATTACTTCACATAAAAGAGAAAATTTAATGTAACGATGAATTCTTTTTGTTCACTAGTTCATGTTGTATTGTTGGATTTCTTTATACTAACTGATTTTCTTTTGAGTGTTTTTTTGTTTTGTTTTTAGATTGAGGTGTTCTCTTTCACTAAATATAATTGTTGGCTATGTACTGAATATGTTTCTTATATTTTCTCTTTACTAAGTGTTCATCTTCTAAAACCCAACACTGATCCTAAGAAACATAAATCCAGGAGAATCAATTGAGGTAATGCTTAGGTTATCTACTAATAAAAATGACCTAAGAACTCTAAGACTGGCCTTTAGGGACAAGACTATCAATTTATGTTATGAGCCAGTGTTTTTCAAACATTTTTGACCATGACCTACAATAAGAAATACATATTTCTCATTGTGATCCAGTGTATGTGTTTGTGTATCTGAAGAAAAGTTTCACTAAATAGTATTTTTTTATTATGTATGATGTGTTCTGATATGTGTGTGTGTATGTGTGTGTTTAATCTATTCTATTTTTATGTTTAAAAAAAATGATGGGTGTAATTCACTAAACTGACTCATGACCCACTAATGGGTGGTGATTTATAGATTGAGAAATACAGTTCAAAGTCAACAAGATACCAAATTTTTATATGTATGCAGTTGTTTAGTCCACAGAAGTATCAGTGAGCCATGTTATAAGGGAGCAGCTCTACTCTCAATATTTGCTTTTTAAAAAATTAGCAGTAATATTGATTGCTTTCTGTACTAGTTAATGAACGCTTAGGCCAGGAGCTGCTGTTGCCTCCTGCTAAGAGCCTAATCTCCTCTTTGACATCAGTGTCTTCCTTAAGGCCCCAGTGTGTCTGCTGACAGAAGGTTTGACTGGTCTAACTGGAGGGAAGAGGAGCCTGCTGCATTCCATCCCCCTCCCCGACAGTGGGCTTCGGGAATTAAAATGCAGTGTGGGAGGGGTGGCACGGCTGTCAGAAGCTTCACTGTGGCTGCCTAGTTGCCTTGAGACACTGCACTGGGCTGGGAGGAAGAAATATCATCTTTAGGTACCGCTGCTGTTGATCCACTGAGTCTCCCAGGGAAGGCTCATTGGAATAACCTCATAAATTTCAGTTTCTTGTTTTGGTATAATAGACCCAGCTATGTTGTAGATTGTTATGCTCATCAATATCCAGATTTTCCTCTTCTTCCTGCGTACATAGTACCTAAAAAAGTCTCTGGTAATTGGTCTGCTCACGTGGCTGAGTTTTTTGGCCAAGGACGTGAGTGGAAGTGATGTGCTCCTCTCCCAGGCCAGGCCCATGTACACCTTCCAGGGTCTCTAATGATCTAGAGAAGGGGCTGTCACCACCAACCCCCATTGTGCTGTGACGTGAGCATGGGATTCACCTTTCCTATGGTAAATCATTGAAATTTGGGGGTTGTTCTCCCACCCCAATACATGGATCTCCTGCAAGAGTCTCTTATGTGGTATATTTGCACTTGCTTGGCCTCCCTTCAGTTCATTCTTCATAGTGTGACTTCCAGGTCTTTTCATGTCAGCTGTGTCACCCCACTTCCTGTCCCCTCTTCCTTAAAATATTCCAATGGCTTCTGGTATCTTCTGGGAAAAAGACAAAACTCCTTACTGTGGCCTACAAGGTGTTATATGTCTTAAGACTGCCTACCTCTCCACCTTCGTTTCCCACCATGCTTACCATTTCTCCACACCTCTCACCTTACTCTCCTCACTGTGGTATGTTGGCCTGTGTAGACCTCTCAGTCTCTCCCACTGCTGTACTTTCTCTGGCCACAGGGCTTTTGCATATCCTATTCCTCCTGCCTAGAAAAGGGGTGAGCAAATGTTTTTCTGTGAAGGTCCAGATGGTAAACGTTTTTGGCTTTGTGAACCATATGGTTTCTGTGGCTACTTGACTCAGCAATTGTAGTTCAAAAGCAGCCATAGGCAATATATAAACAAGTGAGTTTGGCTGCGTTCCAACAAAACTTTATTTATAAAAACATGTGATGGGCCGGATTTGGTCCACAAACTATAGTTTGGCAAACCCTGATCTAGAATGTCCTTCCTACTCTTCTTTCCCAGTGAACAGTCCTATATACATTTTAGCTCATCCAAAGTATTCCTTTCCCAGTGAGGCCTTCACTAACACCCCTGACTTGGTCAAATTTTCCTGTTATATATTCTCATAATACCACGTGTTAACTAACATCTTTGTGACAATTATCTCACTTCCATTCAATTGTCAAAGTTCCATCGAATTGCAAGGAGGGTTCCAAGTTGTGTAAGACATGAAGCCGTTATTTCTGGTATTTGGTGTTGTTTTCCCATCTGAAAAATAAAGATAAAAATGAATAAAGATCAAAAAAATGGAAGCAATAAAAATACTGCTTTTAGCAATGTTGTTATGTTGTTAGATGCCATCGAGCCGATTTTGACTCATAGGGATCCCATGTGACAGAGTAGAACTGCCTCATAGGGTTTTCTTGGCTGCAGTCTTTATGGAAGCAGATCATCTGGCCTTTCTCCCATGAATCTGCTGGGTGGGTTTGAACCACCAACCTTTTGATTAGCAGCTGAGCACTTAACCGTTTTCCTCTACCAGGGCTCCTTGCTTTTGGCACTATGAGTGTAATATTCTGATAGGTTGAGTCATTTGATTTGCAGGATACCATTGGTTAAAGATGATACAGAATGTATTGCTTACTTATCCACTAACTTTCTTCTGCTTGCCACATGCTGTTCGACCTTCACAAATTTTAAAGATTTGTTTTTGGGATTCAAAGCTTAAAAATCTAGAGCCTTTTACGTCGCTTGCCAGACTTGAGGGGTTGCTTCACCACGAGATTGAGGTGATGGGGCCTGAATAGGAACCAAGTCTACTTACCCAGTCCTCTTGAGTCCTCAGTGTTATGGATTGAATTGCACCCCCCCCCAATATGTTTTGAAACCCTAACTCCTATACTTGCAGGTGGAAGTCCCTGGATGGCACCAATGATTAAGTACTCAGCTACTAACTGAAAGGTTGGCATTTTGAACTGACCCAGAGGCACCTCAAAGAAAGGTCTGGCAATCTGCTTTTGAAAGGTCACAGACGTGAAAACCCTATGGAGAGCAGTTCTACTCTGAAACACATAAAGTCACCATGGGTTGGGATCAACTCAATGGCAACTGGCGGTTTTGTTGGTACCTATAAATATGACTTTGTTTGGCAATAGAGGTTTTCTTTTGTTATGTTGGTGAGATAATACCAGTGTAGGTGGACTCTAAATCTAATAACTTCTGCATGAGTAGACACAGAGCAGAATAGACAAAGAGACACACACAGGGGCAAGACAGATGCCAGGGAATGCCAAGGAATGCCAAGGAACTCACAGGTTACCTATAAGAAAGGACTCTCCTCTAGAGTCACACCCTGAATTTAGACTTCTAGCCTCCTGAACTATGAGAAAAGAAATTCCTGTTCTTTAAAGCCACCCACGTGTGGTATTTCTGTTACAGCAGCACCAGGAAACTAAGAGACTCAGGTAACATGGCAACTGTTTTCTGAAATGGAGGCTGGGAAAAACAAGACTCTAAGAGCTGATACAGACAAAGGGATCAGACTTTCCAGATGCTTCTGGGTGTCTTTGGCCAAGCATGTAAGCTTATATGTAGGGGGCTATGAGTATCTTGAGCAAGACTCAGTATTATTGCCCACATCTCAGTTTAGAGGTGAAGCCATTGTCAAGTGCAAATCACGTCAGGCACTGGGAAGCTTTGCACATAGCTCTGACAGCAGGCTAAAAGTAAAAATTATTTCCAAAGCAGAATCACTTTAAATCTAATGTAAAAAAAAAAAAAAAAAATGTGTTCCTCCCTGTCTTCCACCAACCATCTGAATCTGGCCCATAGATTTGTTTTGTTTGGCTCCCATAGTGTTTAAACAACAACAAAAAACTACATTTGTTGACATGGGAGATTTCACATAAAAATCTGGCTTTCTGGCATCTAGGAGATGTGGCAGCCCTGGGTAGCATTCCCACTTATGAGGATGGCTGGATGCTGCCCTGCTTGGAGGGGTCGTGGACTCGACAGGACTCTGCACCCAACTGACCACCTTCACTCACTCGTGATCCTTCCTGCCCATCTATGCTCTTGAGTTTGCCTTGCTAGAGAGAAAAGAGGTTCGGTGGCACGGAAATAGTTTCTTCTCTTTTAAAGTAAACAGCTCTTAATTAATGTCACTGCGCTACTTGGAGATTTGTATCCAACCTTATATTTTTACAGCTTTCTCTCCTCAAGGAACTCAGAAGACTACTGCTGGTTGGACTACAATGCCCTGAAGAATTGCAGTGTCAGGGGAAATGCATGGTTGGGAGGAATGTGCCCAAAATGGTGTCCTGCCAAACACAAGGAGCTCTCAATGGCCCATTAATGGACACTGAGAAGTGAGTCAATTGAGGATGGGAGGAGTAGGCAGTGGGAACAGAAACTTTCTTCTCAGTAAGGTACCTGGTTATAGGCCATATACTGAGTGGATCCTGTTCCAGAAGACACGGCATTTAAGATGAACTTAAAAAAAAAAAAAAGAAAATTTTTTTTTTTTTAAAGCATAAGTACCAATTTACCAGGGAGAGGTGGGTTTTAGAGAGCAAGTTATCAGAAGCCAAATGAGCAAAAACTTAGAAGCATTTCTAAAAAATAGCAATTGGGGAGAACTGGAAGTCACGAGAAACTTCTCTGTTTCTCAGATTGTGTCACCTGTAATACAGGAGCATTGAGACCAAACACAGTGATATTCCTAGAGCCCTTTTAGGATCTTGCTACTCAAAGAGTGGTTCATGGACCAGTAGCATTGGCATCATCTAGGGGCTTGTTGGAAATGCAGAATCTCAGTCCACCACCAGACTGGCTGAGTCTGATACCTAGGGGATTCACATACACATTATGGTTAGGGAAGTACAGACTCTGAGAGTAATGAAGTTTGGGTTTAGGTAAAAATGGAGTGACCTTTTTTTCTTCCTTTTTTTCCCTTTCTATTTTATTTACTCAGACATCATTTGACCATGAGACTAAACAGGCATGAAATCTGACAATGATGGAAGCAATTCTTTGTATGTCAGTGTGGGTGGATTCATTCCTTGGGTAAGCAATGGCTTGAAACCAGGAACCACAAAATAGGAACCTATGTTACACTCGCAGCCTCATGAGCTACCTCTTGTGACTTGTTTGTCAGAGAATCAGTTCCGTAACATAAAGGACCAACTAGAAATAAGAAGTCTCTTTAAAAAACTAGATCCCAGTGGGAGCAGGAGTTATTGCTTAGTGGGCATTGTTACGGGTGATGGGAAAGTTTGGAAACAGACAGTAGCTGATGCACAACATGACATTGTTGTTGTTCTGTTGTTAGCTGTTGTCAAGTTGGTTCCGACTCATAGCTACCCTGTGTACAACAGAATGAAACACTGCTTGGTCCTGCACCATGTCCTCAGTCCTTGCTATGCCTGAGCCCATCGTTGCAGCCACTGTGTCAGTCTATCTTGGTAAGGGTCTTCCTCTTTTTTGCTGACCCTCTACCTTACCAAGCATGAAGTCCTTCTCTAGGGACTGATCTCTCCTGTTAACATGTCCAAAGTACATGAGATGAAGTCTCACCATCCTTGCTTGTAAGGAGCATTCTGGGTGTGCTTCTCCCAAGACCGATGAACATGATAAACATAATTAATGTCACTGAATTGTGGATACGATAATGTTAAAATGACAAAAAAAAGAAAAGGATCTGAGTTCTGCCCTTTGTATTCAAACACTAATAAAAGGAATAGGATTATTGAGTTATTACATTCATGAGATTACTTAAATTTCAATTTATGGCAGGAAGCTATCTAAAAATACTGTTGTTTTCATTTAATAACTAATGAAGATGATAAACTGACCACTTTGTAAGACAGAGACAACATTATCGAATGTGTTCTGTGTGCCTAACTCTTTACATACTTCATCTCTTCCCCACAACATGCGTTGCCCAGCCTTAATTTACAGACGAGGAACTGACGTAAGGCCACATAATTACTGTTTGCAGAGTTAAGGTCCAAACAATCCAACGCAATCGAATCTGAATCCCACATTATTTTCCCTTCTCTTCAGCTGCCCCCTGGACTAAGCCTCAGAGTTTTTTCCTCCTCTGTAACCTGCACAGTTTATCTTCGATCTTGATCGTCAAAGTGGAAGGGCCCTTTTCTGCGTGATTTTATCTTTCCTACTTGGACAGAATCATTTTTAAAAATACTGATGATTTTTACAGTGTATATAGGCTTTTTTTTTCCTGATTATAAATTTAGTCAGGCTCATTTGGGAGAATTCGGAAAATATGGGCGAACACAATGAAGAAAGGAAATATCACTCTAATCCTGTCACTCGATAACTATGGCTCAGAGATAACCATTGTTTACATTATATTGTATATAGGTCCTCTGTTTGTCAGTACATATGTATACAAATGTATATCTCTGTTGTATAATAAATAAAATTCGACTCATGCTCTGTATGTTGTTTTATAACAAATCCTTTCTACGTGCCAATAGATACTACCTGTATAACATAATCTTTATGGTTCTCCAGCATCCTACACACAGATATAATAATATAAAGTCAAGGCACCATTCTAAGTACCTCAGAAATATTTCTCACTAGCAGCCGAGTGCTTAACCACTGTGCCAGCAGGGCTCCTTCACAAAAAAGTAGGTGCTCCTCTTCTATCCTCATTTTACATATGTGGAAACTGAGGCCCACAGAGGTTAAGTAGTTTGGTCACATAGCTGTCAAATGGTAGAGTTGGGATTGGAACCCTGCAGCCTGGACCTAGAGTGACATCTTTAGCCCCTCTTCTCAGCTTGTCTAAATGAACCTTCAGACACCCTTTTACGAATAGTAACTGATGGCTTCTCAGTTCTTCAGTGTAGCACCGTCAGAGTCCGCTCCATGGAAGCAATAGCATGGATCCTTTTTCTCCTATATCCTTCCATTTCCCTCACAAACTTACATTTATTTTTCAGCAGTAGTTATCTTTGTCATCAACTGAGACTGTTTTGTATGGACACATACCCTAATCTATGTCCTGACAGACTAAACAAATGGTAGTTGAGAATAATATTTAGAATATTATTTCTTTTTTTGTATGTCCTTTTTTTTTGCTGGAGGTGGAGGGCTAGAATTTAGTTGTTTGGTTTTACTCAACAGGACTAAACTGATCTAAAACACATAAAATATTTTAAGGAAAGAAAAAAAAAAAACAAGAAACAATATCATCAAATAACAGTTATTTATAAATGAAGCCTTCAGGCATTTCCAAATAATACATGCACAGCATCAAAGAACAAAGTGTCTTAGTTATCCAGTGCTGCTATAACAGAAACACTGCAAGTTGATGGCTTTAACAAACATAAATTTATTCTCTCACAGTTTAGGCAGCTAGAAGTCTGAATTCAAGGTGCCAGCTCTAAGGTAAGGCTGTCTCTCTCTGTTAGCTCTGAGGGAAAGTCTTTGTCTCCTTTCAGCATCTGTGGGCCCGGCATTCATTGGAGATCTCCATGGGTCTTGATATAACAGGTAAAAGTTCAGGATCAGAAATGACTCAGGGTATAGTTCTTTGGTCAGGACAACTTCTCAGCCATACCTGCAGGCCTCTCTCTCTCTCTTCCCATCTTTTGGCCCTTGGCACCTCAGCCCCTCGGCCTGGCCTGGCCCCTGCCCTTCTTGGGCAAGGATTACAAAGCTCTTCAGCTCCACTGATAAGTGCCCAGAGGCATCCTATTCTGCCAGGAAGCCTCTTGTCTAAAGCCACTCAGCTCCCTCACATCGTGGGTCAGCACATCCGCTGTGCCGTCTCCTGCTCATTTCCTGGTTCTCTGCCACTACCTCTCACTGTCTTGCACTGTCTTGGTGTTATAGCTCTCTGTCTTCTGGGCTTAGGAGGTTCTCAGTGAATGGATCACAGGTCCAAATGATGCACTCCACTACTGGTTCTTCTTTCTTGGTGGTGGTAACTTTCCCCATCTCTGCTTTCTTCTCTCTCTTTTTATCCCTTGTAAGATAAAAGATATGACTCAAGTAAAGGTGTGACTTCAGTAAGAGCATAACTTAAGTCACACCCTCTTGTAAGACAGTGACTCAACATATACCCCACCCTAATCCTGGCTCCCCCCACAAGTCTGTCAGATAGTCATACTGTGGGGACTTGCATGTCACTTTGATGCTGGAAACTATGCCACCAATACTCAAATACCAGTAGGGTCAACCGTGATGAACAGGTTTCAGCTGAGCTTCCAGCCTAAGATGGCCTTCAGTATGGATTACCCCTCAAAACAAAGAAAGCAAAAATTCTCACAGCTGGACCAGTAAGCAACATCATGATAAATGGAGAAATATTGAAGTTGTAAAGGATTCCATTTTACCTGGATCCACAACCATCAGTCAAGAAATCAAACGACACATTGCTTTGGGCAAATGTGCTGCGAAAGACCTCTTTCAAGTGTTAAAAAGCAAAGATGTCACTTTAAGACCTAAGGTGGGCCTGACTCAAGCCATGGTATTTTCAATCACCTTAAATGTATGTAAAAGCTGGACAATGAACAAGGAAGACTGAAGAAGAATCAATGCCTTTGAATTATGGTGCTAGTGAAAAATGTTGAATATACCTTGGACTGCCAGAAGAATGAACAAATCTCTCTTGGAAGAAGTAGAGCCAGAATGCTTCTGAGGAGCAAGGAAGGCAAGACTTCGTCTTATGTACTTTTGACATATTATCAGGAGTGACCAGTCCCTGGAGAAGGACATCAGGTTTGATAGAGTAGAGGATCAGTGAAAAAGAGGAAGACCCTCAACGAGATGGATTGACACAGTGGGTGCAACCAATGGGCTCAAGTATAATGATTGTGAGGATGGCACAGGACTGGACAGTGTTTTGTTCTGTTGTACATAGGGTCGCTACAGGTTGAAACCAACTTGACGGCACCTAACAACAACAACAATCCTGCCTCATTATCATATACAGGTTAAGATTTACAACACAGCACAGAATGGAGGATAATTACATCAGATCACAAAATGGAGAACAACTGCACAATACTGGAAATCATAGTGTAGCCAAGTTGACACTTATTTTGGGGGGGCACAATTCAATCCATAACACAAAGATATTGAATGATAAGAACTTAAAAATATCAAAGGGGCTTATGGGTGGCTACTTTGCAACTTGAAACACACATTTAACTTAAACAACAAACATTTTATAGCTTAAGTCCTCTGTTTATACACTCACAAAAACTATTGAAATTCCACAGAAAAATAAATCTCTGCTTTAAAAAGGAACTTGGAAATTTAAAAATATCAGTTGGTATTTTGTCTCTCAGAGGTAATACCGATACTGAAACAGTAAACTACTGATGAAACCACTTGATGATGCTTGATGAAACTGTACGTAGCATAGCAATAATGTTAACATTCTGACATCAGCCTGGCTAGAAACAGGAAGTACACACTTCCGCAACTGGACTGAGAACTAAGATGGCTCAATGATTCCAGATTTAGATGATGAGACCAGCCTGGCTGCTAATAGTTTCCCAAGAAGTGGCCATGGCACAACAGAGACAACTGACAAGGTGTCGAAAGCATCACCAACACCTGCTGTTTGGATTCCTTCAACACCTTTCTGTGAATGCTGGTATTAGGATTTTTTTTTTTTTTTTTTATAATAACTTTTATTAAGCTTCAAGTGAACGTTTACAAATCCAATCAGTCTGTCACATATAAGTTTACATACATCTCACTCCCTACTCCCACTTACTCTCCCCGTCTTGAGTCAGCCCTTTCAGTCTCTCCTTTCTTGACAATTTTGCCGGCTTCCCTCTCTCTCTATCCTCCCATCCCCCCTCCAGACAAGAGTTGCCAACACAATCTCAAGTGTCCACCTGATATAATTAGCTCACTCTTCATCAGCATCTCTCTCCCACCCGCTGACCAGTCCCTTTCATTTCTGATGAGTTGTCTTCGGGGATGGTTCCTGTCCTGTGTCAACTGAAGGTCTGGGGAGCATGGCCGCCGGGATTCCTCCAGTCTCAGTCAGACCATTAAGTTTGGTCTTCTTATGAGAATTTGGGGTCTGCATCCCACTGATCTCCTGCTCCCTCAGGGGTCCTCTGCTGAGCTCCCTGTCAGGGCAGTCATCAATTGTGGCCGGGCACCAACTAGTTCTTCTGGTCTCAGGATGATGTAGGTCTCTGGTTCATGCGGCCCTTTCTGTCTCTTGGGCTCTTAGTTGTCATGTGGGCTTGGTGTTCTTCATTTTTCTTTGCTCCAGGTGGGTTGAGACCACTTGCTGCATCTTAGATGGCTGCTTGTTAGCATTTAAGACCCCAGACGCCACATTTCAAAGTGGGATGCAGAATGATTTCATAATAGAATTATTTTGCCAATTGACTTAGAAGTCCCCGCAAACCATGCTCCCCAGACCCCCGCGCTTGCTCCGCTGACCTTTGAAGCATTCATTTTATCCCGGAAACTTCTTTGCTTTTGGTCCAGTCCAATTGAGCTGACCTTCCATGTATTGAGTGTTGTCTTTCCTTTCACCTAAAGCAGTTCTTATCTACTGATTAATCAATAAAAAAAACCTCTCCCACCCTCCCTCCCTCCCCCCTCGTAACCACAAAAGTATGTGTTCTTCTCAGGTTTACTGTTTCTCAAGATCTTATAATAGTGGTCTTATACAATATTTGTCCTTTTGCCTCTGACTAATTTCGCTCAGCATAATGCCTTCCAGGTTCCTCCATGTTATGAAATGTTTCAGAGATTCGTCACTGTTCTTTATCGATGCGTAGTATTCCATTGTGTGAATATACCACAATTTATTTAACCATTCATCCGTTGATGGACACCTTGGTTGCTTCCAACTTTTTGCTATTGTAAACAGAGCTGCAATAAACATGGGTGTGCATGTATCTGTTTGTATGAAGGCTCTTGTATCTCTAGGGTATATTCCTAGGAGTGGGATTTCTGGGTTGTATGGTAGTTCTATTTCTAACTGTTTAAGATAACGCCAGATAGATTTCCAAAGTGGTTGTACCATTTTACATTCCCACCAGCAGTGTATGAGAGTTCCAATCTCTCCGCAGCCTCTCCAACATTTATTATTTTGTGTTTTTTGGATTAATGCCAGCCTTGCTGGTGTGAGATGGAATCTCATCGTAGTTTTAATTTGCATTTCTCTAATGGCTAATGATCGAGAGCATTTTCTCATGTATCTGTTGGCTGCCTGAATATCTTCTTTAGAGAAATGTGTGTTCATATCCTTTGCCCACTTCTTGATTGGGTTGTTTGTCTTTTTGTGGTTGAGTTTTGACAGAATCATGTAGATTTTAGAGATCAGGCGCTGGTCGGAGATGTCATAGCTGAAAATTCTTTCCCAATCTGTAGGTGGTCTTTTTACTCTTTTGGTGAAGTCTTTAGATGAGCATAGGTGTTTGATTTTTAGGAGCTCCCAGTTATCAGGTTTCTCTTCATCATTTTTAGTAATGTTTTGTATTCTGTTTATACCTTGTATTAGGGCTCCTAGGGTTGTCCCAATTTTTTCTTCCATGATCTTTATCGTTTTAGTCTTTATGTTTAGGTCTTTGATCCACTTGGAGTTAGTTTTTGTGCATGGTGTGAGGTATGGGTCCTGTTTCATTTTTTTGCAAATGGATATCCAGTTATGCCAGCACCATTTGTTAAAAAGGCTGTCTTTTCCCCAGTTAATTGACACTGGTCCTTTGTCAAATATCAGCTGCTCATACGTGGATGGATCTATGTCTGGGTTCTCAATTCTGTTCCATTGGTCTATGTGTCTGTTGTTGTACCAATACCAGGCTGTTTTGACTACTGTGGCTGTATAATAGGTTCTGAAGTCAGGTAAGGTGAGGCCTCCCACTTTCTTCTTCTTTTTCAGTAGTGCTTTGCTTATCCGAGGCTTCTTTCCCTTCCATATGAAATTGGTGATTTGTTTCTCTATCCCCTTAAAATATGACATTGGAATTTGGATCGGAAGTGCGTTAAATGTATAGATGGCTTTTGGTAGAATAGACATTTTTACTATGTTAAGTCTTCCTATCCATGAGCAAGGTATGTTTTTCCACTTAAGTATGTCCGTTTGAATTTCTTGTAGTAGAGCTTTGTAGTTTTCTTTGTATAGGTCTTTTACATCCTTGGTAAGATTTATTCCTAAGTATCTTATCTTCTTGGGGGCTACTGTGAATGGTATTGATTTGGTTATTTCCTCTTCGGTGTTCTTTTTGTTGATGTAGAGGAATCCAAGTGATTTTTGTATGTTTATTTTATAACCTGAGACTCTGCCAAACTCTTCTATTAGTTTCAGTAGTTTTCTGGAGGATTCCTTAGGGTTTTCTGTGTATATAATCATGTCATCTGCAAATAGTGATAACTTTACTTCTTCCTTGCCAATCCGGATACCTTTTATTTCTTTGTCTAGCCTGATTGCCCTGGCTAAGACTTCCAACACGATGTTGAATAAGAGTGGTGATAAAGGGCATCCTTGTCTGGTTCCCGTTCTCAAGGGAAATGCTTTCAGGTTCTCTCCATTTAGAGTGATATTGGCTGTTGGCTTTGCATAGATGCCCTTTATTATGTTGAGGAATTTTCCTTCAATTCCTATTTTGGTAAGAGTTTTTATCATGAATGGGTGTTGGACTTTGTCAAATGCCTTTTCTGCATCAATTGATAAGATCATGTGGTTTTTGTCTTTTGTTTTATTTATGTGATGGATTACATTAATGGTTTTTCTGATATTAAACCAGCCTTGCATACCTGGTATAAATCCCACTTGATCAGGGTGAATTATTTTTTTGATGTGTCGTTGGATTCTATTGGCTAGAATTTTGTTGAGGATTTTTGCATCAATGTTCATGAGGGATATAGGTCTATAATTTTCTTTTTTTGTAATGTCTTTACCTGGTTTTGGTATCAGGGAGATGGTGGCTTCATAGAATGAGTTGGGTAGTATTCCGTCATTTTCTATGCTTTGGAATACCTTTAGTAGTAGTGGTGTTAACTCTTCTCTGAAAATTTGGTAGAACTCTGCAGTGAAGCCGTCCGGGCCAGGACTTTTTTTTGTTGGGAGTTTTTTGATTACCGTTTCAATCTCTTTTTTTGTTATGGGTCTATTTAGTTGTTCTACTTCTGAATGTGTTAGTTTAGGTAGGTAGTGTTTTTCCAGGAATTCATCCATTTCTTCTAGGTTTTCAAATTTGTTTGAGTACAATTTTTCATAATAATCTGAAATGATTCTTTTAATTTCATTTGGTTCTGTTGTGATGTGGTCCTTCTCATTTCTTATTCGGGTTATTTGTTTCCTTTCCTGTATTTCTTTAGTCAGTCTAGCCAATGGTTTATCAATTTTGTTAATTTTTTCAAAGAACCAGCTTTTGGCTTTGTTAATTCTTTCAATTGTTTTTCTGTTCTCTAATTCATTTAGTTCAGCTCTAATTTTTATTATTTGTTTTCTTCTGGAGCCTGATGGATTCTTTTGTTGCTCACTTTCTATTTGTTCAAGTTGTAGGGACAGTTCTCTGATTTTGGCTCTTTCTTCTTTTTGTATGTGTGCATTTATTGATATAAATTGGCCTCTGAGCACTGCTTTTGCTGTGTCCCAGAGGTTTTGATAGGAAGTATTTTCATTCTCGTTGCTTTCTATGAATTTCCTTATTCCCTCCTTGATGTCTTCTATAACCCAGTCTTTTTTCAGGAGGGTATTGTTCATTTTCCAAGTATTTGATTTCTTTTCCCTCGTTTTTCTGTTATTGATCTCTAGTTTTATTGCCTTGTGGTCTGAGAAGATGCTCTGTAATATTTCGATGTTTTGGACTCTGCAAAGGTTTGTTTTATGACCTAATATGTGGTCTATTCTAGAGAATGTTCCATGTGCGCTGGAAAAAAAAGTATACTTTGCAGCAGTTGGGTGGAGAGTTCTGTATAAGTCAATGAGGTCAAGTTGGTTGATTGTTGTAATTAGATCTTCCGTGTCTCTGTTTAGCTTCTTACTGGATGTCCTGTCCTTCTCCGAAAGTGGTGTGTTGAAGTCTCCTACTATAATTGTGGAGGTATCTATCTCGCTTTTCAGTTCTGTTAAAATTTGATTTATGTATCTTGCAGCCCTGTCATTGGGTGCGTAAATATTTAATATGGTTATGTCTTCCTGATCAATTGTCCCTTTTATCATTATATAGTGTCCTTCTTTATCCTTTGTGGTGGATTTAAGTCTAAAGTCTATTTTGTCAGAAATTAATATTGCTACTCCTCTTCTTTTTTGCTTATTGTTTGCTTGATATACTTTTTTCCATCCTTTGAGTTTTAGTTTGTTTGTGTCTCTAAGTCTAAGGTGTGTCTCTTGTAGGCAGCATATAGATGGATCGTGTTTCTTTATCCAGTCTGTGACTCTCTGTCTCTTTATTGGTGCATTTAGTCCATTTACATTCAGGGTAATTATAGATAAATAAGTTTTTAGTGCTGTCATTTTGATGCCTTTTTATGTGTGTTGTTGACAATTTCATTTTTCCACACACTTTTTTGTGCTGAGGCGTTTTTCTTAGTAAATTGTGAGATCCTCATTTTCATAGTGCTTGACTTTATGTTAGTTGAGTCGTTACGTTTTTCTTGGTTTTTGTCTTGAGTTATAGAGTTGTTATGCCTTTTTGTGGTTACCTCATTATATACCCCTATTTTTCTAAGTAAAAACCTAACTTGTATTGTTGTATATCGCCTTGTATCACTCTCCATATGGCAGTTCAGTGCCTCCTGTATTTAGTCCCTCTTTTTGATTATTGTGATCTTTTACCTATTGACTTCCATAATTCCCTGTTATGTGTATTTTTTTTTTTAATTAATCTTAATTTGTTTGTTTTTGTGATTTCCCTATTTGAGTTGATATCAGGACGTTCTGTTTTGTGACCTTGTGTTGTGCTGATATCTGATATTATTGGTTCTGTGACCAAACAATATCCTTTAGTATTTCTTGTAGCTTTGGTTTGGTTTTTGCAAATTCTCTAAACTTGTGTTTGTCTGTAAATATCTTAATTTCGCCTTCATATTTCAGAGAGAGTTTTGCTGGATATATGATCCTTGGTTGGCAGTTTTTCTCCTTCAGTGTTCTGTATATGTCGTCCCATTCCCTTCTTGCCTGCATGGTTTCTGCTGAGTAGTCTGAACTTATTCTTATTGATTCTCCCTTGAAGGAAACCTTTCTTTTCTCCCTGGCTGCTTTTAAAATTTTCTGTTTATCTTTGGTTTTGGTGAGTTTGATGATAATATGTCTTGGTGTTTTTCTTTTTGGATCAATCTTAAATGGGGTTCGATGAGCATCTTGGATAGATATCCTTTCATCTTTCATGATGTCAGGGAAGTTTTCTGTCAGAAGTTCTTCAACTATTTTCTCTGTGTTTTCTGTCCCCCCTCCCTGTTCTGGGACTCCAATCACCCGCAGGTTATCCTTCTTGATAGAGTCCCACATAATTCTTAGGGTTTCTTCATTTTTTTTAATTCTTTTATCTGATTTTTTTTCAGCTATGTTGGTGTTGATTCCCTGGTCCTCCAGATGTCCCAGTCTGCATTCTAATTGCTCGAGTCTGCTCCTCTGACTTCCTAGTGTGTTGTCTAATTCTGTTATTTTATTGTTAATCTTTTGGATTTCTACATGTTGTCTCTCTATGGATTCTTGCAACTTATTAATTTTTCCAGTATGTTCTTGAATAATCTTTTTGAGTTCTTCAACAGTTTTATCAGTGTGTTCCTTGGCTTTTTCTGCAGATATCCTAATTTCATTTGTGATATCATTAAGCATTCTGTAAATTAGTTTTTTATATTCTGTATCAGATAATTCCAAAATTGTATCTTCATTTGGGAAAGATTTTGATTCTTTTGTTTGGGGGGTTGGAGAAGCTGTCACGGTCTGCTTCTTTAAGTGGTTTGATATGGATTGTTGTCTCCGAGCCATCACTGGGAAACTAGTTTTTCCAGAAAATCCGCTAAAAAAAAACTGCAGTCAGATCCCTATCAGAGTTCTCCCTCTGGCTCAGGCTATTCAGATGTTAATGAAGCCGCCTGGGGAGGGTGGGGGAGGGAACAGAGAGATAGGAGAGTAGCACCTCAGAATATAGCCAGAGTTGCTTGTCTTGCTTGGAATGACTGTTATATCTCAGATTCCCGCGGGCGCGTCGCCTATGTGTGCTGGCTGTGTGGAGATTGCCCCCAGGGGGTCTGGCCCGCTGGAGTCACGGTCGGATCCTCCGCTTCCAGCCCCACGCCCAGCGTCAAGGCTCCCCTACTGGGACGGTGCACTCTCAACTCCAAAATCAGTCGCTGCCTCCCGGGGACTTCTCGTCCCTCCAGCCGCGTGGCCGTGCCGCCCCCGTGAACCAGGTGGGCCCCCTCCCGGGGTTAGTTCAGATGGGTGGAGTAGCTCCCCGTGCTTGTGCCGCGACCAAGTGTCCCGGCTGGAACGCTGTTCTCCCCACTCCAATACCAGTCGCTGCCTCCCGGGGACTTCTCCTACCGGCTGCGTCCCACGCCGCCCGCGCGACCCGGCTCGTCCCCTTCCCGGGGTTAGTTCAGGGGGTGGAGCAACTCTCCGTGTTTATGGCGTACCTGCGAGCAGTCCAAATCCCTGCGGGACGGTTCCCCGGCTCGGATGCTGCTCTTTCTGCTCCAAGATCAGTCACTGCCTCCCGGGGACTTCTCCTACCGGCTGCGTCCCACGCCGCCCGCGGAACCGGCTGGTCCCCCTCCCGGGGTTAGTTCAGGGGGGTGGAGCAGGTCTCTGTGCTTGTGCCGTACCTGACTGGTACGCTGGCTCCAGGCTCTGGAAACTATCGCTGCTTCCCCGTATTAGTTCGTTCTCCGTCTCTAAATCCGTGTTTGTTGTTCAGGGTTCGTAGATTGTTATGTATGTGATCGATTCACTTGTTTTTCCGTGTCTTTGTTGTAAGAGGGATCCGAGGTAACGTCTGCCTAGTCCGCCATCTTGGCTCCGCCCTCGCCAGGCTGGTATTAGGATTTTTAAATTGTACACAGTATTTGCAAGCCCTGCAATGTAGTTATTATGTATTTTATGTCATTTTCTCCACAGACATTGAGTATTTTTCTAATGAAGGATTAAAATTGGAAAAATAGTTAAGAGCAAAGGCTTTTGAAGTGGTTTGGAGTTTGAATTCCAGCTCTGTCATGTACTGTTGTGGGCATCTGGTATTTTTGAGGTCAGCATCAACTCCTCCATCTTTCGGAAATAGCACCTTCCTTTTTTTTTTTTTTAAGATTTTATTTTATTCATCGATTAATGAGGGAATCAATAAAATGTTAAAACTAGTTCCAAGAGCATTTAAGAATATTTAATTCCATAAAGGGAATTAGGATAAGATACAAAACTGTTGCTATTAGGGTTATCTCTTCCACCAGACAAAAATTATTTGCATCTCCACTACACAAAAATCTACAAGTTCACCTCTGCCCCTATAGAGTTGCTAACTAGCTCAGTCAGTAGAAAGTCAAGTACCGCCTTCCTTTTCAGTTAGGGAACTACCTCTTCCCCATTTTCTGCTGGTAATCAAGATCTCCATTCTCCCTCAAAAAGCAGAAAGTTATGTGACCCAAGCTAAGTCAAATAGATTTGACCTCCCAGACACTAGAGTAGTGAGCCATGTGAGCAGGAAGTAAATGGAGCTGATCATCCCTATGGTGTTTCCTGAACAAACTGGTCCATTTGTTCCTAGTTACCATGAGTCAAAATCGACTCAATAGCAACTAACAACAACATCTAACAAAAACCAAAACAAACCAGTTGCCATGGAGTCAATTCCAACTGATGGAGACCCTTACGTGTTTTAGAGAACTGTGCTCCACAATGTTTTCAATGGCTGCCATCTATTCAGAAGCAGATCGCCAGATCTGTCTTCGAAGATACCTCTGGGTGGATTCGCACCACCAACCCTTCTGCTGGTAGTTGAACACTTAACTGTTTGTGCCACCCAGGGACTCTTCTGGTACCTAGCTGCTGAGAATTGTTCTATTTCTTGTTCTTCTAATGATCTGGCTGTTCAACTTTGATTCTATGAGCTACTCCATGCTTTTCCAATACATGTCAGTTTTACTTAAATTAACCAGAATCTATTTCTCTTGTTTATAACCAAAGAACTCGAAAGATTGGACAAACTAAATGAATCACAATTCCAAAAACTGGCAAAGGTAACAGAATTATCATGACTGGCTAAGACCCATGAGATTCGTTCTCTGGAGGTCACCAGAGACCTAGGAATCTGAAAAAAAAATCAGGATTCTGTTGGCTTGCAAAGAGGAAATGGCTGTTGGATGGGTAACAAACAGAGCCTTTCACAATGCCTTCCTCTGCTCAGTGTGCCAGCAGACTTGGACTGCCTCATCAGAGCATGCTACATGACTTTTTATAATGTCAGCTCATTGGGAAGGCTCTAGGGAAAATAGGTCATCAATGCGCTTTCTCCACACTGGGTGAAAGGCAAAAACGGAGGCAGCTGAGACAAGCAAGCTGGCACTCTTAAACCTCTGCTTCAGCAGGGGGAACTTTAACCAAAGCCTTTTTGTGCCAAATGCCTACTAGAGTGAGATTAGTGATGCAAACACCTCTAAATGTTCAGGCTCATTAGACGGTCAGAGCAACTGGCCGAGGACATTTCAGATTTTGTTTCAATGCTCTGAACATCTATATTCCATAGAATCTTAAGAGCCCCATTCCAAGGGGCTGCATATTGTGTCCATGTATATAGATCCATGTTAAAATATGTAAGAAGTGAGGACTGAATTAGTTACCTGCTTGGTTGGCAATCATTTGAAAATGCCTTCTTCCCACTAGATCACTTCATGATTCAGAATGAAATAACTGTAAATTCCTGGGGAAAATCTTGTTTAGATGTTCTGAAATACCAGAAACTAGCTTTTTTTTTTTTTTTTTTTGATCAAATCTATTTTATTAAAACTGAATGCCAACTTGATCAATGTTCCACTAAGAGTTCCACTAAAATATTCAAATTATCAGCTAAGTTTCCTAGTTTAAATATAACTGCCTAGTGGGCGTTCCTGTATTGTCAAAAGCTCAGAGAAGTTACTATACAGTCGACTGTTAGCATAACTTTAATGTTGGAACTTGCCTTGGACTAAGATGTTCATGCTTATAGATATTATAGTGCAGATAAAACCCAGCGCCGTCCAGTTGATTCTGACTCATACCGACCCTATAGGACAGAGTAGAACTGCCCCATAGAGTTTCCAAGGAGCACCTGGCGATTTGAACTACCAACCTTTTGGTTAGCACCCATAGCACTTAACCACTATGCCACCAGGGTTATTGATCATTTACTCTAGGGGTCACTGTACCAGGCAATTTCCAGACATGTTCTCATTTAATCCTTGGAAGCCTGGGATGCAGACATGACTTTTGAATTTTTACATATAAGGCAGGTTCTCAGGAAGATGAAGTAAATGTTCCATGGTACCAAAATATATTTTTAATTGCCAAGTACTTTGAAGTCATTATTATAAAGCAGTAAGGTTGAACCAGGTATTTTACATTTGCTAAAGTCCATGAATTACGCTTAGTTTAGCATTTGGCCCATGACCAACTTCTGGCTGAAAGATGTAAGGGAAAATCTATTGGGGGTCATCTAGGAAAGATTTTCTTCCTGGCTAAAAATACAGAGACTTGCAAAAGGTCCCTTAGCCCCCAAACATTTCTTCTTGTCCTGAAAGCAGCTGAGCGAGAATAAGTCGCTTATAGCTGCATAACTCATTCGGTAACGAAGACATGATAATACAACGAGATAAAAAGGCGACACACGAAAGCTGGCAGAGTGGAAATATACAAAGAGGCTGAATCCTTGATGTCATATTGAGCTGTTGAGATTTAGCTCAGCATCACCACAAAAAGTAAACAAAGATAGTTATTTCAGTGGCAAATTAAATATATAAACACAAACACATTGAATGACTTACCCAAACACCAAAACGATGTTTTTGTCTTGAAAATAATTTCTCATTCATACAATACATTTTCTTTTGCCAGGGTGGAGTCAGGATAAAACTGCAAAGTTTGCATAAGACTTATTGTGTGCCATATTTAAAAAGAGAAAGTTTAAAAGTTACTTCCCGTACTCATCAGTTGAAATTTATTTTGTCTTTAAATCAAATTTTATTATGATCATGCGACATACGATTGGTTCCAGAAGCTGATCCCGTACTGGGAGGAGAGGGGCTTAGTGATAGTTTCTTCTCTTTTTATATTCTAGAACAGAAATATTCTGGAGATCCGGGGTAGGACCATGCCAAATCTGGGGAAGGCTGTGTCCCCCTCTCATTTCTTCTCCTTTTCGACTCCAGGAGACAAGACATAAGATGCTAATTTAGAAGAACTGTACTGACATGGAGTTCATTGATAAAATAAGGACAGACTTTTCTCTCCAATGCTAGCAATGAGAACACCCGATAAAGTTACAGCATCAGCGTTGTCCTAAGGCTGGCTTCAATTACAGTTGTAAGAAGACTGGCATATTGAATGATTTCCTTTTTTTTTCCTCCATATCCACTCTCTGGTCTTCTCCGTCCTCCTTTGTGCCCTCCTTGGGAAAATATGAGTCCAGGGTCATTTTCCACCTCCTTCCCACTTCCCACACGTTTACCTCCTGTCCTCTTCACAGCTCACTCTGAGGTGCCAGGTTTACAGATACTTCCCATAGCCTTTCCCGACTTTTCTTTGGTCACTCTTTAATTGCTGTTGTTAGTTGCTGTTGACTTAGGAAAACCCATGAATATCAGATGAAATATTGCCCAGTCCTGCACCATTTTCATGATCATTGGTATGTTAGAGTCCTTCCAACGTGGGGAGCTCATCCTAAAACACTACATCAGATGATATTCTATTGTGATCAATAAGGTTTTCATTGACTAATTTTCTGAAGTGGAATGTCAGTCCTTTCTTCCTAGTCTGTCTTAGTCTGGAACCTCTGCTGAAATCTGCCTACCATGGGTAATTCTGCTGGTATTTGAAATACTGACGGCATAGCTTTTAGCATCATAGCAACATGCAAGCCACCACAGCACAACAAACTGACAGACGGGTGGTAAAAAATTTAATTAAACCAGATGTCATTAATTCAACTCCAACTCACACTGACTCCACGTGTGTCAGTGCAGGACTGTGCTCCACAGGGTTTTCAATGGCTGATTTTTCGGAAGCAGATCTCTAGGCTTTTCTTTCAAATATCCTCTGAATAGACTTGAACCTCCAGCCTTCCAGTCAGCAGACAAGCATGTTAACTACTTGCATCACCCAGGGGCTTCGACTCTTTCATTGGAGGGTCCTAAGTAGGCTGGAAAGCAGAAGCAACAACAGATTCTAGAGCCACACAGAGGTGCTTATGGTAAGTAAAGCATCCTGGATTAAAAAGCACTGAGAGAGATCCCTGACACACTGCCCTCTGACTCAGCCTCAGAAAATCCTCTGGTTTAGAGAGGATATGAGGTTGAGTTGCTCTTATGGGCACCACTTTAAGCCCAGATGCAGCCCCACTGAGGCCCAAAAAGACTTGGCCCAGGCTTCTGAGATTAGGCTGACAGTGGCCACTCTTCTCAGTCACTTCTCCAGTTTCTCTCCCTCTGGATTCTGGGCGGAGGCCCCTCAGCCCTGGGCCTTAGCTCTGCCTTCCAGGCCCACTGGGATGGCAGCTCTGCACCCTTAGCTTTAGGTGACCCCACTGTCCTAGTCCATCTGAGAGGCAACCCCACCCCTTTAGACTGAGTTCTCTAAGGAGCACAACCAGTAAAGTATATAGATATACATATTTAGAGAGAGAGAGAGAGAGATTTATATCAAGGAAACGGCTTCGAGGTTGTAGAGGCTGAAATGTCCCAAATTAGTGGGTCAGGCTAGAGGCTTTCCTGATTCACGTAGCCACAGGGGCTGGTGAACCCAAGATTGGCAGGTCAAACGGCAGGGCTCTTGCTCACAGGTTGTGAAGACTGATGAATCCCAAAACTGGCAGGCAAGATGTCAGGTAAGCTGTTAGCTCAAGCTCTAAGAACCAGAGGTCAGATAAATAGGAGCCAATTGCAGGACCCAGAGAGAGCAAAAGCCCACAAGCCTTGCCAGAAAGTCCACCTATATTGGACACAGGCCACACCCCCAAAGAAACTCCCCTTCAATTGATTAGCTACTCACAGCAGATCCCATCGTGGAGGTGATCACATTATATCAAACATCATCATGGAGGTGATCACATCATGATACGGCTGCCAAACTACATTGTAACTGCAAACCACTGAGAATCACAGCTCAGTCAAGTTGACACACAACCTTAACAGGTTGTGGCCAGCACCCAGAGTCCAGAGGGCAGGGCCATTGCGTAGATGATCTCAGAGAAGAGAGGATTATTTTCAAGTCTTGAGAGCTAATGTAATTTGTTCTGCTGGATTTTGGATTTACTTGATGCCTATTATCCTTTCCTTCCCTCCAATTTCTCCCATTTGTAATGGAAATGTCTAGCTTGTGCCTGTTCCACCATGGTACTTTGGAAGTAGATAACTTGTAATCTAGATTTCACAGATGAGGAATTTTTGGATTTTGGACTTGGAGTTGAATTAAGACTTTTGGTTAGTTATTATATGATGGTGTGAATGTGTTTTATACATAGGAAGGACATGAGTTTTTGGGGGCCAAAGGGTGTAATGTTATGGATTGAATTGTGCCCCTTCAAAGTGTATGTCAACTTGGCTAGATCATGATTCCCAATATTGTGTGATTGTCCACCGTTTTGTCATCTGTTGCGATTTTCCTATGTGTTATAATTCCTACCTGTATGATGTTAATGAGACAGGAGTAGAGGCAATTATGTTAATAGGCATACTCAATCTATAAGATTAGGTTGTATTTTGAGTTAACTTCTTTTGAGATATAAAAGAGAGAAATGAGCAGAGAGACAGGGGGACCTCATACCACCAAGAAAGTAGTGCCAGGAGCAGAGTACATCCTTTGGACCCAGGGTCCCTGCACTGAGAAGCTCCTTGACCAGGGGAAGACTGATGACAAGGATCTTCCTCCAGAGCTGACACAGAGAGAAAGACTTCTCCTAGAGCTGGTGCCCTGAACTCAGACTTATAGCTTACTAGGCTACGAGAGAATAAACTTCTGTTTTTTAAAGCCAACCACTTGTATTTTCTGTTATAGCAGGACTAGGTAACTAAGACACTGCCCACCATAATTCTCTGCCACTGTCATTTTTCCTTGCTCTCCACTTCTCCCCAACCATCCTGTCCCATGAAACTCTCACTTTCTTCCTTCAAAAGCTTTTATGTTTGAGTTGGTGGGCAATAATTTCTAGGACTGTAACTCAGTCCTACAGGCTTTTTGTCACTTCATGAAGCAAGTGAAGGTTTATAGCAGTTGTTTGTGTTTTCAGAGCATATAAGGACATTTCTGCAGCCCCTAAATTTGGCTTCCACCAGCCATCTGTTAGTTTGTCATACTGTGGGTGGCCTGTATGTTGCTGTGATGCTGGAAGCTATGCCAACACTATTTCAAATACCAACAGGGTTATCCATGGTGGATAGGTTCCAGTGGAGTTTCCAGATTAAGAAAGGCCTGATGATCTACTTCCAAAAATTAGCCAATGAAAACTCTATAAATTACAACAGAATATTGTCTGATATAGTGCTGGAAGACAAGCCCCATAGGCAGGGGCAGATTGTCTAATAGGCAAGGTAAGCATGGTGCTTACCTTGCATACCAGATCATCTGCAGTGAACAATTTCACATTTTTTCAAGACATCAAAGATGCTGCTTCTAAGTATGGTTTGCATCTCTCTCTTTCCCAACCCCACAGCACCTTTCTACAGAATCAAAGCCACTTCAAATTTGCAGTCCCTGACAGGGATGAATTACCCAGTGAGCAAAGTAAATACATCTTTAATGTGCTGAAACTCATGTGAAATTGTGCACTATAGTAAGTAAGTGCAAGTAAGCCCGTGCTTATTACCTTGCTTACTGGGTAATCCACCCTTGCCCATAGGTGAAAGGCATTCAAAATACACAGTGGCTGCAACAATAGATTTGAGCATACCAGTGATCAAGAAGACGGTGCAGGATTGGGCAACATTATACGTGGGGTTGCCACTAGTCAGAGCCGACTGGACAGCAACTAACAACAACAAGGTTGGCTTGTGCATTGGTAGAGTGTTTCAGGCATAGGGGGGCAATCAGAATGACTAGGGAATAGGATGTATTTTGGGAAACTGTTGAATTCTATATAAGGCGAAGACATTTAATATCTGCCCAAGTTCTATCCCGTCAGTACTGAATAACAGCTGCTAGGTAATCATGGTTCTTTGTTTTCATGTAGAGACTATATTTCAGAGAAGTGGATTTATTTTTATTAAAAGAAAAAAAAAGGTCTAAAATTATCTTCCAGATTGCTTACTTTAGGGGGAGTAAAGAAAATGACATCTGTGAACACTTGGTCCTCAGGGCAAATGCCTACCTGGATACCAGCAATTCCCCTTGCTCATAGCTTCATCGAGGCCTCTGCCTGGGTCTAATTCACTGGTTATACCATAGGCGGTGGCTTCTCTGGAAAGTTATTTTATAACCTGTTTGCACATTATTTTGGAAGTAAAGGCTGCCTGAGAGTAAGGTGTTAGATTTAACTTTACTTACCCATGTTCTAATGGGATGTTTGACATCAGGGAGGGATCCAGGTTTTGCAGGATATTGTTGTTGTTAGCTGCCATCAAGTTGGTTCCAACTCATAGTAACCCCAAGTATAACAGAACAAACACACTACCTGGTCCTGTGCCATCTTCACAATCATTGTTATTCTTCAGCCCATTATTACAGCACCTGTGTCAATCCATCTTTTTGAGGGTCTTCCTCTCTTTTGCTGGCCCTCTACTTTGCAGGATATTAAGGTTATTCAATTTTGGAGATTTTCTTTAAGAAAAAGTTGCAATTATGGAAGTGATTACTTACTTAGAACTAGAAAAGGAATTGAATTGACCCAGACTCATGGAATTCCCATGTGTGTCAGAGCATAACTGTGATGCATAGAGTTTTAGTAGTTGATTTTTCAGAAGTAGATTTTTTTTTTTTTAGATCACTAGGCTTTTCTTTCAAGAATCCTCTTGGTGAACTCAAACCTCCAACCTTGAGGTTAGCAGCCAAGTGCATTAACCGTTTGTACTATTCAGGGACTCCAATTGCTTGATATACCTCCATAATATTTTTTCCCTACATATTTTGGCTGCATACACTTTGATTTTTGCCTTCATGTGATAATAATTTTATAAAATATTTTCTATGAGGAATGCAGAAAGACAATTCAGTCTCTTTTCTAGTACGGTTGATTGATATTTATTTCTTATTCTTGATAATTGTGATGACTAAAACCTTTAACTTCTCACAGAAATGTATTCTCAGTAGTATTGTGAAAGTCTTGTGCTGCACAAAAGAAGGAGTTCTGATAAATTCTACTTCACATGATAACCACTAAAGCAAAACAAAACAAAACGTTCCCTTCTTATTGCATCCATATTGTTATCAAGTATGTTCCTTCCAATTTAACTAGACCTAATGAGCACTGACTCTTTCACCCAAAGTGTTACAGTTTTGATGATTGGAAGAATTTTCCAGAGACTGTTTTCTGCCTCCATATGTTTCAAGCCTTATGTCTCCTCCATTGCCTGCAAACTTGTGATGTCAACCATTATGGGGAATATTTATACAGCGATGTAGCATCTGGTCCTGCACTATTATACCGTGATGCTGGCTGAACTGGCCCAGAGGACAGTATGAATAGTCCCAGCAGCCATTCCTACCCAGAACGGCTAGTGTTAATATAACATGACTGTGTGGTGACTATGAACCACGTAAGTTTATGCCATATAAACCAAACTAAATGTCTTCCCAACTTCACTTCCCTTTAGCTGGATCCCAAAAATGCACATGGCCACTCTAACTCCATGGGACAACAGGGAAAGTCTCATGGGTGGAAAGGCTGGGTGATAAGATGTAGCGGTTCTTAACAGATTGTAGTGAACACATAATACTTTTGCAAATTTTTCATTTCTGTTGATGACATCATATCTTTGTAACACTAGTTTTTGGTGATCGTTGTAAGGAAAAGCAAGTACCTCATGCAAGTCAATGTGGAACAGGAAATGAGGGTGGTGTCCCATCTGATTCTTAGGTTTCAGAAGCTATACAGAGCCCAACAGGCACATGCATCGTATTAGTGAGTAGTTATGGCCATATAAGAATGAAATGATTATTACTTCTTCTTTCAAATTATGCATTTAAAAAAAAAAACAGCTAGTAGAGTGATGAGAACTGGAACTCGGAGGGACAGCCTTGTTTTTCCAGGTCTTGCAAGTTTTCCACCTTTGAGAGGGTGCAGCCTTATCACTTTTCTATTGCTCTCTATTAGTGAAAATATTTGAGTTTTTCTTCTCTGACAGGTTTCTACCTTACACAGTTTCCGGCTTTCTCAGGTTTTACTGTAAATTGTAAGAACATTAGAACTTAAGTTGCTTTGATATAACTACTAAATAAATAGACTTGTTAGTGTCTGTCTGGCCCTGGGGCACCATGAAGAAATTACCGAGACACAAAGATCACCATAAGAATCCCTGGGTAGCACAAATGGTTAAGTGTTTGACTGCTAATCGAAAGGATGGAGGTTTGAGTCTACCCAGAGGTGCTTTGGAAGAAAGATGTGGAGATCTACTTCCAAAAAATCAGCCACTGAAAATCCTATGTTCTACTCTAAAGTACATGGGGTCGCCATGAGTCAGAATTGACTCGAAGGGAACTAGTTTTTCCTTTTCTTTCTTTCCTATGAGCCACATAAATTGAAGAAGCTGGGGAAACTGCTGTTCTGGGCCATAGGTAATAGTACTTTGTTGTTGTTGTTAGGTGCCATCGAGTCGGTTCTGACTCATAGCTACCCCATGTACAAAAGAACTAAACGCTGCCTGGTCCTGTGCCAACCTCACAATCACTGTTATGTTTGAGCCCATTGTTGTAGCCACCGTGTCAATCCATCTCATTGAGGGTCTTCTTTTTCACTGACCCTCTACTTTACCAAGAATGATGTCCTTCTCCAGGGGCTGATCCCTCCTGATAACATATTCAAAGTATGTGATTCGTAGCCTTGCCATCCTTGCTTCTAACGAGCACTCTGGTTGTACTTCTTCCAAGATGGATTTGTTTGTTGTTTTGGCAGTCCACGGTATACTCAATATTCTTTGCCAACACCGCAATTCAAAGGAGTCAATTCATCTTCGGTCTTCCTTATTCATTGTCTAATACTACATGAGGAGTTTTTTTGTTTTTTTGATCAAAAGATCATCTTTAACGCTGATAAACCTGGGAAATACGGTTTTATATCTATGGCCAAGTTGATTTGTTGATTTTTCAGACTGGAGTTAGACATTATTCATCACAAGTTGCAATGAGGCAACTTTCGGTTCCCCCAGGGACAGACCTCTTGCCACAAGACAGAGAATAGACCAGAATATCTGTATTTTGCAGATGGGCTGGATCTGGAAAGAAAGAAAAAACAAACAAACAAACAAAAGGCAAGAGGAAAAGGGTCTGGAGTGGAAAAGCTCAGTTTCATCTCTGAGACTCACCAGTCAACTAAGTCATTCATTTCCCCCTTGGAGAGGAGAGACGGGGCGGGCAGGGAGAGGTCAGAGATGGGCCCAGCGGAAGCCTCTTCCTATGGAAATTGGAATCAGGGGAAACAAAAGTTTCTCCTTAATATGGGTCAGGGAAGAGGGTTCAGTTACAAACAGAGTAAAAGGGAGGTTGGACAGAGAAAAACAATGCATCTCCTTCATAAGAAAAATAAATAAAGCTAATTGTATTTTAGAAAATAAATCTTAATTCTTTTTACTGGTGAGGTGGAAGCATTTTTCATGTTTTTGTTATCATATATTTTAGCTCATATGTGAATTGTCTTTTCATGATAAGTAAATTTTTAAAAGGCCATTAAAAATTTACCCTGCATGAAAGGAATATTTATTATAGGACCTGGCAGGGAAAATGAAGTAGTGAGAGAGAGAGAGAGGTGAAGAAGAGGGGGAAATACGGTCAGATCTCATTATTCGTGGCAGTTAAGGTATACAAAGTAGCTAATAACTCTGAATTGTGGAACCCTGGTGGCAGAGTGGTTAAGAGCTCGGCTGCCAACCAAAAAGTCTGCAGTTGGAATCTACCAGTAAACTCCCTGGAAACCCTCTGAGGCACTTCTACTGTTCCCTATAGTGTTGCTACGAGTCGGAATCCACTAGAAGGCAATGGGTTTGTTTTTGTTGTTTTTTTGGTTTTAACGCTGAATTAGTGAATCCTGAACCACAGTTTCTAGGAAAATACAGGGTTAGATTTCTGCAAAACTTTGGTCACAAAGTTTTTCTCAGCCGATTAGCACTTCACCTGCTTTTATGTGTGTTTCCGTTTAAAGACACGTCCTTTAATATATACTGTTGATTCATTCATGCTGAGCTCACGGCCTATAAGCCAGGCTTGAACAAAGCTTATCTAACACATGTATTTTCTATTCAAGGCACCTCACAGCCTCAGCACTATGCTTGGGGGCCATTTTAAATGGCAAAAATCACCAACAAAGGGCACAAGGAATGTAAAAATGTGCAAAGAACACTTGTTTATACTAAGAAAGTTGAAACAAGAAGGTAGAGCGCCGCCTTGCTTGATCTCAGCGGGAAACGTATGCATCAGGCAACTCACGTTTTTTACCACTTTGCCAATGTTTATGAATGACGGTGGAAAGTGCCCTGAGTAGTGATTTGAGGGTTACAAACAAATTTTAACAAGTAGGTGGATGTGCGAATAGGGAATCCTCTAATAATGAGGGTCGACTGTACTTAACCATTTCCTTTCATTCCAGCCCATGATGAAAATCTCTTTTCTGTAAGTTCTCTGTATTCTTGAGAGAGTCTGAATTTTCCCTCTTGCAAATGTCTTCACACTCTAGCTCCTTTCTCTTCCTGGCAAAACCTGACCTTGGATGAGCCCCAAGTCTGCTTTGCCTTGCCTACACTGAGAAGAGGCGCTTACTGAGAATATTCCCTAACCAGCCAAACTGGAATCACTGGGCGTTCACGGTTACCACCCCCAGTTGCATCCCCAACACAGCCCTGCAAACTTGCTCTGCTTCTCTAGAAAGCTTCCTCTCTCATCTTCTGCAGCTTCATGCCTTTTTCATTCTCCTGTAACAACCACACACACTCCCACAAATCCACCACCCACTCTCAGCAATGAGTCACATATTATACTGCAGAGAGAAAGCTGAAGATATCAGTCAAGAACCCTCTCAGCTCTGCACCACCAAATGCACACAGTGCCTGTATTTGCACTTGACTTGTCCTCCTCCCCGCTGATAAAAATAAACAACTTCCTCTCTTTCTGTCAAAAGTTAATCACAGGTACACTGAAAGCCATTGCTTCCTTCCTCCCTCCCTTCCTCCCTCCCTCTCTCCTCCCTCCTTCCCCTCCTCCCTCCGTCTCTCCCTCTCTTCTCAGGACAACACCCCAGTAGCTGCTTCCTCTCTGCCTGATTCCTTATCTCAGAATATGGATGTACTGTATCATCCTCAAAGTCCGTTGACCTGGTGCACCACTTCTGTGAAACGTGTCTTGCCATTTCATCAAGGGAGCATCTCAAAGGTGCCCCCTCTTCCTTTTTCTTAGTGTACTGTAAGTGAATGTTTACAAATCAAGTCAGCCTCACATACAAAAATTTATATACACCTTGCTATATACTTCTAATTGCTCTCTCCCTAATGAGACAGCACACTCCTTCCCTCCACTCTCGCTCTTCATGTCCATTTGCCCAGCTTCTGGTCCCCTCTGCCCTCTCATCTCCCCTCCATACAGGAAATGCCAACATAGTCTCATGTGTCTACTTGATCCAAGAAGCTCATTCTTTACCAGTATCATTTGCTATCCCATTGTCTGGTCCAATCCCAGTCTGAAGAGTTGGCTTTGGGAATGGTTCCTGTCTTGGGCTAACAGAAGGTCTGTGGACCATGACGACTGGGGTCCTTCTAGTCTCAGTCAGACCATTAAGTCTGGTCTATTTATCAGAATTTGAGGTCTGCATCCCACTGCTCTTCTGCTCCCTCAGGGGTTCTCTGTTGTGTTCCCTGTCAGGGCAGTCATCAGTTGCAGCTGGGCACCATCTAGTTCTTCTGGTCTCAGGCTGATGTAGTCTCTAATTTCTGTGGGTGCCTCCTTTTCTTCACTTCTCAGTCACCATATTAGGCTGAAAATATTTATTAGGGATGTAGAGGGGAGTGGTAGTTCAGTGGTAGAATTCTAGGCTTCCATGTGGAAGACCCAGGTTCAATTCCTGGCCATGCACCTCATGCATGGACACCACCACCCGTGGATTGCATGTTGCTATGATGGTGAACAGATGTCAGTGGAGCTTCCAGGCTAAGAAGGACTAGGAAGAAAAGCCTGGTGATCTACTTCTGAAAATCAGTGAATAAAAATCCCATCAATCAAAACGGTCTGATCCCTAACCAATCATGGGAATGGCACAGGACCAGGCAGTGTTTACTTCCGTTGTGTATGGTGTTGCCATGATTTCAGCCAAATGACAGCTAACAAGAACAATTTATTAGGATTAGGGAAATCTCTCCAGCTTGTTGAGAGTTCTGGAGAAATGTCCTCTAGGGTGACCTTCCAGGACTGATTGTTTTGGAAACATTGGGCAGAGGTTCAGGAATCTCCACATTTATCAAGTGCCCCAGGTCACTACAACTGCTCCCCTGGTAAAGAAATACACAGATTTTCCGGTCCTTTGATGTATGCAGCTTTAAACAATCAAACCTTGCTGATTTCCAAGCACTGGGAGGAAGGGGCAATGGAAAGTAACTACTCAATATGTATGGGGTTCTCCTCTATGGGGATGAACTAGATAGGGGCAGTAGAGGCACAACATTGATGATATACTAAATGCCACTGAATTGTACCCTTTAAAATGGTTGATTTTATGTTATGTGACTTACACCTCAATTAAAAAAAAAATTCATTGAGAAGAAAAAAATAAAAGAACAGAAAAACCACACACACACACACACACACACACACACACACACAACCAAATCTCTTTTAGTGCTCTCTAGCAGAAAATCCATCACATATCTGTCAGTTTGTCACACTGTGATGGCTTGCATGTTGCTGTGATCCTGGAATCTATGTCACCTGTATTTCAAACACCAGCAGGGTCACCCACAGTGGAAAAATTTCAGTGGAGCTTCTAAACTAAGAGAGATTAGAAAGAAGGACCCAGTAACTTACTTCCAAAAAAAATTGGCCAATAAAACCAATGAATAACAACTGAACAAAATCTCATATAGTACTGGAAGACGGACCCCTCGGGGTGAAAGACACTCAAAAGATGACTGGAGAAAAACTGCCTCCTCAAAATAAGGTCGGCCTTAATGACATGGATGGAATCAAGGTTTCAGGACCTTTATTTGCTGATGTAGCAGGACTTAAATTGAGAAAAACTGCAAACATCCATTAATAATCAGAATGTGGAGCGTACAAATATGAATATAGAAAAACTGGAAGTTGTCAAAAACGAAGTGGAGCATTTGAAGATGGATATCACATCCTAAGCATGAGTGAGGTGAAATGGCTATTTTGAATCAGTGAATCATATGGTCTACTATGGCTAGAATGACAAATTGAAGAAGAGTGGCCTTACATTAATTGTCCAAAAAATTATTTAAAGGTCTATCCTGAAGTACAGTGCTGTCAGGGATAGGATAATATCCATACTCCTATAAGGAAGACCAGGTAATACGACTATCATCCAAATTTACACACCAACCACTAATGCCAAAGACGACAAAGCTGAAGATTTTACCAACTTCTGCAGTCTGAAACTGATCAAACATGCAATCAGGATGCATTGATAATTACTGGTGATTGGTATGTGAAAGTTGGAAACAAAGAAGAAGGATCTTTAGTTGGGAAGCATGGTCTTGGTAATAGAAACGACACTGGAGATTGTATGAGAGAATTTTTCTAAACCAATAATCTACTCATTGGAAATGCCTTTTTTAACTACTTTAACAGGGACTGTACATGTAGACCTCACCAGATGGAATGCACAGGAGTAAAATCAACTATGTCTGTGGATAGAGATTATGGAAAAGCTTGATATCATCAGTCAGAACAAGGCCAGGGGCTGATTGCAGAACAGACCCTCAACTGCACATATACAACTTTAAGGTGAAGCTGACAAAATTAAAACAAGTCCATGACAGCCAAAGTACAACCTTGAGTATGTTGTTGTTGTTAGGTGACATCGAGTTGGTTCCAACTCATAGCGACCGAAACACTGCCCGGTCCTTTTCCGTGCTCGCAATTGCTGTTATGCTTGAGCCCGTTGTTGCAGCCACTGTGTCAATCCATCTTGTTGAGGTTTTTCCTCTTTTCTACTGACCCTGTACTTTACCAAGCATGATGTTCTTGAGTATATCTCACCTGAATTTAGAGATCGTCTAAAGGATAAATTTGATGCACTGAACACTAATGAGCAAAGGCCAGATGAGTTGTGGGTTGACATCAAGGACATCATCCATGAAAAATGAGAGAGGTCATTAAAAAGACAGAAAAGAAAGAAAAGACCAAAATGGATGTCAAAAGAGACTTTCAAACTCGCTCTTGAGCATAGAGTAGCTAAAGCAGATGGAAGAAATGATAAAGTAAAAAAGTTGAACAGAAGATTTCAAAGGGTGGCTGGAGAAGACACAGTATTATAATAAAATGTGCAAATATCCAGAGTCAGAAAACCAAAAGGGAAGAACATGCTTGACATTTCTCAAGCTGAAAGAAATGAAAAAATTCAAGCCTCGTGTTCCAATATTGAAGGTTTCTAATGGGCAAAATACTGAATGACACAGGAAGCGGCAAAAGAACGTGGAAGGAATACACTGTACCAAAAAGAATTGGTCAATGTTCAACCATTTCAGGAGAGAACATATGATCAAGAATTGACGGTACTGAAGAAGGAAGTCCAAGCTGCAGTGAAGGCATTTTAAAACAAAGCTCCAGGAACTGACAGAATACAAATTCAGATGTTTTAGCAAATGAAAGCAATACTGGAAGTGCTCACTCATCTATGTCAAGAAATTTGGAAAACCTGGCCAACGGACTGGAAGAGATCCATATTTGTGCCCATTCCAAACAAACATAATCCAATAAAATGTGGAAATTATCGAACAATATCATTAATATCACACACAAGTGAAATTTGCTGAAGATAATTAAAAAATGGTCTCAGCGGTATATCAACAGGGAACTGCAAGAAACTTCAAACGAGATTCAGAAGAGGAGGAGATGAGGGGTATCATTTCTGATGTCAGATGGATCCTGGCTGAAAGGAGAGAACACAAAAAATATGTTTACTTGTGTTTTATTGATTCTGCAAAGGCATTCAATTGCATGGATCATAACAAATTACAACATTGTGAAGAATGGGAATTCCAGAAAAATTAATTGTGCTCTTGTAGAACCTGAACATGTACCAAGAGGCAGTCATTCGAATAGAAGAAGGGGATACTGAATAGTTTAAAATAAGGAAATGTGTGTGTCAGGGTTGTATCCTTTCACCATACTAATTCAATTTGTATGCTGAGCAAATAATCTGAGGAGCTGGACTATATGAAGAAGAACATGACGTCAGGACTGGAAAAAGATTTAACAACGTGTGATATGCAGATGACACAGCCTTGCTTGCTAAAAGTGAAGAGGGCTTGAAGCATTTACTGATGAAGATCAAAGACTACAACCTTTAGAATGGATTACACCTCAACATAAAGAAAACAAAAATCCTTACAACTGGGCCAAATAGCAACATCATGATAAAAAGAAAAGATTGAAGTTGTCAAGGATTTCATTTTACTTGGATCCACAATCAAACCCATGGAAGCAGCAGTCAAGAAATCAAATGAGGTATTGCATTGGGCAAAACTGCTGCAAAAGACCTCTTTAAAGTGTTAAAAAATAAAAACGTCACTTTGAGGACTAAACTGCACCTAACCCAAGCCACCCCCATGTGTCTATCAGTTTGTCATACTGTGAAGGATTGCACGTTGCTGTGATGCTGGAAGCTATGCCACCAGTGTTCAGATACCAGCAGGGTCACCCGTGGAGGACAGGTTTCAGCTGAGCTTCCAGACTAAGACAGAGTAGGAAGAAGGACCCAGCAGTCTACTTCTGAAAAGTATTAGCCAGTAAAAACCTTATGAATAGCAGCAGAACGTTGTCTGATACAGTGCCGGAAGATGAGCCCCCCAGGTTGGAAGGCACTCAAAGGACGACTGGGGAAGAGCTGCCTCCTCAAAGTAGAGTTGACCTAAATGATGTGGATGGAGTAAAGCTTTTGGGACCTTCATTTGCTGATACAGCATGAATCAAAATGAGAAGAAACAGCTGCAAACAGACATTAATAATTTGAACCTGGAATATATAAGTACGAATCTAGGAAAATTGAGATCATCAAAAATGAAATGGAATGCATAAAGATCAATATCCTACGCATTAGTGAGCTGAAATGGACTGGTATTGGCCATTTTGAGTCAGAAAATCATATAGTCTACTATGCTTGGAATGACAGCTTGAAGAGCAATAGTGTTGCATTCATCGTCAAAAAGAACATTTCAAGATCTATCCTGAAGTACAACACTGTCAGTGACAGGGTAATATCCATATGCCTATGAGGAAGACCAGTTAATACGACTATTATTCAAATTTACGCACCAACCACTAAAAGGGCCAAAAATGAAGAAATGGAAGATTTTTACCAGCTTCTGCAATCTGAAATTGATCAAACATGCAATCAGAGTACGTTGATAATTACTGGTGATGGGAATGCAAAAGTTGGAAACGAAGGATTGGTAGTTGGAAAACAAGGCCTTGGTGATAGAAACGATGCTGGAGATCGTATGATTGACTTCTGCAAAACCAACGACTTCTTCATTGCAAATAGCTTTTTTCACCAACATAAACGGTGACTATTTTTTTTTTTTTTTTTTTATCCATATGGACCTCTCCAGATGGAATACACGGTAATCAAATCTACTACATCTGTGGATAAAGTCAATGGAAAAGATCAATATCATCAGTCAGAGCTAGGCCAGGGGCCAAATGTGGAACAGACCATCAATTGCTCATATGCAAGTTCAAGCTGAGACTGAAGAAAATCAGAGCAAGTCCACGAGAGCCAAAATATGACTTTGAGTTTATCCCACCTGAATTTAAATATCATCTCAAGAATAGATTTGACGCCTTGACCGAAAACCAGACAAGTTGTGGCATGACATTAAAGACATCATACACGAAGAAAGCGAGAGGTCATTGAAAAGACAAGACAGAAAGTAAAGACCAAGGTGGATGTCAGAGGAGACTCTGAAACTTGCTCTCAAATGTTGAGCAGCTAAAGCAAAAGGAAGAAATGATGAAGTAAAAGAACTGAACAGAAAGTTTCAAAGGGCCTCTCGAGAAGACAAAGTAAAGTATTATGACATGTGCAAAGAGCTGCAGATAGAAAACCAAAACGGAAGAACATACTCAGCGTTTCTCAAGCTGAAAGAACCGAAGAAAAAATTCAATTCCCGAGTTGCAGTAGTGAAGGATTCCATGGGGAAAATATTAAATGACTCAGCAAGCATCAAAAGAAGATGCAAGGAATACATAGTCATTATACCAAAAAGAATTGGTCAACGTTCAGCCATTTCAAGAGGTAGCATATGATCAGGAAGTGATGGTATTGAAGGAAGAAGTCCAAGCTGCACTGAAGGCATTGGTGAAAAACAAGGCTCCAGAAATTGACAGAATGTCAGTTGAGATGTTTCAACAGACAGATACAGCACTGGAAGTTCTCCCTTGTCTATGCCAAGAAATTTGGAAAACAGCTACCTGGCCAACTAAGTGGAAGAGATCCATGCTGTTGTTGTTGTTAGGAGCCATCCAGTCAGTTCCCGCTCTTAGTGACCCTATGCACAACAGAATGAAACACTGCCAGGTCATGAGCCATCCTTACAATCCTTGTTATGCTCGAGCTCACTGTTGCAGCCACTGTGTCAGTCCACCTCGTTAAGGCTCTTCCTCTTTTCAGCTGACCCTGTACTCTGCCAAGCATGATGTCCTTTTCCAGGGACTGATCCCTCCTGAAAGCATGTACAAACCGTGTAAGATGCAGTCTTGCCATCCTTGCTTCCAAGGAGCATTCTGGCTGTACTTCTAAGACAGATTTGTTCTTTCTTTTGGCAGTCCATGGTATATTCAATATTCTTCGCCAACACCACAATTCGAAGGCATAAATTCTTCTTCGGTCTTCCTAATTCATTGTCCAGCTTTCACATGCATATGATGCAATTGAAAATACCATGAATTGGGTCAGGCGCACCTTAGTCTTCAGGGTGACATCTTTGCTCTTCAACACTTTGAAGAGGTCCTTTGCAGCAGATTTACCCAATGCAATGCATCTTTTGATTTCTTGACTGCAGCTTCCATGGTTCTTGATTGCACATCCAAGTAAAATGAAATCCTTGACAACTTGAATCTTTTCTCCATTTATCATGATGTTGCTCATTTGTCCAGTTGTGAGGATTTTTGTTTTCTTTATGTTGAGGTGTAATCCATACTGAACGCTGTGGTCTTTGATCTTCACTAGTAAGTGCTTCAAGTCCTCTGCACTTTCAGCAAGCAAGGTTGTGTCACCCGCATAACGCAGGTTGTTAATGAGTCTTCCTTCAATCCTGAAACCTCATTCTTCTTCATATAGCCCAGCTGCTTGAATTATTTGCCCAGCATACAAATTGAATAGGTATGGTGAAAGGATACAACCCTGATGCACATCTTTCCTGACTTTAAGCCAATCAGTATCCCTTATTCTGTCCGAACAACTGCCTCTCGATCTATGTAAAGGTTCCTCATGAGCACAAGTAAGTGTTCTGGAATTCCCATTCTTCCCAATGTTATCCATAGTTTGTTATGATCCACACAGTTGAATGCCTTTGCGTAGTCAATAAAACACAGGTAAACATCCTTCTGGTATTCTCTGCTTTCAGCCAGGATCCACTTGACATCAGCAATGATATCCCTGGTTCCATGGCCTCTTCTGAAACTGGCCTGAATTTCTGGCAGTTCCCTGTCGATATACTGCTGCAGCCGTTTTTGAATGATCTTCAGCAGAATTTTGCTGGCGTGTGATATTAATGATGTTGTTCTATAATTTCCACATTCGATTGGATCACCTTTCTTGGGAATAGGCATAAATATGGATCTCTTCCAGTCAGTTGGCCAGGAAGCTGTCTTCCATATTTCTTGGCATAGACGAGTGAGCACCTCCAGCACTGCATCTGTTTGTTGAAACATCTCAACTGATATTCCATCAATTCCTGGAGCCTTGTTTTTTCGCCAATGCCTTCAGAGTAGCTTGGACTTCTTTCTTCAGTACCATCGGTTCCTGATCATATGCCACCGCTTGAAATGGTTGAACATCGACTAATTCTTTTTGATATAATAACTCTGTGTATTCCTTCCATCTTCTTTTGATGCTTTCTGTATCATCTAATATTTTCCCCATGTAATCCTTCACTATTGCAACTCGAGGCTTGGGTTTTTTCCTCAGTTCTTTCAGTTTGACAAATGCTGAGCGTGTTCTTCCCTTTTGGTTTTCCATCTCCAGCTCTTTGTACATGTCATTATAATACTTTGTCTTCTGTGCAGTTCTTTTACTTCATCAATTCTTCCTTTTGCTTTAGCTGCTCGACGTTCAAAAGCAAGTTTCAGAGTCTTCTCTGACATCCATCTTGGTCTTTTCTTTCTTTCCTGTCTTTTCAATGACCTCTTGCTTTCTTCATGTATGATGTCCTTGATGTCATTCCACAACTTATCTGGTCTTTGGTCACTAGCGTTCAGTGCATCAAATCTATTCTTGAGATGGTCTCTAAATTCAGGTGGGATATACTCAAGGTCATATTCTGGCTCTTATGGACTTGCTCTGATTTTCTTCAGTTTCAGCTTGAACTTGCATATGAGCAGTTGATGGTCTGTTCTACAGTCAGCCCCTGGCCTTGTTCTGACTGATGATATTGAGCTTTTCCATCGTCTCTTTCCACAGATGTAGTCAATTTGATTTCTATGTGTTCCATCTGGTGAGGTCCATGTGTATAGTCACCGTTTATGCTGGTGAAAGAAGGTATTTGCAAGGAAGAACTTGTTGGTCTTGCAAAATTCCATCATTCGATCACCAGCTTATTCCCAGCAAAGGTGATCCAACTGAATGGGGAAATCATTGAACAATATCATTAATATCACGTGCAAGCAAAATTTTGGTGAAGGTCATTCAAAAGCAGCTGCAGCTGTATATTCCCAGGAAAATGCCAGGAATTTAGGCCAGATTCAGAAGAGGACATGGAACCAGGGATATCACTGCTGATGTCAAGTGGATCCTGGCTGAAAGCAGAGAATACCAGAAGGATGTTTACCTGTGTTTTATTGACTATGCAAAGGCATTCAACTGTGTGGATCATAACAAACTATGGATAACATTGGGAAGAATGGGAATTCCAGAACACTTACTTGTGCTCATGAGGAACCTTTACATAGATCAAGAGGCAGTTGTTCGGACAGAACAAGGGGATACTGATTGGCTTAAAGTCAGGAAAGATGTGCATCAGGGTTGTATCCTTTCACCATACCTATTTAATCTGTATGCTGGGCAAATAATTCAAGCAGCTGGACTATATGAAGAAGAATGAGGTTTCAGGACTGGAGGAAGACTCATTAACAACCTGCGTTATGCAGATGACACAACCTTGCTTGCTGAAAGTGCAGAGGACTTGAAGCACTTACTAGTGAAGATCAAAGACCACAGCGTTCAGTATGGATTACACCTCAACATAAAGAAAACAAAAATCCTCACAACTGGACCAATGAGCAACATCATAATAAATGGAGAAAAGATTGAAGTTGTCAAGGATTTCATTTTACTTGGATGTGCAATCAAGAGCCATGGAAGCAGCAGTCAAGGGATCAAAAAAATGCATTTCCTTGGACAAATCTGCTGCAAAAGACCTCTTTAAAATGTTGAAAAGTAAAGATGTCACCTTGAAGGCTAAGGTGGGCCTGACCCAATTCATGGTATTTTCAATCACATCATATGCATGTGAAAGCCAGGCAATGAATAAGGAAGACCATAGAAGAATTGAGGCCTTTGAATTGTGGTGTTGGTGAAGAATATTGAATATACTATGGACTGCCAAAAGAATGAACAGATCTCTCTTAGAAGAAGTACAACCAAAATGCCCCTTAGAAGCAAAGATGGCAAGACTGCATCTTACATAGTTTGTAGATGTTGTCAGGAGGGATAAGTCCCTATAGAAGGACATTAAACTGGGTAAAGTGGAGGGTCAACAAAAAAGAGGAAGGCCCTCAATGAGATGGATTGACACAGTGGCTGCAACAATGGGCTCAGGCATAACAAGGATTGTAATGATGGTGCAGGACCAGGCCCTGTTTTGTTCTGTGGTACTTAGGGTCACTATGAGTTGGAGCCGACTCTATGGCACCTAACAACAACAATAACAACAACAACCCAAGCCATGTTATTTTCGATTGTCTCAAATGCATATGAAAGCTGGACAATGAATAAGGAAGACCGGAGAAGAACTGATGTCTTTAAATTATGGTGTTGGCAAAGAATATTGAATATACCATGGACTGCCAGAAGAATGAAGAAACTTCTCTTGGAAGAAGTGGAGCCAGAATGCTCCTTTGAAGGGAGGATGGTGAGACTTCGTCTTACATACTTTGGACATCGAATCAGGAGGATTCCTTGGAGAAGGACATCATCCTTGGTAAAGTAGAGGGTCAGCAAGAGGAGAAAGACCCTCAACATTGATGGATTGACACAGTGGCTGAAATAATGGGCTCAAACAGCAACCATTTGTGAGAATGGTGCAGGATGGGACAGTCTTTCATTCTGTTGAAATGGGCTTGATATGTGTCGGAACCAACTTGAAGGCACCTAACAACAACAACACAGCAGAAAATGTTTAGAATTATCTCTGGTGGAGTACTCATCCAGGAATGAAGGTAGAATAATTAATTAGATGGTAGGTCGGGTGTTGTAGAGCTAAACAGCATAGAATTTTTCGTGGTAATCAAAATGTTGGTGCTAGAGGATTCAACTTGGTGTCTGTTATTACTCTGTATTGAACTCCTAGGGAGGAAGATAAGATAATTTTTTGAGGTATATGAAAAAGTATATTTTATTATGTATTTATTAACAAACTTGGAGAACGATTGTTTGCACATGAAGCAGTAAACATTGAAATCCCTATATAAATAAATGATATAAAACAAAGAAGGAAGAAAAAAGACTATAGTTATTCAGCAATTTTCAGACTACTTAGCTTCAGTTTTACATCACCTTGTCTTAGGATGCAGGAGAGCTGCACACTGGGGACTAATTTGCACTGATAACATGCTGTGCCTTAATGGACCCCTACAAAGCCTGGGACTGTGAATGGGATTAGTAATGCATACTCTCTACTAAAGCTTTTAATGCATTTAACCACATTTGGGCATTAGTCTTAATAAGCTTTTCGAGCTTTGACTATTATTTCTCCTTAGAGTATTAATGGAAAAACAGAATTGCATATTGTATTCCCATTAAACAAGCAAATTCATATTAGAGATCATTATAAAAATTAATTGTTTAGAAAAGAAAAGTCATGCTACTCTTTGGGAAATACTGCCATTATATTGCCAACTTGAAAATTCCCTTCATTCCTAAAGAGGCTTGGCCAAAGCAATGTCTGAGATTATTTGCCCAAACCAAATCAATGCTTTTATTTCTCTGCATGAGGGTGAGGGAACTCCCCTACTTGTATGAACTTGGTCTTCCTGGGTTGGGAGGCCTCTCCAAGGTCAGGAGGGAAACCTTCAAGCCCAGTCAGTGGTTATGGGGTTGGGTTCTTCTGCAGGGTGTTGACTGTTGCAGCTACCATTGTGTACTATGCATGGAGACCTGCTAGTTCATTTGTTCCTCATATATATCAATCCTCACTTTACAAGAGAACAGTCCACACATCCAGAAAACCAAAAACCAAACAAACATGCAAACCAGTTGCCATGGAGTTGATTCTGACTCAAGGCAACCCCACGTAAGCAGAGTAGAATCGAGCTCCGCAGGGTTTTCAACGCTGTGATCTTTCAGAAGTAGATCACCAGGCCTTTTTTCCAAGTGCCTCTGGGTGGATTTGAACCACCAACCGTCTGATTGTAATTGAGTGCTTAACCATTTGTACCACCCAGGCTCTCCTCACATCTTGAAAGTGGAAGCTAAATTTCAACCCATGATGGTAAGACTCCTATATCTTTTATTCTTCCTGAGGCACAAACCCCCTCAAGTAGGATTTAACAAAAGGGAAAATCCTTTGCTGGCTCCAAACAGCCGTGAAAGTTTCCTCTTTTCTGAAGGGTTGGCAGGGCCTAAACTCAATTAACACAGAGGATGTGGAAGATTGAAGGAGAATTTTTATTTGGTTTCCTCCCTTAGAAGAATGCGTTAATCGAACTTGAAAAGAGAATTGGAGTAATTTAATTGGCTCCCTGACTCCTTCTGGAAAAGGGTAATTATTATTACTGTTTTTTTATTTAAAGAAATGACACTGCAAAAGTATTAAGAAGTATCTCTTAAAGTCAGGGGCATGGGAGAGGGGGTAGGTGGAAAGCTAGATTTGAACTGATTTCCCAGATTTCTTCCTCTGCTCTAATTACTACAGTATGTTTTTGAACCTTAAAAATTCTCTTTAGCTTTTGACAAGAAGTTTTAAAACATCAAAATCCAATTCCCTGCCAATTAACACCCTTTTAATTTAGGAGTGCTGTTATGGATTGAATTGTGTCCCACCAAATTATATATTGTAAATCCTAACTTCTATGTCTGTGGTTATAATCCCATTTGGGAATGGGTTGTCTTTGTTATGTTAACGAGACAGGATTAGTATAGGATGTCTTTTGAGTTGATCTCTTTTGAGATATAAAAGAGATTAAACAAGCAATCAAGAAGCAGGGATGGGGGAAGAGAGATGCCAAGGCACATGAAGATCGCCCAGGAGCGGAAGCTCAAAGACATAAGGACCTTCCTGAAAGAGAGAGAAAGCCTTCCCCTAGAGGCAGCGCTCTGAACTCGGACTTCTAGCCTCCTACCCTGTGAGAAAATAAATTTCTGTTTGTTAAAGCTACCCACTTGTGGTATTTCTGTTATAGCAGTGCTAGATAACTAAGACAAGTACCTAATTGAGTTTTCTGATTTTTAAAATACTTATGGGCTAGAAACTCATATGCCATACTCCAGTCGAAAGCTAAATTTTATGGGTGTATTATAACCTTTCTATTAGACTTTGAACCATAGTGACTTTTGTTTGCAGGTAAAATTATAATGAGGTTTGATCCCTTGCTTGAGTTTATTCTTCACCTAAACTTGAATTTATAATGAATCATCAGCTGGAGTCTATGCTTCCGTCTCAGGAGGACAGCTGGGTGAAAAGGTCAAGGCAAATTGGCCTTTGTTTACAGTGACCCGAACAAAAATATCTCATTTAAAAAATCAGCTGGAAGTTGGCGTTTTCCTTTCTTCTTTGTGTCAGTGCCTTCACGATGATGAATGGAAAAGGAGGGAAATGAAATGTTGTTAATATAATTGGCATCAGGATCTAAGAATCCTCTGAAATCAAATAGGCAATATATTAATCTGAAAATATTAGATTTTATGTCGGACATTGTGGGCATGCTTTTGAACTAGTGTGACTTGCTATGTAGCCCAGGGACACTTATGCATCAATTAGGATAATGATGAGTCATACCCAAGTTCGAGACTTGTGTATTTCTGATTAAGCTGAGTCCCAATGTTTCTATAAGAAATTAACTGCTTCTTACAGCAATGCAAGCAGGATTCAGGGCTTCTAAGACGGAATCACCTAAATATTTACTAACAAATGATGTGTTTCAACCTTTCTATATTTTACTGTTGTGATCAGAAAGATAAAACTACCACATTTAAATGGAACTCCTAGCACAGTGTCTCAGGTATAGTAGAGGCTATACAAATGTTTATTGAATGAATGCATGAGTGATAAAGTGACAGAACCAACCAGTTCCTTCTGTGTCACAATGGTTTTGTAAAGGAGTTTCTCTAGTCATAACAGCTTTTAAAGTCCCAGGCTTGAAATAAGCAGATTCAACATACCAATTAACATCCTTAGTGCAGATGACAGAATATTTTCAGGCTAGCATAAGCAAGAGGGTATTTACTGGGGAGTATGGACTTAAAGGAAACCTCGGTGGCGTAGTGGTTAAGTGCTCTGGAGGCTAACCAAAGGGCTGGCAGTTCGAATCCAACAGGTGCTCCTTGGAAACTCTATGGGGCAGTGTTCTACTCTGTCCTATAGGGTCGCTATGAGTCAGAATCAACTCAAAGGCACTGGGTTTAGTTTGTTGTTTTTTTTTTTTTTTTTGGTGGACTTAAACGTACCAGTGACCATGAAGATGGCACAAGACCAAGCAATGTTTTGTTCTGTTGTACCTAAGGTCTCCATGAGTTGGAGATGACTTGGACTCAAGCATACCAATGATCATGAAGGTGGCACAGGACCAAGCAGTGTTTAGTTCTGTTGTACATAAAGTCTCCCTAAGCTGGAGCTGACTCAACGGCAACTAACAACGATGACACAGATAATTCCAAATGGTTGATAGATCTAAGGGAATGGAACTAGGCTGAGTTTCCAGGAATGGCCTCAAACCACATTGTAAAACTGGTCACCTCTATGTTATCAGGAAGCTATGGAATCAAGAAGTTGCCACCTCACTGCCAGGTGCAGACTCATCCCTCTCTACTATAATCGACACCACCAAAGTGGATGCCCTACAACCTACGTTTCCCTCCCTGTGACTCATTTCTGAATTGGTCTTACGCGCATGCATGTAATTGGAGGTATGTAAATCACATATAGAACTCCGCTGCAAAGAAAACTGGCAAGTGTGGTTTTAGCTTTCTAGCCTCATTATTTTTAAAGGGGGTCTGTAGGGGATGTAGGGTTAGGCAATCTATAGAATCTGTCACAAAGTTATTGGTAGGGACAAGATCATCGACTTAACAAGGGCATCTCTTTAAAAGAAGAAGAGCAAATTCTCCTGCATCTTCAACCATTTCGCTGGCTTCATTGCAGCGGAGCCACATTTTTCAACTGCTTGGTGCTCTGGCTTAGCTCAGTCTATAAGAGATGTTAAGCTCTCGTCGTGTAATCCTTTTCTTTTCTTTTTTTTAATTTTTTGTGGGGGAGGGGGAGATCCCTAGTCTGGGATAAGTCATCACCTATCATTAAGAGGATGCAATCTATGTCAGTTTCTTGATGTCCCACTAGTGTTTCATTATTGGTTTTGCTATTTACTAATAAATGTGATTTGCAGGTGTAGGTGATGAAATGGATCCAGAAATGGAATGTAACCTCTGTGGCTAATCCAAATTCTTTAACCTCCTGATCTATTCGTCAGAAACCAGAACTGCTTAAAAGAGAGTTAAAAAGAAGGAAAGAAAAAAAAAAAAAGGCCAAAAGTCAATCATTCATGGTACATTTGAAAACAAATAGCCTGTGCGTGTGTGCATGTGTGTATATAGAACGAATTAAGAAATAACAAATTAGGTTCAAGAGAATATTGATAGTGCTGACCAACGTTTGCAGTTTCCCTGCTTTAATAGAGTTTCCTGAGACCTGGGACTTTCAGTGCTAAAATTAGACAGTCTTGAGCCCTCCAGGATGTTTGGTCATCCTAAATGGTGCTTAAACATAAAGATCTGGTAGCCAGTGGTCTGAAACTTGGTGCCATTAAACTTCACAAGAAATTCCAAAATGGTGGTTCACAGATTCAGCTTGTTGTTGTTGTTGAGTCAATTCCGACTCATAGTGACCCCATGTGTGCAGAGCAGAACTGCTCCACAGGGTTTTCAAGGCTGTAATCTTTCAGACGCAGATTGCCAAGCCTGTCTTCTGAGATGCCCCTAGATGGGTGGTGGGCTTGAACAGTCAAATTTTGGGCTAGTAGTCAAGGGCCTAACCACTGTGCCACCCAGGGACTCCTAGATTCAGTTAGTACAGTGTTTAATTTTTTTTTTTAATTTGTTTCCAACATTTCAAATTAGAGAAATTTTACAAAAATGGACATGTCCAATTCCTCTTGATAGTACTGCATAATTTAGAAACACTGATCTGCTGATGTGGCATTTGTGCGTTCTAGATGGGCAGGTACTCTTCCATTTGCCACAGTCCCCATTACTCCTATTGTAGTCCTGTTACTGAGCTCAATTTGCAGTTGCTGTATTAGTTCCCTGGGACTGTTGTAACACAGTACTACAAATTGGATGACTAAAGACAACAGAAATTTATTTTCTTACAATTCTGGGGGCTAGAAGTCCAAAATCAAAGTGTCAGCAGGGCTCTGTTGCCTCTTAAAAAAAAAAAAAATTTGTTGTTTTCAAGAATATACACAGCAAAACATACACCAATTCAATGTTTCTACAAGCATAATTCAGTGATATCGATTACATTCTTTGAGTTGTACAACTATTCTCACCCTCCTTTTCTGAGTTATTCCTCCCCCATTAACATAAACATAAACTTACTGCCTGCTAAATTTCCTATATAATCTTTCGAGTTGCTGTTGTCAGTTTAATCTCATATAGATAGATCTTGAAAAAGCACAACACTCAAGGCAGACATTCTTAAGCTAAACTATAGTTTTAAGAAGACTTCAGGCGATATTTTTGGCTTAAGTTTTAGAGATTATCTCAACGAAATAGTTTCAGGGGTTCATGGCTCCATGGCTCCAGAAAGTCTGGACTCCATAAGAGTTTGAGATTCAGTTCTGCATTTTCCCCCTTTTGATCCAATTCTTCTATAGAATCTTTGATCAAAATGTTCAGTAATGGTAGCCAAGTACGATCCAGTTCTTCTGGTTTCACGGCAAAGAAGGTAGTTGTTCATGGAAATAATTAGCTACACATTCCATGTCTTTGTCATTGTTAGGTGCCGTCAAGTCAGTTCTGACTCATAGCGACCCTATGCACAACAGAACGAAACATTGCCCAGTCCTGCACCATCCTTACAATCGTTGTTATGCTTGAGCTCATTGTTGCAGCCACTGTGTCAATCCACCTCGTTGAGGGTCTTCCTCTTTTCCGCTGACCCTGTACTCTGCCAAGCATGATGATCAGTCTCCAGAGACTGATCCCTCCTGATAACATGTCCAAAGTATGTAAGACGCAGTCTCGCCATCCTTGCTTCTAAGGAGCATTCTGGCTGTACTTCTAAGACAGATTTTTTCGTTCTTTTGGCAGTGCATGGAATATTCAATATTCTTCGCCAGCACCACAATTCAAAGGTGTCAATTCTTCTTTGGTCTTCCTTATTCATTGTCCAGCTTTCACATGCATATGATGTGATTGAAAATACCGTGGCTTGGGTCAGGCGTACCTTAGTCTTCAGGGTAACATCTTTGCTCTTCAACACTTTGAAGAGGTCCTTTGCAGCATATTTGTCCAATGCAATGCATCTTTTGATTTCTTGAGTGCTGCTTCCATGGCTGTTGATTGTGGATCCAAGTAAAATGAGATCCTTGAAAACTTCAATCTTTTCTCCACTTATCATGATGTTGCTCATTGGTCCACTTGTGAGGCTTTTTGTTTTCTTTATGTTGAGGTGTAATCCATACTGAAGGCTGTGGTCTTTGATCTTCATTAGTAAGTGCTTCGAGTCCTCTTCACTTTCAGCAAGAAAGGTTGTATCATCTGCATAACACAGGTTGTTAATGAGTCTTCCTCCAATCTTGATGCCCCGTTCTTCTTCATATAGTCCAGCTTCTCGGATTATTTGTTCAGCATACAGATTAAATAGGTATGGTGAAAGAATACAACTCTGACGCACACCTTTCCTGACTTTAAACCAATCGGTATCCCCTTATTCTGTCTGAACAACTGCCTCTTGATCTATGTAAAGGTTCCTCACGAGCACAATTAAGTGTTCTGGAATTTCTATTCTTCACAGTGTTATCCATAGTTTGTTATGATCCACACAGTCAAATGTCCTTGCATAATCAATAAAATACAGGTAAACATCCTTCTGGTATTCTCTGCTTTCACACAGGACCCATCTGACATCAGCAGTGATATCCCTGGTTCCATGTCCTCTTCTGAAACTGGCCTGAATTCCTGGCAGTTTCCTGTCGATATACTGCTGCAGCCGTTTTTGAATGATCTTCAGCAGAATTTTGCTGGTGTGTGATATTAATGATATTGTTCTATAATTTCCACATGCAGTTGGATCATCTTTCTTGGGAATAGACATAAATATGGATCTCTTCCAGTCAGTTGGCCAGGAAGCTCTCTTCCATATTTCTTGGCATAGATGAATGAGCACCTCCAGTGTTGCATCTGTTTGTTGAAACATCTCAATTGATATTCCATCAATTCCTGGAGCCTTGTTTTTCGCCAATGCCTTCAGAGTAGCTTGGACTTCTTCCTTCTGTACCATCGATTCCTGATCATATGCCACCTCTTGCAATGTTTGAATATTGACTAATTCTTTTTGGTATAATGACTCTGTGTATTCCTTCCATCTTCTTTTGATGCTTCCTGCATCACTTAATATTTTCCCCATGGAATCCTTCACTATTACAACTCGAGGCTTGAATTTTTTCTTCCGTTCTTTTGACTTGAGAAATGCAGAGCGTGTTCTTCCCTTTTGGTTTTCCATCTCCAGCTGTTTGCACATGTCATTGTAATACTTTATTTTGTCTTCTCGAGAAGCCCTTTGAAATCTTCTGTTCAGTTCTTTTACTTCATGAATTCTTCCTTTTACTTTAGCTGCTCAACACTCAAGAGCAAGTTTCAGAGTCTCCTCTGACATCCATCTTGGTCTTTTCTTTCTTTCCTGTCTTTTCAGTGACCTCTTGCTTTCTTCATGGATGATATCCTTGATGTCATTCCACAACTCGTCTGGTCTTCGGTCACTAGTGTTCAATGCTTCAAATCTCTTCTTCAGATGGTCTCTAAATTCAGGTGGGAAATATCCGAGATCATATTTTGGCTCTCATACACTTGCTCTGATTTTCTTCAGTTTCGGCTTGAACTTACATATGAGCAGTTGATGGTCTGTTCTACAGTCAGTCCCTGGCCTTGTTCTGGCTGATGATGTTGAGCTTTTCCGTCATCTCTTTCCACAGATGCAGTCAGTTTGATTTCTGTGTGTTCCATCTGGTGAGGTCCATGTGTATAGTCACCGTTTATGTTGGTGAAAGAAGGTATTTGCACTGAAGAGGTCGTTGGTCTGGCAAAATTCTATCATTCGATCTCTGGCATTGTTTCTATCACCAAGGCCGTATTTTCCAAATACTGATCCTTCTTCTTTATTTCCAACTCTCGCATTCCAATTGCAGTAATTATCAATGCATCTTGATTGCATGTTCGATCAATTTCAGACTGCAGCAGCTGATAAAAATCTTCTATTTCTTCATCTTTGGCCCTAGTGGTTGGTGCATAAATTTGAATAATAGTCGTATTAACTGGTCTTCCTTGTAGGCTCTTGGATATTATCCTATCACTGACAGCGTTGTACTTCAGGATAGATCTTGAAACGTTGTTTTTGACGATGAATGCAATACCATTCCATAGCCTCCTCCTATTCCTGATGACACTGTTCCTCTTAAGGATCTAGGGAAGAATCCTCCCTTACCTCTTCCTAGCTTCTAGTGGCTGCTGGCAATCCTTGGCATTCTTTGGCTTGTGGCAGCATCATCCCAATCTCTGCCTCTCTCTTCACATGGCCTTTTTCCTGTGTGTTACTGTGTCTCTAAATCTTCCTCTCCTTACAAGGACTTCAGTCATTGGATCTAGGACCCATCCTAATCCAGTATGACATCTAAACTTCATGACACCTGCAAAGACCTTATTTCCATAAGGTCACAATCACAGGTTCCATGTGGACGTGCATTTTTCTGTGAGAAGGGGCACTATTTAAGACAATAAAAACGTTCACAACTAGAGCAATAAACGACATAATGATAAAAAGAAAAAGTATTGAAGTTGTCAAGGATGTCATTTTACTTGCATCCACTGTCAATGCCCACAGAAGTGGCAATCAAGAAATCAAACTATATACTGCATTGGGCAAATCTGCAGAAGACCTCTTTAAAGAATTGAAAAACAAAGATGTCATTCTGATGACTAAGATGCTCTTGACCCTAGCCATGGTATTTTCAATTACTTCATATGCATGCAGAAGCTGGACAATGAATAAGGAAGACCGAGAAAGAATTGATGAATTTGAATTATGGTGTTGACAAAGAATATTGAATACTGTATTTTTTGCACAGATAATACATGCCTTCTGTGTTTGCCAGCCTCATCCTCCCCCTTGGAGATGTTTTCATAAGTATGCTATGGTAATTTTTTTTTATAGTAACATGTGGTAAAGCATTGACATGTCAGCACTTGTGAAAGTGCCTTGTGGGGGAAGGGCACAGCTGGCAAACAAACACAGAAGGTGCGTGTTATTTGCATAAAAATATGGTATGCTATGAACTTCCAGAGGAACAAACAAATCTTTCTTGGAAGAAGTACAGCCAGAATGCTCCTTAAAAGGGAGGATGGCAAGACTTCATCTTACATACTAAAGACATGTTATCAGGACTGAACAGTGCCTGCAGGGGGACATCATGCTTGATAAAGTAGACGGTCAGCAAAAAAGAGGAAGACCCTCAATGAGATGGATTGACACAACAGCTACAACAACGGGCTCAAACATAGCAAAGATTGTGAAGATGGTGCAGGACCAGGAAGTGTTCCGTTCTGCTGTACAAAGGATTGTTGTCAGTTGAAACAGACTTGATGGCACCTAAAAGTAATACTATTCAACTCACTGCAATTGCCATTTATCATCTTTCTTGTACTGTTTCTTTTCTTGTAAATGAGAAAAGCGATTTTTACACATCTCTGTAAAAATTAAAATGAAATGCAGACTAACAAGGCCCTGTGTTTCAAGAAGATGTGAAAGAATATATTTTTCTTGAGCAGATCTCCTTCTCACATTTACATCCCCTGTCTGGGCATTGTGAGTGCTTGTTTGTGTTCCCCACTCCAGGGAAGAGACTTCCAGGGGACAAGATAATTTCTTTGGTTATTTTTTATGAATATTATCTAATCATGAACTTAAGATGCTCCTTCCCATAACATAAAGTAGATTAAAATGTTTTCAAAAAATTCTTATTGACATAGAAAACATAATTATTAAATAAATGAAAGAAGAAGGAAACAAAATTGTACATATAGAACATGTGTATTCTTGAATTTATCATGCGATACCAATTAGCTACATGTATACCTAAACATATATATATACACACACACATAGGTACACACACACAGACATATATATATATGTATGTGTATATATATACACACACACACAGACATGTATATAAAGGTATACCTACATACATATGTATATATATATGTGTGAGTGTGTGTATATATATGTATGTATGTATGTATGTATACACACAGACATGCATCTGTACAGGTATACCTACATGTATACAGGTATACCTATATATATATACATGCCTGTGTGTTTATATATATATATATACATATATATGTACACACTGATATACATATGCATATATATGTGGAAACACTGGTGGTGTAGTGGTTAAGAGCTGTGGGTGCTAACCAAAAAGTTGGCAGTTTCAGTCCACCAGGCACTCCTTGGAAACTCTATGGGGCAGTTCTACTCTGTCCTATAGGGTCGCTATGCCTCAGAATTGACAGCAGTGGGTTTGGTTTACACACACACACACACACACACACACACACACATATATATATATATATATATATATATATATATATATATATATATACCCTATCCAGCTGCCCCCCGAGGCAGGCTTCTTCTGTGACCACAGCCTCCTCAGTGGCCACACAGGCAACACCAAGCCAGTGGGCACCTATTCTGGGTTCCCAGTTCCTCTGTGGCCTGAGGCCTGTAGCTCAAAACTGCTGTTGGATGGGGAGGGAGGAAAGAAAGAGTCTTATAAAACTCTGGTCTCACATTTAAAATTGTCAATCAAATAAACAAACCATTCAATACATGATGTTTTTTTTTCTCCTCATGTTGCCATTAGGTGCTGTTGAATCGGTTCCAACTCATAGCAAACCTATATACCGCAGAAGAAAACATTGCCTCATCCTACACCATCCTCACAATCATTGCTATGATTGAGCCCATTGTTGCAGCCACTGTGTCAATCCATCTTATCGAGGGTCTTTCTCTTTCTTGCTGACCCTCTACTTTACCAAGCATGATGTCTGTCTTAGTTATCTAGTGCTGCTATAACAGAAATACCACAGTGGATGGCTTTAACAAAGAGAAATTTATTTTCTTACAGTCTTGTATGTCACAAGTCCAAATTCAGGGAGTCAGCCCCAGGGGAAGGCTTTCTCTCTCTGTCGGCTCTGAAGAAAGGTCCTTGTTCTCAAACTTCTCCTGATCGAGGAGCTTCTCAGGAGCAGGAACCCCGTGTCCAAAGGATACATTCTGCTCCTGGTGCTTTTTTCCTGGTGATTTGAGGTCCTCAACTCTCTGCTTGCTTCCCTTTTCTTTTATCTCTTGAGAGATAAAAGGTGGTGCAGGCCAAACCCCAGGAAAACTCCATTTACGTTGGATCAGGGATGTGACCTGCGTAAGGCTGTTACAATCCCACCTTAATCCTTTTAAAATAAAATTACAATCACGAAATGGAGGACAACCACAGAATACTGGGAACCATGGCCTAACCAAGTTGATACACATATTTTTGGGAGGACATAATTCAATCCATGACAATGTCCTTCTCCAGGGATATCTTCTTCCTGATAACATGTCCAAAGTATGTGAGACAGTCTCTCCATCTTCACTGCCAATGCGCACTCTGGCTGTACTTTTTCCAAGACAGACTTGTGCATTCTTCTGGCAGTCCACGGTATATTCAATATTCTTCACCAACATCATAATTCAAAGGCATCAATTCTTCTTCAGCCTTCCCTATTCATTGTCCAGCTTTCCCACGCATACGAGATGATTGAAAATACCATGGCTTGGATCAGGTGCACATTTGTCCTCAAAGTGACATCTTCGCTTTTCAACACTTTAAAGAGGTCTTTTGCAGCAGATTTTCCCAATACACTGTGTCGTTTGACTTCTTGACTGCTGCATCCATGGGCGTTGATTGTGGATTCAAGTAATGTGTAACCCTTGACAGATTTAGCGTTTTCTCTGTTTATCATGATGTTGCTTATTGGTTCAGTCCTAAAGATTTTTGTTTTCTTTATGTTGAGGAGTAATCCATACTGAAAGCTGTAGTATTTGATCAGTAAGTGCTTCTTCACTTTCAGCAAGCCAGATTGTGTCATCTACATATTGAAGGTTGTTAATGAGTCTTCCCCCATTCCTGATGCCTGGTTCTTCTTCATATAGTCCAGCTTCTTGGATTATTTGCTCAGCAAACAGTTTGAATAAGTATGGTGAAAGGTTACAACCCTGACACACCTTTTCTGATTTTAAACCAATCAGTATCCCCTTGTTCTGTTTGAACAACTGCCCTTTGGTCTAGGAACCGGTTCTCCATGAGCACGATTAAGTGTTCTGGAATTCTCATTCTTCACAATGTTATCCATAATTTGTTATGATCCACACAGTTGAATGCCTTTGCACAGTCAACAAAACACAGGTAAACATCTTTCTGGTATTCTCTGCCTCAGACAAGATCCCTCTGACATCAGCAATGATATCCCTTATTCCACATCCTTCTCTGAATCTTGCTTGAATTTCTGGCAGTTCCCTGTCAATGTACTCCTGCAACCATTTTTGAATTATCTTCAGCAAAATTTACTTGCATATTATATTAATATTATTTGATAATGTCTGCATTCTGTTGGATTTCTTTGGAATGGGTACGAATATGCATCTCTCCCAGTCAGTTGGCCAGGTAACTGTCTTCCAAATTTCGTGGCATAGACGAGTGAGCCCTACAAGTGCTGTATCAGTTTGTTGAAACATTTCAGTTGGTATTCCTTCAATTCCTGGAGTCTTGTTATTTGCCAACGCCTTCAGTGCAGCTTGGACTTCTTCCTTCAGTATCATTTGTTTCCAATCATATGCTACCTCCTGAAATGGTTGAACATCAACCAATTCTTTTTCCTATAGTGACTCTGAGCATTCATTCTATCTTCTTTTGATGCTCCCTGCCTTGTTCAATATTTTGCGTATAGAATCCTTCAATATTGCAACTAAAGGCTTTAATTTTTCTTCAGTTCTTTCATCCTGTGAAATGCCTAGTGTGTTCCTCCTTTTTGGTTTTCTAACTCTTTCCTTTGGAATTGTCCTTTGAAATCTTCTGTTCAGGTCTTTTACTTCCTCATTTCTTCCATTTGCTGTAGCTATTCTACTTTCAAGAGCAAGTTTCAGAATCTCTTCTGACAATTGGTCTTTTCTTTCTTTCTTGTCCTTTTAGTGACCTTTTGCTTTCTTCACGTATGATGTCCTTGATGTCATCCCACAACTCCTCTGGTCTTAGGTAATTAGTGTTCAATGCATCAAACCTATTCTTGACATAGTCTCTAAATTCAGGTGGGATATACTCAAAGTTGTACTTTGGCTCTGGGGGGCTTTCTCTAATTTTCTTCAGCTTCAACTTGAACTTGCATATGAGCAATTGAAGGTCCGTTCTGCAATTGGCCCTGGCCTTGCTCTGACTTTTCTATTCTTCTTTTCCACAGATGTAGTTGATTTGATTCCTGTGTTTTCTATCCAGTGAGGTCCCCATGTTTAGTAGCTGTTTACGTTGTTGAAAAAATGTATTTTCAGTGAAGCAGTGGTTGGTTTTTCAAAATTCTATTATGTGATCTCCCTGGTCATTTGCATCAACAAGACCAAATTTTCCAACTACAGATTCTTATTTGTTTCACTTTTTGCATCCCATTCACCAGTAATTATCGATGAATCTTGGTTGCATGTTTGATCAATTTCAGACTGCAGAAGTTGGTAAAAATCTTCAATTTCCTCATCTTTCACATTAGTGGTTGCTGCATAAATGTGAATAGTAGTCATATTAACTGGTTTTCCTTGTAGGCGTATGGAGAGTATCCTATTGCTGGCAGGATTGTACTTCAGGATACATCTCGAAATGTTCTTTTTGATGATGAATGCAACACCATTCTTCTTCAATTTGTCATTTCCAGAATAGTAGGCTATATGATTGTCTGATTCAAAATGGCCAATACCAGTCCATTTCAGCTCACTAATACCTGGGGTACTTACTACTATACCAAAACAAAGTTACTATAAATAAATAAAATGTCAAATTTCCCATTAAACTTCCTGTTGTTATCTTGTACTTGTTCAGAAACTATACAGGATGAAAATTCTTTCCAAATTTATAGATTAGGGGTTGGCAAACTTTTTCTGTAAGGGGATATATGGTAAATATTTTCGGCTGTGCAGGCCAAGTGATCTCTGTTGCAATACTCAGTGGTGCTGCCGTAGTACAAAAGCAGCCTTAGATAATAAATACATAAATTACCAATTGTGAGTGTCTGTCAGTAACACTTTATTAGAGACACAGAAATTTTAATTTCATATAATTTGTGTGTTAATCAAATGTTATTTTTCTTTTGCTTTTTTCCTCAACAATTAAAAAAAATGTAAAATCCATTCTTAGCTCATAGACCCTACAAAAGCAGGCAGCAGAGGGGTTTGGTCCTCTGGCTGTAGTTTGCTAACCTCTGTTACAGATCATCAGTATTTTGATTCCTTTATGCTGAAGGTTCATAAATCCTGACACACCTATAGAAGTAACCTACTGGGAGGCAGTGTATTTTTATGACCTCTTCTTTAGAAACAAATTTTATTACATAAAATGATGCAACCGCAAAGCTATGGGTGACTGTATTTAATTACATACAAAGCGTCCATGGTAGAAGTGAGGTGTGGACTCACATCTGCCAAGCAAAGTGGCATGTTCAAAACAGACTCACCCAAATTCTGTCCCACTTACTAATACATTTTCAAGAACACACAATAGAAACTCACTTTGACTGAGGAAAAATTTGTAACCCAGACAGCACAGTAGCAGTATTCATCAGGGTGTTGTGCCATCGACTGATGGTTTGTATGGACTGTGCAACTGATGGATCTACTTTAATTTTCACCAGCTGTAGATTTTTTCATGATCAGCGGTGGGGAGAGAAATTACAAGCACTGAGAAGAGACAGAAAAAAAAAAATTTTTTTTTTCGGCCTTGTTCCTAAGGAGGTAACTGGGGTCTTCAAGATGCAAAGACTGAGGACTTTTAGGAAGATAGTTTCCATTACACTTATTTGCAAGGAAAAGACCCTCCTGTAGGTATAAGTAGGACACAGATTTTGTTTCACCTTTTCCAGTGCTCCTGAGTAGAGTCCTAGGAACCACTTGCATCAGAAATATTTTTTAGAGTTCAGATGTCTAAACTGTTCCCTGGAGCTACTGAATCAGAACATCTGGGGGGCGGGAGCAAAGAATTTGATTTTTTTTTTAAGAAATTTTTATTGTACTAAAAGTACATACAACAAAAATTGCCTTTTTAACCATTTTTTAAGTGTACAATTCAGTGGTAATAATTACATCTACCAGGAAATCCTGGTGGCGTAGTGGTTAAGTGCTACGGCTGCTAACCAAAAAGTCAGCAGTTTGAATCCGCCAGGGGCTCCTTGGAAACTCTACAGGCCAGTTCTACTCTGTCCTATAGGGTTGCTATGAGTTGGGATCAACTCGACTGCAGTGGGTTTAATTACATTCACCATGTGTTAGCATCACCACTATCCATTTCCAAAAGCCTTGTATCACCCCAAAGAAAAACTCAGGACCCCTTAAGCAAAATTCCTTATTCCTCCTTCCTCTCCCCCACGCCTCTCCCCCCAGCCCCTGTTAACCACTTATTAGTCTTTTGTGTCTTCACATTTACCTCTTCTATATATTGCCTATAAATGGGATCATACAATATGTGTCCTTTTGAGTCTGGCTTGTTTTATTCAGTGTAATGTTTTCAAGATTCATCCATGTTGTGGCCAGGAATCTCATCAGACAGCTATGGTTATCCTGCGGCTCCTGTCAGCCCCAGAATGAGTTATCTTTCAGGTGCAGGGATCTGGTGTTTCCCAGGCACATTTGGAAGCACAGGACTCACTTGAGAAGAGCCCAGAGCCTAAAGGTGCAGTGGCCACTGTGTATGCCTTGAGCATTCCTCTTGGGGTCCTGCCTCTTCCCTGGCACATCAGGGGTAGCACGGTGCTGCTGTGGGGGCCCTAGTCTCTGATGACTATGCCACATTCCCAGACTGAAGGGTATTTCTTTCCCCCATTTCTTGCTACCCTCTCTGCCTTCTCTTCAATAAGCTTCAACTTTCACAGATGTCATAAAGAGATATTGCCTTCAAGCAGCTTCAGCTCTCAGCCCTGCAGAAGCCACAGATGACAGGAACATTCCAGGAGCCTACTAACATCTGGGAATTAGGCAAGAAAAAAACACAGAGAACAAAACACTAAGTAATATCTCAATAAATTCACCTGCCACACAGTCAAGGTTGAAAACCACAGGTCAACATGCACAAGTTAGTTTGAAAAATAACGAGCTGAATCAGGAAGCCAGCCAGTCAGTGAGTGGCAGGGGTAGACGGATGGTAGTCAGGTCCCTCCAAGCAGCTGAAATTTTTGTCACCAGGAGAAACGGCTACCTTGTAGCTCTTAGGACCAGTTCTAATTGGAGGCACTACCCATTGCCTCAAGTTGATTCTGACTCACAGGGACCTTATAGGTCAGAGTAGAACTGCTCCATAGGGTTTCCTAATCTTTACAGAAGCAGACTGCCACATCTTTCTCCTGAAAGCAGCTGGTGGACTCAAACTGCTGACCTTTTTGTTAGCAGCCAAGCACTTAACCATTGCACCACCAGGGCTCCTTATCTGAGGCTTTAGGGACTTAGAAAGTTCTGGTCAGATCCTCTAGCTCAAAACATTGAGTGACTCAAAATGCTTCTTTGGTTCTGACCTTGAGTTCTAATTCTGATAACTGGGCTTCTGGCTATTTTAGACACATAAACTGATGAGGACAGTGGCACCAGTAGGGCGTGTGGGGCATACGGACCACACCAGGTAACACTGTCAGAGGGGGTGACACCAAAATGACCATCTATAAAATTTTTGTGTACGGTTTCAGCAGATATTTATAATTTTTTATAAAAATATCCCTAAAGTTAGTCATAACACTAAAAAAAAAGTTTGTAAGCCCAGCTTACATGCATCAGTACACCTACAAGGCCAAAACTCCATGCTGACTTACTTTTGGAACCTTTAAATGCACTCTGATCAGAGCTGTTATTGTTACCCGATTACAATGACACTGAATCACATGGTTTCCTCTATACTGGCTACAAGCATGCGCTGTTGCTTTATTGGCTGTTGGTATTTTTATAGCTGCTGATTTTGTCAAATTTTCTGGTGTTTCAACTACAATATTGTGTTAATTAGCATGTTAGCATGTGGGGGATGACACCATGAGTGACCACACTGGGTGACATCGGCCTTAGTGACGCCACTGGATGAGGGCCCCTTTTCTTATTTCTGGTGCAAAAGGTCCTGCTTCCCAAACCACCTAGCCCTCAGTCCCCAGATACTGAGTGGCTACGTCAATTGTACCTGCTCTTAACCCTGCCCCACCAGGGACTGGAATCTGGTTCTAAACCACAGCCAGGAGCTGGAGTTCCCTCTCCTACACACAAAGTTTTTTAAAGCAACCCTCCTCGTTTCTGAATTCACCTGCTCCTGAACTTCTCACCACTTGTTAGGTCATCTGAGGCCAGCTGCTTACTAGCCATGCCTGAGTGTTGCCGCTTGCTGCACTCTGACTCAGCGCTCCTCAAACTTTAGCCCGCTTCAGAATCACTTGACGGGCTTATTAAAACACAGATTGCTGAGCTCCACCCTCAGAATATTTGCTTCTGCAGGCCTGGGGTAGGGCTGAGAATTTGCATTTCTAATATGTTCCCCACCACCCTTCCGTCAGTTTATCGTGCTGTGGTGGCTTGTGTATGGCTGTGATTCTGGAAGCTATATGTCACTGGTATTTCAAATACCAGCACAGTCACCCGTGGTGGACAGGTTTTAGCGGAGCTTCCATGCTAAGACAGACTAGGAAGAAAGGCTGGATGATCTAGTTCCAAAAATTACCCCATGAAAACCTTAAGGATCACAACAGAAAATTGTCCAGTACAGCGCTAGAAGATGGCAAGATGGCGGCGCAGGACTGGCAAAGCAATGTTTCATTCCAATTGGAGCCCACTGGACGGCAACTGAAAACAACATGTTCTTAGGTGATGCTGGGGCTTGCACTTTGAGAACCACTGAAAGCCTACTGACTTTTTTTTTTTTATTGTGGTGAAAATATACTTAATAAAACATACTCTACCTCAACAATTTCTATGTGTTAAATTCAATAACATTGATTACTTTCTTCAAGTAGTGCGACCATTCTATCTTTTTCCAGATCATTCCACTCAATTAACATAACTTCAATGTACCCTAAGCAAAAACTTTCCCTGTCCCCTTTTCTCCCACTCCTGGTAACCGCTAATAATCTTTGGTTTCTACATAATTGCTTATTTCATTTAAGTGAGATCATGCAGTATTTGTCCTTCTATGACTAACTTATTTCACTCAGCATGATGTTTCCAAGGTTCATCTGTATTGTAGCATGCATCAGGACTTCATTTTTCTTTATGGCTGAGTAGTACTCCATTGTACGTATGTACCATATTTTGTTTACCTATTCATCTGTTGAGGGACATTCAGTTGTTTCCGCCTTCTGGCTATTGTGAGAAGTGCTGCAATGAACATTGGTGTACAGGTTTCTCTTTGCGTTCCTGCCTTCACTTCTTCTGGGTATATGCCTAGGATTGGGATTGCTTGGCGGTGTGATAGTCCTATGTTCAACTCTTTAAGGAACAGCCATATTGTTTTCCACAGTGGCTGTACCTAACTGGCTCTTAGAAAAAATTTTCTTCTAGAATCTTGAGCTGTACTCATCTTCCAGGAAGCACAATGGACTCATGGTCCCAGGTCCTCTGATTTTTCCAGTTACTATTTCAGATTATGAGGCCATGCCTAGCCAGATGGAAGTTGTTTTTATATAGTGAGTATTTCACTGAATTCCTTTACGCATTTCACTTTCAAACCATTTTGTAGATATTGAAGCAAAGTCACATTTTATTTCCAAACAACAAACAAGGCCACCTAAAACACAACATTATAAAGCTAACTTAATGACAGAGTCAGGAAAACACCAACACCATTTGTTGAGCTGCTAAAATGTAGACAGGTGTTTCACGTATGTATCATTCAGAGTCCTGGTAGGAAATAGAGGTTACATTCACACCAGGTAATGTGAGGAGAGTTCAGTGCAGGAACTAATTACAAATCATGGGCAGGGTGTAAGGAAGCCACAAAGGATGGTGCAGTAACCTCGGGCTAGTAAAAGTGGGGCGCAGGTGCTGGCACCCAGACAGGGAAGCTGTTAGGAGAAAGCTGCCTGGCATTAGCTGTGAGCTTCTGCCGTGAGAAATAGCCAACCCACAGCAATCTGGTAAGGAAGGAGCTGGGGGAATAAATGCTTGGGGGAATAAAAACTGGATCTGCCTCTCCTCCTGCCCCTGAACTTCTGCTTGTGCCCAGGGACACAACCCCCAAGAAGTCAGGTGACAACAGAGCCTATTGATGTGTTTTAGATGGATCAGCCTTCAGGGCATCGTGCAGGTGGAAAGGGGTAAAGCATGTATCTGGAGGGACCCACAAAATTGTCCAGAACAATGTAGACATTCATATCAGCTGTGCCTTAGTCATCTAGTGCTGCCATAACAGAAATACCACAACTGGATGGCTTTAACAAAGAGAAATTTATTTTCTCATAGTCTAGTAGGTTACAAGTCCAAATTTAGGGCGTTGGCTCCAGGCGAAAGCTTTCTCTCTCTGTCAGCTCTGGAGGAAGGTCCTTCCCCTGGTCGAGAAGCTTCTCAGGCGCAGGGACCCTGTGTCCAAGGGACGTGCTCTGCTCCTGGTGCTGCTTTCTTGGTGGTATGAGGCCCCCAACTCTCTGCTTGCTTCCCTTTCCTTTTATCTCTTGAGAGATAAAAGGTGGTACAGGTCCCACCCCAGGGAAACTCCCTTTTACATTGGATCAGGGAGTTGGCCTGAGTAAGAGTGGTGTTATAACCTCACTCTAATCCTTTTAACATAAAATTACAACCTCAAAATGGAGGCCAACCACACAATACTGGGAATGATGGCCTAACCAAGTTGACACATATTTTTTGGAGGACACAATTCAATCCATGACAAGCTGTTATGAATTGAATCGTGTCCCCCCAAAATATATGTTGGAATCCTAATCCCTATACATATGGATGTAATCTAATATGTTATATAATCATCTTTCTTAATGCAATCTAATGAAATATAATCATTAAGGCCATATCAGTGTAGGATGTATCCTAAACCTATCCTCTTCTAAGTTATGTGACGACCAGCAAAGACACAGAAACATGCACACAGATATAGGCAGAAGTCAGATGCTATCTGACAACGGAGGCAGATAAATCTACCAGCCCAGGAACTCCAAGGATTGCTAACTACTAGAAGCTGAACTAGACAAAGGACCTCCTCCTAGAGCCTTGCCTCGAATTTGGACTTCCAGCCTCCTGAACTATGAGAAAGTAAAGTTTTATTCTTTAAAGCCACCCACTTGTGTTACAGCAACACTAGGTAACTAAAACATCAGCCTCTCTGGAAAATGATGTTCTCCTCATCTTACCAAAGAAACAGAGGCTTTGAGGCATTAGGTAGCCTTTATTTGGTTTTGGGGTTTTTATTTGGTTAACATGGCTAATAGGCTACAGAGTTGAGTTTTGAAACAACGGTGACTTGGCCTCCAAATCCTGAGTTCTTTTCTTTCTGTGAAGGCGACCAAAGAGAAGGAGACTTCCCAGAAGAACCAGGGAGTCTCCCGGGTCTCATGTTTCTGTTCATCCCTGGAGTTTTCAGCAAGAAGCCTAGCTTCCCATCAAGTGATTCTGAGAAGTTGAGATGGGGTAGTCGGGGCTGGTGGGTTGCAGAGCTTGTTGGGAGAAAGGCTGGCTTTCAATGCCCCTAATGCAGAAGCATTCATCAGCACAGACCTGAAGAAAGGACGTATATATTCCTTGGGGTTTATAAGAAATAGCAAAGAGACCAGGCAGGGATTAAGCCTTGCTTTCTTCTTCTGGTAGATACCATTCTCATCTTTGCCAGTCATTGTATGACTTTGTCTCAACACCATTGTCAGTCAATTATTATTTTCCCAATGCCTTTATACACATGGCTCATGGGTAGGCCTCACTCTTTCATAGTATAAATAATACTCCTGAAGCTTATGACATCGATTATATCTCAAAGTGATTTAATTGATACTAATTACTTAAAAATTCCTAGACGAAATGTGATAATACTTTTTTTTTATTTTTTGTTCTAAGATAGACATAGAAATGCAGAGATGTAAAGATGAGGTGGGAAGATCTTGCAAGACAATTTTTCCTTGGCAACACCGAACAGTTCATCACTAAACATGAGTGCCCTAAAAAAGGCCAATGCAATTGTAGAAATTAAAAAAAAAAAAATGTAATTCAGCAATGTGCCTTCTGTCTGCCTGTGACCTTTTTTCCCATGGTTTAAGTTCAGCAAGTGGAGGAACGCTTAAGAAAAATGATCTAACTAAGCTCTTTTGCTGGAAGGAAAAAAAGGGATTTAGAATAGATTCAAAAGTCTTCAGGGGCAGGACAGGGAAGATTTTGTGTGTGAAGAAAAAAACAAAAGCCTAACCTGTTGCCAGAGAGTTAATTCCGACTCATGGAGACATCATGCGTTACAGAGTAGAACTACCAGTTCTTTCTTCTGCTGGTAGCTGGATGGGTTCGAACTGCCAAACTTCAGGTTAGTTGAGCACAAACCGTTTGGCCACCCAAGCACTCGTGAAGAGGGGCGGAGTCACTCAGGAGGAAAGACTTTGGACTATAGAGTCACAGCAGCGCGTGGGCAATGGCAAAGCACAGTCCCACCTGAGAGGACATCTTTTCTGGCTGTACTGGCTTCACTGTGGTTTAGGAGGAGTGTGGGTCCACAGCTGCTTGATCTTTCTGGTTTCTCTCAAAATCCAAGAACTGGAGTTTATTGTGAAGTCTCCCAGTTTTCCAATGTTGATCCTTCGAAACAAAATAAAACAAAACTCGGTGGACTAAATAAAACACATTCCAAAAAAAAAAAAAAATTTAAAAAACAATAAAAAAAAAAAGCAAATCGAATGTTGCCTGCCCCTATGAATCTAGGTCAGGAAATCTAAGAATGGCGACCTTAAGAATTTAAAAACTACAAAAATTAAAAAGACTCACTGAAGGAACTGTTTCTGGTCTTAAAATGTCAAACTTATCTTCCAGGATTAAAGTTGGTTGTGGGTACATGGCTAAATACCAAGAAGATTTTTCCTAATTTTACTCTTGAGATGTTTGTTCTGATCTACCTTTTCTTCTTCCCCGCCCTTTTATTTGTGAACAGCGCAGATTCCACTTAATGCCTTTTTAAAATTCAGATAGAAAAGTAGAAGCCCCCTCCCTCCCATTTGCTTAAAGCTTTCTAGGCAAAAATAGGCCTCCTTTTCATCAGTGCTTTCACAAACCATTTTATTAATAATTTATCACAATGTTCTGCAGCAGAGATAAAGCAGACACCTACGTGCTCATTATGTGCTCAGGGTTCTGCAGTGCCTTTGGTGTCTCTGCACCTGCTCTTACCTGCTCTCCCTTCTTTCGAGTTTGTGTTATCTATTATGCTGCCTGATTAGCCTTTAGCTTCACGTTGCAAGCTTCCAGGGTAGCTGGAGGTGTGGCTCTTTCAATTGCTCCTGAATAGGGAAAGCAGATGGATACAGGTACGATGACCCCATTTTCACACCACCCTCTGCTTTTTGGAGAGTCTCAGGATCAGGTTTGCATCAGGGACCTCAGGGGTAGTCTTGGCTCAGCCACTAACTGGGTCGGAAAATGATGCATTCTGGGATGCCGTCTCCTCATCTCTGAAATGAGGGTGTGTGAGTCAATTTAAGATTTCATTTCCCAGTTCTGAGGGAAAAACAGATTCCTCACCAGGTGAATACTTATGTACAATGTCCTTAAAACCTGTCATTCTCTACCCAAAGACTAGACAGTGTTTGACACAGGCTGTGGGAAGTCCAAGGTTTCTTGCCAGTATAACTGTCTCCCCTTTCTGTTGTGCCTGACTGGGAATGCTGCCTTCTCCTGCCCTTCGAGAAAGTATTTAGTCTTTTTAAGGTGTTGGTGTTTCTAGATTGTCCATGTATTAAGCTCTCACTTATGTTATCTCATTACATGCAACCGAATGAGCTAGGGATTATTCTTTTCATTTTGAAAATGAGGATACAGAGGCTAAGATTGATTAAGGTCACAGAGTTGGTGAAGGATGGAGCTGGACTTTGAACTCTTTTGTTATGGGTTGAATTGTGTCCTCCAGAAAGAGATGTTGAAGTCACAACTCCCAGTAACTGTGAATGTCACCTTATTTGGAAATAGGGTCTTTGGAGATGTATCTAGCCAACATGAGGTCATACTGGGGTAGGGTGGGCCCTACTCCAATATAACTGATGTCCTTATAAAAAAAGAAGAGATATAGACAGACAGATGCAAAGGGAAGATGGCCATATGAAGACAAAGACAGAGATTGGAGTTATACCTGCAGAAACCAAGGAACACCTGAATTCACCAGAAGCTGAACGAGGCAAGGGTCTTCCCTTAGAACTTTCAGAGAGCACCTGGCCCTCCTGATACTTTTACCTCAGACTTCTAGCCTCCAGAACCCTGAGAAAATACATTTCTGTAGTTTTATGCCATCCAAGTTTGTGGTAATTTGTTACAGCAGCCATGTTGTTGTTGTTGTTAGCTGCCATCAAGTAGGCTCCATCCAACTCATGGTGACCCCATGCACAGCAGAACAAAATGCCGCCTGCTCCTGCACCATCCCCGTGCTGGGTTGTAGATTGGACAATGCTCTGTAGTGACCCATACCACTTTCATTGGCTAAAATTTGGAAATAGATCACAAGGCCTTTCTTCCTGGTCTACTTTAGTCTGGAAGCTCTGCTGAAACCTGTCCACCATGAGTGATCCTACTGGTACTTGAAATACTTCCAGCATCAAAGCAATATGCAAGGCATCACAGTACAACAAACTGACAGATGCTTGGTGGTCGTGCATAAGGTGCATTGGCTAATACACCCTTTAAGGGTACTATCTGCCATTGTAAGGAAATATAAAAGGGGTTAAAAAATAATAATTCTTCTCTTACCCACCTTTCTCTTTCTCTCTCTCTCTCTTTTATTTAGATTCTGTACAGAAAATAAAAAATTCTGCATCAGTGGATCTTGGGACACACGAAGGACTGTAGTAAACTTAGCTCATCTCTGAGGCCTGAGGGTCTGCCCCAAAGACAGAAGGTGCAGGATAGGAGGGGAAATGGAAATTTCAAGTGGTTGTAACATCTGCAGTAGAGAGAGGGGGAAAGAGAAATATCTAAAAGCAGAAGCCAAAAAATAAAGGAAATACTTACTCCCCCTGGGTATCAACACTTTCCCAGACATCAATCAGATGCAATTTATTATTGGTGTAGATAGTCGGGAGTGAATGTTTGCTTTTATCATGTAATCACTCTTTTGTTCTTGTTTGGCTGTCAGTCTCATAGTAATTGCTTTTTGGTATTCTTAGGGGGAAAGAAAGGAAGAAGGAGAATTACTGTACAGAGTTTATAATGTTGGAATTTTGGACATAAGCCCTAGATATTCATCCAAGATGATTTGTGAAAGGCACTTCCCTGGCATCCTTTACCCTGCTGCCATCAATGTCATGTGAGGCCAACCATGGAAGATCAAGTAGATTAGAGAAAGAAGCATTCTCATTTGGTCAGTAAGAAAACTGACCTCAGCAGATCAAATATCCTTTGACACAGAGATTTTGTCAGAAAGTTTGTCTTGGCACAATAGCTGCCATCGGCAGAGTGTAATGGTTATGAGTGAGTCAAACTCAAACTCTGGCTCTCTGCTTCCACCTATATGCCCTTGGGACACACACCTCTGCCTTGAGCATTTCATGTGTAAAACGGGAGTGAGGGAAACACACATATCATCCTGTGCTTATGAGGTTTAATTGGGGTAATGCATTTACAGCACTTAGGACAGTGTCTGGCAAATGGTTAATGCTGTATGTTAGAGATACATACAGCTATATAGATATAGTTGTTGTTAGTGGCTGTCGAGTTGATTCTGACTCAGGGTGACCCCATCTGTACAGAGTAGAACTGTTCCATAGGGTTTCTAAGGTTGCGACCTTTTGGAAGCAGATTGCCAGGCCTGTCTTCTAAGGCATCTCTTGGTGAGTTTGAATCCCCAGCCTCTTGGCTGGTACTTAAACGTTTGCACCACTCAGGGACTCATATATATATATGGAGGAGCCCTGGTGGCACAGTTGGTTAAGCTCTTGGCTTCATCAAAAGGTTTGTGGTTCAACATATGGCAGCTGATATTTGACAAAGGCCCAGTGTCAGTTAATTGGGGAAAAGATAGTCTTTTTAACAAATGGTGCTGGCATAACTGGATATCCGTTTGCAAAAAAATGAAACAGGACCCATACCTCACACCATGCACAAAAACTAACTCCAAGTGGATCAAAGACCTAAACAGAAAGACTAAAACGATAAAGATCATGGAAGAAAAAATAGGGACAACCTTTTTAGGAGCCCTAATTCAAGGCATAAACAGAATACAAAATATTACCAAAAATGACAAAGAGAAACCAGATAACTGGGAGCTCCTAAAAATCAAACACCTATGCTCATCTAAAGACTTCACCAAAACAGTAAAAAGACCACCTACAGATTGGGAAAGAATTTTCAGTTATGACATCTCCGACCAGGGCCTGATCTCTAAAATCTATATGATTCTGTCAAAACTCAATCACAAAAAGACAAACAACCCAGTCAAGAAGTGGGGAAAGGATATGAACACACACTTCACTAAAGAAGATATTCAGGCAGCTAACAGATACATGAGAAAATGCTCTCAATCATTAGCCATTAGAGAAATGCAAATTAAAACTATGATGAGATTCTGTCTCACTCCAACAAGGCTGGCATTAATCCAAAAAACACAAAAGAATAAATGTTGGAGAGGCTATGGAGAGATTGGAACTCTTATACACTGCTGGTGGGAATGTAAAATGGTACAACCACTTTGGAAATCTATCTGGCGTTTTCTTAAAAAGTTAGAAATAGAACTACCATACAACCCAGAAATCCCACTCCTCGGAATATACCCTAGAGAAATAAGAGCCTTTACACGAACAGATATATGCACACCCATGTTTATTGCAGCTCAGTTTACAATAGCAAAAAGCTGGAAGCAACCAAGGTGTCCATCAACGGATGAATGGGTAAATAAATTGTGGTATATTCACACAATGGAATACTACGCATCGATAAAGAACAGTGACGAATCTCTGAAACATTTCATAACATGGAGGAACCTGGAAGGCATTATGCTGAGTGAAATTAGTCAGAGGCAAAAGGACAAATATTGTATAAGACCACTATTATAAGATCTTGAGAAATAGTATAAACTGAGATGAACACATACTTTTGTGGTTACAAGGTGGGGAGGGAGGGAGGGAGGGAGAGGGTTATTTACCGATTAGTTAGTAGATAAGAACTACTTTAGGTGAAGGGAAGGACATTACTCAATGCATGGAAGGTCAGCTCAACTGGACTGGACCAAAAGAAAAACAGTTTCTGGGATAAACTGAATGCTTCAAAGGTCAGCGGAGCAAGGGCGGGGGTTTGGGGACTATGGCTTAAGGGGACTTCTAAGTCAATTGGCAAAATAATTCTATTATGAAAACATCCTGCATCCTACTTTGAAATGTGGCATCTGGGGTCTTAAATGCTAAGAAGTGGCCATCTAAGATGCATCAATTGGTCTCAATCCACCTGGATCAAAGGAGAATGAAGAACACCAAGGTCACACGACAACTATGAGCCCAAGAGACAGAAAGGGCCGCATGAACCAGAGACTTACATCATCCTGAGACCAGAAGAACTAGATGGTGCCCGGCCACAACCGATGACTGCCCTGACAGGGAGCACAACAGAGAACCCCTGAGGGAGCAGGAGAACAGTGGGATGCAGACCCCAAAAAAATTTTTTTTTTTTTTCATAAAAAGACCAGACTTAATGGTCTGACCGAGACTAGAAGAATCCCGGCAGTCATGATCCCCAAACCTTCTGTCGGCCCAGGACAGGAACCATTCCTGAAGACAACTCATCAGACATGGAAGGGACTGGACAATGGGTAGGAGAGATGGTGATGAAGAGTGAGCTAATTGTATCAGGTGGACACTTGAGACTGTGTTGGCATCTCCTGTCTGGAGGGGAGATGGGAGGGTAGAGAGGGTTAGAAACTGGCAAAATTGTCATGAAAGGAGAGACTGGAAGGGCTGGCTCATTAGGGGGAGAGTAAGTGGGAGTATGGAGTAAGGTGTATATAAGCTTATATGTGACAGACTGACTTGATTTGTAAATGTTCACTTAAAGCTCAATAAAAATTATTAAAAAAAAAAGTAATGTGACAAAAAAATCATAGGTTTATAGACTTAAACTTTAATATGATAATCCTGCTCTTTTAGCCTAAGTAAGAAGAACAAATATTGATGTACAATATCTGTGTGCACACAGTGTCAATTGTAATGAGAAAAAAAAAAAAGTTTTGTGGTTCAGACTCACCAATCACTCCCCAAGAAAAAAGGCCTGGCGATTTGCTCCTATAAAGTTTACAGCCTAGGAAGCCCTATGGGGCAGTTCTACTCTGTCCAAGAGGGTCACTATGAGTTGAAATCAACCTGATGGCATACAACAACAGCCTATGTACTCATACACACTCATATATATGCACATATACATATACACATCCACCACCCCCCTGTCACTTTGTTGTACTGTGGTGGCTTGTGTGTTGCTATGATGCTGGGAGCTATGCCACCTGGGTATTTCAAATACCAGCAGGGTCACCAATAGTGGACAGGTTTCAGTGGAGCTTTCAGACTAGGAAGAAAGTCCTGGCAATGTGTTTTTAAAAACTAGTCAATGGAAATCTTATAGATAACAACAGAACATTATCCGATGTAGTGCTGGAAGATGAGCCCCTCAGGATAGAAGGCACTGCAACAATGGGCTCAAACACAGCAACAATTGTGAGCCTAGTGCAGGGCCAAGCAACATTTCATTCTATGTAGTCTTTCTCTCTCTAGGTATACATACACTCACATACACATATATGTGTATGTATAAAATGATTCTACAGCCAAATATTAATTTGGAACTACCTAGAGAAAATTACACTTGGGCATTGAAAATGTAACACGCCAGAGCGTCTGAAGACACTTCTATTTACACATCTGTTGTTCAATATAATTTGATTCTTTTTGCCTTTTACTGACACTTTTATTAGGTTTTTGTGATTGTTGTGTTGTTGCAATACAATGAAAGCGCTACTTGTACAGAGAACTGAATTTGTCTCAAGAGAGGGCCACCCTACTTCCAGGGGGCCTTCATACAAAAGAGTAAGGGTGACCTTGGACCCTACACCTCAGGAGAGGGAACTAGGCAACTGCACAAGTTCTGAAGTCTGTCCCTCTCACTCATTCGTTCCCTCCTCATGGCCCCTATTTGCTTTGAAGTTACTACTGCCTGGCCCTGAATCAGACTAGTTGGCATTGCTTAACTGTAACTCGTTGTTGTTATGTGCCATCGAGTCAGTTCCGACTCATAGCGACCCTGTGTTCCACAGAACAAAACAGTTCCTGGTCCTGCGCCATCCTTGCAATCATTGTTGTAACTGGAACTTAGCTGGCACTAATTGGATATAGTGTGCTTTCGAATTAAGAAACCACATTGCTCATGATTCTGATGTTTGTTGCCAAAGGACTCCTAGGAAGAGATTACGGATCAGTTAATACAAAACTAAGGGCTCATAAACACCGGATTATTTACGTGTCTGTGATTCAGTGGTCAGAGGGGAGGAATAGAATTCTGAAACTATGCAAGCACCCTGAGAGCCCAACCTCCTGGTCTCTGCTGCATGTAGGAAATGTCTTACTGTAGAGTCATGAGTCTGTTGAACCTTTATTGGCTCCCTTGCAGTTTGCTGAGACTCCTCCCACCTTTGTCACATCCCAGCACTTGCCATCCATCCTCTTTCTAGCCCGGTTTACTAGTCCATAACAAATGGATGTTAATATTTACTTACTGCTGACTGGTATGGTGAGATTTCAAACATGCAAAACGAGACACTTGAACAGCATGCTGAAAATATTGCCAGGTTTGCGCAGAAGGCGTGGGAGCAGTTTGGATAAACCGCACACATTAAATGCACCTTATTGTTACCTGAGCCAGTCCCTCAATGAAAAGGCACTTGGCTTTAAAGCCTGGAGACAAAATAAAAATGATTTAAGGGTTGATTGATCCACAGTGGCATATAGGGAAGTGGTTAGGTATACAGGGTTTGTAGTCAGAACCGTCTGAGTTCCACCTCTGGTTCTGCTACTTGCTGTGTGTCCCTGGGAAAATCAGCTAACTCTCTGAGCTTCAATGCCCTCATCTGAAAAGGGAGGTGGTAATATCTACTTTGGAGTTCCTGGGTAGTGCAAATGGTAAGCGCTCTGCTGCTAACCAAAAGTTGGCAGTTCGAGTCCACACAGAGGCCCCTCAGAAGAAAGGGCTAGTGATCTACTTTTGAAAAGTCATAGCCATTGAACACCCTGTGGAGTATAGTTCTACTCTGACATACATGTGGTAGCCATGAGTTGAAATTGACTCAAAGGCAACTGGAGAGGATACCTATTTTAGATGGTTGTAAAGACTGAATCAGATAACATGCAAAAGGGCTTAGTATAACGCCTGCCATATAGACTTAATCAGCACATGATTGAATAGCTCTTAGAATGAATGTCTGTGTCGTGCTAGTTCCATGATTTGAGGGTAACAGAAGGAAATGAATCTAGTTAACACAGATTTTAGGGCAAGGTTTCTGATTGGTCTTTTGATCTCTTCAGCAATAAGACAATGTTGCTTTGCCCTCAATACTTCAGTTTTTTTTTTTTTTTTCTAAACTAGATGTCATTATAGGTTCATGGCTTCATTTTATGAACGAGCTTTTTCCCCAAAAGTTTCTTTGGCTGTAGGCTGTTTGGAATCAAAATTGTATTTTTCAAAACCAAAAATGTTTTTGTCTTGATCGCCTACTGCCTAGGCTAGGTAAATGACATATAATAACAACAAAAACGATAATAACTAACATGTTTGAGTTGCCAAGCACAGTTCTAAATGCTTTACGTAGATTTACACATCTAACATCTCCAGAAAACCTAAAGAGTGGGTTTGCATTTTATAAACAATTAAACAGAGGCATAGAATGGTGAAACAACTTGCCCAAGATCACGTAAGCAGTAACCAGAAGAGCTGAGACAGAAATCCAAGCAGCCTGGCCCCAGAGTTCAAGGGCCTATCTTTGAAGGATTGAATGGATACGTAGCTAGATTTTAAAGAAATGATATTGTGTGTTCTCCTTTTGTCTCGTGGGGATGAAGAGGAAGGCTGAGTTTGGAGAGACTACTGCCTCTGGATAGAGGGAAAGAGCCCTGAGAAGCGTCTTGGGGACCTCTGCCCTAGGGAAAGGACATCGGGGCTCCAGACCTCCAGGCCAGGGCAACAACAAGGCCATTGAAATCTCTAAGGGGTTCTGGCTGACTTCAGCCAAGGGCAGTGGGAGAGGACGAGTTCAGAGTCACCCACCTACTGATGGATTGATGTCCAGCTGGTTCCAACCAACCGGTGATGCCATGAGAAACTGGGCCTCCCTTCCAAGGACCACATCCTCCATCAGGGTGCCAATTAGTTTCCACAAAACGCTTCTTCACGCTTCACGTCTCAACTTACACGTCACTTCCTCAGAGAGCAGGAAGGCGTGTAGTCACAATACTATTGAAAGTAGCCCTGGCCTCCATTACTTTTTATCTTGGCAATGATGCCTCTCTTTTGCACTGCTGTGTACACAGCACTTATTTGGCCTTCAGTATAAGTTTTTATTTGGTTAAATGAATGGCTAAGTGACCGTCTTGGGAAATCATTTCTGATTTTCAACTGCTCTTTTCACTTCCTCCTTCCTTGTCCCTCACCTTTTCTGTAGATAAGCACTGAGAGAATGTTGACACCCCCTCCATAGAGGAGTAGCCTATCCTAGGGAGATGGAGTAACTGTGTCTCTCCCAATGTAATAGAAAGCAATGGGATTTTTAGCTGGATAGGCCTGGATTCAAATCCTGCCATGCCATTGCTTAGATAGGTGATTTATAGCCATCCTACTTAACTCCTCTGGTCCTTTGTTTTCCTCTTCCATAAAATGGAATCATATCTCACCCAGGGTTGCTATGAAGTTCGAATAAAATAATATCTGTAAATATGTGGTGCACATTACAAGAAGGACTTGATATGTTATAAGCTCATTGCCAACGAGTTGATTCTGACTCATAGCGCCCCTATAGGACGGAGTAGAACTGCCCCGTAGAGTTTCCAAGGTGCACCTGGTAGATCCAAACTGCTGACCTTTTTTGGTTAGCAGCCATAACACTTAACCACTTCTGCCGCCAGGGTTTCCTAATACGTTATAGCTGCTGTTATTGTTTATGGTTGTTATTATCGTCTTGTGATGCATGCGAATTTGACTTCGAGCCTTCAGTCTTCTGGACTTTTCATCCTTAGCAGGAACAGCTGGGAGAATTAAGAGGAAAGGATTCAATCCTCACAAAGAGAAAATTGGTTTTTCTCTTCTTGGATCAGGGTCTGCTCTCCGCAGTGAAGGCCGTAGAGATATCACAGTTCTTGTTTCCTAGAGTCAGCAAATAAATTAGGCCAAATATTAAGTACAGAGAATTCAGCCTTCACATTGCCTATGTCATTACTAATAAAAAAGAAAAAAAAAAAAAGGATGTGTCATGGAGATACATAGTATCCTTTCTTTCGTCTACATTTATTTTTCATCCATCTGTTCTGTTTCTGACACTAAACTGTGAAGCTCTGAAAGGCAGGGACCTTTGTATCTCCCGGTGTAACTAGTACAGCACTTGGCCAGTGGAGGGGTAGGGGAGGCGCACAATAGGTATATTTTTTATAATACTGCTTTGGATTCTTATATACGCCTTCAAGTTATCTTGTCCTGGATAAATAGAAAGGTCCAGGAAAAAAGAGGAAAAATAAGAGCTATAATACAGACATCTATATGTTCTAATAACAATCTAGAAGATATCCAGGTACAGAACCCAGAGAAAATAAAACAGCCGATCTAATAGATAGGTGGGGTAACGTGGTTTGACTTTTCTTTTAAAACGTATAGAATTGAAACGATAGTGTTTGTCCAATATCATTGTGATTTAAAAATATCTAAGGCTGCCTTAGACATAGAATAGCTACTAAATTTGTTCCATAACTTTTAACAGAACTACAAGGTTACTTTGCACCAAGGAAAGTGTACTTCCACTTCCTTTCCGTGCCTACCTTCTACCTCTCCACTCCAGGTATTACTCGTCAAAGAAAAGCCAGATCTTTACCTGGGGCTTTGAGCTAATTTCCCAATTATGTTTAGAATTCAATGCAGATAAACCCTGAGGCAATACAATCCCCAAGGGCTGTAAAAACGAAACAGAAGCACAAATAGCTATTCCTAAACACTTCTTCAGCATGGCCTAAGTTTCCTACCCGATGGAAACTCCCTCAATTACAATCGTGAAACTTCTTAACAACTGAGGCCTCACATTCCATTCCAAAATGAAAGAGATGGACTGTTTGTCTTTGTAAAAAAAAATCTATTAGTCACCTCTCTGACCAGATGGATAGGCTGTTCTGTGGACAATAAATCAGATTTTGATGACAGCCATGAGTCGGTGAGACCTGGGATGTGAGTCAACTGGTGAGGCGGTCATCCAATTGCCTGCCTCAAGTTCAGGGAACTCAGATGGAAATGGGGTTGGTGTTTTTCTAGCAGAACTGCTGTTTTTCACGTTAGTAGGGTCCAGAGAAGAGAACTGAAGAGAAGTGGTTAGAAAATGTTAAGGCCATGTCTGAGGATGATAGGGCAGGGGTGATGCTGGTGGGCAGGAGTGGGTGAAAGATGGAACTGGTTTATGTGCTCTTGTTCCTCCATTAATAATTCCTCTTCTCTTCTGAGGGTAAAATGCAAGTGAAAGTACATTTTGTCAAATGTGTGAACAAAAGTTATGAAGAATAGATATTTGGGGTTGATTGTCCCCAAAGAAAAAGAGAAGAGAAATAAAAGACAACTTTTGCAGGATGAAATGACTATTTTTATTAAACTGCAGAGCAGAATTTAGGAAAAAGAAGAATCTGCCAGTTGTGGTGGGTACCTGTTATTTGTTTGAAGAATCTGCCAAATGAAAGTCTAAGGAGACAGTTTCATATAAAAAGGGACTCCTAAGAAGCAAAAGGTAAGTCTGAGGAAAGCTGACCTGTAATGATTGGTTTATGAAATATTATTTAGTAAGTATGAATACAGATAGTCCCTAACTCAAAAACTGTGATGCTTTAAAAAGCACCTGATAAATGGACTGTTTAGAACTAGAAATGTATTTCTTTATTTACTCACATTTACCCATTCATTGCAAAAAGTTATCTAAGTCCTCATATCCACTACTCACTGTCAGTCTGTGGCGATATGATGCCTTGTGTGTCACTGTGATGCTGGAAGCTATGTCACTGGCATTTCAAATACCATCAGGCTTCAGCAAAGTTTCCAGGCTAAGGCTAGGAAGAAAGGCCTGATTATCTACTTCCAAAAATCAGCCAATGAAAACCTTACAGATCACAATGGAACACTGTCTGATAAAGTGCTGGAAAACGAGCCCCTCAACATTGGGCTCAAACCTATTAATGATCATGAAGATAGTACAGGACCAGGCAATATTTCATTCTGTTATATATAAGGTCACCGTGAGTCAGTGCCGACTTGGTGGCAACCAACAACTAACAAAGGCCTAATATGTATAAGGCACAATTCTGAGCTTTTCAGATTTCAAGATGAAATAAAATCCTGGGCAGGACATCAGTGAACTTCAAGCGTAAGATAAAAGAGAAGATATGTATAAAAATAATTCTAATGTCTGGTAAAAACTAGGTAGTGTAAAAAAAAAAGTACAGAAAGAGGTAAAAGACTGAAGAAGTTTAGAAAACGATGGCTTATATGCTACGGAAATAACAGCACTTGAGGTGGTGAGCAGGAGCGGTTTGGAACACGGACTTGGGAGGCAGACCATCTAGACTTAAGTCAAGCCCCACTTCTTCCCAACTATGTAAATGCTCTGAGTTTTCTCATATATGAAATGGACATCATGGAAATTCTCGTACTTCATAGGGTTATTATAAGGGTTAGGCAAGATATATAAGAAACCCTTAGCCAAGTTCATGGAATATAATAAATACTAAAAAATGTTATTGTCAGTTCTAATCCACCCTTTCTAGTCCACACAATATAGAACAACAACAAAAAAAATGAAACATTTTAATAAAGGCAGAAGGGAACCTCCTACTTTTTTCAAGGATGAAAATGCCAGTTTGGGGTGTTAGAAGATCTGCCAAGCTGGAGAAATAGAGGGAAAATTGGGGGCTCCTCCTTCACAACACAACCTTCACTCCTCCTGCCAGTGGCAGCAAAGACATTTTCAACTCAAACTCATTATGCTTGGTGGCTGTCTTGGCCTGGACAGGGACTTGGCAGCCTGGGGCTTTTGGGGTAAAACCATAGCCTGATGGGCAGTAGGGAGCTGGAGCCTCCAAGTACTCCAGAGGGTAAATTATTTACGCCATTGTTTACTTTCCAGGAAGCCATATGCTTCCCTTTCCACTGCTACCAACTGTTCCTTCTAACTTGAGGGTCACTTGGATTTTGGTTCTCTGGGGAATGGAGAAAAGTTCTCCTTTTCTCTGCCTCAATTTAAGCCTTCTGAGGCTCCTAGGGTTATTATTACTCTTACCAATAAAGCGAAACTTCCTAAGATAGGAAGATCTCAGGTCCCTTTTCTAGGATCACCCTTGTTTCTTCATTCCACCTCTCATTTTTCCACTTCATGTCTAGAGAAAGATGAAGGCAACTTAGGAAGCTGAGGGTGAATCTCCTGTACTTGAAATTCTGAGGTGTGAGTTGTGTCTGTATTTCAGAGAAGCAGTGATTCTACTTTAGTCATGATAATCCTGGGCGTTTAATCATAGAACAATACCAAGCCTGGACAAGGAGACAGAGTGTAACAGAATGAGACTGGGCTGGGGATGCTGCCAATGAAAGTGTGTGGGGAGAAAAGGGGAGTTCAGACTGGATGACAATAAGAGCCTAGAGTGACTGGGGTTGAATTCTGGATCAGCTACTGGATGACCTAGGTGGGGAGGAGGGAAGATCTCCCTCTAGAACAGGTGTCTGAATTCCTTGAAATTCTTTTTCATCGTCTGCAAAAATGAGGGTAATAGTAACTGTTCCTCATTGTTTCCATGAAGATTAAATGCTATAGTGTATGTAAGGGGTTTAGCCCTAGGCTGGACGCATGGCTAGTGCATTAGTTCTTCCCATCTCTGGAGATTTGGGGGTGGCGATGGTGATGATTGAGAGTAGCCAAGGTTAAGAGCCAGAAAGAAGGAGAGAGAAATCCACACAGAGACCCTGAGAGGGAATGGGAATTCAGGAACAGAATTCAGGAGCAGAGGGCCTTGAGACTGGGCTGTCTTTCTTAATCGTTGTTCCTACCTCAGGTATCTGAGGGCTATGGTCTTCTCTTGGACATTGAGGAGAAGACAGAAGAAGAGGGAGCAGAGTCCCCATGAAACAGTGGGCCCAGAACAAATCTCTTCAGCTTTTTAGAGGCTGCTGAAAGCTACCTGAGGCAGTGGAAGAAGGGACAGGAAATGTCAGGGATTCCTTAAATAGTCTGACTTCTGCTCTTTGGGAGAAGCCACTTCCCCACCACTGACTCCTTTTCTCTTTAGTTTCTTATTCCTGAACACAGACTAGCTTCTTTCAAAATTTGGCTATATTGACATAAGAATCAACTCCCCTAGTTTCTCAGTTGGCAAACTTCATGAATTCATTCAAATATTTATTGAACATCAACCATGGGCCAAGCTAGGTGCTGTGTGAACCCTGGACTTGGAGAGGTAATCAGATAAGATCCCTGCCATCAGGGTGCTCCCACTGTTGGACGGGCAGCAGACATGCAGACAGTCATAATGAACACCATAACTCCTTCATCAGTGGGTTTACAAGGTGCGCTGGAGAAGACCATGACTGGGCTTGCTTCCTAAGAGGAAGTAGCATTTGAGTTGACCCGCATCCTTCAGTGATGGTTGTCTCAGCAGCATTTGTCACAATGGAACACTTTCTTCATCTTAAAATATTTTCCTCCCTTGACTTTCATTACGTAGACTTGTTTTTTTTTTTTTTTTGCCTCACTGTGACTTCTCTTTTTCAGTCATTGCTGTCCTCTCCTCACTCAACCTCTCTCTGAGATGTAGTGACTCATCCATGTGCTGATGAATGCTTGCATTTAGCCCCGTATCTTTGACATCCTCCCCTAAGCACAAGATTCTCGTACCCATCTGCCTAGAGGGCATTTCCACTTAAATGTCTAATAGCCAGATCTAATATGCCCAAAACAAAACTCCATACGCATCTCCTGCCCAACTCCTCTCCCCTCACAATCTTTTCCACCTCAATAAATGGTGCCACCGTTCACTTGTTCAGACTAAAACACCTCACTATAATCCTCGATTCCTCTCTTTCTCTAATATCACACTTCCAAGCCATCAGCAAGCTCTATTGTCTGAATCTTCTGAATACATACTGACTCTAATCACATCCATTGATACCACCCTTGTCTCAATCACCGTCATCTCTCACCTACAGCACTGTAGTAGCCTCCTGAGTTGTTACTGGGCTCTATTCTCACCCTCCTGCAGTTAATTTTTTACGTAGCAGACAGAATGATAGCATTTATACTTAAATTAGAGCCTATCATTGCTTTAATCAATACCTTAGAATAAAATCCCACTTAGAATACCACTTACCTTGTCCTACAAAGCCCTCTATGATCTGAATCCTGCTACCATCTTGGACTTAATCCCCTCTCACTTTGGCTTGCTCCAGCCACACCAGCTTCCTCGCTATTCCTTAAATTGTGGAACATCATTCATGCCTTACATTTTTTGTTCTTGTTGTATCCTCTACCTGAAAGCTATTTCAGTAGATCATCTCATGAATCACTCTCTCACTTCATTTAGGCTTCATTCAGAGGTGTACCCTGACCCTTTTTACAAAATGGCTCCTTCCCAACTTGGTCATTCTGCAACCACTTGTTGTTGCTGTTGTTAGGTGCCCTTAAGGCTCTTTCAACTCAGTCAGTGGTCCCACATAACAGAGTAGCACTGCCCACAGGTTTTTCTAGGCTGTAATCTTTATGGGAGAAGGTAGTCAGGTCTTTTTTCCATGGAATATCTGGGCGAGTTCAAACTGCTAATCTTGACATTAGCTCAACTGTTTGCACCACCAGGGATCTTCGTAACATCTCACGAATCTTCTTTATTTTCCTTTATAGTGCTTATTTCTACCTGAAATTACATTATTACTATGTGTTTGTTTGTTTGTTTATTATATATCTTCTTCCCTAGAATGCATACCCTAGGAGAGTATAGGGACTTTGTCATGTTAAGTATTATATTTCCAGTGCCTAATGTATGCCGTACCCAGCACTGTTAGGTGCTCAATAAGTATTTGTTGAAAGAATGAATGCATTCTGGAGTGTCATGGATTGAATTGTGTCCCCCCAAAATATCTGTTGACTTGGTTAGGCCATGATTCCCAGTATTGTGTGATTGTCCTTCATTTTGTGATTGTAATTTTATGTTAAAGAGGATTGGGGCGGGATTGTAATACCACCCTTACTCAGGTCACATCCCTGATTCAATGTAAAGGGAGTTTCCCTGGGGTGTGGCCTGTACCACCTTTAATGTCTCAAGAGATAAAAGGAAAGGGAAGCAAGCAGAGAGGGAGACCTCATACCACCAAGAAGGAAGCACCAGGAGCAGAGCACATCCTTTGGACCTGAGGTCCCTGCTCAGAGAAGCTCCTAGTCCAGAGGAAGACTGATGAGAAGGCTGAGAGAGAGAGAAAGCCAGCTTCACCTGAAGCTGACACCCTGAATTTGGACTCTTAGCCTATTTTATTGTGCAGAAATAAATTTCTCTGTCTTAAAGCAATCCACTTGTGGTATTTCTATTATAGCAGCACTAGATGACTAGGACATAGGGAAAGGTCCATAGCATGTCCAAAGGCACACTATGTGAGAGGCAAGACATCATCATGTAGAGATTTGCAGCACGAGGGGTCCTGGCTTCTCAGAGGTTAGAGTTCTGTTTTGGGGTGGGGAAGGGCCAAGGATGAGGCAGGACAGGAATTACGGGCTACATCATGAAGGGCCTTATTTCAAGAAGCTCCTTTGTTTCCCTCTATAATGCAAAGGAGAGTTTATAATTCAGTCTAAATAGCAGTTTGCTTGACTTTTTCTACCTACTGTTGATATCAAGCCACTGTGAGATGAAAAAAATCACCTACGTATTTTCTACATTAAATAACTAGTTAAAAATGAAATTGTCAATTCTTCGAAATAGTGAAAACAAGATATTTTATCAGATTAAAGGGTGTTATTTCCTGTCTTTTTTATTGATTCACTTAATTAATTAAAACCAGTCAGAATGCATATACGGTAAAACCTGTGAAAGCCAGGACCTGTGTAAGGCAGAAGCCTATCAGAAAAGGAAAACCTTATGAGCAATGGAAAAGCAGTAAGTCTGCATCCTGTCAAAGGCGGAAAACTTGGGAGATGCCGCCACTGGGTGTGTTCAAACCATGAACATTTATTTAGCAGCTGAGCTCTTAATGGTTATACAGCCAGAACACCTTTAGGTTACATGTAACCACCTTCTCAAAATTATTAATTTTAGGCCTCAAGCTCTGGATTATAACGCAGATGTTTCCATTTTCCCTAATATAAAACGAACATGAGCATGAGATTCTTTCATATAGAAGCGAACAATGCTGGTCCACTGATGAGATCCCATTAAATTTCAGTAAGTATTGTCTTTGTTCCCCCATGTGTCTGTCAGTTTGTCATACTGTGGGGGCTTGCATGTTGCTGTAATGCTGGAAGCTATGCCACCAGTATTCAGATACCAGCAGGGCCACTCATGGTAGACAGGTTTCAGCTGAGCTTCCAGACTAAGACAGAGTAGGAAGAAGGACTTAGCAGTCTACTTCTGAAAATAATTAGCCAGTGAAAACCTTATGAATAGTAATGGAACATTGTCTGATACAGTGCCAGAAGATGAGCCCCCCAGGTTGACAGGTACTCAAAAGACGACTAGGAAGGAGCTGCCTCCTCAAAGGAGAGTCGACTTTAATGATGTGGATGGAGTCAAGCTTTTGGGACTTTCTTTTTCTGATAAGGCACGACTCAAAATAAGAAGAAACAGCTACAAGCATCCATTAATAATCGGAACCTGGAATGTACGAAGTACGAATCTAGGAAAACTGGAAAATGTCAAAAATGAAATGGAACACGTGAACATCGATATCCTAGGCAATAGTGAGCTGAAATGGACTGGTGTTGGCCATTTCGAATCAGACCATCATATGGTTTACTATGCCAGGAATGACAACTAGAAGAATGGCGTTGCATTTATAGTCAAAAAGAACATTTCAAGATCTATCCTGAAGTATAATGCTGTCAAACCCAAAAACCAAACCCAGTGCCATTGAGTCAATTCTGACTCATGGCAACGCTGTCAGTGATAGGGTAATATCCTGCAAGGGAGACCAGTTAATGTGACTATTACTCAAATTTACGCATCAAACACTAAGGCCAAAAATGAAGATTTTTACCAACTTTTGCAGTCTGAAATTGATCGAACATGCAATCAGGATACATTGTTAATTACTGGTGATTGGAATGTGAAAGTTGGAAACAAAGAGGAAGGATTGGTGATTGGAAAATATGGACTTGGTAACAGAAATGATACCAGAGATCACATGATAGAATTTTGCAAGACCAATGACTTCGTCATTGCAAATACCTTTTTACACCAACATAAATGGTGACTATACACATGGACCTCACCAGGTGAAATACACAGGAATCAAATCGACTACATCTGTGGAAAGAGATGATGGAAAAGCTCAATATCATCAGTCAGAACAAGGCCAGGGGCCGATCTCAGGAGAGACCATCAATTGCTCATATGCAAGTTCCCCTTCAAACTGAAGAAAATTAGAAAAAGTCTATGAGAGTCAAAGTGTAAACTTGAGTATGTCTCACCTGAATTTAGAGACCATCTCAAGGATAGATTTGATGTGTTGAACACTAATGACCAAAAAGTTGTGAAATGACACCAAGGACATCATATATGAAGAAAGCAAGAGGTCATTAAAAAGACAGGAAAGAAAGAAAAGACCAAAATGGATGTCAAAAGAGAGTCTGAAACTTGCTCTTGAATGTTGAGTAGCTAAAGCAAAAGGAAGAAGTGATGAAGTAAAAGAACTGAACGGAAAATTTAAAGGGTAGCTCGAGAAGACAAAGCAAAGTATTTTGATGATATGTGCAAAGAGCTGGAGATAGAAAACCGAAAAAGAAGAACATGCTCGGCATTTCTCAAGCTGAAAGAACTGAAGAAAAAATTCAAGACTTGACATGCAATAGTGAAGGATTCTGTGGGGGGAAATATTAAAAGATGCAGGAAGCATCAAAATAAGATGGAAGGAATATACAAAGTCCTTATACCAAAAAGAATTAGTCGACGCTCAGTCGTTTCAAGAGATAGCATACGATCAGATCCCAATGTTAAAAAAAAAAAAAAAAATGGATCTGAAGGGAAAAGCCCAAGCTGCAACGAAGGCTTTGGTGAAAAACAAGGCTCCAGGAATTGATGGAATATCAACTGAGATGTTTCAACAAATGGATGCAGCGCTGGAAGTGCTCACTAGTCTATGCCAAGAAATTTGGAAGACAGCTACCTGGCCAACTGACCGAAAGAGATCCATAATTATACCTATTCCCAAGAAAGGTGGTTCAACAGAATGCGGAAATTATTGAACAATATCATTAATATCATGTGCAAGTAAAATTTTGCTGAAGATCATTTAAAAGCGGCTGCAGCTGTATATCGATAGGAAACTGCCAGAAATTCAGGCCAGATTCAGAAGAGGACATGGAACCAGGAAGATCATTGGTGATGTCAGACAGATCTTGGCTGAAAGCGGAGAATACCAGAAAGATGTTTACCTGTGTTTTATTGACTATACAAAGGCATTCGACTGTGCGGATCATAACAAATTATGGATAACATTGGGAAGAATGGGAATTCCAGAACACTTAATTGTATTCTTGAGGAACCTGTACATAGGTCAGGATGTAGTTGTTCGGACAGATCAAGGGGATACTGAGTGGCGTAAAGCCAGGAAAAGTGTGTATCCTTTCACCATACCTATTCAATCTGTATGCTGAGCAAATAATCTAGACGCTGGACTATGTGAAGAAGAGCAAGGCATCAAGATTGGAGGAAAGCTCATTAACAACCTATATTATGCAGATGACACAAGCTTGCTTGCTGAAAGTGAAGAGGACTTGAAGTACTTACTAATGAAGATCAAAGACCATAGCCTTCAGTATGGATTGCACCTCAACATAAAGAAAACAAAAATTGTCACAACTGGACCAATAAACAACATCATGATAAATGGAGAAAAGATTGAAGTTGTCAAGGATTTCATTTTACTTGATCCACAATCAACAGCCATGGAAGCAGCAATCAAAAAATCAAAAGACACATTGCATTGGGCAAATCTGATGCAAAAGACCTCTTTAAAGTGTTAAAAAGCAAAGATGTTACCTTGAAGACTAAGGTGTGCCTGCCCCCCCCCAAAAAAACCCCAAGCCATGATATTTTCAATCCATCGTATGCATGAGAAAGCTAGACAATGAATAAGGAAGACCTAGGAAGAATTGACGACTTTGAATTGTGTTGTTGACAAAGAATATTGAATATACTATAGACTGCCAAAAGAACAAACAAATCTGTCTTGGAAGAAGTACAGCCAGAATGCTTCTTAGAAGCAAGGATGAGAAGACTACATCTTAGTACTTCGGGCTTGTTGACAGGAGAGATCAGTCCTTGGAGAAGGATGTCATGCTTGGTAAAGTACAGGTCAATGAAAAAAAGGAAGACCGTCAATGAGATGAATTGGCACAGTGGCCGCAACAAGGAGCTCAAACATAATAAAGACTGTGGACATGGCACAGGACTGGGCAGTGTTTGTTCTGCTGTACACAGGGTCACTATAAGTCGGAACCAACTTGATGGCATCTAACAACAGCCACAACATTGTCTTTATTAAAGAACTACAGTTTTACTTTATGAACAATGATGGCCTTGTTTCCCAGTATGACTGTCCAGCTCCTGAATTCTAGGTCAAAGCACATAACGCATAAAATGAGAGTTTTCATACCTCTAAAAAATTGTCTGAATAATTCATTCAACATTGCCCTAACAATAAAACATAATGTAGCTACATATGGTATGCCCTAATCTGTAATGACCTCTTTTTCCTAAGATTACTTGCACATCCTTCAGGGTTTTTCAGTATTCCTTTTACGTTTTTAGATCCTGGCACCAGTTATAGAAAAAGAAATAGCAAAATTACCCCTCAAATATTAAACACAGGTTTTCACAAAGTTAATAAGTAAACAATTCAATTGGTTGTTTCATCTATACTATATTGTTTAGAATTACTTTTTCCCTAAATGACTGTTTTTGATGACATTCATTCAGTCACCAAATACTTATTGAGTGATTACTATGCCAATGTTTTTCTAGGCTCTGGGGGTACAACAGTGAACAAAACAACATAATTTTTTCCCCAAAGAGTTGATAATCTAATCCAGGAAATAGATAATAACTAGTATAGGAATACATAGGCAGTCCTGGTGGCACAGTGGTTATGTGCTTGGCTGCTTACTGTCAGTGGTTGGAAACCATCAACCACTCCACAGGAGAAAGACGTGGCAGTCTGCTTCCATAACGTCTACAGCCTTGGAAACCCTAAAAGGCTGTTCTACTCTCGCCTATAGGGTTGCTATGAGTCAGAGTCGACTTGACACCAATGCTTTTGTTTTGTTTTTATAGAAATATATAATCAAGATAATCTCAGATGGTGCTGTTATGAATGCTATGAAAAGGCATAGATTCTGTGAAGAAAAGAGAATAGGAAAAGGTGATGCTATGAATTGAATTGGGTCCCTTCAAAAGATATGTTGAAGTTCTGACCCCTATGCCTGTGAATGTGACTTTGTTTGGGGTAAATAGGGTCTTTTTTGAAGATACCGTTACTAAACCATACCAGAGTAGGGTGAGTCCTAGTCCTAATCCCTTCTGAATAGTGTCTTATAAAAGAGAAAAACATACATGAAAAAGGGGACACACACCAGGGAAGACACCATGTGAAGATATACCTACAAGCAGCAAAGGAACACCAAGGATTGCCAGCAGCCACTAGAAGCTAAGAGAGAAATATAGAAGAGGTTTTCTTTCAGAGCCCTCAGAAGGCATCGACATAGCCCATGCTTTGATTTGGACTTCTTGTCTCCAGAACTGAGAAAAGACAAATTACTGTTCTTTAAAGCTACCCACTCTGTGGTATTTTGTTATGAAGACAGGTGATATTATAAGAGGGGTCAGACACATGCGTTGACCTTCAACGTTGTGCAGCCGTGATTCTCCATGACTATCTCATGACAACATTCATGTCATCCTGCCCAAGCTTTCCCTGTCTCCATTGCCATTTAACAAATATTTTAGCCTTTCTACTCTTACTATTCTTTTCCCTCTTACTCACATTATTTATTTTGCCTATTCCTTTCAGTCCATCTCTAAGATCCTATCAAGGATGGGCTCAATGCTCAGACATGTTTAGGCGAAGTGAATCTCTTCGTTCAAATTTTCTTGGCTTAATCTCTTGAGGTACCTCTCATTTAATAAAAAGGGTATAGGACATGAAGTCAGAACACTTGGCTTCGCATCTCTGCTTTTCTATTTATTACGTATTACTTTACCAGAGTCATCATTTTCTTGTCCAAATATGGGAAAAACAGTTTCTGTGATACAGTGTTGTTTTGAGATTTTAGTTGAGAAGTAAGACATGGACTATCCAGCACAGAGCAGGCACTTCATATCAGTGAGCTGAGGTCTGTTATTGCCATTTCACTGGCTCTGCCAAAAACACAAGACCCCTGTCTTATGACCCAGCCCGTTTACTCAAAGACGATGCAAAAGTCCCATTATATTAAACATTCGAGTTCTGTAGACAGCCAAAGATCATCTTTGGATGAAGCAATGTTGTTGTTAGGTGCCACTGAGTTGGTTCCAACTCATAGCAGCCCCATGTACAACAGAATGAAACACTGCCAGGCCCTGAGACACCCTCACGATTGTTGGTATGCCTGAGCCCGTTGTTATAGCAACTGTGTCCATCCTTTTCTTTGAGGATCTTCCTCTTTTTCTCTGACTCTTCACTTTACCAACCACGATGTCCTTCTGCAGGGACCGATCCCTCCTGATAATATGTCCAAAGTATGTGAGACGTAGTCTTGCCATCCTCGCTTCCAAGGAACATTCTGGCTGTACTTCTTCCAAGACAACTTGTTCATTCTTTTGGCAGTCCATGATATATTCACTATTCTTTGCCAACAGCACAATTCAAAGGCATCAGTTCTTCAGGCTTCCTTATTCATTGTTTAGCTTCTGCATGCATATGAGGCAACTGAAAACGCTGTGGCTTGGGTCAGGTGTACCTTGGTGGCATAGCAGTTAAGTGCTACGGCTGCTAACCAAAAGGTCAGCAGTTCAAATCTGCCAGGTGCTCCTTGGAAACTCTACGGGCCAGTTGTTCTCTGTCCTATAGGGTCGCTATGAGTTGGAATTGACTTGATGGCAGTGCATGGCTTGGGTAAGCTGCACCTTAGTCTTCAAGGTGACATCTTTGCTTTTTAACACTTTAAAGATTTTTTTTTGCAGCAGATTTGCCCAATACGATGCATCTTTTGATTTCTTGACTGCTGCTTCCATGGCTGTTGATTGTGGATCCAAGTAAAATGAAATCCTTGACAACGTCAATCTTTTCTCCATTTATCATGATGTTGCTCATTGGTCTAGTTGTGACAATTTTTGTTTTCTTTATGTTGAGGTGTAATCCATACTGAAGGCTGTGGTCTTTGATCTTCATCAGTAAGTGCTTCAAGTCCTCTTCACTTTCAGCAAGCAAGGTTGTGTCATCTGCATAACGCAGGTTGTTAATGAGTCTTCCTCCAATCTTGTTGCCTTGTTCTTCTTCAAATAGTTCAGCTCTCAGATTATTTGTTCAGCATACAGATTGAATAGGTATGGTGAAAGGGTATAACCCTGACACACACCTTTCCTGACTTTAAAGCCATGCAGTATCATCTTGTTCTGTTTGAATGACTGCTTCTTGGTCTATGAACAGGTTCCTCATGAGCACACTTAAGTGGTCTGAAATTCCCATTCTTCACAATGTTGTCCATAATTTGTTGTGATCCACACACTCAAATGGCTAAAAGTAATCATTTAGATATCTGAAGTTTGTTCATGCTCAGTTGACAAGAAAGTACATGAAGAACAAATCTAAGGGAAAAGAAAGAAAAAAACAGAACATTTTGACTCACTGGAATTTGGGAGTCATCCTAGACTTCTTCCATTACATCCCATAACCTATGGATCACCAAATCCCATTGATTCTGCCTCCTTGGGGTTTCTTTCCTATCTGCCTAGTACATTCTTACCTCATGCTGGCATTATCTGACCTGGGCTTCTAAGTAGCCTCTCCCCTAGTACACTTCTTTCAGTCTTTGATTATTCATATGCCTTTCCCCTTGCCAACATGAAAGGGAGGAAGCATTCTATCACTGTTCCAAGACGGAGATTTCTATAATGTAAATCTAAATATGTTATTTTTTTGGTCTAAATCCACACAAAGCTTTTTCACATTCTTCAGTGTAAAATTCACTCTTCAGCATGACATAGAGGACCTACTCTTATTTCCACTGCTGCTCCTCCCTATAGCCTGGGCTTAGCCAGGATGAGTTGCTAGTTGTACTCTTTCCTACTTCTGAGCCTGCATTCATTCGATTCCCTTAGCCTTGATCATTCCATCAATCTCTTTCTCTTGCCCCTCTTCATTCAGCTAACTCTAACAGTGATATCCTCTTAGACCTTCTTCCTCTACCTACTCCCCACCACAGCCCCACATTTGTCAGGTGCAGGACTGGCTACATAATTTGCAGGGTCCAGGGCAAAATGAAAATCTGGGGATACCTGTTCAAAAATTATTAAGAATTTCAAGATGATGACAGCAGAGCATTAAACTAAGTGCTAGGCACATATAAGTGCAGGTTACAAGCCCATGAACCCAGCCCTGGCTAGGTTTTCTGCTCAGAAATTCCATATGACTCTGAGTACAACACATAATACAACTTGAAGCAACACTTTTTAACTATTTACATATCTACCTCCTTTTCTAGACTGCACTGCTTTAAGGAAGGAGCTCTGTCTGATTGATTCTTCAATTATTCACTCATTCATTCATCCATTAAACATCTATTGAGGGCCTCATGTACCAGGCACTATGATAGGTGCTAGGGACATAAAAATAAGACTTTTTCTGGAAGAGTGAGATACATAAACAGATGCTTATACAACCCCGTGGGGAGTGTAGGTTAGAGGTATACACAGGAAATGATAGGTGCATGCAAGAAGGTCACCTAACCAGGCCAGGGCATTACTAAACTTCAGGATAGACTTCCTGTACGAATGACTGATACCTGAACACTGAATAGGAGTTAGCTAGATGTTATTCCAGGGGTTGGGATGTATAAGAGAATAGAGGTGTCAAGCCATTTGGTGCTTGTGGTTGCTAGAGGTAGGGAGAGATTATTCTCAAGCAGTTTGGATTAGAGCCCAAAGCAAAATAGTGTTGAGAGATAAGCCTGGAGAGATAGGCAGTTGCCAGATTCCAGATGGTCTTATGTACCATGTTGCCCTTAGATCAGTGCTATTATATAGAAATATAATATGAACCATGGGTGGAATTTTAAATTTTCTAGTAGCCACATTAAAAATGTAAAAATAAACAGGCAAAATTAATCTTAGCAAAATATTTCATTTAACCCAAGTAGGTTTGGTTTTTTCTAATCCAAAATACTATCATTTTAATTTTAACATGTATTAAATATAAAAAGTATTTTTTGAGATATTCTGCAGCCTCCATTTCTTACTGTCTTTTTTTTTTTTTTTGAAGTAGAGTATATTTTATACTTAGAACATGTCTTAATTCAGACTAGCCATACTTCAAGTGTTCAATTGACACACAACATTAGTGACTACCAAGTTGGAGAATGCTACTGTAGGCTAATTTTCCCAAGAACACAAGTCCTACGAACTTTAGTGGAAACAGCTGAGAGATATGCTTACTATATATTCCTCCTGGAGATTTATAGAAGGAATTAACATATTAAAGTCTTTGAGAAATCTCCCAGAAATAAAATGGTCGCACTTCCTGTTTCTCATGCTTGTGTAGCCCCTTCCAACTGTAATCAACCACACCTGGTATGTTCCCCTTGGGAAACTCTGCTGTACAAGGTGGCAAACCACTGAAGGGTCTTTAAATGGACAGGGGTCAGATAGCCCATTGTAACTGGGGAAAGGAGACAGGGCCTCTGAGGTCTGCGAGGAAGCTACCTCAGGGAATGATGCAAGGCACCAAGGCCAGTGACAGGGAGAACAACAGAGGCTCTCGTGGTTTAGAGCAGTGATTACCTCTTCATTTGGTAAAGAATGTGAACTCACAAGGATCTCATCTGTCCCCCTGCCCTGTTGTATATTTGATGAGATTAATTTTCTTGCTCATTTTCATTATTTAGATTCATAATTAAATCTTCATTAAACAAACGATTTATAATGTCTTATTCAAAAATGTTATGTGGGCCATGCTCAACAAAATCTGCTCGATTTTCTGGTTTTCACTTTTTAAAAATTTAAGCAGGCTGCTTCTTTGAAGATTTTGTATTTATTTTTTTCTTTTTATCTCTTTTCTGAGCTCCTTTGTTGTATTTTCTGTTTCTATGACAGCCTCAACTTTTGCTTATTATAAAGGAATAAAAAGAAGATCTTGCTATATTCAAAGTATGCAAAATCTTAATGTATTTTGGTCAAAAAATATAAATCAAAGAAAAGTAAAAGAAACAAAAATTTTATGTACATTTTTTGAAAATTTTTTTCTGAAATATTTAAAATACTCAAAACTATTTAAAAATGCCCCAATTTTTCTTTAATCTTTAAAAATTTTAGCTTTTTCAGTGGCTGATTTTTCAGAAATAAATGGCCAGATCTTTCTTCCAACGTGCCTCTGTGTGGACTCAAATCTCAAGCTTTTCAGTGAGCAGTCAAGTGTGGTAATGGTTTGTGCCAGAGACTTCTTTAAAAATTTAATGAAATCATATTAGTTGTTTACAAAAATACAGCTACTTGCAATTTTGATTTTTAATATCACCTCATGGTTGATGTTAAAACTAATGTTATGCTTCACACATTATGTCTGACTATCTATCTACAAATGTAAGAGTAATATGAACCGCTTAATATTATAAAATGCTCTCCAGACTTTATGTACAGCAGTTGCAAATCCCACCCTAACTTTTGCATTCTTCCAGAACCATCAAGCTTGTTCCTGATGTTTGCGGGACCTGAAGCAAGATATGAAGACCCATGTATCATATGTCTAAAAATATCCCACTGTTATAAATCATGATAACAAACTGTAAAATAAAGTATGTTCTGTTCTCTGGCTTTGACTAGTATGCTTTCTTAACGACCTAAAAGGTCAAGTACGAATTTAGAACTCCTGGGTCCTCAGAGAACCATACCAGGAGATTGCAGTACAAGGAGAGCCAGCTTCTAGCCTCCAGCGTCAGCCCCATACTTCATCCCTTTTTTCTTGCCACCCTCTAGCTGCATCACACATTAGAGTGGGGCTTGTATACCAGCATGTGGACATCCTAACCTACATGCCAAAGCTCTGGTCATGCCATCCGGAAACAGCTATCCTGGGTCACCTTTTGGCCTTAGGGGTGGACACAGCAGAGGCACAGTCTGCCTTCAGGTACTTCCCGAAGGGAAGAGGACAGAGCCATCTCTGGTAATGAGCTCAAGGCTATAGGGACAGGGAATTCTGGGGTGGGAGGAGATATGGGCTTCAGACAGGCACATCATGGCCCTTTGGACTCCTTGTCTTATGAAGAGGAGCACAGCTGAAGGAAGACCAAGGTAGAGCCCTCTAATGCACAGGCCCAGAACCAGAACCTAAAGGTGCTGCTGGGACCACAATTTTTAGAACATGAAGAGAAATAAGAAAATGGATCCTGGCACTGCTAGGAAACAATACTTTGTTATGCTATCTGAAAGAAAGAACTTCGGCAAGATTTTTCATTTTGTCCTTCATCGAAATACCTGCCCATTCAAATCCCTCTGCAATCTGAAGGAAGCAGTATTTTCCTCCTATATAGGTAAATCCATAATCCACAGGTCTTAATAGCATTCAGACAGCTGACTTTTGTTTGGGGGATCTAAGAGAAAAGAAAGAAGAGATACAGAGTGTTTCCCTGGAGCCCAAACAGTGTTGGTTATGATGGTGGATGTTACAAGATGACTATTCCAGAGCTGAGCACCAAATTCTGAGTGACAGAGGCAGTGCGAATTCTGGAGTATTTGTGTGTGTGTGTGTGTGTGTGTTTGTGACATGCAGGTCCCTCTATAGCACGAGACCTAGGCAACGGGGGCTTCTAGAACCATCTCTGATGAGGTCAGTGACATAATTCACTTATTCGTCTCTAACGTATTTATTTATTTGGCATTAAATGATAGGCACTGATGCTAACTACAGTTAAGCCAGTTTTGCATCCCAGGGAAGCTTAACAAACTTTTTTTTAAGTAACTTACACTTATAAAATCTGTTGTATAGGTTTAGAGCATACAGTTAGGTTGAGTAACCCAGTTTTTCCCCTTATAAAAACATAGTTTAGCTTGTTCAAAAGCAATGGCATTGCCCAAAAAGTAAATATGACCTTATCCTGCAATTACTTATTAAAGAATGCAGACAGTATTCCAGAATATAAGAATTTTCACTTTAGTAGATGCTTGTTATCATTTGAAATAAGGTTTTTGGGTCATCCGCTCATTCTTGATGCAACAGACCCAATCTAAATGCAACTTCAGAGCTGATTTCCTCTGGGTCATTTCTACTTGCTGGATTCATCGGCAGTGCCCTACTTTCAAAGTTAAAAAAAAAAAGTAAAAAACCCTACAGGATATCTTATTTTTTAAAAAAAAAAGTCTTTTATAACTTAAATGAAGCAAAATCACCAACCGTCTATCTCAAATCTCTTTTTGTAAAACATCAGACCTAATTTTTTATGATTTATGTCTTTTTTAAAATAAACATTTAATTTTAGGATAGTTTTAGGTTTATAGAAAAGTTAAAAAGATTGTTCCCCTGTACCCCATATCCAGTTTCTTCTATTGTTTACATTATTACAGTCCATTTGTCACAACTAACGAATTACTATTAATACATTGTTATTAACTCAGATGTCCTTAGTGTTTTTAGATGTCCTTTTTCAATTCCAGGATCCTATCCAGAATACCGCATTACATTTAATCATCTTGTCTCTTTAGACTCTTCTAGGCTACAACAATTTCTCATACTTTCCTTGTTTTTGATGACCTTGACTATTTTGAAGAGTACTGGCTGTGTATTTTGTAAAATGTATGTCAACTGGGGTGCATTTGACGTTGTACTCATGATTAGACTGGACTACGTGTTGTTGAGAGGAAGACCATGGATATAAAGTGCGATTTTCATCACATCATGTCAAGACATCATGCTATCAACATGACTTATTATTGATGATGTTAACCTTTATCATCTAGCTGAGGAAATGTTTGTCAGGTTTCGTCACTGTAAAGTTCATCTCTCCCTTCCCTCCATACTGTACTTTTTGGAAGGAAGTTACTATGTGCAATCCACAGTTAATAAAGTGTAGAGTTTTGTTTCAGCTCTTTGGGGGGAGTAGAAACTCACAGTCCAGTAAGTAAGCCTTAATTAAGTAAATGGATGGTGGGTGGTGGGATACAGGTTTCTCACTGTTGAAGTGGAAGTTTATAGACACGCAAGGAGAGAAGGGCTAGAATGATCCTTGTGGTACTGGATTACAGTTGGAGACACTGGTATGAACTCATGTTTAGCTTTATATAGGTACAAATGAATACATATGAAAACATTTATAGATGTGTGTACTAATACTGTTTAGTGCTCACACGTTATTTCCTCATTCCGTCAACTGAGACAGTCAAAAAGCAACACCCACGTCTTAGTCAGCTAGTGCTGCCATAATAGAAATACCACAAGTGGATGGCTTTAACAAAGAGAAATTTATTTTCTCACAGTCTACTAGGTTAGAAGTCCAAATTCAGGGTGTCAGCTCCAGGGGAAGGCTTTCTTTCTCTGTAAGCTCTGGAGGAAGGTCCTTGTCATCAATCTTTCCTTGGACAAGAAGTTTCTCCATGCAGGAACCCCAGGTCCAAAGGACACTCTCTGCTCCTGGCACTGCTTTCTTGGTGGGATGAAGTCCCTAACTCCCTGCTTGCTTCCCTTTCCTTTTATCTCTTGTAAGATAAAAGGTGGTGCAGACCACACCCCAGGGAAACTCCCTTTACATTGGATCAGGGATGTGACCCAAGGAAGGGTGTTACATCCCACCCAAATCCTCTTTAACCACAGGCAGAGATTATGATTTATAACACATAGGAAAATCACAAAATGGAGGACAACCATGCAATACTCATGGCCTAACCAAGTTGACACATATTTTTGGGGGACACAATTCAATCCATGACAACCCAGTAGCAAGGATACCTTGGTTTCTAATGTCATCCTTCAATAGAAAGAACCAAGAATCATTGGAGAAATGGGTGATTCCTGGACTGGGGTAGGAAATATACAAAATGAGACTGGTGCATCAACAATAACAACAATATAACCCATAATGATGGGTCTACATCAAAGGGGCACAGAAGCCAAATGAAAAAAAAAAAATTTCTCAATGGCCAAAGCTGGGACAATTTCAACAACAGAATAAAATATAGTATTGGATTATAACCAAAGCATAAAACAAGTATCCATGAGTCCATACTTATCTAAATAAATGACTGAATAAATAAATAAATGGAGGAGAATAAACATCTCACACAGAAAACTCTAAATAATTTGTGTAGCTGTGAAGTTCATCTCTCCCCTCTTTACTGTACTTTTTGGAAGGAAATCACTAAGTGGAATCTATAGTTCTCATTTCAATACCGTACAAAGTAATATGAATTCTTAAAAAAACTATCTGAAGAGGCAAGACTAAGGGATGATAAGGCTATGAGACAATCTTTAGTTGAAGTGAACAAACTAAGGACCATCCAAAGCCATCAGTGGGCAGATATTTACATACTTCACCCTTAGGTTTCCTTGGTAATGAACTTTATCTGGTAATGACTACTTATTCATCCTTAGATCTTAAGAAGATGCCCCTCTTGAGTCTCTATACCAATTCAAATCAGCAGGCATATGTGCCCTTATACAAGAGTACATATATATACCTTCAAGAAGAAAAAGAAACACAAATATTTTTGTTTTTATTTGTAACTAAAAAAAGATTTCAATGTTTACTGATTTCCAAACACCAAAATAATGACAGGATGTCATCATCTCCCTGCTTGCTCATTACTGATTGCTCGCAGAGCGTGGGGACTGCAGTGACTTGCAAAGCGAACACTGGGCACACACACCCCTGCCCGATCGAAGTGCACGCTCCAAGGAGGGGCTGTGTGACTAAGCCCTTGGACTTTTACAGTAAATTTTGCGTTGCTCAGAAATAGGAACCAACAATGGCTCATTTTAGAAAGCAAAACAAACATCGCTACAGCAACCACCAACAAATATGTTTTCTTTTATCTCTAAGAAAGTTTCAACAGCCTAAGCTGATCGAAATGGTGGTAATACATTATTCAATCCTCCTTATTTTTTCCTTCATGTTCTGAGTCACAGTGTACATGCCCTGCTTCAGCCTGTCCAGGTAACTGTGAATGACAGCTCTCTCTGGGGAGCCTTCTGAGAATGAGAGGGGCATCCCAAGCCATTCTCCTTTCTTTAAAGAAATGGCAGGTCACAGGGAGTGTTCATGTATTCTGAAGTAATCGTCCTGCCTTTAAGGTATTTTTTTCTTCTTCTCTTATTGATATAAAAATTGTTAGAATAAATAGGTGTCTGAACGAAGGGCATTTCTTAAGAAACTCAAATCAGGCTTCAATTATAAATAACAGAGGTGAGTTTAAAAATAACTTATCTCCTACTGTACAAGCCAGATAGCACAGAAATTGATTGTCACAGAAGATCTACAACATTTAGAAATATATAAACAGGCCACAACTGGATTGAAATGTCCCTTTTCCAGATCTTACTCTCTTTTGGAAGTCAACTCTGAACATACATATAAAATGTGCCTGAAAAGGGCCAAGGAAATAAAAATTTTCAATGGATTTAAGACCCAAAATGTTCACATTTAAGACTGTTAATCCGTGTCCCTGACCAACATTTTATGCTGATCTGAAACTATAAAACCATTGCAAAATGATGCAATATGGTAGTTACTCTCTGGAGTTCGGGTGTATCATTTTTGTAATTTCCTTTGTGTAGTGGAAAGATTTCCTTTTCCAGGGCTATATAATCACCTAAAGAACAAACAAGGTCAGGTTGACAGACTGTGAAATTTAGATTGGCCGCCTAAGTTATTTGAGGTTGGCACCTTCTATAATCGTCAGTGTTTGCACCTGCTGTGGAATAAATTAATGTCCTTGGGCATCTTACAAGGTTCAACCTGTGCACATGTTGTGAAGAAGGAGGCTGGGTGAGTTGCTCCCTTACCAGCCCCTTCTCCTCTCCCTAAGGGACACAGTCCACCCACACTTTCTTGTTTACATCAATAGCAACGACACAAAGGTCATCTTCCACTTGTTAGCCACAAATGAAGAAGTGTAACTGGGGCTTAGATACTGGCATCATACTCCAGAGTGTCAGAATCTATGTCCACATTTCCTATTGCTGACGATGATATGAGTTTTTGGAATATCCCCCCATGGTTGGCTATATTAGATGCTGTCCTTTGACTTCAATTTTTCTCCTATAGAAACATATCTACTGGTTGATATTCCGATTAAGAACCCGGCCATTGTTGCAAATTCTAGAATGAAGGCAATACATTAAAAAAAGTTTTTTTAATGACATTTTACTTAGGTTTTTGTGTGTGTGTGTGTGTGTGTGTGCTGGGTTGATCTGATTTTTTTTTTTATTGTACTTTAGATGAAGGTTTATAGAACAAACTAGTTTTTCATTAAATGGTTAGTAAGCATTTTGTTTTATGACATTGGTTGACAAACCTACAACATGTCAACGCTCTCCCTTCTCAACCTTGGGTTCCCTATTACCAGCTTTCCTAGCCCTCCTACCTTCTAGGCCTTTCCCCTGGGCTGGTGTGCCCCTTGTCTCATTTTGTTTTATGGGCCTGTCCAATCTCTGGCTGAAAAGTGAACCTCAGGAGTGACCTCATTACTGAGCTGAAAGCCCGACCGGGGGCCATACTCTCAAGGTTTTCCCAGTCTCTATCAGGCCAGTAAGTCTAGTCTCTTTCTTTGAGTTAGAATTTTGTTCTATATATTTCTCCAGCTCTGTCTAGGACCCTCTGTTGTGATCCCTGTCAGAGCAGTCAGTGGTGGTAGTCGGGCACCATTTAGTTGTACTGGACTCCGTCTGGTGGAAGCCGTGGTAGATGTGGTCCCATTAGTCCTTTGGACAAATCTTTCCCTTGTATCTTTAGTTTTTTTTTTTAATTCCTCCTTGATCCCAAAGGGGTGAGACCAGTGGAGTGTCCTAGATGGCAGCTCACAGGCTTCTGAGACCCCAGACTCTACTCACCAAAGTAGTGTGTAGAACATTTTCTTTATAAACTATATTATACCAATTGTGGTAGATGTTCCCCAAGACCATGGTCCCCACAGTGAAGACAATACATTTATATATATATATATATATATATTCTTTATCAAAATTATTCTACTACTGTACGAGACATCTTATGATTAGGATTACCAGATTTCCAAAATAGGAGTGGAGAGAAAAGGAAGAGTCAGGGTAAGTGTCCTGGATTGAACTATGACCCCTGAAAAATGAGTGTATCAATTGGGCTGGGCCATTATTCCCGGGTGTTGTATGATTTTCCTATATGTTGTAAATCCTGGCTCTATGATGTTAATGAGGGAGGATGGGCAGCAGTTGTGTTAGTGAAGCAGGACTTAGCCTGTAAGATTGAATTGTGTCTTGAGGCAATCTCTTGAGATAGAAAAGAAAGAAGCAAGCAGAGAGACAGGGGGACATCATACCACCAAGAAAGCAGCACCAGGAGCAGAGTGCGCCCTTTGGACCTGGGGTCTCTGCACCTGAGAAGTTCCTCCACCAGAAGATTGATGACAAGGAATCTTCCTCCAGGGCCAACAGAGAGGAGGCCATCCCCTGGAGCTAACACCCTGAATTTGGACTTTAACCTGCTAGACTGTGAGACAATAAACTTCTCTTTGTTGAAGCTATTCACTTGTGGTATTTCTGTTATAGCAGCACAAGATGACTAAGACAGTAGGAGAGTGCTAGAGAGAGAATATCATCCCAAGGAAAGGATATGGGTAAAAAAAAAAAAGGATATGGATAAAAAATAACATAAACCAAGATTAAACACTCCCCCAAAGAACTGTCTGGTTACTCCACAAGGAACATATAAAAGTTACAAGTTACAATCAAATAAATTAAAAAATGCAACAAGAAAATGTGCATCTTTCACATAAGTTCTGAGAGTAATTGCTAGTCACTGTGGTAGGAACTGAGAATTTAGAGAGAGAATTGATCTCACATCAGTTCTGACCTCATGGAGCTAGAGTTTAACCTTCAAGGCAAAAGGAAAGTTCTCACTCTTTCTGCCCCATGTTTGCACAAAGGGGAAGAGTCATGGTCCGCAAAAAATAAGAAAATTTTTTTGAAATAAAATGAGGATGGTCTATCTGATCATCTTGCTGCTTATTTCAGCTAAAAATATCCACTCTAAATCTTTATGGCTAAAATTCCAGAGTAAAAATCAGGAGGCCTGCCTTGTACTACTAATTCTGACAGCTATCTGATAAGATCTTGTCTTTTATTTCTTGTACGTCATTGTTCCCTGTAGGGATGAAAACGTGGGTCTACTTTCTAATTTGTAACATAAGCCTAAAATATCTCTATCCTTATGGAGAAAGTTTGTGTTGAAGCATAAAATGCGCTTATATTTTAGGATGAACTCTCTGTGTGTGCCAGTAGAGAATTATTAAAGGGAAGTGATTAAGTTATCACAAAATGTTCAGGACATTGTCTAGTTATTACACCATATCTTAGAAAAATTGCAATTAACAGTTGTCCAAGAGAGGCAAGACTAGAGAAGGAGTCTGGGTATGTGGCAATATAGGATCAAGTTAGCAAGTTAACAGGACACACTGGCTCTCACTTCAAAGGGGCTCAAAAGCGTTGAAATTTTATGAAGAAATGTCTCAGATTTGACAAATATTAAATTGTTGAACATTATTAGGTAAAAATGAGGAAAAGTATAGTTAGGCCCATGGATTCATCTAAATTATACAGTTGACTTAATTAACTCAAGGTGTTTTCAAAATCACACTAAATCTGTTAAGTTAAAAGTGTATATGTAGTGCTTAATACTAATTACATACTTTTTTATAGTCAAGATTTTCTTTGTATTGTACTTTAGATGAAGGTTTACAGAGCAAATTCGTTTCTCATCAGTTAATACACATATTGTTTTGTGACATTGGTTGCCAGCCCCACAACATGTCAGCACTCTCCTTCTCTTCCCCTTGAGTTCCCTGTTACCAACTTTCCTATCCCCTCCTGCCTTCTCCTCCCTGCCCCTGAGCTGGTGTGCACATTTAGTCTCATTTCCTTTCATGGACCTGTCCAATCTTTGGCTGAAGGATGAACCTCAGGAGTGACTTCATCACTGAGCTAAAAGGATGTCCAAGGGCCATACTCTCCGTGTTTCTCTAGTCTCTGTCAGACCATTAAGTCTGGTCTTTTTTTGTGGGTTAGAGTTTTGTTCCACATTTTTCTCCAGCTCTGTGCAGGCCCCTTTATTGTAAGCCCTGTCAGAGGAGTCGGTGGTGGTAGCTGGGCACCACTTAGTTGTGCTGGACTCAGTCTGGTGGAAGCTGCGGTAGTTTTGGTCCATTAGTCCTTTGGGCTAATCTTTCCTTTGTGTCTTTGGTTTTCTTCATTCTCCCTTGCCCCAGGTGGGATAGGGCCACTGGAGTATCTTAGATGGCTACTCAGAAGCTTTTAAGTACGGTGCAGATTTTTAGAGGACAGATTTGTTTTACTTTGGAGCATTGTAAGACCAAAATTGGAGAAGAAAGTCAGAGAATTGAGCCTGGCATTTGGAAGCCACCTTCTCCTTCGAAATGGTTACCAATTACAATAATAGATAAGTCTTCTTCAGAAACCCTGAAGCCTATCTTTGAATCATCTTAGTCTATAATTGGATTTACAGTAAATCGTTCTTGGAAAAGATGATGTCATTCAGAGTTTAAACTTACTTCTAAAATTTTTCATCTATAATGTCCAGGACTCAGTTAAAAATAACCAAGCATAAAAGGAGACCAAACCATATGACCAAAAACTAAAATAAAAAACAGACCATAGAAATAGACCCATAAAGATGTGGATAACGCACCTATCAGGCATTTATTTTTAAACACTCTTTTAAAAGGTCGGCAGTTTGAATTCACCAGCTATTCCTGGGAAACTCTACTCTGTCCTATAGGGTAGCTATGAATTGGGATCAACTTGAAGGCAATGGGTTTTTAGTTACTTAATATGTTTAGGGAGGTAAAAGACAGGATTGAAAATGTTGGCAAAGAACTATAGAAAAGAACCAAATAGAAATTCTAGAATTGAAAGATGCAATACCTGAAATTAGATATTGATGGATGCATATGAAGAATCTTTCCAGGTTTGACTGGGAAGAAACTTACTGGTCCCAACATTTCACCAAAACTATAATATTCTATATATTGGAAGCAATGTAGGAAAAATGTGAATAGAGAAATATCTGGCTTTGGTTTCTTTACAGCCAAATGGACAAATAATGCATATACCAAACCAAAATACAGCTGTTTCAAGGTAAATACAGTAATCGTCTATTGTGACACATGTCTATAACTAAAAGCTCATTTTAAGTTAATAAATAAGTCATATTATTTTTACCCTACTGCAGTGCAATGAGTTTCTCTTTATATATGACTCTTCTGACTTTGTGTCTATTCTTCCAAAAGTAATTAGTTGGGCTGCAACCTGCCCAGTGATTGGTCTATTTTACATGTCTTTCAGGGATTGGTCAGATTACCATGCAAATAGGGTATGTAAAACCACCCAATAATGATTAAATGGCTGGTTTGTGGCCCAGCTGGGAGGGCTGTGCCTTGAAATTGATAAGAAGCTTGCTTATATAAGCAGCCAACCTGACAGAGGTTTCTAGAAAGGCACAGAGAGAGAAGGAAGGAGCCTCCCCCAAAAGCTGTATTATGGGTGGAGAGTTGTAGCACTGAAGACAGTATGCCACTGTAGCAGCAGTGTGAGTGGCAGTAATATGAGATGGGGGGAACTATGTGACCAGCAGATGGCTGTGGTGGTGCTTGCCAGCCTACAGAGAGAGAAAGAGCTGAGCGCCTTCAGGCAGGAGGCTTGCTGACAGAGCAGGGTACCTCCTGGCACTTGTTGGTAGAATCAGAAGAGCTGTAACATTTGCCCGAGTTGGGCAGAGGCACAGCAAGGCCTAGCAGCAGTAGCCAGGGCCAGCTAGGCCCAGTGGAAGAGCAGAAGCTTCAAGAACTGTGCAGGCCCCTGGGCAGCGTGGCAGTAGCCGAAGGCTGAGAACTGTGCATGGCTGAGAGAAGTGCCTGCTAGCACAGCAGAGAAAAGCCCAGGGAGCTGTCCTGGTTGGAAGCTGCCCTGACTGACAAACTGCATCTTGTCTTCTGAGTTGTACCCGGTTACTTCCAAGTTGATCCTGATCCCGAGCTGTAGGCTGCTACTTCATAATAAAACACTTAACTGTAGGTAGAGTTTTTGAGTTCTGTGGGACATTGTAGAGAATCACGGAGTCTAACAGGGGAAGGAAGAGTACTGAGGGGGGGAGGAGTACTTGGTGTCGGAGACGATGGAATGGTACAAGATCTTGTAGAAGTGGAAAATCTGAGACATTTTTAACCTCTGCCTCAAAGGAACCAGTTTTGTACTGATTTTTATTTAAAAAATTATTACTTACCCAACTCTAAGTTAATATAACTTTTCTTTTCCTGAGCTCTGAGCTTAGGAATCCTCAAAGTTTAGTTTTGTTTCTTTTCCCTTGGGCCAAATGCTCTATAGAAAATACTTTATTAGCAGTTAGGAATGTGGACTTTGAGGTTTCTGGGTGCTGCAACCGATTTGCTGTCAATCACTAAAGAAAAGGTTGATGGTTCAAACTCATCCTGCAGTGCCATGGAAGAAAGGCCTGGAAAACTGCTTTTGTAAGATTACAGCCAAGAAAACCCTATGGAGCTGTTCTACTCTATAACCCATGGGGTCTTAATGAGCCTAAATCCATGCCAACAGGTTTTTTTTTTTTTCATGTGGGCTTTAGTCTTATCTTTGCCACTATTTCTATCTGGCATTGCCTTTTGTGGGCTTCAGTATTCTCATTCGTAATATGAAGAGATGGCTAGATGAGCACAAGTCTTGGTCCCTTTCAGCTATAAAAGTCAAAAACCAAACCAAACTCACTGCTTTCAAGCCAAGTCCGATTCATAGTGACCCTATAGGACAGAGTAGAACTGCCCCATAGGGTTTCCAAGGAGGGGTTGGTGAATTTGAACTGCCAACCTTTTGGTTAGCAGCCGAGCTCTTATAAAAAAGTCAAGGTCATAATAATGATAATGGTTATCAGGCTCTTTGTGGAAAGGAGGATGTTTTTTGAGAGAGAGAGACAGAAATTGAAGGAGGGAGGGAAGAAGGGAGAAAAAAGATGGAAAAAAAGCAAAAGGGTTCTAGAAATAAAAGGGCGAAATATAACTCCTAGCATGGAGTGTAGTTGCAATTCACTCAGATTAACCCTGGGAAAATAAAAATCCAGACACTGACTGATTTGAAGGTCATCTGGATGGAGAGATCCACCTTTTCACACTGTAAGCTGCTCGGAAGTTGACCCTGTAGGCTACTGCGTGTAAAAATCTGTACGTAATGAAAACCATACCACTTTACACCTGTATGGTATTTTGAGTTGACAAAATGCTCCATGCATTTCATCTACTTTGATCTTTATAATAAAACTATTAGGTATAAATTGGGATTTGGAAAAAGTATAAGGTTAATAAAAATGTTCTGCCCTTCGGTCAGGATCTGTCCTCTGAGTTGTACTCTCAGCTGGAGAATGGATTTCTGTTAAACTCACTCTTTCTTACCTTAGCTCTCCAGTGATCAAAATATTCAAGAATTTGTTACCGTCAGCAGTGTATAATGGAGACAATATTTACTTTATTCGAGCTATATTCTAAATCAATGGAATTAACCTGGCTGGGATTAAAAGTTAGGCCATGGCTCAAAATAATTCTTAACATAGTGCTGATGTTCAAAAAAAAAGCAGGTCATTTTATCGTCCTTACTGTATGTAATTGTATCTGCAATGTTTTGCCCAGTGTCTTGCATATAGTAGGTGCTCAGTGAATATTGAAATAGCCTCTTAAACTGGTATTCTGTGTGCATCATGTTAAACCTCTAGGAGTTACCAGGAAAGTTGAAGGCAAAACGATTCAAGAAGTTTGCAATTTAATATCTAGATATCCCTAAATGAAGAGACTCGGAATCACTCATGTTAGGTTCTACTTCTATGTTTTTTTACGGATAAGGTCACTCCATAGTCGTCTTTTGCATCTAAACCTATTGGCTTAGATTTTGCTAAGTGGAGTTTAAGCAGAATTTCTCCTAAGCTTTTTGGCTCATCACACTGAGCTACAGGAACTGATAGCAAAAGCAAAGCAATCAAACTTTTCTCAGGCGTTGCTGAGTCTGTGCAGCACTTACTAAACACATGTGATGGGAAGGAATTGCACTTCTTCCCCAAGAGAGTTAGTGAGTGCTGATACACACACACATATATGTATGCAATGAAATTTTTCTATAGGGAGAGAGACCAGATGAGAATGGTAATTTGAAAGAAAGGCCCAAACCAAACCAAACCTGTTGCCGTTGAGCCAGTTCTGATTCATAGTGGCCCTGTAGGACAGAGTAGAACTGCCCGTAGGGTTTCCAAGGCTGTAATCTTTAAAGAAGCAGGCGCTATGCCTTTCTCCTGTGGAGTGGCCAGTGGGTAAGACCCACCCACCTTTTGGTTAGCAGTCGAATGCTTAACCACTGTGCCACCAGAGCTCCTTAAAAGAAAATGAGGTTATTTTTGATAGAAATAAACATCATATCTGAACATCCTTCACGTTGAAAGTCCATATTTTGCACTTTTTTCCCTTGTCTTTATTTTCATTGTTCATTTATTACAAGGTAAATTAACACTTCTATGCAAATTATATTGACGGCAATGGGTATGCAACTTATAATCATTTCTAATGAATAAGAGTCCTAATGTTCTGCTTGCCCTGTTTACCTTATATGTAAACACCGTAGACTTTGGGGCATATGGACTGTAGTCATTGTTCACTATAATGTTATCTGCTCTACACAACCATGTGTTGTCTCTGTCAAGAACTGTGTAAACTGCTTAATAACAATAATTATCTTTTAATAGACAGTCTGTGATTTTAAGAGCATCATAAACTACCTGAGGCCAGTGGCCGAGGAGGTACAGTCCCCCCACACTGGCATAGGTGGCTGTTTGTATTGTCTACCCCAGTGAGAATCCTAGCACAATTCACTTATACTAGCAAAAAGAAAGAAAAAAAAAATTACAGTAACATACCATGAAAATAAAACCTATGTTGCCAAACTTAGCTGAGTGGTTAAGTGTCCTGAACACAGGAAGCACTCATTTAATACTGTCGACTTGAATTGAAAACTGATTCAGTGCTTTTTGTTACCTTTTGATGAAATGAAAGCATCTATCTATATACTTGTCCACTTTTGGATTAATCAGTTGATTTTTTTTTTACTTGTTTGTTTTCAGCGTCTAAATGTTTCAGTTCTTTTATAGGCAGATACTTTTTCTACTACCTCTCCTCTCTTCTTTGTGTTCATTTTCCTAAGACACTTTCATTGTTAATACATAATCAATTCCAATACATCTTAACCATTACACCAGAGGTTGACTTGTTTAAAAAGTAACTGAGTTATTTCTTCTCCTAGACTCCTAACCATGTACCAACTCTTTGCAACCGTAGCTGTTGTCCTGAGTGTGGCCTTAGCTTCTCTGGGTCAGAGGATAGCTGGATACAGTGGTGGGCTGCAGCTCGCACCTACTAATTCAAGACAGCTGACCATGTACATCTCTTTCCAGCTCTGTGCTCAGTAGTGTGAGGTTAGGAACTTCAGACTGGCCAGGCTGGGAGAATTTATACCATGGAAATCAGCAAACACTACAAATTAGGACTTTTTCTGTTCTTTTCTCGAGAGGGCCAGTAGTTAAACACGTACCAGCACATCACTGGCTAAATATGAAGTGATAGAGACGTCAAAGAAAGATGGGGAATGAGATCACAAACTATTTAAGGGATTCATAGTAAAATTAGAGAGTGAATCAAAGTAGCTTCATGCTCTCTGGTCCTCATCAACACCATCTAGGGAATGCCTCACCTTCCTAGGACCGATCTCTTTTCTCATGACTCACTGTAATATTGTGGAGGAACATTGGGCTGGGGATTAGGGGATCTGGGTTCTGGCCCTCTCCCTGCTACTAGATGACTATGTGAGCTGAGCAACTCATTTAACTTCTCTCAGTCTCAGTTTTCTCTTCTGTAGTACAAGTATGGAGATGTGATGTGAATTAGATCCTGTCACTCAAAGTGTAGTCCTTGGACCAGAAACATGGACATCACCTGGGAGCTTGTTAGAAAAGCAGAATCTCAGGCATACCCAAGACTCACTGAAATAGAAACTGTATTTTCTCAAGACCCCCAGCTCTTCCATGCACACATTTGGAGAAGCACTGGATTAGGTTAGTAATTCCCTAACCTGGTGAGTATCTGGAAAGATTTTTTTTTTTTAAGGGAGGGGGTATTCCTGCCCTTCACTCCTTACCCATTGGATAAAGATTTCTAGGGGGTGAATTTCAAAAATTTTAATTTTAAAACATCTTTTGCCCATAGATTTTGAGGATCTGCCAGTGCTGGGGTCATTAGCCCAGATGGTCCTCTACCAGTTTTTATAGTCTATGACTGCTATGACAGAAGTTGCTAGCCTTTAACACATGCTATTCTGATGCCTGCCCAATTGCTCTGCTGTTACTAAAATTACTGAAAAAGTCATTCTTGAAGGGTTTAGGGGCTATGGGTTTTAAAGCCATCTTAACTTCGCAGAATATGAGACCAAAACCAAAAACCCATTGCCACTGAGTAGATTCCAAGTCATAGCGACCTTAAAGGACAGACTAGAACTGCCCCGTAGGGTTTCCAAGGAGTGCCTGGTGGATTCAAACTGCCAACCTTTTGGTTAGCAGCCATAACTCTTAACCACTACACCACCAGGGTTTCTGAAATATGAGAAGGTACTGTAAAAAAGATAAGATTTTAGAGTAAATACAACAATCTCCTAAATATGGGGGGGGAAATGCCATCAGAGATAGATTACTTCATTAGGTTGGGGGAAAAAAAAAAAAAAACCAAGGCAAAAGAAATGACACTATAAATGTATCTGTCCCTAACCCTAGCTGACTTATTAAATTCATGGTCATGCTGAGGGTTTTAGCTGTGCTTCTCTGAGATGCTGAGGCTTAATGGACTAAATGTGGCCAAAGGTTATAAAAATCTATCTTTAGCTACAAATGGATATAGGTTGTTGTCTAAGTTTTATTCTTCAAATGAGCAAACTTGAAAGCTATAAAACAATCAAGTTCTCTTAATAAATAGTTCTATAATCATGTGCCTTTTTTTTTTAAAACTAGTTTTGCCAAATCCAACTGTAATACGGGCAACTTCTACTTAGCCAAAGCCCAGCTAGCATTATCAATGAGGAATAATCTTGGTGACAAATAGTAGAAAATGTGACTTGTAGCCAACAGAGGTTTATTTTTCTTACACTAAAAAAAAAAAAAAATCCTAGAGATGTTGAAGCCAGTGTCTCATGAAACTCTGTCCTTTCCTTCATGTTGAAAATGGCTGCTTGCAGCTTCAAACATCACACCCGGCTCTTTCCACGCAGAAACAAAGGGAGAAGAAAGTCAGTGAGCTACATCTGGCTCTTTTCATTGGGGTAGCAAAGCTTTTTCACTCTGGCACCCAGCAGAATTCTGCTGATGTGTTGGCCAGAACTAGGTCACATGGCCCTCTTCAACTAGAAGGGATTTGGGGAAGAGAAGAGTTTTACCTTTCACGCTACATTGCTAGGACTTTAACCTTCTATTTGTTTTCTTTCACTCTTCCTTCACAGCTCAAAAGTCACTCTCTATATGCTAAATCATATAGTTCCTGCAATGGTCTACTTAGTAATTAACTTCATAATGAAGCCTTCTCAGATTATTTCCACATAATGTTCTCCTTATTTTCTAAACATGTGTGTGCATATTTTATACCCCTACAGCATTCATTTTTATGTCTACTGTTCTATTTGAGTTATGGCATTGGTGAGGAATATTGAATATAGCAGAGACCGCCAAAAGAACAAACAAATATGTCTCCAAAGAAGTATAGCCAGAATGCTCCTTACAAGCAAGGATGGCGAGACTTTGTTTTGTGTACTTTGCATATGTTATCAGGAAGGATCAGTCTCTGGGGAAAGACATCCTGCTTGGTAAAGTAGAGCGTCAGCAGAAAAGGAGAACACCCTCAGTGAGTTGGATTGACACGGTGGCTGCAACAATGGACTTAAACATAACAACGATTGTGAAGATGGCACTGGACCTGGCAGGTTTTCATTCTGTTGTTCTAGGGTCTCTATAAGTTGGAACCGACTTGACGGCGCCTAATAACAACAACATTGCATATTCATGTTTTCATAGCTTATCTCCTGAGCTCCTCAACAATAACTTATTCTTGCAACCTCCTCTGTGCCTAGAACCATGCTATGCCTAGTAACGCCAGCAAAGCTGAACTGAGAAAAATGTATTCTGTGTCTCCACTAAGCAGAATGTCATGTGCAAAGCTCTGCGTGCAGCGCAAACCCTAGGTATCATTGGTGCCTTTGTGTATGCGGTGAACTCTTTCTGACACTTTGGGAGCTTAACGTTAATACAAATCACAAGGACCACAAATACGAATCATAATTGCAGGGCCTGTAAGTTTCAGTCATCCTTAGTGAAAGACTGGATTTGAGCGGTTTGTACAGCATCCAAGAGGTTTTCCCAAGGAGCCTTGTGATTAGAATGAAGCGACAACATTCCATCTCTTAGAAGAGTTGCCAGGAAAGATCATGCTGGATGCATGAATTACCGCTGACAAACACGAATCCTGACAGTCGGTGGCTGGAGCTCCACTGGTGGATTCTTAAAAGCACTGACACTAGATGAACCCCAGAGCACGCAGTGACATGTGGGTTAGTTGATGAGGGAGAGGATCAACACACTACTTATTATGTATATTCCCTCTCCTTCCCACTCCTCACCCTTCTGTTTCAAGTTATTTTTTGCATTTGTCTCATGCTTTCTGTGTTTTTCAGACATGCACTGACAAACTAGAGAGGCGATGCTTACTGCCACTTGGCTTTTTCTCCTGATGGCTATATCTCTCAAACATAGGTGTGAAGGACATTAGTTTGAAAATATTTACAAATGGTGAAATGGTGATTTGGGAATTAAGGGGTCAAAGATGAGGAAAACAAGAAAGGAGCTAGAAGAAAGAACTGAAAAATCTACAGGAAAAAAGCTAAGATGACACAGATTGAAAGTGACAAAAGCAAGTTACAACAGCAACATTGAAAAGTCACAAATATACCCTGCCTCTTTCTTCATGGCATAATTTATCAGTGTAGTGTGTTTCTGAATACACATTCTGTTCTTCAAGTCGTAGCTATGTCTACAAACAAAATAAATTTGAGGCAAGAAAAACTCTACCAAAATAACCCTAGGTTATTATTTTTAAATGACCTGATGGTAAATGACCAATGTGACTGAATTTTTCACTTTTGACTACTTGGCCTAGTTAGGTCAGCTGTCTACATTGAAAAAAAAAAAAAAAATAATGAATGCTATGGTTTGTATGTTTCCTCATTCTTGATTCTCATTCAGAGGGGGTGAAGGATCCTCTTGGGAAAAGAATGTTCACCCACACCTGGTAGGTGGTCATGTTCATTTTCCAAGTCACGGTGTTATTTTGGTCTTCAAGGCCCTAGAGGAGTTTAATAAATAGCCAAATCAGAGCACATCGCCCTGTTTCCACTTTACGCATTTCACTATAAAGTTACTACTCTCCACTCATTTTTTGAAGGAGGGACTCTTAAGTACAAATTTTGTTTTAGAAAAGTGCTACATAGGGAGAAAGCTGGGAAAAGTATCATAATCATTTTCATCAGATGACATCTCAGAAGCTAATGTTTTCAATGGATTCTAGAACTTTTCACTAGCCAAGTAGAGAAGGAAAGAATAGATTAATTAAGTTCCAAACTCACACCATATGACTTCTTGATGAACTATGAAAACTCAAGATTCAGACTAACATTTGAAACACCAACTTTAATTTTTTTAAAGATTTTAAAGGATGTCAAAATATATACTCGTGACCCAGCAATTGTACTTCTAAGTATGTACTCAAGAGAATTGAAAACATATGTTCACTCAAAACCTTGGACATGCATATTTATAGCAACATTATCCAAAATAGACAAAAAGTAGAAACAACCCAAATGTCCATAAACTGATGAATGAATAAGCAAAATGTGGTATATACATATAATGGAATATTACTCAGCCACAAAAAGGAATGAAGTACTGATTCATACAATAACATAAATTAATCTTGAAAACATTATGCTAAGTGAAAGGCGTTAGACACAAAGGCCACGTACTGTATTATTCCAATCGTAAGCGAGGATGGCAAGACTTCGTCTTACGGACTTTGGACATGAACCAGTCCCTGGAGAAGGACATCATGCTTGGTGAAGTGGAAGCTGGCTTAAAATGGTAGAAATTTATTGTCTCACAGTTCTGGAGACTAGGAGTCCAAATTCATGGTGTTGGCTGCAGCATAACTCCAGCTTTGCCTCTGTCTCCACATGGTCATCTTCTGCCTGTGTTTTTTCTTTTTATAAAAATATCACTCATATTGGATTAAGACCCACCCTATTCCAGGATGACCTCATGTTAATTTAAAACATCTTCAAAGACCCTATTTCCAAACAAGGTCATATTCACAGGTACAGGGAGTTAGAACTTCAACATACGTTTTCGGGCTACTTTCATGAATTAAATTGTGTACCCCCAAAATATATGTAAACTTGGCTAGGTCATGATTCCCAGAATTGTGTGATTGTCCACCATTTTGTCATTTGATGTGATTTTCCTGTGTGTTGTAGATCCTGTCTCTATGATGTTAAAGAGGCAGAATTAGAGGTGCTTACTTATAAAAAAAAAAAAAAATTTTTTTTTTTTTTTTTTTTATATTAAAGTGGTAGGACTCAGTCTACAAGATTAGGTTGTGTCTTAAGCCAATCTCTTTCGAGATATAAAAGACAGAAGCAACCAGAGAGACATGGGGACCTCACACTACCCACAAAGTAGAGCCAAGAGTGCATGTCCTTTGGATCCAGGGCTCCTGTGCTAAGAAACTCCCAGACCAATGGAATATTGATGACAAGGACCTTCCTCCAGAGCCAACAGAGAGAGAAAGCCTTCCCCTGGAGCTGATGCCCTAAATTTGGACTTGTAGCCTACTAGACTGTGAGAGAATAAGCTTCTCTTTGTTAAAGCTATCCATTTGTGCTATTTCTGTTATAGCAGCACTAGATGACTAGGACACTTGCTTAAACAAAATATTGCACTTCAGAACAGTAGAATGACGTCACTGAATGCTTGGTAGCATGGACATATGATCACACTATTTGAATTAAAAAGCTGTTATAAAACACTAAAACAGTGACACAATTTAATCCTTTACAAGTGCCCTTGTAAAGTTTTTCGCAATTCTTCTCTCCATGACTAAGCCCTCCACACTACCTCTGAGAAGAATGTCTCTGCTCTCAGCTAACAAAAGCTCTCAGCAGCCGTCAGTTCATCCCAAAGAATGATCCTCTCCAGGCGTAACTTCAGGCCTCAGGTACAGCAAGCAGTGAGATATCTTCAGACAACAAGAAGACTCCGTGTGGTTGTTGATGATACCACAGAGCTGACGACCGGTAGAAGACCCACCTTTAGTTCTTAGCATAGCTTCTGGTCCATGTGGCAGGCTCAATCACCCATGTTCTGTGGTTTTGTGTCCAGGTAGTCAGTATCTTACCGGGAGAAGCTGTTAGAAAGTTGAACTATATGTAAAAATCCAAGGGACTTGGAATAGCTCAGTGACCCTTTCCTATGTTATATCAAACATTATTCAATAATAAATTTTAGTTTCAGCTTGGCCTCGTATCCCATCATTATAATAATAAATTTAAGAGACAAGCCTGTACTGTCTTGTGGTGCAATGAGTTTCTTTTATGTGGCCTTTCTGGCTCTGGATTTGTAATTCTCTCAAAATGATTTGTCAGGCCACAATCTGCTAAGATTGGTCAGTTTGTGATCCATATAAATGGCTTGCAAGGATTTGGTTGGTTTTCTATCCACCTTTACACGAATTGACTGGGAAAACCCTGCCAGTCTCACTTTTACCAGGATTGGCTGAGGTCTACACAGTGACAGATAAAAAGATCAGAATATGGAGGCTCAGATGGGGCTCCCTGATTCATGGGAGCCAAGAGGGGAGATTTTCCCTTGGACAAGGTGCCTTGTGCTGAAAACCTCCTAGAAGAGTTGTAATACAGGTAGAGGGCTGTAACACTGTGCTGGACACTCATTGAACTGGTAACACTGGAGATCGAGAGAAACAGTGGCAAGCACAGCAGGGTCTAACAGCAGAGAAATGGTGGCAGCAGTGTGATTGGTGGGAACCACGAGACTGACAGACAGCACCAATGGCCACAGCCAGCCCACAGAGTGGAGTTGGGCACCTCTGGACAGGAGGTTGCCAATAGAGCAAAGGCTTGGGCGTACACCACACAGGGGTTACCTGTAGAAGTATTGCCTTGAGATCTATCATAATGTCTGCTTAACCCTGGCCTAGGGTTTTTCCAAAGCTTCTGAATGAGAGCTGGACCAGCAAGCACAGGGCCAAACTTGACCAAGAAAAGCCAGGGAGAGAGAGAACACAGACAAGCTGCACCTGACCTGACCTGACAACATACCTTCTGAGAGAAAGACACACCTGATCCACAGCATGCCCATCCAGTGACCTACAAATAGACATGGGTAATTTGGGAACGGTGAGTGGGTCGCCTTTTAGATAGAAGTGGGTTCCTCCTCTATGATGCTAAGTGGAGCCCTGCAACTGGAGGGGTCTCGTGCATACACACAGGTACGTATGCCTAAACCCAGGAGGTCAGCAAAAACCTGACCTTTGGTCACACTCAGGCTAACCAGTTGCCATTGAGTTGACCCTGACTCACAGCAACCCCAGCTAGAACTGTGTCAGCTAGAACTGTGCTCCATAGGGTTTTCAATGGCTGAGTTTTTGGAAGTAGTTCACAAAGCCTTTCTTCTGAGAGGCCTCTGGGTGGACTCAAACCTCCAACTTTTCTGTTAGCAGCCAAAGAAGTAAACCGCTCGCACCAACCCAGGGGCTCACACTCAGGCTAGGTGTGCAGTTAATAGAAGTGATGCTTTGACTTGAAAAAGAGACCCACACCAGCTCTGGAAGTAGGTGGTGGCATTTAAGAAGACAATCTGGGTGTTTACAGAATTCAAAGTATTGACTGGGAAGGGAGTGAATTGGTTCTAACCAGGCATGTCCGCTTAGCCTCATGGACATCTCTCCTCTTAAACTGAAGCTTTTGTTTGGGTCTAAGGACAGAAGTGGAGCCCTGGTGGCACAGTGGTTAAGCATTTTGCTGCTAAGGAAAAGGTCAGCAGTTCAAATTCACCAGCTGCTCCTTGGAAACCCTGTGGGGCAGTTCTACTCTGACCTATAGGGTCGCTATGAGTTGGAATCAACTCTAGGGCAACAGATTTGTTTTTTTGTTTGAAGGACTGAAGTGCCCGGAAATCCTATCACACCGGTCTTCCAGACAGACCCAGCCACAGAGTTATGTCTTAACTGACAGGAAACAGAGCTGTCTGAATCCACCTCCTTACCTACACCCTTTTCCCCAAAACTCAGGATGCACACTTTATGTGGGTCTATAATGCATGCAAGTAAGTAAGAAGACTAATTCTCTTGCTAGAGGAAGGTGAGAATTCCATGTGATTTGGAATAAATAGGGTTGAGGTTTAGGTCCTGAAGAAACTTTCCCAGAACACACACACATGTGCACATGCAGACACACTCACCCACACATTAACTGCTAAGCCTGTTTACTCTCTCCCCAAGACACTCAGTAGGACTGAGAAGTTTAATACATGTTTCTCGTTTTTATTGAGCATTTAAAATGGTTTTTAATTCTGTGGGGATAATTTAGAAATTGTTAACTATAATTTGTTTTTGTAAACACACATTTACTGTAGTATATTTTGCCTAATAAGCTTTTGTGTGACTCGATGGCAGTGGGTTATCATGGTTTGTGCGTGTGTGCCCTTTGTGTCCCAGGTATTCTAATGAATGACATGTTATAGCATGCTTTCTAGAAGAAATAATTTATTATTTCATTAAAAAAAAAAAAAACTAACTCTTTTCTCTGAGTGAAAAAAAAAGTGGCTGGAAAGATAATTTCTAGAAAGAAAGGTGAGCTTATCTCTTTTTTATGATTGTGTTTTTTCCTCCCATCCTTGTTTAGCAAAAGCTGGAGAACTTGTCTGTTATACTCCCAATACTTTCTCTAATTAGTCTTGGCTTCATATTAAAAAAAAAAAAAAAAGAAGAAGAAGCATTTAGAATAATTGTTTGTACTACATGTAATTAAGCAGGGCTGTGTCTTGGCCTATAATCACAAGAGACTCCCTTCTGAGAAAATGCTCATTCTGATTTAACTACACAATTTATTCTGCAGTGTTATGTTTTCAAGGGATACACCCTTCTTGGGTAGATTAGTGTTCTCATACAGACCAGAAACACTGACTGTTTTAGTAATCTAGTACTACTATAACAGAAATACCACAAGTGGATGGCTTTAACAAAGAGAAATTTATTTTCTCACAGTAAAGTAGGCTAAAAGTCCAAATTCAGGGCGTCAGCTCCAGGGGAAGGTGTTCTCTCTCTGTCGGATCTGGAGGAAGATTCCTTGTTCTCAAACTTCCCCTGATCGAGGAGCATCTCAGGCTCAGGGACCCCGGGTCCAAAGGACAAGCTCTGTTCCCAGCGCCACTTTCTTGGTATGAGGTCCCCAGTCTCTCTGCTCGCTACTCTCTTAATATCTCCAGAGATTGCCTCAAGACACAATCCAATCTTGTAGTTCGAGTCCTGCCTCACTAACACAACTGCCACCCTTCCTCCCTCTTTAACATCATAGAGGTAGGATTTATGACATAGGAAAATCACACAAAACCAGGAATCATGGCCCAGCCCAATTGATACATATATTTTTGGGGGGGACATAATTCAATCCCTGACACTTATCAAGAGAGAAACCTCTTCTAATAAGTCCTCCTTCTTCATTTATTAGATATGTGCACAGAGGTGCCTCACGCTCCTATGAATCTGGTTGCGATGGGCTACCTAGTTTGCAGCACCCAGTGCAAAATAGTAACGTAGGGCCCCTTGTTCAAAGAACAGGGGAAATCCTTTCCTTTCTTATTACTCTTGTGACCTGTCATGGTGGTTTTTTATTTGATGTTGAATGTTTTGCTCCCTTGGGTACCAGGATACTTGTAGGGGGAGTGCAAAGCCTCACATGCACCCCAGGGCCCTGCCCAATGACTTGGTACATGGATTATGTGCACCTGGCTTTGACCCTCCTTGCACATGTGTAATACACTCAGTGCTAACCAAAAGGTTGGAGGTTAGAGTTCACCCAGAGACACCTCAAAAGAAAAGCCTGGCTATCTACTTCTGAAAAATCAGCCATTGAAAACCCTATGGACCACAGTTCTCCTCTGACATACATGGGGTCACCATGAGTTGGAGTTGACTCAACAACAACTAGTGTACCTCTCTCTAAGCCCTATTGGGGTGGAAAGCAGCAGTAGTTTCTGGGGGAGAGGGTGGCCAACAATATGTCCAAAGTGGGCAGTGGGAGGTGGGGAGGCAGAGGTAAGTGGGACTGGGAGTGAGCATTGCCCTATTGAACTGCACTTACAAAACACAAATCCAAAGATAAAATTATGCAGAACTTTAAGACGTCAACCACCAAGCAGTAAGCCCTGAGAGCGGTCCAGCTTTTAGTGCAGGGCCTTTGCAACTGTACTGGTCGATGAGCCATACAGTTGACTCGTCCTCATTCTTCACGTCTTTTATATCTTCTTGAGGACCCAGCCTGGTGGTGGGCCCAGGATACACAGTTAATATATTATTCTTTAGCTGCAAATTGCTCTGAATGAACTTAAATTTATGCTCTAGTCAGCTGGAGTGGGGAAGCATTTTCCACAGGACTGCCTCCTTCGGGCAGTCCTATCACAGACCTGCCAAAGCTCACCTAGGGGAAATCAGAAGACTGGCCAAGGTATTCATCTATAATTTACACCATTGCTCTGACCTCAGATGAGATCACACCTACATAACCCCTGAGAGATGGGCATTTCTCCTAGTACAATACAAGGCCATAGAAGACTACACAAATTCTGTGCCAGTTTCACCGGGCTCTGGTTTCCTTTCTGTCTTGGTCATCGGGGATTATAGCATCAGCAGGCACGCCCAGCCACATTGCCTAATGGATGACAGACATTGCATTTATCTTGGTCCTCATTCCTCAAACAGGCTTAAATGCTATCCCTTTTGAGACACGGATATTTTTGCTTTACTGTTCATGGATGTCTTAATTTTATTATTTTCATTTTTTTCTATTCCTTGTTCATGTGTGTCTAGGTCAGAGTTTCCTATCCTCAGGTGTAAAATACAAAGTCCACACTTCATAGTTCAATGACAAGTGCACTATGTGGTTTTGGAAGTAATATTGTTTTTCTCATTAAAAAGTTGTATACATTATAGAAATTATGGGACATATAGAACTGAAGATTATAAAAAAATCACCAGAGTCACCATCTTACTACATAGAGATAATTACTTAGCACATTACCACATATCTACCACATGTCTGTTAGTTTGTCATGATGCTGAAAGCTATGTCATCTGTCTTTGAATACCAGCGGGTCACCATGGTGGACAGGTTTCTGCAGAGTTCCAGACTAAGACAGACTAGGAAGAAAGGCCTGGCTATCTACTTTGAAAAATTAGTCAACAAAAACCTTGTAGGTTGTGACAGAACATTGTCTGACATACTTGTTTTGGACATGCCGTCAGGAGAGATCAACCACTAGAGGAGGGCATCATGTTTGATGGAGTAGAGATTATCAACAAGGGCAAGCTTGGTGAGATGGATTGGCACAACAGCAGATACAATGGATTCAAATACGTCAGTGATCTTGAGAATGATTTGGGACCAGCCAACATTTTGCTGTATTGTCCATAAGGTCGCCATGAGTGGGAGTCAACTTGGCTGCAGCTGCCTATTTATCTACCTTAAGCCAAATCCAAACCCATTGCTGACTTTTGGGTAGCAGCTGAGCTCTTATCCGCTGCACCACCAGGGTCCCATCTATCTATCTTAGCAGGTATATTTTTGGTCTTCTTTCCATACATGAATGTCTATGGTATATGTGTTAATGGGATACTATAAATACTGCTTTATAACATACTTTTTTTCCACTTGATAATATGCTGTGAATAACTTCCCAAGTTATTATTAAACTAAAACATAATTTTCAACTTTTGGGTACATGAAAGGCACCTGGGAGAATGTGGAAAATCAACCTTCTAAGGTTCCTCACTCCCAGAGATTCCACTTGGCAAGTGTAAGATGGGGGCCAGGTATTTGCATTTCGAAGGCACATTCCAGGTGATTCTGATGTAGGTGATTCTCAGGCCATGCTCTGACAAACACCAACTTGCAATATGATTTTTAATTGCTGCACTGTGTGCCATAATTTATTAAACCAATCTCACATTGTGCGTTTAATTATAGTTGGTTTCCAGTTTTTTCTTACATAATTAATTATGCAATGAGTGACCTACTACGTAAATCTTTCTGAACACCTCTGATTATTTCCTTAGGAAAATCTTGCAAAGTGGAATTACAGGGCCAAAGGGAAAGCAAACCAGAGCAAAGTAGATGGTATTTTGGATGGGAAAGCAATTTCGTAATCTATAAATAAGAGGCTAATACAAAGTATGTAACGCAGGAGCCCTGGTGGCACAGTGGTTAAGGATTTGGCAGCTAACCAAAAGGTTGGCAGTTTGAATCCACCAAGCTGCTCCTCGGAAACCCTATGGGGCAGTTCTACTCTGACCTGTAGGGTGGCTGTGAGTTGGAATCGACTCGATGGCAAAGCGTTTAGTTTTTTTTTCTTAACCCATTGAAAAAATCTGTTGCCATCAAGTCAATTCTGCCTCAGGGCAACCCCATGTGTTAAAGGACAGAAATGCTCCATAGGGTTTTTTGGGGGGGGCGGGGGGCATAATTTTTATGGAAGCAGATTGCTAGGCCTTCCTTCCACAGGGCACCTAGGTGGGTTGAAACCACCAATCTTTTGGTACAGTAGTTGAGCACAAACTTCTTGAGCTATACAGGGAGCTTAAAATATCTAACTGCTACCATTTACTGAGGGACTTTTATACGCCAGACCAAACTCAAAACACGATCAATTGCAATTGTGTCAATTCCAAATTATAGCAACTCCACAGGACAGAGTAGAGCTAAACCATAGGGATTCCAAGGCTGTAATCTTTCTAGAAGCAGTTTCCACATCTTTCTCTCGTGTGTCAGAGCAGTGCTTCTCAAAATTTATTGTGCCTACCTTCACCGGGAGGGCTTGTTAAACCCAGATTGCTGGACCCCACCCTCGGAGTTTCTGCTTCAGTAGAGCTGGAATGGGGCCTGAGAATTTGCATTTCTATCAAGTTCCTGGGTGATGCTGAAGCTGCAGATCCTGCACCACACTTTGAGAACCACTGCACTGGATGCTATTTTAGGTAAGTTATTTGAGGACTGAGACTCAGAGAGGGTCTGAGTTCACAAAGTTAATGATGGTGGATCTCAGATTTGAATCTAAGTCTCATAATTCAAAGGCTGATTCTTTTCTTACTAGGTAGCCTGGCGTCTTCTTCATTTCACTGCCCACAAATAAAATATTTTAGATGTCTGCACAACAAGCAAGAAGTTGTAAAGCCACCCGCAGTCTAGTGGGGCCTCATGGGAGACGAGAGAGGCTAGGAAGTGTTCGGCTGAGAATTTCTTCAAGGGAACCTGGTTCAGTGAGTTACATCATTCACACCAACATGAAGGGCTCTTTCCCTGCTATCCTGTGGCACTGTTGACGTGTAAACATCAAGAGAAGCATTTCTCATCAGTTACTGCAACCACTTAATAGTCCTTCCTTGGAAGGGAGCTCTGTCTTTCTCAAGAACCAGCACCAAGCTTTACCACACAATGGCCTAAACAGCCTGTTTGCTCAGGCCAGAAAGAAAACAAATCTCATCAGTGCAAAAAACAAAGAACTCCTGTTAAGCTGGTTGGCTAAGAGCACCCAGCAGAGCAAACACCCAGGGGTTTGGCAGAAAGTGAAGCCAGGATGGCTTCTACCAAACCCAGCTTAAGAAAGGTGAGCATTTCCTAACCTACTCTCAGCACCACCAAGTGAATCACACACATTTTACAAATAAAGAAACTCTAAGACCTAATTATGCAAATTTCTATCTGTTTATTATCTTGGGCTCTTGCCACCATGCTGCCTTTTAATGTGTTGATCCCGTGAGCAGTGGACTCTGCTAGGCACTCTACAAAGAGAAACATTTGGAATGTTGTCTGCTTAAAATATGTTTTGCGTGGCTTCTAACACAGTTTCATTGGCTAGAGGTACCTGAGAATAATCTGTTCTTACCCTTCAAATATATAAGGCAAAATACATTACTTCCATCCTGTTAAATGTAAATTTAGTTGGAATGCTTTATCTTATAACAGAAGGCAATACATTTTAGTACATTTGTCCAGAGGTTATAAGGAGCCTTGTACAGCCTCCGGCTTTATCGTTTTCAATAACCCTCTCACTGGGTAAGGAGTGGTCTTAGGTAGAAGACTTGGGTAGGCTGTTTGTGGAAGAGTGAGTGCCCATAATGAGTTGCTCCAAGTGGCAGAACTAACTAGCAGGAACAGTTGACTATTTTGGCGAGCTTCTTGAGCAGCCGATTAAGTCCACTCTTCAACTACTCCCCTTATCAGGTTCTCTCATTCCAGGGCAACTATGCCCTCTCCTAATTGGCCCAGGGCCAGATGCCCAGCAACTAGGGACAGTCCCTATGCCCCCCGAGCCTGTGGAATTATTTGAAATGTCCAGCTCCCAGGAAGCCCTTGAAATCCAGATAACCCCAAGCTGCTTGATGTACGTAAGTGTTCTCTTACAATTTCAGCTTGTTGTTACCTTGTCCCTGGGTTCCACTCCCTGGGTGGCCCCGTATCAAGGTGCGCTGTGGCTTCTCACGGGGACCTGTGAGTAAAATGTTCTATTTGCTTTCTGGCCTTCCTGAGGTGAGGCTCACTTTCTCGCGCCACACCCGACATATCATCCACGATACTCACAGCCCCTTTTGGATCAAACTGAACACAATGTGTGAGGAGGAGTGAGTCAGATTTCTTTGGAAATGTTAACAGTGTTACTTCCAGGAGTCAAACTTATTTGAGTTAGGGAGGCAATCAAGAATAATGTTTAACACACTGGTTACCATCTCCCAGCTCAGAGATCTCTGGGCTCCCTCTGCCTTCACCTCTTGCCTGCTTTGTGCCCTTGGGCAGATCATTTCTCTCTAAATTCTCCTCTGTACACTGGGCAGGACAAGCACGAGGTTGTAGAGGTGTGAGGATTTGGGGATATAACAAGTAACACACGCTTTACACAGAGCCTGGCACTTAGCAGGCACCCAATAAGTCTTAGCTAAGATTATTAGATTTCCATGCAATACTTGATGTTCTTTTTTTTTAAAAAAATAGAATTTGCTTTTTTTGTTTTTATTTTTGCTTTTTAAGTAGACTTTAAAAAGAAGAACACAGCATCAGGATTGGAGAAAGACTCATTAACAACCTGTGTTATGCAGATGACACAAACTTGCTTGCTGAAAGTGAAGAGGACTTGAAGCACTTATTGATGAAGATCAAAGACCACAGCCTTCAATATGGATTACACCTGAACATAAAGAAAACAAAAATCCTCACAACTGGACCGATAAACAACATCATGATAAATGGAGAAAAGATTGAATTTGTCAAGGATTTCATTTTACTTGGATCCACAATCAACAGTCGAGAAATCAAAAGACCCATTACATTGGGCAAATCTGCTGCAAAAGATCTCTTTGAAGTGTTGAAAAGCAAAGATGTCACCCTGAGGACTAAGGTTCACCTGATTCAAGCCATAGTATTTTTGGTCACCTCATATGCATGCGAAAGCTGGACAATGAATAAGGAAGACCAAAGAAGAATTGGCGCCTTTGAATTGTGGTGTTGGCAAAGAATATCGAATATACCATGGGTTGCCAAAAGAAAGAACAAATCTGTCTTGGAAGAAGTACAGCCAGAATGCTCCTTAGAAGCCAGAATGGTGAGACTCTGTGTACTTTGGGCACATTACCAGAAGGGAAGGAGCAGTCCCTGGAGGACATCACGCATGGTAAAGAAGAGAGTCAGTAAAAAAGAGGAAGACCCTCAAGGAGATGGATTGACACAGTGGCTGCAACAATGAGCTCAAGCATAGCAACAATTGTGAGGATGGCTTAGGACCGGAAAGTGTTTCGTTCTGTTGTGCATAGGGTCGCTATGAGTCAGAACTGTCTCCGCAGCACCTAACAACAGCAACAAATGGACTTTATTTTTTAGAGCAGTTTTAAGTTTATTAAAAAATTGGGCAGACGTGTAGAGAGTTCCCATAAGCCCCCTCCCACTACACATTGTTTCTTCTATTATGTTCTTTTATTCAGAGGGAAACTGTGACCATTTATAGTACATGTCAGCATATTGGTGTTATGCAATTTATTTCAGCAATAAATACTGAAGAAGTAGAATCAGACTAACGAAAACATTTGGTATGAATATCAAAACAATGCAAAGTTCTGCAGAGCTTCATGATTTTAAAATGAAGTTTATGAAGGTCTAAAATAACTTCTTCAAAAAAGCTCTATGATATTTCAAATAAAAAGAATTGATTGAAAACACTCATTTTAAATAAGTATAAAAGTCATCCATGTACAGGGTAGAAAATTGAAACCACATGAAAAGATATAAACTGAGAGGTAAAAGCCCTCCTCACCTTTCTTTCCCTTTTCTCCTCCCCTGAAGAGTCTGTGGATCCTTCTAGAAATTTTCTATGAATCCTCAAGCATATAAATCTGCGTAGATTTGTTTACAAATGAAACCACTACATACACTATTTTTCACTTATATATTTTTTAATTGTGGTAAATATGTACATAGCAAAGCAGTTGCCTTTTCAACAATCTTCATATGCATAGTTTAGTAACATTAAATATATTCATTGCGTTGCTCAACCGTCACCATTCCTGAATTTTTGCATCACCCTTAACAGAAGCTCAGTGCCCCCTAACCATCTATAGATGTATTTTTACTTAAAAGTATACTTTAAAGATCTTTCACTGCTTGTAAAGGATACATAGTATTCGATTAAATAGATATTTTGTGAGTTACTGATAAGGTGCCTAACCAATGATATTGGGTTTCTAGTTGTTTTCCTCTTACAAACAAAACTGTAATAAGCACCCTTGTACATATATATGTTTGTGTACTTTTGCAAATAATAAATAAGTAAATAAGAATAAATTCCTAGCAGTGGAGATCTAGTGGACTGTTTTAATGCACTTGAAAAACGAAGTTAAAATGTTTATTTAATGAGATTAGTCAGGGGTAGATTATTATAGTTGTGGATAACTCTGGTCCTCCTCTTTCCTTCTTACTTGCTATCATGTCTTATTAGAAAATTATAGTCACAAGTTTACCCATTGCCATTGAGTCGATTGTAACTTATAGCAACCATGTAGGACAGAGCAGAATTGCCCTGTAGGGTTTCCAAGACTGTAATCGTTATGGAAGCAGACTGCCACATCTTTCTCCTGCGGAGTGGCTGGTGGTTCGAAGCGCTGCCCTTTCGGCTAGCAGCCGAGTGCTTAACCACTGTGCCACCAGGGCCTAGGAAACCCTGTGGAGCAATTCTACTCTGTCACATGGGGTCGCTATGAACTGGAATCGACTTCACAGCACCCAACAACAAGTTACAGCATTATATAGCTCATAATTTCTTAGTAGGTACATAGTAATAATGATTATTCTTAAGGAACATCAGAACAGAGATTCCTGAATTTTCAATTTTTATAGAGATATTAGCAATTTTAGTTATCCATTAATTCTTTACTTGGTGTACATTCCTTCCTACGCCTGAAGACTATCATTAATTCTTCTCTTGAAATTGTTCACCTCCAAGTTTCTAACGCCTTTTGTTTTTCTCCCAGAATGATTCCTGAGTGATCTCATTTTCACTACCCTGCTTCGGGCCTTAACCGAATCTGCAGTAAGGCTTGGCACACATTCCACAAGAAAACTAGCCTAGACCTGGGGGGAGAGGAAACATCGAATCTCTCTTAAAAAAATTCGTTTGTTGAGCATTTAGTAACAGGCCAGGCAGAGACTGAAAGAGTCTCTCTGGAGGTTTGTCATGCTTGCTGATGGTCAAAACCCTTTAAAATAGCTCTTTGGGTCCTATGCTTGAAAATCTTCAAGCTGGAAACCTAAGCCCTGGCAAGCCAGGCTCCTCTGCAGCCTGTGCCCATAGGAAGCCCCTGTGGGAAGTGAGAGGGGAAGAGCAAAGTGAGAAGCAGGAACCATGCGGAATACTTTGTTTATATATATATTTTTTGATGAGGGTGACAGGGATGGCTGGAGCTTCTGGCAGATAAGGGGGTGGAGGTTCCAGTGTCTGGTGTCCAGTGTCAGCCTAGACTTGAGTTGTATGCCCAGCAGCCATGGCCAAGACAGGGGAAGTGGCCATGGCGACTTCTCTGGAGCAGTCCTGGCTGCACGGCCTCCAAGCCAGGAACGTTGGGTCTCCTGCAACCCCTGGGAATGCTGCTAAATCCTCTGCTGCTTGAATAGGCCCAATGAGTTGCTACTTAAAGCTGAGTGCCCCAAATCCCAATTTCCCCGGCTCCAAACTCCTCCCATTTCCTCCTTTCTGTGTGCAGCAGGTTTGTCCTGCCAATCGCTCAGGCTCCAAACCTTGGTGTCATCCTTAACTTTGCCCTTTCTCTCACATCTCACATCTAATCCATCAGCAAGTTCTTTAATATACCCCTATCCAGGACTTAACCACTTCTCACTGTTCCACTGCTACCTCAGCCACCAGCATCGCATGGCAACAGTTGCCTAATTTGTCTCCTATATGATCTGAGCCCTTATTACCTAGTCTTAACCCAACTACTAAAGCGATCTTTGAAAAAGTAGGTCTGATCACATCACTCTTCGTCTTAGAATTCTCTGATGGACCCACTTTGATCTGAGTAAAGCTGAATCCTAGAGTGGCCTTGCTGTTGTGTGCCATTGAGTCATAGTGACCCTACAGGACAGAATAGAACTGCCCCATAGGGTGTAGTGGTTAAGTGCTACAGCTGCTAACAAAAATGTCGGCACTTAGAATCTACCAGGCACTCCTTGGAAACCCTACGGGGCAGTTCTACTCTGTCCTGTAGGGTCACTATGAGTCAGAATCGACTCGACAGCAACAGTTTTGGTTTTCTAGGGTTTTCTGGACTGTAATCTTTATGAGAGCAGATTGCCAGATCTTTCCCCCATGGAGCAGCTGGGTCAGTTCAAACCATTAACCTTTCAGCTAGGAGTCAAACACTGAACTATTGTGCCACTCATTGCCACTGAGTTATCAGCCAAGCTCTTAACCACTGAGCCACCAGGGCTAATTAAAGTGAAGTATAAAACCAAAGAACCAAACCCATTGCTATCGTGTAGATTCCAGCTCATAGTGACCATATAGGACAGGGTAGAACTGCCCTATAGGATTTCCAAGGCTATAATCATATCTTTCTGCCACGGAGCAGCTGGTGGGTTTGAGCTGCCACCCTTTCCTTTAGCAGCCAGGCACTCAACCAGTGTGCCACCAGGGCCCCTGTGAAGCCTTAAAAAGGCCTTTCCCTCATTAGCACTCTGGTTTTATCACACAGCCACCCCGTTCTTCACTCACTGCCCTCCACACACTCTGGACCCAAGTCTACAACCTTCCAAACGATCCAACCCACTGCTACAGCAACTCCCACCACTTACCCCTCATCCATTCTTCACTGTCACACTGACTGCTTTTGCTGGTCTCTGAACACACCAGGCGTACCACTACCTCAGGCCCTTCTCACTGGCTGTTCACCTGCCTAGAGCCCCCTTCCCTCTAAGATCCACACTCCTCACCATTTCCACATTGGTTAACTCCCTTATTTCTTCAAGTATCTACAAGAGGCCCCTTAGCACAGATCCTTTCCTAATCTCCCTAGGTTTAACTGTCCTCTCCACCACACCCCACCAAGCTACTTATCTCTCTTACCCTATTCTATGTTTTCCATAGCTTTCCATACCATTGAAAATATATATTTTACTTCATTATTTGTCTACTGACTGTCTGTATTAGAAATACAAGCTCAGTGAGGGGATGGAGTTGTCTGGTTCCTATTATATCATCAGGGTGTAGAATGTTGCCTAGCTCATAATAAGTACTCAAAAAACATTACTGAATAATTAAATAAGTGAACAAATGAATATGGATGCATATAATATTCTCTACTCTTTGAGAGTTTATAAGGAGGTGATTACCAGTCATTCAAGGAAATACTGTAAAGGGAGCAGGCTTCATAAAAATCAGTTAGAAGCCTTGAAGGAAATGACCGATTTCATCTACAGTCTCCATTTTAATGAAAAAGAAACGTGTCCTATAAAATTTACTAAGGTGTGACTGAATGCTTTCATACGCTTAGTCAGAGACACCTATGTTGTGATTTAATAAAGGCATATTACTGGATTACCTACCCAAATCAATTATTTCCTCTGGTCTATCACAGTATCTAAAATTCTCAGTTTTCATTCTTCTGCGTATTCTACAGCTATGCCAGGCTCTGTTACAAGAAGTTGGAATACAACAATCAACAAGTCAAAATCGTGCCTTGGTGGAGATCACATTTTAATTGTGGACATACAATTTAAAAAAAAAAAAACCCATAAACTGTGTAGTGTCAGGTGGTAATAAGGGCCAAGAAGAACATTAAAGCAGGTGAGGGAGAGAGAGCAGTGTGGATGAGTGTGGCTGGCTTTTTAGACAAGACAGTCCTAGAAGGCAATGCTGAGGAAGCAAGGTTTTAAGTGGAGACCTGCCTGAGGTATAAGAGGCAGCCATGCAAACGCCATTCAAATCACTCTTGAATATCTCTGATTGGGTGGACGGGGTGTGAGCGCACCTCTCGCTGTCTAGAAGATGTAGCACAGACATCTGCCGTACTCTTGGAGTTTGTGTTTCAGCTTAAATTCTGTGCACATTTTTTACTCTACACTATAATATGTATGTTTTGCTTTAAAAATAATTTGTTATAGCCATATATAAGCTGTGTGACCTTAAGGTTCTTTCTACATATATCGCAAAATTGTGTGAATGCAATGTCATAGGTCAAGGTTCCAATCATCAATGGGAAGGAGCAGGGGGTGGGGGAAAGGAGGTTGCATACAGAGACAATAATCAGAAGCTACACATTTTTCGTTGTTCAGTTGAAAATAAAAATTAAAGGCAGAGATGAGGGAGTACATAGCTAGAATTTGCATGTCTATCTACCTCCAATTTTTCAAGTACTGGGCTTTAGGTTAGAGCATCCTGGTTTGACGGAAAGAACCCTGGTTTCAATTATGTTCACCCAACGGCAAATTCGAGTTGACCTTCAGCATGATTGGGTTATTCTCCTGCCAACGTTTGACTGATTGGGTGAACTTTACACTGTCTACAGAGTAGAACAGCCCCATACGGTTTCCAAGGAGTGGCTGGTGGATTCAAACTGCCAACCTTTTGGTTAGCAGCCAAGTTCTTAACCACGGTGCCACAAGGGTTCCTGATGTTTTGTGAAGAAAATTGTGTAGACTGTACTACTATAAAATGTCTTTACTGATAATTTTTCATCCACCAATTACATGACTTTAAACAAGTTTTATAGACCCTGTGTTTCATGTATGCAGCTACAGAATGAGGATAGTATCTGATGAGTATTTTCTCTTAGGAAGACTCTGAAATAGGAAAATGACACCTGACATTTAAAACCTTATAATCCTTATTAATCCTGTCACATGAGTATATCTTGTATGCCTCTATGTGTTTCATTGGGTAGTCTAAGATTATGGGAAAATGAGGAATGAAGAAATGCTGTGTGCAACTTCTGAGAGGTAACTGAGGGAGGAGGTATACCCTTCTTTTGCCCTTTCTCCTTATGTACTGAATAGGGACAATGTTTGTATTAATTTCTGAGGGCTGCCACAACAAAGTACCACAAATCAGAGGGCTTATAACAACAGAAATTTTTTATCTTGCAGTTCTGAAGACTAGATGCCCAAAATTAGAGTGTCAGCCTCGTTGATTCCTTCCAAGGACTCTGAATGACAATCTGTTCCATGCCACTCTCCTAGCTTCTGGTGATGACTGCCGATCCTTGGCATTCTTTGGCTTATAGACACATTACTCTAATTCTCTGCCTCCATCTACACATGGCTGTCTTCCTTCTGTCTCTCTCGATATCTCTTCTCTTTCGTAAGGGCACTGCTTATATTGGATTAGGAACCACCCTACTCCAGTATGACCTCACATTAACTGATAATATCTTCAAAGACCCTATGTGCAAAGGAGCTCACCTTCACAGGTACAGCAGTTAGGACTTCAATATATCTTTTTGGGGAACACAATTCTATCCATAATGATGTGGCTGGTACTATCTGGTACCATGAAATGATAGGCTAAGGAGGGAACAGCATGACTGAAGAGTCCTGGGCTCTGGACATTGTGAATCTGCCATGCTTTCCCTGGACTGCCTACCTGAGAACATCTTGTACTTGAGAGAGAAATAGGTTTCTTTCTCATGTAAGTCACAATCGCTTTGGATTTCTATGTTATATATAGCCAAACCTAACCCTAACAATTGCATATCTGTGATTTGAAACAGCGTATTACTGCTTATAAAACACCACGTGTGTGTTATTTCATTTCGCTTCTTCAATAATCTTATAAAGTACAAGGACCAAGAATTGTCATTCCCATTTTTCAGCCGGAGAAACTGAGATTTTAGGAAATTAAGTGGTTTGTATATGGTCAAATAAATAGTAAGTAGAGAATCTGTGAGGGCAGCATTGGTTCAGTGGTAGAATTCCTGCCTCCCAGGTGAAAGACCTAGGCTCAATTCCTGGCCAGTGCACCTCAGGAGCAGCCCCACCTGTCTGTCAGCGGAGGCTTACATACTGCTGTGATGCTGAACAGGTTTCAGCAGAGCTTCCAGACAAACAGACTAGAAAGAAAGGCGTGGTAGTCCACTTCTGAAAATCATTCTGTGAAAACCCTGTGGATTATAATTGTCTAATCCACATCCTATCATGGGGATGGCTCAGGACTGGGCAGCATTTTGTTTAGTTGTGCATGGGGTTGCCCTGGGTCAGGGTCTGACTCAACAGCAGCTAACAACAACCATACAGAAGCCATTCCAAATAGAAGTTCAGTATCTTTGTGCGATAAATCACATACGTGCACACACAGATAAACAACACAGTGCACAGCCTTTGGAGTAAGAGAGATCTGACTGAAAATTTTTCTGTCTAGGTCTTGCTGCCTTAGGTAAACAACCTAACATTTCTGACCCTCACTTCCTTATGTGCAAGGTGAGTAAACGACACCTCTATGGGTAGTAAGATAATGTTTGTGAAGGACCTGTGGCAGGGTCTGGTATACAGCAGATGCTTAGTAAATAGAGCTCTTGTTATTGGCCAAGGCTTATCTTTCTAAAGATTATTCAGATATGGGAGAAAGGACTGGAGGGTAGAGGAGAGCCTAAGAAGTCAGCTCCAACTAGAAAACCAAACCAAAACAAAGCCCATTGCTGTGAGTCCATGCCAGCTCATAGTGACCCTATAGAACAGAGCAGAACTGGCCCATAGAGTTTCCAAGGAGCATCTAGTGGATTCGAACTGCTGATCTTTTGATTAGAAGCCATAGCACTTAACCACTATGCCACTAGGGTCTCTATGCATATATGAAGAATTTGAAGTATTTTTCTTTCTGGTTCAAGAGACTACTCATTAGTGGGCCTGGGGGTGGCCAAGTTTCTTGACTCCTCTGAACATCTTAAAGATATTTCTCTATATCTCTAAAAAAAAAAAACCCATTGCCGTCGAGTCAATTCCAACTCATAGCTACCCTATGGGTCAGAGTAGGACTGCCCCACAGAGTTTCTAAGGAGCGCCTGGTGGATCTAGGTATGGGGAAATGTCACAGAAAAATGTCCTTTGCTTTCAAGTTTTTAATGAAGCTTATGAAGATGGAAAAGCACCAAATCCAGGAGCAATTTTCAAGTTTCCCTTGAAAAATAGAAGTGGAAACCTCTAGAACAGCATGTTGAATTTTGTTTCTCAAACTTTGTTTGAATTCAACCTGCAAGTATGTGATGGCAAGTGGGTGTTGTGCAAAGGGATTCAAGGGAGATTCACAAATGTCACGAGTGGGCATTTTAATCAGAATGGATAAAGCATTGACGGTCATGCTCCAGCAAGTGAGTGAACACACCTGGTATTACCTGATCCATGTTCTGTTTTAAATTAGATTGAACCCAAACCACAAACGTGTGGAGGGTCAGAATAATAATTTAAATCAGGATTCCTTGCAAGATGCGTAACATTTCTGAATCTGTCTGTAACAATACGCTTTCTTTCATTTATCTTTTTCAGTCTTGAGTAGATGAGAAAATTGTCATTTAAGTCCCTCAGACATTTTTACAAAATTCTTCTGATGTACACATCAATACCCACTCACAGGGAGTTCACTTCATTCCTACCTCACACGATTCACTACTAGGTCAAGCAATTTATGCTAGTTTATTTATGCTGCAAGGTCACCGTGAGTTGAAATTGACTCGAAGGCAACAGGTTTGGCTTTTTTTTTTTTTTTAATATTAGGCAGTATGTGTTTGATGGCAAGGACTTGGGTATTCAGCTTAATACCTAACACATGACACAGCAAAAGAGCCCAGTGTGACAGCTGTTGGAGCGATTGCACTCTCACATCTGATATTTCCAAGGTAGGATTTGGTTACTAGCGAGCAATATGGAATGATGATAGGCAAGGAGATGAAGTGCAGAGACCAGGAAACATTCGGGGACTAAAATAACAAGGCACCGTGGCAGTCTGAGTACATTTCCTTATCAGGCTGTGAGATGTAGGCAAATGGTCTTGCTGGAAATGTGTCCTTGCCTTCAGGGTGTAAAAGACACTTCCAGACCCGGATACTTCACAGCATAGGGGCCAACCCGTGTAGCTCCTCTGAAGTGCCCAATGTCTCAGCAAGACTCAAGCTGAACCACCAAAAAATTTCTGAGAAGACAAAATGAGAAATTCCAAGCTTATGCATACTTACTTATGTGTTGTTTTAGGAAGTTGGGATACAGATCATATACACATCCCCTCCCACGACTCAAATCCAATCACATTTTAGCAGTTACTCAATGCCTAGCATACGTTGTTTTTTTTTTTTACTCTCTTTTAAAGTATTACTTATTTCTGCAGGTATTCCTTCCTCCTTTTTTTCTCTTAGGATTTATCACTAAATTTGTTGTTGTTAGCTCTTTTTTCTCAGATATTCTGATCAAATTATAAGAGTTTCTCTAATATCTATGAAAACAGAAGCAATAGTAATAATAATACATGTATGCATGCATATAATAATATATGCATGTATAATAATTGATAACTTACAAAGCACTGTCACACACATGTTATCTCATTTAATCCTAAGTACAGCTACCGCGTCCAACCTTCCTCCTCTCCTTTTGGTAACCATGAGCTGGACACTGTGCCATGAGCTCCCTAGGCAATGTCTCTACAGATGAGTCAAGGAGGCAAGACAATTTGGGAGTATATTTGAATATGTACAAAAGACCATGAGATGTATTTGAACAAACATCCAACTAGGCATAGAGACCCTAGGAGGAATGGTTGCTCTGCCATTTATTTCTAATTATCTGACACTGGGCAAGTTATAGCTTCTTTGGGCCTTGGTTTACTCATATACAAAATTAGAATAACACATATCTGCCTTGACTCCCTCACAGAGTTACTACGAGAATCAAATCAGATAATATGTGAGAAAATGTGTTATGGTCCACCAAGTGCATAATAAATATAAGATAGTTTCATCGATTCTTTTTCCTGCACTCCACTTTAGCCAATGATTTGTAGCCCTGACCTAAACCAAACCTTCAGTCTATTGAAGAATAGAAAGATAAACCTTTTAAGAACTGTATCGGCATGCTTTCATAATCTTTTGGCCATCTGAGTTTTCTTTTCATCAAAACATATAGCTATTTGTCTGGCAGCCAGGTCCCTGAATTACAATGTAGTGAGAATTCAGCTCAGGAGGAAGTAATGAGAGTTGGTCCAGAAAACACAAAATTATAGCAAGACTGAAATGTCCATACAGAACCGCAGTGAAACGAAGTATGTATTCCGTCGGAGGCATCTTAAATGAACTTTTCCATAATTCAATTATGTCTCCATTTCAAAGCAGCAAATCCTATAGAATCTTCTATGAATCAGTGGTCTTTGCTTTTGTTTTTCTCTAAGTGAAGTCTATGGGCAACTTGCAGGTAATTCATATGGCGTGATTGTAAACATTTCTGATTCCTGGGCCCCACCCTTATCTACTGAATCTAAAACTTCGGAGTCGGGGCCCAGGAATCTGCCTTTTTTAGAAAGCACATCAGCTGATTCTTATGCCCACTAGTCCAAGAATCCAGAACTTGCTGGCTGAACCACAGTTTGCAAATTGTAAGAGAACATTTGTTCTTCATTATTTTCCAGCAGTAACAAGATTTCTCTATCAACATTATATTAAAAACAGATACAAGTGCTGACGTGAAATAAAAGCAGCACTCCATTTGTGTGCAAACCTGACCTTGAGAGCACTCAGTTTTTGATGTTACATTCATAAGAGAACTTTGGAAAAAGTACCCCAGTTTTGCTTCTGGTCTCCACTCAAAACACAAATGACCTCATAAACAGTTTCAGTTTCACTGATAAACCAACTAGTTGCTCTACAAAATAGGAGGAGGCCTCAACTCATAAGAAGTGATAATATTAAAATTCTCCAGGTGTTTGCTGTCTGTACTCTATGGTGAAAGGAAGTGGTAGAGATTTTGCCTTTGGTAGTCAATGAATATGAAATCATGTAACGTTTTTAATGTTATTTCAGAAGCATTGGCACCATAAGAACATAGAACTAAAAGGGATTAATCAGTACTCACTCAACATACATTTATTGAACAATAACTGTGTGCCAGGCACAGGTCTAGGACTTGGGCTAGAGGAGTAAATAAAGCACTTCTATTCCAGCAGGGGAGACAGAAAATAAAGACAAACTTAATATTTAATGTTTCTCGTATATCATAAAGTATGTTGGAAAATGATAAGAACAATAAGAAATGACTTACTCTGCTGAATTTTAAAATTCTGGACACTTCATAACTAGAACACAATCCACTTAATTACACAGAGTCATGGATAGTCCTTTGCAGTATGGTCAACATATAGAGTTGTACGATTTTTTTTCCCTGAGAGGCAACCCTGTCTCCTTTTTTGCTTTCACAGTTGTACCCTAGGGAATGGTGCCCAAAAAGCAGCCAGTCAAGAGATTTGTCTTCTGTTCCCTTTTAACACTTCTAACTCAGGCAACCACACCAGTCTGAACCGGACAGATCATCAGAACCGTTCTCTGGACTCTACCCAGAGACTATGGATATTTAGTTAGCTTATAAGACTGCAAACTAATACCCACAAGTACCAGCCAAAACAGCATTCTTTTTTTTTTCTTTGCTGTGTTATTCACATTTGGGATGGTAAGACAATCCAATGGGAAAACTCTGTTGCAGAAATTTCTTGGAAAAGAACCTGCAGCTTATCTGTGCCTATGAAGCCCCTGTTATCTTGGGAAAACAAAATATAAAATACAAAAAAAAAAGAAAACCAACAGCTGTATTTTCTTTTTATAACCTGACATCATTACAGAACAAAGTTGGAAGCCACGTTTTACATATAAATGTTTCAATATATCAACTGGGAAGATATTGCAGCTGGGGTCAGAATTAGCTTGGTGTGTTTTGGCTTGATTTAATTTTTCATTTTTGTCTTTCTACTTATTTAAAAAAAAAAAAAACCTTCTCTAAGGGGAAATATATGATAAGGTTAAACCCCACATGGGTTAACTAATTAGCTACAAATTGCAGCCTTTAGCAACTGTTAATAAAAGAATGGTATTCACATGATGCTAACCTATATCAACCAGTTTTCATTTTCAGTTGGTAAATATTATGTACCTTATTCCACTGAACAGTGCCGTTAGAAGAAAAACTCTAGAAACAAAGGCAGTCCCCAGTTGTAGAGCAGCTGTGTAGAGGTGGTATCTCATCATAGTTGAACATGAACGGGAACAAATAAATAAATCAAGGAAGAAACTCCTCAACTTCAGGTGACCTGGAGATGCCAATTGTAAAGCCATATATTGAGCAAGCAACTTCCAAGAGAAGTTAACACAGCAGCAAGAGAGTACAGCTTGCCATGACTGAAGGTACTGGAAGCATGGAACTTTATTTTGAAATCCAGATGACATATTTGAAACTGCCCGTATTCCCAACTCTAATTCTTCGGTGGAGATGCTCTCTGAGTGTGCACACAGCCTAGGAGGATGACAGCAAACAGCCTGCAGGCCAGCAACATACCTCACAGCTGTACACCAGGAACCACTTCGAAAGGGAATCAACATGGATGGTGCCAAGGCAGACAGGCGGGATGCAAGGAAAGATGGAGGGCTGTAGTTCTTCCTTTCATTTTGTCATTGTCGTGTGTGTTTTTAAATACGAAAGTAAATTTTTGAAAATTGATTTGAATTGATTTATCGGCTCAAGTCTCACTATCAGGAAAAGGCAGGATACTAGCAATAAGTATCATCCTTAGCTAGTGACCCTCTGAAAGGCAAACGGGGGTAAAAATAATAATTTGGCAAGAGTCCCTGTATGCCCCTCTTCTCTGTGTCCTTCCCTTGTCCTGAGTCAGCTTTGCCAAACACTCCTCCTTCAAGTATGGTTGTTACGAAGAGGCCATTCACCCTGAGAGAGAACAGCTGAAGAAAAGGGCCAGATCACAGAGGAAAGCTGGGGCCCTCCTGGCTGCTTTGGAGCTCAGCCTCAGGGCCTATGAATCTGCAACTTCTAGGTTTGGAGCAGAGGAGATGATGCCTTAATTAAACATAAACACCGCTTTCTTGCTACCACATTACCAGAGTCCCCAGATCACTGCTTTCGTCAGCCATTTAGTTCTAAAGAACTAGTTTAAAGATAAAATAGTACTCCTGAGCTGATGGCTATTTCAAATAAGTGCTTTTGTTTGGCCCCCATGGAGAAGGCCCAAGAATTGCAGAATTGGAACAGTTTGTGTGCTTCTTGAACATATATCTTTCAGATATGAATATAATAAAATTAAACAAAGGCATTGTTAGCTATCTAGTGCTGCTATGACAGAAATACAAGTGAATGGCTTCAACAAAAAGAAGTTTATTCTCTCACAGTCTAGTAGTGTAGAAGTCTGAGTTCAGGGCGTCAGCTCCAGGTGACGGCTTTCTCTCTGTCAGCTCTGGAGGAAGGTCCTTGTCATCAATCTTCTTCTAGTCTAGATGCTTCTCTGTGCAGGAACCTCAGGTCCAAAGAACATGCTTTGCTCCCAGCACTGCTTTCTTGGTACTATGGAGTCCCCGTGTTTCTCTGCTCACTTCTCTCTTTTATATCTCGAAAGAGATTGACTTAAAACAAGATCTAATCTTGTAGATTGAGTCCTGCCTCATTAACATAACTTCAGCTAATCCCATCTCATTAACATCGTAGAGACAGGATTTACAACACATAAGAAAATCACGTCAGATGACAAAATGGTGGACAATCACATGATACTGGGAATCAAGGCCTAGCCAAGTTGACAGATATTTTGGGGGGACACAATTCAATCCATAACAGGTATCAATTCCGACTCACAGCAACCCTATAGGACAGAGTAGACCTGTCCCTTAGGGTTTCCAAGGCTGTAACCTTTACGGAAACAGGCTGCCACATCTTTCTCCCCCTGAGCGGCTGGTGAGTTTGAACCTCCAGTCTTTCAGTTGGCAGCTTAGCGCTAAACCACTGTACCGCCAGAGCTCCCTAAAGGCATCTTACCCAGTCTGCAATGCTAAATCTGTATCAGACTGGAAGAGGTTGTTTACAGTATTTTTTTCCTAATTATGATTATTATTTCTTAAACGTCTTGCATTTAAGAAAAAAAAAAAACAAACAAAATAGGAAATAGAAAATTATTTCACACCCGATCCATGGCCTTTTTTCAAATGTACATTCGCATGTCAGTTTTAGGAGTTATACAAGTTTCTTTGCCTCACTGTTCATTGCTCTGGCCTGTGTCTTACATGTTTTTACTTCATCAGTCAGATAGTTCAAATCAGGAATGAAGCACATTTTGGCTGGGCTTCTACTCAGCCAAGTGGATAATCCCCTTCTGACCAGTCAGCGTTTTCATCCCAGAGAGTTAGGCTGACCTTTCAGAAGAAGAGGTTGCTTTAAGGATTTGCAAAATAACCTTACAGATAAACAGGACCCATTCTTTGGAGTGTCACCACTGACCCCTCCACTGGCTCCTGTTTCCTTTTCAAATGGGAAGATTGTAAATAATGTCACTCTTCAAGACAGTCTTTCATTCCTGAAACGTTTACAGTTAGGGCCAGATTTGCATAATTCTATTAAAAGGCTTATATCTCAGTTTTGAAATGTATTTGAGAAAATGTGATTTCAGGGAAAGAAAGTCTTATCTTTTGGCCCAGAAGGTGCTTCATGGAACTAAGCTTGTCAATGGTAGGCTTGTCTATAAAGCACCAAAAACTAAAAAAAAAAATTAAAAAAAGAGAGAGATAAAGACCAGGAGGTGTTCTTTTATCTTGCTCCGAGTCCCCAGTGGCCTGAAACTTAAGATAGAGAAGGATTTTCTGTTTCTTTCATTGTATTGCAAACTCGGAAACTGAAATGATATTGTAGTGATGAGAAACACAGGTGCATTTCCGAAGAATTTGAAGTAAAGTGTCTTGGCTCCTTTCAGCTGAGGACAGTTCATTCTGATGTTATAATGTCACTTGAGAAGATCTTCTCTAGATCAAATTTAAGATACTGTCATCATGCCTATTTTTATCATATGAAGCTGCCAGCGTTGACAGCCAGCTTGATGTGCTTTTTTCATATTCAGTTTCGAAGATGGTACTTAGGGAGCTGAACACCTTCAACAATATAAATGTTACAAAATCAATTGTAATTAAAATGCCCCGTATGGGCAGCAAAGGTCTCCATTAAACAACCTGCTGCTCACAGGAGCTGAGCGCTGCATGTCCTGTTGATGGTATGCTGTCGGGAAAAGTTGGTGAAGACTAGTTATTATCTGTACTATGGCTTAGGAGTACACGTGGTCCTCAGGAGCCACCAATCCAGGACCATTGAGAACCTTAAAACTACCCTCCTCTACCAGGACCCCGTCTCATTCAGAAGATGCTGAAGCCTGGGAGTCAGCTCTTTCCTGGGTCTTCCTTTCCATTTCCTTGTTTGTGTCGTTAGCTGCTGTCGAGGAGGCCCCCAGGCTCATGCACAACAGAACTAAATGCTGCCTGGTCTTGCACCATTTCCATCACCACTTACAGGTCTGACTATTGCGATCCATAGGGTTTCCGTTGGCTGATTTTTGGAAGTAGATTACCAGGCCTTTATTCCTAGTCTGTCTTAGTCTGGAAGCTCCAGTAAAACCTGTTCAGCATCATAGCAATACAAAAGTCTCCACTGATAGATGGGTGTTGGTTGCGTATAACGACACTGACCGGGAATCTTCTAAGCACATAAATAAAATCAAGGTTTATTTTTTGAAATCACATGACATTGATAAGTATGCTGATAGCTGAATAGCTTTTTTTTTGGTTCTAGATGATTTCTCGATTATAAAATTCTGAGTGAAAACATTAAAGTAGAAAATTTCAGTCCTCATTTATTTATTTCTGCGTTTTATTTTTTTATACGGTAATCCAGCAGTGACTGTTGTGACGGCATCTGGTGGTCATTTTCTGTTTTTTTCTGTAATCTTTTCTGCTCGGCAGCATAGCAAAATGATTCATACTCATCTTTAAATATTGAAGATTTTACTTGATCCTAATTGTATTTAGAGCCCTGGAGGTGTAGTGTTTAAGAGCTCAGCTGCTAACCAAACAGTCGGCAGATGGAATCAACCAGCTGCCCCTTGGAAACTCTATGGGGCAGTTCTACTCTGCCCTGTAGGATCACTATGAGTCAGAATCAACTTGACGGCAGTGGGTTTGGTTTTGGTAATTGTATTTTATATCTAATTTAAAACAATTTCCAGATGGTTCTCTGATTCTCCTTATCTAACTAAACTTAGCTTAACATGCCTGACAAGAGACTTTCTTGACCATGCTTTTTACCCATCTTTCCATCTGAATCCAAATTTCAGTAAGCCACGTTTATTTATTTATTTATAAATAACGTTTAGGAAAAAAATGATGCCCATTTAAAGAAAAAAAATCAAGTTATGTTTAAAAGGTAATTGCTCTAGGAAAATACATATACACCTGGCTATCTATATATATATGGCTGTGGTACCCATGCATATTATAACTAAAATTCATGTGCTAAAGGTTATTTGGACTGAAGTAGAACTCTGTTAACCAGAGTCACCTTTTAGGATTGATGCCTGAGAACTGTGTTCTTATTATGTAATATACAAAGTTATGTGACTGTACCTAGACACAGGGCAGAAATTTATCATGTTCTGCCAAAATTGCCACCTGAGGATACAGAGAACGAAGAAACAAGAAGTCCTAAATCAGATTACAGTGTACTAAACCACTCCCAGGCCAGATGTATATTTACTAAATGCCAAGACATTCCAGTGAATAAGCAGCTGTGGAGCACAACTTGGAGAACATAAAGTTTTCTTAATAATTTGCATTCTTTTGGCAGCTGTAATTACAGGCTATTTCTCATTGTCTGCTACAACTTGCCCTGATGCTGGTATGTTTTTAAGTTGTAGTTTGTTCTTAATTAAAAGGTAGTTATGCTAATAATTAAAATGGTCAAAATTTTCTTCTGAAATATATGAAAGGTAGTAGATACATAAGTTTCATCTTAACTAGCACTTGTAGATGAATGGAAGATCCAAGTTAGTCCAAGTTGTATAATGTAGTGCAACCACTGGAGGCCTGGTGGCATGGTGATTAAGAGCTTGGCTGCTAACCAAAAGGTTGGCAGTTTGAATCTACCGGCTGCTCCTTAGAAACCCTATGGGGCAGTTCTACTCTGCCTTATAGGGTCACTATGAGTCAGAATCGACTGCAATGGGTTTGATTTGGTAGTACAACCATTACTAGATTTAAAATACATCATATGCACAACATATCATGTAATAAATTAAGTAAATAAACAAAAAACCAAACCCACTGCCTTCGAGTCGATTCCGACTCATAGCGACCCTATAGGACAAAGTAGAATTGCCCCATAGAATTTCCAAGGAGCACCTGGTGGATTTGAACTGCCGACCTCTTAGTTAGCAGCCATAGCACTTAACCAGTATGCCACCAGGGTTTCCAAATTAAATAGGATAAACACATTTAAAAAACTCACAGTTAATATCTTTATATATTTGCCTTTTATTCCTAAATATGGATTTTTAAGATAACACTTTCTTGTTATGACAAAAACAATTCATGTTTATTTTAGAAGAGATGGAAAGTACACAAAAATACAAGAAAGTCAACAAGAATTATTCATAATCCTATAAACCAGAGATATCCATTGTGTTAACTAGGTTCATGTATTCTACTTCTAAGGAGCCTACGCGCTGCAAGTGGCTTGCAATCAGCTGCTATAACCTAAAGGTTAGCAATTTGAACCTACCCAGAGGCTCCCAAGAAGAAATCTGCTTCCATAAAGATTACAACCAAGACGACACTGGAGCAGTTCCACTCCGTAACATAGGATCGCTGTAAGTTGTGGACTGACTTGATAACAGCTAACAGCAATAGCTATTTTTCTACAGATTTTATTTCACAAAATTGGATCAGAATTGTTCTGTAATTTTTTAAAAACATATGGATAAAAATATATGTATATACTTACAGTGATATTTATAGTCGAGGCCATCAGGCTAAAGTTAGGCTGATTTGGCCTGCAGGCTCTTATTTAGAGCTGTTATTTTGGTTGTTGCTGATTTCCTTTGAATATGTTTAGGTGGTCAAGCCCTTTTCTATTTCTTCTGCTTCATTTACAAGACTCCCCCTCCATCACCCATTATTTGATATCTGACCACTTCTTAAATTTCAGTTTCCCTCCTGAGTTTGCCACCTTTAGCAGTAAGGGAAGAAGCATTAAAGGATTAAAGACTATTGAACATGAATGTCCTGGGAGGTCAATCGCAGTATCAATGGGAGCTATGCTTTTTTTCCACTGTTAAGCACAGCTGTTTCATCTCTTGTAACTAGGATGAAATTGTGGTAAATAGGTGTATGTGTGTTATTTTGAAGGAAAAGAGAAAAATAAACTAGGAAAGTGGGTTTGTGATGGCTTGGGTTTAATTCTCTTGGCAGCATTTTACCCAGAACTACCGATTCTGTTTAGACATGGATAAATAGGCCACGCAGGGAACAAGTTAACCCTGGAATCTCCATGCCTTAGCACATAAACAAAGGTAATTTATTGTTCACACAGAGAATGATGGAGACTGGCAGGGACTCTCCATACCACAACTCAGTGATGCAGGCTCCCTTCACCTGTGGTGATGCCATCTCAATATGTGGCTTCCAGGGTTGCTGCTAAAGGAGCCCTGGTAGTGCAGTGGTTAAGCACTTGGCTGCTAACCAAAAGGTCAGCATAGCAGTTCAAACCCACGGGCCCCTTCATGGGAAAAAGATGTAGCAATTTGTTTCCATAAAGATTACAGCCTTGGAAACATTACAGGGCAGTTCTACTCTGTCCTGCAGAATCACTATGCGTCGGAATTGACTTGAAAGCAACAGGTGTGATTTGTTGTTTTTTAAGGTTGCTGCTACAAGTGAACAGAGGGATGTGGGAGTCACAGCTCTTAATGGCCTCAGCCCAGGAATGACAGGAGTCTTTTCTGTTCTGAGTCCATTGGGAGGACTAGCCAGAAGGGAGGCTGAGAAATGTTGAGATTACATGGATATTTGGTGAGTGTCTTAGGCTGGGTTCTCTAGAGAAGCAAAACCAGTAGTGCATATAAATAAATATATAGAGAGAGATTTATATCAAGGAAATAGCTCACGTGATTGTACAGGTTGGAATGTCCCAAGTCCGTGGATCAGGTTAGAGGCCTTCCCAATTCAGGGAGCCGCAGAAGCTGATGAACCCAAGATGAGCAGGTCTGAGAGCAGGGCTCCCGCTCACAGTCTATAACCGTCGAAGAATCCCCAAGTTTGGCAGGCCAAGGCCTCAATGTTTCTCCTAAGTCATGTAGCTGCAGGGGCTGGCAAGCCCAAGATAGGCAGGTCAGGGAGCAGGACTCTTGCTTGAAGGCCTTGAACATTGACAAAGTCCAAGACAGACAGGTAAGCTGCTAACTCAAGTCCCAAGAACCAGAGGTCAGACAAGAGACAGCTGCTGGATCCAGAACAAGCCTATAACCTTTGAAGGTGAGCAGGAAGGAAATAGGTGGCAGAAGGTAGAGAGAAGGCAGCACAGGCCCCACCCCCGCCAGTACCGCTCAGCAGATTCCATCATGGTGGTGATCACATATCAAATTTCGACAGGGAAGTGATCACAACGTTATACAACTACCAAAACATTGAGAATCATGGCCCAGCCAAGTTGATACACAATCTTAACCATCAAAGTTAGTGCTATCTCTGACTTATTTTCCATTTCAAACCACACGAACAGCATGAGTATCTCTTCCTAGTGAAAAAAAAAAAAGAGGAAAAAAAAAAAAAAAACCTGTTGCTGTCGAGTCAATTCTGATTCATAGCTACCCTATAGTGAAATGAAAGGGGATCTCAAAGTGATTAATGTGATCAGAGAATCTGAAGTGACCAATGAGTCTATTAAGACCCGAGAGTCAGAACAGTTTGAAGAGTAGTAACAGTCAAAGTGGCACCAAACTGACCAGCATGGCTACTGGGGAGTGTTACCCCAGTGATACCGGAGAGAAGATGTGGACCATGAATCCTGGACCCCGTGTCCTCAACTTGGACTCTTCAGAAATGTGGTTGCCAAACCTGGTTACTTACTAGAATCATTCAAAGAACTTTAGAAAATGAGGCATACTGAATCAGAACCTCTTGAAGTATAGCCTAGGATCTCAGATTAAAAAAGCCCTTCCTGGTGATTCTGATGTAGCCAGTGCGCACTGGCCTGTAGACCATGTTTGAAAACCATTGCTTGGAGGAGAAGGAGGTCTAAAATGTCCTTAGGAGGAGAGGCCCATGAAAGTGTGAAGCTTTAGAAAGCAGGGAAAGCCACATCAGAAGGGAGCCCAGTTCTTGGTCCTGTGGTTACACGATGGCTAGCATCACAAAGGGATGTAAACCTCAACTCAGAGTTATAGTAACCTGAGTAGAATCACTTCAACCAACCACCTGGTCACATGCTTAGTACCTACATCGTGACCACCCTTCTTATACCTGCCAGACTGATACCTTAGTTACTCAGCTACCTCTTGATCAAGAAATTACTAGGTGGCAGCACTGTTAAATGTACAGGGGTATCTGAAAAAGTGAATGCAAATTAATATTCAGCTCTACACAGAGCACACATGGAAAATTTACCCTTTGGTTAAGGACTGGAGTCTATCTAGAGAGTACCAGGTTTTGCATGTGGCTTTCCTGGATGTGTCAGAGAAGAGTGAGACCAAATTGTGGCAAGCACTGAAGAAGTAGAGGTAAATGTTGGATCCAAATTGAGAGTGGGAGAAGCAAATCTTGGGTGAGGTCAAAGTCAATTAATGGATGTCCAAATATAAGGTCACACAGCTGAGTAACAAAAGCGCTAAAATTAGAATCATGAAATGGGAATCCAACCTAAGGCTGCACAAAAACATATGAGCTGGCTGAAGCCATGAACTCAAGGAATAAATGTAGACAGTATGACTCAGTTCTAGTGGAAGTTAGTTGGTTTGTCACTCCATATTCTTAAAGTGATGCTTGAAACCTAACTGACTGTATGATGTGCCCTTCTAGCCTCATGGTTGTCCTTAAAAGACTATTTCCATGCTTTCTACAATTGCTCTTTTGGCTATAGCTATGGTCATGCTTCATTAAGACCACAGCAGTAGATTTTTAAAGTAATTCTGCTGTTATCCTTACTCAGCCTCATTGTATATGTGCTGATAGGTCTGCTAGGTTACCGACTGGTCAAGCTCGGAAAGCTGAGTTTGGGTGATGTCTGCTTTTGAGCCATATTCCAGGATTTGTGGGTATTTTTAGACTAACGAAGAGAAGTTCACGTAGGGAGGCATGTAGGGAGCTATCTTCATTTGCTTGAAGGAACAGACTTTCTCTGTGTTGCTCTAAAAAATTCAATATTTTGAAATTCCAAGGAGGCAGGCTCAAAATGAAAGAATGTTCTAAATGTATGAGCTGTCCACAATGGCATTGACTTCCTTGGGCATTATTGAGCTACTTGTGCTTCAGTAAGGTCTGAATGTCGGGGCTCCTCAGATTTCAGTTTGGGGCTCTATCCTCTTTCTACACACTTTTTTGTCAGGACTCATCTAGTTCCTTTGTTTTAAATGCCATGTATATGTAATAACTAGCTCATTATTTTCTCCAGCCAGATCTCCTCTCTAAACTAATATATTCAACTGTTTCTATGATGTTTCTTGAATGTTTCATGAGCATCTCAAACTTAATATGTGAAAAATAGAACTTGTGATCACCCCTTCATCTTCCCCTGCCCCAAAGCCTTGACCACAGTCTTCCATAGCTCAATCAATGGCACCACTATCTATCTACCTATAACTTAGGCCAAACCTGAGGTATCATCATCCTTAAAACTTCCCATTCTATCAGCCTCATATCTAATTATTCAGGGAAGCGCCTCCATTCCTCCGCTGTTAGGTTCTGAGGGAACATCTATAAAAAATAATACTCCTGGCTTCTCTGTGCCTGTTACACTCAAACTACCTCAAATCAATTGCCTCTAGACTTGCACAGGGAATATATGTACATTAATCATTGCCTACCCCCCGCCAAGCCACTGACACATAGCAAACCCCCCAGAGACATTTCTTTTTTTTTTTTTTTTATAATTTTTATTGTGCTTTAAGTGAACGTTTACAAATCAAGTCAGTCTCACACAAAAAAACCAATATACTTCTTGCTACATACTCCCAGTTACTCTCCGCGTAATGAGAGAGCCCGCTTCCTCCCTCCACTCTCTCTTTTCGTGTCCATTTTGCCAGCTTCTAACCCCCTCTACCCTCTCATCTCTCCTCCAGGCAGGAGATGCCAGCATAGTCTCAAGTGTCCACCTGATCCAAGAAGCTCACTCCTCACCAGCAACACTCTCCAACCCATTGTCCAGTCCAATCCCTGTCTGAAGAGTTGGCTTCAGGAATGGTTCCTGTCCTGGGCCAACAGAAGGTCTGGGGGCTATGACCACCGGGGTCCTTCTACTCTCAATCAGACCATTAAGTCTGGTCATATGAGAATTTGGGGTCTGCATCTCACTGCTCTCCTGCTCCCTCAGGGGTTCTCTGTTTTATTCCCTGTCAGGGCAGTCATCGGTTGTAGCTAGGCACCATCTAGTTCTTCTGGTCTCAGGATGATGTAGTCTCTGGTTCATGTGGCCCTTTCTGTCTCTTGGGGTCGCAATTGCCTTGTGTCCTTGGTGTTCTTCATTCTCCTTTGATCCAGGTGAGTTGAGAGTCATTGATGCATCTTAGATGGCTGCTTGCCAGCATTTAAGACTCCAGAGACCACACTTCAAAGTGGGATGCAGAATGTTGTCTTAATAGATTTTATTATGCCAATTGACTTAGATGTCCCCTGAAACCATCATCCCCAAACCCCTGCCCCTGCTACATTGGCCTTCGAAGCATTCAGTTTATTCGGGAAACTTCTTTGCTTTTGGTTTAGTCCAATTGTGCTGACCTCCCCTGTATTGTGTGTTGTCTTTCCCTTCACCTAAAGTAGTTCTTATCTAATTTGTGAATTCTCTTCTCCCATCCTCCTTCCCTCCCTCCTTTCATAACCACAAAAGAGTGTTGTCTTCTCAGTTTAAACTATTTCTCAAGTTCTTATAATAGTGGTCTTATACAATATTTGTCCTTCTGCAACTGACTAATTTCACTCCGCACAATGCCTTCCAGGTTCCTCCATGTTATGAAATGTTTCACAGATTCATCACTGTTCTTTATCAATGTGTGGTATTCCATTGTGTGAACATACCATAATTTATTTATCCATTCATCCATTGATGGGCACCTTGGTTGCTTCCATCTTTTTGCTATTGTAAACAGTACTGCAATAAACATGGGTGTGCATATATCTGTTCGTGTAAAGGCTCTTATTTCTCTAGGATATATTCCGAGGAGTGGAATTGCTGGATTGTATGGTAGTTCTATTTCTAGCTTTTTAAGGAAGCACCAAATTGATTTCCAAAGTGGTTGTACCATTTTATATTCTCACCACCAGTGTAGGTGTTCCAATCTCTCCACAGCCTCTCCAATATTTATTCTTTTGTGTTTTTTGGATTAATGCCAGCCTTGTTGGAGTGAGACGAAATCTCATTGCAGTTTTGATCTGCATTTCTCTAATGGCTAATGATCGTGAACATTACCTCATGTATCTGTTAGCTACCTGAATGTCTTCTTTAGTGAAGTGTCCATTCATATCTTTTGCTCATTTTCTAATTGGGTTATTTGTCTTTTTGCAGTTAAGTTTTTGCAGTATCATGTAGATTTTAGAGATCAGGCGCTGATCAGAAATGTCATAGCTAAAAACTTTTTCCCAGTCTGTAGGTAATCTTTTTACTCTTTTGGTGAAGTCTTTGGATGAGCATCGGTGTTTGATTTTTAGGAGCTCTCAGTTATCTAGTTTTTCTTCTGCATTCTTAATAATCTTTTGTATACTGTTTATGCCATGTATTAGGGCTCCTAACCTATTTTTTCTTCCATGATCTTTATCGTTTTAGATTTTATATTTAGGTCTCTGATCCATTTTGAGTTAGTTTTTGTGCATGGAGTGAGGTATGGGTCTTGTTTCATTTTTTTGCAGATGGATATCCAGTTATGCCAGCACCATTTGTTAAAAAGACTGTCTTTTCCCCATTTAACTATTTTGGAGCCTTTGTCAAATATCATCTGCTCATATGTGGATGGATTTATGTCTACATTCTCAACTCTGTTCCATCGGTCTATGTATCTGTTGTGGTACCAGTACCAGGCTGTTTTGACTACCATGGCGGTATAATAGGTTCTAAAATCAGGTAAAGTAAGGCCTCCCACTTTGTTCTTCTTTTTCAGTAATGCCTTATTTTTCTGGGGCCTCTTTCCCTTCCATATGAAGTTGGTGCTTTTTTTCTCCATCTCATAAAAGAATGTGGTTGGGATTTGGATCGGAATTGCATTACATGTATAGATTGCTTTCGGTAGAATAGACATTTTTATAATGTTAAGTCTTCCTATCCATGAGCAAGGTATGTTTTTCCACTTATGTAAGTCTCTTTTGGTTTCTTGCAGAAGTGTACTGTAGTTTTCTTTGTATAAGTCTTTTACATCACTGGTAAGATTTATTCCTAAGTATTTTATCTTCTTGGGGGCTACTGTAAATGGCATTGATTTGGTGATTTCCTCTTTGATGTTCTTTTTGTTGGTGTAGAGGAATCCAACTGATTTTTGTATGTTTATCTTGTATCCCGATACTCTGCTGAACTCTTCTATTAGTTTCACTAGTTTTCTTGAGGATTCCTTAGGGTTTTCTGTGTATAAGATCATGTCATCTGCAAATAGAGATACTTTTACTTCTTTCTTGCCAATCTGGATGCCCTTTATTTCTTTATCTAGCCTAACTGCTCTGGCTAGGACCTCCAACACCATGTTGAATAAGAGTGGTGATAAAGGGCATCCTTACCTGGTTCCCAATCTCAGTGGGAATGCTTCCAGGCTCTCTCCATTTAGGGTGATGTTGGCTGCTGGCTTTGTACAAATGCCCTTTATTAAAAAATTTCTATTTTGTTGAGAGTTTTTATCATGAGTAGATGTTGAACTTTGTCAAATGCCTTTTCTGCATCAATTGGGAAAATCATGTGATTCTTGCCTTTTGTTTTATTTATGTGGTGGATTACATTAACTGTTTTTCTAAAGTTGAACCATCCCTGCATAAAAAAAAAAAAAAAAAAAAAAAACTGCATACCTGGTATGAATCCCACTTGGTCATGGTGAATTACTTTTTTGATATGTTGTTGAATTCTATAAGCTAGAATTTTGTTGAGGGTTTTTGCATCTACATTCATGAGAGATATAGGTCTATAATTTTCTTTTCTTGTGGTGTCTTTACCTGGTTTTGGTATCAGGGATATGGTGGCTTCATAGAATGCATTTGGTAGTATTCCATCCTTTTCTATGCTCTGAAATACCTTTAGTAGTAGTGGTGTTAACTTCTCTCTGAAAGTTCGGTAGAACTCTGCAGTGAAGCCATCTGGGCCAGGGCTTTTTTGTTGTTGTTGTTGGGAGCTTTTTGGTTACCTTTTCAATCTCTTCTTTTGTTATGGGTCTATTTAGTTGTTTACCTCTGTTTGTGTTAGGTTAGGTAGGCAGTGTGTTTTTAGGAATTCATCCATTTCTTCTAGGTTTTCAAATTTGATAGAGTACAATTTTTCATAGTAATCCGATATGATTCTTTTAATTTCAGTTGGGTCTGTTGTAATATCATCTATCTCATTTCTTATTTGCTACCTCTTCCGTTTTTCTATTGTCAATTTGGCCAGTGGTTTGTCAGTTTTTGTTGATTTTTGGTCTTGTTAATTCTTTGAATTGTTTTTCTGTTTTCTATTTCATTTAGTTCAGCTCTAATTTTTATTTTCTTCTGGTGCCTGTGGGTTTCTTTCGTTGCTCTCTTTCTATTTGTTCAAGTTGTAGGGATAATTCTTTGATTTTGGCCCTTTCTTCTTCTTGGATGTGTGCATTTATGGATATAAACTGGCCTCTGAGCACTGCTTTTGCTGTGTCCCAAAGGTTCTGATAGGAAGTGTTTTCGTTCTCATTGGATTCTATGAATTTCTTTATTCCATCCTTAATGTCTTCTATAACCCAGTCTTTTTTGAGCAGGGTATTGTTCAGTTTCCAAGTGTTTGATTTCTTTTCCCTGCTTTTCCTGTTATTCATTCCCACTTTTACGGTCTTATGGTCAGAGAGGATGCTTTGTAATATTTCAATGTTTTGGTTTCTGCTAAGGCTTGCTTTGTGACCCAATATGTGGTCTATTCTAGAGAATGTTCCATGTGCAGTAGAAAAGGAAGTATAGTTGATTGCTGTTGGGTGGAGTGTTCTGTGTATGTCTATGAGGTCAAGTTGGTTGACTGTGGCATTTAGATCTTCCGTGTCTTTATTGAGCTTCTTTCTGGATGTCCCGTCCTTCACCAAAAGTGGTGTATTAAAGTCTCCTACTATTATTGTAGAGCTATCTCACTTTTCAATGCTGATAGAGTTTGTTTTATGTATCTTGCAGCCCTGTCATTGGGTGCATAAATATTTAATATGGTTATATCCTCCTGGTATATTTTTTCTTTAATCATTATGTAGTGTTCTTCTTTATCCTATGTGGTAGATTTAACGTTAAAGCCTATTTTGTCAGAAATTAATATTGCCACTCCTGCTCTTTTTTGATTGTTGTTTGCTTGGTATATTTTTTTCCATCCTTTGAGTTTTAGTTTATTTGTGTCTCTAAGTCTAAGGTGTGTCTCCTGTAGGCAGCATATAGACGGATCTTGTTTTTTAATCCATTCTGCAATTCTCTGTCTATTGGTGCATTTAGTCCATTTACATTCAGGGTAATTATGGGAAATATATGAATTTAGTGCTATCATTTTTAATGTCTTTTTTTGTGTGCTGTTTACAGTTTCTTTTTTCCACTTAATTTTATGTGCTGAGTAGATAATCTTTATATATTGTTCTTTCCTCATATTTGTTGTTGATTTTGTTTCTGCTGAGTCTCTATTTTTTTCTTGTATTATGTTTTGATTGAGTAGGGTAGTTTTTTCTCCTTTGTTGTTACCTTATTATTTACCCCTATTTTTCTAAATTTAAAATTAGCTTTTATTTCTTTGTATCACCGTATCTTCCTCTCCATATGGAAGGTGCATCATTACATTTCTTAGTCCCTCTTTATTATTTTAGTGTTGTCTTCTTTTATACAATAACTTCGCTGTTACCCTGTTTTGAGCTTTTTTTTTTTTTTTTTTTAATAATCTTGCTTTGTTTTTTGCGATTTCCCTGTCTGGGTTGACTTCTGGTTGCTATGCCCAATGTTCTAGTCTTGGGTTGATACATGATATTATTGATTTTCTAACCGAAGAACTCCCTTTAGTATTTCTTGTAGTTTTGGTTTGGTTTTTACGAATTCCCTCAACTTGTGTTTATCTGGAAATGTCTTAATTTCACCTTCATATTTAAGAGAAAGTTTTGCTGGATATATGATTCTTGGCAGGCAATTTTTTTCCTTCATTTTTTAAAATATGTCATCCCATTGCTCTCTTGACTACATGGTTTCTGCTGAGTAGTCTGAGCTTATTCTTATTGGCTCTCCTTGGTAGGTGAGGAGTTTTAGTTTATTCCTCATTGCTCTTATAATTCTCTCTTTATCTTTGGTTTTGACAAGTTTGATTATAATATGTCTTGGTGACTTTCTTTTAAGATCTACCTTATGTGGAGTTTGATGAGCATCTTGGATAGATATCTCCTCATCTTTCACAATATCAGGGAAGTTTTCTGCTAACAAATCTTCAATAATTCACTCTGTATTTTCTGTTATCCCTCCCTGTTCTGGTACTCCAATCACTCGTAGGTTATTTCTCTTGATAGAGTCCCACATGATTCTTAAGTTTTCTTCATTTTTTAAAATTCTTTCATCTGATTTTTCTTCAAATATATTAGTGCCAAGTGATTTATCTTCGAGTTCAGAAATTCTAGCATCTACTTGCTCAATCTGCTCCTCTAACTTTCTATTCAGTTATCTACTTCTGTAATTTTATTGTTAATCTTCAGAATTTCTGATTGCTGTCTGTCTATGGATTTTTCCAGCTTATTAAACTTTTCATTATCTTCCTGCATAATCTTTCTAATTTCTTCAATTGCTTTATCTGGGCATTCCTTGGCTTGTTTTGCGTATTGCCTCATTTCCTTCCTGATGTCTTGAAGGATTCTGTATATTAAACTTTTTTATCCTGGTTTTGGTAATTCCAGGAATGCACTTTCATCTAGAAGATCCCTGGATTCTTTGTTTTGAGAGCTTGTTGAGGTGACCATCGTCTTTTTCTTTATGCGACTTGATATTGACTGTTGTCTCTGAGCCATCTATAAGTTATTGCATTAGTTTATGCTTGCTTACTGTGTCATAGCTTCTTGCTTTGTTTTGTTTTACTATACACCAGTGGGTTGCTTGAGTGAGCTAGCTTGATTATTTTCCCTTTGGAGCTCTGATGTCCTGTCCCCAGATGGCTAGAGCTGTTATCTGGTTTATCAGTCTAGAAGTCCATTCAGTTTTCTTGTATGAATTCAGCTCAGGTTTCCAGGTAGCTGATCATCAAGGGTGTGGTACAGACTCTGTCGTACAATCTTAGAGGAGCAGGGGTAATTGGCATATATACCGGTATCTGATTGTAGCAGCGGGTCACTCTCTGAACAAGGCAGGGGGCTGAGAACCGACCCCCAAGTGTCTCTGAGGAACGCATGTCCCTGTTCCCTAGAGCGTGCAGGTTGGTGGGTTCTGCAGATGGACCATGAACACCCAAAGTTTTTGGTCGTAAGGACTGGGAGGTACCAGTTATCTTTGGACCCCTGTCACAGGTGGCTGGGTGACCTGAGTGGAGCTACCAGTCCTTATGTCCCTGATGTGGGTAGGTGAGGACCTTGTTTAATAGGCAAAGCAAGTCAAACATCAAACACCCACCTCTCCACCACACAGCTGAAATGGTTGGAGTCTTCCAACAAGGGCCTATGCTCCCAAAATAGGCCCACACAGGTCCACGCAGAAGGGAAAGGCGCTCGAAATCCATGGATGATTTATGCCTGGACAGGAGCCACTTCTGTCCTGAGCTCCCCCGGTTAGTAGAGCTAGCAAATTATCTTTTCCCCCAATTGCAAATTTTTTCCTTCCTCAAGGCCAGGAGAATGGCTCTAGGTGCTCAACAGTGCCTATCTCAGGCCCAGGGATTCAGCCGCTGAAGCCGGCTTGGAGGTGGAAGGGTGCAATAAAATATATGCAAGTACTTAGCTTTTGCTGGGAGCACTGTTCTTCTCAGGCTCTGGAGGTATGAGTAGGCTGTGTGGCTCGCTGCTTCTCCCTGAGGAAACTGCAGCCAAACAGTAGTACCAGCTTTCCGCCGCTGCTGCCACCCGGAGAATGGTACCTGAGGGCTCCCCACGATTCAGGTCCAGTAACTCCTCTCCTCTTCTAAATGGTCTGTTCCTCCCCCTGCCCCTCAGTTCATTTGTCTAAGCTTGCCTTTGATGCTCAGGGCTCCCAGCTTGTCACAAATATACTAGTTTCACTTGTTTTTTCGGGTCTTTGTTGTAAAGCGGTCTCGCCAGAAGCATCTATTCTGCCATCTTGGCTCCACCCCCAGAGACATTTCTTGAATGAATGAATGATATAGAAGTTGGAAGACTATATGGAAAAAGTAATAATGACACCTATAACTTACTGAGGATCCACTGTGTGCCAGGTGCTTTAAATATTATAAATCTATTCCTAATAACAACCTTTCAAAGTAAGAAGGCAAGGACAAAGGCTCAGAGATCTAAAACTTTTGTATGATTTTGCTTTTTGTAAGTTTTATTGAGCACTTACTATGACTAATTTATATGACTTTTTTCATGATACATATAGGTATAGTACTAAGTGTTTTAAATATTTTATCTCTTTTAATCTTTAATGACAATCTAAAGAGTAGGTTTTTGCACCACTTTACAGATGAGAGAACTGAAGCCAATAGAAATTAAGCAACTTGACCAAGGTCAAATAGACAGAAAATGATGGGACTGGTGTTTTTCTGGCTCCTAAGGCTAAAAAAAAAAAAAAAAAAAAAAAAATTTTTTTTTTTTAAGGCTATTTATTTCCCTTCCATATCAAATAGTAATGTCCAACAAGGATACCATCAATGGGATGCCAGCATTTTATGAAATGTTGGATTAGATGATCTTTAAGTTTTTCCTAATTAGAGTTTCCATGATTATACTATGCAAACAGTTCTTTTCTCTACATCATTAGAGGTTGCCTCATTAGATATCCCTACCACTCTAGAGAAAATAAAAATAACTTCCTGAACTTCATGAAAGTTTGGAAATGTTCTAAAACCAAACCCAAATGACACCTGATGTGATGATGAAGACCTCCCTCTTCTTGTAAGTTCTGGCGCATTTTAAACAGGATTTCTATTCCCTTAATACCTGGGCCAAATTAACCAGCCTGGCAAGGCTTCCTAAAGCCATGCTAGCAGATACACAGGGCTGTATGCCACTCCAGGGCTGACTCATCACACAGAGTACCTAGTGACTCCAAGAGAATTGTTCTCAAAGATTCAAATTTACTGAGAGCTATTATAAGTACTGCGTTTTTTTATTCTAAGTACCCCTTGAATAAAAAAGACCATATTACTATTAGAATATCTTTAAAAAGAGATGCCAAAATTCTCCTGTTTTCCATATATAGCTCATTTGATTTTTTAATTCTATTTCTTATAGTTATACAATTATATAGAAATCATTTCATACCACCTGTTCTACTAAATTATCATTTTTAGGAAGGCAATTAATGACAGTGCCCTACTTGAAAATCTTCTGCAATAGAAAAAAAGCACTGTGATAGTCAAGTGAAATAACAGGAAGAACTGAAGCAATGGAAAAGTCAGTGTTTCTAAGCAATTCAAAATGGGGTTAATAAGCCTACATGTGAGATCAGAAGATCGAGGTTGAGGAAGAAGCACCAAGAAATCTTGACTCCTTTTTTGGCTCAGTGCTAACAGTCTTGGAACTCTTAAGGATAACAGTTATTTCTCTTTTTTTTATAAACTTATATCGGGCTCTAAGCTAATCACTATAAATTGCCCTTTAAATTCACAAGGCAACATCATTCTGAAACATTTCAAGAAATTATTTGCATTCACGCAATGAAGCAAGTACTTATCCAGTGCTTACCAGGTGATATTCTAAGTAGAGTTAGGATTGGAATCTAGGGAGTCTAGTTCCATATTGTGCTCTTATCCATCACACTGAACTGCCTCTCCATGAAAGGCTATTTTTTTAATTTAAGCGTTTATTTTATCTTTGGTGAAAATACACACAGCAAAACATACACCCATTTAACAATTTCTACATATACAACTCATTGACATAGGTTACATTCTCACATTGTGTCATCATTCTTATTATCTCTACCCAAATTAGTTCACCACTGTTAACTTAGATTCAGCACCTTCTAAACTTCTCAGCTATGCTTTAGAGTTACTGTTGTCATATACATGTTGATCTCATACATAATTCTTTAAAAGAAGGCTTTGCTCACGGTAAACATTCTTTACTAATTGAGCTAAACTTGTTTCATTAAATGATGACTTCAGGGATACTGGAGTCAAAGCTGATGTAAGATGCCAGAACTAGCAACTCTTAGGGCTTGTGTTGGTTAACTTAGGGTGGCTATGGTGCCCAGTTGTTTGATCAAACACTAGTCTAGATGTTGCTGTGAAGGTAGTTTGTTGATGTGATTAATATTTACAATCAGTTGACTTTAAGTAAAAGAGGTTACCTTTGACAATGTAGGTGGGCCTTATCCAATCATTTGTGTCAAGAACTGAAGTATCGAGATTCTGCCTCAAGACTGTAGCGTAGAAATCTTGCCTGAGATTCCAGCTTGCTGGCCTTCAATATAGATTTCAGATTTGCCAGACTCTACAGTTGCAAGAGAGTCCTGGTGGTGTGTGGTTAAGAGCTCAGCTGTTAACCAAAAGAATGAGAGTTGGAATCCATCAGCCATTCCTTGGAAACCCTATGGGGCAGCTCTACTCTGTCCTATTGGGTGGCTATGAGTTAGGATCAGCTCAATGGCAATGGATTTGTTTTTGTTTTTTTAACAATTGAAAGAGCCAACTCCTTAAAATCAATCTTTCTCTTTATACTATACAGGTAATCCCCTACTTATGATATATTCAAGTTATGATGAACCACACTTAAGAGTGTCACTGTTTTTTGTTTTGTTTTGTTTTCTACAACTTAGTAATATGTACTACATACAATGTTGCAGAGTGTAATTTGCTGATGCTATCATTCTTGTATGTAATGTTTCCAACTCCCAAAGAAAAACAAAGATTGGATTTATAAAGATAGTGATAATAAAAGGAATAACAATGACAGCCAAAAAAAAAAAAGTTATTCAACTTAAGTCATAACCAATTTATGTTGGAGTAGTAGCTGGAATAGAGCCTGTAAGTCAGGGACTACCTATATCTGGTTCTCCCTCTCTCTCTCAGATTCTTCTTTGTTTCTCTCTGTATATATGTATACACACAACCATAGGTATATATAAATACAACCCGTTGCTGTTGAGTGGGTTCCAACTCATGGAAACCCCACGTTCCATAAGGTTTTCAATGGCTGTAATCTTACAGGAGTCCCTGGGTGGTGCTTATGGATACGCAGTTTCAACACACACAGAGGCACCTCAGTAGACAGGCTGGAAATCTGCTTCTGAAAGGTCACAGCTTTGAAAACCCTATGGAATAGTTCTACTCTGCACACACGAGGTCTCTATGAGCCAGAACTGACTTGATGGCAACTAACAACAACAAGAAATCTTATGGAAGTATATCACTAGGCCTTTCTTTTGCAGCTCTGCTGGGTGGATTTGAACCACCAACCTCTCAGTTAATAGCCAAGCACAAACTGTTCGCAATACCCGGGGTCCTTATATAAATATATGTACATACAAACATATTCTATCGGTTCTGCTTCTCTGAAGAACCCTGACCGATATACCCAGCAATCCCACTCCTAGGTATCCACACTCCCAGTTGCCATTGAGTCAATTCTGACTCAGGATGGCCCAGGTGTGTCAGAGTGGAACTGTGCACCATTTTTTAGAAGTAGACTGCCAGCCCTTTATTCCAATGTGTCTCTCGGCATACTCAAACCTCCAACCTTTCGGTTAGCAGCCAAGCACATTAACCATTTGCAGCATCCGGGGATTCTAGGTATCTACCCTAGAGAAATGAAAACTTAAGCTCACACAAAAACCTGTAGTCGAATGTACATACTGGCTGTATTCATAATTGTCAAAAACTGGAAACAACACAAATGCCCTTCAGCTGGAGAACGGCTAAACAAACTGTGGTACATCCAGATAATGGAAATCTCCTTAGTTATATAAAAAGGAATGAGCTTCGGATCCACACAACAACATAGGTGAATCTTAAATGCATTATGCTGAGTGAAATAAACCAGACTCAAAAGCTTCTACTGTGTGACTACATTTGAATGACATTCTGGAAAAGGCAGCACAGCAAGCTGGAAAGTTAGGCAGGATTTCTATGTTACAGACTTGAGGCACAATTTCCTCTTTTTTGGGAAACCTCAGTTTTTGCTCTTAAGACCTTCAGCTGGTTGGATGAGGCCTACCCACATTATGAAGAGCAATCCTCCTTACCTAAAGTCAACTAATTATAAATGCTAATCACATCTACAAAACTCCTTCACGGCATCATCTATGCTAGTGTTTGACCAAACAACAGAGCACTGTAGCTTAGCCTAATTGACACATAAAATTAGCCAGAGCCCAGAATGGTCAGAATGGTTGAGCAAGCAAGCAGAGTGGGCAATCTAGCTGCTACGGCTTCTCAGTTTACCAAGGGAAATGATTGAGGGCGTACATCCATATCTAATTTAAGCTCTGGTTAGAGGAATCATTTAAGAATCATTGTCTACTTGAAACATCAGGGAAATGGATGGTTATTTGGATTATCCAAACTATTTTCCTAAGATACAGAATGGAATTAGGAAACCCAAATTTAATTAAGGCGCAATAGAACAGACTTCCTGAGAGAAAGGACCCATTGCCGCCAGGTCAATTCAGACTCATTGCAACACATAGGACAGAGTAGAACTGTCCCATAGGATTTCCAAGTTATAGTCTTTACAGAAGCAGACTGCCACATCATTCTTCTGTGGAGTGACTGGTGGGTTCAAACTGACAACTTCTCGGTTAGCAACTGAGTGCTTTTAACCAGTGCATCACCAGGGCTCCTTGGTAATTATAGAAGGGTTTTTTGGTGCAGTGGTTAAGAGCTCAGCTGCTAACCAGAAGGTTGGCAGTTTGAATCCACCAGCCACTCCTTGGAAACCCTATAGGGCAGTTCTACTCTGTCCTATGGGGTTGCTATGAGTAGGATTGACTTGATGACAATGGGTTTGGTGTGGGTTTTTTGGTTTCAGAGAAAATTGGTGAAAACACTTGCTAACATTTCTAAAGACTTTTGCAGGGACAGGTTATGGGGAGAGGGAGCTGGCCTGAATAACCTATTACTTCTTTTCCCAAGGCAATTCCATGACCTGAATAACCACCACAGAGAGCCAAGACAATAGTGGAACCTGGCCATGTGTTGGGCCACGATAAAGTGGGCAAGTGCTCTGACTGTTCTGGATGGCTTGGTGTTGGGTCACTTCCTCTGTGATCACCACATAGGTACACAGGTGCACTGGTCCCCTAAATTCTGCCCTACCTTTCCCTGGCTTGCAAGATTTCCCCACATGATACCAACCTACAGGACCAAATCTACCAGGAGAGAAGTCATTGCATAATGCTAGATGTAAAGGAAGGAGTCCTGGTGGCACAGTAGTTAATAGCTCAGCTGCTAACTGAAATGCCTGTGGTTTGAACCCACCAGCCACTCCACAGGAGAAGGATGTGGCAGTCTGCTTCCATAAAGGTTACAGCCTTGGAAACATTATGGAGCACTTCTACTCTGTCTTGTAGGTTCACTATGAGTTGGAATTGACTTGACAGTAATGGGTTACTCTAGTATGACCTCATGTAACTGATAACATCTACAAAAATCCTATTTCTACATAAGGTCACATTCACAGGTACTGAGGTTGAGGAGTCAATATATCTTTCTGGGAGACACAATTCAATCCTAACCTTAGTTAACAATATTCTTATAATACTTCTCTGGACCTTCTTAAGTTTCTTTTTCTTCCAAATAATTTTTTGTTGAATATGGCCCCCAAATCAAAATTTTATAAGACAGTACACTGAGAAGTGTTGTTTTCTCTGTCTGCATGCACCAGTTCCCTCTTGCCTACTTCAAAATACTAGAAACAAAAATTGCAATTCTACAATTATAGTTGGAAATTTTAATAACCTTCTCTAAACAATAAAAAGAACTAGACAAAATAAAATCAGTAAACACACCGTCTTAACAAGACTATCAATCATGTAGACCTAATTGGTATTTATAGGCCCTTCACCCAACATTTGAGATAATGCAAATTCTCAAATTCTTTGAAATGTAACATGGCACATTCATCAAGATGGATACTGCTCCATAAAACTAGCCCCAACTGTATTTCTTAAAGAAATGAAATTATGCCAAGTATGCTCTTTGGCCATGGTGGAATTAGACTAGAAGCAATAAAATACGTAGGAAAACCCCAAATACTTGGAAATTAAACAAGATACTCCTAAAAATCACAGGGAAAGTTAGAAAATATTTTGAATGGAATACTTATGAAAATGGAACATATCAAAATTTGTGGGACATAGCTAAAACAGTGTTTAGAGGAAAATTTAGAGCTTTTAACAGTTTTTTTTTTAAACAAAAAGATCTAAAATCAATCGTCTACAAGTCAAGCTTAAGAAATTAGAAAAAGAAGAGAAAAAAATAAACCAAATAAGTAGAAGAAAATAAATAATAAAGATAAGAGCAGAAATCCATGCAATATAACGTGGACAAACAAAAAAGAAAAAAAAAATTTAAGATTGATATAATTTTAAAAACTCCAAAAACAAAACACAAGGCACAATACCAATATCAGAAAAATGGGACATCATCTCAGAATATACAAACATTAAAAGGATCATAAGGGAATGTTATGTACAACTTTAGCCAATAAATTTGACAATTTGGATAAAATAAATGAATGAGTTGAAAGACACAGATTACCAAACCAGACCCAAAAGAAGTAGAAAACTTAAATATCTCTGTATCAATCACAGAAACTGAATTCATAAATAAGAACCTTTGTATAAAGAAAGGATCCTTGGTGGTGCAGAGGATAAGAGCTTGGCTGCTAGCCGAAAAGTCAGTAGTTCAAATGCAGCAGCCACTCCTTGGAAACCCTACGGGGTAGTTCTACCGTGTCCTATAGTTGGGATCAACTCAGTGGCAACAGATTGGTTTTTCTTTCCTTTTTTTTTTTTTGGTTTGGTACAAAGAAAACTTCAGGCCCAGAGGTTTTCACTGATGATTCTCCTTAAATATTTAAGGAAGAAATAATGCTAATTCTAAACAAATTCTTTCAGAAAATAGAGGCGGAAGGAACATTTTTCCACTCATTTAATAAGGTTAGCATTACCCTGATAATAAAATAAAAGACATCTTTAGAATCTACACACCAAAATCCCATATGAACATAGATACTAAATTCCCCCCCCCAAAAAAAATTGTCAAATTGAATCCAGCAATATGTAAAAAAGATAACATATTATTATCAAGTGGAGTTTAGCACTTGAAAATAAATCAATAAATGTTGCCATGTTAACATACCAATGAAGAAAACTGTATGATTATTTCAATTAATGAGAAAAAGCATTTCATAAAACTCAACACCTATTTATGATAGAAGCTCTTAACAAATTAGGAAGAGAAGGAACTTTCCTCAGCCCAATTTAAGACTATCTATGAAAACCTACAGATAACATCATACTCAGTGTTGAAAAACGGAATGCTTTCTCCTAAGATCAGAAACAAGGCAAAGATTTTCACTTTTATCATGTCTATTTAGTCTTTTATTGTAGTCTTCACTGATGCAATTGGCAAGAAAAAGAATAAAGGACATACAGATTGGAAAAAGAAGTAGCAAAATTCTGTTTATCTATGTAAGTGTGATCATATATGTAGAACATTATAAAGAATCTACAAAAGTTTACTAGAAATAATAAGTGAATATAGAAAAATTACAGGATACAAGTAAATAACAAAGCCAATTGCATTTCTATATACAAGTAATTAAAAACTGGGAAAAAATAAATATTCCATTTATAATAGTAAAGAAAAGAAATAAATCTGAGGATAAATTTATCAAAAGATGTGTAAGACCTCTACACTGAAAACTACAAAATCTTGCTGCAAAAAGTAAAAGCAGACTGTTATGGATTGAATTGTATCCCCCCAAAAATGTGTGTCAACTTGGCTGGTCCATGATTCCCAGTATTGTGTGATTGTCCACCATTTTGTGGTCTGATGTGATTTTCCTATGTGTTATAAATTCTATCTCAATGATGCTAATGATGTGGAATTAGCAGTTATGTTAATGAGGCAGGACTCAATCTACAAGATTAGATGGTGTCTTAAGTCAATCTCTTTTGAGATACAAAAGAGAGAAGCAAGCAGAGAGACATGGAGACCTCATACCACCAAGAAAGCAGTGCCAGGAGCAGAGCACATCCTTTGGAGCCTGGGAACGTGCATAGGGAAGATCCTAGTCCAGGGGAAGATTGATGACAAAGACCTTCCTCCAGAGCTGACAGAGAGAGAAAGCCATCCCCTGGAGCCGATGCCCTGAATTTGCACTTCTAGACTACTAGGCTGTGAGAGAATAATCTTCTGTTTGTAAAGCCATCCACTTGTGGTATTTCTGTTGTACTAGGACTGGATAGCCAAGTCACAGACCTAAATAAATTGACAGATATCCACGTCCATGGATCAGAAGATTTAATGTTGCTAAGATGGCAATTCTCCCTAAATTTTTTTAGAGACTCAATTCAAAAGCAATCAGAATCCTAAGAGCTTGTTTGAAGCAATTAACAAGGTGCTCCTAAACTTTATAAGGAGAAGCAAAGGCTAGAATAACAAAATAATTTTGAGAATGAAGAACAAATTTGTAGGACTTACACTATCTAATTTTAAAATTTACTGTAAAGCTACAATATTCAAGATAATGAGGTATTGGTGTAAAATAGACAAATAGATCAATGAAACAGAATAGAGAATCCAGAAAGAGATCCCCACTTGTAGGGTTTTCATCAAAGAATTCAAAGTAATTAAACCTGTAAAAGATAGTCATTTAAACAAAGTGTGCTGAAACAATTGTATGTTTCTATAGATTAAAAAAAAAAACCTTGATTTTTACCTCACACCATATGCAAAAGTTAACTCATAAAGTATCATAGACCTACATATAACAGCTAAAATAATAAAACTTATAAATAAAGGATAGAAAAAAAAACCTTTGTGATGTTGAGTTAATTAAATATTTCTTAAATGGAACACAGAAATCATTGACTATAAAAGATAACGCTGATAAAATGGACTTATCAAAATTAAAAATGTATGCTTTTGAAAGACATGAGGAAGGAAATGAAAAGGCAAGTTGTAGACTGAGGGAAAGTTAAGCATATATGTGACAAATGGCTTGTGTCCAGAATCTATAAAGAATTCTTACAATCCTATGGTAAGCAAACACGATGAAAAATTTGGCAAAAGATTTGTACAAATTTTTTTACAGAAGGAGATATACAGATGATGAATAAGCATATGAAAACTTACTCAATATCTCTAGCCATCAGGAAAATGCAGATTAAAGCCACAATGAACTACCAATACACACATCCCCACTAAAAAAACAAAACAAAACGCATTGCTGATGAGTCAATTCTGACACATAGTGACACTATGGGATAGAGTACAACTGCCCCATCGGGTTTCTAAAGAATGGCTGGTGGGTTTGAACTCCAACATTTCTGTTAGCAGCAAAGCTCTTAACCACTGTACCACCAGAGCTCCCTCTGCCACCAGGGCTAGAATGGTTAAAATTTAAAGACTGCCAATATCAAGTGCTGGTGAGGATGTGGAGTACCAACTAGAACTCTCATACACTGTTAGTGGAAATGTCAGTCGTATAGTAACTTTGGAAAACAGTGTGACAGTGTCCTATCAGCTTAAATACACACTTAACATATGACTTAGCAATCTCATTCCTAGGTAATTTAGTGAGAAATTAAACATATATTCACATAGTCTTTTACGTAAATGTTTACAGCAGTGCTGTTTATAAGAGCTAAAAAGTAGAAACAACTGAATGTCCATCAATTGGTGAATCCATACTATGGATACCACTTACACTAACGTGGAACTAAATATTAATATATATAACATTAACGAATTTAAAAACATTATGCTAAGTGAAATAGGTCAAACCAAAGGACTATATACTGTATGATTTCATATATATTAAATTCTAGACAAGGCAAAACTTTAATGTCAGTAATAAGAATAGTGGTTGCCTGGAGCCAGGGATTGAAGGGAGGTATTGACAGCAAAGAAGCGTAAGGGAGCTTTTTAGGGTGATGTAAATAGTGTATATTGTCATTCTGGTGGTAGTTGCATGGTTGTATAGAATTGCCATGACTCACCAAAGTGTACACTTAAAAATGGGTGAATTTATTTTATATAAATTTATTTTAATAAAGCTAGGAAAAATTAAAACTGAATGATAATGGAAAAAAATACCAAAATTTGTTGGTTGAAGCTAAAGTAGTACTTAGAGGGAAATTTATGGTCTTAAATGTTAATGTGATAAAAGGAAGGTTTAAAATCAAGAATCTAAATTTGCATTTTAAAACACTACAAAAAGAGTAAAGTAAACCTAAAGTGATTAGAAGAAAGGAAAGAAAAAGAGGAAATAGAAAACAAATAATATAGAAAATTCTAAAAGACAAAAATTGGATCTTTGAAAATATTTTTAAAAATTGATAAAGAATTAGCAAGACTGATCAAAAACAAAGGAGAAAAATACAACTTAATTTTGGGAATGAAATAGTGGACATCACTAGAGATCTGACAGCCTTTAAAAAGATAATAAGGGAATATTATAAATCAGTTCATATCAATATATTCAATATCTCAGATAAAATGGACAAATTCCTTGAAAAATGTCTTTACCAAAATTGACAAAAGAAGTAATAGAAAGTCTGAAATGTCCAATATTAGTTTGAAAACTCAATTTGTAAGAAAAACCTTCTCATGAAGAAAACACCAACCCTACATGGTTCACTGGTTAGAAAATTCTTTCCAAAAACAGAGAACAAAGGAATGCTTTCCAATTTATTTTATGCGGCTAGCATAAGGAGCCCTGGTGTTACAGTGGTTAAAGCAATTGACTGCTAACTGAAAGGTTGGTAGTTTGAAATCACCAGCAGCTCTGCAGAAGAAAGATGTAACAGTCTGCTTCTGTAGAGATTTACAGCCTTGGAAACCCGATTGGGCCACTATGAGTTGGAATTGACTGGACGGCAGTGGTTAGCATAACCCTGATACCAAAACCTTTCAAGAACACTACAAGAAAGTAATAGATTAATATCCATTATGAACATAAATGCACATTTTTCCCAAAATATTATTAAATTAAAACAAATAATATACAAAAAGGGTGGTACACTTAAAACCAGTTAGGGTATATCCCAGGAATGCAAGGTTGGTTCAATACTCAAAAATCAATTACTGTATTTTACCACATTAACAAAATAAGTAAAAAAATATATAATCATCTCTATCAATTAAAAAAAAAAAAACTTTAGCAAAATTCAACATCCCCTCATGATAAAAACTCACAGCAAACTAGAAAAAATTTTCTTAACATAATAATAGGCATTTAATGAAAAATTTATAGTTAACAGCATACTTGATGGTAAAATAGTCATGCTAAATGGAAAATAGCCCTATTCATAAAGAAATTGAATTCATTCTGTAGAATTTTCCCATAATGAAATCCCTAGATTCAGATAACTTCACCGGTAAAATCAATTAAACACTTAGGAAAGAAATAACAAAGCTAATGGATTGGAAAAGAAGAAGCAAATCTGTCTTTATTTACAGGTGATCTGACTACTAGAACTAATAACAAGTTTGTAGTATATAGAGTCAATATACAAAAATCAATTCTATATATTAACAGAAAATCACTGGGAAATGAAATTTAAAAACCAACTCCATGTATAGTAATATCAAAAAACATAAAATACTAAGAATTGAATTTATTAATATAAGTGCGAGACCTCTGTACTCAAAACTATAAGAAACTTGCTGAGAGAAATAAAAGCAGACCTCAATAGTGAAGAGATAGAGATATACGACATTCATGAGCTGGAATATTTGGTAGTATTAAGAGTTTGATTCTCCTCAAATTGATCTATAAAATCAATGTAAATGCAATCAAAATCCCAACAAGCACCCCCCCAGAAAAAAAAAAAATTAGGAAGCTGATTACAAAATTTATACGCAACTGGAAAGTACTTAGAATAGTCAATTTGAAAAAGAACAAGTTGGAAGATGTACATTTTATCCCATGCCTTGCTTTAAAGCTATAGTAATCAAAACTCAAGGTAGCGGTGTAAAATAGTATACAGTATAAGGATAGGCAAATAGAGTAGAGTGCATCAGTAGCTTCGTACATAACTTAAAGTCAACTGAGTTTTGACAAAAATCACAATGAAATTTATGAGGATTGAATTTTCTGAAAAAAAAATAGTGCTAGAACAACTAGATAACAATACAGAGAAAAATAACTGAACCTCATCCCTTACCTCACATCATACACAAAAATTAATTTAAGATTGATCATTGGCCTTAAGGACAAGGTTAAGACTATAAAGCCTCTAGTAAAATCTGTAGAAAAGCACTTTTGGGACCTTGAGGTAGGCAAAGTTTATCAAAATTAAAATCTCCTGCTCATTAATAAATTCTTTAAAAAATGTGGAAAGGCAAGCCATTAACTCAACTTAATATATATGGCAAAGGACTTTTATCCATAGTATATAAAGAGTTCCTACAAGTACATAATAAAAAGACAACACAACTTTTTTTTCCCCCCAAAAATGGGCAAAAGACTTGAACAGACATTTCACAAAGAAGATACACAATTCACCAAGAGGGCATGAAAAGATACTCAGCATTATTAGTCATCAGAGAAATACAAATTAAAACCACAGTGAGATATTTCTCTATTCCTACCAGAACAACAAAAATCAGAAAGTTGATTGCTCCAAATATTGGCTGGAGCTTGGAGGCAAATGCTTTTCTCATCCGTTGCTGGTGGGAATATGTAATGATACAGGCACTAGGGAGGATTGTTAATTTCTTATAAAATTAAACTAGTAAACCTACACTATGATCTCGATCTCTAATACTACTCCTTTGTATTTACGAAGAGTAATAAGAATATATGTCTGCAAAAAGAATGGTACAAGAATAATTATAGCAACTTTATTTGAAATAGCTCTAAACTGGAAAAAAAAAATCCAAATGTTCATCAACAGAAGAAGGGATAAACAATTTGTTATATATTCATACAAGAAAATACTACCTAGGAATGAAACAGGAAGAACTACTGATGTACACAATACTATGGACGCACCTCATAGATATTATGCCAAATGAAGAAGGCACACATTCCATTTACATGAAGTTCAAAAACAGGCAGAATTAATTGATCATAATATAAATCAGGGAAACCCTCATGGCATAGCGGTTAAGCGCTACGGCTGCTAACCAAAGGGTCGGCAGTTCGAATCCGCCAGGCACTCCTTGGAAACTCTATGGGGAGGTTCTACTCTGTCCTATAGGGTCTCTATGAGTCGGGATCGACTCGATGGCGCTGGATTTGGTTTGGTTTTTGGAATATAAAATCAGAACAGTAGTTGTCTACGGGGAGGATTGACTATTAAAGGTACAGGAGAACTTTTTTGAAACTACTGAAATAATATCCTCTGTCATGACCGAGTTATTGGTTATATGGGTATATAAATTTGCCAAAGTTCGCTAAGTTATACACTTAAGGTTTGTACATTTCAAAGTATGTAAATTTTCTCTCTACAAAATAGAATAAACTGAAATGTTAGAATAAGAAAAAGGAGATGTAGGGAACAGTTTAGATATTATCACGTTAATTTTATTTTTCCCTCCATTTTTTTTTTTTTACTTATCCTTGGGCTATTGCTTTCTCCTTTCTTACTCCTCCACTCTTATGCCAGGAAGTTTATATTAGTTTAGTTGATAATTCTCTATTTTAAATTACTAATCTAAAGCTCTTTGGTTTTGTTGATGTGAGCTAGTTGAGTTCTTTAGGATCAGAGACTATTTAATGTCAAGAAATGTTAGTTAATATTGATTAGATTCACAATAAGTTCTAGAAAGTACTCTAAACATTGTATGTGCAATATTTTCTTTATTCTCACAAAAACTGTATGAGGCTCATATTATTTATAGGAAAGTGAGCTGAGGTTTAAAACAAAAAAACCAAACCCATTCCTATCGATGGATTCTGACTCATAGCAACTCTATGGGGAAGAGTAGAACTGCCCTGTACGGTTTCCAAGGCTGTAATTTCTACGGAAGCAGACCGCCAAATCTTCCTTCTGCGGAGCCACTGGTGGGTTCAAACTGCCAACTGTTCGGTTAGCAGCTGAGTGCTTAACCACCACCCTACCAGGGCTCCTAGCTGAAGTTTAGAGGGGTTAAATGACTTGCCCAAAGGCACACAGTTAATTAGTGTCAAAGTTAGACTAGAACCCAGTTTTGCTGGACTCTTTTCATCCTACCCAATTCAGGTAGCACTACAGAGAAACATTCCTCCCGTAATTTCCCACCCAAAACTGTGTTCATGTCTCACCTTCACTTCTTTTGGTTACCATGTTGTTTGTCAGTTCATTAATTTTTAAAATCCTTCAACAAGGATTTACTGTATTGAGCATTTCATGCCAGGAATGTGTTAGATGCCTACTGGAGAGATGTTCGAAATCTAATGTGAAGACAGAAAAATTCTGATAAGTACTGTCTTAGTTACCTAGTCCTGCTGTAAAACAAATACCACAAGTGGGTGGCTTTAAAGAACAGAAATTAATTTTTGCACAATTCTGGTGGCTAAAGTCCAAATCAGGGTCTCGGCCTTGTTTATTTCTCGTTTTTGGTAGCTCGGGGCATTCTTTGGTTCCTTGGTTTGTAGATAGTTCTCACATGGTATCTGTCTTCCCCTATGTGTATCTGACTCTGTGTATTCTTCTTTTTTTTTTTTTTTTTAATAACTCAGAAGTCAGATCTACCCTTTATTGGTATGACCTCAACTGATTGATTGACTATATTATATCAGATTACATTATGGAAAAGTCATTACATTACAGTACATTAGATGTAAGGTAATTATGTTAAGCTACATTACGGAAGATAATCTGCTCTATCCAAGGCCAACTGATTTAATCATACCTACAGGTACAAGGATGAGGAATTCAGCACTTACTTGGGGGGACATAGTTCAATTCATAACACATAACAGGTACTATGATAAAGGAAAGCATAGTGTGAGATGAAAATGAACCTCCACAGGAATACCTAAAATAGATTGTGAGACCAGGAGGCAGGCTGGGGCAGAAGAATCTTCCTGGAAGAGATGAGGCCTACACCAAGTTTGCCAGGTGGGTTTTCAGGGGAGAGATGATCCAGGCAGAAGGAACAGCTCATGCCCTAACGTGGCATCATGCAAGAATGTGGTATTTTCTGGAACTGCACATAATTTTGTTCAACAGGCATGTCGAGCTTCAATAGTAAATCAAATAAAAGTGGAGACAGGAGAATTAAATGGGGGTTAACCCATGAAAGTCCCTGTAGGCTTGGCTAAGATATTTGAATTTTATCCTGAGGCAAAGACAGGACCTTCAAGGATTTAAGGCCCTTAAGCAAAGAGACTTTAACATATTTGTGTTTTGGAAAGATCACTCCAGCAGGATTAGGGAGAAAGGTAGGGTCAAGATACTGTTGCAATAATATTGGCAAAGCTTCACTCACAGCACAAGATGACCGAAGTAAGACTATGGTAGCAGTGAAGAAAGATGAGAGAGAGAAAAGAAGACAGAGTTGGCATATCTGTCCACATTTCAGTTAGTCAGAATGAGATGTCTTTCTCTTAACCTCCCTTTGTTGTTCTAAAAATCCCAGGCTTGCACCTACCAAGATGAGAATGCCAGAAAAGCAGATTTTGCCAACAAAGACAAGTTGATTTAAATGCCTGTGAAATATCCAAATAAAGCTCTTCAGAAGACAATCAATAAATATTGACAAATGAGCATGGAGCAGAGAAGCAACCGGCCTGTGTGATACTCTTTCCTTACCTTGGATAGAGCCTAAAGCACGCGTACCCCAACTATCCCTAACGATTATATGGTACTCCATAGTTATCCAAATTGTTCTCTAAGGGGTAATTTGGTTGTTCTTCAACAGGAGTACGCTACGCTTTTGTCTCACTTTCAATGACACCATTATCCATAGATTAATAACCTTGATATGAATTTTCAGAAATAAGGCTGCTGGTCAGATGAAATTTATTGATTCTCTAACAAAAACTATATTCACTGACCAAAAGAATTAAATCAGTTAAGCCATTTTCCTTAAGAGAAGGAAAATATGCATGTATAAAATGCCCTGCTCCCTTTTTCTTGCCCTTTCTTCTCTTCTCTGATTTTTTCTTTTCTTTCTTTCCTTTCTTCATTTCTTCTCACTCCCTCCCTTCTTTTTTCCTTTCTTCCCCCCACTCCCTCTCCTCTTCCATCCATTTTTCCTTCCTTTCTCTTTTCATCTCTTATTTACTCTGGGTGAAAAAATCTTGAACTGACTCCAATGATCAGTTGTAGCACAAACATTATCCCAAAAAACCAAACCCATTGCGGTTAAGTCGATTCCCACTCATAGCACAAACATTGAAAACCCAGTGAAAAATTATTGGGTTTTTAATGTTTGTGCTATGAGTCAGAATAGCACAAACATCAGGAACTCTAAAATCTGGAGTCAGATGCATATATGATACTGAATTTGACATTCCCATGTTGAGTTTCATCAAATATCCCCTTCTTACCACCTTTGCTCTTCAAATGACCCACGGTTTGACTTCTGCAGGATGGATTACATTATCTTTCCCAGTTGGTATGCAGATATCACCTCATGGAAAGAAGTTTAAAAATAATTGTAAGCTCATCAGAAGTAGCAGTATCTGGGTAAGGATGCTGGATGAAGGAGAGTGGCCATGGGGGATGAGAGAGTGCACGTGTTCCCACTTATCAGAGAGGGCTTTAAAACTGTGCCAAGCTTAGCCACTGGTGGACCAATGTCGAGAAAGCACATGAGCACAAATCCCCACATCTGACTGTGACAAAATACTTTGGCTAAAGCAATAAAACAATATTAAGGTAACCTATTTAGGGACTTTCAATCATTGATGCTTTGCAGCCAACACATGATATACAACTGATGAAAAGAACAATGTACTGGGAAACCAGCCATGAACTCAAGTTATGTGTTTTCCATTGACTTGGTGTAAGAGTTAAAAATACTTTTAATTCATCTGCTCTTCAATATCCTGCCCCATCAGTGAGTGAAACAATACTTGCTACCTCACAAGATTTTACGAGAATTTACTGAGACAGCTTTTATGGAGAGTTTCCAATATAAATTGATTTTTTTTATCTATTATTATTTTATCTATTATTATTATTATGAAATAATTTTCAGAATCAGAGGATATTTAATAAGGAAGCAAGATGCAAAAGACTGAATTTTTGGTGAGAGATGTTTTTGCATAAAATGCTGATCTCCTCCTAAAACTTTACATAAGACAGTGAACATTTTAATTCTTTGTGAAGAGCATTACTGTGACTAACTTCCTGCACAGACATTTCTTGGCTTGGCTCATGTGGAATAAATATCACATGGAACATCAATTAATAGAATAAAAACGTAAAGTATGAAAATAGATTTTAATTTCTTAAAAATATCACAAAGTCATTTTTTTTTTTTTTTAAACCAGTGGAGATTAACCTCATGGCAGATTTAAGGGTATTGGACCACTAATGTGATGGAATTATATCAATCATTTTATATTTTTAAGTTTTGTTTTATTTTTATAGCATGCATTTAATTGCTGAAAGCAATATTACTTATGTTTAGCTTCTGTAACTCTTATGCAAAGATCGTAATGCCTATGCAGGCTTATGTAAATCAAGATACAGAAGGTCATTGGGAATCAAGACCTCTTTAACTTTTAGATTTTAGCTCCAGTCACATATTGGCAGTGGATTTGGACAGTTTTCAAATTTCAGGTTTTGCTAACAAGAGCTCTTCAAACAAACAAATCAAAAGCCTCTGAATAAATTCAGTAAGTCCTAGAACATAGCCTCCAGGCAAGCAAATCTAGTTCATTGAGGACAAAGATTGGGTCAGTGGTAAGTGAACCATTACACACAACCCACACGACTAGGCTCTATTCAAATATTAATGGAGTCAACATTAAAGCATTCTTTCAGTAGTGATAAGTAGATCTCAGAAACATATTAGTAATAGTCAGGTTTTATTTCTTTAAAACCCATGTGCAGAGATCGAGGTAATTTTTCCATAAGAGATAACAATCTACTTAATATTCAGCTCACTAGAGATACTAGCGGCTAAGTTGGCAATTAAAGCACAGACACACGAGACCACATACAAAGAAAGCACTGCAGCTGTTGCCCTTTATCATCTAGTCAGCTGGTTGAAGCGGAAGACAGTTAACTGCAGAACAACCAGGCTTTCTCTAGGAGATACTACAACGGGATCTTGACGTTGAAGAACCCAAAGGCAATGAAATGAAACGCTGCTGTATTTCATATTGCTGTTTACTAACCAATAAATCTCATTTAAGAAACCTCATTTAAGATACCTGTACTTATGTTAGGGACAAACATAGTCAACTATGCTACCTCTATTGTTATGGGAAGGAGCCCTGGTGGTGCAATAATTAAGTGCTAGGCTGCTAACCTAAAGGTTTATGGTTTAAACCCACCCAATGGCAGAGAAGGACCTGGCAATTCGCTCCTGTAAAGATTAGATCAAAACCAAAACCAAACCTGTTGCCATCGAGCTGGACTCATAGCGAGCCTGTAGGAGAGAGTAGAACTGCCCCATAGTGTTTCCGAAGCTGAGGCCTTTAAGGAAGCAGACTGCCACATCTTTCTCCAGAGGAGCAGCTGGTGGTTTGGACCATCAACCTTTCAGCTAGCAGGCCAGCTCTCCTTTTACCGTCAATAACTAATGCCAAAAAGAGATGTGACCAACCTTTCAGCTAGCAGCCCAGCTCTCCTTTTGCTGTCAATTACTAATGCCAAAACGAGATGTGACACGCCTAGGTGTTCTGGATGCAGTCCTAAGGATTGCAAGAATTTCTTGGGCTAAGCTTGGGCTCAGCATTCCTTAGCAGGTGAGATGTACTCTGGTTAAGATGGACTCACCCTCTGGGCCTGTAGGCAGCACACAGATTAACACAGATGCAGTCCTCAGGCCATCATAGCCCTCAGCCTCCGCCTGCCACTGACTCTCCCCTGCTTCCTGTGGAGAACTCCAGAACTGAGGAAGCTGAGATAGTGAGTGGGTGGAGAATGTGGCAGGAATCCTAACATCCTTACTTAAGGAAGCTCTTAGCAAGTACCCATCTGCCTTCAGGGAAGAGAACATAATTCATTTTAGTCTTTCAAATTCAATTTTCCTAACCAAATCCTGTCACCAGCAATCTGTGTCCTAATGTCTTTCTTAGTAACAGCAGCATTTCCCCTGTGGACTTAGTTTTAAATGTTCTTTCCTGAGCAATCCAGTGAAGACTGAGAGGAACCCAGATACTTATCCACCACATTTTATTTCCTTAATGAGTAATGATGACATTTCCTTGGCTATTTAAATGCACTTTCTAAGTCAGGTAGGCCCCAGTGGCGTCAGTAAGGGGGTGGTAATAGTTAATCAACAACAAGTAATTCTAAGCACTTAATCATACTTAAAACTGACTATTAATGAAGCTTATAAACCATTTTACAGCTCTGAAAGTGAATTTCTCTGCAGGCTTAGAGAGTATTAAGCCATTTAGATTTTACCAAACAAATATTATTCATGCTTTAATGCCTGGGAAAAGAGATTTAGAAAATGAGGTTAATACTCAGTTGTCCCTCGCTAAGTTCAGAAATTACTTACTCCATCTGGGAAGCTCTGAGCTCAGGATAACCATTTTTCAAATTATTCCCAAACTTAGTGAACATCAGTGACCTACTTTCATTTTATTATTAAAAAAAAAAAGGATGCAAATTGGAGACGTCAAGGAATAGCTTTGCTTTAATGTTGGCATTTAAGATAAATAGGTCACGTTTTCTTTTTCTCAGCAGTTACTGATCCGCAGGAAAATGAATCGAAAAACAGACTATTTCACTTTAGCACTTTTTTTAATAAAGAGATTAATATAAATGGCCTTTTTTTAAACTAGTTTTTAAAATAAAAGATTGAATAATGGAACTTATTTGACAAATAGAGTAATATGTTAAAAAGCTTTTAATTTCATAGCTATAAAAGATTAAAAAAGTAGACGATTAAGAAGAAAGAGGATACAGACAGACTGTGAACATTATCAAACCCTCCCCCAAATTAAAGCTAATGTTGCTTTTTTTTTTTTGGTAAAAAGGCAGATAGCAACTGTGCTAATGCTTTACAGATCACAAATGATCTCTGTTGCATATTGTTTTTTCTTGTCTTTTTTCTCTTTTTTTCTCCTTAAATATGTTTAAAAAAAAAGAAAATTCTTACCTCATGCTTGTACAGAAACAAGGAGTGGGCCGAATTTGGCCCGCAGGTGACATAGTTTGCTGACCTCTCCTTCGGATTTCAGGAACCTCTGCGTGATACAGACAGTTAAGTGCTTGACTACTAGCTGAAAGATTTTCTGTTTGAACCCGTCCAGAGGTGCTTTGGGAGACAAGCCTGGCCATTTGCTTCTGAAAGGTTAAAAAAAAATAAACACCTTTGAAAATTCTATGGAGCAGTTCTACTCTGCACACATGGGGTCGCCATGAGTCAGAGTCCCCTAGAGGGTGACTAAAAAGTTTCGATTTTAGAATAAGGCAAATATTGCCAGAATTTATTCACTAGTATTGTACATGAAGTTTGCAAGTAAAAGAGCTCTTGACGTGAAACTTACTGTTTTTAATAGAAAAGGTTATAGAGTTCCTCATTGGAAAATGGAAATCAATGTGTAAAATCTCTCTTTACCAAGATAAAGGGCTTTCTTTCAATGAGTGACTTCTCCATTTTATGGCCTTTTAATTAAAATAGCTCTGAAAGCCCTGTTGTATATTTCCAACTCCAGGAATAAAATCACCCCTGAGAACCTCACCTGCAGGCAGGATATCACCTGCAGTTTGAGGGCTTCCTAATGGGAACCATTGTTTCTTAAACTGGATTTGAGGCCACACAAGTTCTCTACAAAATTTTTAAGTTTTGTGTTTTCATTTCTATGGATAATAAAACTAATGTGATCAAATTCAATCTTCCGGGTGATCACTTTCTAAATTTGTATACAGTCACAGAAATTCAGTGACCTCTAAATTCAAGAACTCTGGCTACTAATAGGTATAAAAAAAATAGCAGTCAAAAACAATGATATCCTAGCACTCTGTATATAGGAAGGCTTTGCTACAGTTTACTTAAAAAAGAGTAATGGATAAATGCAGACACCACACACTTCAGCAGTAGTAATATCTGCATGCTAACCTGAAGGAGATACTCTATAGTAGTAAGAGCCACGAGTGTGTTGCTTGTTGTTGATGTTGTTGTTAGGTGCTGTCGAGTTGGTTCCGACTCATAGCGACCCTATGCACAACAGAATGAAACACTGCCTGGTCCTGAGCCATCCTCACAATCGTTGTTATGCTTGAACTCATTGTTGCAGCCACTGTGTCAATCCACCTCATTGAGGGTCTTCCTCTTTTCTGCTGACCCTGTACTCTGCCAAGCATGACGTCCTTCTCCCGGGACTCATCCCTCCTGACAACAAGTACAAAGTATGTAAGACGCAGTCTCACCGTCCTTGCCTCTAAGGAGCATTCTGGTTGTACTTCTAAGACAGATTTGTTTGTTCTTTTGGCAGTCCATGGTATATTCAATATTCTTTGCCAACACCACAATTCAAAGGCATCAACTCTTCTTCGGTCTTCCTTATTCATTGTCCAGCTTTCACAGGCATATGAGTGTGATTGAAAATACCATGGCTTGGGTCAGGAGCACCTTAGTCTTCAAGGTGACATCTTTGCTCTTCAACACTTTAAAGAGGTCCTTTGCAACAGATTTACCCAATACAATGCGTCTTTTGATTTCTTGAGTGCTGCTTCCATGGCTGTTGATTGTGGATCCAAGTCAAATGAAATCCTTGACAACTTCAATCTTTTCCTCATTTATCATGATGTTGTTCATTGGTCCAGTTGTGAGGATTTTTGCTTTCTTTATGTTGAGATGCAATCCATACTAAAGGCTGTGGTCTTTGATCTTCATTAGTAAGTGCTTCAAGTCTTCTTCACTTTCAGCATACAAGGTTGTGTCATCTGCGTAATGCAGGTTGTTAATGAGTCTTCCTCCAATGCTGATGCCCCGTTCTTCTTCATATAGTACAGCTTCTTGTATTATTCCTTCAGCATACAGATTTTTTTTTTTTTAATACAGATTGAATAGGTATGGTGAAAGAATACAACCCTGGCGCACACCTTTCCTGACTTTAAACCAATCGGTATCCCCTTGTTCTGTCCAAGTACATTGCTAGCGGTGGTTTAACTTCTGCAAAGCCGTATCATCGACCACAGTCAACTATTCTAGATAACATGAATTTTACTGAATTTGGGCTACGTAGCTAATGTCTAAATTTATTTTGGTTTTTCATATGTACCAGTTGCCATCAAGTAGATCCTAACTCAGGGTAACCCCGTACGTTGCAGAGTAGAGGAGCTGCTCTCCATAGAGTTTTCATGGCTTTGACCTTTTGGAAGTAGATTGGCAGGCCTTTCTTCCAAGGTGGGTTTGAACCACCAACCACCAACTAGGTTACTAGCCTAGTGCTCAGTGTCACCCAGGTATTCCTTTATTATTCGTACAAGAAGTACAATGTTGTTGTTGTTGTTAGGTGCCATCGAGTTGGTTCTGACTCATGGTGACCCTATGTACAACAGAACGAAATGCTTCTCGGTCCTGCACCATCCTCACAATTGTTGTTATGCTTGAGCCCATTGTTGCAGTCACTGTGTCAATCCATCTCATTGAGGGTCTTCATCTTTTTTGCTGACCCTCTACTTTACCAAGCATGAGGTCCTTCTCCAATGACTAATCCCTCCTGATAACATATTCAAAGTATGTGAGACGTAGTCTTGCCATCCTGGCTTCTTAGGAGCATTCTGGTTGTACTTCTTCCAAGACAGGTTTGTTCACTCTTTTGGCAGTCCATGTTATATTCACATTGAAAATGCTGTGGCTTGGGTCAGGCTCACCTTAGCTTTCAAGGTGACATCTTTGCTTGTCAACACTTTAAAGAGGTCTTTTGCAGCAGATTTGCCCAATGCAATGATTCATTTGATTTCTTGACTGCTGCTTCCATGGGTGTGGATTGTGGAACCAAGTAAATGAAATCCTTGACAATTTTAATCTTTTCCCTGTTTATCATGATGTTGCTTATTGGTCCGGTTGGACTTTTGTTTTCTTTATGTTGAGGTGTAATCCATACTGAATGCTCTGGTCTTTGATTTTCATCTGTAAGTGCTTCAAGTCCACTTCACTTTCAGCAAGCAATTTTGTGTCATCTGCATAACATAGGTTGTTAATGAATCTTCCTCCAATCCTGATGCCCCGTTCTTCTTCATAGAGTCCAGCTTCAAGGATTATTTGCTCAGCATTCAGATTGAATAGGTATGGTGAAAGGATACAACCCTGACGCACACCTTTCCTGACTTTAAACCAATGCAGTATCCCCTAGTTCTGTTGGAATGACTGCCTCTTGAACTATGTACAGGTTCCTCATGAGCACAATTAAGTGTTCTGGCATTCCCACTCTTTGTAATGTTATCCATAATTTGTTATGATCCACACAGTTGAATGACTTTGCATAGTCAATAAAACACAGGTAAACATCTTTCTGCTATTCTCTGCTTTCACCCAGCATCCATCTGAAATCAGCAATGATATCTCTGGTTCTACCTTCTCTTCATAATCCGGCTTGAACTTCTGGTAGTTCCCTGTCTATGTACTGCTGCAGTATATCGCTTTTGAATGATATTAAGCAAAATTTCAGTTGCATGTGATATTAATGATATTGTTTGATAATTTCTACATTCAATTGGATCACCTTTCTTGGGAATAGGCATAAATATGGATTTCTTCCAGTCAGTTGGCCAAACTAGGAAAAAGGACATGGCGGTCTATTTCTGAAAAGAATTAGCCAGTGAAAACCTCATGAATAGCAGTGGAACATTGTCTGATATAGTGCCAGAAGATGAGCTCCCCAGGTTGGAAGATACTCAAAATACCACTGGTGAAGAGCTGCCTCCTTGAAGTAGAGTCAACCTTAATGACATGATCGATGTCAAACTACTGGGACCTTCATTTGCTGATGTGGCTTCACTCAAAATAAGAAGAAACAGCTGCAAACACCTATTAATAATTGGAACTTGTACGAAGTATGAATCTAGGAAAATTGAAAATTGTCAAAAAGCAAATGGAATACATCTACATTGATATCCTAGGCATTAGTGAGCTGAAAAGGACGGGTATTGGCCAGTTTGAATCAGTTGTTCAAATGGTCTACTATGCCGAGAATGACAACTTGAAGAGGAATGGTGTTGCATTTATTGTCAAAAAGAACATTTCAAGATCTATCCTGAAGTACAATGCTGTCAATGATAGGATAATATCCACATGCCTACAAGAAAGACCAGTGGATACAACTATTATTCAAATATACACACCAACCACTAAGGCCAAAAATGAAGAAACTGAAGATTCTTACCAAGTTCTGCAATCTGAAATTGATCAAGCTTGCAATCATGATGCACTAATTACGGGTGATTGGAATGCAAAAGTTGGAAACAAAGAAGAAGGATCTGTAATTTGAAAATGTTGCCTTGGTGATAGAAATAACGCCAAAGATCACATGACAGAATTTTGCAAGACCAACAAATTCTTCATTGCATGTACATTTTTTCCCAACGTAAACAGTGACTATAAACATGGACCTTATCAGATGGAATACACAGGAATCAAATCAATTACATACATGGAAAGAGATGAAGGAAAAACTCACTATCTTCAGTCAGAACAAGGCCAGGGCCTGACTTAGGAACAGATCATCAATTGCTCATTTGCAAGTTCAAGTTGAAACTTAAGAAAATTAGAACAATTCCACGAGAGCTAAAGTACGACCTTGAGTACATCCCACCTGAATTTAGAGACCATACCAAGAAAATATTTGATGAATTGAACTCTAATTACCAAAGACCAGATGAGTTCTGGAATGACCTCAAGGATGTCATGAGAAGAAAGAGGTCGTTAAAAATAGAGGAAAGAAGGAAAAGACCAAAATGAATGTCAGAAGAGACTCTGAAACTTGCTCTTAAACATCAAGAGAAACTAAAGCAAAAGGAAGAAATGATTACATGAAAGAACTGAACAGATTTCAAAGTGCAGCTCCAGAAGACAAAGTCAAGTATTATAATGACATGTGCAAAGAGCTGGAGATAGAAAACCAAAAAGAAAGAACCTGCTCGGCATTTCTCAAGCTGAAAGAACTGAAGAAAAAAATTCAAGCCTTGAGTTGCAGTACTGAAGGATTCTACAGGGAAAATATTGAATGATGTAGAAAGGATCAAAAGAGGATGGAAGGAATACACAGAGTTACTGTAACCAAAAAGAATTGGTTGATGTTCAACCATTTCAGGAGGTAGCATGTTGTCTTAGTCATCTAGTTCTGCCATAACAGAAATATCACAAGTGGATGGGTTTACCAAACAGAAGTTTATTCTCTCACAGTCTAGCAGGCTAGGTGTCCAAATTCAGGGCGTCAGCTCCAGGGGAAGGCTTTCTCTGTTGGCTCTGGAGGAAGAGCCTTGTCATCAATCTTCCCCTGGACAAGGAGTTTCTCTGCACAGGAACCCCAGGTCCAAAGGATGCTCTCTGCTCCTGGCACTGCTTTCTTGGTGGTATGAGGTCCCCTGGTTTCTCTGCTTGCTTCTCTCTTTTATATCTCAAAAGAGATTGGCTCAAGACACAATCCAATCTTGCAGCTTGAGTCCTGCCTCATTAACATAACTGACACCTGTCCCACCTCATTAACATCATAGAGGTAGGATTTACAACACATAGGAAAATCACATCAGTTGACAAAATGGTGGACTATCACACAATACTGGGAATCATGGCCTAGCCAAATTGATACACTTATTTTCAGGGACACAATTCAATCCACGGCACATGTGATCAAGAACTGATGGCACTGAAGAAAGATGTCCAAATTGCACTGAAGGGAGTGGGGTAAACAAGGCTCCAGGAATTGATGGAGAACCAACTGAAATGTTTCAAAACACAGATGCAGCACTTTAAGTGCTCACTTACCTACATCAAGAAATTTGGAAGAAACTTCCTGGCTAACAGACTGGAAGTGATCCATATTTGTGCTTATGCCAAAGAAAGTTGATCCAACAGAATGTGGAAACTATCAAACAGCATCATCAATATCACACACAAGTAAAATTTTGCTGAAGGTCATTCACAAGCCATTGCAGCAGTTCATCAACAAGGAAGTGCCAGAAGTTCAAGCTAGATTCAGAAAAGTACATGGAACAAGGCGTATCATTGCTGTTGTCAGATGGCTCTTGGCTGAAAGCAGAGAATACCGGAAAGATGTTTACTTGTGTTTTATTGACTATGCAAAGGCATTCCCTGTGGGCATCATAACAAATTATGGATAACATTACAAAGAATGGGAATTCCAGAATACTTAATAGTGTTCATGAGAAACCTGTACATAGATCAAGAGGCAGTTGTTTGAACAGAACAAGGATACTGCATGGTTTAAAGGAAAGATGTCCATCTGGGTTGGATCCTTTCACCATACTTATTCAATCTGTATGCTGAGCAAGTAATCCTAGAAGCTGTATTATATAAAGAAGAATGCGGCATCAGGATTGGAGGAAGACTCATTAATAACCTGCAATATCCAGATAACACAACCTTGCTTTCCAAAAACTAAGAGGACTTGAAGCGTTTACTGAGGAAGATCAAAGGTCAAAGCCTTCAGTGTGGATTACAACTCAACATAAAGAAAACAAAAATCCTCATAACTGGACAAAAAAAGCAACATCATGATAAATGGAGAAAGACTGAATTTGTCAAGGATTTCATTTTACTTGGATCTATAATCAACACCCAGTCAAGTAAAAAACCAAAGCCCACTGCCATCGGGTTGATTCCGACTCATAGCCACCCTGCGGGACAGAGTAGAACTGCTCCGTAGAGTTTCCAAGGCGCGCCTGGCGGATTCGAACTGCTGACCTTTTGGTTAACAGCCGTAGCACTTAACCACTACAGTGTTTCCCCCAGTCAAGTAGTCGTCCAGAAATCAAAAAACTTATTGCACTGGGCAAAGTTGCTGCAAAAGACTTTAAAGTGTTGAAAAGCAAAGATGTCACTTTGAGCACTAAGGTTCAAGCCATGGTACTTTCATTTGCATCATATGCATATAAAAGCTGGACAGTGAATAGAGAAGAGCAAAGTAGAATTGATGTCTTTGAATTATGGTGTTGGCAAAGAATATTGACTATACCATAGACTGCCAAAAGAATGAATAAACCTGTCTTGGAAGAAGTACAACCAAAATACTCCTTAGAAGCAAGGATGGTGAGACTACTTCTCACATACCTTGGACATGTTACCAGGAGCGATCAGTCCCTGGAGAAGCACATCATGCTTGGTAAAGTAGAGGGTCAGCGAAAAAGAGGAAGACCCTCAATGAGATGGATTGGCACAGTGGCTGCAACAATGGGCTCAAGCATAAGAATGACTGCGAGGATGGCAAAGGACCAGGCAGTGTTTCCTTCTATTGTACATAGGATTGCTATGTGTAGAAACCAACTGGACGGCACCTAACAAAACATAACAACATATATATATATATATATATATATATATATATATATATATATATATATATATATCTTAATAATGAAGATATAATAGCCTATCCCAGGTGATATTTGACAGAACAAATTTCAGAAACTCAGTAATTGAGATAATCATGTTGAAAATTATTAACAGATGATGACTGAAACTTAAGTTACCAATCTCTCCAAAATACAGTCTTCTGTATACTACCAATTGTCTTGAATAAATGTCGAGCAATTGCTTGTTGCATAACTTTAAAAAAATTTGACTTTGTTTTTGTTATCTGAATATTGTGTATTGCTAAGAACATGCAAACAAGATCTTTTTTTTTAGTTCTCATTCATTTTACATCTAAATCTGGCAGCATTAAAGAATAAAATTTTTTTAAAATGTGAATAGTCTCTCACTGGATTCAAATTAGATGAATTAGTCTGCATTTTTAGTGGTTAAACTTGTTTACGCAGTTATTGCCTAAGTTTAAATATAACCTAATAGCTGACTCTGCGTTCGTAGGCTAGGCTGGTTTCCTGGTTAACATGTTATCGGGATCCCAGGAAGTATTCTGACTACGCAGTTCTCTATTTTACTTTTCACAAGCATAACCTGGAACTTTGGTCTCAACACTAAAATAGAAGTTCCCTTTGGGCATTTCTGCATTTTTTTGTTCTAATTTTTTGAAATGTTATATAAATACAGTCCCTCCTTTTTAAGAAGGAAGGAAAGAGAAAAAAAACAGCTCAAATTTTTTGGTCTCAGGCTGTCTTTACATTCTTAAACATTATCGAGGGAACCGAAGAGTTTTTGTTTATGTGGATAATACCTATTGCCATCTAATCATATTAGAAATGAAAATAAAGAAATTAAAAATACACTTATTTATTTATTTTAAAATAATGACAAACTAGTTACTTGTTAGCATGAGTAACGTATTTTCCTGAAAAAAAAAAGCTGTATTTTCCAAAACTAAAAAAAAAAAAAATTGGAGGATGATGTGGCTTTACTTTTCATTTGTGCACATCTCTTTAATGTCTGGCTTAAAAGATAGCTGGATTCCCATAACTGCTTCTGGATTCAATTTGTGGCATTATGTTGTTTTGATTAAAGTATATGAAGAAAATTTGGCTCCACACAGATACGTACCTGGAAAAGGGAGTAGTATTTTAGTAGAACTTTCAGATAATTATGGCTAGTCTTCCGGTGCTATCCTAAAACTAAACAGGTGGCAGTTTCTTAAAGGCTGGTTGCAACATGAAATCTGAAACTATATCAATGAAATGTTCATACCCTGTTACATAAAAATTCACTGCTCTATCTTGTACCTTAAATGGATATTTTACTCATGTTTTTTGTAACATCAAGCATTGATCATTTGGAAAATTTGGTTCACTGAGATGTGCAGATCTTGTGTATATTAACGCATGTCATTAAAGAATATATATATGTATATATATAAGAATATGTATAATCACATCCATTAAAATCATCACCAACCTCAACAGAGAAAAAGAAAGTTTTGGGAAGCTGTCAAGCTCACAATGGCAGCTACAAGTTTTCAAAAATTATAATTTTCACCTAAAAGCTCAAATTTTATCATTGACAGCAATTTTTTTTTATTTTTTGAATCAAAAGACCCACTTTATTCATTTTCAAAAAATGTCTACCAAACACTGAAGTTTAACCACAGTTTTTCAATTGTTCTTTTAAGTAAGAACATTGGCATGAAAAAAGTGGATAGTTTAACCTGTAACTCAATAACACAACTGATTTCACCTGAGATAGCCATCATACTTCAGTAGGCTGCAGAAGTGCTTTATGTGTACTTCCCATTGTTTCTCATGGAACATCATATTTAAAGGTTGAGATTTAACAATAGTAATACTTACGCTTCATCTAGGGCATTCTTAAGTGAAACCGGCATTTTTTTTTTTTTAATATAAGTCAATGGTAGCTAATATAGGGTGTAATGACTACCAGTACAGTTGGATGCTACTGCTCTGAGTTGTATAAAGGTACCAGCAGTTTTACTCACCACTGCTTTTGCACCACTGTTAGTACAAATGTCAAACAGTGAAAAAGCAAATAATAAGTGAAAAAGGGGTTTGCATACCACACTTCAAGAACTGATTTTTACTATAAAACCAAACCCAACCCATGGCTGTCAAGTCGATTCCAACTCATAGTGACCCTATAGGACAGAGTAGAATTGCCTCACAGGGTTTCCAAGGAGTGGCTGGTGGATTCAAACTGCCAACCTTTTGGTTAGGAGCCAAACTATGTGGACACAGTTATATTAGAATTTCAGATTAAGCACCAACGATGAGAAAAATAAGGCTAAATATATCCACATCCTAAAGAGTTTTGATAGATAAATCCATCTTAGAAATACCAAACAAGAGCTGAACTAATTGGATTAAGATGCCAGAATACTTTTTGGCCTAGTGGAAGATTCTGGGTCCATTACCAAGAAACCTCAAGCCAAGTATAGGGGACCCCCAAGATAATAGCCTATAGAAATTTGGAGGGACCAACAACAACGAGAGATAAGTACCTTCATGTTTGGGGCCTTCTAAGCTATTGGAACAAAGAGATAAATCAGAGTTCTCTGACTTGAAGGAATTTACAATCTAGAAGGGAAAAGGACATAAGAAAATAAATTCATGAAAAAGAGTGTAATTAGTTCTGTAGTAAAAGTACATAGCATAAGGAAGGGAGTGGACAACTCAACCCAAGGGTGATGAGTAAAAGTTTCAGAGAAGTGATACAAGTTGAGTTTAGAAGCAGAAGTAGGAGTTCACCTTACAGATGGGGAAAGGACACTGCAGACACAGCAAATGGGAGGTGTAAGCTGAGGAGAAAATGAGGTGAGACTGGAGTAGTAGGAAGTATCACCTCACGAACCACTTGCAGGAGTTATTGTGCAATTCTGTGGACATCTAGGAGCCACAGACATGTAGAAAAATAGCAAGACTGCTTTTGCCATTTAGAGAGATCACTGGAAACATAAAGAAGGAACTAAAAGGGTGATGGAAGCAATGGTCCCTTGGAAGATTATCACTGCCAAAGGAGACTATTATGGTCCAAGTACTGGCTGTCCCAAGGCTGGTGTCCTTCAAAATTCTTCTGGAAGGGAACAATGCCAGTCTCCATGCTTGCAATCACCTCCAAACTCAGGAGATCCATGTTAAACTCTTCCAAGGATTCTCTCTCCACACTCCACACTGGTGATGGGAACTTCTGTAGTTCAACAATAACAATCAGGCATGGAGATACTTGTCACCCATTGTTGTAGGTGACTCCCAAATATCTATAGGCTAGTATCTTGGGGGTTCCCTGGCAATACCCTGGAGTTCTTTGGTTGGGACACAGCCCCTCCTACTAGGCCAACAACTCTACTCCAAATCTTCATCTAAATGTGGCTTCTCAATTAGTTCATCTCTCTTTTAGTATTTTTAACAGGGATTTGGGAAACATATTTTTAGAGTGTGTGGGGTTTAGTCCCAATTTTTCTCATCATTAAAGCTTAATCTGAAATTCAAAGACAACTGGAAAAGTCTCTTTTAATAGTCCTTTGAATAACCTCACATCTTCTATAGGAAAAACATACAGATAAGAGACTTTAGATAATTGTTTATGTGATCTCTTTGGTTGTGAGAAAGAGATTTACTCATGTTATCTCAAGAGATGGAGCCTCAGTATTAAGATCTGTGGAAGGGCACCTTGGAAATAAGGAATATAGGGATCTTGACCAAATTCCTTCTTTTAAAGTTAGAATCCAAACCAGAGTCCAGAAGAAGCCACACAACCAGGAATCACAAGAAGGACATAAGCTTTCTATGGAGACTAGAACATAGTTTATGTTCTGGAAGTCAAGATTCCACATAGTTCTAGTGACTGGTTTAATTCCTTGCCAATCTCTCAAGTGTTCTTTCTGCCTCCACATCTCTCTGTGTGTCTATATTCTCCTTGCTACCATCTAGTTGATTTTCACTAGGTAACTTGTGTTCAAAGTCCCAGTAATCACCATCATCCCTGAAGATCAGAGCTTTTGGTATATCAGACCACCTCATAGGTTGCTAGCCTGTTGGCTGTTTTGGGGATAGGTATATACCCTGGTCCAATTATCTGTGGGTAGCAGGCTGACGTGGAGCAAAACATGGGCAACTATGTCTAAAAAGCTTCCTATAGTACTTCCTCAGTGGGTGCTGTGGATATAGCGGTTTCCCTTTGAAAAGGACTGTAGGTATGACAGCCATCTGAAAATATGGTCTATCCTGGAGTTTGACCATTTAACCATGATGTAGACTTCAGGTGACATTGTGTAAAAAGGATGAAGAAGCCCTCTACCTCCTCTCTGAGGCACCATTTCTTTTTTTAATGCTTTCTCTCTTATCCTTCTTACTCCATTCTATTCCACCTTCCCTCTTAATGTTCAGTGCTCTGAACAGAATTCCAGATACCAGTCACCCACTCTCACCATCCCAACCCCACTTCACAGCCTACCTGTTCTGTTACTGATACAATTGAATGACTAACCAGACCACTAGAGTGTTATCAACAAGAGTTAGTGGGAACATGAGTTTACCCTCCCCTCTACATAGTGGACATTCCTATAACTGGTGGAAAACCAAATGCAGAACTACTTGAGAACAGGGAAAACTTGAATGGGCCTGGGGTGCCTATGCTGTGGGAAGAAGGGCTTTATGTAATACCACACAAACAGCCACTTAGCCCACCTAGGGATAGAGTATGCCCAGGTTGCGCCCAGTGGAACATAAGGAAAAATTAGTAAAAAACTCCAAAATTTTTTGTGCAATTATATCTGGAAGCGACTTGAAAATTAGAAACTTTTTATAGCCCTTTACTCAATAATTATTGACTTGTTCCCATATATTATTGCATATCTCAAAACAATCCAACCGACATCTCATTTTTAGATCCACTATTTTCTCCTCTCACCTATTTTAAATGATTAGTAATTAAGGTAAAGAATTGCTTCATTGATTTGGCCTTCATTTAATAGAAACATTCAATCGAATGTTAAGACCCAGATGGAAAAAGGACCAGATATTTGACTATATAGATGATTATTTTTCAGATGCATTTATCATACTTGTGGAGTGGATAACCCTATAGTTCTGTTGAACCTTAGCGTGATGATTATTGTTAATACAGATATTCAATCCATACACTTGTCTCCAAGATTTAAAGTTACTGTAAACAGAATAAGAGTTCATTCAATCCATTGGTTGCTGTTTGAGATAGAAAAAATTTTAAAAAGTAAAAAAAATAAATAAATAAGTTGCCATGGAGTCGAATCCAACTCTTAACAACTCCATGTATCGCAGAGCAGAGCTGTGCTCCATAGAGTTTTCAAGGCTGTGAACTTTCAGAATCAGATTGCCAACTTTATTCCAAGGTGCCTCTGAGTGGGTTTGAACTACCAACCTTTTGGTTAGTAGTCGAGGGCTTAACCATTTGCACCACTCAGGGACTTGAAGGAGATGATTATGTACATGACAAAGAAGACTATCATGCCATCACTCATAGTACTTAGCAAGCTTTCTCCAGGTTCCCATTGCCCCTGTAATATTAAGAGAAACTCAAAAGAAAAAGAACATATTCCAAACTATCAATGGAGTTCTCCGCCCTGCTTTGTGCTTTTTGTAACTCAATTATAGATTCAATCACTAAGAACTGTGAACTTTTCATCTATTTTTAATAAAAAGAGGTAAATACAAGCATGGGCTCTGTATCATACAAGGTGGGGTTTGAATTCCATGTTAACCAGCCATGGAAAATTACATATGTTATTGCCATCTCTCCGGGCTTCGATTTCTTAATGTGTCAATTTGGGGTAATACTTATCTGCTAGGGTTGTTAGGGGATTAGAGATAATGATGGATGTCAAGTGCCTGGCACATGGTCAGCACCCTTTGTATTGTTATTTGAAGAAGTGCTATGGTAAACTGTGTACATGTAACCTGCATTCACAATCTATGAGTTTGATGTTGCTTGAAAGCCTTCTTTCCTTCCTGGTGGCAGACTTTCCCTTTCCTTATTGTTCTAAGAATACTTCTCCATTGGGCCCATTGTAAAAAGTAACAATTGTTCGGTTGCTCCATCAGAAGGGTGAAGCCTTCCTGGAGCCTGCCTGACAGGGCTCACTGTCTGATCTGTCTAACAGCTTTGGAGCTGGAGACAAAGCACAGCACTGTCACTTCCTCCTCTCCGAAGACAACAGTGTCCCCAACCAAAATAGATCTTTGCCGTCGCCTTGAAACACCACCCAAAATAAGTAGAAAGGAAATGAGGGCAAAAACCCAGTGTGGTGGATATTGAAGCAGAATTCTTCCTAAAACGCGAAGTTTCTCAATGCTTATAGGAGACAGTAATGGGTTTTAGAGCACATGAATCAGTGTTTTGTCAGTTCCATGTTATGCTTGAATAAAATGCTGTATGCAGAGTGGTTCGATGTGGGTTACTTTTATACAGAGAGATATTGTATCTAGAGAAATACACCTATGTAGCTATACTTATAAACAAGGACAGCCTAGTCAAAAGGCATAAGAACCACATTGCCCATGGGGTTTAGTGAAAAATTGTTAACATGTTGGCATTTAAGATAAAAAATAAGCTTCAGCTCTTTCATATCCATAACAAAACTTTGAATAAAAACCACATGATGCTTTCTATACCTTTGTACCCTGTTGCCTTTGCGTGGATTCCAACTCATAGCAACCTTATAGGACAGAGTAGAACTGCCTCATAGGGCTTCCAAGGAGTGGCTGGTGAATTCAAGCTGCCAACCTTTTTTTGGTTAGCAGCCTAATTCTTAACCATTGAGCCACCAAGGCTCCATAGTTTTTTTAAAATTAAAATTGGACATAAAGAGGTGATAAAGATTGAGGGGCAAAAACCAGCATCAACAAAAAATATTGCACTAGAAGAATGGCTATTTGAGCAATAACAGTTTAACTTTTCAACAAAATTATTGTTAAACTTGATGTTTCTTATTCGAACAAGATAATGGCCTTTGTCCGTCATAAAACTGGCTATGTTTTCCCCCTTCATTGGTTGATTTTCCTGTTGTCCAGACTTTCTGCAATGTCTAATGCTGAAGAGAATACTAATTTGAATCCTAATTTAATGTTAATTCATTAGTGTTATTTGACAAATAAAATTTAACGGATGCCAGTTGACACGATTTTTAAGACAGTAAACACTTCAATTGCCTAAAAAAGTTGCAATCCTTTAGTCAAGAAAAAATTTATTTGTAAGAAGGTAGCACTTGACCTACTGGAATATTATTAAATATCTGGAGAAGGAAAGTGCCTAAGGAACTTTATAGTCTTGTTTCAGGAATAGGAAGAGAATTACTTCATTTAACAGGCATCAAAGCTTACTATAAAGCTACCGTAATCAAAACAGAATAGTGCTGATATAAACAGATAGATAGATAGAAAAGATCAGGGTCAAGAAACAGATCCAAACATATCTGAGAATCCACCACTCATCTGTTGGTTTGTTGTACTATGGTGGCTTGCATGTTGCTGTGATGCTGGAAGCTATGCCACCAATATTTCAAATACCAGCAAGGTCACCATAATAGACAGGTTTCAGTGGAACCTCCAGGCTAAGACCGATTAGGACACAGGACACATCAAAAGAAGATGGAAAGAATATACAGAGCCACTATACCAAAAAGAATTGTTCCGTGTTCAACCACTTTAGGTGGTTGCATATGATCACGAATTGATGGTATTGAAGCCAGAAGTTCAAGCTGCACTGAAGGCACTGGCAAAAACCAAGGCTCCAGGAATCGACAGAATACCAATTGAGGTGTTTCAACAAACGGATGCAATGCTGGAACAGCTCACTTATCTATGCCAAGAAATTTGGAAGACAGCACTTGGCCAACCAACTGGAAAAGATCCTTATTTGTGCTCAGTCCTAAGAAAGGTGATCCAACAGAATGCAGTAACTACTGAACAGTATCATCAATATCACACACAAGTAAAATTTTGGTGAAGATAATTCAAAAACAGTTGCAGCAGTACATTGACAAGGAACTGACAGAAATTTAGTCTGGATTCATAAGAGGATATGGAAGGAGGGTGTCATCACTGATGTCAGATAGATCTTGGCTGAAAGCAGAGAATGCCAGAAAGATGTTTACCTGTGTTTTATTGACTGTTCAAAGGCATTTGACTGTGTGGATCATAGCAAATTGTGGATAACAGTTTGAAGAATGAGAATTTCAACACTTAATTTTGCTCGTGAGGAACCTATCCATAGACCAAAAGGCAGTCATTTGAACAGATCAAGGGGATACTGCAGGGTTTAAAGTCAGGAAAGGTGTGCATCAGGATTATATCTTTTCACCATACTTAATCAATCTGTGTGCTGAGAAATTAATTCGAGAAGCTAGACTATATGAAGAAAAGTGAGGCATCAGGATTGGAGGAAGACTCATTAACAAGCTATGATATGCAGATAACACAACCTTGCTTGCTGAAAGCTAAGAAGACTTGAAGCACTTACTGATGAAGATCGAAGACTACAGCCTTCAGTATGGATAACACCGAACATAAAGAAAACAAAAATCTTCACAATTGGACCAATTAGCAACATCATGATAAATACAGAAAGATTGAACTTGTGAAGGATTTCATTTTTCTTGGATCCAGAATGAACACCCAGTCAAGCAGCAGTCAAGAAATCAAACAACATATTGCATTGGACAAATCTGTTGTAAAAGACATCTTTAAAGTGTTCGAAAGCAAAGATGTGACTTTAAGGACTGAGGTATGCCTGACCCAAGCCATGGCATTTTCAATCGCCTCATGTGCACATGAAAGCTGGACAATGAATAAGGAAGACTGAAAAGAATTGATGCCTTTAGATTACAGTGTTGGTAAAGAGCATTGAATATACCGTGGAGTGCCAGAAGAATAAACGAATCTGTCTGGGAAGAAGTACAGCCAGAATGCTCCTTAGAATGGAGGATGGCGAGACTTCATCTTAAGTATTTTGGACATGTTATCAGAAGCGACCAGTCCCTGAAGAAGGACCTCATGCTTTATAAAGTAGAGTGTCATTGAAAAAGAGGAAGACCCTTTACAAGATGGTTGACACAGTAGCTGCAACAATGGGCTCAAACATAGTGACAATTGTTAGGTTGGCACGGGACCAGGCATGTTTATTCTGTTGTACATAGAAATGGTATGAATGGGCACTGACTCAACAGCACCTAACAACAATATCTGAAAGTAGAAGTCATTGAAAAAGGATGCATACTATTCATTATACATACAATACAAAATACATGTAATAAAGAGATCGGGAAAACTGGCCATACATGTGCTAGAAAATAATATTCAACCACTACCTTATAGTATATCCAAAACTAAATTTCAGAATAACAAGGAAATAAATTAACATAAAGAAAACTATGGGAGATATTAGAAGAAAATTTAGGAAAATATTTGTATAACAACACAATGCGGGAAACTTTCTTGAACAAGATAGGAAAGATGGGGTAGGTAATTGAAATAATTGAAAAAAAAAAACTATTAATACCATGGAGTACTATATAGCTATAAGGAAAAAATAGAGTTGATTAGATAAAAAAAAAAAAGTCTTCTGTGTAGTATAAAGCAAACAACAAATTATTTTCTGAGGGAAAACATTTACAATACGTATAAAACAATGGCTTAATATCCCTAAGAGACAAAGAGCTCTTACAAATCAATTAAAAAATGACATGTGTGGATACCAGTTCACTGCAGAGGAAATGCAAAAGACCAATAAATATAAAAAAGATTGCTTGACATCAGCTCTCAGTAATCAAGGAAATGAAAATTGAAACAACTGGATGTAATTGGGACTAGGCAGGGTTCCTACCAGAATGATATAACTTCAAATAAGCTCTAACATCCAATTTTGGTGTGAAGTTTTGGGGTAATAGGTACTCTTGAACACTGTGGATGTTTCCATTAATTGCTTCAGCCCAAAGCTAACCTACCAACATTTGTTAAAATATAAAATTACAAATGTATTTTACCTACAATTTTCACTTTTAGTAGTTATCTGACAAAAACAAAAATACAAGCGTATAACACACGTGTACAATGATGGCAGTTAAAGGAAGGAGACAGTACCGTATAACAGTTAAGCAGGCCTCTGTGGTAGGCTCAACACCAAAAAAAACAAACCCATTGCCATCGAGTGGATTCTGACTCATAGTGACCCTATAGAGAGAGTAGAACTGTCCCATAGGGTTTCCAAGGAGCACCTGGTGAATTTGAACTGCTGACCTTTTGATTAGCAGCCAAGCTCTTTAAACACTGCACCACTGGGGTTCAAATCCATAACCTACTATGACCTTGAATAAATTACTTAACACTTACGTGCTGCAGTTTTCTCATCTGTGAAAAGAATGTAACTATAATACCCAGCTTGTTGGTTTTTCTGAAAATTAAATAAGATAATACATGCAAGGCACTTTAGAACAGCATCTGGTACAATTAAGAATATCACAAACACTGGCTATTAATATCACTATTTGTTAATGCCAAAAACCTGGAAACAACATGAATACCCATCAGCAAGGAAAACAATTGAACAAATTATATTTAAAAAAACCATTAAAAATAATGAAGTATATTTTTATGCAGGTATTTGTCCAAGATATATTGTTATGTAAAAAGAAATAATGCCAGTTACAGTTCTGATATATTGTATAACTCCAATTTTGGAATAAAAACAAATTAAACAATTACCTAAAAGATATGCCTATCTTTAAGGAGCCTTGGGGCGCAATGGTCAAGCGCTTGGCTGCTAACCAAAAGATTGATGGTTCTACTCTGTGGAAAAGACTTGGCAATCTGCTTATGTGAAGATTCCCAGAACCCCAACAGCCTGGAAAACCCTGCGGGGGCAGTTCTACTCTGTCACATGGGATTACTATGAGTTGAAATTGACTCAGTGACGTCTAACAACAACATGCTTATCTTTGTGGTTGTTGTTGCTGTTGTTAGGTGCTGTCAAGTTAGTTTCAACTCATAGTGACCCCATGTACAGCAGAATGAAACACTGCCTGATCCTGAGCCATTCTCACAATCATCGCTATGTTTGAGCCCACTATTGTAGCCACTGTGTCAGTCCATTTGTTGAGGGTCATCCTCTCTTTCACTGACTCTCTACTTTACCAAGCATGACACGCTTCACCAGGGACTGGTCCCTCCTGATAACATGTCTAAAGTACAGGAGATGAATTCTCACCATCCTCGCTTCCAATTTAATTTGAGTCAAGGGAAATTAAGTTCTATTTCTTCCTCATCAAAGTTGTGAACTCGTACCAGTTACATGCATTTTTATATGCTTATAACTGAATATATAAAAAACAAATTGTTAAGAGTGGTCACCAAGAGGAGAATCTATACTGTTGGAAGGAGGAAAGAGGTGATTAAATTTACTTTAGAAACGTCTGTAATGGTTAAATAGTTAAAATTAATAGGTATTACTTTTGTAAGTTAGATGGGCAAAATAACGGAATGCAAAGAAAAAGGCAAGTTCAAAATCTTTCGTAGTACAAAGTTAGAGTCAAGACTCAAAAGACCTCTTTCAGACAAATGCTTAGTATCTTTGAACCTCAATTTACTAATTCATAAAACGAGGGATTGGGCTAAGTGATTAAAATGATGCATTCCTCTCTAAAAGTCTCTAAAAAGGCAGTGAATTTCCTGTTCCTGAAAGCATACAACCAGGTATGATAGCAGAGAGTCATGTGTTGTGAGGGACGTTAGATAAGTAAGGGCCCTTCTAACTTAGTGTTTTAAAGTTGATGACCACAGAAGCTGTAGTGGAAAAGTAGAACTGCTCCAAGAAGCAGCAACTCCTTTGCCAACCTCAACTCTGAAAATTATTTTCTATGTGATCTTGCGCTAGACAATTTAAAGTCTGGGTTAGATTCTGTCTCTAAAGCAGAAGTTCACAAATCCAGCTGTATATTAGAATCTGTCGTAAACACAATCCATACACCCAGAAGAAATGTGTACGTATGTTAACAAAAGAGGTGTACAAGAATGTTCGTAGCAACACTATTTGTAATAGCTCGACAATCCAAACGCCCATCAAGAATAGAAGAGATTAAGAAATCTTAGTATACTTATATGATTAAATACTATATAAAGTCAATTACATTTTTTTCTGTAAAGGGTCAGAGTGCATATATTTTTGGCTTTGCCGGCCATATGGTTTCTGTCACAACTACTCTCTTCCATTGTCGTGCAAAAGCAGCAATAGGCAATATATAACAATTGAGCCTGCAGTATTTCAATAAAACTTTATTTACAAAAATAGGACTTGGGCTAGAGTTCTCCTGCAGGCCATAGTTTGCTGACCCCCTGCTAAATAAATAGCAATGAAAATCAACAAACTGTAAATACAAGCGATAGCGTGAATGAATTCCACAAACATACTGTTGAGTAATAGAAGCAAGATACAAAAGAAAACATGCTGTGTGGTTCCATTTATATAAATTTCAAAAATAGGCAAAAGTAACTTACGGTGTTAGAAGACAGACTAGAGAGTTTATCTTGGGAGAGTGGTGACTAGTAGGTTCAAGGGGGATCTAGAGTACTGGTATTGCTCTCTTACTTGATTTGAGACTGTTCATTTTGAGAAAATTAGTTAGGCTCTACATTTATAGAATTTTCTCTCTGTCTTTTTTATTTTTTTTTTTTCCTGAAGTAAGCTTTATTTCACTGAAAAGTTTATCAATACATATTTCAGGTTCTTACTCCATGGAATCTGAGTTAGCAGGTCAGGATTGTGGCTTGAGGATCTGTCCCAATCCAGCCTTGAAGAAGTAAGTGACCTGCCCAAGGTCACATTATTTGCAGAGCTTTTTTTTTTCTTAGAGAGCAAGCGAGCTCTTACACAGTGTTGGGCATGGGACAACCAGTTCTGTAGAGAGGACACAGCCCTGCCCTTGAGAACAGACTGGTAATTAGCTAAAGAAAGCCAAGGTTACATTCCAGACTTCAGCCTAGACTGAAATTTGTACTGTCACCTGAATATTCCCATTGGCTTCTGCGACCTGGGCAGCACCCAGTTCAGAACTGCAGATCGCTGGAACAGCTGCGAAGCAGCCAGAGAGCTTTCAGAACTCAGCATGAGCACAGCAGTGGGCTCTCAAAGTGGGTGGGCTCTATGCTCTTTCCAGCGCCCTTCCCATCTTATAAAAAGGCATCGGGATGTAGCAGACACAACAGATAAAACTTCACATTCTGGTTTTGAGACTTGGTGGCAAATTACTGAATCTTACTGAACCCTAATTTTCTCATCTGTAGTATAGGCTTGAAATCTTTCCCACTGTGTCCTCCTCTCCACCACCACATACAAAGGGCCTTTTTTCTTCTTCTTCTATTTCTTAGTCAATATTTATTGAGCCAACATTTACGTGCCAAACTCTGTTAAATCTTTGCAAGAATTATCTCATTCAATCCTTGTCAGGGAGGAAGGTTCTTTCACGGTCCTCATGTTATATATGAAGAAACTAGCAATCAGAGAAATTAAATGACCTGTCCAAGGCCACACAGGTGGTAAGAGATGGGACCAGTTTCCCACTGAGAAAGTCTTACTGGAAGCCTGAGCTCTCAACCACTGCTAGCGATGATGGCAGTACCTGGCACCTATCGTTGTGTCTGGCACGTGCATGAAATTCAATAGCTCTCCATTTTGCATTTCCTCTCTCCTCAAAGAGCTATGAATTGGAGCTGAGACCTGGCAGTCAGAACACCTGGATTCTAGTGGCTCAAATAATTGCCTGTGTGGCTTGCTTGGTAAATCACTTTTATTTCCTTACCAGTATAATTAAGTCATTGGATTAGTTCGATCTTCTTGAGAGTTGCTCCTAGGCTGAATGAATCTGTACTCTCTATGGGTCTGAATAGTTAGTTGTTCCAACCAGAAAGCTACCTTAAAAGATGTTTGTCTTAAAATTTCATGAAAATCTTGCATTTGCTTCCATAATCTGAATTTGCTTTGATATTTTTTTAAAAAAGATGTTAAAATTATTAGCCAGCTAAACCTCTCTCTTTCTCTCTCTCTCACACACACACACACACACACACACACACACACACACACACACACGCTCACATATTCGCCTCACCCTACCCTGCAGCTCTTGTTTGTTCATTTACTCGGGACACACCTAACACATGACTACATTTATCCAGGAGCATTTTTGACTCCATTTGAGGAGCAGTGGTTCTAATTGATTTCTTTGGGCTTCTATTCCACTGTTACTGTGAAATCTTATGATACAGAAGTTCTCAGACCTGACATGAATCCCCCAAATCCATCCAAAATTTAATCAGCTCTTCCCATTAAAACAGCTAATGCACTTTTGACTTCTTGCCAACTTGGCAGGTAATGGTAGATTTTTTACAAATCAAAGAGTGGTGACAGTGATGTGGCTGGTGGTGATGGCCCTGATATGGGAGGATTAATTGTAAAAGTGAATGAAAACTATGTGACAGATTTGGAAACCGATGAACCAACAAGTACATATGGAGGACAAGAAGTGTATATTAGCAGAATAAATGAAATCACTTTTATATTACAAGTTTTCCTATCATTTGTTATATTTAAAACCCAATTGATATTTAAAGAAGGATGAGTTTTGTTTAGCATTTACTAAAGCATAAACTATAATTTGAATAATAAGTCAGTATTTCACTCTTCATACAAGGATTAGCAAAATATGGGAATAAAACTTTAAATAAATTGTTGTAATATATGGGATATATCTTGGAGAGTTACATATTAAAAACAAACCATAAAAACGCTGTTAATTTTGGAAGGCACAATAGCCTGTAGGGTTGAAAGATTTAGCATTCCAGTAAAAAGAGTTTGGAATTCCAAAACACAGAGAAATTGTCATTTTTATTGTTTTGCTTAGTTTGGTTTTATTCCAGGAAGTAAGGAGACACTGGGCCAGACAGCATAGCAGACCAGTCATGAATGCTTCCTATGAGACAGGAAATGCTCTCAGACCCTATGCATGACTCCCCACATCGTTTGCCCTTTGTTTTCAGTACATCCACTTGCTTCTTTGTGCTTAATTCTATGTATGGTGTTTAGATGAGACAGAGAGAAAAAGCCCAGCTATAATGAGGCAGAGAGAAATACTGCAAATATAGGACAATATGTCTTCTGAAGATATTGCTCAGAGTTCCAAGGAATAACTGAAGAAGCTTACCACTGAGTTACATCCTATGGCAGCCATACAAAGAACCTCATAGCAGAATTTTTAAGTTTCCAAACGCTAATTATTTTATGTACACATACATACACACACGTGTATACATAAGCACCAGGCTACTAACCAAAACATCGGCGGTTCAAACCTAGCCAGAGGCTTCGTGGGAGAAAGGGCCTGGCTATCTGCTGGAGTAAAGACTGTAGCCTAGAGAACCCTGTGGAGCAGTACTACTCTGTCACATAGTGTCGCTATGAGTTGGAATCAACTCAACTGCACAGCAAAACTAAACCCACTGCTGTTGAGTCGAATTTTGACTCATAGCATTCCTACAGGACTGATCAGAACTGCCCCATAGGGTTTCCAAGGCTGTAAAGCTGTATGGAAGCAGATTGCTGCATCTTTCTCCCACTGAGTGGCTGGTGGATTTGAACTGCCAAACTTTTTATTTAGGAGGTGAGTGCTTAACCACAGTGTACCAGGGCTCCTCATCAACAACATACATATATACGATTGGTTTTCAAGTGATTTCAGAATTTTTTAAAAAAGAAAGCTATCACTATGATTCAATTTTAAAAATAAATACATTTTGAATTTGTATTTTCTGAGCCATTACTATTTTGGTGCTGCAAACCTTGAGAATTAAGAACCTAAAGTATTCGTCTCCAACATTTTGATGCTGATTCATCCTATCTTTGAATCTGCCCACCTGGAAATGTCATGAAAATTTCTCCTTAAGGACCAGAGTTGGCTGCAGTTCAATTGTAAGATTCCACGCAGTGCCCCAAAGTCATGCTCCTACTGCTACAAAAAAAGGGGGAAAATATAATGTATTTTCAGAGCATTGAACGATGCTAAATCAATCTTGCAAATATACAGCAACAATGAGCACAAAATCATCGTGGAATGAAATTCTTCTTTTCTACAAGTATTTCAGGTGAAATTACAGCAACACCATCTCAAGCCAAATTAGAGGAGAACTGCAATAGAAGGATACGTTTCATCCCAGTTGCTATACAGCAGGCGTTTATTACAAAAATCCTTCTTTTCCTTTAGTTTCTTTTTTTTAAATTTTATTAATTTTTTTTAATAATTTTTATTGAGCTTTAAGTGAACATTTAGAAATCAAGTCAATCTGTCACGTATAAGCTTATATACACCTTACTCCATACTCCCACTTACTCTCCCCCTAACGAGTCAGCCCTTCCGGTCTCTCCTTTCATACCAATTTTGCCAGGTTCTAACCCTCTCTACCCTCCCATCTCCCCTCCAGACAGGAGATGCTAACACAGTCAAGTGTCCACCTGATACAAGTAGCTCACTCTTCATCAACATCTCTCTCCAACCCATTGTCCAGTCCCTTCCATGTCTGATGAGTTGTCTTCGGGAATGGTTCCTGTCCTGGGCCAACAGAAGGTTTGGGGACCATGACCGCCGGGATTCCTCTAGTCTCAGTCAGACCATTAAGTCTGGTCTTTTTATGAGAATTTGGGGTCTGCATCCCACTGATCTCCTGTTCCCTCAGGGGTTCTCTGTTGTGCTCCCTGTCAGGGCAGTCGTCAGTTGTGGCCGGACACCATCTAGTTCTTCTGGTCTCAGGATGATGTAAGTCTCTGGTTCATGCGGCCCTTTCTGTCTCTTGGGCTCATAGTTGTCGTGTGACCTTGGTGTTCTTCATTCTCCTTTGATCCAGGTGGATTGAGACCAATTGATGCCTCTTAGATGGCCGCTTGTTAGCATTTAAGACCCCAGATGCCACATTTCAAAGTAGGATGCAGGATGTTTTCATAATAGAATTATTTTGCCAATTGACTTAGAAGTCCCCTTAAGCCATAGTCCCCAAACCCCCGCCCTTGCTTCGCTGACCTTTGAAGCATTCATTTTATCCCGGAAACTTCTTTGCTTTTGGTCCAGTCCATTTGAGCTGACCTTCTGTGTATTGAGTATTGTCCTTCCCTTCACCTAAAGTAGTTCTTATCTACTAACCCTCTTCCACCCTCCCTCCTCCCCCCCTCATAACCACAAAAGTATATGTTCTTCTCAGTTTATACTATTTCTCAAGATCTTATTAATAGTAGTCTTATACAATATTTGTCCTTTTGCCTCTGACTAATTTCGCTCAGCATAATGCCTTCCAGGTTCCTCCATGTTATGAAATGTTTCACAGATTCGTCACTGTTCTTTATCGATGCGTAGTATTCCATTGTGTGAATATACCACAATTTATTTAACCATTCATCCGTTGATGGACACCTTGGTTGCTTCCAGCTTTTTGTTATTGTAAACAGAGCTGCAATAAACATGGGTGTGCATATATCTGTTTGTGTGAAGGCTCTTATTTCTCTAGGGTATATTCCGAGGAGTGGGATTTCTGGGTTGTACGGTAGTTCTATTTCTAACTGTTTAAGATATCGCCAGATAGATTTCCAAAGTGGTTGTACCATTTTACATTCCCACCAGCAGTGTATAAGAGTTCGAATCTCTCTGCAGCCTCTCCAACATTTATTATTTTCTGGTTTTTGGATTAATGCCAGCCTTGTTGGAGTGAGATGGAATCTCATTATGGTTTCAATTTGCATTTCTCTAATGGCTAATGATCGAGAGCATTTTCTCATGTATCTGTTAGCTGCCTGAATATCTTCTTTAGTGAAGTGCGTGTTCATATCCTTTGCCTACTTCTTGATTGGGTTGTTTGTCTTTTTGTGGTTGAGTTTTGACAGAATATAGATTTTAGAGATCAGGCGCTGGTCGGAGATGCCGTAGCTGAAAATTCTTTCCCAGTCTGTAGGTGGTCTTTTTATTCTTTTGGTGAAGTCTTTAGATGAGCATAGGTATTTGATTTTTAGGAGCTCCCAGTTATCTGGTTTGTCTTCGTCATTTTTGGTAATGTTTTGTATTCTGTTTATGCCTTGTATTAGGGTTCCTAAGGTTGTCCCTATTTTTTCTTCGATGATCTTCATCGTTTTAGTCTTTATGTTTAGGTCTTTGATCCACTTGGAGTTAGTTTTTGTGCGTGGTGTGAGGTATGGGTCCTGTTTCATTTTTTTGCAAATGGGTATCCAGTTATGCCAGCACCGTTTGTTAAAAAGACTATCTTTTCCCCATTTAACTGACACTGGTCCTTTGTCAAATATCAGCTGCTCATACATGGATGGATTAATATCTGGGTTCTCAGTTCTGTTCCATTGGTCTATGTGTCTGTTGTTGTACCAGTACCAGGCTGTTTTGACTACTGTGGCTGTATAATAGGTTCTGAAATCAGGTAAAGTGAGGCCTGCCACTTTCTTCTTCTTTTTCAGTAATGCTTTGCTTATCCGAGGCTTCTTTCCCTTCTGTATGAAGTTGGTGATTTGTTTCTCTATCACCTTAAAAAATGACATTGGAATTTGGATCGGAAGTGCATTGTATGTATAGATGGCTTTTGGTAGAATAGACATTTTTACCATGTTAAGTCTTCCTATCCATGAGCAAGGTATGTTTTTCCACTTAAGTATGTCCTTTTGAATTTCTTGTAGTAGAGCTTTGTAGTTTTCTTTGTATAGGTCTTTTACATCCTTGGTAAGATTTATTCCTAAGTATTTTATCTTCTTGGGGGCTACTGTGAATGGTATTGATTTGGTGATTTCCTCTTCGGTGTTCTTTTTGTTGATGTAGAGGAATCCAAGTGATTTTTGTATGTTTATTTTATAACCTGAGACTCTTCCAAACTCATCTATTAGTTTCAGTAGTTTTCTGGAGGATTCCTTAGGGTTTTCTGTGTATAGGATCATGTCATCTGCAAATAGAGATAATTTTACTTCCTCCTTGCCAATCCGGATGCCCTTTATTTCTTTGTCTGGCCTAATTGCTCTGGCTAGGACTTCTAGCACAACGTTGAATAAGAGCGGTGATAAAGGGCATCCTTGTCTGGTTCCCATTCTCAAGGGAAATGCTTTCAGGTTCTCTCCATTTAGAGTGATGTTGGCTGTTGGCTTAAAAAAAAATGCCCTTTATTATGTTGAGGAATTTTCCTTCAATTCCTATTTTGGTGAGAGTTTTTATCATAAATGGGTGTTGAACTTTGTCAAATGCCTTTTCTGCATCAATTGATAAGATCATGTGGTTTTTGTCTTTTGTTTTATTAATATGGTGGATTACATTAATGGTTTCTCTAATATTAAACCAGCCTTGCATACCTGGTATAAATCCCACTTGGTCGTGGTAAATTATTTTTTTGATATGTTGTTGCATTCTATTGGCTAGAATTTTGTTGAGGATTTTTGCATCTATGTTCATGAGGGATATAGGTCTGTAATTTTCTTTTTTGGGGATGTCTTTACCTGGTTTTGGTATCAGGGAGATGGTGGCTTCATAGAATGAGTTGAGTAGTATTCCGTCATTTTCTATGCTTTGAAGTCCTTTAGTAGTAGTGGTGTTAACTCTTCTCTGAAAGTTTGGTAGAACTCTGCAGTGAAGCCGTCCGGGCCAGGGCTTTTTTTTGTTGGAAGTTTTTTGATTACTGTTTCAATCTCTTTTTTTGTTATGGGTCTATTTAGTTGTTCTACTTCTGAATGTGTTAGTTTAGGTAGGTAGTGTTTTTCCAGGAATTCATCCATTTCTTCTAGGTTTGCAAATTTGTTAGAGTACAATTTTTCATAATAATCTGATATGATTCTTTTAATTTCAGTTGGGTCTGTTGTGATGTGGCCCTTCTCGTTTCTTATTCGGGTTATTTGTTTCCTTTTCTGTATTTCTTTAGTCAGTCTGGCCAATGGTTTATCAATTTTGTTAATTTTTTCAAAGAACCAGCTTTTGGCTTTGTTAATTCTTTCAGTTGTTTTTCTGTTCTCTAATTCATTTAGTTCAACTCAAATTTTTATTATTTGTTTTCTTCTGGTGCCTGATGGATTCTTTTGTTGCTCACTTTCTATTTGTTCAAGTTGTAGGGACAGTTCTCTGATTTTGGCTCTTTCTTCTTTTTGTATGTGTGCATTTATTGATATAAATTGGCCTCTGAGCACTGCTTTTGCTGTGTCCCAGAGGTTTTGATAGGAAGTATTTTCATTCTCGTTGCATTCTATGAATTTCCTTATTCCCTCCTTGATGTCTTCTATAACCCAGTCTTTTTTCAGGAGGGTGTTGTTCAGTTTCCAAGTATTTGATTTCTTTTCCCTAGTTTTTCTGTTATTAATTTCTGGTTTTACTCCCTTGTGGTCTGAGAAGATGCTTTGTAATATTTCGATGTTTTTGATTCTGCAATGGTTTGTTTTATGACCTAATATGTGGTCTATTCTAGAGAATGTTCCATGTGCACTAGAAAAAAAAGTATACTTTGCAGCAGTTGGGTGGAGAGTTCTGTATAAGTCAATGAGGTCAAGTTGGTTGATTGTTGTAAGTAGGTCTTCCGTGTCTCTATTGAGCTTCTTACTGGATGTCTTGTCCTTCTCTGAAAGTGGTGTGTTGAAGTCTCCTACTATAATTGTGGAGGTGTCTATCTCACTTTTCAGTTCTGTTAAAATTTGATTTATGTATCTTGCAGCCCTGTCATTGGGTGCATAAATATTTAATATGGTTATATCTTCCTGATCAATTGTCCCTTTTATCATTATATAGTGTCCTTCTTTATCCTTTGTGGTGGATTTAAGTTTAAAGTCTATTTTGTCAGAAATTAATATTGCTACTCCTCTTCTGTTTTGCTTATTGTTTGCGCTTAATATATTTTTTTTCATCCTTTGAGTTTTAGTTTGTTTGTGTCTCTAAGTCTAAGGTGTGTCTCTTGTAGTTAACATATAGACAGATCGTGTTTCTTTATCCAGTCTGAGACTCTCTGTCTCTTTATTGGTGCATTTAGTCCATTTACATTCAGCGTAATTATAGATAAATAAGTGTTTAGCGTTGTCATTTTGATGCCTTTTTATGTGTGTTGTTGACAATTTCATTTTTCCACTTACTTTTTTGTACTGAGACGTTTTTCTTTGTAAATTGTGAGATCCTCATTTTCATAATATTTGAGTTTATGTTTGTTGAGTCGTTATGGTTTTCTTGGCTTTTATTTTGAGTTATGGAGTTGTTATACCTCTTTGTGGTTACCTTAATATTTACCCCTATTATTCTAAGTAAAAACCTAACTTGTATTGTCCCATATCGCCTTGTATCACTCTCCATATGGCAGTTCTATGCCACCTGTATTTAGTCCCTCTTTTTGATTATTGTGATCTTTTACGTATTGACTTCAATGATTCCCTGTTATGAGCTTTTTTTTTTTTTAATTAATCTTAATTTGTTTTTGTGATTTCCCTATTTGAGTTGATATCAGGATGTTCTGTTTTGTGACCTTGTGTTGTGCTGGTATCTGATATTATTGGTTTTCTGACCAAACAATTTCCTTTAGTATTTCTTGTAGCTTTGGTTTGGTTTTTGCAAATTCTCTAAGCTTGTATTTATCTGTAAATATCTTAATTTCGCCTTCATATTTCAGAAAGAGTTTTGCTGGATATATGATTCTTGGCTGGCAGTTTTTCTCCTTCCGTGCTCTGTATATGTCATCCCATTGCCTTCTCGCCTACATGGTTTCTGCTGAGTAGTCTGAACTTATTCTTATTGATTCTCCCTTGAAGGAGACCTTTCTTTTCTCCCTTGCTGCTTTTAAAATTTTCTCTTTATCTTTGGTTTTGGCAAGTTTGATGATAATAAGTCTTGGTGTTTTTCTTTTTGGATCAATCTTATATGGGGTTCAATGAGCATCTTGGATAGATATCCTTTCGTCTTTCATGATGTCAGGGAAGTTTTCTGTCAGCAGATCTTCAACTCTTTTCTCTGTGTTTTCTGTCCTCCCTCCCTGTTCTGGGACTCCAATCACTCGCAAGTTATCCTTCTTGATAGAGTCCCACATGATTCTTAGGGTTTCTTCATTTTTTTTAATTCTTTTATCTGATTTTTTTTCAGCTATGTTGGTGTTAAATCCCTGGTCCTCCAGATTTCCCAGTCTGCATTCTAATTGCTCGAGTCTGCTCCTCTGACTTCCTATTGCGTTGTCTAATTCTGTAATTTTATTGTTAATCTTTTGGATTTCTGCATGCTGTCTCTCTATGGATTCTTGCAACTTATTAATTTTTCTACTATGTTCTTGAATAATCTTTTTGAGTTCTTCAACTCTTTTATCAGTGTGTTCCTTGGCTTTTTCTGCAGTTTGCCTTATTTCATTTCTGAGGTCATCCCTGATGTCTTGAAGCATTCTGTAAATTAGTTTTTTATATTCTGTATCTGGTAATTCCAGGATTGTATCTTCATTTGGGAAAGATTTTGATTGTTTTGTTTGGGGGGTTGTAGAAGCTGTCATGGTCTGCTTCTTTATGTGGTTTGATATCAACTGCGGTCTGCGAGCCATCACTAAGATATAAAAAAAAAAAATTATAGTAGTGGTTTATTCTATAATTGCTCACTGAGTCTTATCTTGTTTTGTTTTCTTTCAATATACGAGGATGGGCTACTAGATTGTGCTGTCTTGTTTGTTGTAGCCCTTGACTTACTTATGACCTATTACCAGCTGGTTTGGGCTGTTGCCAGATATATATGCCTGAGTCTATTCACTATTCTTGAGTAGAATCTGATTTTGGGTCATCAAGTGTGTGCTGCACCCTAACACCTATCCACCTCGAGAAGTAGTGGTGATAGTTGTGTGCACCAGATTCTATTAGCAACTGGGGTTCACACTCCAGGGGGGGCAGGATGCTGACAGTATTCCCCCAAGTGTCAGTGAGGTAGGTGTGTCTCTATTCCTATAGCACCTTGGTGGGAGGGCACTGCAGCTGTACCTTAGACCTCCAATATAAGTACCTCTACTGATTGGTAGGTGTCACCCTCCTTAGACCCCTAAGGCAAGAGGCTAGGTGGTCTGGGGGGAGCTTCAGCCCTCATTTCCCTGTTGTGGGTCAGTTAGGAGTCTGTTGAATAAGCAGAGATATCAGACCTGGAAAACTTGTTTTTCCAGTAAATCCGCTAAAAAAAAAAATGCAGTCAGATCCCTATCAGAACAACCTTTGGATTATAACCACCGCCTTGTTCCCTGTAAGGATGAAAGGCCGAGATTTGGATCATATATGCTTGGCTGGAGCTGGTTCTGTGTTTTTAGTCCAATTAGGGAAGGATTTTTGGTCTCTGGGTTTTTTGTGGTTGCTTCTCTCAGGCCGAAAGAATGGGTTAGGAAAAGACCAAAAAAAAAAAGGGAAAAGCAAAGCCGCCGCAGAGCCGGAGCCATTCTCCCTCTGGCTCAGGAAATTCCAATGTTAATGAAGCTGCCTAGGAAGGGGAGGAGGGGGATTCAGAAAAACAGGAGAGTAGCACCCTGGAACATAGCCAAAGTTGCTTATCTTGCTTGGGATGACTATTTTATCTGTCGCCTATGTGTGCTGGCTGTGTGGAGATTGCTCCCAGGGGTCTGGCCCACTGAAGCCACGGTCAGATCCTCCGCTGCCAGTCCAAAGCCCAGCATCAAGGTTCCCTGGCTGGGACGCTGCACTTCCAGCTCCAAAACCAGTCACTGCCTCCCGGGGACTTCTCCCACCAGCCGCATCGCCACGCCACCGGCGCAGACCGGCTGGGCCCCCTCCCGGGGTCAGTTCAGGGGGGAAGGGCTATGCCCCTTGTTTGCGCCGTCACAATATTTTGTGTTCAGCTCTCATGGGCCCAATCCTAAGCCTGGCGCCAAGGTTACCTGACTGGGACGCTGGCTCCAGGCTCCGAAAACAGTCGCTGCTTCCCCGTATTTGTTCGTTCTCCGTCTCTGTCATTCAGGTCAACTCTTTAAATCTGTGTTTGTTGTTCAGGGTTTGTAGATTGTTATGTATGTGATTGATTCACTTGTTTTTCCGAGTCTTTGTTGCAAGAGGGATCCGAGGTAGCATCTACCTAATCAGCCATCTTGGCCCCGCCCTCTAGTTTCATTTTTAAGGCAGGTAACTGGCCACTGGTTGAGGGAATAGACTGTCAGCCCTCAGCATCTGAAAAGAGGATACAACAAATATTTTAATACTGGCTGATTAACATCTAAATGTATCTGAAAATGTGTTGCATTATGTTCAGACTTGTTTAAAACCCAAACCCAAACCCAAATTACAAATAGTATTGTACACTATTTACTTTAAATCAAATATAGTGGTGTCAGAATGTTGCGCAGTGTATTTAATTGCCTGTCCCCCTCTGCATAAGAGATGTTTCCACCAAGGGGAAGTTGTGTGTGTGTGTGAGAGAGAGAGAGAATGAGAGCGAGATCGAGAGTGAGAAAAAGAAAGAGAGAGAGAGAGATTTTCAGTTTAGCTTAAGCAGTTTGGTAAAATATCTATGGACAGGTGGAAAAAGAAAGATAAGAAGAAAATTGTCTTATCCTTCTTTAGAAATGGGAAATTCTTTCTAGAACCCAAATGGGGAGTAGAATTGTTCACCACTTAGGCAATATCAACTAAGTATGCTTGAATCCCTTTCTGAAATTTGTTATTTCAACAAATGTTTCTTGAGCACTTCCAATGTGCCAGGTACTGGGCTGGACACTGGTGGTATGGCAAGGACTAAGAATAGACCTGGGTATTATCAATGAGCCTAGTAGAGAAGAGAGGAGGTGAATAAAGATAGGTAAGTGTTATAATAAGGTAGTATGGGATACTCTGGGAGCACTCGACCTGAGAGATGAGCCTACTCTAAGAAATGGGAAAGCCTTGCTGAGGAAATGTCAGTGAAGATGAGGCTTCCATTTAATTAAGAGCTGGAGTTAACTAGGGGAAGAGTATTTCAGAAGAGAAAGAGTATGTGTAAAGGCCTGAATACCCATTGTCGTCAATTCCAATTCATAGCAACCCTAAAGGACAGGGTAAACTGTCCCATTGGGTTTCCGAGGAGCATCTGGTGGATTCGAACTGCCAACCTGTTGGTTAGCAGCCATAGTGCTTAACCACGAAGCCACTAGGGCTTCCATAAAGGCCTGAAGGAAGAGGAAATATGCAAATGACGGTTTACTTACTGTGGCTGGCAGTACCCTTAGTTGCTCTTAGCATGTAAATCTGTAAAGCCTGTTTACAGACCTTAACACATTGTCATTGTCCCCTATGGGGCATAAATAGTGGACTCTAGAGACTCACCTGATAGAAAAATCTACCTATGGTGGACTATGAGCTGCCAACATTCATGTTCCAAGGATTACTCTTGGTGTTGGGGTTATCGCATTAATAAGGCAGGCAAAGTTCATGCTCTCCAGTTGCAGGGAGATTGGCAAAGAGCAAACAAAAAACATGGATATCAGCTAGTGATAAGTGCTATGCGGACAATTATATAATAGGGCAGTTACTTAGATTGGGTGGTCAGAAAAGTCACTTTAGGGTGACCTTCAAGCTGTGCAAAAGTTGAGAGAAGGGAATTTGGATTTCAGGCAAAGCAAATAAGATCCCCAGGTGAGAAAGAACCTGACTCTGGCCCACTGCTCAAGGCAAAATCTGTCATCATGAAGGGGTTTGTTTCTCACCATGAATTTATGTATTAATTCACAAATTATCTGCCTAAATTTGGACTTTTGGTGTGTAATTTTCTGTCAATTATAGACAGATGAATAACCACCCAAGAAATGGGGCTTTTCATGTTTTTAAAGTACTCATCCTTAGTTTGAAGTCGACATATCACTTTATGGACTTCGAGGCTATTTTTACAGTTTGACAGCTACTTTTCAAATACCTCTGAAAAATTATTGCACAGAGTTGTAGAAAACAAACAGAGAAATTGTGAGTGCCTGTGTCAAGTCCTACTCATATCTCCTTAGGAGATATCAGATCTGATTTGCATTTATGCATTCACCAAAGACAATGCTGTTGTTGTTGGCTGCCATTGAGTCAGTCCCCAAATCACGGTGACTCCATGCACAAGGGGTTTGGACTGTTGTGATCCATAGGATTTTCACTGGCTGATTTTCAGAAGTAGATTACCAGGTCTTCATAAAAGACAATAGTGTCACTTAAAGGACAATCATCCTCAAAGTTATCTTTGATAGATCAGAAAAAAAAAAAGCATAATTAGGCAGTTTGATGAACAATAGATATATATCTGATAGTCTGATAGGAGCCACATTTTCTCCAGGACCTGTCCCTCCCCGCCCCCACCCACCTTTTCAAATCCTATAGGTCCTACAGTATAGGACAGTCTAAGATCTAAGGCAGGAATCTAAGTTGTTTCTTCTCAAGGAAAAATGGAAATGTTTCATGACAATGAAAAATTGCAGAGAAGATTTAAGGCCCCAAATCTTTTGTACCTCTTTTTTATATCAAACCTGGAGTTACGTTTTTAATACTCTTAGGAAGACTCACAGTAAAAAATAGGGCACTTTTTTCATCTCTTTTATTTGCAGACATAAGCATACTTTACTCACTGAATTAACTTTTCCATATGCCTGTCAGTTTTTAGAAAAAGACCAAGAACTTGTAAAATAACATGTCAGAATCTGTGATTCAGAGAGAGAACAAATACAGCTCCCAGAATAACCTCAGAACTGACCCAACTGAATCTCGAACAAGCAGCTTTCTAAGAACATGGTTGCTTCACTGTAACTTTCTATGAATTCGTCTAAACAAAATCTACCAAGGGCCAAGACCCCTATTAAAATACTCACAATTGAAACTGCTCATCTTTTCATCCCTTTTTTACTGCATTATATTTCAAATAATTTCATTAGGAGACAGGCAGTTGCGTATTAAACGCAAAGTCTGTTCTACTCTGTCCTTTTGGATCATTCTAGACCAGCATAAGTCACACTCATTGATTTGTTTGTGGAATGGTAACAGCCGATCCCCACTCCACATCCCTCCTATCCCCTCACCTCGACATCTCTTGCCTACACCTGGCTATGGAAGAGTTAGACACAGGCTTGGAACATCTGGCATCCTAGCCCAGGGAAGGGCCACTATGAAGGCTGCCACCACTGAGCACCACCTACCAGGACAGCCAGAAAAGGAGGGGAGGTTTCATTCAGTTGGTGTTTCTGTTGCTGCTTAAAGGCCCGTAGTGACTATTTCCAGGGAGTCCAGTAAAACCCTGGTTCTCAGGAGGACTCAACATAAGAGCTATGAATATTAATACTAGCTGACCAGAAAACTTGCCAAGGCTGGTAGAGTCAAAATTATCATCTAAACAGGCTTTTCAAAGCACATGGTTTTGGTTGCCGAGAATTAAGATCTTCAAGGTCATCTAGAGACCCTGCTCCCATGAAAGACTCACTGTATGATATGATTTCAGAAACAGGAAAGTGTGAATCCACAAAGAGGTGACTAACCCCCTTTCTAAACTCAGTGTAGAAAAACAATTACTTTCCTCTTGTGCCTTTTACATCACAATCAAAAAAGAGACCTTATTCTTTTAGTTCTAGAAGTGCATTACCAGAGAACAGGTACAAGAGCCTGTTGGCTTTTTGCTTGGTGTTGGTGTTCTCTTTGTACTTCTCAGGTCTGGCATATGAATAAGTAACTGAAGATTGAGTGTGTTGTGGGGGGGGGGAACAACAACAACAATAACAACAAAAAACATGCTCGAGTTAGCTTGCAGCTTCCAGGAACAAAACAAATAACAAAGGAAAGGAAATAGAAACTTACTTAGCGTCAGAACAAATGCAATCTGATGTTTTAGAGGGGAACTTGTTGGTACAGGTGAAGGGGTGCTTTCTTCACATGAGAACAGCACAGTCCTGGCAAGGGTTTGGAGTGAGCCAGTCTGCGGTGGGAGTTTTCTGCCTGAAACCTTTCATTGCGCCACTCTGACTTGCAACCAGAGGCTGCCTGGGCATGCCGATTCCAGTTTTTTCCAGGCATCAGTGGGGACTGAGAATGTAAGCAAGAGGAGAAATTTCACAGGTGTAGGCTATTTCAAAAAATAGGGGAAGAGGAGGAGAGGGGTTGTGACTTCTAGGCAAAGCATTATATTATGAGTCAGACACACCTGAAATCCCCAGACACTTTGCAGACTCAATTTATGCGGTGAAACATTTTTCGTTGCTCTTCTAGGTTCTCCTCTTGACTCTGCCTCCCACTTGGTAAGTTCTTTTGTTGAATTTTAAAGCTATGATTCTAAAATGGGCTGCTTCTTGTAACCTGGGCAGATTGGTTTGATGATGATGATTCCGTGGACACGGACCACACAAAGTAGAATGGTAAATGTTATTGTTATTAGCTGCCGTTGAGTTGGCCCTGGCTTATGGTGACCCCATTCACAACAGGATTGGCTCGTTGTGATTCACACACAGCATTTTCATTGGCTGATTTTTTCAGAAGTAGATCACTAGGCCTTTTTTCCTACCGTCTTAGTCTGGAAGCTCCACTGGGACTTGTTCAGCCTCATAGCAACACATAAAGCTCCAATGACGGATGAGTGGTGGCTGTGCTTGAGGTACATCGGCTCGGAATCGAACCCAGGTGTCATACATGGAAGGTGAGAATTCTACCACTGAACCATCACTGTCCCCCGGAATAGTTAAATAAGATACATCTAATGTAAGCAACCCTTTAGTGAAGAAGTTCCAAATTTCCTAAACTGAAACTCTTCTTGGTTCAGATTCATTGAATAGGTGTTTATCTCTTTACTGCATTTGACCACGGAAGGTCCTACAGCTGTAGTTCAAACAAAGCCATACACAGTCAAAAGAAAAATTTATCACTCATACCCTAGTCCAAGTGAGTCATTTGCAGGGGTAGGCAAGTGGGGAGTGGGAGGCGGTGGTAGTGGTTGGGGGTTCTACGTAATCGTTCAGAAATCCAAGATCCTCCCACTTGGTCCCGGGATCAGCAAACTGTGTCACACCAGTTAAATCCAACCTGCAGTTAAAAAAGGTTTTTACATTTTTAAAGGGTTGTAAAAAAGAAGATTAAGAAGAGCAAGAAGCAGCAGCAGCAACAACAGAAACCATGTGTAGCCTGTAAAGCCTAAAATATTTATTACCTGATCCTTTACAGAAAAAAAGTTCGCTGACCTCTGATGTGGCTCCACCATTCCCTAGGGCTCCGAAATGACTCCACTGGAGCCCTTACAAGCAGCCACTGTTGAGAGAAGAAAGACATGGAGGGTTTTGTGGGAGGCTCCCTGGAGGAGGTATAGCATCTTGTCTGCATCTTTTGGACAGAACTCAGTCACGTGGCTGCAGCTACCTGTAAGCGAGAACAGGAAATACAGTCCAGCTCTGGCCCTAGGAGGAGAAGGAATCTGGTTGGTGAAAACATAGGAGTTGCAAAGCACACTAGGTGAACTGCTAGAAGTATTAAACAGGCAGTTGTTAAAGGAGTTCAGGAAAGAGCCAGGGCACTTCAGATTGAGGTTATCACAGTGGCTTCCTGGAAGAGGTGGAACAATGGTTGTCATCCAGTAAGAGGTGGGCAATGCCAGTAAGTGGAATGGCGATCATCAACGCACAAAGATGGGAAGTGTAAGGCTTGCTCAGGGAATCTTGTTTAACCAGGGAAGAGGCTGCACAGAAGAGTTCTGGGAAATATGCTTAGAAAAAAAGGTTGGGTCCAGATGGCCTTGAGTGTCAGGCCATGGCAGGGAAGCTATATGGATGCCAACTTTCAAAACAAACAAACAAACAAAAAGTCATTCAGCCAAGGATTTTTAAAAAAAGAATGTTATGATTTTTATTTCTTTTCTTTTTTTAAAAAATCTTTGCCCTGTGGCAGCATTGTCTAGAAGCCTGGAAATTCTGCATCTTGAGTTTCTTCATAGGCATTTCTGGGTAAAGGCTATCTTCAGAAGATGAATATATTAGGGTTTGAAGAAGTCAAATCAAATGATAAGAATTGATCCTTCTTTTCTTTTGAAAAAAAAATGATACCTATAAATCGTACATTTAAAAGAGTATATCATAACATGTAGGCTCAGTTTAAAGAATAATAGTAAAATGGACAATCAGGGCCCCAACATCAGCATAAGAAATGGACCATTACCAATATTTGTGACCTTAACCTGTATCCTCCCTGATCACATCTCCCTATCTACTACTCTCCCTGTTCCCTACAAAATGATAATCCTGAATTTTATGTTAGTCGTTCCTTGTTTTTCTAGAATGTGTGGATTCCTAAAAATACATGGTTTGATTTTACCTGCTTTTATCCTTTGTATGGATGGAATCATATTATATACATTCTTCTGTGACTTACTTTGGCTCAATATTATGTTTTTGAGATTCATCCAAGTCCCTGCTTAGAGCGAGTAGTCTATTCATTATTTTGGTATTCAATAGCATGTTATCTATTCTGCTCTTCATGGCCATTCCTCTTTCTATTTAAATTGGGGAAAATTTTATTTCTTCCAAAGAAGACCTTAAAATGAATGTTACCAAAAACAACAACAACGACAACCAAAACAAAACCAAAAACCTAGGAACTGTAAGATGCTAATTAAGGTTCTTTGCTTGTAGAACATTTTAAAAGTCCAGCGTATTGTTTCTTGGAACTCCTTATTCTTATAGGAGTGTCGAGTTTGGCTTATCACAATCAATTTGATTCGCTGTGACATTTATTTGTACTCTTTTTCGTGGTTTGTTTTTTCAAGTTGCCAGTTTCTGCACATGATTGAAGGGATCTGACTACTTTAGAGAACACCCCTCTCCTCTGTTCCCTCATCCTGCCAATTAACTTTCAGGTCTCAGATTCCATTTCAGGACATTTTCCATAAGCCCCTTTGTAGGAGAATTTCATTGTATACCTCAGCCTGTTGACAAGGTGCAACTTGGCTTCTAAAATCCAGTTGTTATGAACATAATATGTTGGACAATGGTAATGCTGTTATCTATCTTCGTTGTTATGCTTTCGTTCTTAAGTCTACTGATGGCTCAGTTTCACAAATGAAGTAAACCATTGTCCCTTCACATCTTGAGCCTGACTAAGAGAACATTTCTGAGTTCCCTTTGATGCATCCTTTCAAGAAGGCTTGGACAACCTGATGCATCACTATAAGACTGTCATGTGCACTCCCATGAGATGGCCTCAACTGTTCAACTCTCACTATCTAATAAAGTTTTCAAGGGCATTGCCAACCATCTGATCCCTTCCTGGAGTTATTGGGCAGTAGAAATGGTTAACTTGCTCAGCTGCTAACTGCAAAGTTGGAGGTTCAACTTTACTCACAGGTACCTCGTAAGAAAGGCCTGGTGATCTACTTCTGAAAAATCAGCCACTGAAAACCCCATGGCACACAGTTCTACACTGACACACATGTGGACTCACCATGAGCTGGAATCGACTAGAGGGAAACTGGTTTTTAGATCCTTTCCTACAGAAAGAGGCAAAATATTTCCGAAAGTGGTGGAAAATTTTACTTCTAAAACATTTCTTTTAAGCTTTTCTTTTTGTTGGATATTGTACAGGCAGGTTTCAATTCTGAAAAATTAGCATATGTTTGCTTCATGCAAAGAGCAACCTGAGTTGCAAAAACCCATTTTTAAGCTTCTCTGCTTGAAGCAATCAGTTCCAAAAATTATCTATCTGCTACTCGATATGAATTTTCAATAGGTAGTCTAAATCCATCCCGTATGAATACTCATTTTCACATTAAAGGTGGAAGAAGCCTAGAAGCTTGATTTTTTTTTTTTTTTTTTGCCAAGAGGCAGATACTCTCCTTTTGAAAATCCTGTTTATTCCTGGGGGGAAGTTTTATTTCTATCCTCAGGCGCAACGTTGTAGATTTGTGTAATCAGTTCAGCGAACGGCATCTTAAAGCGATAAGTATCAAATTAAACTTGCAATTAAAGTTTACTAAAAATATGGGTTGCTATAATTTTGTTGGGATAAAAGTACAGAAGTAGGAATGATTAATGATGATCACTAATTATGCAGCTGTGCTCAGAGCACACAAGTCTATAGAACCACGACTTTAAAGCTAAATGAAGGGTTGTCCTAAAAAAACCTTTGTATACAGCATCTAATGACACTCACTTCTAAAAACTCATTTCTAGTCAGTACTTAAATACCCCCATCACTCGCTAATGCTTAGCTTGACAAAAAAAAAAAAAAAAAAAAGCCAGAAAAATAGAGTGCTAGAATGGCCATCATATTTCTTCTTTGTTGTTGTTACTTCGTTGGCTGTTGAATTTGAGTTAAAACAAAGCAAAAAAAGAAAGAAAAAAAATGCCGTCGACATGAAAATTAGCAGGGAAGGAGAGGAACATCTTGTTAAGGCCCTGGTTTTTTTTCTTTTTTTAAATGATGGATAGTCTATCTTGGCATTTCATATTAAAATATGAGTCAGAATTGACTCATTGGCAAAGTTTTTTTTTTCTTTTTTAATTGGTGAGGCTAATGAGAAAGAAGACCTGGTTTCGATTGCCTCATCTGTTAACTTTAAATAAGAAAACCTACAAATTAATTAGCTCTCAGTTTTTTTTTATGCCATACCTTTTTTTATTAATGTAAAAATCACATTTTTTCCTTTTCTATTCTTAACTCTTGTAGAAAATCATTGTCTTAGGTAAACAATTTTTCAGGGGAAAAAAAAAATCCATAGAGTTTCTGTGAAATTATAAATCTCAAACTTAGTTCTCTTATATCCCAGCCAGGTGTTACTTTCAGTACCTCACTCACAGAGCAAAAACAAAAAATGAAAAGAGGAAAAGAGATAGAGGCAGAGAGAGTGAGAGAAAGGAGTGAAAGAAAGAGGGGAAGACGGAAGAAGAGAGGAGAGACAGAAGAGGATATTACCATTAGGAATGCCCAACAAGGAAAGCTGGGCAGAAAAGAAAATGATAATACTGGTAGGGAAAAGAGAATGTAAAATGATGGAAGACGTTGTCACCTAACAAGCATAGCTGCTGACACCATCAAACTTGTGGATATAATTTTGCAGATATTTAACCTGGAAATATTGAACTAGGAAAATGCGTGCACCTTGTCTTCGCAGAGATGGCTTCGTATAATGGGGCGGGGGGGAAGCCAACAAAAACCTAGTCTAGAAGTCCAATGCCTGGATTGGTATCTAGTTCTACCACTGAAAAGCAGAGTGACCTCAGTCATATTATATATCTTATTTACTCTTCTTTCTTGAGATGGGAAATGGTAATAAGAGTATCCACCCACCATCCAGGTGAGGGTTATCTGAGGATGGGATGAGATCATTTTTGTCTAAATGCTCTTTGAAAGCTCTAAAGCATCAAAGTCGTATATAGCATGTGACCACAAGTCAGCTGCATACTGTTCTTTGACCTGGCAGGCAGGAAATCAAATACAAAAGAAAACGGAAGAGATAGGTTGTACTGTTTTTAAGAAAAAGAAAAATCAGACTGCCGATCGTGCTATCTGCAATCTGACGTTCAGACCACCTTAGACATTATTTGAATGATTAATTTGAAGCCACAGAGCTAAAACTATTTTGTTGTAGTACCCTGATCTTAATGATCAACAGATTTTTGGTGTTTTTTAATTTTGTGGGGCGGGGGAGGGGATAAAGTGGTTCAAAGGAGCTTTGAGGAAAAGATGCAAGACCCTCATGACTGTGCTGTGTTCAGAGATCTAGGTCATGCAACCCATTTCAGAGCACTGTGAAATGGCTGTGAGGAAAAAAGCTGATGAGGGGTTTGCGTCTGCCTCTCTCTGCCTTCTACTGAGTGACGCAGAGCAAACTGCAGAGCCGGAGAGGCAGCATCGTTAGACTTTAGAGAAACATGCCTGGCAGGTCCTTGTGTGACAGCCCAGCCAAGCGCCGCCTGCCAGAGCTGGCCAGTTAGCGATGATAGACGGACACGGTTAGGACAAGGGCAGACAGGATCAGAGCTGCTGACACATGGCCTCTTGCTCAAACTTCTGGGCTCCACAAAGGACATAGACTTTTGGAAACAGATATAACCAAACGCTCTTCCCTTCAACAGCTTGGCATGTGAATTTTGGAGGGCTTAAAAAAAAAAAAAAAAAAGCACTATTGTTATTCTCTCTCAGGGCTTAACAAGTGCTTTATCTCATTTTTATAAAATACAGTATAGCTCCAAAGCTTTGTCTGCATGAGGGAGTGTCTACACCATGCGTGGAAAATTTCCGTAACTCTTTCCATTTGATCTGTGTTCCTCCCTCCTTTGTTAGCTTTTCGAAGTAGGTGCCCATTGTAATCCTAACATGCACTAATCCTAAAGATCAACTTCATTTGAGATGTTAAAGCTAGTGGGGGGAAAATCAGAATTTCTTTTGGCATAGGACCAAATGTTTGCCAAATGTCTGTATGAAGAGTGAGACGAATCTTTTCTTACTTAGTCAATCAACCAATTATATTTGTTAAGAGATTATTTAGCCATTCCTATGTCATGAATGTCACGATACTGTTTTTCTTTTTAAACTGTGGTAAACACGATTTTTTTTTTTTTTTTTTTTTTGCTGTTTCAACAATATTCACATAACAGTTCAGTGACATTAATTATGTTTATCAGGCTGTTCAATCATTACCATCAACTGTTCCCCAGTTTTTCCATCAGCCTTAAATGATGCTGTTTTTTAATCCCTCAATTCAGCTAATTAACTGGTGTGACAAATTTTTGTCACTAAAATGGTAGAACTGATTGTGCACTTATGTCTTGTTCTCACTTGTAGTCTTTTCCCACTTTTGTGTCTGAGGTAGGTGTTGACAGTTGTCATTCTGTGATAGCAATTTTTAGAAATATCAGCACTGCTGGGTAGACAAATGTCTTCATCAGGAAATCATGAATTGGTTTGAGATAAGGTAGAGTTGATTTGAAAACCATTTTCCCGTTAGGCTCATTTGTACTCTCACTTCCTTTAGTGGCTCTATTCTGTGAATTCTGTCCTTTGAGTCACTGCAAAGCTTTTCATGCTGGCACAGGCACACACACGCACTCCTGCAGTGTGCTGTGCAATGTGTACACCATTTTCTGAGAGACAGTCATAGATTCATTTATTAAGAGACAGAAGTTGATGCCATCACTATTTTAGACGTCCATCTTCAGAAAACAAAAGAAAAACAGTGCTGTCTGCATGGAACAGGTCCACATATTGGGATGCTTTGGTCTTCAGGGCAGTGAATTCTGAAGCCGCAATGATCACTCACTAGCACCATAATGAGCAGCATTTTTGGCAGCCTGGAGAGCAAAGTTTGAGGTTTTCTTTTTATGATGTTGCAAAGGCACCTCACACTGCTGCTTCCCCGCAGCACAATTTTTTAACTTAAAAGCAAATTCTAATTCTTTGAAGTTTCAACATAAAAAAAAAAAAAAACTTAAACAAATTTTAGTTTCTGTAGAAAAGCAATTGATAAATACACTTAGACTGTAAATGCATTTTCACACTGTTAGGCATTTATTTATTAGAAAATGGCATACATTTCTGGAAAGAGCTCTGTTTTGATAATCTCTTCAGGGCCAGAATATACACACATACACATATGCTGTAGAATCAAGGTCTTAAAGGTAAGAGAAACAATTTTGTCAGATAGAGTCTTCTGGAAAGAAGATCATGCAGGATAAGACATCTACTGTTTTCTTTTTAACTGGTAGCTTTTATGGTGGCTAGGCTGTACTACATTTCCTACAGAATTCCCTGTCCTATAGGTTTCTGGTTAAGGTAGGCTATAGGAGAGATTCTTGTGAGAGATTTGGAGGGTGAAAGTGAAGCAGCTGCCATATTTTAGCTTGCTTATGTTATCTCTTCTCTTCTGGCTCACCACATTGGTATGAGGCAGCAGGGAGGCCTGCAACTGGCTAATCTCCTGGATCCTCCTTCAAGTTCCCTGATTCCTGAATCTGGTGATCAGAAAGTAGCAACTACTTTAGACATAGAGATGATGAAGAAATTCAAAATCATCAGTCAGAACAAGGCCAGGGGCCGACTGTGGAACAGACTCTCAATTGCTCATGTGCGAGTTCAAGTTGAAGCTGAAGAAAATTAAAACAAGTCCATGAGAACCAAAGTATGACCTTGAGTATATCCCACCTGAATTTAGAGATCATCTCAAGGATAGATTTGACACATCGAACACTAACAACCAAAGACCAGATGAGTTGTGGGTTGACATCACAGACATCATACACGAAGAAAGCAAAAGATTATTAAAAACACAGGAAAGAAAGAAAAGAACAAAACGAATGTCAGAAGAGACCCTGAAACTTGCTCTTTAACATAGAGGAGGTAAAGCGAACGGAAGAAATGAAGTAAAAGAGCTGAACAGAAAATTTTAAAGGTCGTCTTGAGAAGACAGAGTAAAGTGTTATAATGAAATGTGCGAAGACCTGGAGTTAGAAAACGAAAAGGGAAGAACATGCTAGGCATTTCTCAAGCTAAAAGAACTGAAGAAAAATTCAAGCCTTGAGTTGCAATAGTTGAAGGATTCTACAGGGAAAATCTTGAAAGAGAGAGGAAGCATCAAAAGAAGACGGAAGGAATGCACAGGGCCACTGTACCAAAAAGAACTGGTTGACTTTCAACCATTTCAGGAGGGTGCATATGATCAAGAATTAATGGTAGTGAAGGAGGAAGTCCAAGCTGCACTAAAGGCACTGGCGGAAAATAAGGCTCCAGGAATTGACAGGATGCCAAATGAGATGTTTTGACAAATGGATGCAGCACTTGAGGCGCTTACTCATCCATGCCAAGAAATTTGGAAGACACCTACCTGGCCAACCGACTGGAAAAAGATTCATATTGTGCCAATTCCAAAGAGAGGTGATCCAACAGAATGCAGAAATTATTGAACAACATCATTTATATCACAGGCAAATATAATTTTGCTGAAGATAATTCAAAAATGGTTGCAGCAGTACCTCAACAAGGAACTGCCAGAAATTCAAGCTGGATTCAGAGAAGAATGAGAAACAAGGGGTATCATTGCTGATGACAGATGGATTATGGATGAAAGCAGAGAATACGAGAAAGATGCTTACTTATGTTTTATTGATTATGCAAAGGCATTCAACTGTGTGGATCGTTATAAATTATGGATAACATTTTGAAGAATGGAAATTCCAAAACACTTAATTATGCTCATAAGGAACCTGTTTATAGACCAAGAGGCAGTTTTGAACAGAACAAGGGGCTACTGTGTGGTTTAAAATCAGGAAAGGTGTGCATCAAGGTTGTATTCTTTCACCATACCTATTCAATCTGTATGCTGAGCAAATAATCCAAGAAGCTGCACTATATGAAGAAGAATGTGACGTCAGGACTGATGGAAGACTCATAAACAACCTACATTATGCAGGTGACACAACATTACTTGCTGAAATGGAAGAGGATTTGAAGCACTTACTGATGAAGATCAAAGACTACAGCCTTCATTATAGATTACACCTTAACATAAAGAAAACAAAAATCCTCACCACTGGACCAATAAGCAACAACATGATAAATAGAGAAAAGACTGAAGTTGTCAAGGATTTCATTTTACTTGGATCTACAATTTTTTTTTTCTACAATTAATACCCATGGGAGTAGCAGTCAAGAAATCAAATGATGCATTGCATTGTGCACATCTGCTGCAAAAGACCTCTTTAAAGTGTTAAGAATTAAAGATGTCACTTTGAAGAGTAAAGTACATCTTACCCAAGCCATGGTATTTTCAATCGCCTCATATGCATGCAAAAACTGGACAATGAATAAGGAAGACCGAAGAATAATCAATGCCTTTGAATTATGGTGTTGGTGAAGAATATTGAATATATATGTACCAGGGACTGGCAGAAGAACCAACAAATCTGTCTTGGAAAAAGTGCAGCCAGAATGCTCCTTAGAAGGGAGGATAGGGAGACTTTGTCTCATGTACTTTGGACATGTTATCAGGAGGGACCAGTTCTTGGAGAAGAACATCATGCTTGGTAAAGTAGAGTGTCAGCAAAAGAGAGGAAGACCCTCAATGAGATGGATTTACATAGTGGCTACAACATGGGCTGAAGCATAGCAATGATTGTGAGGATGGCGCAGGACTGGGCATTGTTTTGATCTGTTGTACATAGGGTCGCTATGAGTTAGAACCTACTCGAGGGCACAGAACAACAGCAATGGCCACGTGACCAGTGGCAGACACAAAGACTGTAATGGTAATTAATATTTCTTCCTTATTTTGATATAAATATATCTATGTATATGAATACATATAGAAATATTTGTGATATTTATATATTATTATTGTATGTATAAAAAATTAACCAAATATTTTTGTATTTGTCCTCTTTGTCATCCTCTTTTCACTTAACATGTGTTGATAGTAGTTAATGTATCATTATATAAATTATAGGATATCAAAGGAGGAGTGTGAATCAGATGAAAAAAGAGTGAACGTAACCCAAAGTCAAAAAAGAGAACTTTGCATCTTCTTCTGAGGAAAAGATGAGTGTGTTTTTTAGTTGTATGTGGGATACTTGTATCATGTTAGGTGAAGGCATGACTTTGTCAATGTCTTTATCTGGAGACTAAGTATGATTTAAAGATATGTGTATGAGTGCCAAGTTGTCAAGGTATGACTTTGTAATGGATTGACTTGGCTAGGCTGCATTATATTTCCCAGAATTCTCTTTCCTGTATGTTTCTGGTTAGGGTGAGCTACAAGAGAGATTCTTATGAGAGATTTGGAAGGGGAAGTGAAGCAGCAGATATTCTATACTTCATACATGTTGAGTCTTCTCTGACGACTCACCTACTGGCATGCGGAAGCAGGTGGACTGGCAACTGCTTCACCTTTCTCTGTGTCTTTCTTCAGCTTCTCCAACTCCTGGATCAGGTGCATGTCTTTAGCTTCATGATGAAGGGACCTGGCTTTGGCCGGACATCCATACCATCAAAGTCAGAGATGTTAAGAACTGACACAGATTTCAATCTCTTCTTCTGTGTTCCAGCTTGTACTTATGGGTTCTAGTTTGTTGTGGTTCTTCCATTTTATACCCATTTTTCTTCCCTGACAACCTGTCCTGTAGACTTCAAGCTCCAGTATCAGATGTGAAGACAACAGCCTTGCAGAAATGACTTAACTACACCTCACAGTTACATAAGGTCAAATCTCACAATTTTGTAAGGTCAAATCCCTATAAACAAACAAACACATACACATACATATATTCACACACAAACGCACACATATACATACATATACAATTATATGTATTTATATCAAGTAGGGAAACCCTGGTGGCGTAGTGGTTAAAAGTGCTACAGCTGTTAACCAAAAGGTCAGCAGTTCAAATGCGCCAGATGCTCCTTGGAAACTCTACGGGGCAGTTCTACTCTGTCCTATAGGGTTGCTATGAGTCGGAATTGACTCAACAGCACTGGGTTTTTGGTATACCAAGTAGAGGCTCAGTGAAAATGAACGACACCCTCAATGAGATCAACCATATGGATTAACACAATAGCCACAACGGGCTCAAACAGGGGTTCAGACATATCACAGAATCACAGATCATGGAGATAGTGCAGGACTCAGCAACATTTCATCTGTCAAACATCAGGTCATTGTCAGCTGGAGACGACTGGACGGCAACTAACAGCAACGTGTGTGTCTGTATATATGTATATTCATCTTAGCGTTTCTGCTTCTCTTGACTGATACAGTATTTTGACTGAATTCTGAAAGATTGCATTATTTAAAAAAAACAAAAACAGCTTTATTGAGGTATAATTACCAACAATAAACTGCATATATTTAAATTGCACAATTTGGTAAGCTTTGACATACGCATGCATCGTTAAAACCATCACTATAATGAAGACAGTGAACGTATTTGTCACCCTCAAAAGTTTTCTTCTGCGCCTTTGTACTTCCTCCCTCCTATAACTCCACTCATCTATGAGTTGTAATTGACTCGATGGCAATGGGTTTGGTTTTTGGTTTTTATCACTCCACTTACCTGCATTCCAGATAACCTTTGATGTGCTTTGTCTTACTATAGATTAGCTTGCATTTTCTAGAGTTTTACATGAATGGAATCATACAGTATGTACTTTTTTTTCACTCAGCATGATTATTTTGAGATTCATCTATGTTAGTTCTAAAATGGCTTATTCTAAAAGGTTACTTTTTTTTTCAAAATGCTTTTTCTTTTTATTTTATTTTTGTTTTTGAGAATGTACACAGCAGAACATATACCAATTCAACAATGTCTACATGTACAACTCAGTAACATTAATTATATTCAAGTTGTGCAATCATTCTCACCCTCCTTTTCTGAGTTGTTCTTCTCCCATTAACATAAACTTACTGTCCCCTAAGTTCCCTATCTAATCTTTTGAGTTGCTGTTGTCAGTTTGAGCCCATATAGATAAATCTTAAAAGAACATAATGCTCAAGGCAGACATGTTTTACTAGTTAAGCTAAAATATTGTTTGTTTTTAAGAAGATTTTAGGGAATATTTTTGATGTGTGACTAATTGCCTCCATAAACAATTGCCTCCTCTGCCATGAGACCAAAGGAATTGGATGGTGCCCAGTTATAAAAGTTTAAGTTCTTAATGAACAACCCATCCCCAACCCCATTGCCATCAAGTCAATTCCAACTCATAGCAACCCTATAGGGTGGAGTAGAACTGCCCATAGGCTTTATAAGGAGTGCCTGGTGGATTTGAACTGCTGACCTTTTGGTTAGCAGCCATAGCACTTAACCACTACGCCACCAGGATTTTCTTAATGAACAACATTCTGTTTAAAATCAGTATCACACATTTAGGTTCAGTGTGACTTGGCATAATTCAGAGAAACAAAAATACAGGCAATCAGAAGTAATACCTAGGGAGCATTTCTTTATAGTAGAAGGATCTGGAGATGGTATCATTATATCTGCCATACCTTGAAGTGGAGAAGCACAGCTTCCTTAGAAAGGGCTGCCAAAAGCAGCAAAAACCTGGGTAGGTGAGCCTTGGCCAGTGGATTAGGCTGGACTGCACCATCCCCACAGGTTAACTAGGAGAACTAGGGTGGGGACTCGATACCCCTGAATTTTGAGTGTGTTATCTTCTGAGAGAGACATAGAACAACATCAGCCTGGATAAGAGTGTTGTTCTTACCTTTCTCCAGCACCATCAACTGATATGAATTCAGCTATCTCCAGAGTTGCTTCTTTTACCTAGTATTGCTTTAGCTGTCTGGTTTCACATCACCCAGAGAAGCCACGGATAACAGATTGTTCCATGGGGTGCCTTTGAGCTTCCAAATATGAGTCATGAAAAGCAACACCATGCAGTGGGCATTTTACTGAAACTCAACGGTCTTGCGTTTTATCTCACATCTGCCACATATTATCTGTGTGGCTATGGATAAATTTGATTCTCTCTTTGAGTCTCATTTTCTCAACTGTAAAGTCAGGGAGTTGGGCTATGTGATCTTGGATGTTTCCTCATTCTGTGTGTCCAAGAGTGAGAGAGTAAAGGCCCAGGGGATTAGCATGATATGCCGAGAACCGCGTATCAAATCCCCATGTAACTGCACTAGGCACTACAGCAGAGCCATCCATTCACACATCCATCTATCCATTTACCCATGCAACCATGCATCCATGCATCCATCCACCCACCCACCCACCCACGCACCCACCCACCCACCCACCCATCCATCCATCCATCCATCCATCCATCCATCCATCCATCCATCCATCCATCCAATCTAATAAATGTTTCCTAAACACTAATAGGAACCCTGGTGGCATAGTTGTTAAAGAGCTCAGCTGTTAACCAAAAGGTCACCAGTTTGAATTCACCAGCTGTTCCTTGGAAGCCCTATGGGGCAGTTCTACTCTGTCCTATACGGTCGCTATGAGCCGGAATCCACTCAACAGCAACAGGTTTGGTTTACAGGTTTTTAAACACTAGTATGTGCCAGATATTGTGCTCAGCACTGGAGAGGGCAAGTAGAATATAATCCAGTTCCTGTTCTCAAGATGACCAGAGTTCACTGATTATAAATAGCATGTGATAATTTCCGTAATAATATATTAAGAGCAGATATGCTGTTTAAGCAATATCTTGATCCCCAGAACCTAGTACACAGTGACAGGAGAGTAATTGGTTTTTGTTGAAAAAACTGAATATGAGTACATTTAGGAGAAAAAGGGCTTATCTGAAAGAACTGCATGGAAACATGGGATGGGATAGAATGGATTTATAAAGGTGATAAAAAAAAAAAAAGTTAATCGCAAGCACTGTCTCTTTAGGAAACTTGCTGTCACCCTTTTCCTTGACACGGTTATGTATTTTCCTTACAGCCAGCTATATATTTCTTATTTGTATTAATTACTGCAGCAGGACTTCAGGAAGAGGAAGAGGAAAGGGAAAAAAATCTAACTTCTATTTTCCATGGTGCTGAACAGGTAACCATCAATTTTCTCTTATCAGAAAGGGCCCACGCCAGAAACCTATGAATATTCTAAGAAAAGGAAACATCTAGAATTGGCCAAATTGAATTAATCTGATTTTATTAATTTATACTTTTAAATATAAAATGATGAGATTCATCCTTATGAAACAAGTATATACTTCTGAGGCTATGTCATAAATGCTAAAATGGATTTACTTATTAGGTTTGACTTCTCTAGAAATGGTTTAAAATCTTTAAATTTCTCTTTTCAAAACCCTTCTTGATTCTTCTCAATTCTGTCGGAGTCAGCGCTTTCGGTGGGTCGATGAAAAGGGAAAAAGAAACAGCTTATACCAACAGCGTAACCCTGGACAGCACCTATATTTTCTATTCTTGTATGATTTGAAGATAAACGACACTTGCATATTTTAACAGTTCAGATTTAAATGTTTAACTCTTCAGAAGCCCTGGGTGAAGTTTGCTCCTATCTTTAACTTCCTCATAGCCAGCAAGCTGGGCCATGTGGCTGGCTGACCTTCCGGCACCACCTACTTCCACTCCATGAGATGCCATCAGATCCCACCCAAAGGAGCCAGTCGTCCCTGTGAAACAATGAGCAATTCTTACAAGACACAACTGGCACTCTGTTGCTGGGGTGCAGGAAGGCTCGATAAGATCTCCCAGTCACAGCATTCCTTTGTGTCAGCAGACGCAAGTGGGATGTTCCTTCTGCAGCTCTTACAGGGCAAGAGGAAGCAGGCTCTGAGACACATTGTTCATTGAAATCGGCTTTCATCCGAGGAGCCCCATGGTGGCTCCTGCCTCATGATGCGCAATCGCTCTGCAGCTGAGCTCTCCTGATGCGTTTCCGTTGTTTGTCTGAGGGGGGAAGGCAGCACCTTTACGAGACTAGGTAAAGGGCATCACATTGTGTTGGGCGAAGCATTATAAGTCAGCGAGTCTCCAGTGAGTCTGGAGCCTAGAAGGAACATTAAAAATAAAATTGAAACAATCAGGGCCTCCGACATCCTGGCTCACAGATGGAGCACAAGAACACGTGATATGTTAGTACAGGAACACGAAGTCACCCTGGTGACCCCTGGGGAGCATATGCTTGCCTGATGACCTTAGAAGCAGGAAGTTATCCATTGCTATAGTTGCAATATTGGGCACAATGCTACAGGTCACAAACAGTGGTACTGAGCTGTGAATCTGAGTACTGTGGGCCCAACAGAACCTGCCCAGGAAGAGGCTGAACTCCGGGTCCATTGTGGGCCAATTCTGACTCTTAAAGGGCAAAAATGGAGAGAGGGAAGTAAGCCATAGTGTCAAATCATAGGGGAGAAGCTTCTCTATCCCATTGTGCTACAGTTTAGCACTTCATCTTTTCAGGGGCAACCCTTCTGAATCCAATAAAGATTCTCTCTGATGAAGAAAAGGTCCAAATCAGTCTATGGAGAAACAAAAGTCAACCCAATCTTAGTTCACTTTCCTTCTCCCTTTAAAACAAAACAAAACAAAAACTGTTGCCTTCAAGTTGATTCCAACTCATGGCAACCCCACGTGTTACAGACTAGAACTGAGCTCTATCGGCTTTTCTTGGCTGTAATCCTTACAGAATCAGAGCACCAGGGCTGTCTTTCATGGTGCTGCTGGGTGGGTTTGAGCTGTCAACTTTTTTGATTAGTTGGCAATACCAAAAAATTTGAGTCACCCAGGTGACTCACTAGATGCCTCCTTTTGTTCATCACTGCCCCTCCTTCTCTGCTGCATCTCATCTGGGCTAACCAGCAATAAAATAAAGAGAGGTAAGCAATTAACTCTTAACATGAATAGGATACTTCTTCACTCGTGTAGCACTTTAAACTCTCTGCATGTGTTTGTTACTTTCACTGTCCAAATACACTGGCAAAATTAGGTAGGCATTACTGCTCTTTAGCAGTTGAGGGAAACAGGAGAGAGAGGAAACAAAGTTAGTGACCACTGAACCTCATAAAGAGTTCACTGCAGACCTTAGAGGAAAACCCATGTATCAGGTTCCTGGCCCAGGCCCTGCTCATCAGGCTGGGTTCCCTGGGCATGTGAGCAAGTGATCAGCCTCAAAGCTGACCCTAAATTCCTACGAGTGTCTGTGTGTTTACATGAGGGTAGATACGACAGATATACAAGGAGGTACTGAGACTGAAAAACTTGAAACACCTGGAAGTTGTTTCTTAGAAATCAGTGTACTTTTGCTCATTTAAAAAGAACAGATGTCAGCCTTGTAGATGACGTAGGGACTGACGAAAATAAGGAGCCATGCGGTTAACTTTCCCAAGAATGAATCGAATCAAAGAAGTATGGAGAAATAAAAAATCTAGCTAAAATTCTTGAAATGGACCCCAAGCTGCTTTTTAAATGACTTTTTTTTAGCTGAGCTAGTAACAGAACTCTTAAGCACTTGAAATTTTGTAGAGTTTTTTCTTTTTTTTTTTTTTTTAGATAGTCTTGGGAAAGGATCTCCAAACATAGGTATGACAAGTTTCAGGTGACCTTTCCCCTACTCCTAACTTCAGTAGCTTGTCCCTAATTGCCTTAGACTTCTGGAGAGAGTTATATTAGCAATGTGCTTTGAGTAGAAAAGATGTCTGAAACTATCGCTTCCTCTTCATCCCCTTGTTGTTGTTGTTAGCTGTCTTTGGGTCAGCCCCTGAAGCCTGGTGACCCCAGGCAGAACTGAATGAAACTGCCCTGTCCCGCACCATTTCCATGATCAGTTGAAGATACAAATATTATGATCCTTAGAGTTTTCATTAGCTGATTTTCAGAAATAGATTGCCAGGCCTCTCTTCCTAGTCTGTCTTAGTCTGGAAGCTCTGCTGACACCTGTTCAGCATCATAGCAACATGCAAGTCACCACTGACAGGTGGGTGGTACATGTGCTTGAGGTACATTGGCCAGAAATTGAACCTGGGTCTCCTGCATTGAAGGCAAAAATTCTAACACTGAACCACTAATGCTCCTCATCGCCCCCTTACCCCTCGTTTAAAGAATACAATGAAATTAAATGATAAAATAAAATGGACAGCCAGTGGTCAAAATTTTGTAAAGGGGATTCTTGCATTGAGTAGGATATTCTGGGGTTCTCTCCAGTTTTAAGGTTCTCTGACTTTAAAAAACATAGAAGAATAATGCTGGTGTGTATAATTTATATACATATATACCATGCCAGGAAAGGCATCTCATATTAGATTAAATGCAGAAAACCCAGTGCCGTCGAGTCAATTCCGACTCATAGCAACCCTATACGACAGAGTAGAACTGCCCCATAGAGTTTCCAAGGAAATTAGATTAAGGTACATCTAATTTAACCAAAAAACATGTGGTGAATACTTGCTGTGTGCCCAGGATTATAGTACTTGCAGCAAAAAAAAAAAAAAAAAGACACATCCCTACCCTCAAGGAAATCACAGCATGGTCTGAAGACAATTACATAAACAGGAATTTTCCATACAATATAGTATGCATTGAGGTTGAGTGACAGCCAGGGTAGCACAGACCACAGAACTAGGATCTAACCCACCTTTCATGAGGGACCAGGAAAGACATCCAGAGGAGGTAATGCCTGAGATGATATTTAAATCTTGAAAAGTAGTTATATAGGGGAAGAAGATAAGGAAGGAGATTCTAGACAGAAGGACTAACAGGAGAAAAGGTTTTTTACCTTTTGCTGTCAAGTCAATTCCAACTCATGGCACTCTCATGTGTGTTAGAGTAGAACTGTGCTCCATGGAGTTTTCAATGACTGCTTTTTCAGAAGTAGATAGCCAGGCCTTTCTTCAAAGATGCCTTTGGGTGGTCTCAAACTTCCAATCTTTCAGATATCAGGCAAGTACATTGACCATTTGCACCATGCAGGGATTTAAAAGCCATTGTCATCAAGTCTATTCTGACTCACAGCAATGGGGACCTAAAATACAAGGTATATTTGAGGAGCTACAAGTTTTTACAAGTAGCTTAGAATTCCTGAAATGTTAAAAGCAGATCAGAAATAGAGCAAGGTATAATGCAGAGTCCAGATATGAAGCATATCCTAGGTTTTTTAAGCTTCTGTTAGGAAATCAATAAAATAAATCAGACCACAATTTAGGTCTCAGCACTTTCTGATACTAAGTCTTCAGGAATAAGATGGTGTGAGGTTGGGGATCAAAGAAACTGAAAAGGCAATGCTGAGGTTATGCTTGGATCAAAAGATTTGATTAAAGGGTATGAAAGATAACTCTAGTTGAAGATAGGGTAAAACATTATTAACATCTTGGCCAGTTGGTTATGCCCTTTTAGGAGAACTTTAAAGAGCTCTAGCAATGTGATTCTTTTTTTTCCCCCTTAGAAGTAGCCAACAGGACATCTACAAAGACCTGTGTCCTAACTGCCATTCTGTTACCTAAGAATAAATGAGAAAGAAATCAGAACACAGGAAAAAAGGGAGAGGGAGAGGATCACACTCTGCAGGATATGTATAAAGTATTTTTAGTGACCTCAAATTATGGGATTAAAAATGGAATCAAAGTGAAATAGTTTTGAAGGTAGTTTGTTGAATACAAGTGCTTGTTCTTGCTGTCTAGGAAGTAATTATAGTATTTTGCAAAGGGCAATGTGTATTTAGAAAATCAGGAATGAGAAGGAATATTGAGACCATTATTTGATTGGAAAATTGATAGTAACTACTATTATTAAAATAATTTCAAAGTAAGGTGTCTTCATTTCCTAGTGCTACTGTAATGAAATACCACAAGTGGGTAGCTTTAAAGAACAGAAATTTATTTTCTTACAGTTCAGGAGGCTAGAAGTCCAAATTCAGGGCTCTGGCTACAGGGGAAGATCCTCTTGGTCAGCTCTGGGAGAAGATCTTTGTCTTAGCTTCTGTAGCTTCAGAGCTCCTTGGTTCCTTAGTGGTCTTCATGAGGCATCTACCTTCCTCCTATCTGTGCTCTCTTGTCTCTGTGTTTATGCTGCTTTTTTCATAACTCAAAAGTAAGTCATAAACATAAACACTGATGTTCTCTCATTAACATAAAAAATTCTATACCCAAATGGGATTATATCCACAGGTATTTTGCTGTTGCTGTTAGGTGCCGTGGATTCTGTTCTGACTCTCATAGCGACCCTATAGGACAGAGCAGAACTGCCCCATATGGTGTCCAAAGAGTGGCTGGTGGTTTTGAACTGCTGACCTTTTAGTTAGCAGCTGAGCTCTTAACCACTACGCCACCAGGGATCCATCCACAGGTATAGATGCTATATATATTTTGGGGGGACTGGATTCATTCCATAAGGTCTTCATTAAAAAATAAAGAGGAGAGTCTACAGAACTTCAGGAGGGAAGGAGCCTGAGGTGTTCCTCAATGCCTCCCCTTCCTCCATTCTTGCCAAACTCTAACTCTGAATCACTTAGCAAGCTCAAGGAGCAGACAGTTCCAGGACAACTAGAGTTGACTATATAATTTTCAGGGCCCAGAACAAAATGAAAATACAGATTCCCTTGTTCAAAAAGCAAAAACACATGTTGTTAAAAGTACTAAAATGTAAAGCTTTTTCCTTCCTTTAGTGGTTTCTCCCTTGACTTACCATCATGTTTTTTTTTTTTTTAATTTGCTATTTGATGTTATTCTAAATAAAGAAAATATGGAATTTTAAAAATTATTAGAATAATTTTACGTTCATCTTTATATTATACGATGCCAGTTTTAAATGCAAATATAAAAATATTTAACTTGTACATGGAATCATTAGAATTATATAACTCATATTTTGTAGCTCCTTCATGCTTTGCGTGTTGTTCTTAGAACAGTGGAAATTCTGCATAATACTAACTCAACTGCTTTTAATTCACTTCTCAATACACATGCATTCTACTAACACTTTCTACCTTTGGCTTACTAATAGGGAAGTGTCTTAGTTATCTAGTGCTACTATAACATAAATACCACAAGAAGATGGCTTTAACAAAGAGAAATTTATTTCTTCATAATAAAGTAGGCTAAAAGTGCAAATTCAGGGTGTCAGCTCCAGGGGAAAGCTTTCTCTCTCTGTCAGCCTCTTCATCAATCTTCCCCTGGACTAGGAGCTTCTCTGCGCAGGAACCTCGAGTCCAAAGGACACGCTCTGCTCCCGGCATGGCTTTCTTGGTGGTATGAGGCACCCCCCCGCTAGCGTCACTTTCTTTTTATCTCTTGAGAGATAAAAGGTGGTGTAGGCCACTCCCCAGGGAAAGTCCCTTTACATTGACTCAGGGATGTGACCCTAATCCTCTTTAACATAAAATTACAATCACAAAATGGAGGACAACCACAGAATACTGGAAATCATGGCCTAACCAAGTTGATACACACATTTTGGGGAGGACACAATTCAATCAAGGAGGGCTCAAAGAAAAAGGAACAATGGGCTGTCCCTATCGTTCCCTTTCCTTTTATGTCAGCATTTTTAGTTTATATGGTTGGCTAATACAGGGAAGTAACTTGAGTTGTTCATGCCTCTTAGAACTCCATTGCCTTCGTTCTACATTTGAAGCAAGTTCTTATTCAAAAAGAAAATGAGACCTCTTGGGGTTGTCACACACCCCTCCTTACTCACTCTCATTTTGTATTTGATTTGCTTCTCAATAAACTCCCATGCACCATGGGTTCACGGGAATTCTGTGCTCAATGGCGGTGGTGAACACTTTATATCAATGGGGTAAGAAAGAATCACATCAATCGTGCATACTATGGGTATTTTCTCTGCTCACACATGTGCTTTACTGTCCTATGTGACTTCATTTACAAAACATGGGTTCAAAGATAAAATTATTAATAATTTTAAAATGTCAACAGCAGTACATTAAGCCAAGCATTGGGCTTTCTGAGTATAGGGACCTGTATGACTACACAGGCCACACGCCGGTGAAGCTGGCTTTGGAAGCAGTGGACTGATAGCTCTAACTCTGTCTGAACTATTCTCTGGAAAAACTGCTCCTTCCCAATAATTACTTGTTTTGCCCACAGATCTATCTTGGATAATCTTTTGGAGCCGGCGATGTCTCCAACAGCTCAATTTACAACCCAGAAACCAGACAGTAAGACCAGCCAATCACAGGGAAACACACCCAAAGAAATTACTTAGCTGGCTGAGCTGAAGACTTATTACATTAGAGATGAAGATCAAGATAATTGGAGCTAAAGTCTTGATGACTATTACCAACTTTAAACTTACTCGTAAGATTCTATGAGTCCCTTGTCTATTCTTAGTCTTAGGCAGGGGAAGTTCAGGTCCAGAGGGCTCCCTTGCCAATCAGGAAGCAAGATGCAACAGTGCAGGAAGGAATAGACTAAGTATTGCCCTTAGAGACTTCAATAGGGAGTATGTGAGTACTGGGAGACAGCAGGTCTTTTCTAGGTGATCTTAGAGGTATATAAGAATTGCTCCTTTTCCCTTTTTTGAGTTGTAACACCATTATTTTGGAGAACACTGTCTTGGAATGCAACCCACTTTAAAGAAATTTCTCTGTGATAGTATGAATATCTTGTATAGCTTTTATGGAACCCCTGGGTGGTACAAATGGTTAATGTACTCAACTGCCAACTGAAAAGTTGGAGGTTCGAGTCTACCCAGAGGTACCTCAGAAGAAAGGCCTGGTGATCTACTTCTGAAAAATCAGATATTGAAAACTCCATGGAGCACAGGTCTACTCTGACACACATAGGGTAGCCATAAATAAGAATTAACATAACAGCAACTGATTTTCATGTAACTCCTATGAATTGAATTGTGTCCCCAAATATTTATGTTGAATTTCTAACTCCTGGTACCTGTAAACATGAACTTATTTGGAAATAGGGTCTTTAAGACGTTATCATTTAAGTTAACATGAGGTCATACCAGAAGTAGGATGAGTTCTTATCCAACCCAAGTGGTGTCCTTACAAAAGAGAACAGACACAGAGACAGAGGGAAGGTGGCCATGTGATGATGGAATTCTGTTGCAGCTGCAAGCCAAGGAATACCTGAGCCTACCAGAAGCTGGAAGAGACAAAAAAAAAAAAATATCTTCCCGTAGAGTCCTTGGAGATAGCATGGCTCTGCTGGCACCTGAATTTGTACTTCTAGCCTCTAGAACTGTGAGACAATAAATTTTATTTCTTACAAGTCATCCAGTTTGTGGTACTCTGTTATGGCAGCCCCAGAAAATTAATACAATAGCTCTCTTGTGCAGGTTACTTAGCATCTATGCCTAAAACCAAACCAAAACCAGATCCAGTGCCGTCAAGTCGATTCTGACTCATAGCAATCCTATAGGACAGAGTGGAACTGCCCCATAGAGTTTCTGAGGAGCCCCTGGCGGATATGAACTGCCGACCCTTTGGTTAGTAGCCGTAGCACTTAACCGCTACGCCACCAGGGTTTCCATCTATGCCTATGTAGATGTTAAACTAGAATGTTCTGGGGAAAAAGGGTTAACAGTGAAGTACCCAGCAGAAGGCATGCTGGATACATTTCCTTACCAGAAGACATTTGAAGGCCCTTATCCGGGAATTCATAAAGACACTGGGGGCGACGTTGATTGGTAGTTTCAGCCTCAGCATCTACAGAGCTATTTATAGCCAAACCTTAATAATTAGTGGTAAAAGGGTCAAAGGAAAGAATAGATTATTGAAAGCCTTGCATCATTCACAAACTTTGTTTTGAACAATAGTTCTTAACAGCTGCTTTTTTTTTTTTAAATCAAAACTTCAATGAGATTTATTAACACAAAGGGTCAATTTACAACTTAGTGTTTGATATCTTTTTATGTCAGCTGCTGACCCTCAAGAATAAATATCAAAGACTGGGTCAAGGCATTGTTGAGCAGTCATAAACAAAGGAGAAAAATCAAACACATTATAGCTAGGAACCCTGGTGGCACAGTGGTTAAGTGCAATGGCTGCCAACCTGAAGGTCGGCAGTTCGAATCCACCAGGTGCTCCTTGGAAACTCTATGGGGCAGTTCTACTCTGTCCTACAGGGTCGGTATGAGTTGAAATTGACTCGACGGCACTGGGTTTGGTTTTTGTTTAGGAAAGGCTGACTGAATTGCCCCGACTCTATATGACCACATCACACAACTCTCAGAGCTCACAAAGAGCAAGACTTGAGCCTGATAACTTGAGAAATACTTATATCACTTAGAAAACATTTTTTTAAACTCCAAGTCATACTTTCTCTTTTGAGTGAATAGGAATAAAGATGAAAGTTCCCTCAAAACTAGCTAAGAGTAATTGGATAGAAAATAATTATTGATTCTTTGACTTTTTGATTTTTCTGAGTTGTGAAATATGGCTGAAAGGTTAATTCTCAACGATTCTAGAAGAGAAACTTCTGAAAGATCTGTTTTATCAAATTTCCCTATAAGAAGCAGCTTCACAAAATGGATTATCTGTTTTTAGACCTTACCTGATGAAAGCCTGGAAAGCTCACTTGAGTGACAGGAACACTCACCTGTATGCAACTCTGCTTAAAAGTTCAAATTAATTACTAATGACGGTCATTAAGAAGTCCACAAATTTATTTGATCCCTCAGACATGCTGAATTATGTTGTGGCTCCACAGCCTTCAGAATTACTCTTCTGTGCCCTCTAATTTATGACTTAAGCCAGAAAGCTAGCCACTCGGCACATGAATTCAAAGTTGCATGTTAAATGATCTCAAACTCCTCATTGCACTTCAAGGGATCACTTTAAACAAAGTGTGGACACTGTAGTCTATTTCTTTCCAGTTGGAGCAGAATTGCAATGGCATTCACTCATCTTTTTTTTTTTTTAAATGGTAACATTCACTGGGTGTCTATTATATGCCATACTCTATCCTAAGCACTATTCATGAAGGAGCTCATTCAATATCGGCTCCCAAGCTATGAGGCAGTTCTTTTATTAAACCCACTTTGCAGATGAGGAAACAGAGACCTGGAGAATGAATGTACGTAAATGTATTGCCTAAGAAAACTCACCTATTAAGTGGTGGAGATGGAGCCTGACTGAAGCTTTCCCACTTTGGAGCATGAGTTCTTACCCATTATTCAATAGCATCCTATTTCATCGCACGAGGAGATGCTATATTTGATAGCATTAAACAAGTGCTAGGAATAATACCTCTTCAACAAGCAGATCACTCAATAGGACAAACTTTTTTGGTGAATCTTAACTAAAATTGTTGCAGTATATTACTATTAAAAGAAAAAAAAAAAAGAAAGAAAAGCCATTGCCGTCAAGTTGACTCCAACTCATAACAAACCTATAGGAGAGTAGAACTGCCCCATATGGTTTCCAAGGAGCACCTGGTGGATTCAAACTGCCGACCTTTTGGTTAGCAGCCATAGCTCTTAACCACTACTCTACCAGGGTTTCCGTATGTTACTTTAGGAGTTCCAAAAATAAAAATAAGTAAATAAAAGCAAAATCACTAATATGTGAGCAAAGGAAACAAAACAGTAGTTCTAAACGATGACATACCCTGGTTTGGAGGTGTCGAAATGTAGGCAGATTGATCAAGAAGAAAGAGAGGAGGCCTCCAACAAGACTTGGAACTCTATCACATATGTGCTTGAGATATCACCAGTGCTAATTTTAGCGGTACACGGGCTGGTTGTTGCAATCACTTCCTTGATATCATATCTGAGAGTGGGTTACCCGTATGAAATTGTCTTCCTTTCACCAGTGAGAAATCAATTCTATTTCTGACTTCTCTTTCACCACTCTATGTAGTCCCCTACTGTTGCTCCTAGTCTGCTCATATGAAATAAATTACTAATTTAGTCACTGTTAAGAAATAACATATTATTTATTTCTAGTAGTTAATCTTCAGTCTATACATTCATAAACAATGTGAATCATGAAATTGACTAGATTGTCATCATCAAGGTTCTTGTCAACAGTACTATACATCAAAATGGTACCATTATTCCTGTATTTATTCTTCTCAAGATGCCAAAGATTTTAAGTTTTTAGGATAGAAAGCTTTCTTCAGAATAATATTTTCTATTTAAACCAAAAAAAAAAAGTGAAGACACCTAAGTTATAGATGCTGTAGTTTTAATGAGGTAAATAAACCTTGAAGAATAAAATTTGATAGTATGACAACAATTTTGAGAAACTTTTTTGACTTGAGAAAATATAATAGAATGAGAGTAACTCCTGATGACTGAATTAAGAAAGCCTTGTAACTATTGTTGCCTGTCTGCACTTGGATAAAATTCCTTTTATCCTAGGATGCTGGTTTGGAAAGCGAGTTGTGAAGTGGGTGATTTCAGTACCTTCTCCCACTCAGAAACTGTTGAAACAGAAGTAGAGGGATTTGGAAACTAAAAGCCTTATGTTCACGTAGTAAGCTTCTATTTTGATCATTGGATTTACTTTTATTTACCGTATGGGCTCTTTTTAATCTAATGATTCATGTTTACTTCAAACCCTTGGGCCCTGAGATTATTTTTACTAAAGAAAGTGAGAGTCAAAAATAATTGAATCACTACCTAGATGAAAGTCCAAATTTGTGTTGGATGACACTTTGACACTTTAAATTAGAAGACAGATATAAGACATATAACTGTATGATCAGACGGATTGTACTTGAATTATACAAAAGAACTTGAATACAGGATAGTTTTCAAAACTGCTTATAACAATGTTATCATATAGTATGGCAATAACTTCCCCTTCAAATTATCCCAACCTCAGCATTTTCCGTGACATGTTTTATTTTTACATTCTCCATGCCATTAAATGATATTTAATAAAGTCACATTTTCATCATAGCTAATAATATTGTAAGAATACAAAGTTTAACAAAACTGAGCTGCCATAAGAATTTTGGCTTTGCTTCATATTTCATTTCCTTTCCTCAGCTTGCACCCTTATTGTTTACGAGGATGGAGAACCTTTTGACATAATTTAGAATATAAGACTTATTTTCCATTACTAACCATTTATGAAAAAGCCCTTGTGGCACAGTAGTTAAAGCAATCAATTGCTAACCGAAAGGTCAGTGGTTTGAAACCACCAGTGGCTCCTCCAGAGAAAGATGTGGCAGTCTGCTTCCGTAGAGACTTACAGCCTTGGAAAACCTGTGGGGTGACTATGAGTCAGAATCAACTCAATGGCAGTGGTGGGTGCGTGGGAGACATTTGTACCAAAGTGAACGAACAAATGACATTGTAGTTCTTAACAATAATGAAAGAGGCCATTTAAAACAGTTGTCACTTCATTTACTTTTCAGAGTAAGTTACAATTGAATCAAAATGGCTTGATTATAGCAAATTCTTTGCCTCAATTCAGACTCCTCCATCCTTTTTTTTTTTTAAATCCATTCTATTTTACACCAGAGATTACCTATTTTCAGGATAAAATGTTCAGTGAGATAAGATACTGGCTGTAGGCTTGTGGTCAACAGAAAGATCATTGTTTTGCCAGGACTTTGTCATTTGCTGACTTAAAAAACATTTACTGGGTTTTGAAGTGTATTTTCCACTAACAGAAAAAGAATTTATGAAAAAAAAGTTGGATTTATGTTGGAAAAGAGATGCATGTAATCATTGCCACTCCATCATCTCCACACAGAAGGATTAAAAAAAAAAAACAAAACTCATTACGTCTCTGGCAATGATCAAAGAAATGATGAGAATTTCTAATGGATAATATTGCTGTTTTATAAAAGAAACAAGAAGTGGGGCTTGGAAACCATAAAGGATTACTTCCTGTACAGAAGTCAGCCTCGTGCATAATAACTAAGCTATACCCTCACATGGAGCCAGACCAAGGTCATAGATTTCAAACTTCTTATAGAAAATTCTGACACATTTTATATGTGTGAGTCCAAATACATACAAACTCATCAGTTCCTTAGCAAAACACGGTACCTTTTTTTTCTATTACATGTTCAACTAAGAAAAGCATAACTGGAGAAATTTTAAGCTTAAAATGTACTGGAACATAACCCACTCCACCTGTAATTCCTCCTTCTTATTTCAAACAAATAAATCCCTTTGGAAATCAAAATACAACCATAATAATATTTAATGGATATGTTAGTACATAATAAGGATATATTTTTATTTTGAAGTAAGTTCTTTCTAAGGCTTGTCTCAATATTTACCCTCTTAAGAGTTTGTCCCGCAGTCTCAAGGTCAAATACTAGAAAGTGCCCTTAAATTTCAAGATATTTAAAACTAATTATATTTAAAGTATTTATACAGATTATTGATGAGAATGTAAATTGGTACGAATGTTTTGGGAAGGAAATTTGGCAATATCTATTGAAATTTAAAATGCACTGCTAGGGGGCATTCAGTTTGAATCCACCAGCAACTCCTTGGAAACCCTATGGGCAGTTCTACTCTGTCCAATAGGGTCACTATGTGCTGGAATTGACTTAACGGCAATAAGGTTTTTGTTGTTGTTGTTGTTTATATTTTTTCTACAAGAAACCAACTTTAAATATCAAGTCTCAGGCTAAAATTGAAGAGATGGAAGGCCTACCATTGTACGGTTACCCATCAAAACAGATGGACCCCACCCAAAATTTGTTTTATATGTCGAGGCTGATAGTACCTCATACACTCAGAAAATTTTTTAGGGACTCCCAGGGAGAGCCAAGTGTGTGAAAACTGGTCTGGATTGGCTTGAGCAAAGCAGAGGAAGTGTGCTTGGACCCTTATAATGGCTGTGAGGTAGGACTGGGGAAAAAGTCTTGTGAGCAAATTTAACTTTCCCACCAGTGCCAAAGGTGGAGGTGAGTTCTTGGGCCTTTTTATCAGCTTGCCTAGATGTGGGGCCAAGAGGGAAAGGTGGGGGAGGGTGAGGCTTAAAAAGAAGCCAGCAATCAAACATCAAAAAAAATGTTACAACCACGCTAACATTAATCAAAAGAAAGCTGGAGTAGCTATATTAATTTTAGGCAAAACAGACTTTAGAATAAGGAAAATTAGCAGGAATAAAAAGAGACATTACATAATGACAACAGGATTAATTCTTCAAGAATATATAACAATTCTAAAAGTGTATGCTCCTAACAACAGGGCATCAAAATATATGAGACAAAACTGAGAGAAGAGATACACAAATCACTATTATAGTTGGAGAATTTAACATCCCCTTTTCAGTGATTGATAGATCAAGCAGGCAGAAAGTCAGTAAGGATGCAATTGACCTGACCAGCAATATCAGTCCATTTGATCTAACTGACATCAGTAGACTACTTTATCCAACAACAGCAGAATATACATTCTCCTCAAGCTCACATGGAATGTTCACCAAGACAAACAACATTTTTGGCCATAAAACTTGCCTTCACATATTTAAAACAATAGAAATCATACAAAGAATGCTCACGGGCCACACTGAAATTATACTAGAAATCAATAACAAAAAAAATAGTCAAAAAATCCCCCAATATTTGGAAATTAAACAACACACTCCTAATAAAACAAAATGGTCAAAGAAAAAACTCAAGAGAAATTACAACATATTTTGAACTACATGGAGATGAAAACGCAACTTAACAAAAATTGTGAGATGCAGCAAAAGCAAAGCTTAGAGGAAAATTTATAGCATTAAATACATATATTAGAAGAAAAGAAAGGTCTAAAATCAATATCCTAATCTTTCATCTTATAAATCTAGAGAAAGAAGAGCAATTTATGCCTAAGGTAAACAGAAGAAAAGAAATAATAAAAATCAATGAAATTTTAAATAGGAAAACAATAGAGAAAATTAGCAAAACCAAAAGTTATTTCTTTGAAAAGATCATAAAAGTGGTAAACATATAGTCAGGCTAACCTGAAAAAAGCAAGAAGATACAAGTTACAATAAAAAAAAAAAAAAAAGAGGAGGCATCACTACTGACCCCAGGGACATTTTTATTCATAATTGTCAAAAAACTGAAAGCAACCAAAATGCCCTTCAATAGATGAATGGTTAAATAAACCGTGGAACATCCATATAATGGAATGTTATTAAGCAGTAAAAGACAAATGAACTATCAAGCCATGAAAATACATGAATGAATCTTAAATACATCATTGCTAAGTGGAAAAGTCTACATACTGTACGATCCAATTAGATGACACTCCTGAAAAGTCAAAACTATAGAGATGATTAAAAAAAGATTGCCAGGGGTTTTAGGAAAGGGGAAGATGGAATAGGTGAAGCATAGGGGATGTTTTAAGGCAGTAAAGCTATTCTGTGTAGTTTTGAAAAAGATATGCTATTCTAAAACTAGCCAAAAGAAAGCTAGACCCCAGATAAGTAAAACATTACTAAAGAAGAACAAAGTGGGAGGCCTCACACTACCTGATTTAAGAACCTATTATTATTATTATTTTTTTTTACTGTCGCGGTAGTCAAAACAGCCTAGTACTGGTACAACAACAGACACACAGACCGATGGAACAGAATTGAGAATTCAGATGTAAATTCATCCACCTATGAGCAGCTGATATTTGACAAAGGCCCAAAGTCTGTTAACTGGGGAAAAGACAGTCCCTTTAACAAATCGTGCTGGCGTAACTGGATATCCATCTGCAAAAAAATGAAATAAGACCCATACCTCACACCATGCACAAAAACTAACTCAAAATGGGTCAAAGACCTAAATATAAAATCTAAAATGATAAAGACCATGGAAGAAAAAACATGAACAATGCCAGGAGCCCTAATACACGGCATAAACAGATACTTACGCTCACCGAAAGACTTCATCAAAAGAGTAGAAAGACAATCTACCAACTGGGAAAAAATTTTTGTATGATGAATCCAATCAGCACCTAATCTCTAAAATCTACAAGATACTGCAAAACCTCAGCAACAAAAAGACAAATAACCCAATTAAAAAATGGGCAAAGGAGATGAACAGGCTCTTCACCAAAGAAGACATTCAGACGACTAACAGATACATGAGGAAATGCTCATGATCATTAGCCATTAGAGAAATGCAAATCAAGACTACAATGAGTTGCCATCTCACCCCAACAAGGCTAGGATTAATCAAAAAAATCGATCTGGCACTTCCTTAAAAAGCTAGAAGTATAAGTACCGTACAATCCAGCAATCCCACTCCTTGGAATATATCCTAGAAAAATAAGAGCCCTCACACGAATAGATACGTGTACACCCATGTACATTGCAGCACTGTTCACAATAGCAAAAAGATGGAAACAACCTAAGTGCCTGTCAACGGATGAATGGATAATCAAATTACGGTATATTCACACAATGGAATACTATGCAACGATAAAGAACAATGACGAATCTCCAAAACATTTCGCAACATGGATGAATCTGTAAGGCATTAAACCACAGAAGAAAACGTTCTTTGATGGTTACGAGGGTGGGGAGGAAGGGAGAGGGGCATTTGCTAACTAGATAGTAGACAAGAATTATTTTAGGTGAAGGGAAGGACAACACCCAATACAGGGGAAGTCAGCACAACTGGACTAAAACAAAAGCTAAGAAGTTTCCTGAGTATGACCAAACTCTTTCAGGGACAGACTAGCAGGGGAAGGGGTCTGGGGACCATGGCTTCAGGGGACAGGTAGTTCAATTGGCATAACAAAGTTTATTAAGAAAATGTTTTGCATCCCATTTTGATGAGTGGTGTCTGGGGTCTTAAAAGCTAGCAAGCAGCCATCTAAGATGCATCAATTTATCCCAACCCACCTGGAGTAAAGGATAATGAACACCAAAGACACAAGGAAAATATGAGCCCAAGAAAACAGAAGGGCCACATAAACCAGAGACTCCATCAGCCTGAGACTAAGAGAACTAGATGGTGCCCAGCTACCACCGATGACCTCCCTGACAGGGAACACAACAGAGAGACCCTGATGGAGCAGGAGAAAAGTGGGGTGCAGAGCTCAAATTCTAGTAAAAATATCAGACTTAATGGTCTGACTGAGACTGGAGGGACTCAGGAAGACATGGCCCCCAGACTCTCTGTTAGACCAGAACTGTAACCATTTCCAAAGCCAACTCTTCAGACAAAGATTGGGCTGGACTATAAGACATAAAATGATACTCGTGAAGAGAGTGCTTCTTAGCTCAAGTAGATACATGAGACTAAATGGGCAGCTCCTGCCTTGGGGTGAGATGAGAAGGCAAAAAGGGATAGGAGCTGGTTGAACGGACAGGAAAAACTGGGATGGAAGAGAGGAGTGTGCTGTCACATTATAGGGAGAGCAACTAGGGTCACCTAACTATGTATGTATGAATTTTTATATGCGAGACTGACGAAATGTGAACTCTCACTTAAAGCAAAATTAAAAAAAAAAAAAAAGCTAGAGTGGCTACATTAATATCAGAAAAAGTAGCTCTGAGAGCAAAGAATACTACCAGGGACAATATTTCACAGTGATAAAAGCATTGTTTAATCAAGAAGACATACTAATTATAAACATTTATGCTCTTAATAACAACTTCAAAATATATAAAACAAAACTAATGGAAATGTTATATAACTCACGTTATCCAATATGTTGGCCATTAACCATATGTGGCTACTGAACATTTGAAATATGGCCAGTATGATTGATGAACTTGATTTTAAATTTTAATTAATTTCTATTTAAGCCTTAAATAGCCACACATGACTAGTGGCTACCATGTTGGACAGTACAGTTATAAAAACCAGTGCCAGACCTAAACAAAAAAAAAATTCCCATTTTATTGCTTTGAAGCCCAATTCACATGCAACAGAAAGTTTATCAACCACAGCTTATATTAACTCCTGTTTGCATGAAGTAACAAATATCTGGCTTTTTACTTTCTGATTTAGTGCTCTGGAATGCCTCCAAATTACCTTTTCTGTAGGTTTAAGTTCCGATTCCAGCCAAGTCAATTCTGACTTGTAATAACCTCATGTGTGTCAGAGTACAATTGTGCTTCACTGGGTTTTCAATGGCTAATTTTCACTGTTAGATCATCAGGCCCTTCTTCTGAACTGCCTCTGGATGGCTTCAAACCTCTAGCCTTTTGGTCAGCTTCCAAGCATGTTACCCATTTTCATCACCCAGGGGCTCCTTCCTGTAGGTACACTGACAGATTTTTACCTTGTATCTATGCATTCATTCCTAGGTGCTTGGTGTCAAGTAAAATAATTTCAACCAACCCACTCAATTCTCAATCTTTCATACAGATAATAGAGACAGACTCTCTCAGGGTTTGATAGCGGTTTCAATTTCAAACTTTTATATTGTTGGCAAATTATCCCATAAACTTTGATTCTTTCATACTGGAAAAAAAATGGAATATGCTTCTCTCATCCTTCCCATTTGCTGTTACTGATTCTTGGTCTACTTATTTCCTTTCCAGCATTCTTACAGGCTGCAATGAAACCAATTTATTTATGAAAGATTTTTGGCAATTGCTTTCTGTATTATTCTGTTTTTACCTCATTAAATAACTACACTGTTTTATTGTTTATTATATTCTTATACAAAATAAGTCTCATAGGAGTTGGGAAGGCAGTGATTAGGACATGTGCTTTTAGCAAATGTAGGTAAAATATTGTTAAGTTTTCTTTCTAGTATTTTCTTTGGCATGTCTTATTAGAACACGTTTCTTCTCAGCACTATTCAATTCCAACAGTCCCCCTTTGCTCACTTTATAAAAATTTCAGTAGAACAGGTCCTAACTCGTCCTTGAAGAATGTATGGCACTACAGCATTTTGGCTATATCACCTCTTGCCAGGTAAGAACTATTCCAGAATTATTACTCTGAATACAATGTTTAACAAAAATACCTGGCCGCAATAAGATGTGGTCTTGTCTGAGTTCAGTTCCACATCAGTGAAAGAGCCTGGAAGGAATAGGAAACAAGGGCCCACTAGTGAAAAAAGAGAGATAAATGCTCTTTGGGACATTAAGCATGTTTATTTGAGGTCTCTTTGCTTAAATCCAATAAAAGTATTGGCAAAGTGTTTGGTATTTGAGGCATTGTAGTGGGAGTGCTGTCACGATGTAACTAAAGATGGTGGGAAAACCAGTTTGAAAAAAAATGAGATCCAACTTGAACCTTTGCCCAGGCCTGGAACTGAAACCAAGTCAACCCACTGTTAAGTGTCAAAAATGTTGAGTCATTAGCCTCCTTTTTAGTTCATCTGTTTCTGAAGATCTGTTTGTGCCTGCTTTTTTTATGCTCTTGAAAAATAGATTTGCTTGTAGCATTCAGAATGCAATTCTTAGCTTACTACGTTCTCAGGAAATTTAAAGCGATGAGTATTAAATTAAAAGTCTTATCAAGATATATTTTTGAATTCAGGTGTTTTTATTTGACACCTGATACATTTCTTAGGACTCATCTTTTGGTTTTTCATATAGATTCTGGACACTGTCAACTGCTATGAAATCTGCTCTGGTAGGTTTTGTTTCAGAGAACATTAGGTGATGGAGGTGTGAAATATTTAAATACCACACCCATAGCCGTCAATCTTTGATTAACCCTTAATTGTTTAGCACTGCGAAGTGAAGTCTAGATTTTTCAGCTTATTCTGTTTTCTCTCTCCCTCACTTCTTATACATTAAAACATTGGACTTTTACCTTTTCTAGTTCCCCTTAGATCGTTTTAGAGAGACAAATTACCTCAACAATAATCTATCCTGTTGTTGTTGTGTGCCATTGTGTAGATTCTGACTCATAGCGACCCAACGGGACAGAGTAGAACTGTCCCATGGGGTTCCCAAGGAGAGGCTGGTAGATTTGAACTGCTGACCTTTTGGGTTGCAGCCTGAGTTCTTGCCCGCTTTACCACCAGGGTTCTGTAATCTATCCTAGTTCTATATAATCACTGCTTTTTTTTAAAAAAAAAACCCATTAGTGGTTACCAGGGTCGGGAAACAGGGAGGGAAAGAGGGAAACTCATTGCCAAGGGGACACTGAGATTCTGTAAAGGGTGATGGAAAAATTGGGAAACAGGTAACGGTGATACTTGCACAACATGGGATGAAGAAAATTAATGTCACTGAATTGTACACATGCAGACTGTTGAAATGGCAACGGTTTTGTCATACACACACTTACTACAATTAAATCAAAACAACAAACCCTTACCAGAATTAGTGGAAAGAACTGAACTGTGCCAGAAAGGAGATGAAGAGGAAAATTCGTGTTAAAAATTCATGTTAGATTAATTCTTTCATTCATTCATGTTAAAAACAAAATTGTAGACATTGACAAATTATATCTCTGCATATACAGCGAATGCAGCGAAAGTCGGAACCTGTGTAAGGTGAAAATCTGTCAGAGAAAGAAAAATGCAAGTATTTTCCAGTAATACAGAGCGATAGAAAAGTGGTACCCTGCACCTTGTTAAAGGCAGAAAACTTGCAAAACACAGAAAAACAAGGCAGTCCGGTCACATTGCAGCTCTCACAGGTTTCACTGTACTAAGTAGCCCACTCTTGAAACCACCTCGACAAACCCCATCTGAAAGCACACCGCCCATTAGAAAGATGAATCGCATCTTCTGGAAAACAGAAGATATAAAAGATTTAGGGGGTCAAAGTACCCAATGAATTTTATATAAATAGGACCATACATAGCCAATTTTGTTTTAGCAAATTAGGACTTATTATAATACCAGCTCTCCTCACCCCCTGCCTCCCATTTTTAAACCTTTTTGTCAAAAGTGCTGAAATAATTTGTGAAACCTTTTCTGGATACCTCAGGCAGAATTTGCAGTCCCCACCTCTGTGTTTCCTTGGTTCTTCAGACATATCTCTACTGTGGAACTTGTATTTTTATTTATTCTACTCTTTAATTATCTCTTTACATTTCTGTCTGCCTCCACCTCCCAACTAGACTACAAAAGCAAGGACCATATCTTATTCAGATTTGTTCCTTAATTCTTAATACAAGTCTTGGTACACAGAAAAGTGCTCAATAAATGCTTAATTGATGTACCAGTGAATGAATCTCTATTATTTTTTCTAACACCTTAATTGTTAGTGGAGCCCTGGTGGTACAGTGGTTAGGAGCTTGAATGCTAAGTGAAAAGTTGGCAGTTTGAAGCCACCAGCCACTCCTTGGAAACCCTATGGGGCCCTTCTTCTCTATCCTATAAAAAAAAAAAAAAAGTGGTTAAAAATCGGAATCATCTCAACAGCAGTGGGTTTTTAATTGTTAGTGAGAGTAGATGCACCTTGAGTTCTTTTGAGGCTCTCCCAAACTACCCAGCCTGACCTCTGTGATGGTGGCTACTGCTCCCTGCCTGTAGTTTATATCAGTAAACACAATTATCATTTGCTATCACCAGGTATATTAGTTTTCCAGGGCTGCCATAACAAAATGCCATAAACCGAGTAGCTTAAAAGAACAGAAATTTATTTCTGCACAGCTCTGGAGGCTAGAAGTCTGAAATCAAGGTGTCGGCAGAGCTATGCACTTCCTGAAGGCTCCAGGGGAAGATCCTTCCTTGTTGCTTCCAAGTTTCTGGTGGTTCCTGTTAATCCTTGGCTTTCCTGGGCTTGTAGATTCAGTATCACAATATCTGCCTCTGTCTTCACATGCCATATTCCCTCTGTGTCTGTGTCTCTTTTTCTCTTTTATAAGGACATCAGCCCTTATAGGGGCCACCCTCCTCTACCATGACCTCATGTTAACTTGACTAGTAATATCTTCAATGACCCAATTTCCAAATAAAGTCATATGTGCAAGTACTGGGGACTTCAACTTATCTTTCTGGAGAACACAATACAACCCATAGCATCTGGGTTGTGAGAGACTCCTCAGGTAAGCAGTGCTGAATGGGTTGCTGTTGCCTGGCTACCTGCTGCAAGCTCCCAGATTACTTTTATAGCTATCTCCTTCCCCAGAGAGAGAGCCAATTCTTCAAGGTGATGACTATAGCAACAATTAATCTTTACATTGTGCTCATCAGAGAAATAACCCTTTTCCTCAAACCTGAGAGTTGTGTTATTAATTGATTTTTATAGGGAGTAAATTAAGACTCAGAGAAGTTAAATATTTTCCCAGGCCACGCGGCTCGTAAGAATGGAGCCATTATTATAATCCAGACTTTCTGTCTCCAAATCTCATTATCTTTCTCCAACACTGACTGCCCCAATTAGGATAAATTAGACATATAAAGAAGCTTCTGAAGAAAATAGTAAGTTCATAAATGAGCTGAGTGATAAGAGATTATGAATGAAGTTGGGGGCAAGGCCTTCATAATTTTAGGTCATGGAAAGAAATTAATTACACTTATAGTAAGATCTTGAGTACCCCTGTGAGAAGTGAAATTCTGAACTAGAAGGATTAACTGCTGTGACAAAAGGTGACATTTTTAAAGTTTCTGTGTCTGGTCCAATGGTCAGAGTTTCTCATTGTGCCCTGCCCAGGTATTCTTCTAATGGAAGAAACAGAGCGAGGCCAGAAAATTCTCATCATTCTCATAGTTCTGAGCACTCTGTGGCGTCTCAAATACCGGTGGTTGAGGCCAACAAAACTGAGAAAAACAAAAGCACCCATGACCAAGAAATTTTTTGAAAAAGAAACTCATTTTTTTCCTCTTTATTTTCTGTACCCTTTGACCTTTCCCCGTTTAGTCAGCCATATCTTTAAAAATTCATTGACTCCAGGAAAGGATGATACAGCAGAAAGCAGAGAGCAATTGTCTTGACTTTTGGATTTTAAAAACAAGACAATATACCTGAGAGAATGTTTAGTGCATAAGAGCAAAGTTCTCCAGTCCTCGGGATTCTCAGGAAGGCATCTGACTGAGGGAAAGAGGAGAGATCCATAAAGTATAGACATTGTGTATCTCTGAGAAAAATCTGTCCTGTGCCTTGTCCCATGGGAAAGGCCAACCCTGGGAAGAACTGATAGCAGGGTCCCTCGTAGGGTTGTGTTTTCTAAGACTAGGGAGACTTATACTTTCTTCTGCAATTCCTGGGTGTTGCAAATGTTTAAGCACTCAACTACTAACTGAAAGATTGGCAGTTCAAATCCACCTAGAGACACCTTGGAAGAAAGGCGTGATCTACTTCTGATGATTTACTTCTGAAAAACCAGCCACTGAAAACCTTATAGAATACAGTTCTACTCTGACACACGAGGGGTCACCATGAGTCCAAATTAACTTGACACCAACTGGCTTACGTTTTGTTGCTTGGTGTAGCCCCAGGGAAAGAGCAAGAGCACAGAAAAGATACAGTCACAGAGTGTGTTTAGGAAGAGAAGGCCCTAGACTCCCAAGCATTCTGGATCTGGCTTGGAAAGAGCAGCAGAATCTCAGGACAACATGAAGCGGTTCAGACCTTAGGTAACTTCCTAGAACCCTCCTTTTCCCAAAGTGATCCCTGATCTGAGAAGGTTTCCCTCTGCATGGGAAAGCGGCATAGAGGTGGGCTGACCACAGGCTGGTTTAGAGAGTTTTCCAACACCAGAATGGCCTAGGAGCAGCTGAATGAAACTTCTACCCCCTAGAGGAGAGAGCTGAATGCCATGGGGCCTTCATTCTGGAACACGAGACGATACAACACTAATCTTCATGGACCAAACTGCCAGATAGACCAAGGATGCTTCTGGGGATGCCTGCATGGGAAGACGACCCCAAGGACCAGAAGCGGCCATCTTCTTTAAGTCTTGGGAGTGTGAAGCTCTCCCAGAACATAGATACAGTCAGGAGAATGAGGGCTGGAAATAAACAATAACTCAATTATAGATAAAGTTTTCATTTCTGCACACCTGACTTTGAGAAATTCTTATCTCCTGTATACCATAAATGATATTTCAAAGAATTGTGTCTTTCTCAGTCGCGCTGGTTCAATAGTCTCTAATCAAAAGTGGAGAGAGCCTTCGGCAGCTCGTAAACCTTCAGACTTACGGATATTCCTCTGAATATAAATAAACCTCTAGCATTTCAGTTCCCTAATTTGGAAAACATTTATGTTTAATGTTAGTGAACGGTAGCACTTTCTAAAACATCCGCAATGACATCTAATGTTTTACTTTATTTTATTTAGTTTGTTCATCTTCTAAAGCGAGAGCAGTAATTTGGCTTTTTTAAATTTATAGTTCATCTTTTTATCCCAGAAGCTTAGAGATTTCTACGTATTATAAGCTTTTTGTCTTGTGGTGATACAGATTTTACTCTGTACACGGGGGATAGGATTTGGCTTGCGAAAAACCAAATCTGTGGTGAAGAGGAATATAACAGAGTTGCATTGTATTCAGAAAAAGAGATCACTAATAAAGCCTCCAATAGAAACGATTCAACCCCCCGCTCAAGTATTTTCTAAATTATTGGTCTTTCTGTGAGAACATTTTCCTCTGGTATAAACAGTGCCCACGAGTAGGATGAATGTTTGAACAGTACAAAAGTACCGGGTTTCTTCCTGTTACCCAAACAGCAATCGACATCCATGGTACAGCAGCCTGCACAGCAGTCCATGTCACACAATGGGCCTCACACACAAGGGGCTGAGATGTTTCATTCTCTGATAACACAAACGTTCAATCTCAGCTGGCGGGTCACCAACGGCCAAAGTCAGCAGTTGCAAAAGAACCATTGAGGAAAAATGGAAAGCCTTCCTGTCCCTCCAAACCCATTGCACAATGCAATGGGACTACATCTGGGTGCCTGGGAATGAATCACTTAATTGTACTGAGGAGCTGAACGCACGCTCTATTACCCTTCCCCGCCCCCACCACCTGTTCCCAAGGGTCTATCTTACCAGGGCCGCCTGTATCTGGGCCTGTCAGTGCCCATACGGGAAGAAAGCAAGGAGTGAGGTTTAAAAAAATTAAAGCTGATTAATTGCTTTAAATTTTGAATAACCAAAGGGCAGAAAGAATGATTTACATAGCCTTACAATAGTTTTAAGCATTTAGATATACAGGTTTTAAAACACACGATGTATAAAACTTCAGAGGTGGTTATTATTTTCCCCATTTTTCGAATGAGTAACTTAACCACAGAGAAGCCAAATAACTCTTGCAAAGTCACAAAACTAGAAGGTGCTGAGCTGAGATGTTAGCTCAGGTGTGTCTGGCTCCCAAATCTGTCCTGGGAATTATGAAGACAATAATTAGAACAGTAACTTTCAGACTTTTTTTCTTAAAGCACAACGCACAAGAAATATGTCTTATGCTGAGACCTAGAACACAATTTGTACATGCATGTGTGGTGTGTGTGTGTGTGTGTAACAGAAGTTGCAGAAAATACTAATGAAATTATATACACCTTGCCTACAGGCCCAGAATTCTAATATTTTCTATTACATTCTATTTAAAAAAAAAAAAAAAAAGGTTTCCAATGATCCACTGGAGCTCTGGTAATACAGTGGTTAAGAGCTTGGCTGCTAACCAAAAGGGTGACCATTCAAAGCCACCAGCCGCTCCTTGGAAACCTTATGGGACAGTTCTACTCTGTCCTGTAGGGTTGCTGTGAGTCAGAATCAACTCTATGGCAACAGGGTATAGTGATCCACTAGGTTTATTTCACTTATGATTCTCAAATATTTTTTGAACTGCAATTTGATAAACTCTTAACCAAAACATCTCCACAAAATGACCCCCTGATCTTTGTTTGAACACCTTGCTGTAGGAATAGGAGTTGTTCTGTGACCATTTTGTTTCTGGAAACTTCTATATGTGGAGGCAAGTTTTGTTGGTTTTTTCCATGACATTCCTCCAGACCCTAGGGTGACTCAGATTTCTCAAGTCATTTCTTCTTCAATTTGGGTATCTCCACTTACTTTGACCACTCCTTATATGACATGGTTTCCATCTGGGCACTTAGAACGCACACCATTTTGAGATGTCCCAGCTGTGTGACATAGATTGGGATGCCAATCCTTTATCCCAAATACCAAAGCTGGATTTTACTGTCTAGACCTGTATCTCTATTTACGGTGGAAAATCACATTAATCTTTTTGGTAGTTGCATTTACACTGTGGTGCTTAATAAACTTATTATCAACTAAAACCAGAAAGTTCATCTGTTTATGAAAATCGAAATCACTCTACCCCAATGTCAACTTTTTATAGTTGTTAACGTCCTAAGTTAAATATTGACAGATTCTGCATACGGAACCTCTGCTACAGAGAAATCACGTAATGCAAAGGACCATTCCACTAATTTACTTTAGTTACCTTATTTTTGAGGTTAAATAATGCATACTGTCTCAGAAGGGGAAACCCTGGTGGCGTAGTGGTTAAAAGCTACGGCTGCTAACCAAAAGGTCGGTAGTTTGAATCTACCAGGTGCTCCTTGGAAACCCTATAGGGCAGTTCTGCTCTGTCCCTTAGGGTTGCTATGAGTCAGAATCAACTCTACGGCAGTGGGTTTTTTTTTTTTTTTTTAATATCAGAAGGGTAATCTAAATTTGAGGCCTGCTATTTTTTTTTTTTTTTTGGTCAAATATGAGTTACTTCTTTTATATAAATGTAACTTGGATAAACTCTTTTGACCCGAATTTGTTTTGTTTTTCCTTTTTTTAATCAAGAAGACTTTCTTATTAAGGCAATCTTACTAGGTAGTTGTTTTTATTTTGATATTCCAACATTGATTAGAGATATCATTTCAGGAATTATGGTTTTGTTTACATATACACATGGTGCGTTTTTATGCTATTTATTTCCCAAATCATGTTGAGACTGTTTCCAAGCAGATTTTCCTTTTTCCAAAGATAATATTCTCTTTTTAGTTTCCAGTATGATAATTTTTGCAATAAGGTCTGAGACATAGAGATACTCCAAAGATATAGGTTAGGAATTTTGTGAAATCCTTTCATTTAAATCATAGAATCTCAGGATAAAATTTCTCAATGTAGCACCAAAGAATGCCGATGTGTAGAGATTCCAGAAAGACTAAGCTCAGTGCAAAATAAGAAAGAACTGGCCAAATATAGACTACACTGCTTCAAGGAATGCAGGTTTTTCTTCCCCTTTGCTCATGTGCAGTCATGTGACATGGATTTTAAAGAAGGGAATAAAGAGTTGGTGGCTGGACTAGCTTGGCCTGCTTCTAACTTTGCTCTCTGAGCAGGGGATAGGTGCTGGTGAGAATGAGAATTACACCAGCAGATCTCCAGGTTCTCTACTCCTGTGCCCAGCAAATGTCTTCTTTCTGCATCCAAAGCAGCTCCCTTGTGTCTGTTTGATAGGTTGTACCTCTGTACCACTGTGTTTACACAGTGGGCTCCATGGCTAAAAGCAGCTTCCAAATCAGTGGACAGAATAATCTTTTAACTGTTCTTCCAGCTCTGATATTTACCCCTCAGAATTGAAACAGTTTCTGTTGGGGCAGCATTTTGTAAAGGGCAGAAGGAAAGTATCTGCAGAGGTGACTTGTGTTTTTACCTATTAGTGTCCAAAAGATTCTCAAAGAAGAGCAAAGAGAATTGAGATAAATTAACTCCTCATAATAAAATGGACTGATGTAGTAACAGCTAACTTAAGCATAAATAATTCATGTGGGGTGTGTGTGTGTGTGTGCGTGTGTGTTTGTGGGTGTTGTTATTATTAGGTGCCCTTGCCTTGATTCTGACTCATAGTGACCCCATGTGACAGAGTAGAACTGCCCCAGAGGGTCTTCTAGACTATAATTATTTATGGGAGCAGATTGTCAAGCCTTTCTCCCAACAGAGCCTCTGGGTAGATTTGAACCACTAACCTTTGGGTTAGCAGCCAAGGGCTTAAGAGTCACACCATCAGAGGTCCTAGATATATCAGCTATCAGCTCCCCACTTTCCCTCACTCCTTTGCTACTCCAGTTTCCCAGGAAACTCTTTATTGTTCCCCCTTACTCACAGGCTTTAGTATTAACTGACTCTTCTAGACTTCCAGACCTAGGAAGTGGATTTCAGCTCTTATTCTACAAGCTTGATTTCTCTTTCTGCCAGGTTGACCTTGACCGAGGACACATTGATTACCACTGATATCTGTTATGGCAGATCTTCCATACTACAGGACTTTTCTATGGCCTGGGCCCTTCGGAGTTACTCTCTCAGATTTTAGCCAAGTCCCACTCCTTCCCTCCTCCACATGGGAGCAGAGACACTGTCCTGATCCTGAACTGCCTGGCTACTCATGAATACGTCTCCTGAGTGACTGGGCTTCCTGAAGGCCCATCACTATCCTGCACCTATCTGTCCGGCACATGCTTGTCTCACCCAGGACCTTCCAGTGCTGATGTCTGGCCCATCTGAAGCAGCAGTAGTTATGCTCCCTGAGCATCACTCCTGCCCCATGTGTCTGTCCCCTTCACTGGGTGCATAGGAGGACCAATTAGGCCAGCCTGGCATGGGAAAGTAGAGATTGACTGGGAAGGATGACTCTTGAAGGATGAATAGAATGAACTAGAAAAGAGAGAACTGGGATATTGGGAGGGCAAGGGTGGAGAGAAAGAAACTACTGGAAGGCACTGAGGCATGAAGCAGGAATCTTTCATACCTCTCCAGGCTGGACTAAATGCTCTCCTTCTGTGCTCTCATATGTTGCATAAAATCTTGCTCATGCGTCTGGAAAAGAGTAGAAGCTGAATACGTGTGTTTAAATCATCCAGCTGTGGCATGGGAGAAGGACCTGCTCATATTTTAGTGTTTGTGGAGCAAAAGTACAAGATGGAGAGGGTGACAGGAAGTAGGGGAGAGATATAAGCAAATCCTGGCAAAAGTTGTCTCAGACACCAAGTAGGTTTAAACTTATACAGGTGATGGAGTTTTAAGCACAAGACTAACATGATCACATTTGCTTTTAGTAAGCAATGTGGAGGATTATTTGAAAAAAGACTGAAAACTAAAGATGCAAAGAACCAGTTGGGAGGCAATTATTACAACCCAGGCGAGAGATAATAAGGACGTGAGCTACATTAAATGGAAATCTCAATATGCACATGAATGTATCCCTTGCCCGACACATAGGAGGGGCTCAGTAAATAATTGTGGAATGGATGGATGAAGTCAATGACAATAGAAATGGAGAGGAGAAAATATTTAGGAAATGTGGAAATCTGAGTAGGGATCAAATGTGGTGATTAACAGGGTCAGAAGTCAAGGATAACTCCAGAATGTCTTGTTGAGTGTTAGGCAGAAGACAATGCCAATGCCTAAGAAGGTATGTTTTCTGAGGGGGAGATAATGGACAAGTTTGGGACAAGTTCAGCTTTAGGTGCTTGAAGGTCAACTCAGTAAGACAACTCAGACACAATAAATATAAACATAGAACAGCGGTTACAAATACCTACAATGTTTGTTAAAATGCAGATTTCTGAGTCTCCTCTCCAGAGATTCTGATTCATGTAGTACGGGATGAGGTCCAGGAATCTCCATTTTGAGTAGGCATCCCAGGTGATACTAGGGAAAGCTAACTGGGGACAAATTTTTTTGAAGTAATTTGTTTAGCTCTAGAGCTTTGGTAAGAGGAAGGAGATATAGATTTGGGAATCACTGACATATTGATGATAACCACCACTGACCATTTGCCATGTGACAAACTTTTGTAAGTACTCTGTTGCGTTAACTCCTATAAACTTCACATCACTGCAGTAGTTATTGTTATTCTCTCTGTTTTATGTATTAGACAACTGAGCCACAAAGTGTTTTTTGAACTGCAGGGGTGAGATTTGAATTTCGGCAGCCTAAATTCTTGGTCAGACACGGTGTTCTTAACCATATGTTTTTCTTTTTTTTTCCTCAGGATCAGCTTTACTCATGCAGAAATGATAAAATTCTTACAGTATATTTTTTGTCACACAAGAACGTGTAGTAGAGCTCAGGTGTAAGGAAGATCTGATGCTGGCTGGAAGCTGCAGACCAGATATTCACTGCCAGTGGGATCACTAGGGTCACTAGGGTTGGTGTCACCCAGTGCGGGAACTCATGGTATCACCCCCACCCCCCACCATGGACCTCCTCCCATACCAGACCATATAGAATCCTTAGTAATGTTATTTGTAAATTGTAATTCTTGTATATCATTCCTTCTTTTCCTTTAATTACTACTTCATTCTCAAAAACGTTATTGACATAGGTTCACAAATAATAATTACCACAATATTTTATCTAAAACACCAGAAAATTTGACAAAATCAAAATGAGCACCTATAAAACACTGGCAGCAACGAAAACAACTGGGTGTGCTTGTAGCACGCATACAGATGAAACCACGTGATTGGACGCATCACTGTAATTGGGTAATAATGTTAGCTCTGACCAGAGAGCATTAAAAAAAAAAAGCCATTAGAGGGTTCAAAAAATAAATGAGCATAAAGTTTTAGCTTTGTAGGTATATTGATATATATAAGCTGGGTTTGTGAAAAATGTTTTTGTTGTAACTAACTACAGGGATATTTTTATAAAAAATAATAAATTTTTGCTGAAACACTGCACAAAAATTTTATAGACAGTCATTTTGGTGTCACCTCCTCTGCCAGTGTCACTTGGTGTGTTGCACACCCCTGTGTCTGCTAGCGATACAACTGCTCAGGGTGGGCTTAGGCAGATGGACTCTGATGGTTAGACCCAGAAGACCTGGAGGCTGATGGGTGAGAATCTGGCAAGGGGAGAATCAGAGGGCACACCTCCCCTCATGTTAATAGTAGAATTTAAAGTAGTTAATTCTTCAGGAATTTCATTTATATAAAGATTTAGGTTTCCTTTCCTTCCTCAGCCTCTCCAGTTGAGAACTAATTTCAGAAACGGGCCAGAACAAGAACATACTCACTTATGAGACGGTGATTCCAATATCAGGCTCATGTTGGTGGCTATAAGTTGTGAGTGCTCAGAATGTAGCAACCTGATTTAGACAGTGTGTGCGTAGCAGGTTGACCCCAAACCAGAGTCTCCTCAGACCATCTAGGCGCCCCGACAAGGGCTGGCCCAGCTGTGGGATCTGATGTGCAGACAAGCATGAGCAGAAGGAAAACAAGGGTCTGAGTTCACCTCCACAGACGATGTCGGCACACACCTCACGTGTCAGCAGACAGGCCTGCCTCTGGCTGGGCATAATGTGGGGCTCCTTCCTCACAGTATCCGGCAGCGTCAGAGCCCAGAGCTCCCACTCAGGGCTGGCACAGCTAGCTTGTGGGAAAAGGCTTTTGTTTTCTCATCACCTAACCGTCTAATAGCTCGTCTGCTAACCAAACAAGTCAGCAGTTCAAATCCACCAGCCGCTCCTCGGAAACCCTAGGGGTCAGTTCTACTCTGTCCTATAAGGTCGCTATGAGTCGGAACTGACTACAGGGCAAAGGGTTTGTTTTTTTTTAATTTTTATAAATTTTTACCCAGCTAACTACCACCATCTACCCTGGATTCTTCAAGGACTGAGGAGAGGTTGCCTTACGACCCTGTGTTCTCAAGGGGCCCCTGGGGAGCAGGGCAGCTCCTTCCCCAGCTGTCTCCATGGCAGATCAGTACTTCTCCACCTCCCCCTATACACTTTCCTTGTTCTAACTTTATTTTTCAGCTTTTCCAAACTGTTTAGCTTGTGATCTTCTGGCCCTCGTGCTGCTGTATTACTTGTTGAGAGTAATTAATAGTGGGAAAATGGGTGAGATTGCCCAGGAAGCTGTCAAACATGTAGGCCAAATACCGAATCCAGGATTACACCAAATATGATTGGCAGATTAAAAAAAAAATTAAAAAAAAAACCATACCCACTGCCATTGAGTCAATTCTGACTCACGGCGACCCCATATGTAATAGAGTAGAACCGCTCCATAGGGTTTTCTTGGCTGAAATCTTTACAGAAGGAGCCCTGGTGGTGCAGTGGTTAAGCACTTGACTGCTAACCAAAAGGTCGGTGTTTGGAAACCACCAGCCACTTTTGGGAGAAAAATGTGACAGTCTGCTTCTGTAAATATTTATAGCCTTGGAAACCTATGGGGCAGTTCTACTGTGTCCTATAGGGCCGCAATGAGTCAGAATCCACTTGATGGCGATGGGTTTGGTTTGGATTTTTCAATATTCACAGAAGCAGATAACCAGGTCTTTCTCTGTGGTACCGCTGGTTGGGTTCAAACCGCCAACCTTAAGACTGGTAGTCGAGTACAAATTGTTTTCGACACCCAAGGACCTTGAATGGCAGACAGAGGTGGAAAATAAGAAGAGCCTAAGAGCTTTTTGTACCTATACTGGGTTCTTGAAGGAGCCTCATATTTCTTGTACACAGAGAATACAAATTCAGAGAGGCTCTTAATAAATATTTTTGGTAGTAATATTGATGATTAAAACATAAATATTCTCAAGTATACTGAAGTCCTTCTGAATACTTAACTAAGTTATTTCATGGCATATTGTGATGTTTCTTCATATTTTCAACTACGCTGGATTCTTTAAATTGCTGAAAATGGGGGAAATAATTCATGTTAAGATTTTTTTTTTTTTAATGAATGTGTTTTGGAGGTAAATGTTGAATAATGGATAACAATGTGAAAGGCTGCCTTTATTGTTGAATCATTTAGTCTCGGTGAAAACGAGCATCAGAATGGGGATTCAAATTCTGATTTTTTTTAAGATAACAATGGCTTTCCTAATATTTGCACTTGCTTGGAACATAGTAATTATTGGTGCCCACAGCCCTTGTATCCCCCCTGTCAGTTTGTAGTACTATGTGGGTTTGCTTGTTGCTATGATGCTGGAAGCTATGCCACCAGTATTCAAATACAGACAGGGTCACCCATGGCAGACATGTTTCAGCTAAGCTTCCAGTCTAAAACAGACTAGGAAGAAGGAGCTGATGGTTTACTTCTGAAAAGAATTAACCAGTGAAAATCATATGAATAGCAGCAGAATATTGGCTGATACAGTTCTGGAATATGAGCCCCTCAGGCTGGAAGACACTCAAAGATGACTAGGGAAGAGCTGCCTCCTCAAAGTAGAGTCAAATTTAATGCCGTGGAATGTACAAAGTACGAATCTAGGAAAATTGGAAATCCTCAAAAATAAAATGGAATGCATAAACATTGATATCCTAGGCATTAGTGAACTGAAATGGACAGATATTGGCCATTTTGAATTGAACAATTGTATGGCCTACTATTCCAGAAATGAGAAATCGAAGAGGAATTGCATTGCAGTCATCCTCAAAAAGAACACTGCCAGATCTATCCTGAAGTACAATGCTGTCAGTAACAGGATAATATCCATATACTTACAAGGAAAACCAGTTAATATGACTATTATCCAAGTTTACACACCAACCACTAAGGCTAAAGATGAAGAAATTGAAGATTTTTAACAACTGCTGCAGTATGAAACTGATCAAGCATGCAATCAGGATGCATTGATAATTACTGGTGATTGGAACATGAAAGTTGAGAACAAAGAAGAAGAATCGGTACCTGGAAAATACGGCCTTGGTGATAGAAACAATGCCAGATATAGCATGATAGAATTTTGCAAGACCAATGACTTCTTCATAGCAAATACCCTTTTTTCAACAACATAAACATTGGTTATACACTTGGACCTTGCCTAATAGAAAACATGGGAATCAAATTGATTACATCTGTGGAAAGAGATGATGGAAAAGCTCAATATCATCTGTCAGAACAAGGCCAGGGGCCAACTGCTAAGCAGACCATCAATTGCTCGTAGGCAAGTTCAAGTCAAAGCTGAAGAAAACTAGAACAAGTCCATAAGAGCCAATGTACGACCTTGAGTGTATCCCGCCTGAATTTAGAGACCATCTCAAGAATAGATTTGATGCACTGAACACCAATGACTGAAGACCAGACAAGTTGTTGAATGACATCAAGGATATCATACATGAAGAAAGCCAAAGATCACTAAAAAGACAGGAAAGAAAGAAAAGACCAAAATGGATGTCAGAAGATACCCTGAAAATTGCTCTTAAACATTGAATAGCTAAATTGAACGGAAGAAATGATGAAGTAAAAGAGCTGAAAAGAAGATTTCAAAGGGCAGCTAGAAAAGACAAAATAAAGTATTGTAATGACATGTGCAAAGGCCTGGCGTTAGGAAGCCAAAAGGGAAGAACATACTTCGCATTTCTCTAGCTGAAAGAACTGAAGAAAAAGTTCAAGCCTCGAGTTGCAATAGTGAAGGATTTTTGTGGTCAAAATGCTGAACAAAGCAGGAAGCATCAAAAACAGATGGAAGGAATACACAGAGTCACTGTACCAAAAAGAATCAGTTGACTTTCAATCATTTCAAGAGGTAGCATATGCTCAAGAGCAGCTGGTACTGAAGGAAGAACTCCAAGATGCACTGAAGACATTGGTGAAAAACAAGGCTCCAGGAATTGACACAATACCAACTGAGATGTTTCAACAAATGGACGCAGAGCTTGGAGGTGCTTGCTCATCTATGCCAAGAAACTTGGAAGACAGCTACCTGGCCAACCAACTGGAAGGGATCCATATTTATGATTATTCCAAAGAAAGGTGATCCAACAGAATGAGGAAATTATCGTACGATATCATTAATATCACACGTAAGTGAAATTTTGCTGATGATCATTCAAAAACAGTTGCAGCAGAACACCGACAGGAAACTGCCAGAAATTCAAGCCGGATTCAGAAGAGGACATAGAACAAGGGTTACCATTGCAGACATCAGATGGATTCTGGTTGAAAGCAGAGGATACCAGAAAGATGTTTTCTTGACTATGCAAAGGCATTTGACTGTGTGGATCAAAGCAAATTATGGATAACCTTTTGAAGAATGGGAATTCCAGAGCTCTTGTACATAGATTAAGAGGCAGTTGTTCCAACAGAACAAGAGGATACTGTGTGTACTTCAGGGCTTTATCATTTCACCATACCTGTTCAGTCTGTACGCTAAGCAAAGAATTTGAGAAGTTGGACTATATGAAGAAGAATGGGGCATCAGGTTTGGAGGAAGGCTCATTAACAAACTGCGTTAATCAGATGACACAACCTTGCTTGCTGAAAGTGAAGAGGATTTGAAGCGCTTACTAATTAATACCAAAGACCACAGCCTTCAGTATAGATCAACCTCAACATACCTCAAAGAAAACAAAAATCCTCACAACTGGACCAATGAGCAACATCATGATAAATGGAGAAAAGATTGAAGTTGCCAAGGATTTCATTTTACTTAGATCTCCAATCAATACCCACGGAAGCAGCAGTCGGGAAATCAAATGACACATTGTACTGGGCAAATCTGCCGCAAAAGACCTCTTTAAAGTGTTGAAAAAGAAAAACTGTGACTTTGAGGACTAAGGTGCACCTGACCCAAGCCATGGTGTTTTCAGTCGCTGCATATGCAAGCAAAAGCTGGACAACGAATTAGGAAAACCAAAGAAGAATTGATGACTTTGAATTGTGGTAATAGTGAAGAGTATTGACTATACCACGGACTTCCAAAAGAAGGAACAAGCCTGTCTTGGAGAAGTACAGCCAGAATACTCCTTAGAAGCAAGGATGGAAAGATTCCTCTCACATACTTTGGAGATACTATCAGGAGGGACCAGTCCCTGGAGAAGGACATCATACTTGGTAAAGCGGAGGGTCAGTGAAAAAGAGGCAGACCCTCAATGAGATGAATTGACAGAGTAGTTGCAACAATGGCCTCAAGCATAATAACAATGATTGGGAAGATGGCACAGGACTGGGCAGTTTTTTGTTCTTTGTATATAGGGTCATTATATGAGTCACAACTGACTCCAGGCACCTAACAGCAACATGGTCCTTGTATAATCACAGGGATACAGTCAGAATCGACTGGACAATGCAGAATAACAATTTTCCTTTAATTGTCAGTGATTTGAGTTGGATAATACTTGCAGGATTACGCTGACTTCTATGTTAGGAGATACAAAAATTTGGGACTTCTTTTTTTTATTTAGCCTATAGAGCAATTTTCTGGCAGTACTTTAGTCAAGCACTGACATAAATTTTAGAGACTATTAACTCATTTGCTTCAATTGCATATTCCTTGGCTTTGAGAAATGTTGATTCTTGTCCAGAAATTTTCTTTCACCTGTAGGTCATGAATCCCTAGATGTGCTAAAAGTTTGAAGAAACAATTCACTTCTTTTCCATAATCGTGTCTCTCATCAGTCATGGGATAGCCCTGACCTATTTGCTTAGTGTAAATAATCTTTTTCCCTAGAAGGAGCTCCACCCTGAAAGGATATCCCTTATTATAACTTTGCTGGACATTTTTTAACAAAGGAACAAGAAAATATAGTAAGCATCTGTGTCAGAACCTCTAGGTAGAAAAGGCAGCATTTGAATAAAAGCCTGGTCCAGGGTCTACTTTTGCTCCAAATGACGTATCTCATTTTGCTTCTTCCAGAAGACAGGCAAGTGATGAATGCGTGGTTTGACACAGAACATGCTGAATGGATGCCGGAAAGACAGGTGAATGCTTTAAAAAAAACATTTGAACATGACCTGTCTCTAAAACTGGAGTTTTGGGGTAGGAGAGAAAAAGTGTAGAAATGATATTACAGCGAGGAGCAGGACCCCCATTTCATCATAAAGATGAATGTAGATCTGTGCAATTTGCAAATAACACATAATTAGGGATGGTTTTTGTAATGCAAAAATAAACCCTCTAATTATATCTAGAACTGATTGCAGATAATGACAGTGATCTACTAGGAACAGATTAAAGGATTGAGATCATTTTATTTTCCCCCATCCCATTCAGACATTGAGGTTTTCTGCGTTGACCTGTAGAAATGGCATTCTTGGGAGACTCGAAAGAGAGACTGTCTGGATTGTTGCCTGGGCTTGATTTACACATTCCCTGAGAGCTCCCTGGTCAGGCACCTTTTAGGATGTGATCATTGTCAAATTCTCAGTAGGTCCACTAGCTAGTCAGAAAAATGAGAGAAAGGAAAACGTCACTTTTTTCGGTCAGTTTTATAAGAATTTTGAACATTATTATTCCACCCTCCCAACCTTTCCCTTCCCCACTCCTCTCCTTTCTTCCTTTTCTTTTTTTCTAGTGTATCCCCTGACCCCACACCAATGCCAGCAGCTTTTGGTTTTCTAGGTGAGTAATAAAAGTCAAATATCTGGAAAGCACTTGAAGCTCTTCAGAAAACAAATTTGTCTAGGGAACCCAAAATATTCCTATTCATTTTCGTTAGCTCTCATAATAATTCTTCCTGGTGTAACAAGTTCTTCCTATTTTCGAAATGGAAAAACAGATTTATGTAATGGCCTTGGGCAAGGATAGAGTCTCCTTTGAGCAAGACAGGATCACCTCCACTGAGCAAAGTACTTAGAACCCCGTGATGTCAGTTTCTCCTGGCCAGCCACTGCCACTGTTTTCTACTAACTGCCCCCTGGGAAGGAGCAAGAGGGCAGGATGCCCAGCAGTTTTCTTATCTAGCCTGTAGTTCTTTAGAAAAGTCTGTCCCTATTTCTGAACTTTGATGACCAAAATTGATTGCTATTATAAGTGGGGGAATATAAAGTGACTTAAAGGGGAGGTAAGATTTCTATATTTCATTCAAACTGGTAAAATGTTGATATCAGTAGACTATATTAAATCGTATATGTATAGTGAAATACCTAGAACAATTACTGAAAAAAAAAAAACTATACAAAGAGATCCACTCAAAAACACTGTGAACGTTTTACCATTAAGTTGATTCCAACTCATAGCAACTCCATAAGACAGAGTAGAACTGCCCCATAGGTTTTCAAAGAGAACAGATGGCCGTATCTTTCTCCTTCAAGCAGCTGACTGGTGGGTTCGAACTGCCAATCTTTCAGTTAGCAGCTGAGCACTTAACCTCTGTCCACCAGGGTTCCTTCAAAAATACATACATACATACATACATACATACATACATACATACTTACATACATACATATTGTTGTTGTTGTTGTTAGTTGTCATCGAGTTGGTTCTGACTCATAGCGATCCTATGCACAACCGAACGAAACACTGCCTGGTCCTGCGCCATCCTTACAATCGTTGTTATGCTTGAACTCATTGTTACAGCCACTGTGTCAATCCACCTCGTCAAAGGTCTTCCTCTTTTCCAATGACCCTGAACTCTGCCAAGAATGATGTCCTTCTCCACGGACTGGTCCCTCCTGACAACATGTCCAAAGTATGTAAGACGGAGTCTCACCATGCCTGCTTCTAAGGACCATTCTCATTGTACTTCTAAAACAGGCTTGGTTGTTCTTTTGGCAGTCCATGGTATATTCAATATTCTTCGCCAACACCACAATTCAAAGGCATCAATTCTTCTTTGGTCTTCCTTATTCATTGCCCAGCTTTCACATGTATATGAGGTGATTGAAAATACCATGTCTTGGGTCAGGGGCACCTTAGTCTTCAGGGCTCTTCAACACTTCGAAGAGGTCCTTTGCAGCAGATTTACCCAATGCAACGTGTCTTTTGATTTCTTGACTGCAGCTTCCATGGCTGTTGATTGTGGATCCAAGTAAAATGAAATCCTTGACAACTTCAATCTTTTCTCCATTTATCATGATGTTGCTCATTGGTCCAGCTGTGAGGATCTTTGTTTTCTTTATGTTGAGGTGTAATCCATACTGAAGGCTGTGGTCTTTGATCTTCATCAGTAAGTACTTCAAGTCCTCTTCGCTTTCAGCAAGCAAGGTTGTGTCACATACATATACTACAGATAAATCAAAATGGAATTCTAAAGTATGTTCCAATAACTAACCCACAAGCTCACGGGAAAAGAAAAAGAAAGAAGAAACAAGCGGAAAACCAAAAACAAAAAAAAGCAGATGTAAGCCTTAACATAATAATTATAATAGATGAAAATTGTCTAAATACACCAATTAAAAGGCAGAGATTGGTGGAGTGAATTAAAAAAAAAAATCCAAAAATATGCTGTCTACAAGAAAGTCACTTCAATAAAATAGCATTAGAAAGGGAAAAGTAAAAGGATGGAAAAAGATATGACACGAAAGCACTGACCAAAAGAAATAGGAGTGGTTATGTTAACACAAGACAAAGTACACTTCAGAGCAAAAAAAATTTACCAGGGATAGAAAAAGGCATTGCATAATGATAAAAGGGTCAATCTCCAAGAAAGCATATAATCTTAAACGTGTATGCCGCAAAAACAGAGCTGTACATATGTGAAAGTAAAACTGATAAAACTGTAAAAATAAATAGTTGGAAATGTCAGTACCTCTCTCTCAGCAGTCGATAGAACAACTAGATAGTAGTATAAGGGGTTTGTGGTAGATAGAAGTATCAAAGACAATGGTTGTGCCATCCACTGAGATGGAGAGCAATGGGGGGAAGCAGGTTTTTGTGGGACAACCAGGGAATGGGTGAGCTGGGTTTTGGTGAAGTTGAGATATTCAAGACGAGGTGCCAAGGTTGAAGCTGGGTGTATGAAAAGATGGAAATGATAGAATTGGAGATTTGGAATCATTTCCACTAAGGTAGTAATTGAAGCAATGGGCCTAGTAGAGTTTGCCAAGGAGAAAATATAGTTTGATTTAAAGAAAAAAAAAAAAGCCTAGCTTGAACTTTGAGAAATTCTGACATTTGATGGCTGTGCAGAGAAAGATTAATTTAACCTGCAAAGGGAAATGGAGAAGCAAACACATATATAGGAGAAAAGCCAAATACCTGTGATTATGGAAATGAAAGGCATAGAGTATTTGAAAACAAATGGGTATCCCAAAGTGAATGCTGCTGAAAAGGCAAGTAAGACTAGAACCAAAAAATGGTCACTGGATTTCTTGAAATGGAGGTCATTAATGATCTTGGCAAGATTAATTTGACATTCCTCTTGCATTTGGAAGGAAGGGGGTAGAAGTCAGCTTGGAGTACATAAAGGAATAAGTGGAAAAAAAAAAAAGAGAGGGTAAGCATGATGGTTAAGATTGTGAGTCAACTTGGCTGGGCCATGATTTTCATTACTTATATGTGATCACCCCCACAATGAGATCTGCTGTGAGTAGCCAATCAGTTGAAAAAGAATTTCCTTGAGCATGTGGCCTGCATCCGAATATAAGTGGATGTTCTGGCTTTTGCCTGCTCTGGATCCTGCAGCTGCCTCCAGTTCATCTGACCTCTGGTTCTTGGGACTTGAGCTCGCAGCTTACTTGCTGATCTTGTGATTCATCGGTCTTCACATCCTGTGAGCAAGAGCCCTGCTCTCCGACCTGCCGATCTTGGGTTCTCTGGCCCCTGTGGCTACGTGAATCAGGGAAGATTCTATTTAGATCCACTGACTTGGGACGTTCCAGCCTCTACAATCATGTGAGCCATTTCCTTGATATAAATCTTTCTCTGTATATACTTATATGCTTTACTGGTTTTGCATCTCTAGAGAACCCAGCCTAAGACAGTAAGTATAGAAAATTCCTTTGAGAAGTTTGATTTGAAGAGAAGGATGTTCAGGGTAGAAGTAACTAAGGGAGAGGTTCTATCTATCCATCTATCTATCTATCCATCCATCTGTCCGTCCACCCACCCTACTACCTACCCATCCATCCACCTGTCTGTGTATCTATCATCAATCTATCTACTTATTTTCAGGTAGGGATTTTTATTATTCTTAATAATAGTATTTTTATTGTTTTTGTTTTGTTTCTCCTTTTCTTCCTTTGTCTTTTTCTTTCTTCCTTTTTTTTTTTTTTTGATGGAAGAAAGACTAGAGAGAGAAAGAGGCTGAGGAAAAGGGAAGGTTGATTCTGTAAATTTTGTTGAAGGAAGCAAAGCTTCATTCAATTTCATTGGCTTTCTTTGGGTCATGAGCCAATCCCTGAAATAATAACTGAAGCCAAGAAGGCTGAAATGCACTGGTTGGCTTAAGTCTTTGGTCACTGGCTAGAGATAAGTGTGGAGCCACATGGACCACAATGGGGATGGGTAGATCCCCAAATGACTGAGAAGGCCAAATTCTAATTATTCAAAATACATTCAAATTAATTAATAGTTTCACTTTTCCTTCCTATAAAGCCTTTGAGGAAAATTTCTAATAAATGTGAAAAATTACTGTTCGAGTTTCTCTTCTCCTCCACTTTACTGTAAACTTGTGTTGAAGGTTCTAGAGTCCAATGAAATGACAAAAAGGGAGATGCTAGATGGATACGTTCTGCATTATGGTGAATGGTTGTGATAAAAGTAAGCAGTAATTAAGAAAGAAAATAATTCTTAGAGAAAAATAAAGATAAAAAGTGTTTCTCTTTTTACTTAACCTTGATTACGTGGTGTTCACAATGATTAAAGATGTGATGTCAATCTTATTAAATAGAACTCTGTCAGAATACATTTCTCTAACATCATGGTATGGTACATTCCTAAAATTAGTTTTTATTAGCCACATTCATTAAGCATTTATGGGCTTCTGACAAGGTTTTATTTACAGCTGGTGCAACGTGAAGCAAGACCTCTATCCAGTAAGATTTATGGTCTAACCCAGTGCAACACAATGTAAGAGATTTTAACAAGAGTAGCTCTAGTAAACTGTGGGTTTCCTCCATGGGTCCAATTAAGCATTATTCACTTCTGTGTCGCTTTGGCTTAGAATGTAGTAAACCAAAAACACAAACCAAACCCATTGCCACCAAGTCGATTCTGACTCATAGTGACCCCATACAACAGAGTAGAACCGCCCCATAGGGTTTCCAAGGAGCAGCTAGTGGATTCAAACTGATGACCTTTCGGTTAGCAGCCAAACGCTTAACCACTGCATCACCAGGGCTCCAAAATGTAATAGGCAGCAAGAATGGTTGCTGATTTGAAGTTTAAGCAGGACCTCTCTTTTAGATCTCTAATAGTCACAGACCCTTGAAGGATTCACAAGGATCATCAACTCCATTGGGATGTGGCTATAAAACATTTTGACGGGAACTCCGTTTTTCTCCCTACTGTTATTTGTGCACATGTGTCTTTATCAGGGCAGAAACCACATTTAATTAATAAATGCTTTTATTCATTGGCTTATTTATTTATTCACTAAATAATCATTAATTGCTCTTTATATGGCAGGAACTATAGCTATGAAAATAAATGAGATACAACCCTATGAGAAGACACGCCAACAGTGTTTAACTTCGGCTTATTTGTATCTGTCCCTATTCAAGGTTGTAGCATATAATACAGATTGTATAAACACCTACTTATTAAATTGATTCAGGATAGTTGGATAGTCTTTATCTAGAGTTACTAATCAAATCACGAAGTCTATCTTTTTTTTTACCTTCTTAAATTGAACAGCTAAATAGTAAAAAAATAATAATAACTATTATTTATTCAGAGCCTATCAGGCAGGAATTTTACATACATTATTTTTCAGATATTACAACAGCCTTATTGTGTTCCTCATTGCATACAGTAGAATACTAAGACTGGAAGAAGCTGAACAGTTTTACACATTAAGTAGCAGAGCTAAGATTTGAACCCTGGTCTGTCTGAGAATGAAGTCCCTAGTTTTACTCACTGCGTAGATTGGCTTCAACATTCTCTTGAAATACTTGCCTTTTTCATCCCTAAGTTCCAATAGGCAGAACCCTGATTTCAGCAACAATCATCTCTCTCATTGCCCCAATGTACCTTAACTTTTGACAATTGAGGTCTAACATGTCAAGCGCAATATAAATTCATAAGTTTGATAATGTCAATGAGCTTTGATCCTCTGCAGTAGCACAGCCATCTCTCTTCTTCATTCATTCATTCAGCCACCATTTTATAAATTCTCTGTTATGCCTGTACCTGCCCAGGCTCAATGGGAGGAAAATAAGTGGCTCTAGTGCTCCAGGAGGAGGCTTCCTTTGGCTTATAGTTTCCAGACCTTGGGCAGGTAATCAGCCAGGGGACAGAAAGAGTCACCACTATGATCTCCTGCTCAGATGAGAATCTCATCCTTGTGTACAATAGGCTCTTTGAACGTTGAATGTTCATGATTCTTCCTACTCTTCAGAGGTTCAAGTGTGTAAACATCAGTAAGAGGGCTTTGTTCTCATTGTTCTTTTACATATACAATACCTATATTTTGCTCTTTTATGAAACCTATTTCTGCTGCATGTTATTACAACCACAATGAGGCTTTTTTCATATTGAAGTATTATCTCAGCGCTGGAGTGGAAGCAGATTCAACTGAAAACTAGGCTGATTGTAAACAATGTAAACATGTGCTCCCAAAGCTTGGTTGCTAGGCTAACAGCACAATGAAAAATATCCACATTGGGTTTATTGCCAAAAGATAATAAAGGACCAAGGTGATGGGGGGAAAAAAAAAATCAATTGCCAGTGGTTCCATTGAGAGGTTGTCTCTGAGGTCAACATCAATTAGCATCTTCATCATTGTCTTTCTGAAAAGGTTAAACTTTTCCAGTCCCTATGAGGGAGCAAACAAAAAAATGCATACCCTGCAACAATTTGTAGCTACGAGACAGTGCCAGAAAGACAAAGCCCGTTCAGCTGTGTTTCCTGACGGTCCTGCCCAGCACACGTCCACCTCAGACAGAGATCCGAGCTTACAAAGAATAATTATACCAAGTGATGTCATGATGGATGGCCCCTTTCCAATGGTTTCATGGCTTATCTTTTGGGACAGAGAGTTAGGGGAGATAGCAGACTTTGAACTCTTGTCACAGTTGATGAGGGGAAAAACATGATTAGCTAATTTTCGTGTTTTAATTCACATAGGAGGCAGAGCCTGAGTTCCACCTTTGAGTCCTGGAAATCAACCTTTCGTTAATTTCACTCCTTTAGTAAGACAAATATCAATATATTATCAAATTCCCTTATGTACGTATTCTTTTTTTACCCATAGCTTTATTTGCTGTTGTGGGCTGCTGAGTCAATTCCAACTCATAGGGACCCTGTTTGATAAAGTAGAACTGTGTCATAGAGTTTCCCAGGCTGAAATCTCACCAAATACTAGACAATGTTCAAAGTGCTTTACATATATTTGCTAATCTAGTCCTTATAGCAACCCTATAGTGTAAGTAGTACCATTGTTCCCATTTTGTAGATGAGAAAACTGAGCATAGAAGGTGAAATGACGTATCCAGGTCATGTGGCTGGTAAGTGGTAAAGTCAGAACTTGAACCCAGGCAGTATGGTCCCAGAGCTTGTCCTTATCTACTCATAATGCTTCCTTTTATAGTGATTTTTTTTTAAGTTACTATTATTTTTAACAAACTTTTAGGCAAAGCTCATAAAAACAATCATCACATAGTTCCTAACACAAATCCAGAGTCATAAGCTTTTATGATAGGATGCTATTAGCCTAATTATTCTGTTTTTATATTAAAATCACATGTAATTATACTGTCAATCATAGGTGAAGCAGCTCATTCTTTGAAACATAGCAAGTGTCCATCTTCTGATACTCTTAGCTCAGGCTTCTCAAACTGGAGTTTCTGTACCAACCCAGGTTCGAGGCTAGCCTCCTCAAGGGAAGTACAGGTAGATCTCTTGGGAATTTCACACTTATATGAAGATCTGGAGGAAATTATCTATAGTAAATCAAACGTGAATGTCTATTGTAAAACCAAAAACCCCGTGCCGTAGAGCCGATTCTGACTCATAGCGACCCTATAGCACAGAGTAGAACTGCCCAATAGGGATCCAAGGAATGGCTGGTGCATTCAAATTGCAGACCTTTTGGTTAGCGGACAAGCTCTCAACCACTGCACCACCAGGGCTTCTAATATCTATTACAAGGCAGAATAAAAAAAGAGGAAAAAACAAGATATGTTAAAGAAATTTTGAGCTTACAGCAGGTTGCTTCAAGTTCTAACCAAAGACAAGGACAGGGAGCAGGGGACTAACAGGAAGGCAGCGTTTGGTTTGTGTTCAGGACTCTGTGGCGTTTGGAGTCAATTAGGTGGAAAATCTAAGAAGCACTAAAGAAAACTCAAGCGCTATTTGTACAAAAGCCACGCACCCTAAGATTTTTTTTATCTTGCTTTCCACAAAAACAGCCACAATAATTTTCAGCACTTTTGTAATTCAAGGGAATGGCTACAAAAATTAAATGGTAAAAATAGAAAAGGAGCTGCTCATATGAGAGCCATAAACAATTCATTTTATAAGAAGTAGGAACAGAACCAATCTTTTGGTTTTAAAAAAAAAAAATTCTCTATTCTTCTAAGGATAAAAAACAACTTCATCTTCTCTCAGGAACCACAGTGTTCCGCTGAATCACCTCTGTGGGCAAACCTTATCTGGGGCACTGTGGGGAGGTTCCAAGGAAAGGAGAGGACATCCTTTTAACCCTTTAGTAGTGTCCAAGCAAATGGTACAGATGGGATGAACGCACATTAGAAGGCCTAAAATGACAAACATGGTGAGTGTGTATAGCAGCTGATGCCAGAATTTTGTTTTGATAATATGATTAGATACATGTCAGAAGGAACTACTAGCTCTGAGTCTATTCATTTAGTGCTTAAATGCCCAAGAGCTGAAATCCTCATCAATTCAAATAGGTAGGCTCGTGTGTGCCTCTTGTAAATAAAGTGTCTGTCATTCCTTGTGTAACAAAACAAATATAGACTAAGGCATTCTCTGGATAAAAGGAGTTTGGGCGTTATTGGGTTCTGTTGTTGGGTCACATGAATAACTCTTACGTTAAATGTTCACAATTCCTCTAGAAGGGCCCATTGAATACATAACTGTAGCATTAAATACATAATTGCTGCTGGCTTTAATAGTGTGTAAAGTGTACCTGACGAGCCCTACCTTTCTTTGCTGCTACCCTCCTCCTCCTACATTTTCAAATCCACAGGAATTATTGACTGAATGCTCTGCTCAAGATGGAAAGTTACCCAGGAGCCATCCTGGTGAGACCTGTAACTGTTCTGTCCTTTTTGTTACAGGAATGCTCTTCTAGATGGTTAGTGGTTAAAATATGAAGTTTGTCTCCAGTTTAAATGAAGCCTCACCTTCGAACACGAAATGAAATAAAATTGAATTTATCAAGTTCTAAGAGTTTCTCATTCCAACATCTCTCTGACGTCTTAGTCTGCTCCTTGATCAGGCTTTGCTTAAAAAGCAAAAGTACATAAAAACCCATTTCGGTGTCAATCAGACTTACCCATTATCTGCTGATAGGTTATCAATCTAAAGAACAGTTTTAATTCAGTTCAATCCAATAATCCTACTTTTTGGACTAAAGAAAATCTGTTCAAATTTCACACTGAACTAATTCATGAAGCACAAAATGTGCCTAATTATGTCCACTACTAAAAAGAATAGTTTAAAAATGAATTGAAAACCTTTCAACAATTTTTTTAAATAACTTGATTTTTCTGTTTTTCCCAAATTGGAAAGTTGAACTCTAAGAAAGTACCAGTAAACATTCTTTAAGAGGACAAATAAGTTACTATGCACAAGAAGCAAGGACTATGTTCGAGGGGAAGTAGGATTATTCCAATATTTATTTTTTAAGATCCTTTTGGTTTGAATGGCAATTATCTTTTAATTAGTGTTTTATCACAAGTCACATTCGACTTGTGGCATGTTTTAATACACCGTTCATGTTTTTGCACAGTTATAAAATAACAAATGCAATGTTATTGTTACTCAACAAGTACATAACATAACAGATCTCATAAAAATACTATCAATCTTGGGAGAAATACATGCCTACACTGTAATGAGGGGTGGCAGACCAGTAGCTGACAGGAACACGTAGATAGATGCATCACCAGGCACGCTTGCAAGGTGGGACTTCAGAGCTTTTGCAATGAGCCCCATCCAGGAGTCAGCAGGAGAGTGTGGGTGCGGCCTGGGAAAGAGCTCCAGGTTTGCCCTGGGAAACGCGGGGGTGCGGTCACTGTTTGTTTCCTTCTTTTCCCTCCTTCCTACATTGTATCTAAGCAAACATTTTGACAAGAGGTAAACTGGGAACTCTGTAGGATATGAGTTCTAAGACATTAAAAATATTTCTATTTGTCAGGGAAAATATTCAAATTTGAAAAATCTACTAGTAGGCTGCTGGTAGTGGGCCCAGGGCCTATGGGACCTTATCATTTGAGTTAGTTGAATTCTAAGGAACACAGACTCACTTGACTCCAGGAAAAAAGGCAGGGGGAGGGGATTGGGAGATATAATTTGAAAGTACACACATAAATTAGTATGATCACAAGGTCATAGGGCCCTAGATGTATCCCAGGTTTAGACCCTGGTCTTTCTTTCTGTATTTCCCTAATGGCCTCTCTCCTGGACTCTCTTTGACTCGGTTTTTCTCAAAGACACTCTTTCCTGAGCAAAATTCTTCTTGCCCATGGCTTTGGCTTACTCAAGCCTGTGGCAATTTCACAACTCCAATGAAATCACTACCTGGCAATTCATTCCTTGTTTCTTAGTCCAGATTTCCAAAGGGAAGACTCTAGTTGGCCCAGCTCCTCTTTGTATGCCATCTCCTGGGTAGGCGATAGCAAACCTAAGGATTGAATGTCTTTGGGTCAGCCTTGCCAATCACTGTGGGGATGTGGGGTGCAGCTCACGGAAGGGGTCAAGACTTTAGAGAGCAAAGGCTATGGATAGAGCAAATTCCTTAGAAAGGCCTGTGGCATGCTGACTGGCAGTGACCCCAATCTCTAGGACATTTTCTCTTTAATATCTTCTTGGCTCTTTAATTAAAATATTCAGTTATTTATTCAACACGTTTTTATTGCAAAGTCCATGGGTGAGAAATCAGGGAGAAATAACAATTGGAGGAGGAAAACAACGCTGCTTGACAGAACTTTTTCCCCAGCGACTCCCTTCACTGCAAGTCTCATCCCCTGACAGACTTGTGGAGGTTCAGGCAGTTGGTGAAGGTCACTCATCACTTGTAGCACACTGCTGATTTGAAATGTATGTATTTTGTCACTGTGAAGGAAAGATGCTGTTTTTATGCACAATCTCTACTTTCACATTAAAACTTGGCTTGTGTCTTAACAGCACAAAATTTACCACTAGAGGGTCTGTGGTACTTTAACCTGAACTAATAGTTCACTTAGATATAAATGGAGCCCGATGGCGTAGTGGTTAAGAGTTACAGCTACTAACCAAAAGATCGGCAGTTGAATCCACCAGCCACTTTGTGGAAACCCTATGGGGTATATGGTCACTATGAGTTGGAATCGACTGGGTGGAAAGATATAAATAAAATCAAATACAGGTGCCAGGGCAGGGAGGGTTGGAGGCAGATGAGAATTTAAGGGGAAAGAGAAGGAGAATGCACATGAAGAGTGATGTTCCCTAGTTAATAAATCCAGGAGCCACTAAAGTCTTGACATGTTGCTATTTGGTTTGTTTTTGTTTTGCTTTTCTGACAGGTTTGTTTTAACTCTTTTTTCTTGGCAGATATTTAACCGGTGAAATGCTTAAAAAAAATCTTTCACTGTCTCAGCCAGGTGATCAAGGTCAACATCAGGAATGATCAGTCATGCTGATAGTATGTGCCTTCTATATGATATGATGAAAATAACACTTTACCTCTGTGGTCTTCCTCACCAAAACCTCTAACACCAGTCTAAGCAAGAGAAAGACATCAGACTAATTCCTGTTGAGGGACAGACTACAGAATACCTGACCAGCACTCCTCAAAACAGTCAAGGACATCAAAAACAAACACAGCCTAAGAAACTGTCACAGCCAAGAGATGCCTATGGAAGCATGATAACTAAACTGTAACGTGGTATCTTGGACTCAATGGTCTCAAACATACCAATGATCAGGAAGGTGGCTAAGGACCAGGCAACATTTCCTTCTGTTATACGTAAGGTCACCGTGAGTCGGAGCCAACTCAGTGGCAACTAAGAACAATATCCTGGATGGGATCCCAAAAGAGAAAAAAAAAAAAAAATTAGATGAAAACTATGGAAATCTAAATAAAGTACAGACTTCAGACAACAATAATGTATCCATACTGGTTTATTGATTGTAACAAATGTATCACACTAATGTACAATGTTTACAAGAGGGGAAATTGGGTTCAGAGAATATAGAAACTCCTTGTACATCTTTGTAATTTTTCTGTAAATTTAAAACTGTTCTAAAAAATCAGGTTTATTAAAACGATGAATACTATTTAGAAGAACATAAAAAAGGTCTTTTGTTGTTTGCTTTCGTGAGACATTTTAATATGGTAATTTGGGTTTTAATTCTGATCTGCTATGATTACTCTTCAACGATTCTTCTATAAATTCTCTGGAGTTCTATTTCATAAATTTATCTTGCCTGTTCTGGATAAGAGAGAAATGGTGAGTGGAAGGGGGCTATATTGTTCGGGGATTTTATCCTTCTAACAATTTGTTATTGTTGTTAGTTGATATCAAGTCCAGTATGACCCATGATGACCCCATGTGTGCAGAGTAGAACTGCCCCATAGGGTTTTCAAGGTTGTATTCTTTCTTTTTTTTTTTTATTCTTTCAGAAGAAGATCACCAGGTCTGTCTTCCAAGGCACCCCTGAGTAGGTTCAAACTGCCAACCTTTCAGCTAGTAGTTGAACTCTTAATCATTTGTGCCACTCAGGGACTCCTAAGAAATACATTGCTCTAAAAAAAAAAAAAGCATTTGTTAACACAATTAATGACCTTCAGACTAGACTCCACTTTAAAAAATAACCCAATTATACTATAACAAAGACTACAATTATATGAAAAAAAAAACTCAGTTTCCCTCATGTAAGAAATCACTATTTTCATTTTTTTAATATTCCTTCTCACTTGACACAATTATAGTGTTGATGAAATTGAGCATTCTGATTTCTATATTAACATTTTATCATAAACATTTCCCAGGTTACTTCATTGTCTTCAAATTTTCATTTCAAAAGGTTGTATAACAGTCCATCAAGTGAAGGTATCATAATTTGGTTAAGCAATTCCCTATGACTAACATTTCAAATAATCATTTCTACCACGGAAAAATAAAACTCCCCTACCTTGAGTCGGAACAGACTTGACAGCAATGGATTGGGTTTGGTTAGCCTTCCTAGGTCGCCCTGCCAAAAGTCGAGAGGATGACTGTAGTATATTTATTCCTTAGAAAAACATCCAATGTCTGAACTCTTGACCTGGGCCTCCTGCTAGGGCCCAGCTAGGAGGTGTGCAAAGCTTGGGCTCAGCAGCTCTCCAGCTGCAGAGCAAAAGCTCTGCAGCTCCCGGGCCTGTCCCCTGGCAGGCCATTCCCTTTGCAGTTCTTCTGATGCCCTGCTCAAAGATCAAAGTTATCCGGCCTCAGGCATTTAAAATAACTCTCACCTACTCATAAAAAAGAAAATGAAGGTTGCTATTGTTAATTTTATGCATCACATGTCTTGAAACTGAAATCTCTTCATGGGTAGGAACTCAAAAAAGGGAGTAATAACAGATGAGGGAGACAATGCCAGATAATAAATCATAAAGCTGCTATGTCTTGGAAGGCGGAGGTAGTGTGCTGTTTGTAAGGTGTCATTGTACTGGATCATCACTGATGCCTGTCAACTCTGGAGAGGTAAACGCTGGATACACCTGGCTTTTTACTCTGTGTGTGTGTGTGTGTGCATGTTTTTAAATTACAAGTGACTAAATGAAGTTTGTTATTCTTCCTGCCTTCGCTGCAAAAGTACAAGCTCAAGTTTGATTTTGCTACAGTTAGAGAAAAGAAAGAAGGTAAATTTATTATTTAAAAATATTCTTTGGTAAAAGGCATGGGAGACTACGGGGCTCCTACCAAAATGTGTAGGAGTGCTCAGTATCTACTCATAAAAATGATCACTAAATTTTCAGAATTTACATCAGGAAAATGAAAACATGAGTAATGTTCTTATAGAAAAAGGGCATTCTAGACTATTCCATACAAACCAGCAACAGAAGGTGGCTGGAGTTCTGTCCATTCTGTCTCATGAGTAAACTTTCGTGAGGTCAGTCCCACTGTGGAAATACAGGCAGTTCTTTATTTGTGAAATGGAATCAGCACATAGAGCCCATTGCTCATCCCAAGAGTGAATGGAAGACCCCAGAAACTGAGATGAAGGCAGATGATGTCACATGGGTCTCCTCTAATCCACCTCAGTGACCAGGACCCAAGAAATGCATATGGTGATAAGTCTGAAGGGAAGGCCAACCACTCCCTGTGATCTGGAGTGGCTTGTATGAGCAGGATTGTACGCCTTGTGAAGACACTTCAAAGGAAAAGGACATACAATACATTGGGACACTTTGTACCTAGACACGACAGTCTTTTTTTTGGTAAGTTGACCTACTTTGCTTTAGGTAGGATTCCTTTATATGCCGATAGGACTTATAATATCATAAAATAATAACAAAAACTAAACCATAGCTGTTGCCATCAAGTCAATTCTGACTCATAGAGACCCTATAGGACAAAGTAGAACTGCCTCATAGGGTTTCCAAGATGCAGCTCGTGGGTTCCAAGATTGATTAGCAGCTGATCTCTTAACCACTGTGCCACCAAGGCTCCTTAATCCATCATAGAAGAATTAAAAGTCTTGAAAATTTCATGCATCTCTTTTCCCCTAAAATATTTTGTCTCTTCATATTTTCCTGTTTTCAGATTACTATTCCCTAGTGAAAAATACTGGTAGCATTTTTCTATGTTGAAATGAATGAAGATCAGATAACTCATCATTTATTTTGCGTAGGTTATTTGGCCTTGTAGTGTCAAACCTTCACTTTCTTCATAGGAAATCAATCTGGGTGTTCAAGAACTTGCTTGATTCATAGCCTAACTCACCCTCCACTGCAATCTAATAAGTCATTCTCAACTTCAGATTTAGCAATGTGGAAAAAAATGCGTTTTTATTTAACTCTTCAGAAGGTCTTTTAGTGAGTTCCTAAGGCCCTCTATTTCATCCATCTTTGTATGGCTCATAGGGCCCTAGCTGAGATCTTTCCCCATAATAGGAGCCCAGTAAGTGTCTACTAAATGTGTTAAATAAGGTAGAATAAAAGGAGAAAAAGTTAGATGCGAGTATAGGTTAACAACAGAAATCTGAGGCAAGTTTTTTGAAGGTGGGTTCTCCTGGCTGCCTTGCTCTCCTGTGGTGCACTGGGGCTGGCTGTGGTGCAAGGGGGAGTTTAGTGCTAATGTCCCTCTCTGGCTGCCTGCCTGCTGTGGGCTCCTATGGAGAGCGGGGCTTAGGAGATCAGGCAAAGCAGGGATGAAGGTGTTGTCTGAACACATGAAGAACCTTCCAGTCAACAAATCACAAGAGTTTCAGGGCATCGAGGTGATGTGATGCTGTCAAGTGGAAGGAATCTTGAGCCAGGGCACATGCCTTGCCTGGGGAAGCTGGGGCTGAATTCTAGGTCTCTGCAAGACCTGTTATATGATGTTCCACAGCACAATTGCATGTGGTAGACTTCCTGGTTTGGTAGTAGAACGTGAGAGAAGTAAGAGAAATTGCTGCAGGCAATGAACCAGTATCCAGATGGCAGACAGCACCAGCTGCTCAGACTGGAGACCCTATTCACTCAGCTTGATGGGGTAGCTCTGTGTGTCACTTAATGTGCAAGTCCACCCAAAAGGAGCTGTGACAGTGAGTGCTGAGCTATTAACTGAAAAGTTAGTGGTTCAAACCCAGCCAGGGGTGCCTTGAAAGTAAGGCCTGATGATCTGCTTCCTGAAAGGTCACACCCTTGAAAACCCTATGGGCCAGTTCTATTCTGTACACATAGGGTCGCTATGAGTTGGGATCAAATCAACAGCAACCAACAACAACAACACAAGAGCCTTAGTTCTACTGAAACACAGAAGAAGGGGGACAGAAAGGGGAGACAGTGGTTGTAGGATAAGACACGGGTGGTCCCTCCTTGACTGAAGGGCTGGGTGGTTTTCCAGCAGCAGCTCTTCAGGCCGGGAACCAACTTGCTCCCCACAGTGCAAGCCTCACTGGCCTTCCTGGACGGCGATCATTCTGTAAACGCAAGTATAAAAGCAGTGGGGTTGGTTATGTTTCAGTGGTACCCTAAGACTCTGTGACGGGTTGTCTATTCTAGCAGGGAAAGATTCTGACACACACCCCCAGCCGTACACACAGGTCAATGTTTGGGAAGTCAGAGGGCCTGTGGTGATAATTCATCTTGCAGCACCCCCGTGAGGACTCCCCTGAACCGTGACTGCAGTGCCCAGCTTAATCCAAATGCTGAGTGAGGAGAAGGAATTCGGCCAGGCAGTGACACACTGACTGACCAGTGGCGGGCATCCTAACACAGGACTCCGTGTTACCGAGCTTGTTCTTAACCCTTGGCTATTTCTGAGTCAGTTGGCACAGAACTCCTGACAAACACTTCTATCAGCTGTTTGAACTGGCACATGGATTAAAATTATGACCTGCAGAAATGGCACACACTCAGATCAAGTTCAAATCAACAAGCATGTGCTAAGCAGCCAGCACTGATTTGAGAATGTAGAGAAATCCTGGGATTTGGAACTTTAACTGATGAGAAGGAGAGAAATTAGCATTCTCCCATTCTCTTGCTCTGCCTTGCTAGTGGCACCTTTTATGTGTGAACACTGGGCGATTCCTATTAAGCAGTGCGTTGACATCTATCCATACCAGCTAGGTTTGCTGTTGTTGGCTGCCACCAAGTCGGTGCTGATTCATGGTGCCCCCATGTACCATGGCAGGAAATGCTGCCCGGTCCTATGCCATGCCCATGATCACTTGCAGATCAGACAATGTTCCATTGTGATTCTTGCGGTGTTCACTGGCTAATTTTTCAGAAATAGATCAATAAGCCTTTCTTCCCAGTCCGTCTTAGTCTCAAAGTTCTGCTGAAACCTGTTCAGCATCATAGCAACACGCAAGACTTTACTGGCAGACAGGTGGTGGCACACATGGCTGGGAATCGAACCTGGGTCTTCCTCACAGGAGGTGAGAATTCTACCAATGAATGTTTCAAATAGTCCTGCCAAAGACTGTGCTCTATAAATAGTAGAAGATATCTTATTTCTTTGACCATAGGGTTGTGAGCTATTCATCCTAAAGTCAAGTCTTGGAAATGTATTTAAGAATTAAAAAAAAAGCTGTAATTAAGACTACAACACTTTATTCTGCAATCAGTGCCTTTGTCTGTGGTAGGGCATCATATATTTCTATTAGGTTTTTGACCTTTTTCACTTCTCTTTAATGGACACAGAACGATGGCACATAGTAGGTGCTTGTTTTAGTCTGGGTTCCCTAGAAAGCAGAACCTGAGAAAAAGGCCTGCAGGCAGGCAGTTTATTTTTGATGTGTACATGTACTGGGTACATATACTGTGCATCTATGTATACTGGATGCTTTTGCTCATTTTGTCTTATTTAATTTTCACACCATCCCTAAACAGTAATAACAATAACCAGTAATTTTTAAATAGCACTGTTGTAAGCAGTTCACAGATATTCACTCAAGGGTAAACACCACCAATATTATTAGTACCCTCCTTTTATAAATGAAGAAACTGAGGCTCATAAAAGTTAATAAAATGCCCAAGGTCTCACAGCCAGTAAATGGCACAGTCGAGGCCAAATCTAGGTAACCTGGCACCAGTCTTTGCCTTCAGCCACAATGCTCTACTGCCTGGATTGTTTTAGCACAGATATGGTAACCTTTCAACTAGGCTGCAATACAAATGAAATCTGTTTTTATCCCTTACCCTTCAAGATTCCTTAAAACTAACATGTCAGTGTTTCTACTTAGAAAAGTAATGTGTGTTTATTGTAGAAAATCTCTCAACTCTTACATTATTATTTTCTTTCTTGTTTTATGTCTTTATTTTAGTTTTTTATTACTTCATGTTTTATTCCCATTTTTCTCTTTTTATCCTAGTATTTAGTTTGGCTTTTCATTATTATTTTTTCTTTCAGTATTCTTTGAATTTTTCATTGTTTTAAGCCCTGATGGCACAATGGTTGAGCACTCAGTTCCTAACCGAAAGGTTGGCTTTTTGAACCCACCCAGTACCTCCATGGAAGAAAGACATGGCAATCTTCTCCCATAAAGATTACAGCCTAGACATCATGCTGAGTGAAATTAGTCAGTTGCAAAAGGACAAATATTGTGTAAGACCACTACTATAAGAAGTCAAGAAAAGGCTTAAACACAGAAGAAAACATTCTTTGACGGTTACAAGGGTGGGAAGGAAGGGAGAGGGGTATTCACTAACTAGATAGTAGACAAGAATTATTTTAGGTGAAGGGAAGGACAACACACAATACAGAGGAAGTCAGCACAACTGGACTAATTCAAAAGCTAAGAAGTTTCCTGAAGACAACCAAACACTTGAAGGGACAGAGTAGCAGGGGTGGGGGTCTAGGGACCATGATTTCAGGGGACATCTAGGTCAACTGGCATAACAAAGCATATTAAGAAAATGTTCTGCATCCCACTTTGGTGAGTGGCATCTGGGGTCTTAAAAGCTAGCAAGCCACTATCTAAGATGCATCAATTGTTCTCAACGCACCTGGAGCAAAGGAAATTGAAGAACACCAAAGACACAAGGAAAATATGAGCCCAAGAGAAAGAAAGGGCCACATAAACCAGAGACCAGAGACTCCATCAGCCTTAGACTGGAAGAACTAGATGGTACCCAGCTATCACCAATGACTGCCCTGACAGGGAACACACAGAGAAACCCTGATGAAGCAGGAGAAAAGTAGACCTCAAATTCTAGTAAAAAGACCAGATTTAATGGTCTGACTACAACATTATTAGTACAATATTATTAGTACCCTCCTTTTATAAATGAAGGGACTGGACTGGCACCGGACCCTCTGTTAGCCCAACACTAAAACCATTCCTGAAGCCAATTCTTCAGACAAAGATTAGACTGGACTATAAGACATAAAATGATACTGGTGAGGAGTGTGCTTCTTAGCTCAAGTAGACACATAAGGCTATGTGGGCAGCTGCTGTCTGGAGGTGAGATGAGAAGGCAGAGGGGGACAGGAGCTGGTTGAATGGACACAGGACATACAGGGTGGAGAGAAGGAGTGTGTTGTCATTGTAGGCAGAGTGACTAGGGTCATATAACAATGTGTGTATATGTTAAAGCACAAAAACAAAAAAAAATTACAGCCTAGAAAACCCTATAGGACAATTCTACTGTGTCATAATGGGGTCACTATGAGTCGAAACCAGCACCTAACAACAAAATTTATTACTTGTTCTTATTTTTTAAATGATAGAAAGGAAATAAAGCTAAAAAGAGACCACTTGTAAACATGGCCCTGTAGTATCTCCCAGGAAGGGCCTGTCCTGCAGGAATGATGCTCTTTTCTTACGTCCTATACCAGCCCTCCCCTTCATGAGCAGTTGCATCATCCAAATTCATTCACTAGACAGACCACTTTTGAGAGAGGGGACAGATGTCAGGAAAGATGCATCATTCAGAAACTTTACCAACATATTTCTCAATTTCATTTTACAAAGCACCCCCAGTATCGATTCTCCTAATATTACTCCTTAGAAGAAGGCACAATATAATAAGATACAAGATTTATAGCCAGGTTTCTAGAGTTCATTCAATCTTTCTGCCTCTAGCTTGTCTACGACTGGTCTGATGATCTCTTGGAACAGTTATAGGAGAATGTTATGAACCACTGCAGTGGTCATAAGTGTATGATTTCTTATCAAATTAAACATACATTTACCATACTAGCTAGCAACCCACTCCTACTCCCACCCAAGAGAAATGAAAACTCATGTTCACACAAAATCCAATATGTGAATGTTTACACCAGCTTTATTTACAAGCACTAAAAACTGGAAACAACCCAAATGTCATTCATGTTTAAGGAATTACTCTGATAGCAGAGTGGAAGGTGTTGTGTAGCCAGTTTCCAAGATTGCCCTGATGTTACTGGCCTTCTGCTGCTCATGCCCTAGGTAGTGTCCTCCTTTCAACAGAGTATGCTTGACCAACAAAGTATGGTGGAGGTGACAACATGTGGCTTTGAGGCTAGGTAGTAAAAAGAGTTACAACTTCTGCCTTGACATCACCAGTTCTGGCAGAAGCTAGCTGCCAGGCCATGTGGTCATTCAAGCAGCCCTGTGGAGCGGCCTACCTGGAGGAACTGAGACCTCCCACTAACAATCCTCACCAATATGTTAGCCATGTGAGGTAATCACCTTGGAAGTGGCTCCACCAGCTTCAGTCAAGGCTTCAGACAACTGCAGCTTCAGTGGACAACTTGAGAACAACTTCATAAGGGACCCCAAGGAGAACCACACAGCTAAGCTTCTCCCAGATTTCTGACCCACAGAAACTATGAAAGATAAAAGGTGTCTATTGCTGTTTTAAGTCACTAGATTTTAGGATAATTTCTATGCAGCAATAGATAATCAATAGAGATGGATTTAAGGGAACAAGACCAAAGGTAAGAAGATTGGTTAGGAAGTCACAGAATAGTCCAGGCCAGTGATGAGGAGGGCCTGAATTAGGGCTGTGGGGTACAGATGGAGAGGAGAACAGGATCTGAGAAATACTCAGGAATATAAATCTGCTTGTGATGGAGTAGATGTCAGTGCTCCAGGAGCATAGTATTATTCTTAACTTTCTGGCTTGGGTGGCTAAACCAAAAATATCAAACCCATTGCCATGAAGTCGATTCCAACTCATAGCAACCCTATAGGACAGAGTAGAACTGCCGCATAGAGTTTCCAAGGAGCACCTGGTGGATTTGAACTGCTGACCTTTAGGTTAGCAGTCACAGCAGTTAACCACTACACCACCAGGGTTTCCCTTGGGTGGCTAGATGCCAAAAATTAAAATAGAAAATGCAGGAAGGAGAGTGTGATTGGAGAAAAGGATGTGAGCTCAGAACTGTGACGTCGAATTTGAGATGCACCGATGTTCTAAGTGAATATGCCACCAAAGGCCTCCACAGTGCCTATTTCAATGGTCTCTTTTCAGTCATTAGCTTCCTGGAGTGTTCTGCTTCATTTGATATTATTAACTACACCTTATTTCTCCAAACTTTCTATTTCCTTGGCTCAAAACTCTTCTGCCTTTTCTCCAGCTCTTACATTTTCTCTTCAGTCTGACTCATGGCCTCCTTTGCTCAACCCAACACTGGTGTTTTACAGGATTACACCTCAACCCTATTCGACTTTCTCTAAATGCTCTACAGTGGGTCTCCCAGAGTCTAAGATTTCTCTCCTGGAATTCAGTAGAATGGGATTTTAAAAACAAATAACCCGATATATTATCTCTTTTGGTGGCTATAGATTCCGATTTCTAATTGACAAAATTATATTCTTCTTGATATCAGTTTGAATTCTCTGTTACTGTTTTAATGCCATAACTGTGAAACAGTATCTCTGTCTCTTTCTCTCTATCTCTGAAACTTGCTCTTGAATGTTGAGTAGCTAAAGCAAATGGAATAATGAAGTAAAAGAGCTGAACAGAAGATTTCGAAAGGTGGCTAGAGAAGACAAAGTAAAGTATTATAATGTCATATGCAAAGAACTGGAGTTAGAAAACCAAAAGGGAAGAACATGCTGGCATTTCTCAAGCTGAAAAAACTGAAGATAAAATTCAAGCCTCAAGACTCAATATTGAAGGATTTTATAGTGAAAATATTAAACAACACAGGAAGCATCAAAAGAAGATGGAAGGAATACACAGAGTCATTATACCAAAAAGAATTAGTCGATATTCAACCATTTCAGGAGGTAGCATACGATCAGAAACCAATCCTACTGAAGGAAGAGGTCCAAGCTTCACTGAAGGCACTGGTGAAAAACAACATTCCAGGAACTGACGGAATACCAGTTGAGATGTTTCAACAAACCAATGTAGCACTGGAAGTACTCTCTTGTGTATGCCAAGAAATTTGGAAGGCAGCAACCTGGCCAAAATGACTGGAAAAGACCCATATTTATACCTGTTCCAAAGAAAGGTGAACCAACAGAATGTGGAAATTATCAAAGAATATCATTAATATCCCACTTAAGTAAAATTTTGCTGAAGATCATTCAAAAGTGGCTGCAGCAGTACACTGACAGGGAGCTGCCAGAAATTCAAGCTGGAGTCAAAAGAAGATGTGGAACAAGGTATACCATTTCTAATGTCAGATGGACTCTGGCTAAAAGCAGAGACTACCAGAAAGATGTTTACCTTATTGACTATGCAAAGGCATTTGACTGTGTGGATCATAATAAATTATGGATAACATTGCAGACAATGGGAATTCCAGAACACTTTATTGTGCTCATGAGGAATCTGTACACGGATCAAAAGGCAGTTGTTCAAGCAGAACAAGGGGATACTGCATGGTTTAAAGTCAGAAAAGGTGTGCGTCAGGGTTGTATCCTTTCGCTGTATCTATTCAATCTGTATTCTGAGCAAATAATCTGAGAAGCTAGACTACATGAAGAAGAACGTGGCATCAGGATTGAAGGAAAACTCATTAACAACCTGGGTTATGCAGATGACACAAACTTGCTTGCTGAAAGCTAAAAGAACTTGAAGAACTTACTGATGAAGATCAAAGACCATAGCCTTCAGTATGGATTACACCTCAAAATAAAGAAAACAAGCATCATCACAACAGGACCAATAAGCAACATCATGAAAAACAGAGAAAAGATTGTGGTTGTCAAGGATCTCATTTTACCTGGATTCACAATCAACACCCATGGAAGCAGCAGTAAAGTGATCAAATGACACATTGTATTGGACAAATCTGCTGCAAAAGACCTCTTTAAAGTGTTGAAAAACAAAGACGTCACCTTGAAGACTAAGGTGTGCCTGACCCAAGCCATGGTGTTTTCAATTGCCTGACATGAATGCGAAAGCTGGACAATGACTAAGGAAGGATGGGAAGAATTGATGCCTTAGAATTACGGTATTGGTGAAGAATATTGAATATACTATCAGCTGCCAAAAGAATGAACAAATCTGTCTTGGAAGAAATACAGCCAGAATGCTCCTTAGAATCAAGGATAGAGAGACTATATCTCACATTTTTTTGGACATATTACCAGGAGGCATCGGTACCTGGAGAAGGACATCATTCTTGGTAAAGTAGAGGGTCTATTAGTAAAGTGAGTAACTATGGGGTGTTCAGAAGCACTTGGGACTGGACCCCTGAGTTGTCATTAGAACTGTTCACAAATATTTCTGTTGCCCTTCTAAGCACATAGTAGAAGAGTACTTCCATGTCCCTTTATCATTTATGCTAAAGTGTGGTCATATTCTTTGCTTTGGCCAATGAAATGTGAAGAGAAGTAACATACATAACCTCTGCATGAAAGAATTAAAAGCCGTGTACCGTTTACCAAGTATTCTTCCCTTTACTTGGCGTTGGGTCTCTGGATGACTACAGGGAGCAGAGTTCCCTACTGATGTGTGTTAGGCATGAATATGAGAGAGAAATAAATATTTCATTATGGAAAGTCGCTGAATATTTCTGTTGTTATAAAACCATTACCTAGTCTATTGTTAACTGATACAACTGCACTAGAATCCCAGGTAGTCAAAAGTGTGCCTTCTCAATTCCTGAGCAGCTTGTATCAAGTGTGTATATATCCTCTTAGGTCATATGTACCAATCCCAGGAGTAATGGCTGAAGACTTCTTCCTCCTGTTGTCACACCTGAAGAAAGGGAGATCATTAGGTGGTTTACAATTGTTTCATTCAATATCAAGTTTTAAAATTTAGGCCAAATATACAGAACACTTGAAACATCTTTTGAGTGTCCTTTGGACTATCAACAGGACATACAATCTTCATAACACTATCTGAATGTACATGATTGTTTGAAGGACAGATTAAAACATTTGGCAACTAGGATCAAGGTCTGAGAAAAGTTATGAGAATAATTTTAATGTATTTCTTCTATTAATGTATTTTCTTCTATAGGTTCATTAAATATTGCCACTTCATGACAAGTTTCTCTTGTCACTTTCTTATTAATCTAGGTAACTTTGGGCAGTATTGGTCCTGCAAAATTTTTAGAATGCTAGTAATTCATGTTTAAATGGGTTTTCCCAAGAGTTCCCACACAATACTGTATGCATGCTCTTTTAAATAAAATCTCTGTAGGAGTACATCAATTTGTATCATTTAAACACTTCACTCCTTGACCTACTGCCACCTAAGGGAATTATGGAAGTGACAAAAATGATGAATGATAGAGCACTCAAATGTATGAAACCTTCCCAGAATACTCACAGTAAGTCCAGTATGTAACATTATTCTTCAAACAGTTACATTAGCTACCTTTTCCCAGAAAAATTGAAAGTCACCTTAGATACACTTATTGAACAAACCCTGAGGAACATATTATATGATATTATAGCATTCTTTTAAACAGTAAATATTGTTTAGAATATTGACTCATCTTCTGAGTCAGTCAGGAGAGATGTTGTTAAGTGAAGAACTTAATATCCAGATAACTGAGACAAAAAATACTTGGTCTTGAGGAAATGGGTTTCTTCTTTTTGTCTATTAGATTATTTACTTAAACTTGATCATATGGTATTATGTAAACATAATACAAAAGCTACCATCAGACAGCATGATAGAACAATTGGTTTTAATTTAAATAATGCTTGAGCTTACTTATTATTCTAAATGAATCTTTGGGTTTCTGGCAATTTATCATGTTATACTTGATATTTGGCACAATATACAAAAGTCCCTGTTCTAGATGGTAAACAAGTCATTTTTTCAACAAGGGATAAAACAGTGAAAAAGACATGTTCCAGCCCCCGAGGAGCTTCCATTCTAGTGGTGGCTGCAGGCAAATAAACACACAGTTTTTTTTACAATGAAGCTGCTAAGTGCTTCCAGGAGGCAAGTGCAGGGAGATGTGGAAACATTCAGGGGGCATCGGAGCCTATACAGGGGCCTTAGGGAAGGCTTCCAGGAGGAAGCCCCATCTGGCTAAGTGGGTGTTAGCCACATGAAGAAATGCAGGACATAGAAGAAGAGGGTTCTGACATTCCAAGCAAAGAAAAGAAAGTAAGGAAAAGTGGGGTGAAGGGAAAAGGCCCAGCACACTAAGGGAATGGCATGAGTTTGTGTACGCTCGAAGTACAGCCTGAGAGGTTGGGAGGGTTAAAATATGAAATTTTTATCCATCAAAATGTTTACAGACTTCTTCACGGATGTCATGAAACTGACTCTAAAATATATATGAGAAAGTGAAGGGCCATGAAAAGCCAATCCCAATATCAAAGTAGAACAGTTATTATAAACCACAATGATTAAAACAGAGTGCCATTTTCACAAATATTGAGAAATAAGTCAGTGTAATAGTAGGAAAAGCCCAGAAATAGAAACGTGTGTGTGTGTGTGTGTGTGTGTGTACGCACACAGAGGAGAGAAAAGAGAGAATGCTAGATTTGATAAACAAATAATTAAATAAAGGAAAGGGGGTAGGAAACGGGAGGGCAGGGGTATGAGATTTGAGATAACAAGGCAAGACTGAGAAGCCCTCTTGAGAAGGTGACTTTTGAGTAGAGACCTGAAAGGAGATAGGGAGGGAGCCTTGCAGATATCTGTGGGGAGAGCATTCAGGCAGAGAGTACAACAAGTACAAAAAGGCCCTGAGGCCAGAGCACACCTGGCTTGGCTGAGGAACAGCTAGAAAGTCAGTGAGGTGAGGCAAAGTGAAAAAGAAGAATAGTGGACGAGACTGAGAGGTAATGAGGGAAACAGGCCATGTGGGGTCTTGTGGGTCACACCTGGAGTCAGGTGGGGAACAATGGGGAGTTTTGACAAGAGATGTGACGTGGTCTAACCAAAAAACCAAACCCATTGCCAGCAAGTTGATTCTAACCCATAAGGACCCTAGAGGACAGAGTAGAACTGCCCCATAGGGTTTCCAAAGAGCAGCTGGTAGATTTGAACTGCCAACTATTTGGTTAGCAGCGATACACTTAACCACTGTGCCACCAGGGCTCTGTGACATGATCTAGCTAATGCTTTTGTACATATTCTGACTGCCATTTTCAGGATAGACTGGGGGGGGAACGAGTGGAAACAAGATTGGTCCAAGGTAGTGGCAGTGAGGTGATAAGAATGGCTGAATCCTGGCTACATTTTAAATGTTAACCTGACTGAATTTGCTGACAGACCAAATATGGGATATGAGAGAAAGAGGTAAAGACGACTCCACTGGTTTTGGCCTGAGCAATGGAGAATGGAGCTACTATTAACAAAGAGAGGTGAGAATACAAAGAAGCAGGTTTAGTGGAAATATTGGGAGCTCAGTTTGGGATAGGTTAAGTTGGGAAAGCCTACAAAACATCTACGCAGAAATATTGATGTCATTGTTGGACTGGAATGCAGTGGTTCGAAGCCCTGCTGAGAAATGACCAGTGTCTAAGTTATAGGAGTCCTCGGGTAGTGCTAATGGTTAACACTCTCGACTGCTAACTGAAAGTTGGAGTCCAACCAGACGTGTCTCAAAAGAAAGGCCTGGTGATCTACTCCATGGAGCACAATTCTACTCTGACATACCTGGGGTCACCATGAGTCAGAGCTGACTTGACAGCAACTAGAAAAAGTCATATATACCCTTGACAAGAACAGCTGTGGTGGACTGGAGGGGCTACACTGGATTGGATTTTGTTCAAGAGAGAAATTGAAGGCAGCTTTTTTTTTTAATAGAGCAGTTGTTAAGCGCTTGGCTGTTAACAAAAAGGTCAGCAATTCAAATCCACCAGCCACTCCTTGGAAACCCTATGGGGCAGTTCTGACTCATAGGGTCGTTTTGAGTCGTAATCAACTCGACAACAGGTTCTGTTTTAATATAGTCAAGTCTTTGGAGGAGTTTTGCAGTAAAGGGAATGAGACAGATGGGGTATAAATGAAAGGGAAAAGAAGGGCAAAATAAGGTCTTTTAAGATGGGAGGAAGACAAATCATTTGCATGCCAATGGGAACAATCAGTAGAGAGAATGCGATGCAAGAGAGACGTGGAGATTTACTGGGTCAATATGCTCAAGAGAGAAAGAGGGGATGGGATCTAGTGCCTGAAGGGAGGGGCTGGCTTTAGCCAAGGGCACAGAGATAGAGCATGCCAGCTTCCAAACGGGCAGGTGAGAAGATGTGGAGGTAATGGGAGCAATCTCCTCCCATGGCACCTTCTTTTCCTCAGGAAATGAAAAGCAGAACTATTGGCTAAGAGGGAGGCTAGAGAAGAAAGTACAAACTACTCACCTTAGAGAGTGGGAGGATGACTAAATTAGAGAATAGAGCATGATGACTGGGCAGGGCTTAATGCCCACTTGAGATTAATGGTCAGGAATTTAAAGTGAGGCCAGAAGGCCTGGTTAGTCTTCTCCACCCACTTGCAGCCTTGTAGGTCAAGGTGCGGAGTAAGTGTAGAGTAGGGCAAGCAGGACAGTGGTTTAGACACAATAAATCAATTAAAACAAACTTTTGAGTCTCATGTGATTCCAGAGCCATTCTAGACACTGGGATGATACTAATAACAATAATAATAATGACAACAATGACGATTACAGAGCTGTTACTCTATGCCAAACACCGTGCTAAGCTCTCTACTTGCATTCTCTCATTTTTTTTTTTTTTTTAAATTTAATCCTCACAAAAACCTGATGGCAAAAGATGAACGCTACTGTTATCACCATTTCATAGTGAGGGAACTGAAGCTCAGGAAGGTAAATAGCCCAAACACATACGTCTAATAACAGAAATAGCTGAGAGTTGAATTCGGTGTTCTTGACTACCCCTGAGTCTAGCGAGGGCGACTGACTGGAATAGGGGTTGGGGGCTTGTGCAGGCAGTACAGGAAAGCACAGAGGAGAGCCACTTTCATTCAGAAAACTGAAACAAATGAAGAAACTTTTGTAACAAAGGCATGTGGACCCAAAGATATGAATGGACGGACAGGAACATTTCCATATGTGTGAATATATGTTAATCATTTGTGCTGTAGTCAAACAGCTGTTATCCCAAATATAGCAGGAGTGATGGCCCCCATCCCATCTTGGAAGTGGTCCCGTATAACCAGGCTTCTTGTTCAGTGACTTCGCAACTCCATGACTGCTATTATCCATGCAGGTTTCCCATAGATTCCCTCCTCAAAGGTGTTTTTGGAGAAACACATTCCAGGACTCTAAGAGTGTGCCCTTAACCTGATATTGTTCCCATAGCTTTGGATACTAGAGTGCATAACAGACAAAACTGAATGAAAAGAAATTTTACTGTTAGGTTCATTTTAGGCATTCATAATTTAAAGGGCTGAAAGTTCTTTCGTTGGCCTTTTTTGTTCTCTTATAGTTTGAATAAAGAGTCCTGGTGGCACAATGGTTAAATGGTTAAAGATGGCAGTTCAAGCCCACCAGCAGATCTGCCAATCTGCTCCAGTAAAGATTTACAGCCTAGGAAACCCTATGGTGGCAGCCCTACTCTGTCAGATAGGGTCACTGTGAGTTGGAATCAACTTGACAGCAAACACTAACAAACCAATGGTTTGAAGTGGCTACTATGGAAAGGAAATCCAGAAACTCCTATGTGACTTTTAGGAGAAAAGACTAGATAGGAAACCCTATGTTTTATTTAGGCCTTTGTTTTTTTTTTTTTATGTGCTGGGCTGGGGTAGCCACTTCACAAATATGTTCTACTTTGGTTAGCACATCAACTACGCAAAGTGACTTTTTTGAGTGTAAACTACCTAAGGGCTCTCAGCTAGAAACAGGCAAAGTTGGGACTGTAACCCACCTCTCAAGGAATAAAATCTTAAAAAAAAAAAAAAAATTAGCTAGTAAATAAGAACTCTGCCTAGTTGTTTGTTGTTTTGTCTAGCAGAATCTCCTTTAAAAGTTCTAGAAATGACCCAGCTTTTCACAACAATCCAAATACATGTTTCAAACACTCATTGTTCTTTTTCTTCTCTAAAGCAGATATAAATAAGGAACGCTGGTGGCACAGTGGTTAAGCACTCAGCTGCTAACTGAAAGGTCAGTGGTTTGAACCTACCAGCCACTCTACTGGAGAAAGATGTAGCAGTCTGCTTCTGGTAAAGATTACAGCCTTGGAAATGGTATGGGGCAGTTCTGCACTGTCCTAAGGGTCACTATGAGTTTGAATCTATATAATGGCAACAGGTTTTAAAGCAGAAATGAAATTTTATTAGCAGGTGAGTTTTCTTCTAGGCATTTTGTGAATTTTAAATGAGGCCAAGAATAATAATAATGAAAATGGATTCTTCTGGTACTTGGTAGACCACCTGTAGGTAGTGGCAAATCCCTAGGCTGTCAGGCAATGTGGAGTTGCCAGGTGGAGTTCAGCATTCTTTAGAGGTACACATTACCTGCCACACTGCTGGAAAATTAATAAATATCTTTTGGGGTAATCAGGGGCTGCTGCATTCCACAGGGTTAAAGGATGTCCTATGTCTTAGTCCTCCAGACTTCCTACTTAATCCCTTGCATGTATGAGGTGTTCCATGAATATTTCTGAATTAAATTCCTGTTATAGAGAAAGCTTCTTCAGACTGACAGGAATGTAATAGTGCTTTGGCTACAATGCCAAACCCTAGCACCACATCAATGGGAAAATTTATGCTTCCCTTGGGAAAGGAGAAGAAGACCATGACATCATAAAGAACGCGGAATGTGTTCTGGGGATGGAAGAAACCCCCTGAAGTTCCTGTCCTTTGCTGGTCCATTTGTCGGAAGAGACTCTCCTGGAAATGTCTTTCCCCATCCACAGGTGTGCACTTTCTGGTGAATCTGGGTCTCCTCACTGGTCAGAGACCTCCTGCAGCCCCTACTGGCAACAAATGAGTTCTTGAGAAGTTCTTACACACCTCTGAGTCAAGCCTTAGACCACTGTCCAGGTGCCAAGAACAGCCTGTCTCCACAGTGGGGGGAAATAACGACCTCACCCACTAACATAACGAGATTAACTAGGAGGACAGGTGAGGTAACCTGATCATTTGTGCCAAAGTGGCAACCCAGGCAGATGCTCAGGTATTAAAATTCCCTGCCTAGCAACAGCTCTGCTGCCATGTTAAACTGGCCAGAGCTGCTCACTTGCTCGAATATTTTTTAGCTTCAAACAAGAAGTCTTTGGTAGTTCAATTCAGAAAGAACTCTACAGTAAGATCAGAGGAAAAGGTTGTCAGTTCCCAAACCTTCTTCAGGGGATCAAAGAGTTAAAGTCACACAGTATTAATAAAGCCCTTTGGGAAGTCACAAGAGAGTAGAATAAACAAACAGGTGAGCCAGAGTGGATTTTTCCCTTCCTGGGGTTTTTCAGTGTAATTGAAAACACCAGAGCCATCTCTCCAGCCACTGAACACTGAAGACTGACCTTCGTGAGTGCACAGCTCTGAAATTTGCACAGTGGCTGGCTTGCTATTTAGTTTGAGCATTCTCCTCTCCTGCCCTCTTCTGTGGCTGCCTGGCTGACCTCCATTAGAGACTTTCGGCGCTCACGCTCCTGGGTTCCTGCACAATCCCTTGGTCTGATCCTCCCTGGAAAATCCAAGTGACTGAGTTTGCCAGTTCATTCTGTTTCCACAATAGAAAAGTTTTCTCGCAACATATGTATGCCAAAGACTCAAGCACATTGTTTAGCATTCCAACTTTTTATTTTTAAGGAGAGTGGCAGCCCTCTTAATGATGCTTTGTGTCAGGCAGGAGTCTGAGTGGTGCAAAAGGTTAGTGAATTCAGTTGCATTAACTGAAAGGTTGGCAGTTCAGGTACATCTAGAGGCATGTCGGAAGAAAGGTCTGGCAATCTACTGAAAAATCAGCCATTGAAAACCCAATGAGCACAGTTCTACTCTGACACGCATGCGTTGGAATCGGCACAGTAGCAACTGGTTTACTGGACAGGTTTGTTTGTCTCAGAGAAAGGTGATGAGTGGGGTAAAGGACCTAGTGGTCAGTAAAACCTTTAAAAATTGGACAGCTAGTTTCATTAAAGATATTGGGACAAAGGCCCTAAAAGAGAACTCCTCAAGAAACTGGACGCAACGGCTGTGTTTTAGTTCAGTGCACTGCTGTGTCATTCCAAGGCTACTTAGCAGCTCAATCTCCTTTTTTGGAGTTTCTCTTGATAAGACTTTTCCTTAATGAACTGCAGGTACTCATCTTCCCAGGCCTGAGAAGATTGAAAAATAGTTATCACACCCAGATAGAGTTGGGATAATTCTTTCTGCCCTGACTCCTACATAAGAAATGTCCTCCCTACCATACCCGAGCCTTTGAATACTCCTTCATTCTGGTTTAACATTCTTTGATTCCAAGGAATAGAAATCCACTGAACTAATTCTGATAAAGGCAGGAGGAGAAGGAGAGGGAGGATTATTTAAGACATAGGCCTCCTACTAAACTCAGCAGAGTCTAATGCAAACTGGAGCTGGGACCCAGAAGGCTCTCAGGCATGGGGCCACCACTGTGCCCATCCCTTTCTCCTTGCCCCACTATAGCTCACATTTCTGCTTCACCTGCACGTCTCTTCTATTCTCCTCACTACAACTGCTACCTGGGTTTCCTGGGAGGTGGAATAATGTCTGTACAAGTTGTTTGGTAAACCGGCTTGAGAATTGCTTTACCTGGGTTGTCTTCCTGCCACTTACCAGCTGTATGACCTTAGGAAACTGATTGAATCCAAGTCTCAGATTCCTCGATTTATAATCATGATAGTGATATTGATCACTTGATAAAATTAGACCACTGCTTGGCATCTACTAAGCATTTCATAATTGTTAGTTACTATAAAAAAAAAAAAAATTTTTTTTTTATTATTGCTGTTGCTATTACTTACAGTTTCTGCTTCCCCTTAGTTCTACTTTTCTCATGACAAAACTGTAACCTACTGTTTGAGTTACCTTCTGTTGACGTAACAAAAGTTACCACAAGTGGGTAGCTTTAAAGAACAGAAATTTATTTTCTCACAGTTCTGGAGGCTAGACGTCCAAATCAGGATGTCAGTTGTGTCGATTCCCTTGGTGGGCCTCTCTCCTAGTTTCTAGTGACTGGCAGCAATCCTTGGTGTTCTTTTGCTTGTAAAAGATCCTCACATGGTGTCTGTCTTCCACCTGTGTATTACTGTGTCTATTCTGCTCTTTTTATAAGATAGCACTTATAAGTGATTACTAGGCTTAGGATCCACCCTACTCTGGTATGACTTCATTAACACAACAAAAGAAACCCTCTATTTCCAAACAGGATCACATGCATACGTCAGGGATTAGGATTTCAGCACATATTTTGGGGGAGATTATTCAATGCATAGCACACACTTTCTACATGACCTTCTATTTTGGATCCCCCAGGTTTTATATGGTATTCTCAAACCAATTTACATTGGTGCCTGCCATGGTTCCATCAGCTGTGGCCAGGGATGGTGGCTACACTATGAAAACATAGTCACCTAGGCCTTTGGCTTCAGAAGGGTCTGCTGGTGAAGGATGTTCCTAAAGAAACTTGGATGAGACCCCCAACCCAAAGCATATCTACTACCTTCTTCCATGAACTTTAGAACAAACCTCAATATTTTCGATATCCCATTGTTCTATTAGGTACCTAGTGTAATGTTGTCAGGGACTGTGTTTAATTCTTGAAAGTCTGATGTATACTTTTAAATTTTAGAATGAAATTTTCTCAGAGGTTGATGCTGAGCCCAAAAATATACATCAGCCCAAAGGATGCATTCTCTTGCCTCTTAACACCCACATAGTTCCAATCCTGTTTCTGCTGGATGCTTACATGCTATATCATGTGATAGATATCAGACTCATTTCACAGTATTGCTTTTGTGTGTTTGTTTTACTGCTAAAAAAAAAAAAAAATGCAAAATAGCTTAAAAAAAACAAACAAAATTCCCCTCGAGTCAATTCCGACCCTTACAGACCCTATAGGACAGAAGAGAACTGCCCATAGGGCTTCTAAGGATGAATCTGAACTGCCACATTTTGGTTAGCAGCCTGAGCTCTTAACCACTGTACCACCAGGGCTCCAGATAGCTTTTACTAATATATAATTCTAAATTCAGTGTCCTCTATCATCTTGACATTGGTTTCCAAGTACTTGGCTACTCCCACATTTTCTGCTTAATGATCTTAAAGGGTATTTTAATTGAGTATTAAATGTGACCAGAGCTTGGTCACATTGGTTCCTCCATTTCCTGTGTGATTTAAGTGATCTGTCCAGACAGGCTGTAACTGCAGGTGCCCAGGCTGCTGTCTGACAACCAGGTAACTCTTGGCTTCAAGGCCACTGCTGATAAACAGTGTGTGAACCTGGATCACTACAACTTAGAACGTTCTCAGATTCATACGTACCGAGATGGCTAAAAGAACAGATATCCTTCAGTAAAGCTGGTTAATATATCACCACTATATCAATATTTAGAGTTTTTTATATTAAGATAAAAATTGCATTCAGCAAAATCCATTCTTCGTAGTGACAGTTCCGCAGATTTTGACAAATGTATAAAGTCATGTAACTACCACCACAACCAAGGTATAGGATAATCCCATCACACCAGAAAGTTCCCTCTGTGACCCTCTGAAGCAGGCACCTTACTTAAAATGCTCCCTAGGTGATTGCACTCTGCAGCCAGGCTTAGGAATCACTCACAGGGCCCAAGCTCTCTTACAAATGGAAAAGTCATGTGATGCTGCTTGACAGCCAGGACCAGGATCTAGGTCGCCTATTCTCAGGTTTGCCTTGTCCCAACACACAGCACTGTTTGTTTAAAATAAGTATCTTCTTTTTCCACTGTGGCTCCTCTAAGAAAAAACAAACCTATGAAATGAACAAGAAAACCAAACAACCACAAAATGAAACAAACAGACCTCAGATAAAAGCAGAGGGAAATAAACAACTGAAATACATAACCCAGAGCATCCTTGGATTAGTCTGAAAATATTCAGAAGCGACACTAAGATCCAAAGGGATGATTGTACCTGATTCCCAGCACAAAATGCTACTCTCTTCTTTCCTTTTCTTTTTTGCAAACACTCCACGCGTCCTACCCAGTATTAAAACACACCTGTGCTGAATCACCTCCAAGCAACACCCTACAACTTAGCTTCCTTCTTCCTTTCTTCCTGCTCTCGTTGGGATAATGTAAAGGGGCAGACCTGGAGAAAACTCATGCCGTAAATATCTGACAGTGACTGCCGGACAGACTTGACTCAGTTATGGCCTATAGTGATCAGGCTATAAATACAGCAGCTTTGCCTACTTTAGATAAGCTTCCCAAAGATAGAAGCCATTTCGCCTTGAGAAGCTCACAGCCCTGCCCAGGGGATGGGCCAAGCCAGGTCATTGGCATTTTGAAATCCTTAATGTTTTTAAAGCGGAAAAGCACTGGCCCTACCTGTGGGTGTGCCCGCATATGGCAGCACAGTGTGTGGGACAGATCCATGCTGGGGGTGAACAGTGTTTGCTGCTTTGCTCTGCTGATGTCAGGAGCCGAAGTCAAGAATCATTTAAAACCAAAGGCATGGGCTCGAAAGACAGACCGGTGACCAACAATGTTCTATCAATGTAAGCCTTTCATGAAGTCTGAAGTAATTTTCCCACCAGAGGGGTTTTTTGTTTTGTTTTGTTTTTTATGTTTTCCTTCGCACTGTGCAAGAAATTAGGGCTTCTTAATCCCCATAGGGTTTTATGAGTTTCACAGAACCCGAATCCTAAGCAGCTTCCTTCCTTTTCTTTCTTTAGTCTATGATGCTACCAGCACATTACTGAGGGTTTTGGTCACCTTATAAAGCCATGGTTGGAGCCCTTTCTGTGACTTTGAACACAGAGCATATTCACTGAACAATGAATTTCTTACCAATTGCCTGGCTCTGTCTGAGTGTTCTAGCCAAGTGGTTAAGGTGTCAAACTGCCAGAGTGAATCCTGATCCCACTACTTCCTACCATGTTAGTGGACAAGTTACTTAACCTCCTTTGGGGCTCAGTTTCCTCATCTGAAAATTAGGTGCAATAATGTTACCTACCTCAAAGGGGTGCCGTGTGAAAATGAAAGTGCTCGGCCACATGCCTAGCACAAACTGAGCACTATTATTATCTGGGGGAAACTTAAAATATTCTAGGCCACCCTGCCTTCCTTAGGAAATATCGTATCTGAATATCTTCTTGCCAGGGACCAGCAACTGAGGGTCAGTGCTTACAAAGAATTTATGATTGTTATTATTTAACTTTAAGTTAACCGTTATTACATTTAACTTAAAAATTATCTTTGCAATGCTTCACAAAGCATATAAAAATGAGTACTTTGACTAGAATTTTAAAGAAAGTCAGTGGCTCAAGAAATGTTCTTCCAAATGCCCATATGTTTCTGCCATCGCTCAACCTACGAGGCCATATCACCATTCCCGACATTCCTAACAAACCACTGCTGGATTTTAATCTGTCTGAATTCAAAAGCAGACCATTTTCACTCATTGTCCTTGCTACCATTCCCCATGCCACACTGGACAAATGTGTTTTCCACGTGTGCTGATCAGGTACACGTATGTGATGATTATGTTTGTGCTATTTTTCATTTCTCTGCAGCTTCTCAGTTCCCTATGCAGTATAACTCAGGAATACCTAAAGGAGTACTTGAGTGGAGTGAAAATCAGAAAATCTTCACGCTCTGCTCCTTCAGAGATGGTTTGAGAAGGGAGAATCAGTTGTCTTGTCAAACGCTGCTCTTTCTTGGCAGAAATGTGTCTTGAGAAGCACCTAGTGAGATGGCAATGGTTGATGAGCTCCGTGTCCCCTTTTCTACCTGAGATTTCTTCCATTGCATCTCACATCACATCAGGCATTGGTAGTCCAGTGGTGGAATTCTTGCCTTCCACGAGGAAGACCTAGTTCGATTCCTGCCCAATGTCCCTCATGTGCAGCCACTACCCGCCATCCATCAGTGGCAGCTCGCATGTTGCTATGACGCTGAACAGGAGCTTCCAGACTAAGACAGACTAGAAATAAAAAGCCTGGCAACCTACTTCAAAAATCAGTCAATAAACACCATATGGGTCACCTTGGTCCGATATGCAAGCGCTTCATTTTGCTGTGCTTGAGGTCGCCATGAGTCAGGGGTTGACTGACAACAGCTAACAACATCTCACATCCCAGTAGCATTTATCATTACACCATTGTGCATGAAAATGTTCAGAAGGGTCCTACAATGGAAAAAGCAGAATTGTTGAGTTAACAGGAGCCGGATTTAGATTTCACATCTGCCAACTATTAGCTGTGTGACCTTGAGCAAGTGACTGAATCTCTTTAAGCCTGGTTTTATTATCGGTCAAATAACATGCAGGACTGTCTTTAGAATTAAATAACAAGTGTAAAGTACTAGCACATAGTAGGTGTTTGAAAAATTGAAGTTTTTATCATCTCAAAACTTAAACTCAGCCCACTAGCATTTAGCATATTTGCATAGGTATCCAGGTTTTTAACTGAATGAAAACAAGCTCTGTTAATGGGTACTGAGTTTCTATTGTGAGTGATAAAAAAGTTTTGGAAATAGACAGTGATGATGGTTGAGAAACATTGTGAGTGTGATCAAGTCACAGAAATACACACTTAAAATGGTTAAAACGGCATATTTTATGTTTATCTTACCACAATAAATTTTAAAATTAAAAAAAAAAATTCATGGTGGTAGTCATTAGAAAAAATATTCCTAAGGAGAATAAAGAAAAAACAGGTTGAGGAAAAAAAAATTTTAAAGTAGGCTCTGTTTCGTTAGGTTCTGCTTTAACACAAGAGCGTAGCTAAGAACGCACACAGCAGGCAGGTCCCTCAATAAGGAGCTCAAGTGGGGCTATTTACACAGATTGCAACCTATGAATAAAAAAACCAAACCCACTGCCATCAAGTCAATTCTGACTCATAGCACCCCTACAGGACAGAGTAGAACTGCCCCAAAAGGTTTCCAAGGCTGTAATCCTTAAGGAAGCAAACTAACCCATCTTTCTCCAGTGGTGGATTCGAACTGACAACCTTTCAGTTAGCAGCCAAGCACTTTAACCACTGTACCACCAGGGCTCCTAACAAACGAATAGACAATAGCAACTATAGCATATTAAGCTTTAATGTTCAAGCGTCTATTTACAATTCCAATATAGAGTAATGTCTCTTTCAGGAAGAGAGCTAACAATTTATTAACTAGACTAAGATGCCTAAGAAAAATCATCACCATTGCCCCTCAAAAGATTAGATGTTTGGTTGTTTCCATTTTCACTTGGCTTGTTCTCTGTTTGATCAGACTACAAGCTAGTTGGAGTTAGATTTGTAAGAGTTAGTAAAGATTCCTACGTCAACATGGAAAAATTGATTAATCATAATAGCCGTTCAGGACATTGTGTACGCACCAAGTAAAGAAGACTTATTTTCTTAGTACAAGTCAAAGACCCATGTTTGTGTATTAACCTGGCTGCTGGTGCGCTTGTCTAACTGTATTCTCAATACAAAAATTATCTGAATTCCTTTCACCAGACCAAGAAATACAGACCAGAAGGGATTCCAGGGCAAAGAAGTGAATTGGTATTGCAATCAAATGCACCATCATTCCAGCTGATATGTAGGATATAAGACCAATTTATTTTAGGTGAACAAACAAACCTAAAATTATTACTGGGAAATACTGAGTTGTTATTCAAAAATATAATTCTACATGTCTTGTTTGGTCAGTTTTATCTGAGGAAAGGTACAACATTCAAGCTAGAGAAGAATTAGAAAATTACTTGAGGGAGATGTCTTGTCTATGACCAATTACAGAATCTCCTGACACGGTAGTGGGCATCACGAAGAGCTGTAACTAATTAATATGACACACATGGGATCATCTAACTCTCAATAAGACATTTAATATGCCAAATGCAACACACATAGTCATGATGAATCTGCAAATGTTTACTTTGAGGAAGTTACAGAAGCAGGTGTTCAGCAGAGTGGCAAAGCAGAGATGAATACAACATGTTCTCAGCTCCTAAATGCCAAAACGAGGGAGAAGGGAGAGGGAATAAAACTGGTGGAGAAAGTATAAACTGGTTTAATTACAACTTTTCAAGATGTATCAAAACCCTTAAAAAGTTTGTACTCTTTACTCTGGAATAAAACCAAAAACCAAACCCATCTTCATCAAGTTGATTCCAACTCATAGTGACCCTATAGGACAGAGTAGAACTGCCCCGTAGGGTTTCCAAGGAGCACCTGGTAGATTCAAACTGCCGATCTTTTGGTTAGCAGCCGTGTTCTTAACCACTGTACCACCAGGGCTGCGTAATAAGAATGGCTATGTCCAGATATCCACAAAAAAAGGTTATTTTTTCTCAGATTTTTTTTTAATAATAAGGACAAATTGGAAACAAATTGAATTCCTAACAATAGAGAATTGGCTAAATGAATTGCACCACGTCCCGAAAAGGAGTATTACACAACCTAGAAAAATTATACCTCCAAAAAATATGTATTGACACAGGGGAAATAGTTATGCTACAGGCCTACTTGAATAAAGTGAGGGTATAGTATATAATATAGTACATACTATATAATATATAAAAAAAAAAAATTTTTTTTATATTAATTTTGCAACTTCCTTTTATAAACATGTTATTGTTGTTAGGTACCGTTGAGTCACTCCCGACTCATAGCCACCCTATGTACAACGGAATGAAACGCTGCCCGGATGTAAACATGGAGTGATAGAAATAATATTACTTATATCCTCTGTTCCCCTTCAAGGATGGAGCCTGAGGTGAAGAGTTTTTGCGGCTGAACTGGATGAAGATGACGATGATGATGAGCAGATTAAGGGGTCCCATCTCCCTTTTCTGACTCTGTGAGCCCTTAAAACCAAGAACATAAGTGTCAGAAAGACTATATACTTTTTTAGAGATATCAGGGGGATGTATGAGTAACTGTCACCTTCTAAGCTCCCAGAGTAAATAATGTTCATAAAATGTCTGCAAAAAAAGTAGAGCCCAATGTACTGCTGACATCATCTCATCTAAAGTAACTTTGTACCATAGGAACAATGTTAACAATCATGAAGTTCAACTGAAAAATAAATAAGTTATGTAAAACTGGGACATCTGTTGAGAACACAAATAAAAAAAAAGCAAGCAGGCCAAAGGAAATGCCAAGAGTGTGCCCGGCTCCTGCCAGAGAGATCTTTCACCTCTATGTATAAGATGCATGTTCCCACCAATTGCTGGTGCAATAACAAATGTACTGTACATCGTGAGAGGAAGCGCCATAAACATTGTGGACTCTCCTGTGCAAGCGTGGAAGGTCACTTGTTCCTTGTGCGGAGGACACACGCTGGGACCCGGATGTGAAACTAGGAAGAGGAAGGGAACTAAATAAGGACACTGACCCAGACAAGCGTGAGTCAGCCAGTGCAGATTCAGGCCTCCTCATTCTATTATTGCTCAAGCTTTGGGGGCCACTTGCTCAAAACTAGAGACCACAAGCAAATAGGAGGAGGCTGGGTCACGACGCTGCTCCATGAGTTAAGTGGCCATTATACGTTGTCTTCTAAGTCACCGATTATCTTCCAAGGAGAACAGTTAGACAGCAGAGAATATTTCTACACTATAATCCTGGTGGCGTAGTGCTTAAGAGCTACGGCTGCTAACCAAAATGTCGGCAGTTCAAATCCACCAGCTGCTCCTCTGAAACCCTATGGGGCAGTTTTACTCTGTCCAATAGAGTCGCTCTGAGTTGGAATAGACTGGACGGCAGTGGGTTCGGGTTTTTTTTTTTTTTTGGTATTAACGGTGTGGTGTGGTAAAAGAAACACTTTAGGCCTTTTAGACAGAAAGATTTGAGTCCCAATCCAGCTCAGTCATTTATTAGCTGTTTGAGTTTGTGCAAATCTCTTATCCTCTCTGAATATATTTGCTGATCTATAAAATAGTGTTCATAGTATCTACCTGGCAGAGGTTTTGTGAGCATTACAGGGAATAATATATCTAAAATGCTTAGACTAATGCCTGGCAGACAATTAAAAAGGTAGACAATAGATGCTTAATAATAGGCAGGTTCTTTCTTCTTCCCCTCTTTTCCCTCCTTTTCTTAGTATAGTTCTATTTATTAAAATAGGTGCTTTAAAATAGTGAGAAAATGGGGGAGGAGGAGGAGAACAAAGAGACTTATTCTTGTGAGTTCAGACATTATAAAACTCTCCCAATGAAGTGACAGCTTATTACAGACACTAGAGGTTTGCTATTTTATGCCTGGGTACCAGTTTATGCTGTGTGTGTGCTTGCGTCCTTTTTTTTTACAGGAATTACACTGTTAGCAGACTATTTAACTGCAAACATTCGTTTGCATGTGTGTTTTATTGGCTTCTGTGTATTCGCTTTTAGAACTAAGGAAATAAAACCTGGAGACAAAATCCCTAGGCATTTTTCTAGAGATGGAGAGAAACTTGAGGCCTGTCTACAGCAAAACTATATCAGCACCAACCGAAAAGATGTAAGCAGTTGAATTTGTTTATCACGCATGACGCAAATGAGCTGGTGGGTGGGGTGGAGAGAAAGTGTGCATTCGCAGTCGGGTCCTCTATCTGGACATCTACACAACAAACTCATTCCTTTAACAAATATTTACTGGGAGCTTTGCATGTGCCAGCATGGTGATACGTCCATGTGCCAGAATTGCTCTAGGGAGACGGATTTTCCCAAGCCAGTGCTGTACATGGTCACCTAAATGAGAGCTGTGAAGGTCCAGGGTCATTTTTTAGCTGCTTTCCTGCTATTGCTCATGAAGTATCACCATTTGGTGATAACCGGACACTTTATATCAAACCAGAACTTTTCGGGCTATAATGCTTCACAGCTTGTAATGATCAGGAACTAAAAGGAACAGCTAAAGGTTCAGCCACTTTTACACGCGGTGAGAACTGTGACCATGAAGCAATACAACAAACTGGTGGCCAGTTCTAGGCAGGCCCCCTACACTACATTATGCCCGGTTTGAGATATGGGTGATCTCGAACCACTGCAAAGTGCATTTTCCTGTGTCCTATGCATAATCCCTCTATAAAGTGTTGAAAAGCAAAGCTGTCACCTTGAAGATGAAGGTGTGCATGACCCATGCCATGGTATTTTCAATCGCATCTTATGCATGAGAAAGCTGGACAATGAATAAGGAAGACAGAAGAAGAATTGACACCTGTGAATTGTGGTGTTGGCAAAGAATTTTGAATACACCATGGACTGCCAAAAGAACGAACAAATCTGTCATGGAAGAAGTACAACCAGAATGCTCATTAGAAGCAAGGATGGCAAAACAATGTCTTACATAGTTTGGACAATTGTCAGAAGAGATCAATCCCTGGAGAAGAATATCGTGTTTGGTAAAGTACAGAGTCAACAAAAAAGAGGAAGACCCTTAATGGGATGGATTGACACAGTGGCTGCAACAATGGGCTCAACCATAACAACAATTGTAAGCATGGCGCAGGACCAGGCAGTGTTTTGTTCTGTTGTACATAGGGTCGCTATGAGTTGGAGCTGACTCAACAGCACCCAACAACAACAACAACATGCATAATCCAGGTGTTCATACATTCCCTTATTTATGTATTTTCAGACTCCCACTATCTCTTAAAGAGCTTCCTGTTTGCTCACAGATGCTCCCCTGTACCACTGGGAGATTTGTAAGCAAAATAAGATGGTTCTACACAAAACCTGTCAGTTGTCTGAAGAAAAGTACTTTACAACTGTCAAAAAATTCTTATAATTATCTCTTTTTCTGTAACTAGAACTTGTCAGCATAATAGTCAGGTAAATCACAGCTATCAACACTTCCATGGGCTAAAGATGCATCTGCCCCACTTTTCCAGCTCCTTCGGTAATGAGAGCCTTGATTACTGTTTCTCTGCCTTCAGGAACATCTCTGTCTCTCTCTTACACACACACACACCTTTTTAAAGCATTTATGTTGTTGAAAGAGTTTTAATTAAAAGAAAACAACTGCTGTGATTTCGTAAGATGGTAAATAAGATCTATGTAATATTCATAGTTTCAATTTTTAAACAATTCTTGCTTTTCTTTTCAAAATTGATAGAAAAATAAACAAAGAAGGAATACGTTTAAAAAAAATCACTTGTGATCACTTTACCTAGAGATATATACACATATATTCAGAAGAATGTACACCAAAAATATATATTATATATAAATACATATCGTATATATACAAAATAAAAAAAAGAGCAGTTGCCATCGAGCTGACTCTCACTCATGGTGACCCCACGTGTGTTAGCACAGAATTATGCTCCGCAGGGTTTTCAGTGGCTGATTTTTTGGAAATAGATTGCCACGCCTTTCTTCTGAGAAGTCTCTGAATGGACTCGAACCACCAGCCTTTTGATTAGCAGCTGAGCTTGTTAAGCATTTGCATCAGCTAGAGACTCCGTGTATACAAACAGACACCTATATGTTTCCTTTACTAAAGTGGGATCACGCTCTCCATGATGTTATATGTCCCATTTTCCCACGTCACTCAATGCTGTTCTGATTCACTGTTTTTAATGGTAGCATAGCTCTCCACTGTTTCATGATCTATTTAACCAGCTGAGGTATACATTTATGGCTTCAGGAAAAATAAAACTGTTCGAGCTTCGACTTTTAAACAAACCACCTTTCCCTCTCTAGGTTGTCCTGAAAGTTGTATTCCCAGCTGGTGTCTGAGCTCTGTGTCTCCGATCTAGACTAACTCAGAGTCAGCCCCCAGGGATGAGTTCTGGGAGTTAACTGAGCTCAGGAGTCTGGGCCTATCCAAGTCCCCTGATGTCATTCTGAAAAGGAAAACTACCACATGAATTAGGACAGGACTTTCTCCAGACAAATAGGGTGGTATTAAGAGTGTGTGAAATTTAAAAGATTAGAGTTTTATTCATTCAACTAACATTTATTCAGTCCCTGCTATGTGTGCCAATCACCATGCTACATGCCAAGGGTGCATTTGAGAAGACAACAGGCAAAAACATCTACCCCATGGAGCTTACATTCTGATGGATTTAACAGCTTTAAAAGGCCAAGAACACCAAAAAGCTGCCTCAATCTTTTGTTGTTGTTGTAAGCAAAGTGGGGTAGAAATCATACACTACAAATATGTGTATATTTGAAACTATCACAAGTGATGTAATATTCTTTTGTAAACTCAAAATATTCCATTTTCTAGTAGGAATCATATATTCTCTGTATACCTAAAAGACAACAGGGTACAGAAAAGACATACTGTAAATTTTATTATCTACCACTTGTCTGTTTGTCATACTCTTGTGGCTTGCATATTGCTATGATGCTGGAAGCTATGCTATCAATATTTTAAATACCGGTTGGATCACTCATGATGGATGATTTCAGTGGAGATTTCAAACTAAGACAGACTAGGAAGAAAGGCCTGGTGATCTATTTTTGAAAATTAACCAAGGAAAACCCTATGGATCACAATAAAATATTGACCAATATAGTACCAGAAGATGAGATACAAATACACAAATACAAAATACACAGTGGCCACAACAATGGACTCAAACATAGCAATAATCGTGAAGATGGTGTACGAGTGGGTAATGTTTCATTCTGTCATACATGGAGTTACCATGAGTTGGAGCTGATTCAATGGCCTTGAACGACAACAAACCTTTATTATGGAATAAAAAGTATGTATTAATATGTTATTTTGATTCATAGAAGACAAATTCGCTTGAGCTTTGGAGGCATTTGCCCAAAGAGGGTGACATCATTTTGGACACGACCTGTACCCACTTATAAAAACAGGAGTGGAGGTGCAAGAGGCCACACAGTCCATTGAGCAAATAGGAAGCTATTTAAGAGACAGTGGGAACTTGAATATGCGTAAATATGGGAATGGCTGAGTAAATTATGATACATCCATTAGAGGAACTATTATGCAGCTTCTAGAATGAATAAGTAAGCTCTATGTTTACTGATCTGGGGAGATGTCTGTGATATACTCTTAAGCGAAAAAACAATGTATGTAAGATAATACAGAAATCCTAGTGGTGTAGTGGTTAAGTGCTATGGCTGCTAACCAAAGAAAGGGTCGGCAGTTCAAATCCACCAGGCGCTCCTTGGAAACTCTATGGGGCAGTTCTACCCAATCCTACAGGGCTGCTACGAGCTGGAATTGACTTGACGGCACTGGGTTCTGGGTAAGATAATACTTTTTTTTTTTTTTGCTTAAAAAAAAAAGTGCTTTATGTGTGCATATGTTTGAATATGCTTGTTTGAGCACAGAAACAGGTGTAGAAGACTACCTTCTGCACAGGGATAGGGAGGCTGTTATTTTATGTACTACATATACAATGTCTTTTTTTCCAAGGAGCAGGTGTAGTTTAGTAATTTTTAAAGTAGGAAAAATAAAGAAAAAAATAAGTTGCAATGTGACCACCAGGGCTGAAAATATACTTGAAATCACTTTATTGATATATTAACCAGCGTTTATTAATTGAATGTTCATTGTTTGCAAGGATGAGAACACAAATATTAGACTAACTACCTGACAAAGGACCAATAATCTGATTGTGGAGATGAAGCTATTCACATGAAAAGACAGATATTTTTGTGATGAGAATAGAGTTGGCTCATTAGTACTTGTTCTGTTGTGCATGGGGTCTCCATGAGTCGAAGGCTGACTTTATAGCAGCTAACCACAACAATTTATTTTTTCACACAAATGGAATTAAAGTGGTGTAATGAGTGCAATTCAGATCTGGCAATCATCTCCTGTGAGTTCTAGTCCCAGCTCTGCTGTTCACTTGCTGTATGAACTTAGACAAGTCTTTTACATCTGTAACACGGTCTCTCTGGATCTTCACCTCTGACATTCAGAAAGAAAACATCTGGACATAACACAGTCAACGTTGCATCTACTGGCATGCCAAGCATGCCCACAGCTGCAGAACTTGAAAATTTGGGGCTGTTCCAGGACTTACTCTTTGAAGCTGAGACCTCAGCTCCATAGTCATTACGGGACCTCCGAGAATGAAACCAACCCCAACAGCCCGTTCAGAATTCTTGGCTAAACACAAGCCCTTACATCCAAAGGTCGAATTGCAAAACCAGGCCGCTTTGCTCATGGTGCTAAGTTGCAAGCCATCTGTCTCAAGTCTCTAGTGAGTGCTATTGGGAAGCATCAGAACGAAAGTCATCATCCAAAAATTCCAAGTTTCTCTCAGTCTGGGCTTAATGCCAGAGATAATTCTACATAGGGGGCAGGCCAGTGCCATCTGACTGCCGGTGTCTCCTGTGGTGGTTGAGGAAAAGTGGGGGGTGGGAGGGGGAGTCAGAATAGCCAAAGGACTGCACGTGAATCCAAAAATAGGCAGGCAAGAAGGGAGGGGGGAGTTGCAAGGGTGGGTACTTGCAACAATCTGTGTTACTGACGGCATCAGCTCTGGCTCTTCCAGGGAGTTCCCCATCCAGCTTCTATGCATGTGTGGCGGGTCCAAAGAGCACCCCCGGCCTGTATCGATGGTCAGCACAAGTCTCCATTCATCCTGCAGTGGGTTATACTGCATTTCCTGGGCCTCGCCTTTTAGAAAAATGGATAGGAGGAAAGAAAATGACACCCAGTACATCTATTTCACCTGATATAACAGCACTACACTTAAAAAAAATGAAAAGACTACCTTTTAATACTCAGGCTGTCTTATTGCTGTGCCCTGCCCTTTTCCCTTCATCCTCAGTGTTTGATGGTCACGGTGCTAGATGCTAAATAAGAAAAAAAACACAGACACGGTCGTTTAGGAATGGACAAAACTCCTCTCTAAATGTGGAGGAGAAATGGGAAAAAAGATCCAGCAAACGCCAGGCCTGAGTAAGTGCATTACAGGGTGGAGGTGGGAGCTCCACGTACTGTGTGGGTAGAGAGAAGCAAGCTGCCAATCAACCTCTCCTTAAGATTATTTGACAGGGGAAGGGAGAGAAGAGGGGTGATCACCTAGGGAGTTGAGCATGAGGGGTATAGCTTCTGGTTTTATAGAATGCTGAGAGGTAGAAGCGGGAGTGGGCAACCTGCGTTCCCACACCGACCACCACCAATCACTCCATCTCCTTGTCTGCTGAGACTCTGCATCTGCTAATGCTAAGACCGTCAAGCATACGTACTCCAAATTTGGCAAGCCTAAAATACATCTAAGGAGCCGGATGGTACAATGGTTAAGCACTCAGCTGCTAACCGAAGGGTTAGCTGTTCAAACCCACCGGTGGTTCCAAGGGAGAAAAGACCTGCAGATCTGCTTCCATGAAGATCACAGCCCAGGAAACCCTAAAGCGTAGCTCTCCTCTGTCCTATAGGGTTGCTATGAGTCAGAATGGACTCGGCGGCACATAGCAACAGCAAAATGAACCTGATTCCATATACCTAGAATCTGCTCAGTAGGCAAATGCCTTTTCATAAAAAATGGCTTTTAGAGAGTCAAAACTTGGGAAGACTTGATTCTCTAATCAAGCCCTGATGTTTTCTTAAGCTACTCTGTGCTTTCTGTTTAAACAGCACCCTGGGGAGGAAGTATATTGTTGTGGAAAGACTACTCACCTGAGAATTCAGAGACCTGCAGTCTAAGTTCCCAGTTTATAACTCAGAAACTTGGTGACCTTGGACAAGTCTCCCAATTTATTTAGCCCTTAGCTTCCCCATAAAATTGTACTAAGTTCCCTGTAAATTTCCCTTCCTCTCAGAATTCTGTGTTTCACCAAAGATCATTAGGTAAGAACTAAGGTTTTCAAAGCATGGCTCCATTCATTCAGAACATTTTTTTTCTTGAGGATTACTATTACTATTAATATTCCAGGTGCTTGCATTCTGTCAACAGATAATAAATAACAAACCTAAGAAATATATAAAGTATATAGTATATTAAACCAAAAAGAACAAACCAAACCTGTTGACGTCAAGTCAATTCCAACTCATAGCGACCCTATAGGACAGAGTAGAACTGCCCCCTAGGGTTTCCAAGGGGCACCTGGTGGATTCGAACTGCCGATCCTTGGGTTAGCAGCTGTAGCTCTTAACCACTACATTGCCAGGGTTTCTATGGAAAAAAAGAAAAAAAAAAATCTAGTTCAGGGGAAGAGGACTTGGGGGGAGGGGCAGGTTGCAGTATTGAAACAAGTGGGGTCAGAGTAAACGCCGTTGAAAAGATGATTTTGAGCAGACTTGAAAATTGTAACATGAAATAAACCAAGAGATCAAAAAAGGAGCCAGAAAAGAATAGGTTAAAACACACCAAACCAGTTGCCTTCAAGTCGACTCTCACGCATGGTGAACCCATGTATGTCAGTGCAGAACTGTGCTCCATAGCGTTTTCAATAAATGGTTTTTTTTTTGGCAGTAGATTGCCAGACCTTTCTTCTGAGTCACCTCTGGGTGGACTCCAACCTTTTGGTTAGCACTGGAGCACATTAATCATTTGCATCACCCAGGGAGTCCAGTAAGATGAATATATATACTCTGAGAAAGAACCTGAGGGCAAGGATGAGAGAGGGCCACGGACGCTATTTGCTCTACTCGGCCTAAGATAATCTAGGTGGTTGGTAAAAATGCTTTGTTCTTGGAGGCATGCAATGCGCCAGGAGAATTCTAATCATTTTATAAATACGCCGTGACTATGCTTTTAATTCATTCATACAATATAAAACCTCCCAGGGAGGTAGTGCAAGGGAGGCTTTAGAATTTCAAAGAACTGCTCGTTGCAAACTTGACTCAGCTATTATTTGTGCGGACAGTGTTGAGATACTTAACTTTTCTTAGTCTCAGTGATCTTAAGTGTGAATTAGTGTCCATGAAGCCTTCCTTGCACGACAGTTGTGAGGAAGAGGAGGGACCCTAGCTCTCACTAGAGCAGCTGATCAGATTAACCAAGTGGAGGTTTGGGGCTCAGACAGATCAGGTTCAAGGGCTGGTTTCAAGATTTCTTAGGTATGTTACTGTTTGAAAGTCACTTAACTTGTCCAAGCCTTGGCTTCTTCATTTGTGAGATGAGGATAATAACATCTAACACACATAATTACCATATGTGATGAGTTTAGCATAGTTCATGACACTTGGTAAGGACCTAGTTCATCACAGCAATTACTGTACATCATGCCCAAATTCAGAATTGGCCTAACCTGGACACTGAAAAGGAAATTTTACTTTTGCATTACAAAGGCAAGAGGCTTGAAAGAAAAGAGCATAAATGGTAACGTAAGAAAAAATTCTCAGCTACCTAGAAGATGAGCTATCATTGTTACAGATGCAACAAATTTGGGATGTCAAATTTACCTATACATAAGGATTGCAACAAAAATAAAGGTCAACATGGCTTTGATTTACAGGCTATTTTTTTTTTTTATGATAAGGACTTCTACCTATTCTTTTATTTGTGAAATTATTTTTAAAATATTTGAAATCAAAATAAAATATTCTGTTTCCTAACACAATTGGAGCATGGAGGAATCAAAAGTGCATTGCCTTTGAGGTATTCGGTTCCTTGGTTATGAGCAATAAACAAACACTGGTTTAAATTCTTGGAAGGATATTGCTGAGCACAAAACATCACATTGATGAAAGTCTGAAGAAGCAGGTGCAGAGGTGGGACAGGAACAAGGACAGTGACTCCTGGCAGGGACAGTTTCTTCCCTCCTTTCATCATTCCACTCAGAATTGAGTAGAGAAACTCCAGATGACCAAGCTTAGATCACACACCTTCCCTTTAGATCGTTCCTATGAGAAGCATCTGGCCCAAAGCTACCCCTGGAACCTCTTTGTCTTCATTGAGAAAGAGAAACGTGTCTGAATTTTCTGACCTACCGAGACTACCCACAATGGAGGGAAGAAAGAAATCCCCCAAAGAAAAGGGAGACGCTGATAGAAAGGGGTACTGGGTGATCAGTATCAACTCAGGTCCCCTACACGATTGGAAAGACCTGTTTCCGCAAAAGGCCCTGCTACTTGCTGTGAAAACTACTCCATTCTCCACCATCCCTGTAAGATGGGAATAATAGTCAGCCCAACTCCAAAGGATTACTATGAAGTATAGATATAGCAGTGCTTATAGAGTGCCCAGTACAATGCTTGTCACACGGTAAATATGTCTCTTAGTCTTCCATAAATCATAGGAAGGAAACCAAAACCAAACCTGTTGCTGCTGAGTCGATTCTTACTCATGGCAACCCCATGTGTTACAGAGCAAAACTCTTCCATAGGGTTTTTGTAGTTGTAATCTTTACGGAAGCAGATTGCCAAGCCTTTCTTCCACAGTGCCACTGGGTGGGTTCAAACCACAAATCTTTAGGTTAGTAGTCCAGCACAAACTGTTGTCAACACCCACAGACCTGTAGATCTGTTTCCTTATTCTAATGGTACATGTGTTGGTCGTTATGAGTCAGAATCATCTAGACAGCATCAGGTCTGGTAGGGTTTCCTATATTAGCAAAAACCATAGAGACCCTATATTAGTTCCACGTAAATTCAGTTGTTATATGTTTTTTACATTTATGCATATCAGTATTCTATTATCCAAGTAGGAGCTTCCAGAGAAAAGAGATCATGCCTCATTTTAAGCAGCGCCATTTGCTTTTGAACAATGACAGTGGCAGTAATAATAGGGTGACATTGCTCTAGTAATTAGTTTAAATACTGTTTGGGGATTTTTTGATATTGACATAATATACTTGATGGTATTTATAAACATAGTCAATGCTCATAGCAATGTTTGAGCTGCAGGCTTTCATTTTCTTTTTCATGGTCACGCTGAGGTACCTCGATGACCTATAGACCATAATATCCATACAAGGCTCTCAATGACAGAACCACTGGCACAGACTTACTTCCCTAAATAGTTTGATGACTCACTTGTTCCATTTTTAAAAATCAGCAGATTGGCATTGGTGACATCTGCTAATTATTTGGGGTGACTTGTGGCTGGCATGAGACTTCCATCTGCAGCAGTCAGTGAGATATGATCACTGTGAGATTAATCCTACCCAGACCATGACCAATTTGTAGTAATGAGCAAGTAGTAGCCTTGTCTATTTTTTGTTGTCCCCAGAGGTATCATTATTTATCAGGTGTTGGAAACATAGCTGCCAGAATTCTAACATAAACCTGGTGAAACTGCTTCTAACTGCATTCAGGTAGAAGTTGCATTGTCTTCCTGTTAATAGCATATCAACTCTCAAATTGCATTGGCCTCTGTACTTGCACATTTAAGTCCTTCTACTTCTCTCTTAGGGTCTCCTCCCAACCCTTATTCCTATCTGGAAGCAATCTTGGAAGACAGCTGAAGACTATGCTTTTATATTCCTTGTTCTTTCTTGTTTCCATTAGGTTTTGAGAAGACCCCTCAGATGGCTCATATATATTTTTTAATTTTTAGACTAGCACCGTGTGACTGCCACAGTTTCATTAGGATGTGATAGTTATCCTTCCTGTTTGATTCAGCGTGAATTCAATCACACTCAAAAAACTCACTGAGAGTTTTGTTTGTTCTTGTAATGCTTGGTTAAGATTGGAATGGCAGTAGCCTCAGATCATGGTAGTGGCCCCAGTACTAGGTCCTCATTCAATACTTTAGGTCAAAATTAGTCTACATGTTCACCATTTCGTAGTCTACCAAAGCCAGTGCAGGAGATTGCTTTCTGCCACCTGGTGCTCTTTTTCTGCTACTGCAGCAGATGACTCAGCTGACAGATTTTCTAGATAGGAGTAAAAACAAACAAACAAACAAACAAAAACAAGCCCACACCATCTGTAAGTCATTACAGAAACTGGCTGCCACATCCTCCTCCCAAGGAGCAGCTAGTGGGTTCCAACCATCGACTTTTCAGTTAGCAGCCTAGCGCTTTAACCACTGCCCCCTCCCGCAAAGGAGGATTTATGTGTCTACTGCTAATGGTACATAAGAAGCTCTGGTGGTGCCGCCGTTAAGCACTCGGTCTGCTAATGGAAGGGTTGGCAGTTCAAATCCACCCACCAATCCATGGGAGAAAAGACCTGGTGATCTGCTCCCATAGAGATTACAATTTAGGAAACTATAGGGGAGTTCTACTCTATCCTGTAGGGTCTCTAAGAGATGAAATCAACTTACCGGCACACAACAACAACAATGCACATGGGAAAGCTACAACTTTTGAGGGCTTCACGTATTGAAACCCGAAAAAACCAAACCCATTGCCATCCAGTCGATTCTGACTCATAGCGACCCTATAGGAAAGAGTAGAACTGTCCCACAGGGTTTCCAAGGAGCTGCTGGCGGATGCAAATTGCCAACCTTTTGGTTAGCGGCTGAGCTTTTAACTACTACACCACTAAAAAAACTAGGGCTTCTCAAATATGAGGCAGATGCCAAATATGTAAGTATCAGGTAAATGAATGAAGAGAAACACTCAATCCAGTAATAAGGAGGATGGCAGAGATGCTGAACTCTAGCCCTTGCTGCACTCATCAGGCCCTGGTCTGAAAGCCCATGGGGTGCTGACTGAGCCACCTTGGACGTTTCTCAGTTTCTTGACTTTTAGCCCTGGTGTTATGGTGGTAAAGAGCTTGGCTGCTAACCAAAAGTTTGGCAGTTTGAATCCACCAGCCGCTCCTTGGAAACCCTGTGGGGCAGTACTGCTCTGTCCTATAGGGTCACTATGAGTAGGAATTGACTCGACAGCAGCAGGTTTGGTTTGGTTTTGGGGTGACTTTGCCAGGTTCCTCCTCCTCACCTCAGCACTTTGACACCTGCTGCTCCCTCTGCCTAGAAGGCTTCCAGACCCCCTTCACCCACCAAGCCCTCCCCATCCTTTGCAGGGAAGTCTGAATCAGGTCTCCATTAAACCTTCTCACACCATGTAAGCTCCTTGAGGGGTCTTGTTTATATCTTCAGTTTTTTATATGTAGTAGAAGCACAATACTTTTTTTTAAAACAAATAAATACATTTTGAATCAAAAAGTCAGTGTTCATAAATTTAACGTTTTGGCCGGGTTTGAGAAGCCCTGGTGATGCATGGTTAAAGCACTCAGCTGCAAACCAAAAGGTCAGCGGTTCGAACCCACGAGCTGCTCCTCAGGAGAAAGATGTGGCATTCTGCTTCCAGAAAGATTACAGCCTTGGAAATGCTAAAGGGCATTTCTACCCTGTCCTATAGTGTCTCTGTGAGTTGGAATTGACACTAAGGCACCTAACAACAACAGGTACATTTAACATTATAACCCATAATAAACTGAGCCTTGGCTGACCTGCAAACCCTAGCAGAACCAAAACCAAAACTTACTGCCATCGTGTCGATTCTGACTCATAGGGACCCTATAGAACTGCTCCATATGGTTTCCAAGGAGCAGCTGGTGGATTTAAACTGCCGACCTTTTGGTTAGCAGTGGAGCTCTTAACCACTGTACCACCAGGGCTCCTCAAATGTACCTAGGAGAGGGGAAGTAGCTAAGGGATAGAGCCAAAACAGGTCAACTTCTTCCTCCATTCTGTTTCACCTAACAGTTTCACCTGTTGTTATTGTTAGTTGACATTGATTCAATTCCAACTCATAGAAACCCCATGTGTGCAGAGTAGAACTGCTCCGTGGGGTTTTCAAGGCTGTGAGCTTCCAGAAGCAGATCACCAGGCCTGTCTTCTGAGGTGCCTGTGGGTGGATTCAAACCATCAACCTTTCAGTTAGTAGTCAAGCACTTAACCATTTGTACCGCCCAGGGAACTAGAACAGTCATCTGCTAACATCATTAAATACCAAAACAAACTTGCAGAAACTTTTCTCTTCCCACAAAATTCTCTGACTGTAGAAAGAATAGCAATCCTTTTCAACTCCCACTTATTTTCACCACTTGCCTCTGCTATTGACCCATTCTCCCAGACTCTAAAAGTTTTTATTGTAATACCTGCATATGAAAACAGAGTGTTAGGTACTAAGTCAACGCCCGTTGCTTTGTATGGACCAGCAACAATGCTCTTCATTGCTGGGTATAAAAGGTACTCTGCAATTATTTTCTCTAGTCTCACACTGGAAATATGTAATAATTGGGATTTTCCTCTTCAAATGGAGAAAACGAGGACAGGAAAATTTGGTAACCATTGCCCACCATCACACAGAGCCTCGGGGGCAGGCGAGACTGGGTCACCTCTAGAGGAGCAATGAAAGAAATTTCCCAGGACTCCAGGACTACAGCAGTCTCCAAAGTCTGCAACTGATCACAGATGCTGGGTTTTGTTTTTTTTTTTTTTTTTATTGTACCCTTGGCTAAAAGTATAATAAATACAAGTTACAGCTTGACTACCTTCTGAGATAATCCTGTAGTGATTAGTAGGGGAAAGAAGACAAAGTCCAGATGTTTGCTTTTTTTTTTTTCCCCTGCTTAAAGTGAGCTGAATGCTAACTTGAGAGCAACTTAAAAGATGAACTGGAAAACATTTTATCTGTGTGAGTCAACCCCAAATCAGAAAAACTGCAGGATACAGGCAACTCAGAAGACAGTTACAACAGAACATGGATGAAGAAAGAGAGGAGGAGGAACACATTTATGAATGATATTATTACTCCACTTATCTGAAAAACAGCACAAGGGACAGAAGACTAAAAATACAAAAGCCACATGGAGATTCATTGTCTTAACAATACACTGATTTCGTATTCATTTAACTTGCAGCTATTTACTGAGAACCGTCAATATACTAAGTTCCATGAATACAACAAAGAACAAAAATAAAGCCCATGGTCTTTTGGACTTTACATTTTAGGACCAAGGGTCAGGTAGAGGAGAGAGGGAGAGATAATATACAAGTAAATGCACAGAAAATGTAATTTCAAACATAAAACATTGTTATGATAATGATAAATCAAGGTAATCAGTAGTCACACGTGGCTCTTAAACATTTTAAATACGACTAATCTGGAGCCCTGTGTGGTGCAGTGGTTAAAGAGCTTGGCTGCTAACCAAAAAGTTGTCAGTTCAAATCCACCAGCCACTACTTGGAAACCTTAAGGGGCAGTTCTACACAGTCTTATAGGGCCGCTGTGAGTCAGAATCGGCTCAGCGGCAACGAGTTTGGTTGGTTGGCTGGTTGGTTGGTTTTTATGAATCTAGTAGACAACACCGTGTTGGATAGTGTGGTCAGGGCATGGCGATACTAGCCATGACAGGTTGGGGGAAGAGTGGTGAGGCAAAGGGAATAGCAATTGCAAAGAATCTAAGGTGGGCACCAGCTTGGTGAATTAGAAAAAAAAAGAAGAGTAGTGTGCCTGAGGTGAAGGTCAGAAGAGACAGCAGCAGACGATGAGGCTTGTTCATACAGGGCCTTGCAGACTAGAGTAAGAACTTATATAAATACAAATTTTCTATAAAATATTGGAGCAGAATTGCTTCTGTGCAATTTTCCAGGAATTGTTTCAAAATATTAATATTCAGCATGAAACTCTGGCTAAAAAAATGCAAAGAATCCCACTCAGCTTAGAATTAAAAAAAAAAAAAAACCAAACCTGTTGCCTTCGAGTCAATTCTGACTCATATCAACCCTATAGGACCGAGTAGAACTGCCCCCCGTAGAGCTTCCAAGGAGCACCTGGTGGATTTGAACTGCTGACCTTTTGGTTAGCAGCCATAGCACTTAATCACTACACCACTATGCCACTGGTTTCCCAGCTTAGCGTAGCTACATGCTAATAGAGACCTACATCAGGATATGCTTTTCATTACACTTATTTATTTTGGTATGATAGTTATATGTTTTATATAGGCGCTTTTTTTGTGAGGAAGAACACAGGAAAACAGAGAATGTACTGAAATAAGTCAAATGAATATCTCAGTCTCATCTTCTACTTTTTTATCTCAAGCTTAAACTATGAGAGTGTGTGTGTGTGTGTGTGTGTGTGTGGTAGAGGAAGGAAGTCATCTAGTGCTGCTATAACAGAAATACCACAAGTAGATGGCTTTAACGAAGAGAAATTTATTCTCTCACAGTTTAGGAGGCTACAAATCCACATTCAGGGTGCCAGCCTAAGGGGAAGGCTTTCTCTTTGTGTTGGCTCTGGTCTAGAAGCTTTTCAGTGCAGGGTCCCTGGGCCCAAAGCACACGATCTCCTGGCTCTACTTTCTTGGTGGTATGAGGCTCCCCTATTTCTCTGCTCACTTCTGTCTTATATCTCAAAAGAGATTGACTTAAAACACAACTGATCTTGTAGATTGAGTCTTGCATCATTAACATCATAGAGGTAGGATTTAGAACACATAGGAAAATCACATCAGATGACAAAATGGTGGACAAGCACCCAATACTGGGAATCATGGCCTAGCCAAGTTGACATATATTTTTTGGGGACACAATTCAATCCATGACAGCATGCAAACCCAAGTCTACCAACAGAGTATGGGGTGAGGGGTCAGAAGAGTAATATTGAAGTTTTTCCTTTTTCACACACGAGTGTGTCCAAGATATGTAGGTTTTCTACTGGGCTATTCCCAGGAAGAGGAGAACAAACTATGTCCTTTCTTTTTTTCCCCTGGAGAAGTGGTTTAAAAATATAAAAAGTAGGGAATGGCTTAATGATCAAATATTTCTGATGTATTTTAGAATTTATATTTGTTGTTATAAAAGCAAAATTTTAGTTTCACAAGAGAAATGGAAACATCTTTGTTCCCAGATATCAAAGGGAAACTGAGGTCCCAAGTACCAGGCAAAACTGTCACATACAAAAAAAATAAAGGGAAAAAGCAAAGCAAAACATGTCCTCACTAGGGATATGTGGTCACTATGTTAAAACAGAGTGTGCCCAAGTGCTCAAAATTGTCCAGGGACGTTGTCAAGGTTGCTTCCTAGAAAAAATGTGTTAAACCAGTCAGTCACTGGTGCTGTCATCATCAGAAGCATGGCAAAACTCTTGCTGGGTCTGGGACATTGGAAACCATTTTAGGGTGTGATATACAGGGTCACTATGAGTTGGAATCGCCTCGACGGCACTGGGTTTTTGAGCTGGGTTATGAGACCCAAGTGGGGGCCAGGAGTTAGCCCAACTGTAGTTCTTCTATTTAAGAGATCTCAGTCTCCGAGATTATAGAAAGGTGGGGGTTGCAGGGATTTGTCCTATTCTACTGATTACTAAAATTCTACCTTAATAGTAAATTTGTAGACTTAGATAGAACCTAGTTTAAGCTTGTTGATTGTCCAACGGCAAGTGAAAACTTCTGAATGGTGGCGGTTAAATGAAGTCTAAGCGTGTCACTGATTTACCTTTGCAAAATAAAGGCCTCTAAACAAAACAGAAAAGATTCATGATAGCACAAATCAGTGCCTGGAACATAGTGAATATTCAATAAAATTTGAGTGTTAGAATGCGCAAATGTTAATTAAGATTTTGGGGAACGCTATCACGTGTGGAGTCCCTGGGCAGTCCAAATGGTTAACGTGCTCTGCTGCTAATCCAAAGGCTGGAGGTTTGAGTTCACCCAGTGGTGCTTTAAAAAGGCCTGGAAAAATCAGTATTGAAAATCCTATGGAGCACAGTTTGACTCTGACACACATGGGGTCATCATGAGTCAGAGTCAACTCCATGGCAACTGTTTTTTTTGCTTTGTTTTTTGGGTTCCCCCCGCCCCATGAGATTACACAAAACCACAAAAACCAAAAAAAAAAAACCTGCTGCCGTTGAGGCACTTCTGACTCATAGGGGCCCTATAGGACAGAGTAGAACTGCCCCATAGAGTTTCCAAAGAGCGCCTGGTGGATTCAAGCTTCCTGCCTTTTGGTTAGCAGCCTTATCTCTTAACTGCTGTGCCACCAGGGTTTCCTATTTTGGCCTAATCAACTCCTCCTAGTAAGATTTCTGGGGGAGATATACATACAAAGACAAGGACAAATGAAAAATAAAAATACATATTTAATTTAGCTACAAGAGATACCAGTATCCCAGTGGGAGCTTCTCTGGTAGGCTGAACTGGAGCCCTTGTTTGGGCTTAAACCCTACATAGGCTTAGCTTCACATCTCAGTATCAGTCTTTCCACAGCTACTGACAGCCTGAGGAATGAGTTCCAAGACCTGTGAAAGACAAGAGAGAAAGAAGGCAAGATTAGTAAGGCTGTATGTTGAATGCATGACTCTGTCAGGTAATTGACATGGCCTAATCCATGTCCCACAGACGCCCTGGTAGCACAGTGATTAAGCACTTGGCTGCTAACCAAAGGTCAGTGATTCAAACCCACCAGCCAGTCCACAGAGGAACAATGTGGCAGTCTGCTCCTGTAAAGATTTACAGCCTTGGAAACTTGATGGGGTAGTTCTACTCTGTCCTATACGGTCACTCTGAGTCGGAATCAACCCCATGGCAATGGGTTTGGTTTGGTTTGGAATCCATGTCCTGAGCTCACCAAACAGAATTGTAACTCCTTCTTCCTGGGACCTGAGGGTTCTTGAGATAGCAATGACCGGAGGGGAAAAACCAACAGGGAACTCAAGGACTGTAGTCTTAATCTATAACTGACAATTTTGAGACCTTTCCAGAATTAATGAAAGCATTTTTGAAAATGTGGGTGCTTACAGTAATTACCATTACTAAGCACAAACCCTGCAGAGTAAGCTTTATGAAACCTATTTAAAATTTAATCAAATCAAGGTTCATAATAATTAAGTCACTTGCCAAGACCAATTGGTAACCAAGTGGAGGAGCAGACATTGAAGCCAGGTCTGTGCTTGTTCTTCTCTGTCACATTGCACACGGGCATGGTTTTGTGAATTAAAGTAATAGCAGAGATTTTCACCAACATTAGCATTGTGAAAGGGCTGATGGAATTTCCAAAATGAGTAACTATTTTTTATTATAGATTGTGTTGTCCATTATTGTTATAGATATAAATTATATTCATTATACTTATGAAAATATAATAATACAGGATACATTAAGGAGCAAGCATTCATGATGTAAGAATTCCTCCAGGTCTGTGGCAATAAAAAGAACTGTGTTTGGCTTTTGGTCTCATTTCTCGACATGCCAGCCCTGAACTTTGAATATCTATGGGCATCTTCAACTCCAACTCAAAAATCTAGCTTATTAACTTCTTTCTCAATTGGGTCATCTTTTAACTCCCTGTTTCTGTGTATTATACTCCACTCTCATGCAGCCCTAGAACCTCAGTCATAGTTCTCCTTCTACATACGTTCAGTCAGTTGTCTAATCCTGTCAATCACACCACGACAGATTTGTGTCTGGGTCTCACGCATTTCTTCTCTCCCTTCCTTTCCTTCTGCCTCAACTCTACTTCCAACTCATTACTTCTTGCCTCAGCATGAACACATTTGCTTTACATAACAGAAAACTCCCAACTCACATTGACATAAGCAACAAGAATAAAAATTTTCTCATTTAACAAGACATCTGAATGGAAGGCAGCTCCAGATTTGGTTAAATCAGTGACTCAGTAACAGCAAGGAATTGGGCTCCTTGATTATTGGCTTTGTCCACAGACTAGATCCTCTTATTACAGTAAAATGGTGGTATGACTGTTCCAAGTGTCATATGGAAACAACGTTCAGCAGATGAGAAGATTGTCTCTTCCTGAGTTTCTCTTTTTCAGAAAGAGAAGACATTTCCCAAAAGGTACCCAGAGGAATTTCTTCGCATCTCATTGACTTGTGCTCTCTGGACTCACCCTACTGTGGATGCATTCTCTGGTCAGGGAGCAGGCCTCCTTTCTGAAGGTTATGGCTCTGCAGAGGAGGGACTCAGGAAGGAGAATGCAGGAGCAGAATGGGTGGCGACGGGTGGTAGGTGTGTGCTGCATCTCCTGCCTGGGCTGTGAAATGGTTTCCAAACCTTTTCCCAGACCCTAGTGTCTCTCCATGCTAACTCCTTCCAGAAACCCTTTCCATATCAATCTTCATAAAGTACAGCAATTGGTGGCTTTCTGTTGCCGGAGAATTTATAGCCAACTTCTCAGCCTGACCTCCACAGCCCTCTAAATTCACCTGGGACTTCTCTACTACTAGGCCATATTCCCATGCAAGCCACTTGCTATTCAGGATGTCTTTCCCTTAACTTCCTTGTACCATCATCTCTCATGTATCAGCCTCTATCCTGTCACCGAAGTGATAGTCCTAAAAAATAAAGACCTGAACTACACTATTGTGCTTGAAATAATTTCTTATAGAATGAATTTAAGGTTTTTAGCATGGTGTCCTGGATTGAATTGTGTCCCCAAAAAATATGTGTCAATTTGGGTAGGCCACGATTCCAAGTATTGTGTGATTATCCACCATTTTGTTATCTGATGTGATTTTCCTATGTGTTGTAAATCCTACCTCTATGATGTTAATGAGGCAGAACTGAGGCAGTTACGTTAATGAGGTAGGACTCAATCTACAAGATTAGGTTATGTTATAGGACTATCTCTTTGAGATATAAAAAAGAAAAGGGAGCAGAAAGACAGGGGGACCTCATACCACCAAGAAAAAAGAGCCAGGAGAATAGCGCATCCTTTGGACTTGGGATTCCTGCACTGAAAAGCTCCTCGTCCAGGAAAGATTGGTGACAAGGACCTTCCCCCAGAGCAGACAGAGAGAGAAAGCCTTCTCATGGAGCTGGCACCCTGAATTTGGACTTCTAGCCTATTAGACTGTGAAAGAACGAATTTCTGTGTGTTAAAGCCATCCACTTGTGGTATTTCTTTTATAGCAGCACTAGATAACTAGGATACATGGCATATGCAGCCTTTCACAAATTAGTCCCTACATGTCTTTCTGAGGAGCCCTGGTGGCAGAGTGGTTAAGTCTTCAGCTGCTAACTGAAAGGTCGGCAGTCCAAGCCCACCAGCCACTCCGTGGGAAAAAGATGTGGCAGTCTGCTACAGTAAAGATTACAGCCTTGGAAACCCTATGGGACAGTTGTACCCTGTCTTACATAGGCTTACTGTGGGTCAGAATCAACTTGACAGCACGCAACAACAGTATGTCTTTCCAAGCACTTCCCCTATCAATCCCCGTTTCCATCCTCACCCCATGGCCCCATACTCTAACCACATAGAAGGTTGCCATCCTTCCCAGACATGTTATGCCCTTTTATGAAAACATATATTGTCATATGTTGTGCTCACTGCCTGGAATGACTTTCTCACCTTTTTCCATCTGGTAAAATTCCACTCATCGTTCAAAGCCCAGATCAAAGTTCATTTCCTTCATGAATGCTTTCCTGATTTCCCAGGCAGAATTAGTTTCTTTCTCCCTAGTTGCTTGCAAAGAATTCTATTACAGCAGTTAACACGCTGCATAGTAACTGTTTGTTTACATCTAAGTCTTCCACCAAGACAAGCACACTTTTCTATAGCAGAGAATCTTTTTATCATCAAAATTTATTATTATTACTATTACTTTATTATTATAATTAATATTTGTGCCTCCAGTCCCTGGTACAGAGCATATTCTCAATAAGAGTTTGAGGGTGCTCTATCTAGAATATCCATTCTGTCTAAACTCTACTCATTCCTCAATGCCCAGGTCAAATGCCATCTCTTCTTGGACCCTGGTGTAATTCCCCTCATGATGAGTTTTCCTCCTTTGAATCCCTATAACTGATTTGTGCTCCTAGAAGCCCTCAATCATGTCTCATCTTCTCTTACGTTTGCCCCACCCTCTCCTGCCCAGCCTGTGAGCTCCCTCTGACCCATAGAGCCCAATTTTTTACTCAGAGTCTGTGTAGAATAAATATATTAAGGATGGTTTGTTAGCACATGTGCAGATATAGCCAGACGAGAACAGTTATTTCTCTTTCATCTCACTTTTAAGGTCAATTCTATTTGGGGATTTTTAGTCTTAAAGAGTAAGAAATAAGAAAAGTAGTTAAGCCAATACTGCAACTATTTCTTACTTATCGACTATCTCGTTATCTGACATTCTGCATGTACAACAATAGTAAAAAATCCACTGACTATTTTGCATACTAATTATGTACAGTAACAAATACCATGGTGCCAGATGAAATTAACGTTGGCTGTGATAGTTAAGGTTATGTGTCAGTGTGGCTGGGCAATGGTTCTCAGTGCTTTGGAAGTCATGTAACAATGTAATTTGACAGTTATGTAATGATGTAATTTGGAAGTTATTTAATGATGCAGTCATCCTCCATTTTGGGATCTGATGTGGTTATCCTCCATTTTCACATAATGCCGATTTTCACATAATGATCTCATTTTTGGGACCTAAGTGAGCAGTGGGTATTTGTCAACTATTTCTCACACATCTGAGGTGCAGAGATCTTACATATATGAATTATTATATGTTTTTTGAGGGAAGGTCCAGAAAATCTGTAAGAACTTTTTTATCTTAATATTTTAATTTAGGCAACAATTTTAAAAATATACACACATTCTTGGTCACCTATATAATTATTTTTTACCAAGTCTACCACAAGGTTGCAGTGCTTTCAGATGCATATTTGGCACCCTGCTGATGCCGAAAGACCAACTCCAGTACTTCCCTCAAGTTTTAAGGTAGACAGGGGCTATGCATGCATGTTTATTTACTCAGTGGGGGCTGAAAGACTTTATTTCTTTTAAACACCATCCATAGATTTTATAGATTAATCAAATTAGATAAATACTAACTAAGTCATATAACATAAGAAAATAAGTAGGTATGTTGTTAGGTGCTGTCGAGTTGGTTCCCGGTCACAGCGACCATATGCACAGCAGAACAATATACTGGCCGGTCCTGCACTAGGCTCACAATTGTTGTTATGTTTGGACTCATTGTTGCAGCCACTGTGTCAATCCATCTTGTTGAGGGTCTTCCTCTTTTTCACTGACTCACTAGTTTACCAAGCATGATATCCTTCTCCAGGAAGTGGTCCCTCCTGATAATGTTCAAAGTACATGAGACAAAGTCTCACCACCCTTGCGTCTAATGAGCATTCTGGCTGTACTTCTTCCAAGATAGATTTGTTCGTTCTTCTGGCAGTCCATGGTATATTCAATATTCATTGCCAATGCCATAATTCAAAGGTGTCAATTCTTCTTCGGTCTTCCATATTTATTGTCTAGTTTTCACATGCATATGAGACATTTGAAAACACCATGGCTTGGGTCAGGCATCACTCAGCCCTTAAAGTGACGTCTTTGTTTTTTAACACTTCAGGGTGATCTTTTGCAGTAAAGTTGCCTAATGTAATACGTTGTTTGATATCTTGACTGCTGCTTCTATGGGCATTGGTTGTGGACCCAAGTAAAATGAAATCCTTGGAAACCTCATTGGTAGCTGGCATTACCAGATCATATTTCTCAAAATCCGTATTACCAACCAAAAATTTAAACACACTTAATTGGTAAGCATGCATTCCAATGCTGAAAACACATGCCGTCAAAAAAAAAAAAAAAAAAAATTAAAGAATAAAAACGTAGTAATGAAAGGGTTACATCAACCAACCAATTGACCTGGTTGATTCAGCGAAAAAAAGCTAGACAACAATTTAAGTTTGAGAAACACTCAAGCCTAACACATCCATAAACCAATGTTTCCCAGTATCTCTTATTCACATGCCACATTCCCATCTTTTGCCATGTCTGTGTACCACCTACATTGCAGGAAATGGTATAATTCTTGGAATAAACCAACCATAAATTAAATTCAATATTACTTATCATAAATAAAGTATAATTACATATATTTTTAAATATTATTGTAATTTTAGCTGGAATTTAGAAAGTCTCTGTGCCTGAGGCCTGTTCTTTTGAAAAAAGGAAAATTGGCAAATGTTAAAGAGTTAGAAAAAAAAAAAATACTAGAACTAAAAAGGATTGAGAGAGAATTGAAAAGGGCATACCTTTCTATGTAATCCATCCACTGTTAATTAATGCTGTCATGTCCCTCCTGAAATCAATTCCATACCATGAGTGTACAAGCCTCTACTTCAGAACGTACAACCACAACCAAAACAATCAGCAGGAAGACTAAGATTTAATTTTATAAGTCAGCATTCTGATTTACAATCATGTTTTACATTATGACAATGTGTATTGCTAAAGGCAACACTTCATCATTTTAAGGATTTATAATGCTTGACTAAGTGTGCAATGTTAAGAAGCTAAAATATGAACTCAACTTTATGTTTAAAAGAAAACAAGTTGCAGTTAAATAAGACTCTTGGAGAAAGAACAATGAAAAATGTAAGTGGATTTAAAAGTTCTTCTTATTTCACTTTACACCTTAACAGCATGTCTTTCACTTTTGAGCACTTAATGGCTCACCAACTAGAATGCATACTTCTGAAAGATGTGTACAAAAATTTAATTAATGATTTTTATCTCCTTTCTTTCCTCCAGAACCTATAAAGAATTCAAAGACTGTTACTTGAAAATGTCTTTTGGGAGTGTATTTTCATGCATCAGCCTTCATTTTAACCATTCTGAATTTTTTCAAGCTCAAAAATTCACTTCTAAAGAAATTTCTTTATATAGAAGATATTCAGAGCAGCAGCAATTCAACTGGACTTTTGGGAACAGAAATATCGCCAGAGATTTCACTCAGCATCCAGGTGTGCTAGAAGAAGGTAGGATCAGGTGCTCAGGGCCATGTGGTCAGAGCTTCACAGCTGTAGAAGACGGATTACAGTGCATGGTTTACCTGGTGGAGGTATGGGCAGAGCAGTTCTCTACCACTGCTAACCTTATGCTACAGAGTGATCCAGGCAGGCAGGATTTCAGCTCCTGGTAAGGGAATTAACAAGAGTAGAGATTTTTTCTTTCTTTACCCAAGATGTGTGTCCTTTTACTGGGCAATTTTGGGTCAACCTATGCCCTGGGCTGGAAGATTGTAGATGGCTGTTAAGAACCATTACTCCAGACCTCAACCATTTTGTTACTTAGTACTCAGTTAAGGACTCAGTAGGATGGCTCAGCCTTAGAGGAACCAGAAATTGAAAAGTACACAAAACCACCTAACTGGGTTAAGTTCTTAGGAAGCAGATACAGAGGAAATGGAGGAAGACCTGCTAGTGTCCTGAAGGTTAGAGACAGGCAAGAGGTGAAAGTATAGGAAGCCAGCAAGGTCAATAAAGCTTGAATATTATAGCGGGTGAGTGAATCAAAGCAATGGGAAGTCTAAATTGTTGCAAACAGGTGGGCAGGTGAGTGGCCAGGAAAGTGAGAGAAGAATGTGGGCAGGGAGCAAGGTCAGAGGCACAGGGCTGAGTTTCGGGACCGGAGTTATGTGTACTGATTGGGAAGAAGTGATCTATTTGTGGCTAGTAATGGTCAAAGCAGGGTAGATATACCAATGATCACTGCAGTACTATTCACAATAGCCAAAAGGTGAAAAAAACCAAAATGTCCCTCAACTGATGAATGGATAAACAAAATGTGGTATATACACATAATGGTGTATTACTTAGCCATAAGGATAAATGAAATCCTGATGTATGCCACAAAATGAATGAACCTAGAAAACATTATGCTGAGCAGAATAAGTCAGTCACAAAATGACAAATGCTGTATGATTTCACTTATACGAAATAAGCAAATACATAGAAACCAAAAATTATTAGTGTTCCCATGAGTGGGAGGGAAGGAAAAAGAGGGAATTTTTGCTTAGGGTGCATTGAATGTATGTTAATGGTGGTGGGATAATCTGGAAAAAATAGCGAAAATGGCTGCACAACTTAAAGAATGTAATCAGTGTCACTGAATTACTGTATGTTTTGTTGTGCATATACATATAGTGGTGAAACTATGCATAACAGAACATATATATATATATATATACACACACACATATATATAATACAAAAAGAAAAAGAAAAAAAAAGAGCCAGGCAGAACTTAGGGCTGGGAAGAAGTGAGTTCTGGGCAGGTTACCAAGGCCACAGCCGTGAGCATCAGAAAACAAGACAGGTACCTCTAGAAAAGGAACAAGAGGAGGATTGGTCATTAAAAAAAAAAAAAAAGGCAAACACCCATTTATTAAAACTGGGGAAAGGCTAGCATTCAGAAGGACTCAGTGAATCATAAAGCCTAAATTGTAGAATAATTCGGATGAGAATCAGGAACTTTGGGCAGACTCCCAAATATCAGGATGTGAAAATCTTAAGTGACATTCATTTTACTCAAAGAGGAGTTCTCTGTCTTCTGCCTGAGAAGTAAATATTTCAAAGATAGAGAAGGGAGATTCCTACCATTCAATGTGCAGACTCTTCCAGTTCCTCCATGATCAGCTCAGTGTCTGAACCCATCTTCTTGGTGTATCCATGTATGAAGTCTCCCCTATCCAATACTGCTTGAGAATAAACCTTAAATCTCTTCCCCTTGCTGGCGGTGTAGGTTAATCACAAGCTATATGGGGTACAGAAGAGGTTCTGAGTGTCCAGCCACACAAAAGCATGACTTACAACCAACGCTTTTGTTTTAAGTTCCCACCCTCTGCAGTAGCTGGTGTCTCTAGTTTTGGCCTTTGTAGGGGTTCTCTGAAGGGAATAAGCTTGGAACCCTGGTGGCCTAGTGGCTAAGTGCTACAGCTGCTAACCAAGAGGTTGGCGGTTCAAATCTGCCAGGAATTCCTTGGAAACCCTATGGGGCAGTTCTACTCAGTCCTATAGGGTCCCTATGAGTTGGAATCGACTTGACGGCAGTGGGTTTGGTTTTTTTTTGGTTTAGGCGTTCTCTGAAGGGAATAAGCTACTTTTAGTAGTACCTTACTTTTTTTTTTTTTACTTTGGAAGCCCAGCAAGTTGTAGCTTCTTTCTCTCTGTTGGGTCAATTACCATTTCTCCAGTCTTTTTCCATCTCACAAAAGGGGTGAGATCTTTTGTCTGGTGACTTTTCCTCTCCTGATTTCTTTGTCTTTTAGAATTTGTAGTTATTTTTCTTTTCTAACATATTATTACGTTGCTGACAATGATTCAATTAGTCATCTTAATAAAAAAATCCCTCTAGGTAACTACTGACCACATGAAAAATGAGGTTAAGATTTGAGACTTCAAATTTCATGTTTACTGTAAAGTTAAATGAGTAGACATATAGATAAAGTTATTGTAACAGGTCTTGATAGAAAGAAAGGGGAATGACTTATAATTATTCTGGTGGTTCATGGAGAACAGAAATGATAGTACTCTAGTGCCTCATTAGTGGTCTTAATTTACCTCTCCACTGGGCATGAATGAGGGCTGGCAGAGCCAACTCAGCTCTTCCTCAGAAGATTAACTTTACCTGAATTACCAACCCATCTCACCTCCTATCCATACATGGCATTTCTTGCTTTTAAAAGCATGTATTTTCTTCCCTCCAAAGCAAAGTTTACCCATTCTCTGATAATTACACCCTTTTGATGAACATTTCTCATACAATAAGATGAAATTTACATCTGACCAACTTGATAAGTGGTTCTCAAATACTGGTGGTGCCAAGGTGGCTACATGTGAATAACTTGGAAAGCCTGTTAAAATTATATATTTGCTGATCCCACCCCCACCCAAGAGGAACTGATTCAAAAAGTGGGACAGATGGAGGTCTCACAAATGTAGTTATGAATTACTATTATGGAAGAGTCATTTCACTGATTTATTCATAAGTATCTATATCTATGTATATATTTGGCGCTCTGGTGGCACAGTAGTTAAGGGTTCAGGCTGCTAAGCAAAAAGTCAGCAGTTTGAATCCACCAGCTGCTCCTTGGAAATCCTATAGGGAAGTTCTACTCTGTCCTATAGGGCTGCTATGAGTCGGAATAAACTCGACAGCAATAGGTTTGGTTTTTTTTTTATGTATATACACAGCTATTTCATATGTATATATCTATATTGCTTATTTGTAGAAAACTAGTACATAAGGCATTGAAGTATACAAAGGTGAATAGGCAGTCTTGGCCTTTGAAGAATTATAATTTAGTATAAGATATGGACTTGTTACAAATACCTTTTTTCAACAACATAAACAGTAACTATTCACGTGGACCTCAACAGATAGAATACACAGAATCAAATCGACTATATCCGTGGAAAGAGACAATGGAAAAAGCTCGATATCATCAGTCGGAACAAGACCAGGGGCTGACTGTGGAACAGACCATCAATTGCTCATATGCAAGTTCACGTTGAAGCTGAAGAAAATTAGAACAAGTCCACAAGAGACAACTCACCTGAATTTAGAGACCATTTCATGAACCAATATGATACATTGAAAACTAATGAGTGAAGACCAAACAAGTTGTGGAATGACATCAAAGACATCATACATGAAGAAAGCAAGATGTCATTAAAAAGACAGGAGAGAAAGAAAAGACCTAAATGTGTCAGAAGACACTCTGAAACTTGCTTTTGAAAGTTGAGTAGCAAAAGCAAAAGGAAGAAATGATGAAGTTAAATAGGTGAACAGAGGACTTCAAAGGACGCCTTGAGAAGACTAAGTATTATAAATGAAATGCCAAAAGACCTGGAGACAGAAAACCCAAAGAGAAGAACATGTTGGCATTTCTCAAGCTGAAAGAACTGAAGAAAAAAATTAAGCCTCAAGTTGCAGTATTGAAGGATTCTACAGGGCAAATATTAAATGATGCAGGAAGCATCAAAAGAAGATGCAAGGAATACAGACATTGTACCAAAAAGAACTGGTTAACATTCAACCACTTCAGGCAGTAGCATATGATCAAGAACCGATGGTACTAAAGGAAGAGGTCCAAGCTACACTGAAGGCACTGGAGAAAAACAAGGCTCCAGGAAAGGATGGAATACCAACTGAGATGTTTCGACAAACAGATTCAGGGCTGAAAGCACTCACTGATTTTTGCCAAGAAATTTGGAAGATAGCTACATAGCCAACCAACTGGAAGAGACCCATATTTGTGCCCATTGCAAAGAAAGAAGATCCAACAGAATGCAGAAATTATTGAACAATATCATACACAAGTAAATTTTTGTTGAAGATCGTTCTAAAGCAGTTGCAGCACTACATTGACAAGGAACTGCCAGAAATTCAAGCCACACTCAGAAGAGAACATGGAACAAGAGATATCGTTGTTCCTGTAAGATGGATCCTGGCTGAAAGCAGAGAATACCAGAAACATTTTTACCTGTGTTTTATTGACTATGCAAAGACATTCGACTGTGTGAATCATAGCAAATTATGGATAATATTACGAAGAATGGGAATTTCAGAACACTGAATTGTGCTTGTGAGGAAACTGTGCATAGACCAAGATGCATTTGTTCTAACAGAACAAGGGGATACTGGGTGGTTTAAAGTCACAAAAGTGTGTGTCAGAGTTGTAGCCTTTCATCGTGCTTATTCAATCTATACGCTGAGCAAATATTCTGAGAAGCTGGACTATATGAAGAAGAGAGTGGAATCAGGATTGGAGACAGACTTATTAACAATCTGCAATATGCAGATGACACAACTTGGCTTGCTGAAAGTGAACAGGGCTTGAAGCAATTTCTGATGAAAATCAAAGACTATAGCCTTCAGTATGGATTACACTTCAACATAAAAAAAAAATTTTTTTTTCAACATAAAGAAGACAAAAATCCTCACAACAGGACCAATAAGCATCATCATGATAACAGGAGAAAAGATTGAAGTGAATGATTTCATTTTACTTAAATCCACAATCAACACCCATGGAAATAGTAGTCAAGAAGTCAAAAGACATTGCATTGGGCAAATTTGCTTCAAAAGACCTCTTTAAAGTGTTAAAAAACAAAGATGTCACTTTAAGGACTAAGGTGCACCTGACCCAAGTCATGGTGCTTTCAATCACTTCATATGCATGCAAAAGCAGGACAATGAATAAAGGAGACTGAAGAATTGATGTCTTTGAATTATGGTGTTGGCGAAGAATATTGAATATACTATGGACCGCCAGAAGAATGAACAAATCTGTCTTGGAGGAAGCACAGCCAGAATGTTCCTTACAAGCAAGGATGGGCAGACTTCATCTTACATACTTTGGCCATGTTATTAGGAGGGACGAGTCCCTGGGGAAGGACACCATGCTTAGTAAAATAGAGGGTCTGCAAAAAAAAAAAAGACCCTCAGTGAGATGGATTGACACAGTGGCTGGAACAATGGGCTCAAGCATAGCAACCAATGTGAGGATGGTGCAGGACCAGGCAGTGTTTCCTTCTGTTGTTCATAGGATCACTATGAGTCAGAGCCAACTCGATGGCACCTAACAACAACAACAATGACAACATACTTAACAGAAGGAATTTTAATTAAAGAAGTAGTGCTATTATGAAGACCAGGCGAGTTATCTAAAATAACAAAGTAATTTGGAAGAGGCAGAAATTACTGAGACGGAGGATCAGGGAAGTTCTGCTGAGAAGGTAGCCACTAAGGTAGGTCTTGAAGAATAGAGGAGATTTCCAGGGGCAGGAATGGAGAGCAGTTGAGGTTTTTCAGGTATTTGCCTGAAATACAGTACTCAACATCAAAACTGTGTGACACCAGCTTTACTTTAATTTTGATATATCTTATATTGATGAACACAAACCAATATTCTAAGTTAAATATGTTTGTAGATACGGGTAAAACAAAATTAATTATCAGCAACATTGATATTTAATTTTAAATAGCAAAAGATATTTAGTGAGTACCCGCTATATCAGAAATTGTTACTAGGTATTGAACAAGTACCAGCCATAGGATAAAGCTTGTCTGCATAGAAGAAGGTAGGAGAATACAACACGTAGAAATATTCACTTTAAAAATACTCAATATTTCTTAGTAAATATATGAATAATTTTCCATATTCTTCCAAGTTGATTTAAATGTCTTCTAGCTAAATATGTGGTCTGAATCTTTTTATAGATCACTTTTTGGGTAAAGATGGGATTCTTTTTTAAGCTCATTCTATTTCAGTATCATCGGTCAGCAATGCTTCCTCATGTAATAATGGGGAAACATTTTATAGTGTCCTTTCCTTATTCTAGTTATAATTAAAAATAATTTTAAAATGTTCCCTTTCCTCTCAAATGTTCCATTTCATCTCTAGCTTTGCTTTTCTGACTTTATGTCAAAATGCCCTTGCTCTATCTTGGTAATCTTCACTTTCCTTATTACTTTCAAAAACAGTGTGCCCTTTATGTACCTCCAGTTCTTCCTTTAGTTAAGGTACAAAATTAGGTTGGAAGTTTTCCAGGACATTTTTAAAGAAAAATGCTAATGATAGTAATGTGATGCACCGTGTATATCATCATTAAAATGATTAAAACCATTATTAAGCACCTGTTTGTGTTCTATGGTGTACGGAGGTAGAAATTATTGCTACTCTCTAACAGATCTAATATTGAGGGTGAATCTCTAAAAGATATAAATTATGAGCAGTAAATACTTAAGTAATGTATTATAGTTATATAAAATAAATTCTGAGCGTTAGGAAGAGAAAATGTTACAGAGAGAGAGAGAGCCCTGGTGGCAAAATGGTTAAGCGCTGGGTTGCTAGAAAAAGGTTGGTGGTCCAAACAAACCAGTCACCCTGCAGGAGAAAAGACCTGGCAATCTGCTCCCATAAAGATTCAAACCAAACCAAACTCATTGCCATCAAGTCTATACTAACTCATAGTGACCCTATAGATCCACCCAATAGGGTTTCCAAGGCTGTGAATCTTTACAGAAGCACACTGCCACAACTTTCTCCCAAGGAGGAGCTGTTGGGTTTGGACTTCCTGGTGGCACAGTGGTTCAAGCACTTGGCTGCTAATTAAAAGGTTGATGTTTCTAACCCACCAGCCACCCTGTGGGAGAAAGATGTGGAAGTCTGCTTCAGTAAGGATTTACAGCCTTGGAAACCCTATTGGGCAGTTCTACTCTGTTCTATAGGGTCGTTATGACTTGGAATCCACTCGATGGCAGTGCGTTATTATTTATTGTACTTGAGTGCATATTTAATCAATTTCAGACTGCAGAAGTTAGTAAAAATCTTCAATTTCTTCATCTTCAGCATTAGTGGTTGGTAGTTAAACAGCACTGGGTGTTTTTTTCTTTTTTTTTTTTAGTTAAATCTAAATAATAGTCATATTAACTGGTCTTCGTTATAGGTGTGTGGATATTATCCTATCACTGACAGCATTGTACTTCAGGATAGATCTTGAAATGTCCTTTTTGATGATGAATGCAATGCCAGTCCTCTTTAAGTTGTTGTTCCCGGCACAGTAGAAAATATGGTTGTTTGATTCAAAATGGCCAGCACCAGCCCATTTCAGCTCATTAATGCCTAGGATATCTATCTTTATGAATTCCATTTCATTTTTGACAAATTCCAACTTTCCTAGATTCGAACTTCATACATTCCACGTTCCATGTATTAATGAATGTTTGCAGTTGTTTCTTCTAATTTTGAGGTGTACCACATCAGCAAATGAATGTCCTGAAAGCTTGACTCCATCCAAATCATTAAGGTCGACTTTACTTTGAGGAGGCAGCTCTTTCCCAGTCATATTTTGAATGCTTTCCAACATGAGAGGCTATCAGACAATGCTCCACTGCTATTCATAGGCTTTTACTGGCCAATTTTTCTAGCATTAGATCACTAGGTCCTTCTTCCTTGTCTGTCTTAGTCTGGAAGTTCCACTGAAACCTGTCTACCATGGGTGACCCTGCTGGTATTTGAAATACCAGTGGCATAGCTTCCAGCATTGCAGCAACACTCAAGCCACCACAATACAACAAACTGACAAACTGTTGCAGCAGTACATCGACAGGGAACTGCCAGAAATTCAAGCTGGATTCAGAAGAGGACATAGATCAAGGGATATCATTGCTGATGTCAGATGGATCTTGGCTGAAAGCAAAGAATACCAAAAAGATATTTATCTGTTTTTTATTGACTATGCAAAGGCATTAGACTGTGTGGATCATAACAAATTATGGGTAACATTGCGAAGAATGGGAATTCCAGAACACTTAATTGTGCTCATATAGAATCTGTTTATAGACCAAGAAGCAGTTGTTCAAACAGGAAAAAAGAGGATACTGCGTGGTTTAAAATCAGGAAAGGCACGTGTCAGAGTTGTATCCTTTCACCATACTTATTCAATATGTATGCTGAGCAAATAATCCGAGAAGCTGGACTATATGAAGAAGAACGTCAGGACTGGAGAAGGACTCTTTAACAACCTGTATATATAAGTTGGCATCATTATGAGATATACACAATTAACTTCTTTCCCTTCCTTTTTGACTCTGCTTCAACTACATCAGCTTTTCTGTTCTGCATTCTCCTCCTTTCTTCTCCTTTGCTGTATATTGCTGTTTCCTTTCCTAAATCGTTTCTCCATTCAATTAAGGACCAGTTTCCTAGCCTATTTTGGCCATACAAAGAGCATTTACTCCTCTTTCCAGAAGGTCCTTGCCTACTGGCACCAAAGATAGAGTTTTCTCTATTTCTGAATCTAGGTAATCTTGGTCAGCTCCACACTCAGCTTGCTGGGATTCCTACCAATGCTCCCCCAGAGAGAATCTGTCCTTCAGAGAGCCCCACTAATTCCTCATGGAAACCATGAATGATTGACATGATGACGTAGTGGGAAGAAAATAGGGAGTCAGGAACAGTGAGTTGTAGGCCCTTAGACCAAGCTGTGCCTTAACTCTTTTATCAGTAAAATGTGGAGCTTTGCGGTAGACTAAGTAATGGCTTCCCAAATATGTCCAAGTCCTAATCCCTGAAACCCATGAATGTTATATAACAAAAGGGACTTTGCAGATGCAATTAAATTAAAAATCTTCAGATGGAAAGATTACCGTGGATTAATTGTGTGGGCCCGATATAAGCGGTCCTTATAAGAGGGCGTGGGAGGAGTCAGGGTTAGAGGAGATTGAAGTAACACACTTTGAAGATGGAGGAAGGGGCCACAAGCCAATGAATGCAGGAGTCAGTAAAAAAGCAAAACCAAACCCATTGCTATTGAGTCAATTCCAACTCATAGCAAACCTATTGGACAGATTAGAACTGCCCATGGAGTTTCCAAGGAGCACCTGGAGGATTCGAACTGCCAAACTTTTGGTTAGCAGCCGTAACACTTAACCACTACTCCACCAGGGTTCCCACGGAAGCCACTGAAAGCTGAAAAAGGCAAGGAAATTGATTCCCCCCTCAGAGCTTCCAGATGGAACCAGCCCTGTCTGCCCTTAACTTCAGGCCATTGAAAGTGATTTAGAACTTCTGACCTCCGGAACTGTAAGAGAATAAAATTGTGTTGTGTTAAGCCACAGACTTTGTGGTAACTTGTTACAATGGCCATAGAAAACAAATGCAAGTTTGCTTCCAACTCTGATGGCTGCTTCATGGTTATGCTCCTTTGCTAAATAGCCCGGATTTTGCAATCCTTGGGTCCCTTAGCTGACCTGGTTAAAAGAACCACTGCTTGACAAGGCTGTTAATCACAGTGCTGCTTGTTTGAAAGAGCTAGAGCATTTGACGAAGGGCAATTGAAAAGGACTCTGTAGTTTCAGGTGAGGTTTTGTTCCAAGTAGAATTAGTAGTCAGAAAAGAACATTAATCTTCCCACATAATCTAATCCCAAACTACGTTCCAACTTCCCCTTGTACTACATTCTACTCTCCCCCGATCGGTCTTCTCATCACTCTCCAAACAGACCCTTCTGTGTTCTGATTTCTTTGTCTGTACCCACCCTGAAATGCTTTCTCCCCAAACTGGCTCAAAGCTGTCCCTCACCACCCCGGTCACATTTAATCCTCCCTTCCTCTATTTTCCCTGTACGTATCATTGTCCTGCTTCTATTCAAACTCTTTGGTCCATCTTCAGTCACCTTCACATGTGCCTTCTCAATTAGATAGAAGGAACTCTAAGGGTAGTGTCTGTGGCTTATTAACTTTGGTGTTTCTTGAGTACTGGAAATGGTACCTGCATATAGTAGATATTAATGTTTCTTGACTTAAAGTTAGAGGGCACTAGAACCAATGAATCAATTCTCTTTTCTTCTCACAGAACGTATACCTTAATACAAAATTCTTCCTTAGCAAACATTGAAAAGGAAAATATATTTTTAAATACTCTCATCCTTTCTCGTTACTTTCCTTCGTGTTTGACTTTAGTGTAAATCTTCCTAGGGCTTACCCCTCCTCTGGCATATTATGAACAGGTAGGAACAAATGAACAAATCTTATTTGCAAAGTTGTTTTCCAGTATGAAGATCAAAAATAAACTATGGAGCCAGGGAAAGAGGTTTGGTAAAACGCCATATGTCTCGGTTTATAGGAAGGACATAACCTCTCCTGATTTATTTCACCCCATAATTCTTGCTGTTCTTTGAAATTCAGGATTAAGTCCATTTTAAGGAGTTAAAAACTGTTCAAAAGTATCAGGATTAATCATTTGATAACACCCCTTTACCCCTTTGTTCCAAGCCAAATCCTAATTAAGCAAAGCTCTTCGGTGCCTAAGAAGCAAAGGCCATTTATTCTGCCTGCTTGCTATTAAACCGTGCCCCAGCATGGATTTGATGAGGGGGACTCAAGAGGTAAAATCAGTTTGCTCCAGAAATACCTTCTGGTGATAGAATGCCTGTCACTTACTCATTTCCTTAATCATAGTTGGTTCTTATGCCAAACCTTTCATTTGGATAACTAAGGCAGCTTAACTTCTAAATCCTCAATACACCAACAAAGGAGATTAGTAGGTAGTACCAAAGTGCCTATTACTGTTATTTTTCAGACAGGTAAATAGATCCAAAGGTCAAATTCTGCTAGCATGTCTGCGAAAGAACCACAAAGAGAACAAAGCTCATAGATGCCAAATTTTGCCTCATCACCACCTGCCTAACCTAAGGTGTTTGGATGGAAATCCTTCATTGTTTGAACAGAGGCGCATGAGCTAAATAAAGCACAATGGATTCAACTGGCCGTGGTACTGGAGGAGATCCTACATAACAGTTCTTCAGATTTAGCAGCACTACAAATAATTTTATCTTTAGAAAGAGCAAATAGATGCTGGTCCTTTAAAGAGGGAAAATCTGCTAATTCCTTTGACGGTACAAGAACTTCTCTGGTACGCTGCTATCCACAAGTCAATAAACAAAGCTCTCAGATGACACTCAGGTCACCCACACTTTCATTATCCTTCCCGCAGAGAGACCTGCCCTTGATTCTCAGGGACACCGTGGATATTACATTGTCCCTTCTCCATCTTTAGGACACAGGTCAGAACAGTACAACCTCAAGGCTGAGATGTGGGATTAATATGTTTACACGGCTGTTCCCAGTTTCCATTAAACCAATTACAATGGCACGTCGGTCTGAATATTTTCGGAAAAGGCCTAGGGGAAGAGGCCTTTTGTCTCAAAAAGAATTGGTAGCTGAAGCAAGAGAGGATAAAGAGTGCCTAGTTCGGAAAACCCTAGCCAGTTCAGTTCACTGTGTAAAAAATTAATATCAGTCAACTGCCAAAAAAAATAGTAATAACTGATTGGGTATATCAATTTTCAATCAAGGCATGAAGAGCTGGGGTTAGTTAATTATTCTACCGCTCTTTATTACCTTAAAAGGCGAATTTAAAGCAAGTGTTTTATCTGTATATTTAGTAGCAAGAAAGGCCCAGAGCAGGGATAGGAAACTTCCAGGCTAGATTTGGTTCTTGGCAGAATTTCATCTGGCCATTGGCGGATTTTCTAAAATTAAGTGTTCCTTGCTTCTATCCCTAATTATTAGGATGAATCAGATTTGGGAGAAAACACGAATGTCCTCTCAGGCTTCATAATACTGGGTGTAGTCAGACGTGTAATTTACAGCAGGAAGTGCATCTCTTACAAGTTCATAAAAAGCACCAGCTGTGCCGTCAGGCCAATGTAAGATCAAATCCCGATTATGTCAGTTGGTCTGTGAGCCCCAAGTCAAGGTACTTAAACTCTCTGAATGTCAGCCTCCTTATCCATAAAATGGGGACAATCATACTTATTTGTGGGGTTAAAGAAAATGACACATCAAGTGCCAAGTGTACAACCTGTAACCCATTTCCATGGAGTCAATTCTGACTCATAGTGACCCTATAGGACAGAGTAGAACTGCCCCATACGGTTTCCAAGGCTGTAAATCTTTACGGAAGCAGACTGCCACATCTTTCTACCACAGAGCAGTGGGTGGGTTCAAACCACCAACCTTTTGATTAGTAGCTGAGCACTTAACCGTTGCACCACCAGGGCCCCAAAAGTAGCACTTATTATCGGTAGTCATAGGAAAAGAAGCACGATCTTTTTTACAATGCTTTAAACTTATTGAGTGCGGGTTCTGTTATACTTTCCTACGGATGGCTTCCAGGGCTGGCAGGCCCCATACCTAGTAAGCACTAAGTATTTGTTAATTTGACTTAAATACATAGTCTCTCCAAAACAAACAAGTTATTCCAGCTTTCCCAACAGCTTCCATTTTCCATGCTTTATTAATTTCACTGACATCCTTTGAATTAGTTTGTCACTAAAGGGATGAAAGCTGAAGAATAAGAGCTCAAAACAATACCAACACTCTGACCATAGAATAACAAATGGGCCTCAACATGGTTAAAAAAGACAAGAACCTAAAGCAGGCGCGGTTGCCTCAGGAAGGTTGATTGTGCCTGCACAGGGCACTGTGTTCAGAGAAATGTAAGGTAATGGCAGGAGGTTATGGTGGATGAATGGCTACATCTACAGTGGGGAGCGATGGACCAAACCACAAGACCAAATCTGTTGTAGTCGAGTTGATTCAGATTCGTGGCAACCCTGTGCGTTTCAAAGTAGAACTACTCCGTAGAGTTTCCTTGGCTGTAATTTTTATGGAAGCAGTTTGCCAGCACTTTCTTCTGCGGTGCTGCTGGGTGGGTTTGAATTGCCAATCTTTAGGTTAGTAGTCAAGTGCAAACTGTTGGTACCACCCAGGGACCTTGAGTGGTAGACAGGGGAAGGTAGCTTAAAGCATAGCCCGAAGGAATCTGAGAGGAGGCAGTCCTGCGGATGGCCCAAACAGCTCTTATCATTCCCCATTCCTTCCCCCTATTAGTATCTTTGGGATTATGAACAAAACATTGCACCTCCCCCTCTGAAGCGTAATGGTTTGTCTAAATAAGTGACAGAGCTAAAGAGATACAATTCCTGGCTAATAATTCCAGGCTGAAGCCCTCATGTCTAACAATCCCCCTCTTTGGTGATCAAGTGGGAAAACTTGCATTATACTCTGGGCAGTGAAATATACAATGCCTGGAATATAAAGGAGGGTGGGGGAAGATCCTCGGGGTTCTTTATCCATAGTGCAAAGAGAGGGGGCACCCATGGAAGTTTTCCATCCTTCACCAACAGCTTTGGAGCCAGGGAGGGCCACTTGTGATGGAACTTTTCCTGTTGTACACTATCTGTTGTCTATGAGTAATTAAAATGGCTTTCGTTATTGCCAACACCTTGTATGTGTCTCATGTGTACAAGTTGATCAGGATAAATGGATATAACACCCACGGAGTGGTTAGTACCACTGTGTATAATTCTCATCCCAGTACTCTGGTGGGTATTTGGGATCTGTCAGCAACCTGTGTGTGCAGCACAGAACCACAGGAGTCCCCCGGTGGTGAAAAGCGTTGACACATTTGGCTGCTAATTAAAAGGTTGGCAGTTCAAGCCCACCCCAAGACCACCCCGGAGAAAAAAGAACTGGTGATCTACTTCTAAAAAATCAACGCCTGAAAGCCCTATTGTGGTGCAGTGATTATTTAATATGGCCTTCTTGGCCTTTGTTAACTCCCATCAAATGACTGGGTGGGACTATGCAAATGAGTTGTATGGAACTGTGACAAGAGGATTGGTCAGTTTTGCTATCCCACTAGGCTTAAAGGGAGACATGGGGGGAGAGAGAGAGAAAGGAGCTGCAAGTACCATAGAAGACAGCGAGAGATGGTGGCACAGCAGTAGCAGCGAGAGTGACACTGGCAGAGGAACCAGGAAACCAGCAGGGCCCAGCAGCAGAGGCTGAGAAGAAGTCGTCCTGATTGAGGAACTGCACCCTGAGTTGTTCCAGTTACTTCCAAGTTGATCCCAGTCCCAAATTGTACCCTGTCACTTCCCTAATAAACCCCATAATCGTGGGTATTGTCTGTGAGTTCTGTGCGGCCATTGCAACAAATTATCAAACCCAGCAGAGGAGTAGAGAATGCCGTGGAAGGGACGGCTGGTGTCAGAATTGGGGAAAAAGTTGGTGAGAGGGGGCCTGTCTGACCTCAGCCTCATAGTTATCACCCTTGGGCTGTTGATGCTGATATATTCTCCTCCCCCCTTGTGAAGTTACACAAGGAGGTCAGATGCCTCTGCCACATCATTTTTACACCTGTGGAGCACAGTTCTACTTGTACACACCTGGGATAGCCATAGCAACTGGTAAGGAATCATAACCAGTTAGCAGCAGAGCCAGGACTAGAACCAAGGTAGTCAGATTTCCACAGAAAGGGTCAGATAATAATTTTCCATCCACGGTGTTCTTAGCCGTCTACCAGGCTGCCTCCAGCTAGGAGCTTTGGCAAGTTTCTTTGCCACTTGGTTCTGTTTCCTCATCTGTAAATTTGCGGGGTTGGACTAGATGAATTCGCATGTGCTTTCCAGAATTACTAGTCTGTGAACATGTTTCTACAAGTCTATAAAGTACAACTTGGTTATCAAAAGCTTTTGCAGTTATAATTCCATTTGACTCTCACGACTACTGTGTAAATCAGGCGTTCTCATCCCCATTTTACAGATGAGCAAACGATATCTCTGAGAGATCAAGCAAGTTGGCCAAAGTCACAAGGTTAGCTTGTGATGGAATTGTGCCCAAACCCCAGACCTCATAAGAAGCCGTCTGAGGAGTTTAGTGACAAAAGTAAAAAGTGCAACTAAATAAGAAACAGGAGAGGGAAAAAAGGAAACATGGCACAGCTGTGACCAGATAGAAGGCTAATGGCCAGGAGCATTTGCGCAAATTGCCAAGGATAGGCAAAGGCTTTTTAAGAGCGAAGAAGATACAGGCCCACTGCCTGGGCAAATGGTGCAAAATTAACTGAAGACAGAGAAACGGCAGGGCTACTATTTTCTCACTTTGTTTCTGCCTTTGAAGGAGAGTACCTAAAATGGAAAGTGTGGAACAAACATAGGAAAGCTTCCAGATCAAAATACTGGAGGAAATAATAAATGCATTTATTAAGCTAACCGGGTTCAAGTCCCCAGGCTCAGAGGAACTGCCTTAAGCTTCTGAAAAAAATCTATATTTTGATGAAAAGGCCATCATCAGTAATTTCTACAGTTATAGAAACAGAAAAGATGTTAGAAACCTGGAGATGGACAAATGTCCCAACCTTCAAAGCCACAGTTTCCAGAAACTGCAGATGAATTATTTTGATATCACTCTATAGCAAAGTTCCATAAAATTAGGTTGATTAAATAGATGATACATAGAACTTAGAAAAGGAAGTACTGGCCAAAGGAAACTCTTACAGGTTGGCCAACCAGCCTCCTTTCCGTGTTTGATGAGATTATTAGAGTACCAACTTAAAAAATGCTGGCAATTTAGCCCATAATATCTTTGTAGAGCCAGCTACATATGAAAAACCAAACTCGTTGCTGCCGCTGAATTCACTCTGGCTTATAGCAACCCTATAAGACAGAGTAGAACTGCCACACAGGGTTTCCAAGGAGTGGCTGGTGAATCCGAACTGCCAACCTTTTGGTTAGCAGCTGGGCTCTTAAGCACTACACGACCAAGGCTCCATAGCACAGCTAATGGGTTTAGAATCATTTGAATATTTCAAAGACAATTGATGAATACTGGTTAATCAAATTTGCAGATGTCTCAAAATTGAGGAGAGCCAATAAGTCAAAGAGCAGATAAAGATTTTAAAAATCTTGAAATGTTGAAGACTATAGGCTTCAGCATTAACAGAGATCAATGAAAAGATACATTTCAGGTTCTAGAAAACAGAGACATGCTGGTTGCCTTGAGAAAACTGAAAACTGTTTGTATGGTGAGAACTGCATGATCTTCAGCCCTAAGTTCTTTGATTACATAAAGGATAGTTGCATATACACAGAATACGCATGGAAGAGTACTGTTCCTGAAAGCTACAGGTTCCACCTTATATTATTGTTGTTAGGTGGCCTCAAGTCAATTTTTGACTCTTAGTTACCCCATGTTACAAAGAAGGACTTGCCTCGTAGGGGCAAACCCACCAGCAACTGCCTAGGAAAAGAGACCTGACAATCTACTCCCATAAGGATTACAACCTAGGAAACCTTATGGTGCAGTTCTAAGTATCATTCTTTAAAAATGGGTAACCCACTGCGGTCGAGTCAATTCCGACTCATAACAACTCTATAGGACAGAGTAGAACTGCTCCATGGAGTTTCTAAGGACTGCCTGGCAGATTTGAACTGCCGACATCTTGGTTAGCAGCCGTAGCACTTAACCACTACGCCACCAGGGTTTCCTTAAAAAAGGGTATCATTCTTTAAAGGAGCCCTGGTGGTGTAGTGGTTAAAGCAATTGACTGCTAACTGAATGGGGGGCGGTTTAAACCCACCAGCATTCCACACGAGAAAGATGTGGCAGTCTGCTTCCGTAAAGAGGTACAGCCTTGGAAACTCTGTGGAGCATTTCTACTCTGTCCTGTAAGGTCACTGTGAGTCGGAATTGGCTCAAAGGCACACGACAATCTTTATGGGTGCAGATTGCCAGCTCTTTATCCCAAAGACCCTTTGAGTGGGTTTGAATCGCCAGCCTCTCAGTGAGCAGCTGAACGCTTAACCATTCCACAACCAGGGCTTCCCCACCTTACATTACTCGTTGCTATTGAGTCAATTCCGACTCATAGCGACCTTATAGGACAGAGTAGAACTGCCTCACAGGGTTTCCAAGATTTTAATTTTTACAGAAGCATGCTGCCACATCGTTCTCCCACAGAGGAGCTGGTGGACTCAAACCATTGACTTTTCAGTTAGTAGCCAAGTTCTTAACCATGTGCCACCAGGGCTCCTTTCACCTTATATTTAAAAAAAAAAAAAAATTGTTGTCAAGTTGACTCCAACTCATAGCGGCCCTATAGGACAGAATAGAACTGCCCCTTATGGTTTCCCAGGAGCACCTGGTGGATTTGAACTGCTAACCTTTTGGTTAGCAGCCAGAGCCCTTAACCGCTACACTACCAGGGTTTCCACCTTATATTAAGGACTGATTAAATCAGACACTGCACCTCCCAACACAGAGGACCATGTGGTTTTTGATGATGCAATAGAAGGAGGAACCTTGTGATGGTAGAATGGGGCTTTGTTATAGGAGTATTTTATGTTGGTCTGTGGTCTTTGTTAGACAAAAAGAAAAAAAAAACTTCATCGTTAACATGATTTTTGTCAGGAAAATAAAGAAATAAGCAAACCGAAGGCAGAGTGAAGGTTCCTCGACTTTTCCCCTTCTCTGGGGTGTGGTATTATAGCCAGAACTGGTAAAAGCCTAGACTGCCAGAAGCCTCGATGTCAATCAGAAGGTTTGTTCCCTCCTCCAAACTCCCTTAACGTTTCTCATTGGCACTCAGGCCCTCAAGACTTTGAGTTGTCTTTCTTTTGACTTCTACTGGCTCTTTTTCTGAGACATTCAATGCAAATGGGAGTTCCCAACTACAGCACTCAAAGTCCTCCTAAACATTTTCGCTGCTGGTACATATTAAGAGCCCAACCCTAGGGCCTGGATTAGATTCCTGGCCAATGTGCCTCAAGCACAGCCTCCACCCATCTGTCAGTGGAGGCTTTTGTGTTGTTTTGATACTGAATAGGTTTCAGTGGAGCTTCCAGACTAAGATGGACTAGGAAGAAAGACCTGGCAATCTACTTCAGAAAATCACTCAGTGAAAACCCTGTGATCACAGAGGTATGATTTGCAACTAGTCATGGGGATGGCACAGGAAGAGGCGATGTTTTGTTGCATTGTACACGGGGTCACCGTAAGTCAGAAAGTGACCCAAGGGCGGCCAGCAACAACTCTAACAGGCACATTTGTGGGAAGAAAGGATAGCCAGTGACACAGAGTGTCAAAGTTTTGTGTTGTATATGGCAGAAAAGATGCAAGGTGGTCCTACAGGTTTCCAAGAAGAAAGCAAGTGTTTGGGGTGAGATACATTTTCCAATCCAAAAAAGGACGCAATTGCTATTATAGACTGAAATAAAATATCTACAGTAGCAACTGCGTCCTTTTTTTTTTCCCCAACTGAAAAATTTAGCCAAAAGATCCCCAGGAAAAATATGCAGTTAGGGAAACCCATATTTATGTATGAATATGGTTTTATCTTCATGTGGAATAAACTAAAACGTGTTTACACAATCCATTTCCAAGGCTTTTCTCTGTATGATTGTTTCAGATGCCTTGAGGTCTGTTGGCGTGGCTCCTGAGAACTGAAGGACAGCAAATTTCCAGTAATATATAAACACACACAGATGCACCCACACGCATATATACATGCCACACATATTCTGCTTGTAGCCATCTGCAGATCTGATTTACTTTAATGTATCTTACAACAATATAATTACAAAGATCCAAATTTTTGGATATAATTACCAACACTGCCCAAAACATAACCAAATTAAATCAGTGTGTAGTTAAAAAGTAGGAGCTATTGGGAAAGCTAGAATAATGTGTGTTGGAGAAAAGACCAATTTTTTCCAATTCAACAAAGACTTCCCCAGGACCTGTGTTCGAGGTGATTCCAGCCTCTGCAGAGCTTTTAAAGAAGATGACGATGAAGTCAGTGCCCTAGGAGATAGGAAAAAGTACTAAAGCAGGTAAACCTCTGATTTCCACCATGACTGATAACAGGTGTACCTTTGAAGTGACTCCTGGTGCTTGGCTAGACACTCGACACACAATATCTCATTTAATTCTCCCTGCAGCCCTGCAAAAGTGTCTGAGAAACAGTCACTGTTATCCCGATTTTATAGGTGAGTAGACTGAGACTCAGTGAGGCTAGGTAATGTGTCTGAGCCACACAATCCAAGTGGCCTAATCCCGATTATCCTTCCATGTACCTGCCTTCAGAGACTATGCACTCTTTTAAACCAAGTGAGCCTCCAATAAAAAAGGGATAAAAATAGCTACAATGGAAAGTAAATTAGGAAAGTGCCATGTAGGAAGTAGAAACAAAGACCTAAAAAGGGTGGTAGCGGTTGTGTACCACTGATTCTATTTCTACTCATAATGACCCTATGTGACAGAGTAGAACTGCCCTGTAGGGTTTTCTAGGCTGTAATATTTATGTAATCTTTATGTCCCCCACGTGTCTCTCAGTTTGTCAAACTGTGGAGGCTTGCATGTTGCTGTGATACTGGAACCTATGTTACCAGTATTCAGATAACAGCAGGGTCACCCATGGAGGACAGGTTTCAGCTGAGCTTCTAGACTAAGACAGACTAGGAAGAAGGACCTGACAGTCTACTTCTGAAAAGCATTAGCCAGTGAAAACCTTATGAGTAGCAGCAGAACATTGTCTGATATAGTGCTGGAAGATGGGCTCCCCAGGTTGGAAGGCACTCAAAGATGACTGGGGAAGAGCTGCCTCCTCAAAGTACAGTCAACCTTAATGACGGATGGAGTAAAGCTTTCGGGACCTTCAACTGATGATGTGCCACGACTCAAAATGAGAAGAAACAGCTGCAAACATCCATTAATAATCGGAATCTGGAATGTAGCAAGTATGAATCTAGGAAAATTGGAAACTGTCAAAAATGAAATGAAACGCATAAACATCAATATCCTAGGCATTAGTGAGCTGCAATGGACTGGAACTGGCCATTTTGAATTGGACAATCATATAATCTACCATGCTGGGAATGACAACTCGAAAAGGAATGGTGTTGCATTCATCGTCAAAAAGAACGTTTCAGGATCTATCCTGAAGTACAACGCTGTCAGTGATAGGATAATATCCATATACCTACAAGGAAGGCCAGTTAATACTACTATTATTCAAGTTACGCACCAACCACTAGGGCCAAAGATGAAGAAATAGAAGATTTTTATCAGCTGCTGCAGTCTGAAATTGATTGAACATGCAATCAAGATGCAGTGATAATTACTGGCGATTGGAATGTGAAAGTTGGAAACAAAGAAGAAGGATCAGTACTTGGAGAATATGGCCTTGGTGATAGAAACAATGCCGGAGATCGAATGATAGAATTTTGCAACACCAATGACTTCTTCACTGCAAATACCTTCTCTCACCAACATAAACGGCGACTATACCCATGGACCTCGCCAGATGGAACACACAGAAATCAAATTGACTACATCTGTGGAAAGAGACGATGGAAAAGCTCAATATCATCAGTCAGAACAAGGCCAGGGGCTGACTGTGGAACAGACCATCAATTGCTCAAATGCAAGTTCAAGGTGAAACTGAAGAAAATCAGAGCAAGTCCATGAGAGCCAAAATATCACCTTGAGTATATCCCACCTGAATTTAGAGACCATCTCAAGAACAGATTTGACGCATTGAGCTCTAGTGACCAAAGACCAGGCGAGTTGTGGAATTACATCAAGGACATCATCCATGAAGAAAGCAAGAGGTCACTGAAAAGACGGGAAAGAAAGAAAAGACCAAGATGGATGTCAGAGGAGACTCTGAAACTTGCTATCGAAGATCGAGCAGCTAAAGCAAAAAGAAGAATTGATGAAGTAAATAAACTGAACAGAAGATTTCAAAGTGCGTCTTGAGAAGACAAAGTATTATAATGACATGTGCAAAGAGCTGGAGATGGAAAACCAAAAGGGAAGAACACGCTCAGCGTTTCTCAAGCTGAAAGAAGTAAAGAAAAATTCAAGCCTCAAGTTGCAATACTGAAGGATTCCATGGGGAAAATATTAAACGACACAGGAAGCATCAAAAGAAGATGGAAGGAATACACAGAGTCGTTATACCAAAAAGAATTAGTCGATGTTCAACCATTTCAAGAGGTGGCATATGATTGGAAATCGATGGTGCTGAAGGAAGAAGTCCAAGCTGCTCTGAAGGCATTGGCAAAAAACAAGGCACCAGAAATTGATGGAATATCAACTGAGATGTTTCAACAAACAGATGCAGTGCTGGAGGTGCTCACTCGTCTATGCCAAGAAATATGGAAGACAGCTTCCTGGCCAACTGACTAGAAGAGATCCATATTTATGCCTAGTCCCAAGAAAGGTGATCCAACCGAATGTGGAAATTATAGAACAATATCATTAATATCACACGCCAGCAAAATTCTGCTGAAGATCATTCAAAAACGGCTGTAGCAATATATCAACAGGGAACTGCCAGAAATTCAGGCCGGTTTCAGAAGAGGCCATGGAACCAGGGATATCATTGCTGATGTCAAGTGGATCCTGGCTGAAAGCAGAGAACACCAGAAGGGTGTCTACCTGTGTTTTATTGACTATGCAAAGACATTTGACTGTGTGGATCATAACAAACTATGGACAACATTGCAAAGAATGGGAATTCCAGAACACTTAATTGTGCTCATGAGGAAACTTTACACAGATCAAGAGAAAGTTGTTGGGACAGAACAAGGGGACACTGATTGGTTTAAAGTCAGGAAAGGTGTGTGTCAGGGTTGTGTCCTTTCACCATACCTATTCAATCTGTATTCTGAGCAAATAATCTGAGAAGCTGGACCATATGAAGAAGAACAGGGCATCAGGATTGGAGGAAGACTCATTAACAACCTGCATTATGTGGATAACACAACCTTGCTTGCTGAAAGTGAAGAGGACTTGAAGCACTTACTAATGAAGATCAAAGACCACAGTCTTCAGTATGGATTGCACCTCAACATAAAGAAAATAAAAATCCTCACAACTGGACCAATGAGCAACATCATGATAAACGGAGAAAAGATTGAAGTTGTCAAGGATTTCATTTGACTTGGATCCACAATCAACAGCCATGGAAGCAGCACTCAAGAAATCAAAAGACGCATTGCATTGGGTAAATCTGCTGCAAAGGACCTCTTCAAAGTGTTGAAGAGCAAAGATGTCACATTGAAAACTAAGGTGCGCCTGACCCAAGCCGTGGTATTTTCAATTGCATCATATGCGTGTGAAAGCTGGTCAATGAATAAGGAAGACTGAAGAAGAATTGACCCCTTCGAATTGTGGTGTTGGCAAAAAAAATTGAATATACTATGGACTGCCAAAAGAACGAACAAATCTGTCTTAGAAGAAGTACAGCCAGAATGCTCCTTAGAAGCAAGGATGGCGACACTGTATCTTATCTACTTTGGACATGTTGTCAGGAGGGATCAGTCCCTGGAGAATGACATCATGCTTGGCACAGTACAGGGTCAGCGGAAAAGAGGAAGACCCTCAATGAGGTGGATTGACACAGTAGCTGCAACAGTGAGCTCAAGCATAACAACGATTGTGAAGATGGCGCAGGACCGGGCAGTGTTTTGTTCTGTTGTGCATCGGATCGCTATGAGTCGGAACCAACTCGATGGCACCTACCAACAACAACAACAATCTTTATGAGAGCAGATCATCAGGCCTTTCCCCTATGGACCTACTGGGTGGGCTCAAACCTTCAACCTTTAGATTAGCAGCCAAGCACTTAACTGTCGTACCATCAGAGCTTCATACTCTAACTTTAGGCAGATTAAAAATGAGTATCATTCTTTAAAGGGGCCCTGGTGGCATACTGGTTAAGGCAATTGGCTGCTAACCAAAAAGTTGGCAGTTCGAACCCACTAGCTGCTCCATGGGAGAAAGATGTGGTAGTCTGCTCTCGTAAAGATGTATAGCCTTGGAAACCCTATAGAGCAGTTCTATTCTGTCCTATGGAGTTACTAGGAGTCAGAATTGACTCGATGACAATGGTTTGGTGGGTTTTGGGGTCATAGTTTAAGCTGATAGTATATTATCCTAAGACAGGTTGTAAAGCCTCTTCATCTTCACACATAACCATAGAAAGAAAATGAACTAGAATTGCAGCGAGTGTTTTAAGTTCCTATCACATACCTTATAACTTAAGAGTGGTTTGAGCACTGCGTGGGTAATTGAAAAAAGGTGGGATCTCAACAGGGGATTTTAATTCAACTTTTCCTGTAAAGTCATGCTACTTGTGAGCAGATCAGAATAAAGAGCCTCTTAGGGCTCTGAGTTTTTGAATATACCCCATAGTGAAGCCTTGCAAGTAAAGAAAAAAGAAAAGATACTAGCCTACCATTTTTATTTTACCACATGCTATAGGGTTGCTGTGAGTCGTAATTGACTCCATGGCAATGGGTTTGGTTTCGGTGGGTTGTTTTTTTTTTTTTTTTTTTGTATACAACCAGGAAATAAAACATAATTCATACTTTTTAATCATGAATAAAGACATCCCTGTTCTTTTTGCTATTCCAAGCTGAACAAGGAGCTGTTTATAGCAATTAGGCTGGGGGCATTGTCCCGGTTTGTTTTTCAAGGTTTTATGAGATTATGTGCATACTCATGAATACACACACAAGCAGATTCTAAACTTTTCTCTTGCTCTTTAAATACCACTTGCAGTCGAGTCAATTCTGACTCATGGCTACCCCAGGTGTAACAGAATAGAACTGTACTCCATAGGGTTTTCAATGGCTGATTTGTTAGAGGTAAGTTGCCAGGCCCTTCTTCTGAGGAGCCTCTGGGTGGGCTGGAATCTCTAACCTTTCAGTTAGTAGCCAAGCATGTTAATCGTTTACACCACCCAGGGACTCCCGCTTGGTCTTTAGAAGTAAATAAAATTTAGGTTAAAGCTCCTATATCTGCTATTATGTCTTTTTTTTTTTTTTAATGAACACAAGAGAAATGTTATCAGTTATTCTAAATGAAACCTGCAAGATTGCAAAGAAGGTGGTCTAGATTGAAAGGATAATGTTAGCAATGATTTCTGGGAGAGAGAAAGGGGAGCGTGAGCTTTGGCAGACAGGAACAGAAAAGATTTAAACCAGTTCGTTCAAGGGAATGTGCACTCATCACATTATACTAGGACTCACACAAAAATATTGATTTGGGAAAAGATGCTAGATGACAAGATACTAGATTCAGTTGAAGTGGGGCTCCTGTGGGCTCTCAAGCCTCCAGGCATTGGAATAGGCTTACAGTGCTATAGAATATCTTACTAAGATCTGTATCTCACTCAATGAGGGATATCATTGCTGATGTCAGCTGAATCCTGGCCGAAAGCAGAGAATACGAGAAACATGTTTATGGGTATTTTATTGACTACGCAAAGGCATTCAACTAGGCGGATCATAACAAATCACAGATAACATTGCAAAGAACTGGGAATTCCAGAATACTTAATTGTGCTCATGAAGAAGTTGTACACAGACCAAGAGGCAGTCATTCGAACAGAACAAGGGGATACTGGGTGGTTTAAAGTCAAGAAAGGTGAGCATCAGGGTTGTATCCTTTCATCATACTTATTCAGTATGTATGCTGAGCAAATAATTCAAGAAACTGGACTATATGAAGAAAAACATGGCATCAGCGTTGAAGGAAGACTCATTAACAACCTGCATTATGCAGATGACACAACCTTGCTTACTGAAAGTAAAGAGAACTTGAAGCACTTACAGAACAAGATCAAAGACTGCAGCTTTCAGTACGGATTACACCTCAATATAAAGAAAACAAAAATCCTTACAACTGGACCAATAAACAACATCATGATAAATGGAGAAAATGTTGAAGTTGTGAAGGATTTCATTCTACCTGGGTTCACATTCAATGCCCAGGGAAGCAGCAGTCAAGAAATCAAAGGATACATTAAACTGGGCAAATCTGCTTGCAAAAGACCTCTTCTAAGTGTTAAAAAGCAAAGACATCACTTTGAGGACTAAGGTGTGCCTGACCCAAGCCATGGTATTTTTTTATTATTATTATTGTGCTTTAAGTGAGAGTTTACAGTTCAAGTTAGTTTTTCAGACAAAAATTCATACACACCTTGTTATGTGACCCTAGTTGCTCTCCCTATAATGTAACAGCACACTCCTCCTTTCCACCCTGGATTTCCTGTGTCTATTCAACCAGCTCCTGTCCCTTTTTGCCTCCTCATCTTGCCTTCAGACAGGGGTTGCCCATTTAGTCTCATGTTTTATCTACTTTAGCTAAGAAGCACTCTCTTCATGAGTATCATTTTATGTCTTATAGTCCAGTCTAACCTTTGTCTGAAGAGTTTCAAGCCATGGTGTTTTCAATCGCCTTATATACATGTGAAAGCTGGACAATGAATAAGGAAGACTGAAGAAGAATCGATGCCTTTGAATTATGGTGTTGGTGAAGAATATTGAATAGGCCCTGGAAGGCCAAAAGAATGAGCAAATCTGTCTTGGAAAAAGTATAGCCAGAATGCTCCTTAGAATCAGTAATGGCCAGACTTCATCTCACATACTTTGGACATGTTATCAGGAAGGATCAGTCCTTGGAGAAGGACATCATGGTTGGGTCAGCAAAAAAGAGGAAGACCTCAACAAGATGGATTGACACAGTGGCTGCAACAATGGGTTCAAGCATAACAACCACTGCGAGGATGGCACAGGGCCAGGCAGTGTTTCATTCTGTTGTACATAGTGTTGCTATGAGTCGGAACTGACTCGATAGCTAACAACAGCAATAACAACATCTCAGTCAAAAGTGAAAAGTTAAAGTACAATAAATCCTTACTTCCACTCGAAAAGATATAATAACCAGTCACTATTTTTTATTAGGTTAATAATGAAGTGCATGACAAAGGAATAAACTGTGCCTGAAGCCCACCTTGCCTTCCTCTCTATCAGAATGGACATGAACCAGTCAATAAATCATTTGTTGTCTCTCCTTAGATGGGAGATAACCAGTCAAGTTACCTCTGCTAGGAATGTCTTTTTGTAGCAGCCCAGGATTTTCTGAAGCACTTCAACACTCCCTGGTATACGCAAGCCTTCCTTCCCATCTCTGGGAATACGAGAGCTACTTAGGTGCCTTACCCCATGCCCTCAGACTCAGACAATGCTCTATTCTGAACTGGACCTTGACAGAGAACAGCTGAGAGGGAGCAGAGTCATTATACCCCTTCTTCACCCATTAGGGCCAGCCATGAGAAGAGGGCTAAGTCCCTCCCTCTCCCAGCAGGAAGCACTGAAAGAGAGTCTTTGCTCTTTGTCTGTACTCTCTTACCTCCACTCCCCACAGGAGGACAGGTGAATCTGATTGTTCAGGTGTGACATTTATTAGGACGTATTTCTTCTGGAAGATTTATTAAAAGTTAAAGGCAGGGTCTGAGGTATTCCTCCTTCCTCTTTTGCTTTCTCTGAACACCTGGGAAGAACCTCCCTTTTTTCTAACTTCTAGTCTTGTTTTTAGGTGGGTATGGTTGTATCTGTCCTTTGGTGTTTTTAATTCACGGATGATGCAACAGTAAGCCATACTCTGGCCTCAGGCCTAAGCTTTATTTCCTAACACAGTTTCATTTTTAAGGGCAAGCCCTGCTTGTTTAAATTAACAAAGAGGAACCTGAATTTCCATTTGTCTTGTTGTTAGGTGCCTTCCAGTCGGCACTAATTCATACGAACCATGTATAATGGGATACAACATTGCTTGGTCCTGTGCCATCCTCACAATAGTAGCTATGTTAGAGGCCATTGTTATAGCCACTATGTTAAGGGTCTTCCTCTTTTTTGCCGACCCTCTACTTTACCAAGCATGATATCCTTCTCCAGGGATTGGTCCTTCCTGATAACATGTCCAAAGTAAATGAGACAGTCTCACTATCCTCACTTCTAAGGAGCATTCTGGCTATACCTCCTCCAAGACAGATTTTTTTGTTCTTCTGGCATTTCATGGGAGTCAATATTCTTCATCAACACCATTTGACTAGAGATATGTTTTAAGTGCCCCACTAGCCATATACCCAGAGAAAAGGAGGGTCAGTAGCTTCCTCGCCCTAAAGAGGCAAATGGCTGACTCTGATCCTCGGTATTTAGCCATCTGAAGAAACCTGTGTCTCAAGGAGAGAGGAGGAGAGTCAACAAAAATGATTCTAGGTGAGTTGAGAAAGCCAATAAAAATTTTTATGTTGAGAAAACATAAAGCATAATTTAATTGCAATGTCCTGATAGGAAAGATTTTTTTCACACGTTCTTTCTGTTCACCTGGCCTTTTACTATAAGACATAGAAAATGGCATATTAAGAGAGGCAGTAATTACAGATACAGAAAAAAAACACAGATGAACTATGATAATAATGTATCTTGAGCTGGATGGGTGTACTTGCATAAGACTTGATTTGCTCTTCATGACATGGGGACCACTTCAGACATTGCTAAAAATGAAAGAGTTACAGGCTACCAGTGACAAGGACATTGATTAGACTTTCTCAACCCATCTTTTCAACCACACATGCAGTAGATTCGATCTGGATTGGGTTGTACAAGAACAAACGTTTGCTTCTACAATGGTTATTAACAAAGAGTAAGTAGGGTAGTGGAGACTTGGAAAGTGAGCTAGATAGCCAGATATGATTTTTAGGAATAATAACTCTGACAACAGCATAAAAAATAGCCTGGAATGGGAAAGAATCTCGAGGCAGGGAGGTCAGGTTATTACAGGTGATGAGAGACTAAATTCAGGAAGCGACCATGGAAGTGAAGCGGGATGGCCAGATTTGAGATTCATTTTAAAGTAGAATTTCTAGGATTTGGCAACAAAATGGACTGGGCTAGAAACTGAAAGATATGTTTGAAGATTTTTCTAAGATTTCTACCTTAGGAGACTATGTATGTAGATGGGCATATGTCAAGATTTTCCTTTAATTCCCTTTATATTTATATACCACTTTCTCCCAGGGCCCTGAAAAATTTCAAAGATATTGGACCTAATATCAACTTAATGGTAAGAAGAGAATAAATCACTTAACTTTTCAGATCCTTACAATTCCTAGTCCACGAATAAATTACCTGCAATAGTTGAAAGGGTGATTTAATAAATTGTGTCCTGGGACTGAGAGAAGTAATTCAGTACAGGCTAATGACCCTATTGTTTAACTCAATCACTGATTATCTCATCAGCCTTCACAACATCTCTTATAGGTCTCCACTCCCCTAAGAGAAAGATAATACAGGTTGGCTCATCCAACTCCATTTTACCCCAACCATCTTCATTCCAGCCCCCTTGAAAAAGATTTTACAGCATCCTAGAGGCAAGAAAGCTAAAGACCTTATGTCATTTCCTTGATTTCCTCACAGCTCTAGTTTCATCAAAAACCTAGCTTCCAGCAAATAGTCCTAACCATCCACGATTTGGAAGGCAGAGGTGAATAGCAGAATATCGAGGCCATTCCACCATCTCTGCTACTTCATGACTGTGGTGGCATTTGGTTTGATTTGGTTTGGTTTTCTGCAGCAATTGCTACATAGGTCCCAATGTCTTTGTAGGTGTTGAGAGGTAGAAAGTGGAGAGGCAGTACCATCTGTTTTGGTGTTGCACATTACAGCATGGTGGAGGGGTCCTAGAGCCACGAGTTTTTGTTTGTTTTTTGATTTCCTATCTTCCTTATTATCCTAAAGACATAGCTACCTAGGTAGGCCAGTTCAGTCATGATTCATAAAAACTCAGCCTAGAATCTGCTCCTACCTTTCAGTTCCCTGAATTAAGTCCCTTTCTGCTTAAACTAGGTACACTGGATTGTCACGTACAAAGTGTGACCTGTGTCCTAACTAAAGGATGTAACGATGCTGGAAAATGCATCAATGATTTTAGGTCAAAGAAAACAAACAAAAATTCTATTTATTTCTTTTAGCAATACAGTATGTGGATCCTTGTTGTTGCTGCTGATTGCCATCGGGTTGATTTCAACTCATGGTGGCCCCATGTGTGCAGAGTAGAACTTCTCCATAGGATTTCCAAAGATGTTGTCTTACAAGTATGAATAAACCAAAGCATAGTGAAATTAGGTGGTGGGCCTAATTGGAATTAGGCCACAAATGTCCAAAAATTGTCTATTCCATTTATAAATTGCTATATATGTAGCAAGAACTATAACCTTACTGTAGTATTGAGCTAGATGTTTTCCCCTAACTATGTGAAATGGGTGGGGGGGGAAGTAGACAGACAGGAGGATGAATGGGTGGTACAAGCTGGAATTTATAAATATGGGTGTAGCTATTTTATGCTTCTTTGGCCAAGTAAACTTTTTTGGCAGTCTTATGATTTTGGAAATCTCCTTTCAAGAAAAGCTTATATAATATAAAACTTAAGGGAGAAATTGTCACTAAAATTCAGTCCTCCACCCTACAGAATTTGTATGCAAATGTTTATAATTAATGTGAGTGATGTGTAAGGCTAAATCTCATAACAATATTGCTAATATTCTCAATAGTTCAGAGTTGGTTTTATTAAAAAAAAAAAAAGCCATAATACTCATCAAGTCTAGACCTTTTCTACTGCAAATGGATAAACCAAGTCGCAGAGAGGTTAAGTGACATATTTAAAGTCAAGTAAAGTGGTTTGATTATTTGAAGTACAAATAAATAACCCTTATGTAAGAAATAAATCTTATTCTTGGCGTCTTCCAAAAGCATATTTAAAGAGCCAGTTGTATATTAAACTCTGATAGATATGCACAGGAATATTTGGGCAAAGTCCTGCTTACCTAGTGTTGATAGCACAGACTCGGACGAACAAAGAACATCATGTAGAGAGTAAACCTGAGCCTTCAAAGCCTAGGTCAAATGCCATCCCTGCCATAATGCTTTTTCTAACTCTTGAGTATGCCTCCTGCCTCTGAACTCCCAGAACACTTCATTTATTTCTCTGTTAGGACATTTGTCACTACAAGGTGTGGAATCACCTTGTAAAAACAATTTGTCCTTTTTTCTCTGTTCTTTCTAGCCATACTAACACTTGAGGCAAATGAGTGGGGGCTCACCAGACCAAGAGGGACAATCTAGGGGCCCAATGCTGACTAAGCCTCGTGAGGAATGACGTAATCTATCATGGCCACCTGGTGAGCCCAATAAGAGTCCTGAGCCTTAAGGCTCACATGGAGCTTCCTGGTTGGTGACCATGCATGGCAAAGGGTAGTGCGTCCCTCTGTGGGAAGTGGAAGCTTTGCGCTGTGACTCCTCCCAGACCTCACTCTATGAGACTTTTCATTTGTATCCTTTTTTTTTTTTTTTTTTGTAGTAAAACTGGTAGTCGTAAGTGTAGTACAGCCTCCATGATATTCTGTGAATTGTTCCAGTGAATTAACAAACCCACAGGGGCAGTGAAAGCCAGCAGGGGCTAGCATCTGCCTACTTGGCAGTCTAAAGGAAGGGGTCCTTCCAACATATGAGCTTTGACTCAGCTGCGTGGTAACTTGTGATCTCTGACCCTGCTCCGAGTGGCTACGGTCAGAGAGAGAGAGTGTGCTGTGTGAGTGGATGATGGTGAGGATAGAGAAGCAGGAATGTGAGGATTTGGTCCACTTCTATACTTTGCAATTGGATTCATGTTGATGCTTAGAATGCAGTTAATGAAGGTGGGATTTTCCCATTGTGCCCTTTGTTTAGTAGTCACCTGTTTAACAAGCCTTTATGGAGTACTAGTGGAAACTCTGGTGGCGTTGTGGTTAAGAGCTATGGCTGCTAGCCAAAAGGTCAGCAGTTCAAATCCACTAGACACTCCTTGGAAACTCTATAGGGCAGTTCTACCCTGTCCTAAGGGGTCACTGAGTCAGAATTAACTCCATAGCAATGGGTTTGGTTTGGTTTATGGAGCACTAAGTGCCAAGCATTGTTCTAAGTGCTTTCCTCAAAATAACCCTGTGTGATAGGTACTATGCTTATGCCTATTTTACAAATGAGGACCTGAGAAACAGAGAGAGTGGATAACTTAGCCAAGGTAGAAAGGGTTTCAACCCAAGGCAATCTGGGCTCAGAGTCCATGCTCTAACCTCTGTGCTGCACTGTCTCTCATTAACTACGTTAAAGCTATGTGCATATACACTCAACCTTCTCTTCTACACTGTAAGCTTCTAGAGAATGGAGTTCAGTCTGATTCATGTCTGTATTTCTTATACATTTAAAATAGTGCCCGAGTTCAAATTATGAACTAAATAAGTGAAGAAACAAGTGGATAAGGCCTAAGGGCATCTAGGAATAGAGAGCAGGAATACATCCATGGTCAACACAAGTTGGTAGTGATGGGGCTAGAGAGAGGTCCCCTCTCTTCGCTCAATTCATTCTCGAGTACTCCTTGCACACAACTATGCTCAGGGTACTGCACTAAGATTTGAAATAGATGAATTACAGGGAAAAGTAGCCAATTACTAGATGCAGGTTTTAAATTGCATTTAAGTGATCAAATTTTAAAGTAGAAATATGACTTTGCTGCTGTCTTTCTTCCTTTTCTGTTACCTTTCTTCCCAATATGAGTGCCTTGCTTTTGCACCCATATTGGGTTCCACTCGATGTGCCTTGGAAACGTCACTGTGCCTCCAGGAAGAGAACAGTCTGACCCCAGCACCGGGCAATAATGTTAAGAATCTACAGGCCACACTCTATAAAATATATATTCAGATGTGTGATTCAGCTGCTCAAATGTTCCCTGTAGTTTAGATTTGTACATTTGATGTACCCTTCTTTCATAGCCGTCATAAAATTGCACTAGTGCGTGACTCACTTTCTTTCATTTATTCACATCTCAGTGATGATAATTAACCTTAGCTAATAGCTCACTTCACCAGACTGACTCAGAGATTGCTAACAGCAATGAGCTCACATAATGGACGGTTGCTGATGGAGATAAAAAATGCAGTTTGTCTCGTGTATCCTGGTATTGAGACTGAACACAATCTTACTTGTTAGTGCTCTCTGGTAGGTCTCATCATCAATGGCAGGTCTCTGGAGTATGCGGCCTCGATTTGGGTCAGACAGTCTCTAGATAGCCATAGTTCAATATGAGAAGCTGGGGCAAAAAGACAAGAAAAAGAATGAAAGTGTTTTCTTGTTATTATTGTATCTTATAATAAATCATTAAGACCATTAATCATTAAGATTAAGATATAATCATTTATTATAATCATAAATTATAAGATCTTATTATATCTTATAATTTTATATCTTATAACAAATTATAATTATCAGGAAGGACCAGTCCATGGACTGTTAGAAGAACAAACAAGTTAGTCTTGGAGTAAGTACAGCCAAAGTGCTCCTCGAAAGTGAGAATGGTGACATTTCATCTCAGGTGCTTTGGACATGTCCTTAGGAGGGGCCAGTCCTTGGAGAAGGACATCATGCTTGGTAAGGTAGAGGATCAGCAAAAAAGAGGAAGACCCTCAATGAGATGGATTGACACAGTGGCTGCAACAATGGGCTCAAGCATAACAATGATAGTGAGGATGGTACAGGACTGGGCAGTGTTTCATTCTGTTGTATATAGGGTCAGTATGAGTCAGAACCAACTCTAAACCACCTAGTAACAACAACATATAATAAAATAATCTATATTTGATTTAAAATTGCTGTCTTTCACTTGAAATGTTATTAATAACTAAGATAAAATACATAAAGTTACCAACTTGCCATTCTTTTGTGTATCAGTGCTCTATACACCCTACCATTCTGGGTGATAGTTAAAATATTTCATAACCAGGGAAGATCAGGTGCACCCCCAAATCAGAATGGATACACCTGTTAACAATCAGTGCAAACCAGCTGAATTTGGTCCTGCCAGCCCCAGACATAAAACCAGCAATTAATTGTTTTCTACATGAGCAGATTTGATGGCACTGGGTTATGGGCAGATTACCAGGCATTTCATATACATTTTCTCATTGGATCTTTACCAGCACCCCAACACTTTAATACAGGGATATCTCTCCCATTTTACAGAGGAAACGAAGGTTCAGAGAGCCTAAGTGATTTACTCAAGGTCACACAAATATTAAATGGCAGAACCAAGAGTCACATTTTGGTCTTCTTTATTCAAGCTTTTTTCTGCACAAAGTAGTTCTCAAGACAACTTGCAGTGGTACAACTCAACTGGTACAGATTTTGGGAAAAAATATTGGCCCTCTAAGTACTCTCCAAGATTTTTAAATAATTTAAACAAGAGGGTAGAAACCACCAAATGAAAATACAGACCAGGTTTCCTGGAACATGGCTCAGTGATGTGGTCATGTTCAGAAAAATTAGAATGTGACCACTTAGTATTTTGAAGAAATATGAGCCCTGGATATAAATGCAGGAAAACCTGACTCTGATGATGACAGTGTTATATCCAGAGTCAGCTTCATGAGTGTGTAACCCGTACAGTTGCACTGGGCCTCATGCTCAGAAGAGCACTGTGCTTGGTTCAATGCTCTGTTGCTGGCATCTTGAAATTCTTCATAATTTTTGAACAAGGGGCCCTGTATTTTTATTTTGCACTGGGCCCCACAAATGATGTTTGCAGCCCTGTCAGTATCCAATTAATTTTAATCCTTATCTTACCTGTCTAGAAGAGTTATTATAAAGATCGAATGGGGTAATGTTGCACAATTCCTTCGAGTTTATAAAGTACTGCCACATAAAAGTTATTATTCTTGCAGCTAACCGATTAGTAATTATTTAGAATCACAGACAGGAGGCTCTTTAAGAAATATATTGCTTCTTTCACAGGTACAGAAACTGTGACCAGAGAGAGGAGTGTCAGCAGAGACAGAGGCCACGTGGCAACAGGGGCTGAGCCCACCTAGATCCCCAGCCCTTGATGCCCAGGGCAGGGTTCCTTCCACAGTTCCTTTGGCTGCCTTCATCCTTCAGTAATCAGCTCCAGTGACCCCTCTCCAGAGAGGCCTTGCTTTCCCCCTAAACCATATGAAGAATGGGTCACATGGTTTATAATCACTCTTACTCCCATTACTCTCTGTTCCATCACTCTGTTCATGTCCTTCATGTCACTTGTCACAATCTATAATTATTATTCTTATTTTTTCACTTGTTCATTATCTGTCAACTCCACCAGAATGTAACCTCCACAAGGGTACAAACTCACATGCCTGTGTTCATCAGCGTGCAGTCCTAGCACAATGTGGCACATAGTAGGCACGCAATAAACATTTCTTGAATGAATGAAGAAATCAATGGATAAGTGAATGAATATCCTTTTCAAGGAGACTTGAGAATGTTGCCTTCTGCACTGACTCTACTCTAATGTCCTTTGGTCACACAGTCACTGGGTGGATTTCATTGGAATGCATTGGTTTACAAATGTTTAACTATCAGCTTACTTATCTACTTACTCTGAAAATGAGATTCTAAGTGATAAAAAAAAAAAGACTTTGGAATTTGTACTAAGTCAACTGTGCACATGGCACAAAATGTTCTCAGAAGCAAAAGGACTCATGAATAATAAGGCAGACCACTTCCTGGACTTCGCAGCCTTCCTTGACTGGTGTTCTCCCTCGCCCACAAACCCTTTGCCTCCTGACCTGAATCTGGACTCTCATTTCTCCCATGTGAGATAACAGAAGAAATCCAAGAGAATTACCTTCATCCTGAATCTTGGGTGTCACTTATATGCAACCATTTCCACCCAGCTGCATACTTAGATCATTGCTATTTTATGAAGAGAATATAATTAACATGATGTACCACAAACTTCGATAGCCAGCAGAGCCCCTGACCAAAGCAGAGTTATTCCACTCAGACTGTTAACGCTGGATTGCTCCAGCTGGCAGAGCTGAATCGACTAGCCCCGGCAGGAAGGTTGGATTTCTTTCACAGCAGGTAGGAATGTGCAATTGCAGCACAAGTAGGAAATTTCCTTGGCCTTCCGTGAACTATGTGTTTGTAATGCTTAATAAAATCAGGATCCATTAGCGTTGCTTATTCTGTACACAAGCTTTTTTTTGACCAACGCATCAAAAAAAAAAAAATTTTTTTTTAACTACACATAGTATATGCCATAGAACAAGTGTCACACACACACACGTGTGTACATGTGTACACACACACGCACACACACACATACATATACACTGATACACGCTTATTGTAAACCCTTCAAATAATATACAAGTAGCGTACAGATTGCAAATCTATAGGGCCTTTTTTTCTATCCCATCCCTCTCCCTTCTTCCAGAGATTATCCTGCTAACATTTTAAATTCCTCTTAACATATTAGAGCATATTACTCCAGGCCTTTTTTATACACTTACAAACATATTAAAAATATTTATAGAAACATATAATTGATTTTAAAATGTACATGTTTGACATATTAACATTTCTGAAATTGGGCTGTCCTACATTAATGGCTTCTTAGATTCAGTAGACATCAATTTTTTTTTTAGTTTTTAATTAAATGGTTCACACTTTATGTATTGTTCTGAGACTTGCTTTCAAGGAAACCTACATAAAAATAAGTTCTTTACCGGATATTTAGCATTCTCACCTCATTTAAATCTGCCTTATTGTTTGATGTCCTTAGGCTTTAAAATATATGCTTATGGCTCTCACTTCTTCAGATTGCTTCTAAATTTATTCCTCACCCTGCACACAATATCTTAAACATATAGTCCAAGTCATTTGTAATAGCTTTTTGGTGCTCCTGGGAGCACGTAACCTACAGCTAACATGCACACATGATACAAATACCTGTTCTCATGCTGAGGGCAAGACTCATGTTACTTGACTTACACGCTGGTTTCTCTTTGTTTCTTTAAGGCCTTGCAGTTGGGAATGTTCCACCATGGCAAACACACACACCCTATTCACCAGTTGTGGGGTTGTGCAATAGCTCATCATTTTGCCCTGACTATAACTAGGGAAGTGAGTCTATTGCTAACTCCATGCCCACCTTCGCACTTCACCCACAACAACTGTCCTAGCATTAGGCTAAGATCCCAGCAACTGTGCAGCCTTTGGTTCTCTGGAGCTGAGCAGGGCCCAGGTGAACTCAGAATGTCTCACACTATAGCCACATAGAGTAAGAATGTCCAGAGAGGAAGGACTCTGACCTGGACTCGAGTTGGGTTTAGTTCAGAATCTCCTCCAAGAAGCAGGTTGGCTCTGGAGCCTCCCAAGGACAAGGTCCTGAAGGTTCAGGTGAGGTTAGTACTCCTCGGTGCTTCCTCGGAGTAGTATGGAACTAACTCACTCTGACAGGTACCTCATAGACTCCAGGGCCTGGCCCAAGTCTAGAGCAGGCCTCTTGGGACTAATGAAGTCTAGATTTATTCTAATTTAAATATAGGTAGGCGTTCTTTTTTATTATTATTTCATTTTATTGTAGTGAAAATACACCTAACAAAACATATGCCATCTCAACAATTTCTATACGTAGAATTCAGTAACATTGAGTACATTCTTCAGATCACGCAGCCATTCTCACTATCCTTTTCCAAACTATTCCACCGCCATTAACATAAATTCAGTGCTCCCTAAGCAAAAGTTCCTCCTTTCCACTGCTGGTAATCACTAATAATTTTCGGGTTCTATGTATTCATTTATTTCATTTAAGTGAGATCATATAATTTTTGTCCTTTTGCGACTGACTTATTTTGCTCAATGTGATGTTTTCAATGTTCATCCATGTTGTGGCATGCATCAGGACTTCATTTCTCTTTACAGCTGAGTAGTATTCCATTATGTGTACCACATTTTGTCAATTTATCTGTTGATGGACATTTCAGTTGTTTCCACCTTTTGACTATCATGAAAAGTGCTGTAATGAATATTGGTGTGCAGGTTTCTGCTTGCCTTCCTACTTTTATTTCTTCTGGGTATAACTAGGATTGGTACTGCTGGGTCATATGGTAGTTCTATGTTCAATTTGTGAGGAACCACCACACTGTTTTCCACAGTGACTGTGCCATTTTACATTCCCTCCAGCTTGACAACAACTGTTATTTTCTGGGGATTTTTTGTTTTGTTTCATTTTGTTTTTAATCACTGGGTAGGCACTCTTGTGAGCACTGAATGTTCCCCAGAATATGGAATTTAGCAGCTGAACACTCATTGTTCACATAGCGTGTCACCCTTTGGAGGCAGTAGGGCATTACAGTATCCCCAGTGTGGCTATTCTAATGGTCCAAAAAGACAACTTGCCCTTTGGAACCTGTGAGCTCAATCAGCATTCTCACCATTTACCTTCTCGGGAAGGAAATGCTGCAGTGGCCTTTGATCCAATGGCCTGATCTGCATCTGCCGCACAGCCAATCAGAACCCATGAATCTCCCACACATATCCTAGATGGCTTCTACCTCCAAAGAGACCCCAATGAGGTCCACCTCTCACTGTCTCCTCTGCTACCACCTGAATTCAAGCTGTCATCACCTCCGGATTAGCATCCTCCAATAGTCTCCTGCTAGTTTCCTCACTTTTTGTCATTTTGTCATTACCCCCTACAAATCAATCTCCATACTTCAGCTAGAGGAATTTCTGAAAACAAATTTCCTTATGTCACCTCTATCCCTTGTTGTTGCTGTTAGGTGCCATTAAGTTTGTTCCAACTCATAGTGACCCTATCTATATACAGCCGGACAAACTACTGCCCACTCCTGCATCATTGCAGCCGCTGTGTCAATCCATCTATTGAGGGCCTTCCTCTTTTTGCTGACCCTCTGCTTTACCAAGCATGATGTCCTTCTCCAGGAACTGGTCCCTCCTGATAACATGTCCAAAGTATGTGAGACAAAGTCTAGCCATCCTTGCTTCTAAGGAGCATTCTGGCTATACTTCTTCCAAGACAGATTTGTTTTTTCTCCTGGCAGTCCATGATATATTGAATATTCTTCACCAGCACCCCCACCCATACTTCATTTAAAAGCCTTCATGATTTTCTATTGCCCTTAGAATAAAATCCAACTCTTGTGGTTAGACAACACGGCCCGATACACATACCTCTCCAGAACCTCCTTAGCACCAATCTGTCTCTCACACATTGTGTTTCAGACATACTAACCTTGAACTCACCAAGTTCTCTTCTTGTTGCAGCACATTGACAGTTGACTGCTGCCTGGAAACTATTCACCTCTATTCTGAGCATAACCTGTTCCCTCTCATCCTCAAAGTCTCTAGTCTAATATCACCTGCCAGAGTAGTCCCTGGCACTGGCCTAAAGTAGCTGTACCACCCCCCCTCTCATTTTTTCTATCATCATTGTTTCTTTCCTTTTTTAAGAACACTTATTATACTTGGTAATTATCACACATGTTTACTTGTTAATTTCTGTCTTCCTCTACGAAAAGTCAAACTTCCGAGCATGAGGAACTTTGTCAGTCTCACCTGCGTGTTCCTATTTTCTAATCTAGTACATTTCCTAGATAATTGGGCCAATGAACGTTTTGGGATGAATAAGTAGGTATTATCTACATATCTAAATTTAATTGGGACGTGCTCATTACCACCGAAAGGCATCAGCCTGGGGTGTCCGGGTCAGGATGTGGAAAAAAGTTTGAGTGAAACAGAATAAAACTGCTGTTCACAGTTCAGGGCCCTCTAGAATCACCGATCTGTAGGTCCCACCCTGACCTGCTGAATCATGATCTCTAGGGATGGAGTCTGAACATCCGGGGTACGGAATTTCCATAAGTGATTCTGAGGCATCTATGTCTACAAACAATTGGAAAGAGCTTGTTTCCATGCTTTCAGAATCACTGACGCTCACAGTGCTCCTTTTTTCTGCAGAAATGATTTCGGTCTGAACTAGCTTGCAGAAAGAATAAAACTGATTTCTCTTTTAGCCTTACTAAACTAAACCCGTTGCCGTCAAGTCGGCAGAGTGGCTGGTGTGTTCAAACCACGGACTTTTTGGTTAGCATCCTGGTGCTTAACCACTGTGCCACCAGGACTCCCCACTAGCCTTACTAATCCTAGTATAATTGAATGCCCACTCTACAGTACTGAGTTCCAAAACTCTGAATACGTTTTTCCATTTGTTCAACATGTATTGAACTCTTGGTCTATGTATAGTGCTGTGCCCTTAGTCAGACATTAATCTATTTGCCATAGTCTTCGTGATTGAGTTTCCTCTACGTTCCTTTCATCAATCTTACAGAAACGCTGAAGAGCGTTCCACAGTATATGTCAGAGCTGAGGATTCATAAGTCAACAGCCAGGAGAAGCATACTGGATATTTTCTGTAGTAAAATGCATTACGCTGTTAAATTTTGTTAAGTCAATTACAAAAAGCAAGAGCCCACAAACCTAGTAATTAAAACCATAAAGTAGAACATTCATATCTATTATAAAAGATTTAATGACTAAACGAAATGCTAGCATGTTATGATTTGCCTTGCATTACTCAATATAGATGTAGTCAAACTTATATAAGGAGAAAGATCAATTAGCAAGTATTTGTAAAGTGCCAGCCTCTGCCTGGTTTCAGATAAAGATTTAAATGCCAGTGTTTGTAAAGACTAAAAATTCTTATTTAAGAGAAATAAGATAAAGTGACTTACACTAGGAAAAGAGTGAAAACCGTAATGCTGTTATCTTATCGGAAAGTTACAGTTACCGTACTTTCATAAAATTATGTAAAAGGACCATCCCAACACTGATAACCCCAAAAATCAGGAAAAAAATCAAGGCATTTCATGTTGGGGGAAATGCGCTTGTATTATTTTTTTCTGTAGCCATTAACTTGAGCATTACTGCATTTATTTTCCAAGAATTTTTATTCCATTTAATGATAAAAAAACAAAACAAATCCATTGCTGTCAAGTCAATTCCAACTCGTAGTGACCCTATAGAACAGAGTAGAACTGCCCTATAGGGTTATCCGAGAAGCGCCTGGTAGATTACCAACTGCCAACCTTTTGGTTAGCAGCCGCAGCTCTTAACCTCTATACCACCAGGTTTTCCCATTTAACGATAGAGACATGCTTTTCTTCCTGTTCGCGATTTTAACGCCAAGACAGCTGAACAGGGCTTTACAGTGTATCTTTTGATATTAGCCCTGATTTTTATTTACACTCTATTCTCAGGGTGACTTCACATGTATGGGCATGGTTAACGTATCCCAACAGGCAGATCTGGAAAAACGGGGGTGGGGGCTGGGGGAGTAATCCCCCTTCTTGATTTCCAAATCGCTTTATAATGATAGGAACACTATTTCACAATTTCTCTTCTAAGCATAAGTGCACTTTAGACTGCATTTCCAAATATATCCATTAAAGGGAAAAAATATCCACCTGCCAAAAAGAGAGTTTGCCGTGTTCGCTGGCCAAGTGCAACCGTTATTAATCATTCTTAAATTAGCAATTACTCACGTCTCCTCCGTCTGTGTGGGTGAGTGGTGGATTCCAGTCCTTGTTAACGCTGCCTGTGATCATTGAATCAGCAAACCTGAGTTCTGCTTTTCTTGTAACACTCATTTTTCTCTTCCTGCCCACTGATAAGGTGTGCTCAATAGAGCCCTCGAGAACATGTCACCCCAGGCCAGAAGGCTGCAGAGGCATCCTGAAAAGGAGAAGCTTTGATTGGAGTGCCTCTCTACGGCTTCCTGAATTTATCTGGGTAAATTTCTCACTTAATTCCAAACGAAAGTTTTTATTGCCTTAAATTACCCATAGCAACTAATTACACGACAATAGCAGTAATGACACATTTAGACAAGCCAAGCTACCCTAGGTAAGTTGACAATGCCTCCTTCAGGAACTGTCTCTCTGAGGAACTGCCTCCCTTCTTGCTGCACCTGTTATTCTTTATTATGCAAAATGTTATTGGTGCACACAGGCTATTGTCAAAATATTTACACCAGGCAATGGAAACATGCTTAGAATGTTAGATTGGACAAGATATTTAGCCTGGAGTGCTAAAATACACAATTTCAATCTCTGGATTACTCTGGTAGAGTGCTGAAGTACATTCTCTTAAATGAATAAAAATAGTCTGAGCTATGCGCACAAAGACCTTAAAAATATCAAGTCACAATGCCAGGTTCTCTGACCCTGGCTTAAGAAACACATAAGCTTTCACAGTGGCTTTAAACAAAATGTCTTAACTTGATGGTGGTTTTAAAATCTATTATAACACAACTTTTTAATGAACGCCATTTGTTGTGTTGGCATGTTTTCTTTTTTATTATTACAAAAGTATTGGATGTCCGTTGTTTTTTAAAAATATATATATTTACAACAGAGGTATCAAAAGGAAAATAAGAAATGCCTGTCTTCCCACACCCCACTTCCACAGTTATTTATTCATCCGGACAGTGAGGGCAGTGGTGGTCTCTGGTCCGTGGTAGGATTCTCGCCATCTGTACGAGAGACCTGGGTTCAATTCCCAGCCAACGCACCTCAAGTGTAGCCCCCACCTTTCTATCAGTGGAGGCTCGCATGTTGCTGTGATGCTCAACAGATTTCCGTACAGCTTCCAGACTAAGACAGACTAGGAAGAAAGGCCTGGTGACCTACTTATGAAAATCAGTTTCTGAGTTGGGGGCCAACTTGATGGCAGCTAACGACCACCACCGCACCACACTGCTACACCTAGGTAGATATATATATACGTCTGTATATGTATACTAACATAAAGCTTATACATAAATTGAGTTTTTTGTTTTTACAAATATAATTATGATCTGCATATTGTTTTGTAATTGTCCCTACTTCCTACAACAGGGACATCTAAGTACGTACATCTCAGTCAACCGACAGCATTTTTTAAAATGCTGCAAAACATTTGGTTGACTGTACCATTGTTTATTTGACTCTTTCAGATATTTAAATTGTTTCTAATTTGTTCCTACTATAACCGATGGTGCAATGAACTAACTCATTTTTCACCAAGAATATAATTCACTTCAGGGTAGTCATCTTCTTTGACCCATATCAAATAACAAATACAAAGTTCTTCAAGATGCCCGGAGTTACTGTGTTGGTGCGAAGTGCCGTAATAACAGTCATTTTTTGAACCGACGCTGATTCAGCTACTGTGCAAATCAAATCAGCTCATCACTAGCAGTCACACCTCATCCGTTGCCTCTCTCTCTCCCACATGAACACAAGCAGAATGTGTGCTAAGCTTGTCTCTCTCAATATTTTATGATTTGTTTCCACTGTGTTATGAAATATTTTCTCATACAAGGGAAATCAAAATATAAGCTTTAAAAATCATACAAATGAAAGAATGGCTGCATTCATTTCCTCACTGGAACTGAATTCAGGGTGTAGCGGCAAGATCGGGAAATGCAGCACTCACCCAGTTAAGGTTCCTGAGTAGTGGGTTGCTTGGAAATTTCCAACAATTGAATGAATTTAAGAATTTGAGTGTTCCTCTTGCACAGCAGTCAGGAAGCAAATATATAATGTAACCTGGCATCTCCTTAGAAAGAAACTAATAATTGTTGGTAAAAACAAGCAATCTTGGACCCTGCATGCCTTCTTCACCTGACTACCTTTTTTTTTTCCATCACTTGTCATTGAGTCAACTCCAACTCATGGCGACCCCATGTATGTGAAAGTAGAACTATGCTCCATAGGGTTTTCGACGGTTGATTTTTTGGAGGTAGGTCGCCAGGCCTTTCTTATGAGATGTTTCTGGGTGGACTCGAACCTCCAACCTTTCAGATAGCAGCTGAGCATATTAACCATTTGAACCACCCAGGGACTGTGCTTTCCAAAGGAGGTATACGTGCCTAAAAGTCACAGGGTTGGAAAAACTCAAAAATAATATTTATCATTTCTAATTCTATATTCTGTGAGGCTTTAAAGGATTTGGTGAATTTACAAACAAGTAAATATGGCATGATTTTTACAAGCAGAAAAACTGAGACTCATAAAACAAGTACCATAGCTTAATGTGATGGATCAGTTGCTCGGATAGAGACACCTGTCTCAGGCTTCCCAGTTCTGTGCTCAGTTCCTCGTCACTGCCATTTCTCCTGCCCGGAGACAAGCATCGTCAGGATAATGCATCCTCTTTTCACAGCCTCTCAAAAAAGCCAGCACTGGCCCTTCCAGCCCTCTGAATGTGCTATTTAGCAGACTGGCTTTTACCTTGATAAATGACTACTGTTTCTGTACACCAGCTAGGATGTCTTTCCCGCTTACAATCTCTTCTCTTGGAAAATTGAAAGATTTTCCTGAAATGGTGTCCAACTGATACAACCTTAACTGCCACTTCCCCTGGAGAAGAAACAAAGGCTCAGAGATTCAAGCCATAGTTTTCTTTAGGCTTGACAACGTTTCAGATCCCAAGGATATCTCTAAAGTGTGGCTTCCGTTACCCTGTTCTAGTAAATTCAGGCTGGTGGGGTGGTGAGGAACACTGGAGCCCTGGGACAGAGCCGGGACTTTACCAACAACCCAACCGTAGCAGTGGGAGCCAGGCCAGCTCAGGCTGCAGGTGCTGCCCTCGGGCCAGAGGTGCCTCTGCCAGGCTCCAGCCCTCTGTCTGCCAGCACATGGTCCTGCTTGGATTAGGGAGTAGGTTGCCCAGGAGGTCCAGCATCTGGCAGATCCCGAGAGTGGGAGAAAGACAACTAGGAGTGAGTTCCTTGCAAAGCCCTTCTCAACCCCACCCCCAGTCCCCAGTCCCTTCCTTTCCATCCCACCCCATTGCCACCCCTACCAACTGCCCCATACGCACAGTGGGAGAGCAGGGAAATTGACCACCATTTTATATAACCTGAATGGATTTTGGCAGGATGTGTCTAATTCTAGCTGACCCCGTCCTGCAGCTCTGAGCCAACGAATGCTTGCTTTTCAAAGAAAGGTGATTGTATTCTTTACTTTGTGTGATTACGTATTTTAGGGTTGTGGCCTATTGTAATATCCTGGAATATAAATTTGTGGAGGGTAGGGATTGTGTTATATGTACATTCTGAATGATTCATTCATGAATGTTAAGACCATTAAGCAGGGAGAAACAACACTTTGCTGTTATTTGCTTATTGCTTTAAGTGTACTTGGAAGCACTGAGGTCAGCAAGATGATGTGAGCAGTCAGTAAACCAAGTTAGAAAGAAAAGTGTGCCCGGCCTTCCTTCTGACCCATCACCCCCCTCTCTATGTTTCAGTTGCTGCTTTTATTCAGATACGAGGTTTCTCTCATCTGAACAATTGTACCTGGTCCCCTATCTCCTTTCATGCTTCCTCAATGCCTTATCTGTAGCGCTGCCAGAAGGATTTCTCCAAAACAAAGCGCTGGTCTTGTGGTACCCTACTTGAAACTGTTTATCCAGTGCATGCTGGGGTAAGCTGAGGCTCCTTGGTGTTCCTCAGCTTGCAGCTCTGCCTCTGTGGTCAAGTGGCTATCTTCCCTCTGTGTGTCTTCTCTTCTTTTACAAGGATACCACTCATGTTGGATTAGGAGCCACAGTACTCCAGTATGACCTCATGGTAACTTAACTGATAACATCCTCAAAGGCCCTATTTCTAAACAGAATCACATTCCCAGGTACCAGGGGTTAGGACTTGAACACAATTCAATCCATAACATTAATCAGGCAGCATTTTATCAAGCCATATCATAAACTAGATTTTCTGGGACAATTCATAACAGTTTTACCCTAAATAACAATGAAAGATTTACAGTGTTATAAATATTAATAGCATGTTGTTGTTGGTATTTTTATTAGGTGCCATCAAGTTGATTTTGACTCATAGCTACCCCATGTGACAGAGTAGAACTGCCCCATAAGATTTTCTAGGCTGTCATCTTTACAGGAGCAGATCTCCAGGTCTTTCCTCCTGGGGAGGCACTGGGTGGGTTAGAACCCACAACCTTTAGGTTAGCAACTGAGCAGTTAACCATTGCTCCACCAGGGTTCCTTATGAAAAGCACGGCTTGGCTAAATTCGCCCTCCCATTTTATCTCTCCATTCCCACCCTCACCTCAGTCCACATCCCCAGTCTCTGCAATAACGTGCTCTCATTGTGGCAGCTACAGAGGAAGCAGCCACCGTGCCTGGTGCGTCGAGCATCATTTAACAAGTTTAGAAGAGAAATCAAATGCCTCCATGACATGCCCTCAGCCACCACTCAGTAAAAGGACCACTGTGACAATGTTCTTTCATTTACACTGTGAACATAGGCATGATTCAAAATGTAAAAGGCTTCTCATTGTGGCTCTGTGCTCAGTCTCCTTCACAAAGAAACTAAATGAAATTGCCTTACTGAGCAGGTATCTTTATCCAAAGGTCTGAAATTTGTGCTTGAGTCAACAGACAATAATTGACCATCATCTGACTCGACGGCACTGGGCACTGGACTCTGTGTACTGGCTGATTATCGTGGGTGGGGTGCAGAGGACTGAAATATGGTCACTTTCTGTGGGATCACTTTTAAGTGAACTGGATAGAAGTGCACATACATAACAATATTTTAAATCAGGCTATAAAGATAAGTATTAAAAAGGTTGCAGTCAGATTGACTCTGACTCATGGTGACCCCATATGTGTCAGAGTAGATCTGTGTTCCACAGGGTTTTCAATGACTAGTTTTTCAGAAGTAGATGGCCAAGCATTTCTTCTGAGGAGGCTCTGGGTAGACTTGAAGGTCTCTCCAACCTTTCACTTAGCAGCAGAGGACATTAACCATTTATAGCACCCAGGGACTCCTGTGATCATAGTATAATATAGGCTTAACAAACCATTGGAAAGGAAAGGAAAGAGATTAATTTGGGCTAGAAGGGGAATTGATAGCTATATTACTTTTAACTAAATATAGTTTCCAAGCAAATAAAGATCTTTTAAAAGAAACTTTGTTTCTATTGTTTTATATGTTCTCCTTTCTCAACATACACAGGAAACATCCCATCACAATCTTGGATTCCCTTAGAAATAACACCATTAAGAACTAGACATATGGGGGATGGAGGGAGGTTGGGGATTCAGGCAGTTTAAAATAATTTAATTTGAAAAGAAAACTGCAGCTTCAGGGTATATACAGATCCTTGCATAGTAATCTGCTCTGAGAGGGAAAGCTTACCACTGTCTGCTGCCATCCCTGAAACATGTTTTCCAAAGTTGCAAAGCAGGACAGGCATTATCCAGAATGTCAAAGAAATTTAGAATAAATCTAGCCGAGGAAATCACCCCTTGCAAGATTAGCTGTCTAAAAAAACCCGTTGCCGTCAAGTCGGTTTCAACTCATAGCGACCCTGTAGGACAGAGTAGAACTGCCCCATAGCCGTTTCCAAGGAGCAGCTGGTGGATTTGAACTGCAGATCTTTTGGTTAGCAGCCACAGCTCCTAATCGCTGAGCCAGCAGGGCTCCATTAGCTATCGAGACACATATTATTTATCAAGTACTAGAAATTCAAATATGTGTAACTGCTCTCTTGTAGGCTTTTTTTTTTTTGGCTTACGTGAAATGATTGTATCACAGGGATACATACCTGTGTCTCTACTGGACTAGAGAAAAAAGATCAGTTCATTGGCTTTCATATTCAAATGACCAGCATAGCATCAAAGTACAAAGTACACAGGGTCAGCAAACGTGTTATACACTTTAAAATATCAAGTTATTTAATGACCAAGGAAATATAAAGATCAGTTTGTTTACAATAGGACAAGGTCATGGACAGATACGAGTGAGAGATAAGATATGCTGCTTGGGACTTGGACAGTACAGGTTACGGAAATACCAATAACTGTTCATGATATCTTTACAGAAAATCCAGGTAAGCCAGGTGGCTTTCTTGCTTCTCCTGGAATGTACTTTCACAAAGCCATTTTGCAGCCACGTTGCTATTGAGAAGGATATAAACCTAAACCAAACCTATTGCTGTCGAGTCGATTCCGACTCCTAGCGGCCCTGTAGGACAGAGTAGAACTGCCCCATAGAGCTTCCAAGGAGCAGCTGGTGGATTTGAACTGCCGATCTCTTGGTTAACAGCTGTAGCACTTAACCACTACGCCACCAGGGTTTCCGTTCAGAAGAATATAAGATTTTATATTTAGGAGCCCTGGTGGTGCAATGATTAAGCACTCAGCTGCTAACCAAAATGTCTGTGGCTCAAACCCACTTAACAGTTCCAAAAGAGAAAAGGCCTGGTGATCTGCTCCTGAGAAGATTACAGGGATTCCTGGTGGCACAGTGGTTAAGTCCTCGGCTGCTAACTAAAATGTTGATAGTTTGAACCCGCCAGCTACTCAGCAGGAGAAAGATGTGGCAGTCTGCTTCTGTAAAAATTACAGCATTGGAAACACTATGGGGCAGTTCTACTCTGTCCTACAGGGTTGCTATGAGTTGGAATCCATTCAACGGCAATGGGTAAACTCGTAGCTATGAAGCTGTATGCCTCAATTTGTTTTCTGGTAAGACATGATAGTAAGTAAGAAGGAAAAGGGAGGACCAGGGTTATCCACAAATACAATAATGTACCCCTGAATAATCTCATTAAATGTCCATTTTAACTATGTTTTTCAAGTGCATTTAAATGGTTTGCTAGGTGTCCACTGCTAGGAATTTATCCTTATTTACTTATTTATTATTTGCAAAAGTACACAAATACGTGTTTGTATATGTATACACACACACACGAGTGCTTATTACAATAAAGTTGTCTACCTTCGGAGTAGCAACTTGTCACATAATAGATGCTTTTTCTAAATTGTCGCAGCCTAACCCATGATCCTGGAAGGAAGTTCGGGAATCATGTATGTAACTAGAAAGCTATACCAAAGATGAGACAAAGTATACCCTTAAACTGAAGAAAAACAGGCTTGCCTTTCAGAATCTTAGGTAAAACCAGAGTTTGCCTAAGTGGAAAGGATTTGCATGTTTGACCCAATTGATAAAGAAACCCTGAAATACCCCTCAGTCTCTGATCTCCTTAGCCCCAGAGTATGGGAATCAGTTCGGCATTTATTTGAATTATCTGATCATACCTACTCAAGTCTATTGGCTGAGAAACACCTGGTGCAATTTCCATCTCAAAAGCTTCATCTTATTCTACTTGGCCTCTCTTACTGCTGTCATTGCTCCTCTCTCTCTCTCTCTCTCCCCCTCTCTCACTCACTCAAATGCTTCCTCATTTTGTCTTTTGTTCAGATACCCAATAATTCTCATTGCAACATGTCTAGGACTCAAAAGTTCCAAAAATACAGCCTGAACCCTGTAAAGAACCACCCTTCCCACACAATGTCCTATCTAATGACCAAGTTAAGGAGGTAACCACAGTGATGACTTGGATCAGCAAAATAACAGCATGCAAGGAGGCTTAAACAGCAAAGTTACATAAGTCTGTATGTGGGTCAAGAGGTAGACTTCTATTACTGAAGCTCTATTATGCAGATTAAGGGATGAAGGCTCAAGGTTCATATTACTCAGCAATATGCCCCTTAAGTACAAAGTGCTAGTGATCCATTTTACTTACACGGTAATAGTTTATGGACTTGGCACAAACTGGCATAGAGCATAGCTAATTCTAAAAGTGTAACCAATCAACGATGGAAAAAACCACCTCCACCCAACCCTGCTGTTCTGTTATACAACACGCCCTGACTTCATCAACAGGGTTGGTGGAGTAACATCTCATCATCTTAAAGTTCCCCCAACCTTTGACTTTGCTCCACCGATGCAGCAAATTCCAATGACCCTATTTGTTCCAAGTCAGCCCTGCTGTGAAGTTCTCATCTACCTGATCTTTGGTCAACAGAAAGGAGCCCAGATGGTTTGCTGAGACTGTGATTGTAACACGTGAAATCAGGACAGTTTTCCCAGATGCGAACCTGCTATTGCCCCACCTCCATACTTTAGGAAGACCACTGTAGAGAAAGTTATGATAAATTTTCAGAACTAGGTGGATGTGACAGTCCTTTCCTCATTTGTGAGCATCCTCAGACTGCCCTCTTGGATTTTTCTTTTCCTTCAAGGCTGCTTTTATTAGGATATTTTGTTTTGTGTCAGTAGGATCAAGGTTTCACTATATGGTTTGCTTCACAGCTCTTCTCCCTACATGGAAGCCCAGAATGAGATTAAGAGTAAAGGAGCTAATAGAAACGGGAATGTATTTTGGGCATAATAAGCACTGGGTGGGTGTGCCTATTCCTTTCATTGCTATCTCATCAGTTATTCTATCCTTTCCCCAAGAGTAAACAGAACAAGGATGTAACCAAGGAATATAAAATTATTCTCCATTAGACAATTCATTACCTGTGGATAATTTTTGGAGACTGAAGAAACCTCTTAATCTTCCAGTTACATTTTGTTTTCCTTTGGTGGCACCAAGAAATGCATGTTTGATATTTTGCAAAATAAGCACAAGCCCTGATCACAGAATAAACACAAGACGTTGTAGCTTCCCAGACTATGAAGGACAAGGATCTGCACTGATTTTCTAGCAGAAAAAATAGATGCTAACCCACTCATCCATCCTCCATTGCCCACTTGCCACTCTGAGCATACTCAGACAGTTGCAGTTTTCAATGAAGTTTATACCCAGAAAATAGCTAGAAGGTGATATACTTGCATTGATAGCAAACCTTTAAGAGCTAACTAGCCCTCACTGAAATCTAACCCAAGACCTTGCAGTGCTAAGTCCTAAGCCTCAAACACTTACACTCTAGGTCTAAGAAGAGGATTCAGGAAGAGACCCTCAGAAATCAATCAAAAGGAAGGAGGAAATATTGAGCACAGCCCTGATTCTTGTATCACAACTATTGTATTTCTCTTTTCATTTTGGAGTTCTTTATGAAAGATCAAACATTAATCTCAGCTCTCTTCCCTCTCCTAAGATAGATTGCTTTTTCTCAGAATCTCAGCATTGGAAGGGACCTTAAAAGCCAACTCAGCCCTACACTTGATCCACTGCACAAACCACCTCTTCACCATGTCCAAGAAGTGATGCCTGCTCTCAGCCTCAGCCACCCTAACAACAAGGAAGTCAACTGCATCACAGCACTGTCCATTCCAAGTCAAACTGATACAAAGTCATATTGATACAAAGTTCTATAGTCTTATGTGATCTTGATTAAGACTTTGGAAGCCCTAAGCATTAAAAAGATTACGGTGCTCCCTGCCTTTCAAACAATATTTAATTCAGAATAAATATATATGTGTATATATATATATATATATATATACTGAACTATAAAAGCAGGCAAAAAAATAGAGATTTGGGTTTCCTCACAATGAAGAATTTGATATTTTTAAATTTTCAAATACAAAATTTTTCTTAACAAAATATTCTGTAATCTCCTTTTGTCCCTGCGTGGCGCAAATGGTTAAGTGCTTGGCTACTAACTGAAGGGTTGGCCATTCGAATCCACCCAGAGGTTCCCAGGAATAAAGATCTGGTGATCTTCTTCCAAAATGTCACAGCCATTTAAAACCCTCTGGAGCACAGTTCCACCTTAAAACACATGGGGTTGCCATGAGTTGGAATCGACTTGATCTTAACTCCTTTTTTTTTTTTTTTTAATCTCCTTTTTGTTTTTTGACGCTTCTGTTTTGCTGGTGCCCTAAGCCAAGTTGATGCTTAATTTGCTGACGGGGAATTTTTCACAATTCTTCTAAATCTTACCTTCAATTTAAACATTCTCTCTTCACTACTCCTCAGAGATCATAGTTTGCAGACTTTTCACCTTTCTCTCCTAGTTGCGCTTCAATTTGTCACTGTCTTTCTTTTCCACTCTCAAAAGTTCAGCAAGAACCCAGATACTGACCACCCTTGTTCTGAATGTGGCCCTTCTAGTAGTGCACTCTACACTCCCTTGAGTTTATAACTAACCAAAACTCCTAACTTGCCTTTCTTCAAGCATACATCCTTCTGCTTTATGGTGCCCTTTTGCAAGTTAGGAAGAGATGCCCTCTCTGGACAGATACAGCCTTTACTCAGCCCTCAGATGGATGTCTGTGTGTAGGAGAGAATCTGCTCAAACCTACCAGAAGCCTTTCAGTCAGCCCACTTCCCCTGTTCGTTCTCCCAATTTTCTGGAACTAAGGGCAACCTTTATATATCTCCCTTTTACTTTTTATCTTATTAGATTTGGCCCATTGTTCCATCCTGTCAAGCTATTTTGGGTTCCTACATTTTTGCCCTCCCACCCAGCAGCAGAGTCATCAAGAGACCATAAGTGGCTGAGTCTGCCAGCTCAGTGGCCTTATCAAGAGGAAATGAGGTCTGTCAGGGTTTTTTTTTTTTTTTCCCAGTCATCTCAGTCTGACTTAAATGATCACCTCTTCCCTTTGGAGGGGCTCAAAATGACGACCTATTTCAAATTTTTTTCAGTATCAATATCAAACTTTCCATTTTGTGGTCTGGGGAATTTAAATTTCTTCCCTTTTTTGAAAACTAGGGCATTTCCCCCTCCCCTTCTGGTCTCAGGGCACATCACCTGTCCTCCACAATTCCCAGCCCTCTCTGACACCCATTTTCGACTGAAATCCCATAGTGCCAAGGGTAGAGGTCTCATGAAATTCCTTTTGAAGTAGCTTAACCAGGGATTTTTACAAATAAATGAAAAAATGGCTATGATTTTTTTTTTTTTTTTTTTTTTTGCTGCAGCTTAGAAGTTCCTTTAAAGATTCACCTTTTTCAGGAAGGGCAAATTTCTATCATTTAGTTTAATTCAGGATTTTTTTTTTAAATGACCAATAAAATTCCAGTAACTATAAAAACAGTGATTTTTTTAAAAATATATCATTTTTTATTCCTTTTCATTTTTGCCATGTGATTTTGTTTTCATTTGGGAGCCTCCAAACATTAAAGAACATAACATATACCATTTTGTACATGGGTTAGAATTCCAGTAGAGAAATCTTATTTGTAATTTTATATAATTATATTTTTAAAAACCCATTGCCATCGAGTTGACTCTGACTCATAGCAACCCTATAGGACAGAGGAGAACTGCCCCCATACGGTTTTGGAGGCTGTAAATCATTACAGGAGCCGACTGCCACATGTTTCTCCCACAGAGTGGCTGGTGGGTTAGAACCACCGACCTTTCAGTTAGCAGTGGAGCACTTAACCACCGCAGCACCAGGATGTCTCTGTAATTATATGATTATAGTTATATATCTCTATTAGCAGTGAATTTTTTTAATCTTTTATATTTTAACTTTCATTAGGAAGAATAGAACATGCTGAGCTCTTAGATCAAAGATGTATCTCTAGATAGAAAATCTCTCTATTTAGCATTGCTTCTAAATGGCATAGAAAAAATTATGACGGAGATAAATTTTTTCTTCCACACATGAGTCCTTTCAGATTTTTAAAAAAGTGTTACAGCTACAGAAAGAAACCATTTCAGCCAGCAAACTTTTCCACTCTTACATTGGCAAAAGCCATCCTATCATCCCCATCTTCTCGTTTCTGTGATTACCTAACTTGCCTAAATAAGAAAATGCGAGCAGCTGCCAACACCTTATACAGCCAAAAATTTCTCAGCTGATTCTATTAGCACAGAGTCTGCTGATTTAGTGGTAACGAGATGTCAAAGGCCTTCCTTCCTTGTGGTCAAAGCGGAAAGAAGCTTTCTTCTCCAAAGTCAACTTAGGGTAAGAACTCAAGCCTAATCTGGGACTGAAAAGTGAAAACAGGGTACCAAGACTAGAGAACTAAGAAAGGCTTATGAATTCCAACAGAAGTGAATAAAGGAAATGCTGAATTTCAAATTTAATTAATCCATGCAATATGAGACTACATGCTAGTATGATTAATAATAGCATCAGCCAATATTTTTAATACTTAATCTGTACCAAGCCTGTACCAATTCCATTATATTTTACACTGTGAATTAATTTTCATCATGCCCCTATCAGAACAGCACTAATATAATCTATTCTACAGATGAGAAAACTGAGGAACAAAGGGGTTAGGTAACTTGCTTAAGGACATACAGCAAGTAAGGGACAGAGTCAACATTCAAACCTGTCCTGACTTGGTGCTTTCAACCACCTTCTAGTCTTATACAACCTTCTTTTATGGTTTACTTCAGAAATACAAAATTTTCTTTGTTTTTCTTCTTTAATGATAGATATCAGAATAGGATCAACCATATCCTTGGAACATGGCACACTTATCACTGATAATGCACAGCCTGCTTTTATTGACCTTCAGTTATTTATTTCTAATAAATGTAATAAAAACCCACAGGTATACCACCCAAAGCAAAGGCCAGAACCTTGATACTAGATACCCTCTAACTCCATGATCTTGAGCATCCCAATTGCCAGACTCAACTGATTGGAGGTAAAATTATCCTGAATCCTGGGTTCAATATTCCCTTGATTCACTTTTAAAGTAGTTTTTTTGCCTCTCTATATACTCCTTGGAAACTCTTGTGGCGTAGTAGTTAAGTGCTATGGCTGCTAACCGAAGGGTCAGCAGTTCAAATCTACCAGGAGCTCCTTGGAAACTCTATGGGGCAGTTCTACTCTGTCCTATAGGGTCACTATGAGTCAAAATTGACTCGATGGCACTGGGTTTGTTTTTTTTTTTTAATATATACTCCTTACAAAGAATACATTTTAATTTTAGCTGTTTTTAACATTGACTCATCTATGCCATTTCATGTCTCTTTAGTTTGTTATTTTTGATTGATGTAAAGTATTCCATCATGTGACCATTCATTCACATTCTTATTAACGGGCATTTGGGGCATTTCCAGGTTTTTTGCTATTATGAACAATGCTGCTTTATGTTTTCTAATATGTGTCTCCTATTAACAATACTCAAGTTTCTCTTGGGTGTATATCCAGGAGTGGAACTGGTGGGTTACAGGGTACATTAATGTTCAATGCTAGGAGATAATGTCAAACTATTCCCAAAGAGATTTCCCCCATGCATCCTCCTATCACCAGTCCTGAGATCTTGCTAATCCTCATCGTTTCCAATATTTGTTGTTATCAGATTTTAAAATGTTTTCCAATGACTTGGATGTAAAGTGGTATTTTTTTGTTGGTTGGATTTGCCTTTTACTGGCAAGATGATGTTGAACATCTCTTCATTTGTGCATTGACTACATAGTTTTCTTCTGTGAAATACCCCGACCCAATCTTTGCTGCAGAAATTATCACGGCTGTGGTAACTTTTGAGTTAATTCAAGATCTCATGGAGATAAAATAGCAACCCCCTATCCTCAGAGAACCTAATAACTGCATAAGAATTGACTTACTGCCTTATAATTTTTCCATTGTTACTTTGGTAATTAACATCACCATATTTCATAACCAAACTCACAGGACCCTTTTACATAATAAACTTATCTTGCAAAAAAATCTTCAGTTTTCGGTACCGAATTTCTCCAAAGCGCATGAATTTCTAGTGGCCAGCAGCAATCACCGCTATGATCCCACAGCTCAGAGGCGTGGTGCCTGATTCAAAGGTCAGCTTGCAAAGACTTAGGAGTAGCAAGGGACTTTTGCCCTTAGAAGGTCCATGAGCAGCCTATCATTTGACAGGAAGTTGTTAGTGCATACAAATGCTATTTTAAAGTCTGTGGATATTTAATTGTACCCTAATCTTTATCTTTTATATTTAAAGGTGCTAGTGTAAAAATTCTCACAACCGGACCAATAAGCAAAATCACAATAAATGGAGAAAAGCTTGAAGTTGTCAAGGATCTCATTTTACTTGGATTCACAACCAATGCCCACGGAAGCAGCAGTCAAGAAATCAAACGGCACATTGCATTGGGCAAATCTGCTGCAAAAGACCTTCTTAAACTGTTGAAAAGCAAAGATGTCACTTTGAAGACTGAGATGTGTCTGATCCAAGCCATGGCATTTTCAGTTGCCTCATGTGCATGCAAAAGCTAGACAAAGAATAAGGAAGACTGAAAAAGAAGTAATGCCTTTGAATTATGATGCTGGTGAAGAATATTGAATATACCATGGACTGCCACAAGAAGGAACAAGTCTTTCTCAGAAGAAGTGTAGCCAGAGTGCTCCTTGGAAGCAAGGATGGTAAGACTTCATCTCACATACTTTGAACATGTTGTCAGGAGGGATTAGTCCCTGGAGAAGGACATCATGCTTGATAAAGTAGAGGGTCACCGAAAAAGAGGAAGACCCTCAATGAAATGGATTCACACAGTGGCTGCAAAAATGTGCTCGAACATAGCAACGATTGTGAGAATGGTACAGGACTGGGCCGTGTTTCTTGTTGTACATAGGATCGCTATGAGTTGGAACCAACTTGATAGCACCTAACAACAATAACAACAACAGAGTGGTATTTAGTGCAGCAGAATTGACTCTAATGTACTGAGAACACTTGGAAATTGGCACTAGAGAAGTGTCTACAACCATTGTCCAAAGTGTAACAGAAACAAATCCGGTAACAGGAAGCTAAGAGCCACTCCCTTACACCTGTTGCAACTGGAATCATAAGCAGTAACTTGCAAGACAATACAAGAACACAGACAAGAGGGCAGCCAGTGTCACCAGTGGGCCTGCCTTACTAACATAGAAGGGAATTAGGAGTCTACGTGCTGCCCCTGATAGCTTGGATGGCTCTGGTAACAGAGGAAGAAATTTTAAAAAAAGGACTTAAGAAGTGAGAAATGGGACACAACCTAGATGGAAAAAATAAGTAAGGAGATACTTCTAGAAAATACTCATTTTCCCGATTAAGGTAACACATACAACTCCTCTTACTACAACAGTTTGTAACAGAGGGAAATGAGTAGGAGAGGTTCATCTTTTGAAACGCCCTGCACAGGAATACTGGACTTAATGATTGAACTTGGAGAAACAGACTCACTTCTCTATACTTAGTGTAATTCAGTTTTTCCTCGACAGTCATAGCTAATAATATGGTCACAATCGCTGGTTCTTTCTCTCATTTTATAAAAAGGATATCTAGTCCCTTTCAAGCATCACCTTGTTATTCTGGAGTCCCACACATACGTAATCAAGTCCAGTTATATAACAGGTAAGTTAATGAATGTGGGGTTCCCTCATTTTCTTCTCCTAATCAGGCCCCTATCACCTGGCATCATGGATTGAATTGTGTTCCCCCAAAATATATGTCAACTTGGCTAAGCCATGATTCCCAGTATTGTGTGGTTGTCCTCCATTTTGTGATCTGATGTAATTGTCCTATGTGTTGTAAAACCTAATCTCTGCCTCTGGTTGATGAGACAAGATTAGATCATGTTAAAGAGGATTAGGGTAGGATGCAGCACTCTTAATCAGGTTACAGCCCTGATCCAATGTAAGGAGAGTTTCCCTGGGGAGTGGCCTCCATCACCTTTTATCTTATAAGAGATGAAAGGAGAGAAGTGTGAGCAGAGAGAGGGACCTCCTACCACCAAGAAAGAAAAGCCAGGAGTAGAGTGTGTCTCAATCCAGGGTCCCTGCATTGAGAAACTCTTAGACTCAGGGAAAGGTTAATGACAAGGATCTTCACCCAATTCCAACAGAGAAAGAAGGTCTTCCCCTGCAGCTGGCACCCTGAATTCAGAGTTTTAGCCTCCTAAACTGTGAAAGAATAAATTTCTGTTTGCTAAAACCATTTCACTTGTGGTATTTCTGTTATAGCAGCACTAGATCACTAAGACACCTGGGTATCACAGAGCCCCATTATCATTTCTATCAGATGTCTTAGACTTGTCAGGCCCTGCTGCTCTTTCTACTGCACATTGCCTGATCTGATATACACTGTTCTCACTTCCATTGGATCTAGAGGCACAAATGTTAGCCAACGTTAACCCTGGTTTGCTCTGAAGTAGAAGAAAACACCTCTCTTCAAATGTTAAAAACAAATCTTTAGAATTCTTAGTAGGAAATATAAGTCAATCATTTTTAGACTTTTGGATAAGAAGTGATGTCTCTCATAAAACAAAATAACATGCTAACTTTTAAAAGCAACAGGAGGAATACGTTTTATCACATTAAAACTAAGGAATTGGAATTAAGAAATTGATCCAGCAACTCCTAAAATAGAATAGAAAGACAAATTACAAACTGAAAGATGTTTGAAATGTACACAACCAACAAAGGGTTTAGTATCAAGAACATATAAAGAACTACAAGTCAGTAAGAAGAGCACAAACAACGCAACAGAAAAAATAGACAAAGACATGAACAATTATTTCACAGAAGAGGAATCACGTATGAATGAATGTCCAGCCTATTAGTGATCAGGGAAGTATAAATCAATACTACGGTGAAATATAATTTTATATCCTCTTGACTGGCAACAAAGGGTGTGACAACACATCATGTTGTAGAGGATGTATAATCACAAAGGATTTATTAAACATTGCTGTAGAAGTATACATTGAAGCAACTATTTGGAGAACATTTTGGCATTATCTCCTAAAGTTGAACATTTGCCTACCGTATAATTCAGCGAGTCCACTCCTAGACATATGCCAAAGAGGTATGTGCAATATTGAAACCTGGTTAACAATAATAAAAACCTGGAAATAATGCAAATGCCCATCAACAGGAGGTTAGGCTTGTGATACAGTCATACAATGGAACATTAAACAAAGGAAAACGAACTACAGTTACATGCAACAATGTGAATAAATCCAAAAGATTACCTAAGGATGTTACTCTTTTATAGAAAGTAAAAAAAATGAAATGTAAATTAAAAATTATGTTATTTAGGAATACGTAGAGATGATCTAAAGTAGATGGATAGAAAGGTAGGTAGATAGGAAGAAAGGGAATAATGAAATAATGATTACAGGATTAAGGGGTGGTTACCCTAGGAAGAGGGAAGCAAAGAATGGGATTTGGAGGGCCACTGGTTAGATAAAATTTATAAGGTAGTAGGTTCATGGGTAATTATTATGTTATAAAAAATAACGGAACAAATAAATAAAAACAGTAACTTGCATAGACCAATGATGAGTATGTGCCATGAAGAGGATCATGATTAATCTAATTCTAGGCAAAAAAAAAAAAGCTCTCCTTTTTTTGTTACATACTGTTGGTTATGCAACAAAGCAGCACCCACCGTCTTTTAAAAGAGGACTTGCAAGGGTTTAATTGTAATGTTTCCACCTCCAAACCCATGGGAATATCAAAAACAAGTGGAGCTGGAGGAAAAGACCTCTCTGATGGATAAATACTATACACACTCATGACTCTAGTCAAGCTCACTGTACTGGGAAACTCATTCTATAGGATAAGCTCTTCATCAGGAGTCTTTTGTCCTTCACTGTAATGGAAATGGACTCATCCCATGGGCAGATGTGCTCAGAAGGTCTGAAGGCTGGAGTCTGCCTAACTTAACTCATTACCCTGCACTCTGATATTCAGAGTTGCTGTTAGGGTACCGGACCCAGCTCTAGAGAAGACAAACCCATTGCTGTTGAGTCGATTCCAACTCATAGAGAGACCCTATAGGACAGAGTAAAACTGCTTCACAGGATTTCCAAGGAGTGGCTGGTAGATTTGAACGGTCGACCTTTCAGTTAGCAGTCTAACACTTTAATGGCTGCACCACCAGGACTCCCAAAGGAGGGCCATAATACATCGTGGAAGGCCATTTTCCAATCACTCGATGTTTCATTTCCAATAGGGTTCATTTTTTAACCAACTCTTCCATTGACCTTACAAATTGCCCAGTCAGATGTATTGTTTAGGAGAGGCACTTGAATAGCAAGGGGCAAGCCAACTTTGCAGTGACTCTCTTGGTGTCCTGACTGGAAAGAACTGAAAAGTTCTGTTTGTCAAGTAGGACTAGCAATAGACTGGGCTGGGAGAGCTTATCACTCATGGCATCCAAATTTTTTTTTCCATAAGCACTTAACAAAAAAAAAAAGAAAAGAAAAGGAGCATTAATTGTGGGATTTATTTCTGCTTATAATATAACAATTTGGAATATTCAGAAAAGCATAAAAAGAAAATATTGAAACTACCCAATATCCCCCAACATAGGCAAAAGCTTATGTAAATTTTGGTTTCTCCCCCTTATGTGTTACTGTTGTTTTTCTTAATTTATACATACATTTATACATATTCCCTCCATCTCTCCCAATATTCAGATCACTTTATTTTGTATCTTTTTTTTTTTAATTTAAAAATACTTGTTTTTTGAATCTAAGAATATATTACCAGCATTTCATTTTGTCATCATTCTTGGAGACACAGCTTCTAATAGTTCCATAAAAGGCCATTAAGTTTTGTTTTTCCTATTGTTGAACATTTGTGGTTTTCCCACTATTGTATTATTATACACAACGCCACATGAAGATTTTTCCACAGAAATCATTGTGCACATATTTATTTCCTCTGAGTAGACGGAATTAGAATTTACTTCTTAGAAATAGAAATTCTTGGAAATAGAATTTCTAGAGCAAAAGGCAAATTTTTAAAGCTTTTAAAATGTATGTTTCAAATTGCCCTCCAAAAGCTTTATCTGTTTTTACTCCCAGCAGCAGTTGATAAAGGACCTCACAACCCAGGGCATTCTCATTGAAAAATTTCTTGGCAGTTTGATGGAAGAAATTATATCACATTGATTTTATTTGCATGTCTTTGATAATTAGAGACCAAACTTGTTATGTTTATTAACAATTTGTACATTTTTTTTTTTGTCAATTAACTGGTATCTTTACCCAATATTTTGCCATTTCCATATTTTTCTTATTGGTTTATGAGTCTTTTATATAATGACAGTAACACTTAGCCTTGTATATGCTGCTAGTATTATTCAATATTTTCTCCTATTAAAATAGATTTATATTTTTTACACACATACAAAGATTCTAACGGTTCTTTAGAGAGTTTCATAACAAAATCAAATATGAATGTATTTTTTATTTCAGTTGTTTAATTGTTTCATTTTAGTGTTCAAATATTTTATCTATCTTGATTTATTTTGCTGTATGGTATTAAACAACAATCTAATGTTTTTTTTTTTAATAGTTTACCAATTGTCCTGACATCATTTATTGAATATTCCATCTTTTCAAAGTGATTTGTGATTCCCCCTCCTCTATAATACATAATCTTTAATAATGCTATCTCTTTCTAAATCACTTTGATTCACTGGGAAGTCTGTACTTTGGAAGGCATCACACCGATTTAAATATCCCAGCCGTAAAATATAATTGAATATGTACAAAGTTACCCATCCTCTCCCGCAACTATTTTTTAAAACTGTCTTTGTCCATTTTTCCCATTTATTCCCACAGATAAGCTCTTTTCTCTATTTTAAACTGGTCCTTTAGTGAATGCCAGGTGCAAATAAGGAATTCAAAACAGAGCAAGACAGGATAAAATGTATGTGCCTACCACATTTACAAGCTGAGCTGATTATTTAGAGGTTTTCTCCCTTTTTTGATATACACTAGAATTAATTTTCCATTTATTGATGTGTACTAAAATTTAATTAACCATCACTTATACTAATAAAAAAAAAAAGAATAGCATGTCTTCATAAAAATATTCCCAAAACTTCATTTTAGTTAATATCGTTGACTTCTGTTAAACTTTTCCCCAGAGCGATGAGAAGTATGCGAATAAGAATGCTTCAAACTTTTTTCTTTTTTTTTTTCCCCTCTTTTTGCAGAGGTGAAAATAATTTCCAAAACTGACGATGCAGCCAGAGCCCCCTCAAGCCTGCATCATTCTCATACTGGAAAACATCCCCTAAAAAGTCAAGAGCAGAGAGTACGCAATATCTACATCCTTTAAACCAGCTATCACGTATTTCTTTCATATTCTTTCATTTAAATACAAAATATAAGAATAAGCTATAGAGCTTCAATGGCAAAATCATTGTCGAGGGGTGGTAAGATATGAAATCATAGATGGATAGAGTTAGAAAGGATGGTCTGGTTAGCTAGGTAACTCCCTCCTCCAGGGAAAGATTCCCTTCTCCAGCACTCCATGGCCAATGCACATTTTTCTTGTGTGAAAACACCCTCAGTGGCAGGACGCCCTCTGACCACCACCAAGCTGTTGGCATGAAAACCTAAAAATAGAGAATTCGAACTATTTAATGAAGTGACTCCAAATTTGCTTAAAGTCAAATAACTTGAGAGGCTCTGTGACCCAAACTAACAACTCCAAAAATAAGTACTAATATGTTTATTGATGATGAAATATGGGGTGTTCCAAGGTAGAGCCTTTGATCTCATGCAGCCATCACCATCAATTCTAGCAACAGTTGAGGCTCATCAAGTAAAAACGAGACACAGATTTCAAATGCGCCCAAGACAGGCTCTGACCAAGACACGAAATTCAAATAAGTTTTGTACTAGAAAAGCTTACCATCTAATTGAGTTGTCAGGGCACACGTACAGAGACAGGAAGTCATGCATCATTGACGCCAAACAAGTATTGGAAGAAATGATTCTTTTCATTATATGTTTTGTGAACCAATTCATTTGTGGTTCAAATCTGCTTCCTATCCTTATTTCCTTTTTTTACCTGAATATTCTGAACTTCCTATTTCTTTAGCTTTGCTGAGTGACATGCATTGTATTCAGCCACTTTGCTTCTTCAAGAGATACAATAGAGGTACTGCTAGAGCAATCTAGAGGAATGGTAGTAAACTGGGGCACAAACAGCTTATTCACCAGCTTCTCCTAAGTCCCACTCTGGCTCAGAGACAAACTTTAACCCTTTTGCTCCTGGGTATGTCAGCACTCTCCAACATGGAGCCTCCGGAAGCGTCATGTTCATTGGGTAAATATTAATAATCTCCTTGCTCAAAATTCAGTTCCAAAGAACTGCAGTAAGACTGAAACAGAGCCCTTTACACAAAGAATAAAGCCCTCATTTCAAAACATTTAAAGTCGAACAGATGAAAATGTTGCAATACCACTTTTCAGGCCAGTAGTTTGTCTAATTTGCTTTTGATTCACTGTTTTACATCTTCTAAAAGAATTTGTATTTCTATGATATATACAACATTCACACTGTCCACAAATCGATGTCAAATGAAAGAAGTAACGTGTTACCTCGTTCCCTACCTACTAAAATAGTGCTGTCTAATCAGGCATCTCCCCACAGGAAACAGGCCTTCCTACAGCAGGAAGCAGAGGAAAGAGGACTGGAGACAGCAATCCCAGTGGCTTTTTTGCCAGAAAGAACAAAATGGCTCTTCTGGCAACTCCTGACTCAGGAAATCACTGAATTAAGTAGTCGATCTGCAGAGTAATTTAGCATGTCATCTGCTTCCTGGCAACAGATACTGGGAAGCATTATATTTTAATTCAACTCTGTCATCACTGGGGTTAGAGCTCCTTCTCTCCAAGGTTAGAGATTTTTCTGCAGTCTCTATACATCCAGTTTTTTTTTTTAGCTTCTTCTCCCCCTTTCCAGGCTCCGACAGTCTCACCTCCCTTTGATTTTGGTCTAGGTCAAGCAAATCCTTGTCTTCCGAGCTAAATATAAGTCGTATTCAAATGTACGTAGGTGGGTGGAGGCCCGTGCAATGATTTGGAAACTACATTTGTGAGAGCGCAAAGGAATGAAGATGCGATGGCATGCCCAAGGGTTGCAGCAATGTTGTTTCTCTAGGGGAAAGGGAATTAGACAAGAGCTCGGTAACAAGTTCCCCTTCCTGTTTTGTCTTGGCCTTTCTGTGTGCTGTGCACATAATTTTCCTCTCCACTCTTCCACTTCTCCATTTTAGGAGTGAACTTAACAAGCTCCACTCATCTTCCTCATTTACAGATATTAGAGATGAGTAATGACATCCCGGGTTCTCTGGCTACTAACACTTGGCTAACACTTGGCTACTAACCAAATGGTTGGCAGTTCAAGTCCACTCAGAGACACTCCAAAGAAAGATCTGGCAGCATGCTTCCAGAAAAAACAGCCATTGAAAACATTTTGGAGTACAGTTCTATTCTAATACCTATGGGGTCCCTGTGAGTTGGAATCAACTCAAGAGTAACTGGTTGGTTGGTTGGTTGGTTGGAATGGCATGCAGTCATTAATACTCTGCAGGTCAAAGGACAAATATTGTATAAGATCATCATTATAAGAACTTGAGAAATAGTTTAAACTGAGAAGAAAACATTCTTTTGTGGTTACAAGAGTGGGGAGGGAGGGAGGGTGGGAGAGGGGTATTCACTAATTAGTAGATTAGAGCTACTTTAGGTGAAGGGAAAGACAACACACAATACAGGGGAGGTCAGCGCAACTGGACTAAACCAAAAGCACTGACCTTTCAGTTAGCAGCCAAGCCCTTAACCACTGGGCCACCAGGACTTCTTGCTGTCACAATACTGATAGGAAATAGTAGGTTCAGGGAAGGACACTAAAGAAATAGAAAAGCAGGAGTAGCTTTACGTAAAAATTATAGATTTAGGAGTTGTTCCTTTCTCTCATTCTGAAAGTGCCCTAGTGCGTAGAGAGATGCAACACCATAAAACATGAGTGAGGACACTGGGATTGGGTTGGACTTTGTGATCTCTAAACCAAAAGCAAAGAAGTTTCCTGAATAAACTGAATGCTTTGAAGGCCAGTGTAGCAGGGGCAGGGGTCTGGGGACCATGCTTTCAGGGGACATCTAAGTCAATTGGCATAGTAAAATCTATTAAGAAAACATTCTGCACGCCACCTTGGAGAGTGGTGTCTGGGGTCTTAAGCACTAGCAAGCAGCCATCGAAGATGCATCAATGAGTATCAACCCACCTGGATCAGGGGAGAATGAAGAACACCAAGGACACAAGGTAATTAGGAGCCCAAGAGACAGAAAGGGCCACATAAACCAGAGACTACATTAGTCTGAGACCAGAAGAACTAGATGGTACCTGGCTACAACCAATGACTGCCCTGACAGGGAACACTACAGAGAACCCCTGAGGGAGCAGGAGAGCAGTGGGATGCAGACGCCAAATTCTCATAAAAAGACCAGACTTAATGGTCTGACTGAGACCCCGGTGGGACCCCGGTGGTCATGGCCCCCAGACCTTCTGTTGGCCAAGGACAGAAACCATTTCCGAAGCCAACTTTTCAGACAGGGATTGGACTGGACAATGGGTTGGAGAGGGATGCTGGTGAGGAGTGAACTTCTTGGATCAGGTGGACACTTGAGACTATGTTGGCATCTCCTGCCTGGAGGGGAGATGAGAGGGTAGAGGGGGTTAGAAGCTGGCGAAATGGACACAAAAAGAGAGTGGAGGGAGGAACTGGGCTGTCTCATTAGGGGAAGAGTATTCAGGAGTATGTAGCAAGGTGTATATAAGTTTTTGTGTGAGAGGCTGACTTGATTTGTAAACTTTCACTTAAAGCACCATAAAAATTATTAAAAAAAAAAAAAAAATAGGAGGGGGGGAATACTCTCCAGGTCACTCATACAAAAATATCCCTAGTCAGGCACATTGGGGAGATCAGTGAATACTTGGCTGTGGGTGATAAGAATTATGCACATAGACAGAGCAATACCTTACAGCTGGTGAACGCAAGTATCTACGCCTTAAAGTGAATAATGTAAAATACACGCAGCAAAACCGTGCAATTCTTACTATACACATACGTTTGCAGATCTTTACCATTTGGGAAAAATTACGGCTAAATCCAAGTTAGAGTAATAATGCGTCATGAAGATAATAATTCTTTTTTAAATTTTATTGTGTTTGTGTTTTAGATGAAAGTTCACAGCACAAATTCGTTTCTCATTTGAAAATTTGTGTACAGATTGTTTTGTGACATTGACTGCAATGTGGTAGCACTCTCCACCTTTCCTTTTATACCTGAGTTCCCTGTGTCCATCCCTCCAGGTTTCCTGTCCCTCCCTGAATTCTTGTCTTTGCTTTTGGGCAGGAGTTGCCCATTTGGTCTCATATACTTGATTGAACTAAGAAGCATGTTCCATGCGTGTGTTATTGTTTGTTATATAGGCCTGTCTAAACTTTGGCTGAAATGTGGACTTCAGAAGTGGCTTCAGCTCTGAATTAGCTGACTAGACTATGGGGGCCATAGTCTTGGGGGCTCCTGCAGTCTCTGTCAGACCAGTAAGTCTGGTCTTTTAGCGTGTGCGTGTGTGTGTGAATTTGAATTTTGTTCTATATTTTTCTCCCACTCTATGTGGAACCCTCTATTGTGACCCCTGTCAGACCGGTCAGTGGTGGTGACCAGGCACCGTTTAGTTCTTCTGGGTTCAGGCTGGTGGAGACTGTGGTTCATGTGGTCCGTTAGCCCTTTGGACTGATATTTCCCTTGTGTCTTTGGTTTTCTTCATTCTCCTTTACTCTGAACATGATGGGACCAATAGATGTATTTTAGATGGCTGGTGGTAAGCCTTTAAGACCCCAGACGCTACTCACCAAAGTAGGGTGTAGAACATTTTCTTTATGAACTATTTTATGTAAATTGACCTAGCTGTCTCTCAGGTCCACAGTCCACAGCCCTCAGCCCCAGTAACTTGGTCCCTCAAGGTGTTTGGATGTGTTAGGAAGCTTCTATGGCTTTGCCTTGGCGCTGGCTTCCCCCTTATTGTGTGTCGTCCTTCCCTTCACCAAAATTAACACTTGTCTACTATCTAGTTAGTGATTTCCCGTCCCCACCCTTCCCTCCCTTGTAACCATTGAAGATTGTTTTTTATGTGTGTCAACCTTTTCTTGAGTTCTGATAATAGTGGTCTCATACAATATTTGTCCTTTTGTGACTGACTTATGGTAATGATTTTTATCTGGGGAAAAGGTCACTTTGCTCCTCTCTTGCCAGTGACTCTCTGTGGCTTCAGCAACAGGGCCCAAGAAAGCATGTCCTGACATTGTTAATGGCAGAAAAGGTATCTCAACCAAATACCCACAAAGCACTGGGTTTGTAATCTCCAATGGTCAAGCCCCATATCTTCCAGAAAAGCTAAGTTGAGACAGGATGAGGCCTTTCCACATACTTTATTGCCTGTGGCTCTCAAGGTAACTCTGTGAGCTCAGTAGAATTATCTCCATTTTACGAATGATGAAAATGATAGTTCGGGAGGCTGAACAATATTCTCATAGTTCTTCAAGGTACCAAGGGGTAGAGTTGGACTTTTGAATCTGTCTGATCCCAAAGCTCACCTTCTTTCCATTAGATCATGCTGTCCTCCACGTACAGTTTCTGTTATTCTCTATATGTCTCAGTTTCCTAATTTATAAAATGGAGAAAATAGTACCTAACTTTGTGAGCCTACTATGAAGATCAAAAAAGATTGCAAATGTGAGAGCACTTTACAGAAACTTAAGTTGTTATTCTAATAGTCAGTAATTCCATGGAACAACCTTTGCGTCTCTTCTACTGCCAGCCTCATTATTACAAACACATGTGAAAAGTTTATACCGGGCCAGGAATATGGCTCTTGTTTGACACGGAACTGAAATATCACTTTGCATCTCATTTGCTTTAAGGAATTTGCATATTTTAACACAGTGCAACTAAATTTTGAGATGATGGCTCTCAGGAGTTCTTATAGATATCCAACTCCATATTCATCATTTATTTACCTTTTGTTTATCACTTCAAAGATTGCATATACTTAAACACTGTCATGTATTTAAGAAAAATCTTGCAAAGAAATCAGATTATGGCTAATTAGGTATGACTTCAAATTCATAGGCAAATATCAAAAGAGAAGATTCATGGAATGAAGGGACTTTCCCTGTCCTGATTTTCTTCTAATTTCTCGTGGTCAGCACCTCCCCAGTAGCAAGTGAGCTGAGTAAGCAGTAAAATATGCAGTTAGGCTTGTCCTGTTCTTCAGGAAGCATGAATAAAAAATAAATAAAGATTGCTTACATATGATTATAAACAATTTGCTATGGGAATTCACTAAAGGGGCTATTCCTCAGGCAAACTATCCTAAAAACCTTCCAAGTAGAAACTAAATTCCAAAGTTTAGCATTTCAAACTGCATAATTTGAATACATTTTTGAACTATCCGATGGAAAATTATATTAAGTCCACATGTGCAGAGCTCATAAACAGCTCAGTAATCCCTTCTGCCTTCCCAGACACAAACTAATGGTCTCCTTTTCTGTCCCTGATAGAAAATTAGGCAACTTGGGGGGTAGAGGGGTTGAGCAAAGGTACGAATGTGGAGGAGCAAAGGCTACAATGGAAATGTGTGATTCAGTCAGGATTGTGGGGCAATACTTGAGATTATGAAAATCTTTGCTTCACAAATTGCAGCTCCCATGGAGAAAAAGCCTCCCACTACAGCAGAGATTATCACACAGCCTAATAGCAAGTGAAATGTCTTGTTTAAAACAGTCTTTGAATTGTGTGCCTTTACAATAGAAACCAAACCCTTTGCTGACGAGTCAATTCCGACTCATAGCAGACTTATAGGACAGGGTAGAACTGCCGTATAGGGTTTCCTAGGTTGTAGTCTTTATGGAAGCAGATTGCCAGATCTTTTCTCCTGTGAAAGCACTGGTGGGTTCAAACCACTGACCTTTCAGTTAGCAGCCAAGCCCTTAACCCCTGGGCCATGAGGACTTCTTGCTGTCACAATACTGATAGGAAATAGTAGTTTCAGGGAAGGACACTAAAGAAATAGAAGAGCAGAAGTAGCTTTACGTAAAAATTACAGATTTAGGAGTTGTTCCTTTCTCTCATTCTGAAAGTGCCCTAGTGCGTAGAGAGACACAAGACCATAAAACATGAGTGAGGACACTGGGATTGGGTCAGACTTTGTGATCTCTAAATCATTTTAGGCCTTTGAGTGAATGCCAGCACTGCTCCCTCTACCCCTTATTTTCTAATTTGCAGGATCCACCACCTAAGCTCTGGGACTTTGGGATAATAATGGTACTTACGAGGTTATTGTAAGAGTTAAGTCAATAACATACCGCATGAATAAAGCTTGGAACCATGCTGAAATGTGATAAATGTACAGTAAATATTCTTTTTTTTTTTTTTTTTGTCGCTGCTGCTGCTACCGTTATTATTTAGATAATAGGCTCTTCGATGTCAACTCCACTTCCAAGTTATCAAACTAGAACTAATTATCTTGCCTCCTCAGATGTATCTTTAAAGCCTTCTTTGTTTACTCTCTAGAATCTGAGCCCATGTGTTATCATAAATCCATTTAATTTCCATTACTGAGAATGGTCAGCAGCCAAGAGGCCCAGTGAGGGAACATCTGTCACAGCCTCCCTGGTCCCAAGGTGTCTTGGTACCGATTTGCTCCATTACAGTTAACGAAGGCTTGCAGGTGCAAATGGTTAACACATTGTGTGCTAACTAAAAGATTGGAGGTTCAAGTCCTCTCAGAGACACCTCGGAAAACAGCCCGTGTGGTCTACTTCTAAAAAATTATCCATTAAACACCCTACAGAGCGCAGTTCTACTCCACACAGACGGGGTTACCATGAGTTGGAGTTGACTCGATAGCAACCGGTTTGGTTGTAGTAACTGCAAACCAGTGAGAATTCCTCCAGCCACAGGCACTCACAGGGCTCCTATGAAACTCCTGATAGAGCCGGCTTTCTGGAAAGGTCAGTGGGTAAGCCTGAGTCCTGCCAGTGTACAAGGTAGCAGGAGAGGTTTAATAAGTCAAGCTTATCAAGCCCCTGAAAGATGAAAGAAACTGTGTGGCAAAGGGCTACAGATATTATTCCTGTCTTTCAGGGTCCTCTGCCCATATGAAGGCACTTTCTATAACAAGATACGTAAATATTATTCACGCTCTAAACAAACATCTTTTGAAATTATTTTAATTAGGCTTGTGTTTTCCATCTTGAGATGGAAACAAGAGAGAATACTGTTCAAAGAAATTTTTATTCCCCTTCAAAAGACATAGAAAAGTACAAGGTAAACCAGTAAAGGCAAACAACCGAGTCTCAGGGGTTTCCTAAGCCTCATTCCAGAGACCAGGTACTTAGCATAAAATTTTTCTGACATTGAAACAGGTTTTATTTCATAAAAACAACCTTCAATAAACAGGGATTGTTTCACGACTACTCAACCCTCTTTGAAGGATCACAAACCTAAGCACCTGGTATTTATGACAAAGAGCTTACTCTCTGACAGGTGCTATTTCGGGTGTTTTATTATATAATTTAACCATTATAACTATGAGCACCATTGTTGTCCCCATTTTATAGATGAGGAAATTGAGACTAAGATGTTACATAATGTGGCCAAGATCATGCAGAGTTAGTACATAATGGAATAAACATTTAAATCCAAGAAGTCTGGCTCCAGAGACCTTAATCTTAACCCCTCAACCATATTAACTCTTTTTTTTTCCCCAAAATGAAAGTCAATATCTTTAAAAGCCTACTTCCACTATAAGAAAGTGCTCAGCATAGTCTACCTCCGCTATGAAAAAATTCTCAACACTTCCCTTTAGAATGCAACTGAAGGTAATAATTCATCCCAGAACTCTAACTAGCCATGGATCCAATATCTTTCTGTGTATACATCACATCAGTCAATCCACAAATGTTTATTTTCAGCAAATACATGTCAGAAGAACTTGTTTAGCCTATGCCTCTGCTTTGCAACAACAATATGATATTTTTGTAGTGTAATCACTCCCACGGGTGTACAGGAATACTTCTAAAGGTCTGTCTTAGTTAACTAGTGCTGCTATAACAGAAGTACTACAAGCAGATGGCTTTAACAAAGAGAAAATTATTCTCACACAGTTTAGGAGGCTGGAAGTCCAAATTCAGGGTGCCGGTTGGCTCTAGGGGAAGTCTTTCTCTGTCAGCTCTGGAGGAAGGAAGGTCCTTGTCATCAATCTTCCCCTGGACTAGGAGTTTCTCAGTGCAGGGGCCCTGGGTCCAAAGGACACACTGTGCTCCTGGCACTACTTTCTTGGTGGTATGAGGTTCCCCTGTCTCTCCACTTGCTTTCTCTCTTTGATCTCAAAAGAGATTGATTTAAGACATAACCTAATCTTGTAGATGAGTCCTGCCTCATTAACATAACTGCTTCTAATCCTGCCTCATTAACATCATAGAGGTAGGATTTATAGCATATAGGAAAATCACATCACATCAGATGACAATATTGTAGACAATCACACACAATACTGGGAATCATGGCCTACCCAAGTTCACATATAATTTTGGGGAACACAGTTCATTTCATGACAGGGCCCTTTGTGCTGGTCTTCACAGAAGAGGTGGAGTTACACCATGTAACATTTACACCTCAGACCCCTTCTCCTTTAAAGTTTTAGTACTACAAATCAATGGTTTGGAATATATTAATTTCTATGCTAGGAAGTTATGTTGCTAAGTCTATAATTATTTTTGCTGAAACCCTGAGCATAACAGAGAGCTGAATGGGTGTGAAACCAATGATTAACTTACAATATACAATAGAAAATATTTATTGATGAGTAGTTATTATCAAATGTTGGAAATAGCCTGACTATTTATAGGAGCCAAAGTCCTCCAGTTACTTCAGAGGTTGGGGCTTCCCTTTGCTTTGCTGTAAACACAGCTTCCTCTCAAGACTCTGTTTATATGTCTGCTTGTCAACCCAGCGCCAGTTCCTGGCGCTCCCTGTTTTACTGCTGCTGCATCCTCATCCTGTTTACAGGGCAGTGAGGATGACCATGGATGCAGACTTTAAGTTAACATCTCTTTTGCAAGAGCCAGCCACATAAAACCTGTTGGCATAAGCAAACATATTATCACAGTTTTAAAGCAAATTATATCAAGCCTGAGTCCCAATAGTCACAAAGCTTTGACCTTCTCAAAATTACACTATAAACTCAGAGCAAGGAATTCTTTTATCTTTAATAATAGTGAGTCTTGTTAGAATTGTCTGGGGAGTATTTTTTTAGACAGATGGTAGATAGGTAGGTAGATAGATACGTAGATGGATGGGTGGATGAATGGATGCTTGGGCCCTACACCAAATCAGTTAAGCCAGTATCTCTTTTTTAAAGATCTCCTTTGATTCTAACATGCAGCCAGGATTATGAACCACCGTTCAGAAGCCTTATCCCTTACAAAAAAAAAAAAGACTTACATATGACTGGATCAAGTAGATGCATGCTAGCTTTCATCAAAATCTTCCAAACAGTTTTAGTTGACATGAGATGGCCACACTGGTTTGAGTACAGAAGAAAGTCTTCAGGCAGAGAGGACTATGTTGTGTAACATGATCCACTACCCCCTTCAGCAGACCCTCACTGTAACCTAGTCTACCTCATTTAAAGAATAGGATGAGCATACTAAGGGTTAGCTTCCAGAGCTCTGTTAGCATAAAGAACAAATTAGGTTTTAATCCTTACCGTGAAATGCCAGTTAAAGGGAAGATTTGGGACACCCCCTTGAAGCTAAATACAACCTCCTCCACAGATCAAAAAGGCAGCCTTGAAAAGGATTTACATAATGTCTTCAGTGTAAGTAAGAAAGGGAAGATCAGAGATGAGGGCTCAGAGGTCTTGTCTCTTGGGGTACATTTCACCCACCCCAGGGTAGCAAACAGGGATCTTTGATAAAGACATAATGCTGCTGAAAATCATTTCAATTCAACATCGAGAAAGAGCAAAGCAGCCCCTGACAACCAGGAGTTAACCTGGCACGCACAGCTACGTCTTGCTGTTCTCCTGTTGAAAATAAATAATTTCACAAAAAATCTACACCAGACAAGGCTATCTATGACCATGGTGGATCAAGACAAAAACAAGGCCACTCCATAATAACGTCTGAACACAGACAAAAGCATGAACATTGATCAAACAGCAAAAATAACCAAACACCCCTATCAGCTCATGTGAGTGACTGCTGCTTTTTTTACCAATTACACTTTAGCCTCAGTCTAGTCCCCCACCTCCAAGGTAAGTTTATGAAGATATCCAGTCACAGAATTGCCCCTGCTTCCTGGCTATCCAATCCAGAGCAAAGGCTCCCTTCCTTAAACCCTGCCCCAAATCAGTTACCAAAAAAATACCAAACCCATTGCCATCGAGTCAATTCTGACTCATAGCGACCCTACACGACAGAGTAGAACCGCCCCATAGGGTTCCCAAGGAGTAGCTAGTGGATTCGAACTTCTGACCTTTTGGTTAGCAGCTATAGCACTTAACTACTATGCTACCAAGGTTTCCCAAATCATCTAACACAAGCCCAGATCCTATATTAGTCGTTTCTAACTCCCTCCACATTTCCCCTATGCTTGGCATTTCCCAAGCTGAAAGAACTGAAGAAAAAATATTGCCTCTAGTTGCAATATTGAAGGATTCTACAGGGAAAATAAAAAAAAAAAAAAAAAAAAAACGGGAAATACTAAGGGGCAAATATTGCAGTTGTCAAAGATTTCATTTCTCACATACTTTGGACATGTTATCAGGAGGGATCAGTCCCTGGAGAAGGACAGCATGCTTGGTAAAGTAGAGGGTCATTGAAAAAGAAGAAAACCCTCAACGAGATAGATTGACACAGTGGCTGCAACAGTGGGTTCAAGCATAACAAAGACTGTGAGGATGCTACAGGACCAGGCAGTGTTTTGTTCTGTTGTACGTAGGGTTGCTATGAGTTGGAACTAACTGGATGGCACCAAACAACAACCACGGTTCTCCATGGTGTGAGTTCTACCTCACTGTAATGAGTCCCAACCCATTTTACTCAACTATAAGTGTGTTCCTGGTGGTCTCTGGCTGGAGGGCATTGGTGATGATTTCATTAAACATCTGGCATTTGCTCCTTTAAGAATAAAAAGAAATATAAATTATGGCTCTAGTACAGAAAGTTTTCATATGCATTGGGAAGATGTCTAGGGAATGGAACATAATCACATGATCAAGGCTATCGTGTGCACACTGGCAGGCTTCAGAGGTGTGGGACCATTCTCGAAAATTGTCAAGAAGATGGTAAGACACGAGTAGCACTTTGAGAGGCGGACAGGATTGGAAGAATTGGAGGAGAGGAATATAGGAAATAGGATAATACTCCATACCAGATTCAGGGACCTAAAAGTTTCATTCTTCTCTCAGTTCAACAAGGAGTTTCATCTGATAACATTTTACTCTCTCTCCTTCTTGAGGATGAGTAATTTTGGAGGAAGACAGGCACCTTATATATATTTCCCTTAACTCTTCACGGAAACCTGGCGGCGCAGTAGTTAAGAGCTTGGCTGTTAACCAAAATGTCAGTAATTTGAAACCCCCAGCCACTCCTTGGAAACCTTATAAAGCAGTTCTACTCTGTCCTATAGGGTTTCTGTGAGTCAGAATCAACTCGGAGGCAACAGATTTAACTCTTCACATTTTCCATTTGTGTTTTGAAGAGAGAAATGATATCTAGTCTATTGTTTAGCCAAGCCCTGAAAACACAGTACAGGAGTAAAATATTGCCTGTGTTCTAGGATTTTATTGGATTCATGACACATAGAATTAAAAACAAACACATAAAAAGGTCACTGTTGACGTCATCTGGGGAGATGCATATAGTGTGTTTGGAGATTATTCAGTTGAACAGGAGCGTCTGTCAGTGAAATCAGGCCAATAAAATAATCCCACTACTAAGAGCAGTTGTACGACAGTTTTGTTTCTTTTTCTCCCTCTCTGTCTTCCATTCCAGAGATTAATTGGTTTACACTACCAGTCAAACAATACAGCCTTGTGTTTCTCAAACAAATAACATCTGCATATTTTATATGCCCAGCCACCACTTTATCCTTTCTGCAGATAAGAGGGTTAAAAAAAAAAAAAAATGTAAGCTGTAGAAATGTCTCTCTTTTTTTTTTTTCTTTCTTTCTTTCAAGTGAAACTTCATGGAAGCCATTATGTAAAACAGAATAAAAAGTGCCCTGGCTGAAGTGGGGTAAGAATGGAGAGACTCACAGTCATTCTCCTCACTCCATCTCGGAGCCCTTGAAGAAGTTCTCAGAAGCTCATAGGACTTCAGAGAACAAGATGCTTAAGAAACTCCTCAGATCTACCACTTCTGTTGTATGAACTTTCATTCACAAAGACTCGTTTCATTAAAGGTTCTGTAAGACAGGGCAGTCAGAGGCAGTAACATAAAAAAGGACAGGTGACACCTCCTGAAGTGGCAGAAGCTTGCTCACATGTGAAAGCTCCGCTCCCTACCAAGCCTCCTCCACCCCCATCTCCTCTAAAGTATTATTCCACTTCCTCAGGTGCTTCCTACCTGCTCTTTTCAACCAGTTCTCAAAAGGCATTGGCCATCCTCTCCCCTCTCTATCACTTCGCATCACTGGCCTTCAGCTTTCACTTCTGCCACCTCAGCTGCGCACAGCTGTCCTCTCTGCTGGACACCGCCATGATGGTATTACTCCTTCAGCCATACCCTACAAACACTTCAGTAGATACCACCTGTCTGTCCTTTCTAATGTTACTGCCTCTGACTATCTTGTCTTACGGAATCTTTAAGAAAACAAGTCTTCTAGTTCTCACTTCAAGTTAGAGTACCTTAGCAACACAGTTGATAAAACTCTAACAGAAATCTATTTTGGTCCAGGAAATAAACATGAATGCCAGATGTTATGTCATAGAATGTCCCTTTTTTTTCGCCTCCCTAGATGACCATATCTAGCTAGTTTTCGTGGTTTTAGATATCACACATATACTAAATGTTCCTCAATTTGTACCTCTAGCCCAAACACATCCCTAATTACAGATTCACACATCCGACTTTGGGTATAGTGTCTATGCTTGGATGTCAAATTGGTGTCTCAAACTTTTATATTCACAGATGAACATATATCCATGTCCTGCTCCCTCTCCTACCCCCAATATTCCTCATTTCAATAAGTGACACCACTCTAGCACCCTATCATCCTTGTAGAAATTAGTCCTATGACCCTGAAGTTGAGAAAACTTGGAAAACCACTGGTCAAGAGCCTCTATGGTTTTATACGATTTATTATGGTAATTGGAGCCCTAGTGGCACAGTGGCTAAGAGCTACGGCTGCTAACTAAAAGATCAGCAGTTTGAATGTACCAGCTGCTCCTTGGAAACTCTATGGGGCAATTCTACTCTGTCCTATGGGGTTGCTATGAGTTGGAATTGACTCCACAGCGATATGTTTGGGTTTTTTTTTTTTTTTTTTGTATTATGGCAATGTACCAAGTTGATTTTCATCTCAAGTTTTCCAGCAAAACCTAGGGTGACAGAAGAGGTTAAAGTCATGTATGAAATTCCCACCTAAAATAACAATGAGAAAGATTTTGTTACAATTAAGCTCCTTTTTTCATGTTTAAAGAGAATCTCAAAGATGCTATGAATAAACAATTAACTTTAAAGTTCATGTTTTAAAAAACAAATGTCCCTTTTTTAAAAATTCATTTCCTGCCAGGTTTCTAAAGCAAACATGGAATTTCCTTCAAATTGGTTGGTCCGCCAACACCCAGAGGAACGCTTATAACATTCTAAAGCACAGGCATTTTTATCAGCAGCGATTCAGGACTAGGTTGATTATCTTGGCCACAACAATAGCAGTAGATATCATTTATGATTATTATTGTTCCCATTTTACAGAGGAAGAAACTGAGGCTTAAACATGTTCAATATCTTCTAGAAGCTTAAATAGCTGGTGAATGGCATAGCCCGCATTTGCTCTCAGGCCTGGTGACCCCCAACGCCTTAGTTCCTGGCCACTCTGCAGCATGATGTCCTACTCAAATCATATTCCCTATGGCTCCCTTTTGGTTTGTTCCTCTCTGATCTACACCTGTTTAGTCAACTCTTTCTTCTCAATCCCTTTGGTAAAACTAGAGAAAATTGCTATTTCTCCTCTATTGTTTTATTATATCTCTAATTCTGGCCAATTATAGAGAATTGGAAAATTACAAAGAAGTAAACCCCAGGTGGATCCCATGTAACATATGCACTTCAAGTTCTTTGTCCTCCTATTCCTAAGACAAACAATGAGGAATAATAAGGGCCTACTATTTTTTTTTTTTTACTATTATACCCTACGAGCCCCGGTGGCACAATGCTTAAGGGCTCAGGTGTTAACTGAAGTGTTGGCAGTTCAAACCCACCATTGGCTCCAAGGGAAAAAAGACCTGGCAATCTGCTCCCATACAGATTACAGCCCAATAAACCCTATGGGACAGTTGTACTATGTCCTATGATATAGCTATAATCCAGTGCCCAGTGCCGCTGAGTGGATTCTGACTCATAGCAACCCTATAGGACAGAGTAGAACTGCCCCATAGAGTTTCCAAGGAGCGCCTGGTGGATTCGAACTGCCAACCCTTTAGATAGCAGCCGTAGCACTTAACCACTACACCATCAGGGTTTCCACGCCACCAGGATATAGCTATAGGGTCACTGTAAGTTGGAATTGACTTGATGACACACACAACATAACAACAACATTATAAAGGTGGAGTCTCTGGGTAGTGCTGTTGTTTAATGTGATTGGCTGCTTACAGAAACGTTGGTGATTCAAACCCACCCAGAGGCACCTCGGAAGAAAGCCTAACAATCTACTTTTGAAAACTCAGCCATTGAAAACCCTGTGAAGCAAAGTTCTACTCCGATGCACATGGGGTCTTCATGAGTTGGGAACTTGATGGCGACTATTACTGACACTTATATTACACACTGGTTTAAAAGGTTTAAATTACACCAAACTGAGACATTTTCTCTGCCAATTCTTACAGAAATTTTTATTGGAAAACAGGAGGGATATTGAGCTGCTATTCCCTGAGTCATAGAGCAGGGACATTTCTGGGGATCAGTCTGTGACTCAGTGGTGGCCTGATTTACATTTCTGAGAATAAATGGGAGCATTAGACAAAAGAGAACATAAACCGCTTTGGTCCCAGCAGAGTGGGTGGGTGAGGAAATGTTTGAATTACATCAAATTGCTAGTTTTTTTTTTTCCCCCTGAATTCAACCATCTATGGGTTTTACTTCTCTAAATCTGTTCCTGTGCATAGTCACAGCCATATTTAGGAACCAAATCCATTTTTTATTTCCAGGCTCTTGATTCCTGATTCATAGCAGTACACATACCTTGGCAGGCACCCCCTTACTCAAGCAGGCCATGCAGCAAATGCCGTAAATTAGATGTTGGGCGTGCCAAGCACATTTTCCCCATACAAATTGTGTTGCAGATGGCGGTTAGCTATCCAGTCCAGATAGCAAATGCCTGTGTACATGCGATACAAGTGAATGGTCGTATTACAGGGCTAGCTTTCTAACACTGTTTCCATGGTAAAAGATGCGCTGAGTTACAGGAGGTACACTGGCAGGGAGATGCCTCGGCTCACTCCCTGTGCCAGGGCTCTGGAGCTTCAGTGGGGGCTTTGCGCATGGAACCAGCATTCCCCCCGGGGTTTCTGGGCTAGAGGATGAATGGTAGCAGCTTGTCCAGAGGGTCGGCTGCTCCCAGAGAGGCGTGTTTGCTTCAGAGGAGAAGAGGGGCAGGGAGAGTTTCTTCAGGCAGGATGCTTATTATTTCAGAGTTCCATGCATTAAACAGTTAACTCACTCAGCTGCTAATTGGAAGATTGGAGGTTCAAGTCCACCCAGTGGAATCTGGGGAGAAAAGTCTGGTGATCTACTTCCAAAAATATCTATCATTGAAAATCCTGCAGAACTCAGTTCTCCTCTGACACACATAGGGTCACGATGAGTCAGAACTGACTCAATGGCAATTGGTTTTGGCTCATCATTCTATTGATTGTGAGGTGAGGGTCACCTCAAATCAAGCCAGGATTCTGTCTTGAGGAGGAGTGGATGAACGCCGAATAGTTTCTGGCTCCACACATATAATTTCAGCCAATTACAAACCAATTAGCTTAAATCTGGATGCTATTCATGGGGCAACTAAAATCCTGAATAAGAAAATGTAGTATACGCTTTTCCTCCTGGAGGCATATAGCTTTAAGAATGAAAAAAGACCCACATCTGGTGAATTTCTAAAACTCGAATAGATGTTCCATTTGAGTAAGCAGTTAGAAGGTAAACCAGGATGTATATATTTTTACCATATCTTACGTTAGGAAAGGACCCCCACTTCCTCTCTTAACCACCTTGTTTAGGATTCAATTTTTCCCTCTACTTTCATTTCAAACTATTCAAAACAAATGAATGAAGCTAGGATAAGCCAAGCTTGCGAGCGTTTTTTGATGAAAAACACTTCATGCTTTCAGGAAGCCACAAGCAAACCAGGTCCGACAGCTGACTTTGATAGAGTTTTCTTTTCCTTTCTGAGGGGAGAGAAGGAGAAAATTGGTTTATGGTAAAATGGGAGCATTTAATTTCAAAATGTTCCTGGGTGTCGTCTATAACTGGTACGTCTCTGTTAGTTTTACTACTACTGAGAGACCTGCAGAAGGAAGAGTCAAGATAATGGATCTCTGGCTTGGATGATTGGGCAGATAGAGGAGTAAGTGAAAATTAGTTCATGTTAGATTTATTTAGCTCCTGGTTTCTATGGGATATGCAAGTACTTAGCCAAATCAAAATGAATCCCTGGCACTCAAAACATATATTTGGCTGGACTTACCCTGAAAGTCATAAAGATATAAATGTTAAAGTTTGGTGCCAATGTGATTGTCTGAGAAAAAAGAAAATGGCAGAGGGAAAAACCTTAGGGAATAGCATCATTTAAAGCAACATTTCTCAAACTCCAATGTGCAAGCAAATCACCTGGGAATCTTTTTAAAATGTGGTTCTGGGGTGAGGCCTGAATTCTGCATTTCTCACATCTCACCAGTGATGTTGATGCTACTTGTTCTCCGATCACACTTAGAATTATAAGGATTTTGAGGACGGTAAATGCAGAAAACACAGGGAAATGTATCGGAAGGAGAATTAGAGACGTAGAAAGAGAAAAACAATAGAGAGAGAGGGACTGATATTGTATGACCTCATTTGTATGAAATAGCTAGAATAGGCAAGTGTTTACAGACCTAGGTTTATTAGTAGTCACCAGGCGAGGGGGAAAGGAGATTCATTGCTTTGGGGACACTGAGCTTCTGTTAAGGGTGATGAAAGACTTGGAAACGGATTATGGTGATGGTTGAACAACACAATGAACACAATTAATTTTACCCAGTTGTGCACATGGAGAATGTTACATGGCACGTGTTTTGTCACAGATACATTTAACACAATTAGAGAGAGACTGGGTCTTGGGCACTGCTGAAAAAGAAGGAAATGTAAAAGAGAAAATAGATGTGTTATTATTGTGGATGATAAGTGACTTTCAAATATTTTCTTAATAAAAAAATCATGTCTCTGTGTCCATCCTTCATTTAAAAATATTTAACAAATATTGAATATATAGTAAAAATCTAAGGAAAAAAAAAATCTAAGACTCTTACTTGCTTCTCAGCCTCTTAAATTTGTTTCCCAAATAAACATAGGAACAATATGATACCAAGAATACTTTGCACTGATATATATACGGGCTCCTTTGTTTCAGAGAGTGCAATTTTCTTTCTCTCTCTATTCATTGTCATGATAATAAAGATTCTATTTGTAAAAGAATGAATGTTCTTAGTTGATAAATGCAGATAACTCATTTACAATATGCTCTTGGAGTCCTTTCCTTTCTCATCTATTCACTAAAATATAATGCCTTTGTGATTTTTTTTTTTTTCACTCAAAAGCCATATTTGGGGATCAATTGTGAACTAAGCAATTCTGCAAAACTGATTCTTCATACATAAGTAAAAACTCTTTGGCACCATTGTATTGACAGCAGAACTATTTCTATCCCAGCACGATGGGACAAATGTTTCTGAACTATATCTGAAGGTAAATTTTTCAAGTAATTTTCTTAAAAATTGGAAAATGAATGCTTGTGAATTCATCTATGTAATTACGAAAAATTGTATGTAGGCCGCTACGCATCTCTATTTACTTTGTTTTCTGTGAAAACTAAAAGCCTAAAGACGGATATGTTCCTGACCATCTGTCTAAATACCTTGAATAATTTGAGTCTGACTCAGAGTGCCTTCTACAGAGAAGCAAAGGAAACACACTCTACGGCCATCCAGGGCATGGGAAAGGCAGTACATAGGTCTCCCAGGACAGACGTGTCATCATTCATAAAATACTATGAACTACGTGAAAAGTTCCAAACGTAAAGCTCTGCTTTGGTAAGCCTTTGACCTAAATTTCTGCCTGGAATACTGCAGAGAGAATATTTCACCTTCTAACTTTCTATCATGTATAAAAAAATTGCTCTCAGTGAAAATTGAAAGAACAAAGAGATTGCAAAAAAAAAAAAAAAATGAGCTGTGAAGGAGAGAGTTCATCTTATCACACCCTTCCCCAGATTGAGTAGTATGACTTCTTTCATCTTTGTCAGTTGGTAAGCAAAAAGTATCATATGATCAATGCTTCTATAATTGCCAGACTCGGAATTGTTGACCCCCGTGCCCCTGAGTCCCACTTCTGGTACATCCTGCCTCCCACTCCATTTCTTTGGTTCTAGCTCAGTGGTCTCTCTGAAACCTCACTCTCTCACTCCTCCTTCAAATGCCTCTAATAGCGTTCTAAGATTAATACTCCCATGACTTTCTTAATCTTTCACAGGTATCGCTGCAAAACCCTCTTCCTTCTCTGTCATGTGCTTTACCACACTTTACAGCTCCCAGTCTTTTTGCCTCATTCCCCTGTTTATCCTTATCTAGGAAGGGGCTCCAATTTGCATACAAGTTGTGGGCTCCAGTGAGTTCCAGTCCCATTCTCTGAGAAGACTTCGGTATGTCCATGACGTAGCTATTGGAAAGGAGCAATAATTCTGACCCTAGCATGATGGTTAGTTATCCCCCAGCCTCACCACCTGTACACTTGTGCCTGAGTCTCATGTTGAAGGGTAGCACTCTGAATAAGACATCAAAAACTGTCTTAGCAAGAGTTCTTTAAGATGTTGGGACAGGAGCAGCAGTGATTTTGTGCCCATTTAACGGAGAGTAACTCCAAAAAGGGGAAAAGGCAGTTGTTGACACATCACATCCTAATAGAACACCATCCCTCACCGCACCTGCAGTTTTGAGTACTTCGGTGAAGGCAGTTTCCGGAAGACAGTTATCCTCCTGGAAGTAACAAAAGTGCCTGACAGATCCTGCAATATTCAGTATACTGGCTCCTGGTGGGTGTGCATACTCAGGAGAAAATGTTGGAGCAGAGGAAGAGAATGAAAATTGAGGAAGGCACATGGTAACCAAATAGTAACACATACACAACTCCCCTCGGAGGCGAGGGAAAACAGTCCCCAGGGTCCGTGGTGGCGGTGGTGGTGGCGGCAGCGGCAGTGGTGAGTTGGCGCTGCCAGAGGAGGGGCTGCCAAGGCAGTGACGTCACTAAGATTGGTGTCACCTGTCACCCAGTGCAGTAACTCATCACCACCCTCCCCATCACCACCAGTCACTGGGGTTGGTGTCAACCAGTGCAGTAACTTGTCACCATCACACTCCTCCCGTCCCCCCATCACCTGCCACTCAGGGTATAGGCTACTTAAGCCGGGGAGCCCGCCATTTGGTGGAGGGGAGGGTCTCCGCCATGGCCAGCGGGGGAGGAGAGGAGGTGTGTGGAACCACAGGGGGCGGGGATGGGCCGATCTGTCCACTGGCATGGGGGGAGTTTGACAGCCAGCCCCACCCATGGGGGGCGAGGTGACACCATGAGTTACTGCACTGGGTGACACCAATCCTAGTGACATCACTGTCTCCGAGAAATAGTTGAGAAGGCAAGGGAAAAGTTTACAGGCTGCTAACCGAAAGGTCAGCAATTCAAACCCACTAACTGCTCCAGAGAAAAAAGATGAGACAGTCTGCTTCCATAACGATTACAGCCTTGAAAACCTTATGGAGCACTTACTTCCACTCTGTTCTACAGGGTCACTATGAGTCTAAATCAACTCGGGGCAATAGTGTGTGTGTGTGTGTGTGTGTGTGTGTGTGTTAAGGTCAGTTGTGGGGCAGTGGTGGTTTCCTGGTAGCATTCTCACTTTCCATACAGAAGACCCGCACTTGATTCCTGGCCAGTGCGCCTTAAATGCAGCCACCACCTATCTGTCAGTGGGAGTTTATGTGTTGCTATGAGGCTGCATACTTTTTAGCAAAACTTCCAGACTAAAATGGACCAAGGAGAAAGGCCTGGTGATCTACTTCTGAAAATCAATCCGCGAAAACCCTATGGAACACAATAGCCCAATCTGCAACCTATCATGGGATAGTGCAGAACTGAGCAGCATTTCCTTTTGCTGTATGTGGGGCTGCCATGAGTCTGGCCGACTCCATGGCAACAAGGTCAAGGGAGGAAAGCCAATAAACACGGGTGTCATCTTTCCTAAGAGTGATTTTCACCCCATGCAATTCATATATTTTGGAACCAAAATTCTCTCAGTTACTGAAAAGGTACATAGAAGTAAATTTCATTATGCTTGGATTTTAAGTATGGCAAATTTGCCATTCCAAAAAAATTACTGTACACCAATTTGTATACATAAACCAAAAAACCATACCAAGCCCAGTGCCGTCGAGTCAATTCCAACTCATAGCAACCCTATCGGACAGAGTAGAACTGCCCTGTAGAGTTTCCAGGAGTGCCTGGCGGATACATAGCAAACTAAAAAGGAGCAAAAGAAAAAAAAAAAAAAATCAGAAAGAGAATATTATTTAGAGTGATAAGTAAAGACCAAATGTTTAAAAAAAAAAAAAAAAACTTGAAGGTTTAGTTTGTTTCAGATAAGGAACTCAAACTTGTATATCTGACTAAATATAAATCTTTGTTTTTTATTGATCAAAATCTGCTGGATTTCTTTTTCTGACTCAAATTTTTTACTAATACCCTCAAATCTCATAAAGTTGTAGCACGGTACTTTCCATTAGGATTTAGAGATATTTACATTTGAATATTTATGCTCTGGATGCCATATGAAATGAAAAGGTGTGGCAACATAAATATTACATATGCAATTTCTATCTCTGAAGAAATGGCCGTTTCATTTTCTCTTGAAAACATTAATATTTGACTAAAATAAGTGCATTTCTTTGTTAGATTTTGTGGGAGGGGGGTTATTTGGTTTTGTTTTTCTATCCTGCTGTATAAAAAAATTTTTTTGTTTGTTTTTGCTGTATAGCTACTGAAAACCCTGGTGGCTGGTGGCATAGTGGTTAAGTGGTACTGCTGCTAATCAAAAGGTTGTCAGTTTGAATCTACCAGGCACTCTTTGGAAACCCTATGGGGTAGTTCTACCCTCTCCTATAGGATCACTGTGAGTCAGAATCTACTCGACCGGACAGGTTTTTTTGGTATACAGCTACTAAGAGACCTGGTAGTGCAGTGGTTAAGAGCTCAACTGCTAACCAAAAGATTAACAGTTCAAATCCACCCTGGAAACATTATGGGGCAGTCCTACTCTGTTCTATAGGGTTGTTAATGAGTCTTAGGCAGTGGGTTTGGGGTTTGTTTGTTTGTTTCTTGCTTACCACATAGCCACATAAGCATTTGCTGTCAGCTCTGTCTCACGATGACCCCATGTGTGTTACAGTAGAACTGTGCTCCACAGGTTTTCAATGGCTGATTTTTTGGAAGTAGACTGCTGGGGCTTTCATCCATAGTATCTCTGGATGGACTCGCACCTCCAACCTTTTATTAGCAGATAAGCATGTTAACCATTTATACCACCTAGTGACTCCACATAGCTGCAAGATTTTGCTGAAAACCAAAGTAACGAGAATGTTAGTTTATTGGACCCCTTATCTTAAAACAGGAAGCTGGGCTTTAGAGTTACCCGGTGACATATCCACTGCTAGAATCTTAGCCTCCTAATTGCCAGTCCAGTACTTTCCCCACCCTGCTAGGAAATGGAGTCTTTGGGCTTCTACAGCTTTAATTTCTAGAATGCAGCTTTCAGAACCAGGATCTTTTCCCCAGCCCCTATCCCCTTTTTTGCTATCCTGCCCAATCTTAAGCATTGCCATAGGGCAAAATCTCTTCTTAGCTATTGATGCTAGATCAGAGATAATTCCCTTCAAAAGCACAGGAAGATACTACAGTGATTCAGATATCACAGCCCACATTGGAACTCGTCATTCACACCAGTCCTGTCTATTCCCAGGTCTGAGGGTGTCCCTCAAATACTTCCAAGAAATATATTTTCCTCATGCGTGGGAGAACCCTTAGTGCCACGTGGATCTATCATCTCCTGCCATGCGTCATTCTCTTCATAGTGATTGAACAAAGGTGACCAAATATCTTTGGTTAAAGAATTCCCTCCAGGCTTCAGACCTCTTCTTCCTTTTCACCAGCATGCTAACATGTTATTTTGTGGTAAGTAAATGTCTGGAAAGTTCTAAAGACCTAGATTAAATAGGAAAGAATTTTCAATAAGGTAACATTGAAAAGTGAAGAAATCTTTGATTTTTCCTCTTCCTACTCACTGTCGAAATTTCTAGGAGATTGACCAAGGGCCTGATTTCATGATCATCAGCCATGAAGAAGGAAACTGGAGAAACAAAACTTGAAACAGCTAATTAATATGATAACAGACGAAGAAGAGCCAAAGGGAAGAGTAGGAATGAGTTATGACAAGGCCACCTCTCTACATCTGCTGAGTAAGTGCTAAAATGGGAAACACCCTATCAAATTCCATATTTTAGTGGATCGTGCTGCATAGCAAAGTGCTGGGAGCACTTGCAGACTTAAGAAAGCCTCCATTGTCTCCATTTTCCTTCTACAGCAGAAAAGGAAGAAGACACTGTCAGAGAGCGCCCCGGGCATCTCTGAGTTAGTGTGAGGATACGGGAGAGTCATCAGATGATAATTTATTACTGTGGTTGAACTTCCCACCAAGACCAGTTTTGCAGGTGGTATTTCTGAAAAAGCAAGCGCTAAAGCTGGCTGGTGTTCCAAGCTCAGTTCTCATTCAGAAAAACACAACCTTCAGCATTGTCTACAGATCGGAGTTAGATTTCATAATACCCAAAGGTTACCAAAGTTATTTGCAAATCTTCAATTTTTCAATATGTCGAGCTTCCTTCCCAAATTCTAAATATGTCAATGCTGTTGTATTCCTTCTTCAACTTGTTTGGTTCTTAAAATCAGTGCTTAAGATAATTTCCTCACTAATGGGAGAGCAAAAGAAACTCTCAAGCATAGATCTTAGCTAGAGTCAGTCAAAATGGAGGTAGGAGAGAGAGCTCTATGGTACAGGGTGCCTTATCCCTTTGAAAGAGACACAGGCGCGTGATTTATAAGGCCTGTTATCTGCAAATTACAGCTATGCCCTTTCAAAGACATCAGACATTTTTACCAGGGAGTCCTGGGCAAGCGTGGACAATAAGAGATGGGATATCTGACTAGACATGAAGCAGACAGAGTGGCCGATGGGACTTTCAGAGATCAGACACGGAGGGGAAAAGAGAATCAGCAGACTGCGTAGGTCCTCACTGTTATAGCCTCCCTGGCCCTCATCCCTTTACTCTTGGTAGTTTGGCCACTTCCTTACCACAGTCCATCTGTCCCAGAGCTGGTGGAGAGTACCCCAGGGATCCACACAGATGCTGACTGGTGGAAGTCGTGGAAGCAGCAGGACCAGGTTTGGTTTTGACCAGGCGGTTTGAGTCTCAGGGGAAAGATCTTTTTTGCTGCTTAGTAACACATTCATGCCAACTGAACAGGAAGCAGACAAGTTTAGTACAAGTTCAACATTCACCCCACCTCTTCCCTCTGCCATTCAGTTTAAGACAGGCAGCAGGACCTAAACCTGGTTTCCCACTGTACCCGCACACTTGGGCTCAATTGTAAAGCGAAGGTCGGTAGACAGCATATAAAACATGGACTACAAATCGCAGCCCTTGTGCGTTCATTGCCAGGAGCTCTAATCACCAGCAAATTGTACCTGTCGGGATTGTCATTTTGGGCTCACCTCGACTGCTGCCCCAGGTGGCCTGTAGGTGGGGAGCACAGGGCCAGGCCATTCTGTATCAGAGGCAGAATATGCTCCTCACATTCTCAGTGACAAACAGTCTGATGTGTCAGCGTGACAGGAAAAGCAGATGGAAGTCACAGTTTTAGTCATTGCCCATATTTTTACATTTTTTACAAGCCAAGAAGACTGTCCGCTGTTATCTGAAATGAGATGTCAGTGACCAGTGGGCATCTCACTTTAAAGGGAGTGAGCATCTTGGTGCCTGATCTAATAAGGAAGGATGTCATGATAGCAGTAGTGACAGTAAGGGGGTGAGTGAGGCCAGCTGGACATGACAAATGTCAGACTGCATCAATAGTCAAGTCACGCACATGATACATGGAGATGGCAGCAAAGTATAAGGAAGACTGCTGATATTTTTATTCCACGAGACGACTCCAGCATTTCCAAGTTTCCTGATGTTGAAAAGGATTTCCATGGCCAAATAAATTTGAGAAAAACTGGATAAAACAAAGATTGATTCCTTTATACAGGAGTTCTCGACCCCTTTAGGATGCTATTGTGCGTTGCCAATCTCCAAGAGGCAATTTCACCAAGAAACTCTTTCATTAAGGACATTTATTGTCATCTCATGGGATATGTGTTCCATTTGATAACTGTTAGACTAGACAATTACTTTATTTGCATGGTCTCTATTCAAGGCGAGGCTTTAAGAAGATAACTCTTGACATTTCTTTCAGTCCCATGATTTTTAGGTTTTACTATTTATTCAGGTAACAACAATAAAAAAAAATTTTTTTTTTTTCCTAGAGGGCAAAACAGGCCGCATTAGAAAAACTGATCCAAAAATGGTATGAAGCAACTGAACTTTGGCCTAATAATTAACCAACAAATCATTATCTGAATAAAATTGACGCTTCCAAAAACAAAAGATAATTTCTGGAAAGCACTAAACGTGGTTCGGTAAAGATTTGCAGGTATAAAAGAACCCAGAAGAAATTACTAATGAGATTTTCATTTGTTTAATCAATTTATACTTAGCTTCAGAAAAATGATGTGCTTGCTAAAAGGTCATAAATGAGAATGTGTTTACTTTATTATACTGACCCCTGTAATAGCTATTTGCTCATTAGCTCATGCACCAAGATGCTCACTACCTTTAAAGCCAGATATGCTACCCAGTGACATGACACATCGTTTCAATCAGCAAAAACAGTCTTTTTGGCTTGCAAAAAAAAGTAACAACGTGAGAAATAGACTGCCCCTGAAATTTAAAAAAAAAAAAAAGAGGCCCCCAGAACACGTTCAGTAATATGCTTTTGAAAACTCGAAATCTGGAAAACAAAAATTTTTAAAAATAACAAATGTCAAATGACAATATTTTGTTCTCTTGCAAAGAAAGAGTCCCACTACCCACTGCTATCGAGTCGATTCCGCCTCATAGCGACCAAATGAGTTTAATTCTCTTAGCAAATAAATATTTCCAAAAATGTAGGTCTGGATATTTTTCAGAAGCTTGTGTTGTTTAATATAATATGTGGCAAACTGAAATAGATACGCCCTCAATGTTAGCATTATTATGTGAAATATTTATGTAAACTCTTAAATTTTTAATTAGGCAAATTTGCTTCATCTTTTTGAAATAACATTATGCTTACATATTTGGTTTGGGATTGGAGGGAGGGAGAGAACAAGAATGGCCAGCTGTGATTTAGTGGCTTTTGCTATTATTGGCAAAAGCAAATTCCTAGAATTTTTTTTTTTTTAACTCTTGCCATGCTATCTTTGAACAGAAGAGTCCAATTGTCTCGTGTGTGTGTGTGTGTGTGTGTGTGTGTGTGTGTGTGTGTGTGTGTGTATTCTGCAGGTTGGTTTTTTTTCACTTGAACTTTCTTGGAGGTCAAGCCACATCAATGCATATTAACCTGCTTCATGCATTTTTAAATGGCTGCCTAGGATTGTATCCATTGTACGGCTATTACATAGTTTATTTAACCACTCTTCCGCTCTGGGACATTTAGGTTTTACTGGCATTTATTTTTGTTTTTATTATTTTACTGCTACCGAAATGTTACAACAAACATATCTGTATATACTTAATTGTATCTGAGTATGTCTGTATGAGAAATTTCTAAAAATAGAACTGCTGCGTCAGCGCTTGTGCATTTTTAAGTTAGTTAAGGAGCCTGGAGCCCTCATGGTACAGTGGTTAAAGCCCTTGGCTGCTAACCAAAAGGTCAGCAGTTCCGCGGGGGAAGATGTGGCAGTCCGCTTCCATAAAGATTTACAGCTTTGGAAACCCTGTGGGGCAGTGCTACTCTGTCCTATAGAGTCATTGTGATATGAGTCAAAATCGACTCACCCACAATGGGTTTGTTTTTTTCTTTTAAAGAGCCCTGGTGACACAAATGATAAAGTGCTTGACTGCTAATCAAGAGGTTGGTGGTTGAAACTTACCCAGAGGGCTCCATGGGAGAAAGACCTCGTGATCTGCTTCCATAAAAGATTACATACAGCATGTAAAAACCTAGGTGAAGTTCTACTCTTACATGGGATCACTATGGGTTGGAATCAACTGGACGGCACCCAACAGAAAGATATTGCTAAATTGTCCTCAAAGAAGTTGTACGAATTTACACCAGTACTAACCACACCTAAGAGGGCCCGATTCCCCTCATATATATCTGGCTCTCTTTCTGGACTCTAGCCTGTTCCATGAGGAAATACCACAGTGTTAAATTACTGTAGCTTTACGGCAGGCTTTATTTTCTCTAGGGATAATTTTCTTCCCTTACTCTTTTTTATTCTTAATTGTCCTGGCAATTCTACATGTTTATTTTCTCATACAAACTTTGGTATCAGCTTGAAATGACCTAAAAAAATGTCTTTATGATATGGAAGTTTCCATTCAAATAGGTAATGCCATTCTTTTTACCCACTTCTTTTATTTTCTCAAATTTAAAAAAATTCTATGTAGACATTGCAGTTTCCTTTTAAGTTATTCCTAGGTGTTTTATCTCTTTGTTTCTATTGTAAATGGGACCTTTCCTTCCAGTATATTTTCTCACCGGATACGTTAAAAAAAAAAAAATCTCGATTTTAGTTTATTAATCATAAATGTCCTGCTTAATTATCTCATTTATTTTAACTTTTTCAGTTGATTATCTTGATTTTTTCACATGTACAATCAAAATTTACAAGGGACCATAATTTTTCCTTCTTTCTAATTTTCTACATCTATATTTATTCACTTATCTAATTGCATTTGCTTGTATCTCCAGAACAAAAAAAAAGGGGAGAATTAGCCAATAGTGTCCAGGTGCAGACCAAAACCTTTAACAATATTAGACTGTTGTCTTTCCTCTTCCGAGTGATGTCTCGTTGTCTTAATATTCCTACCTTCTAGATTAAAAAAAAAAAAAATTTTTTTTTTTTCCTAGATTGCTTTATCTTCCTACCTTTGAGGAAAAAGAGAGCAGAGGAGGAGTTCCTTCCAGTGTAGCAGTTTTGGCTAAATTGTTTGGCCAGAACAGTTTTTGAGGGGTTACAAAATTTACATTTCCATAGAGAAAATAGAAATCTTGGGTTCCAAGGAAGGTAGAGAAAACCTTTGGCACTTTTTGAAGCATTCTTTAACAAATCTTTGTTCTTCCGTTTTTTTGAATAAAACGCTTGTGTGGAAATAGAGAGTTGCTTGTGTAGAAAGATAACCAAATGAGTAATTATTTTATTTTGTAGCCTTACAGATAGAAGAAAGAAGTATTTTCCCCTTCTCTATCTCAAAAGCCAAGCTTTGGATCCCAAGTCTGGTCTTCCTTACCACAGGAAGGAATTAATGACTTTGATATTCAAGGGTGAAAACAGATGATATGAAGCCCTCTGTTTTGTGTTTGGGAATCTAAACTCATTAAGAGAAGTTGATGCTGAGGGTTCAGGTGGAGAAAGGGACTTGAGAGGATCAGCACACATAAGAATGGTAAGGGAGCAATTTGGGGAGGTATATTATCCCCTGTAGCAAAGGTGCAGGCTCTACAGCCATGCAGCACATGCTGGGGAATGGCTGTGGGATGCCTTTGCCCAGTTTTCAGAGTCTGGGGCAAAAATTAAGGAGATAACAGTTTATTTGGGAGATGCAAACTCAGAGCAGCAAGAATAAGGAAAAATGGGAAATTCAGGCATAGAAAAATGTGATGCAATTAATTACTAAAATGGATACAATTTCATAAGCCATGAAGAAACACAGCAGGTTGCTCAGCAGGCATAATCGGTTGACATGAGGGTCTTCTTCAGTAGGGTCTGCAAGGAAGAATTGCACCTCATAGCAGCCTACGAGAACAAAAAGGACAAGTAATTTATCTTGACTCCCTCCCACCTCCCATTTCCATTGGTCAAGGCTTACTCCACTGGGAATCAATTCTTCCAAATGTCTGTATTTTACAGATGTTCAAATGGTGGTATTTTACCATCATCCAGCCCCAAATCCCACATGCGGTCAGATGATGTATCATTCACATCTGTAGTACAGGGATAACCAGGTACAGGTGGGGCACTGGGCAAGAGAGATGTAGGAGCCAATTAAGGGAATCTGAAAGGGCAAATATTATGTGGGAGTCCAAACCAGGGCTTCAAACCAGTTTGTTCTGGTTCAAACCCCTGATGAGAATTTGCATTTCTACCAATTTCTCAGGAAGTTATACATAAGAATCACCTGGGAATCTTGTTAAAATGTAGATTCTGATTCAGTATATCTGGAGTAAAAATAAAAGGAATGGAAATGCAAATTCTCAGCAGGAAACTTGTTAGAAATGCAAATTCCAGGTAGGAGTTTGAACCCAAAGGAACCTGTTCAAGGCCCTGGCCCAAGCTTGAAAGCAAGAATTGTAAAGATGGCTACAACAATGTTTCAGAGTCCAGGCCCCTCTCTCATTTTTCATGCAAATCCTTGTATGCTCCTAGGGATCCAAAACCTGACACCTTGGAGATAGGAGGCTCAGAATCAGATTTAATCTGATATTTTAAAAATGATCTCATGTAACATTTCTTGCTATTGAAAGTTGGGAAGGAAATTCTTATCAGCTGTACTAGGAAAAATATAGCATTGTCATATAAACTGCTTGTATTAGTAATTTAAATTTCTTTCAAATTCTCATTAACTTTCCTATAATTCAGTGTATAAGAAGGACAGTGATTAAAGTATTTATTGACATTTCCCACTGAGAATTTGGAGGAAGAGAGGAAAAATATCATTAAAAGAATTTACCTTTGTCCGTTTTCATCGTCGCCTTCATTTGACTTTGAGATGTTACCCCTGCTTCCTAAAAAGCAGTGACTTAATTCAGATATATACCAGATATTGTGTTAAACGCTTTCACTTGCATTACCTTGTTTGATCCTCATAACAATACCTTGTGATAATAATGCTTGCCTATGTTTTATAGAACCCAAATGTAGGAACTGGGATCGGAGAGCAATTAAGTGATTGTTCAAAGCCACGGTGCTGCTAAGTGGCACAGACACAGATATTAGAGATGAAGAAGGAAAGTTCCAAAAATAATAAATCATTAATTTCATGAAAATACAAAAGTGAAGAATACGTTAAGAAAAACATAGACTATATAAAATTTACCTGCTATGAACCTTAAGAAAGATCTGCTAACTTAAAAATGATGTATGTATCCAATATAGAGTTAATTGCGTGTAACTGATTTCTTCTCTCATTGAGACACTAGCATTATTTTTTTTAAATAAGGTTAGCATTAAATCACTTATTTTTTTTAAAAAAATATTTTAAAAACCAGACAAAAAAACAAATCCATTGTCATCGAGTCAATTCTGACTCACAGCGACCCTATAGAACAGAGTAGCACTGCCCCATAATGGTTTCCAAAGAGCAGCTGGTGGATTAGAACTGCCGACCTTTTGGTTAGCAGCTGAGCTCTTAACCACAGTGCCACCAGGGCTCTGAAATCCTCTAAACTAATTAATAAATCCATCATCTGAAGAGGTCAAACATAGATCACATCCAGACTCAGAAATGCAATTTCAGAATGTGATCAAGTTAGATGTTCTCTATTTGCTACGGATACATCTAGCATTAACAAGGGAAACACCCTCATCTTTTCAGCAGTATTTAATTGCTCATGAACTTTGTGTCATATTATGAATTTTATTGCAGAGATTTATCATTATTGGGTATGATTCTGAAAATGAGTGTTTCTTGCCTGGAAAGGGCAGTTGCAAACATGTCAATAGATCTGAGCCCATAAATGAATCAAAGAACACAATGACAATCATTAATAATTAATAGTAATTTAAATTTCTTTCAAATTCTCATTAACTTTCCTATAATTCAGTGTATAAGATTAATATTTAGCACAATCATTAATATTTAGCACAACTGGGGAAGCTTCCATTTACATAATTGCCTCACAACTCTGCCATGATACAGAGCAGTCGCTGAAACGTTTTATTTTTTAATTATTTTTACGAAAACTGTCTTCAGTGTGATAAGAATGCCTTGAAATTGGGCTTAAAGAGAGGCCCCGCAAGGTAGAGCATTTGACCTTTCAGAAAGAGCAGGGAAGGGCTTACTTTTTTATTTGTCTAAGCCTGGAAAAACAGAGTGCATTATTTTCAGCACAAACTCTATTGCACTTCCTGCTTAGACATAGCAGGTTTTGAACCAACACAGGCAAATGTGGACGAATGCATTAAAATGAAGGTATTGCTCTGTCCACAAAGCACTATGCTTTAGCTCACTTCCTGAGTTTCTTGTGTTGTTTTTTCACTGCCATTGAGTGGGCCCCAAACTCAGGGTGACCCCACAAACAATGGAACAAAATACTGCCCAGTCCTGCCCCAAACCCATGATTAGTTGTAGATCAGACCATTGTGATCCATAGGGTTTTCACTGGATGATTTTCAGAAGTAGATCTCCAGGCCTTTCTTCTTAGTCCATCTTAGTTTGAAAATTCCTCTGAAGCCTGTTAAGCAGCATAGAAATACACACACCTCCGGTGACAGACAGGTGGCTATGCACGAGGTATGTTGGCTAGGAGTCAAACCTGAGTCTCCTACATGGAAGGCAAGAATTCTACCACTGAACCACCAAGGACCTTGGTATATGCTATTTCCCAAAGATATGATGCCCTTTCCACTTGTGGAACTTTTGCTTCTCCAGCACATCACAACTTAGGTGTTACAGCCTCTTCAACATGATTTGACAGCATCCTCTATGATGTCACTTACTTGCCTGATTTACTTCTCACTCTCCTCCAATAGGCTGTAAGTCTCTTGAAGGCAAGAGCTGGGACTTGTACCATGTTATATTACCAGGATCTGGCATAATGCCTGTAGTATAATAGGCTCTCAAGTGTTGAATAAATGAATGAAAATCTTACTATCGTCAAGCTACCTATAAGCGCTTAATATATGACAACGCAATCTTTTCAAATTTATTGATCTGTGACAGACTAATTATTTATTATTTTCAACCTCCACTCCAGTGATACTGTAGGTTGGTTTATTTGACATCCATTATGAAGAAGGCTGAGAAGCTTAGTATTCCATTTCTCAGACTCTCTTGGAGTGAGGCATGGCTAGATATGTAACCTTGAGAAGGTCACCTTTCTATGCCTGAGCTTCCAAATCTGCAAAATTAAGATACTTCTAATTCTTTCTCATGGTGCTTTTGGGAGGATTAAATATTGATAATGCATGATTGATGCTTAGCACTGGATGTGGAATATAGTAAAAGCTCCACAAGTAAGTGATCGCCATTGTAATTAGTCCTTGTCACACGCAATTGACTACCAATAAATATTCTTTTATTTGGAGATTTTCATCTGGGTAATTATCTCACTGTCCTTCTCCTCATTTCCACTTAAATGGAATGACAGAATTGAAGTAGATCATCTCTAAGGTCCTTTCATCTCTAAAATACATTGCAAAATGGGTCCAGAGAGCTCTGTGTTTGTGATAACTCAGAACAAAAGGCTGGTGGATAGGCAGAAGGGAGTCAAGGATGCCAGGACACATACAAAAAGCAGGAAAGGAGTAAGTTTCAAGACGTCTTCCAAGAAGAGTAGTCAAAGGGAGTTGAAGTCAGAAAAAAGGATTGGATCAAACAAACAAAAGCATGACACTCTCATTCCTGCCAACTGTTCCAGCCACTACCTGAGAGGAGACACTCCTCAAGACAATTTTAGCCTTTTTATATTTTTAATGCCAAGTCTAGGCACACATAGAGACAGACAATATAACAGTTGATCTCTACTCTTGCCATAGAAATAGTGGAAAGCATCCTATTGTAGGACTTAAAAAACTAATTAAACTTGCATCATTTAGGATTGCATTCGACTGCATGGGAAAGAAACCAACTAGAGTGGCTTAAACATACAGGAGGCTATAGATCCCATTTTACAAAGATTCTAAAGATAAACTTTCCAGGACTGAGACAACTGTTTAAGGAACCAAGGTCCTTCTATATTATGCTCTGTCATCCATAGCACTTGACCTTTGTATTTGTAATCACAAAACAGCTGCTGTACCTTCAGGCACAAAGTCTTCATTCCAGGTAGGAAGAGGGGAAAAGGGTAAAGGATAAATGGTATGTGTCAGCCGAGTTTTCCCCCTTTTCTTCGAAAAAGCAATTGTGCACGTGTGTGTGTGTGTATGTGTGTGTGTTTTCCTGAAAACCCCATCCAGTAGACTTTCTTTTACATTTTATTGGCTAAAATTGGGTTACATGTCCACCCCTAGCTGCAAGTAATTTTGGGCACTTTGCCACTCCAAACAAAAGCAAGGAGTACATTTATTTAAAAAGACAGAGAAAATAGACATGGTATAGGAAACCAGGATGTCTACCACATATGTCTCTTGGTCTTTAAAATAAATTAGACTTGACCAGCACACAATGAAATTTTTAAACAGGCTGACACAAAGGCAATTTCTTATGGCTTCAGAATTTGTTAGTTCTAACCTCTTCCCTTCTTCTCCGTGGCCTCCCTTCTACCTCTTGCTTTCTGCCTACGGAAAACAAAGTTGTGTTTAACATACCAAAACCTCTATTATCACTGAATCATAGAAACTTTCCAAATGAATTTATAGGTCATGTTATTTAACATTTTTCAAGTTAACAGCTTTCAAATTTTTCTGCTTATTTTTATCAGATCTTCATCATAACACATCTCTACATTAAATTTATCACATTGTTTCTCAGATTCTCCCTCCTTTCCATCATCACTATTTTGAGGGCAAAGAAAGTAAATGTGCTCAACTTTTAGATCCCCAGAGATAGCGGATTGGGACCCAACACAGTTACTGCTTTTTACTTTCAGTGGTCAGTGATACATAGTCTAAAATACAGGATGGCTCAGTGTAAAAAATACACGGGATGTATTGGGGAAATAGAAGTAAAAATGCTGTGTAGACTTTAAAAGGAAAAGAAATAAGAAAACATGAGAGCTAGTGAGTTTCCTGTGTGTAGATATGCATCTAATTTACAATATTTGTACAAGGTCAGCTAGGAGATATTCAAAATGTAACTAAAAGAGATAACCTTAAATATCTAAGGTTCTAAATTGTATAAAAGAAGAAGAAAAAAAAAAAGCAATTCCAAAATCATAGTTTTTATAGCAAAAATTCCCTTTTGTACTTGGGAGGTCAAAATAACATCTTATGGACAGGAGGAAAGCTTGATTCAATCTGCTGAAAGGTAAGAAGGAAATCTGGCAGCTTACCCTTGTATTTTGGACCATTGATCATTCCCATACAGCTTTGGCAAAGTTTCCTGTGCAAATTAGATTTCCTAGACCCAGGGGATTGTCCAACAGGCTCCAAGTGGTTCTTTACACAATCGCTAAAATTATATGTAAGGTGAAGGGTGATAATCACGAAGTAATTTGATAAGGTTTTCAGTCTATGATGAGGAAATATACTTAATCGCTGCTGCAAATCAGTTCCATTAATATAGAAAAAGGTTTTCAGGTTGCTGATCTGAAAGACAAGCAACCAATAATGTCATAATTTGAGACCTGGACAGACATATGTTGCAAAACCATTCATACCAATGTATTGATCATGTAACGTGATAAACAGTTACCTGAACACCAGGAAAGGTGTGTTCTGACCTCACGCCTTCAAGGACAAAGAATCATTTGCTCTTGCTTCTACTGATGTTGTTGTTGTTTATTAACCTTTGAATGTTCTATTGAATGGCTGAATAAAACGTTTTTAGTTTCCCGTTCCATATTCTGGAGGCAAAGTGTATCTACTTTGAAAACATAATTAGCCAAGTTCCAGGATCAGTAAACGAAAACTAATGACACATTTGGCCAGATTGCACACTGGCGTGGCTGGTTGAAACCAGCATCAGGGAAATCAAAGAACTTACTCTGTTAATAGAAGTAGAGGAAAAGCAATGGAAGCTGCTAATAAGCCACTAGCCCACTGCAGGAAATACATTAAAATAGGACCAAAAGAAATGCCAATCGGTGAAAATATAAATCCAAAGTCATTTCTAAAATGGCTGGAAAATGGACTATACCAATAGGAACAAATGATAGAATCTCTCATTGGCCACCTGAGATTCCTGCTCTATAAAGCAACGATTTACTTTTTAAATCATATATCAGCATCAAGTCTGCCCTGCCAAGCTATTGATAAGCTCTGTGGAAGAGACAGTGTTCCTGACATTTCCCAGCATCCTTTGCAGTTAGATTGCAACCGTGAGATTGAGTCCTCACCAACAGAGTCTTCACCAATAGATCCCTCCTCTGAAAGAACTTATGTTTCACCAATACTGTGTTCCTGCAAGTCCAAGGCAATCAAAAGTGGTTGTAAGTTCTTCTCTTGCTCTCTCTCATATCTGAGAGACTGGAAGCTGTCATGGTTGTTAGTTGTCATCAAGTCGATTCCAACTCGTAGCACCTCCATAGCGTTTTCAAGACTGTCACCTTTTGGAAGTAAATTGTCAGGCCTGTCTTTCAAGGCACTTCTGGGTGAGTTGGAACCTTTTAGCTATTAGCCGAGCGCTTAACCATTAGTGCCACCCAGGACTCCTTATCTGTGAAGCTGGAGGCAAAGATCTCCAACATGACCCAGTTTCAAGGAGAAAACATCCCAGGTCCCTGAGCCACTGTTGGAGGAAAGGCTCCAAGGAGAGCTGCCTGACCTGCCTCATGCTATGTCAAGAGCAGGACAGAGCTGGTTTGCAATTTGGTTCACATTTATTTTGGTGTCTCTCTCTCCCTTTCTCTCTCCTAACCTCCTAACTCCACCCTGGTGGGAGGCCCAGGGTCCAAGATGAGGAGTCCTGGCATAATTTGGAACCTCCAGAAGAATCCCAGAATCCACTAGTCAGATGAGGCTCTGAACTCATCTTAAAATGATGTCTGCTAAAGTCATTTTCAAGATCTGGGGTTTCCAGGACTTAGTTCCCAAGACTACCATAACAAAATACTACAAAGTGGGTGATTTAAAAAAATAGAAAATTATTGTCTCACAGTCCCAGAGGCTAAAAGTCTAAATCAGGGTATCAGGTATCTGAGGGCTTTGAGAAAAGAATGGTTCCGTGCCTTTCTCTTAGCTCCTGGTGGCTGCCAGTAGTCCTTGGTGTTCCTTTGCTTGCAGCTGTGTCTGGTCTGTCTCGTGGCCATTCCTCCTCTTGTGTAACTCTGTATCTGTTCTCCCCTTTAATAAAACACCACTCAGAAGGGATTACGACTAGGGCCCACTCTACTCTGGTGTGACCTTGTTTAACTTAACTGATAACAAAGAAAAATCCTGTTTCCAAACAAGATCACACACACATGTATAGGGGTTAGGACTTCAACACATTTGTTGAAGGGACACAATTCAACCCACAACATGTCACAAAAATTCTGGGGAGGAACAAATTACCAAAGTGGTTTCAAACCAGAGAGGAACTTGAGCAACGTTGACCCATACCTATCTCCTATGCAAGCGGTTAACAGGCTCACTGGCTACCAAAAGGTTGGAAGTTCGAGTTCTCCCAGAGGTGCCTCGGAAGAAAGACCTAGCATTCTACTCCCTAAAAATAAACATTGAAAACCTTATGGAGGACAGCTCTACCCTGACACACATGGGGTCACCATGAGTCGGAGTCGACTTGACAGCAACTGATTAGGGCTGTGAAGATGAAGGTAGAGTTGCTTCTGTGCTGGCAGGGCCCTTTGGTGTAAGATTTGGGGGCAGAGTCTGGTTTGTTCACCAGCATCCATCTGCACATGCAGATGGATTACAATTCTGGTAATATCTCATTTTAAAAGAGGCAAGAATGTGGGGGACAGGTAAATACTAGCTTTCTCTCATACCACGACTCCCAAATGCTCTCTAAGAAATTCAAATAAGTAAGGAGTCCAATTATGTGACTTCCTTATGGACATTTAAAGATGGAAAATGAAGATGTTTCTCATTGTAACATACCACTTTGCATATTACTATCAAACCGGCCAGGTCACATTTTAATGTTTGTAATAAGTTCCTCATGTTTTCAGTCATAAGAGGTAACATCCTGTTATTAAGCTTAAGTATCTGTTCTCTCTCCTTCAGTATGGAAGGATTCACATTCGTTGGTGGGTAAGTTCACTCATCTGAAATTGGCTGCCTAATGTGACTAGAATTGTTCTTGACCTCAAATGCTGAGTCCTCAGAGACACTTGCCATATATTTACATCAAAGATCAAGCGAATGGAAGGGAGAAGTAGAGTTTCTAACTCAAAAAAGAAAAAAAGTTTTTGTTTTTTTTTTCAACATACTAGATAATCCTGAATTGTGGACAAGATTATTATTGATTTTTATTTTTGTGGTTTGATATTAAAATTAGTAGGCAATTGAAATTAGACCAAGTGTATATGTGTTTGTGGGCATGTGTTTTTGTATGTGTACATTTGTGTGTGTGTGTGTGTGTTCCTGGGGATTGTAGTAGGAAGTGAATATTGGAGATAATGTATGCAGAATAGCAAGAAAAAGAGATTTCGGTAAAATATGCTATAATATTAATAGTATTGGCTACCATTTATTGGATGTCTCCTTTATGCCCGGAACATCATTTATGTTATTTCATTTAACCCTGAACACTTATTTTTCTCTTTTCTACTTTTTAGGTGAATAAATGGGAGCTCAGAGAGGTTGACTGTAGAGCATCCAGTTAGTAACTGGAAGGACTGATATTTGAACTCAGGTCCATCTGACACTATACCCAATACACTTCCAAATATACTACAATTCCTCTCATTCCAAGTTCATCTGAGTCAAGATGTTCTCATAAAAGGGAACACAAAACTGGGTAATTGATAACGGTTGCCTGAGGGTCTAGACTTTTGCTCAGAAGAATGTTAAGTGTAATGTCATTACATGAGGCTGAGTGACTGGTGAACTTGCAGCTGGTAGACAAGTAGCTCCTGTAACTTGTCACTACAAGGTTTCCAAAGAAAAGCTGCAATGGCACACGATTAAATGCAACTTGAGGCATTCTTATTATGGCCTAACTCACCAAAGGCTGATGAAGTCAACCTTTGGAACCTTTGTCTCCTTAAAATAGCAAAGCATCCTCTTTTCTCTTAGGGAGGCCCTGACACCTGCTGCTACTTTGAACCTCAAGGGCTTTCCCAGGGAGTCCATATGTAAAACAGGGCTTCTCTTTTGATCTGAATTTCCAGCATTTTAAGTAGAACCTAAACTTGTTCAACAGGCTCTGACAATGTAGGAAGCCCAGCAATAACTGACCCCATTTTTAAAATTCTAGTCTTCTTGACACTCATGGGAAAATTTCCACAGTAAATAATCTACCCTCTGATATCCAAGAGGCCATGATGAGCTCCTGTGTAAGAAAGCAGGAATTTCAACAGTATTGACTGGAATTTAAAGGGTCAACTAGTTAACCTACTCCCCCTGCCAGGATCCAGCACCCACCTGTCAGTTTGTCCATACTGTGGTGGCTTGTGTATTGCTACAATCCTGGAAGTTATGCCAGCAGTATTTCAAATACCAGCAGGATCACCAATGGTGGACAGGTTTCAGTGGAGCTTCCAGATTAAAAGAGACTAGAAAGAAAGGCCTGGTGGTTTACTTCCAAAAATTAGTCAATGAAAATCCTATGGATCACAGAATATTGTCCGAGACTTTGACTCTCTTACTTTGGACAGGTCATCAAGAGGATCCGATGGCTGGACAAAGACATCTTCATGTTTGGTAAAGTGGAGGGCCAGCGAAGGTGAGGGAAACCATCAATGAGGTAGGCTTACACAGTGGCCACAGCAATAGCAACAATCTTGAAGATGACATAGGACAAGGCAATGATTTGTTCTGTTATGCAATAGTCATCATGAGTTGGAGCTGACTCAATGGCAACTAACAGCAACAATAACCCTATCAGGTTTAGAAAAAACATAGAAACGTACACAGGATTCAAATAAACGATCAAAAGGTCGGTTCTAGAAGAGCTTTTTTGCTAGTAGAGCTGGATTGGAGAATAGTATTTAGACCTGATACAAAGGGCTTTCCCAATATGCACCCTCACCAAATAGACTGATTTCCTGACCTGTCTGTCATCTGAATAGCCAGATCAGGATAGAATGGGTTTCCTGCCCCCACAGAAAGACACTGCCACAGGAGGTTTCCCAGATGGAGAAGACAATAGCCACTCCTAGGTAGGAAAGCTGCAAAGATAAAGAGCAAAAGAGATGGGCCACATGCAAGCAGTGGCCTCTGACCCCATAAGTTCCCCCATAGGAGAATCATGGATGAATAAATGGCAGATTTTTGCTATTTCACCAGTTAGATAAATCAGTCCTGCTGCCATGAGGTGGAGTAAACAGTGGAGAAAGAGGCTCAGGTTTAGTGCCTTGCTTGTTTTTGTTATTAGGTGCTGTCAAGTGAGTTCCAACTCCTAGCGACCCTAGGTACCACAGAACAAAACACTGCCAGGTCCTGTGCCATCTTCACAATCATTGTTGTGTTGAAGCCCATTGTTGCAGCCACTCAAAGTATATCTTTAGACCAACATGATCACCTGGAAGCTTCTTAGAAATGTAGAATGTCAGGTCCCACCCACACTGAATTAGAATCTGTGTTTTAACAAAATCCTCAGGTGATCTGTATGCACGTAAAAGTGTAAGAAGTAGCGCTTTAGCCATCACAGACATCCGAGGACAGGACAAAAGAACGTCCCTAAAAGAACCTTGAGTGTGATGGTCAGTGAAGCAGAAGGCCATCTGCAACATCCCATAGTGAAGTTTCACATGACATAAGTGTCACAAGATTTTAACAAATATTTGGAATTTGGAAGTAGAGCTGTAGTTTCTATTGTCTCAAGTGAAATGAATTTGGTAAATTCTTTGTCTGTTTTTTCGAAAACCCCATGGACCAGTTTTACTCTGAAACACATGGGGTCACCATGAGTGGAAATCAACTCAATTGACAACTGTCTTGGGGTTTTTTTTCTGTTTTGTTTTGGGCTTATTAAGGTGAAAACAAAACAAAGTCAAGGAAGAAAGCAAAAGAATATCATGACTACACTTCTTCACTTCAGAAATCCCAGTTTCAAGTATTTCAAGAACTAACAATCATTACCAAATGGCAGAGTCTAAATGACAAATCCTGCTCAGTGTCAATTGCATGGAGAATTCTTCCGGCCAACTTCTGGCCTCCCTGAATCCATGCCACATGATCGTTATTTTACAGAAAGCACAAGGTGAAAACCCTCTTGATGGGTTATTGACAGGTTCTGTCATATATTAAGTGAATCCCAGCTATTTACTCAATTCTTTGATAGCCCAAGTACTACATTTAATTTTCTATCCCACAGAGTAGTCAGAGATGCAATTAGTTTTGTGGCCTTCACATGTAACACCAGGACCAAAGAGTTTTTATGACCAAGTTTATTGGTCCCTCTCTCAAATGCCAATAGTCAATCATTTCCAACAACAGGCTCGTGGCCACAATCTGCCTTGAGTTTAAGACATTCCAATCTCAGGTTGCCAGGGTTGCTTGCATGAATCCTTCCAGGGCTCTGTGGAAGACACCTGCTTAGTCAACAGCTTCTTCTAGTGTCCTCCCTGAAGTTTGTACTACTTATAAGCTGTTACCTGATTCTTTCTTTATGACCCTCAAAGGCAAGGGTGATAGATGGAAGGATTAGTCTCCATGCCTGGTGCCTGTCTGTTAAAGGGAGAGAGATTGGAAAGTCTTTAATTGATAAGAAAGGAGATCACTAACTCTTGCTGCCCAGAACTGAACTGGTAGAAACTGGAGCCTTAAAATGCGTCTTATTTACTTAACATTCCACTCAGTTCCCTGATATGTGTTGAAAACATTCTGATGTTGCTTATGACTCTTTCCTCCAAAGTTCAACAAACCTTATTTAGTAAAAGGGTGCCCAATATCATATGACACATGCATACATATATGTATATATACATGAAATGAAAATGCTAAAGGCCTAGATTATTTGGGGGGAAAAAAATCATTTCCCTCATGTGCTGTTGTTCCTGTGTGAATCTTTGTTCTGAAAGTCGTGCAGTCAGTAATTCCACCTTTGAAGCTATATCAACACAGCAGAAAGAAACGTTGATGTTTGCTCACTAATTACTCATTTACGGGGTCAGTATGGGCTGTTTATGGGGTCAGTATGGGGCTGTTTGGGTAATCTGAGGCCCAAAGAGCCTTTTGCAAGATGACTTGAATCACAATTGCTCGGGAAACTAAGGGAATACCATGAATGTTAATAGGTGGAGTATGGTACTAAATTATTTGGATTAATTATCAAGATTTTCTGGGGAATTAGTCTTTCCCATTTCATATTGGATTACGTTAAACTAATCTGAGACATCTACACCAAGTTGGATTAAAGTTTGAAAATGATTACTCCTAATACTGAACTTCTACCTCTCTATATAATTTTATTTAGATAGAAATTTTTTTTTACCAATACTAGCCATGAAGCTAATGGTCCATCTTCTTATACTTTGAGATAATGCATTTAAAATTACATTTTAATAGATGCTGCACTAAAGCTCAAATGTTAAACATTTTTGTACCACTTCTTGCTGGCCTTGGTACGTAAACATTAATATAGTGGTTTCACTTAACTGTTCATTTGAAAAAAAAAAAAAAACTAACAAAAGTGAAAAACTACTCTTTTTATGGGAGCCCTGGTTTTTTGGTGGCATAGTGGATAAAGTGCTTAGCTGCTAACCGAAAGGTCAGTTGTTCCAACCCACCAGCTACTTCGCAGGAGAAAGATGTGGCAGTCTGCTTCCGTAAAGATTTACAGCCTTGGAAATTCAATGGGGCAGTTCTACTCTGTCCTATAGGGTCTCTATGAATCAGAATCAACTCCACGGCAGTGCATTTTTTGGGGTTACTCTTATTATAAAAAAAAACATAGCCGTTGCCATCAAATCAATTCTAACTCATAACAAACCTATAGGATAGAGTAGAACTGCCCCATAGGGTTGAAGGAGTGGCTGATGGATTTGAACTGCTGACCTTTCAGTTAGTAGCCAAACGCTTAACCACTGTGCCACTAGGGGCCACTCTTATTATAGTCAAGTCTATTTATGGCATAATCAAATTATTATTAGTTATACCAGAGGAATAACATGTTATATTTAAGTAGAGTTTTATTATAGTTTACTAAGGGGTCTATATACATTTTCTCGTTTGCTTTCCACAAGAACTTTGAGATAAGCAAGTTAGGTAGTACTTCTCCTATTTTTTTATTATTTGGGACAGAGGCTCAGTGATAGAACCTGCCCAAAATAATACAGTTAATGGTGGATTTGGACACAGACCAAGGTCTTATGTCTCCTTGTCCAATTCCATGGGGTTGTGACATGGACTCAGACATTTCTCACACAGTGACTGTGAAAGCCTAATAAAAATGAAAACATTGTAGTTCTTCTTTGAAAATGTCCTAACCAGAACCAAGGAATTTTGTTTAAGTAGATGGGCCAAAAAGAGAAAATTTATGATGTTTTTAGTTTAGTAAAAAAAAAAAATTATATGTTGTCTTTCACTATAATTTAGAGCAGAAAATAATACCCTACACTAACAAGACCCTTAGATTTCACAAGACAACTGTATATAGGTCGTTTGTTTTCATGTTCAGAATCATCCAAGTGGTAGACAGGAAAGAAGGGGAAAATGAATCTCAGAATGTCTAAGTGACTTAAAGTTTCCAGGTAGGAGCTGGGACCAGAATCCTGATACTCTAACTTCAAGGATGGTATTCTTGCCACTAGCTCGTATCTTGTTGTCAAATTGTGTAAGTTGAGGTCCAAAAGAATTAATTAGGTTCATAGGCCTGTTCTGTGGCTCTTCTTGTCCTCTCAATCTAGATTGCTACGGCACCAGGATAATAATCTATGAACACCATGCAGTAAATCTGATGGTATCAAAAAGTCCAGCAAGGGGAGTTAAACTGTGGGTAGCACTCCAGAGAGGAAGGGGTGGAGCCGTATTCTTAGTTTCTGCTCTGACAGAGAATAGTCATGACTTTCTACTCAAAGAAGCTCTTCTCGAAGCATACCATCCAGGGCATTTTGTCCTGTTTTGGGAGATAGCCGAGTATTATACTCATTCAATAGGGAGATTCAGAACCATTGCTGTTATTGTTGTTAGGTACTGTTGAATCTGTTCTGACTCATAGTGACCCTACATGCAACAGAACGAAACACTGCCGGTCCTGCACCATCCTCACAATCGTTACTAATTGTCACAGCCACTAACTCAATCCATCTCGTTGAGGGTCTTCCTCTTTTCACTGACCTTCTACTTTACCAAGCATGATGCCCTTCTCCAGGAACTGATCCCTCCTAATAACATGTGCAAAATATGTGAGATGAAGTCTCCCTGTCCTTGGTTCTAAGGAGCATTCTGGCTTCTTCCAAGACAGGTTTGTTTGTTTTCTGGCAGTCCATGGTATATTCAATATTCTTCACCAACACCGTAATTCAAAGACATCAGTTCTTCTTTGGTCTTCCTTATTCGCTGTCCAACTTTTGCATGCATATGAGGCAATTCAGAATCACACAGACATCTAAAGAATCAATTTTCACAAACAAGTTCTCTCAAAATGCCTGATGTAAAAGAATCATACTTGAGAGAGATTATCTACGTCCTATATTTGAGCTTCATTTTTTTTTTTATTTTTCTTTAGTCCCGAAATGTGGTCTGTGGATTATTTACAGCTGAGAGCAGTTCACAGAGTGACTGAAGAAGAAAAGTTTATTTAGAATAATTTGTGCAGTTCTCCAAAATAATGCTGACTTAGACCATAAGGAGAAAACATTTATATCTCAAGATATAGAAGGAAAAGTCTCCAGACAATATCTTATCCCTACATAAGGATTTAAGGCAAAGAAAACATAATCAAGGGATGTAAAAGAGGACATGTTTCAAATCTTTTCCATATTATTTTCCGGTAGCCTCAGCATACAGCGAGAACATCCACTATTCAGATGATAAACTTATTAATCTCTTTTCTATGAGTACATTACTCATTCAAAAACTTCTAGTGTAATAACCCTAGATGTGAATTTTATTCTCCCAGGATTCTTAATGATCAGTTTTACTGCTATGTGCTTAATTGTCAGTGTACAACTGCAAAGAAAAGCTTTTTTTAAGAGTGTAAATTGCTTTAGTTTTAAAGAGTCAATAAATTGATGGAAAACTTGAATTTTATTATTGCATGTCCACGAAGTTGTTTTTTTTGTTTTCTTCCACCTCTCGTTAATGGTACCTGTTAGCATTCATCATTGTAGGAATTTAGTCTCAAATAGTGTTAACACCTGCTTCAGACCACATTCACAAGCACTTTGGTTACAAGATCACCCAGTCCTGGCACGTTGCGGGCTGCTACCAACCTTACATAAGCCAACCATAGACCAAGTTATATTTTTGGGGGAAAAAAAATGGAAAAGTGAAACATGCTACTTCTTTTTATTTCAAGAACAAGGTTTCTTCAAATCTCTGCCTGGGTGTCTTCCATTTAATCATTTACTTATTCAATTATTCACTCAAGCATTCATTGAGCACTAACTGTGTATCAAACCAGATGCAGCCCAAGAAACACAATAATAAATTAACTGCAATTTTGCCACCCATGCCCTTCACCCCTCCCCACACAGATACAACATTTTGCAAAAAACAAATGGAAGAGAAAATGGTTCATCACGATGCCATTTGGCAGGCACTAAGAGAGATTTGAGCGGCAATATGACTTGAGCAAAATTCTGTTGACCTTGCAATATGACCGTAAGTATTATATATATTTTCTGGAAGATTCCCAAAATGGAAGGCCATTTGTTCAATTCTCTCCCTGGGCCCAGTTTCTGAATCCACCACCTTGGAGCTAGTGCTTTCATTAGAGGACTTCTCAGAAAAAGATCTTACTAGAAATCACTTTGCCTTATGCATGATTTAATATTTTTGTAACATTCCACCTGCAAAAGTGTTTATTGGTTTAATTTTTTGATGCAGAAAACAGTCAAAGCCAATGTTACCTGCTAACTGCGTTACTGTTTTCCTGTTCTTTTAAGATGTCTGAAATTCCCTACGTGTGGCAAATTTCTCATTTCTTTGGGGGAGGGGGCGGGAAAGCATTTGTAAATAAAGGAAATCTAATTTAAAGTTGAACTAATTTTTTCCCAAATCTGTTTTGTAATAACTCAGTTTTGTTTGAAGACTGCCATTCTTTGTTTTTATGAATTTTGGAAATGACGGTGTACTTGTGTGTACAAAATTTTCTTATAAAAACAGGAAGGTGCATGGTAATGCCTTGCCTAATTCATCATCATGAGGAAAATACCTTTATCTGAGTAGTGAGTTGGGTTCGTCCAAAGTTTATGTCAAAGCCAGGCCTCAACAATGCTTGGTTCTTGCAGTCAGACTCTTCCTTTATATTCACCTCCTCATCATCACCAACATCGTCATCACATCGTCACCACCATCACTACCACCACCACTATCATTTGGCAAAACCTTGCCGATGCCAGGAGCTGTGCTTGGCACTTTGTACATAATTCTTCTAGGAAACTGACCCTTAGATTAAGTAGATCACCTATGGAGCTAGCTAGACAGACAGAGCTAGAATTAGGACAAAGTCTGTTTTAACGCCCAGGTCCTTCCCATTACAACTTTTAAAAGCAAACCATAGTTTCTTAGTGGAGGCAGAGATACCCTCCAGAGGCAGGACAACCCCTGTGCTTCCATGAGAACATTGGACCGACAGCTGCCACATCTCAGCGATCATATAACCTGGGCCTTGGGACTTGCTCACGCGCCTGTGGGGGCGATGCGATTAAAGTCCAGGAGAAGAGGAATGTGTCTTCAGAGAAGGTCATCTTCAATCCTTCAATGGCTTCTCTGTGTCTCTTAGATTCAAAGGCTGATCTTGCATGAGCACTTATTTTCTCTGCAATTGGTTCTTTCTTCTTCTTGCTTGCTTTTTGAAAGAAAACTTAATTTTGCAGATAAGATGCTGCAATGGAATAGGAATCTAAGAGGTAACTGCAGATGGTCAGAAGGTGCCAGAGCAGTTTCTCCTGGCTCCTAGCCCACCAATCCTGCAGCAAACATTGCTACCTGTTATCGCAGAACAGCTCGGTAACAAATTCCGTGATTGGAATTAAATTGCTTTAGCTTTGCTACAATTACTTCTTTTGTTGAGGAAAGTATATTCAAGTCCTGTAGCTTATTGGCTTTTTACCAAGTTTTTTTTTTTTTGGTCTTCCACACTTAGGTACCTTTGTAGAATGTACACTAGATACAAAGTAGGGGTTAGAGGAAAAATGTGCTGGTTTTTTCAGCCCAGATGTTAGCACAAAATTATTAGCCATTCTTCTTTATGGAAAAAGCTTATAAAATCCCATTTAAAATAAAAAGTAATTCAGACAGTAGGGAAAAAAGAGAAACTTTTTAAGGTTCCTGATCAAGTTACATATTTATTTCAGAGACATTGACTAACCCGAGGATTTGAAATCACCTTCTAAATACTTATCATGGCCAAGGTGGTCCTATGCTAATGAGCACTGCTACAGCCCCAGAAGGTACACCAGGCAAACCAGCTGTGGAAGGTTGTTGTTAGCTACTCTCCAGTGTGCCTCACTCATCCAGGCGTGTGTGCAATGGAAGGGTACACTGCCCGGCCCTGTGCCATCCCCGTGATCAGTTGCAGACCATTCTAATCCAGAGGGTTTTCTGGCTGATTTTTGGAAGTAGAAAGTCAGGCTTTTCTCCTAGTTCATCTTAATCTGGAAGCTCCACTGAAGCGTATCACATCTTCACATTTTATCCAAAAAGAAAATATTTAAACATCACAAACGAATGGGATTTAAATACCTGCTCCAATTCTTGTTTCTTCCCCTTTTCCCTTTCTCAGATTGACACTGTTCAACTGTACATGGATTGCTTCCGTTTCCCTATAAAACAAATTCCCAGGGAGATGCTGGGGATATTCAGTCTTATCAGAGCTCTTAGACATTTTGCAGTAAAGCATCTTTATATTCTACTCCATGAATTTTGCAGGCAATGTACTGTGAACCTCAGTCCTTATGTGCTTTTGATGACATGAGCCAAGAATGGCACACCAGTGTTGGCTCCAAACCAGTGATGGTTTCATCAGAACATACCATGACAGGACCATCAGTGTTTCAAAGAATTATGACAATAAACTTCATCAGTTTAAATCTCTCAACTGAAGAAAAATGATTACTTTTGTTGGAACTGCCAGGCAGGTCAGAAAGCTCAATAAAGTATTAGAAAATCTAACAAATAAAAGGTATTAGTTGTTGAAATAAGCAAACAGTAATAATAAATGTGATAAGCCTCCTAATAAAAATATAAAATTGGAATAAAGTGTCCATTGTTTTATATTACTAGAAATTTTATCAATGAATACAATTGAATAGGTCTTTTTACTGATAATACTATGTTTGCTTTTTCCTGAAATTCATTCATACAAACAAGCAATTGTTAAGTACTTACAATGTGTCAGATTAGGTGCTGGGAATTAATACGGATAAAAGAAACACTTTATGTCAGTAATATTCTACAATTATTTTGATTGTGCCAGACTTTCAATTTGGGAAGTCATAAACTTTTCTAAAAAAGAGTACAACCAAAAAATATTTTTAATATGTAACATCTATGTATAAATCTTAAACGAGTTCATCAAATAGATTTCTGGACTATTTCTATTTTTCCAGAGTTCTTGGAAATACCTAAAACGTGGGACACCCACCACAAATGAATTCTAGCTATCCCATAATCTTCGTTGCAGTTGTTCACGAATCCACACCTGAGTGTGAGCTTCAGAATGGCTGAGCTTAGTGACATCCTTGCACACCAGCCTTCTTGAGACAGGAGAGAAGATCTCACCCTCAACTTCCTTAATGTCAAGGGTTCTGACTCGCCAAGATGAACCCAGCGTGAGGCTTCCCAAAATGAGGAGTGCGTTCCATGGCTAAGCAGCCAAAACCACAACGAATGACCACCTCACTCTATCCCATTTGGCTGCCCAACATCGTTATATGCTTTAATTTCTGAACCATTTCCTCAAAAATAAATAATGTTTCTACCTAATGTAATGCAACTCTGCCTCCTATACAAAAATGAGCTCTCGCTTCTCCCAATGGAGAAAATCTCAAATTGTCAGTTTCTACATCCAGCTCTAAACTTAGAATCTCTAGGTTCTGTCCATTCCTCCTCTAGTTGTCATCAACCCGCTTTGATCTCCCCCAATACCTATGGATTACACAGTAAATTTAACCACAGAAACAAAAGAGTGGGAGGAAGAGGGCAAAAAGATAAGGGATGATTGTTAAAATATACATCCACGAAGGAAATAGGGAAGAGGTTTCCTGGCAAGTGTGCATGGGCCATGCCTGATGTTTATTATTTACTTCTTGTGTTTCCCAGTCTTTCCATGTACCTTTTGTCTTTAGCTAGTACTCCATCTAGTTGGGGTGCTTTTCTCAAACTTTTATTCCTGAGGAACCTGAGAGTATGATTGTCCTGCCCACGTAGAGTTACTGGAGTTTTCCTCTTTTTTCACCGGAGATGGTAGTATCAGGAGGCTTCCAAGGGATCCTTGGGTTCCATCCGTTCATTTTTCCATACTCCTCCTTGAATCTACTTTGTAGCAAAAACCATATTTTTTCCTGATAGTATAAATCCTTCACCCTAGCCAGTCTCCCTCCTCCCCTCCCCCTTTTTTTGTCAATTTGCCAAATGGCATAAAGGGTCCAAATAGGCAAGTGGAAAGCTCAGCTTTCAACTCAGTAGAAACATTGTTGTGTCCCCTGGTGGAAGCATTCCTCTTTTGGGAGCTGAAATCTCCAGACCAGCCAAGCCCAGAGTTGCAGAGATGAGATGGAACAATTTTGTACGTGCACCATTAAGGGTCTTCATGTAAAGAAACACTCCATCTCACATCCTTTTCATGCATACCAGTGTCTTCTAGTTCTAGAAGAGCACCAAGTACTCTTGGCTAATTCATAGTATTATCAAAAAATATCTCCTAGTTGGTGTTTTAACAGAGTTTTCTGTAGACTTTTCCGTTGTTCTGTAAGACCAGATACTTCTGAGATGTGGATATATCAGACCAATGAAACTTATGGACATCAGCCTTGTATCTTGTTCTCTAAAGTGAGCTCCTTGATCAAAAACCATGTTTTTGGGTACATCAAGAATATATAGAAAACATTTAGTAAATATATGGCAGAAACCTGAAAAGCTGAGAAGGCAAATCCAAATTTGCAGTAATTACCAATTAAGTGAGGATAAATTGATGCCCCTGCATGACGGAAAATGTCCAGGGCAATCAACTTTTCACCAAGAGGCTCACTGGTCTCTCTAGGGTATAGCTTCAAATTGCCAAGGAAAGAGAGACCTTTAAAGTTGTTTGCTGCTGCAGCCGCCAAGTTGGACACTCAGAACACCTGGCTGACTCAGAGCAGCACGTACCACCAAGCATTTTCCTCATTTTTAGTGGCAGAGAACTAACAGATGTGTCAAATATCTCCATTTTTTCTTCGAGGGAATTCCAGAATTTCCCCCTTAGAGAACTGGAATGCCAGAAGTATCAGGCTGTGTATTTTTGCTACTCCTAAAAAAAAAGCTCCTACCCTGTCATATATACATTTTACCAAATATTTAGAAAACCAATTGCCATTGAGTCTATTCTTCCTCACGGCGACCCCATGTGCGTCTGAGTAGAACTGTGCTCTGCAGGGTTTTCAACGGCTGATTTTTCAGAAGCAGATCACCAGATCCTTCTGCCAAGATGCCTCTGGGTAGACTTGAACCTCCAACCTTCCAGTTAGCATCGAGAACCATTTGTACCACCCAGAGACTCCAAGACATGTCGAATACCTGTTATATCCTGCTCTTCAGTCCTATAATGAAGAAATCATCCATGTAGCAAATCAGAATGATGCTCTATGGGATTATTGAGACAACGAAGAACCCCAAAAGCTAAATTGTGGCACTGAATCTGAGAGCTGATATATTCTTGAGATGGGATAGTAAAGGGATATTTCTCACCAGGCCACATGAGAGCAAATGACTTCTGTTTTCAATTTACAAAGAAAAAATATATATCACCATAGCAATAGCTGCATAGCAAACATGTTTTACAGTATAATTTTGCTCTAGTAAGGGGACTATTTCTAGAACATCAGCTCCATTTAAAATTACCACTTGACTATGCTTATGATAGATAACCCATTGTTATTCTCTAAGGTTCATCCATCTTCTATGAGTTCCAAACTGTGGAATTAAATGGGCAAGCAACTGGAAACACCAATCCCGTATTTTCTATTTGCTAGTGGCATGATCTGTGCAGTTCCATGAGGACCATGAATGTTGCCTTTGCTTTATTAACATTGGTATGGATGGAGAGGTCCATGGCATCCTCTTAACATTTCTTTCCATGATAAGAACCAAGCTCCGTGAAGCATAATCAAAACTGGCATTCTGCCAATCACTGAAGATACCTATTCAATCTGAACCAGAGGCACCCAAACACTAAGACTCTAAGAAAGTATAGTGCAAGGGAAACCCAATGTGGGGGCAAGTCAGTGCAGGTAGAAGGTGGGGGAGATATTGCGAAGAGGACCATCAGGCTCAAAATGTACAATAAGAATAGACCAATGGTGTGAGCAGTGGCAAATTTTAACAGGTCACCCAGCAAGGGACATCTCAAACAACCCCAATAAAAACCTAGATAGAGGTCATCACAAAAACTAAAAAGTGAAACAGCCACTCCTCACCCATGGCCGTGAGCACAGCGATTTCTTATACCCAGACACTATTTGGGGGAAAAAGATGAACAGCCCAGGAAAGAAGTCTGAAGTGTGAATTTGACTGAATTTTTATCCAGAATAGGATATGCTCTTCTAATAGAGACTCAAAAAGTAAGATGGCCTTTAATTGGCAAGGTTACGTGCCCTCTCCCACCTCTACCACTGAGAGGGAGATTTGAGAATAAATAAAATCAGTTCTAGAATATAAAGAATGTTCGCTTTTTTCTACACATATTACAGACCGTGCTAAATTAGGTCCCATGGTATCATCCACCTTCCCTACTAACAAAGCCCAACCAATATCCTTTGCTTGGCACATAAGGGTATTCTTGTTCCAACCCCAATAAATTATTCCAGACTTATGGCCACAGTTTACTTGCTTTCACTCTACATTCAACCCAAATTGACCAATGTTCTTTTCCCTTAAACACAACTTATCTTTTGCTGCCTTCACATAAACCAAAAACTCTAGGTCTTCAACATGGCTAGTTAAGGAATGGGAAGAGAATTAGAACTCAATGGTGTAGACTTAAGGGAGAGATAAAACTGCTAGACTAGCCTCCCTGCAAGGAAGTAAGCCTACCATCCATATCAGTGTCCACAGAGGTTTAGCAACCCACACAGGATGCTCTGTCACCACTTCACAAGGGGTCCTGGACCTGGCAGCTGGGCTGCAGTAGGAGAAAGTCTCTTGGCAGAAACACCTTCAGGAATCAAGTGGGAAGCAACAAGGGATTCCCAGTGACCTGTCCCATTTGTTACAGAGCCCAGACAAGGGAGCATGGTCATACCCTCAGAAAAGAGGCTAGACCCCAAGGAGGGCTCAGGAGTTGAAAGTGGAGCCCAGATCCGGGAGTAACTATGCACTGAGGAAATTGACCCCAGCCTACTAAGTAACTGACTTCACTTGACAAGATTTTCCAAGACTACACATGTTGGTAAGACCAGGGCTACCATGACTAAACAGGGCTGTGAAAAGTAGGGATTGACACCATTATTTTATTTATAGCTCACTCGGGCTTCTTCAATTCCCCCTTGTTGTTGTTGTTGGTGGTGGTGGTGGTGTCAGATGCTCTCGAGTAGACTCCAACTTATAGTGACCCCATATAAGAGAGTAGAACTACCCTATAGGGTTTCTAGGCTGTAATCTTTACAGGAGCAGATCACCAGGTCTTCCTCTCATGGAGCTGCTGGTGGGTTCAAATGGCCAACCTTTCAGTTAGCAACCAAGCGCTTAACCATTGTGATGCTCAAAGCAAAACCAAACCCGTTGCTATTGAGTTGATTTCGACTCATAGTGACACTAAACTTGTTGCAGTCCAGTCGATTCCAACTCATAATGACCCTATAGACAGAGTAGAACTACCCCATAGGGTTTCCAAGGAGCACCTAGTGAATTCGAAGTGCCGACCTTTTGGTTAGCAGTTGTAGCTCTTAACCACTACACCATCAGGGTTTCCTAGGGCTTCTAAAATTCCCCCTTACATGTGTCTTTTTCCTCTATTTCCTCTCACCTTACCCCCACATCATTTTAAGAATACCCTGTTCTCTGCACTCTGGAATAGATAAGGTTCTTAATGTTAGTTTGTCAGCCTTGGTTATCTGTGCAAGTGTCTAACAACGTAACTTGGCTATAATGATACTCAAGTATTTATTGAACTGCATTCTTTTTAAGATAATAACACAAAGTAACAAGGATTTACTTTCTAGAATCATGTACAATTACTCTGATATAGAGCACTATTGTAAAGTTTGCCCTATTTGACATGAATATAACAGCTTGAACCTCACTTGGAAGGTATTTTATACATGGAGTGGTGTTGCAATTGCTAAGGCAGCCGCATTCTTTCTAGAGAATAGCAAAGATTCTTTGAAGCATTCAAATTGTATAGTCATTGTGCATGTGAGTGCTGCCCTTGAAATGACAAAAAGCCTTTTGATAAGAGTTCTGAGCTACAAGTGTTTCCATGGACGCTTGAGGATAACAGGCACAGATTCACACTACTGCCTTTACAGTTGACTCACCTCTTTTGTAACTTTTCTTGGTGAACAAAGAAGAATGCGAGTAGACATGAAGTGAACATACACTGAGTCATGCGGGGGACATTTTTGCCTAGATTCCAAAGAAATGTTTCAGGGCACTGAGTTTCAATACAGGGAATTGTGGGAGTTAAAGGGTTCAGAAAGTATATACAAACATACTCAGCTCAAGTCTGAGTCAAACAATCAATAATACACTTTTGTTTTTAATCAAAGGGAACCACATTACAGCTTTGTGAAATTCTGAGGACTTTTCAGATGAATCACCTATTTAAAAAAAAGAAGAAGAGAAAAACTTTGAATAGATGAGAAAGTCAAATCATGTTTTAACAAAAACCATTTTAATAACAAGCAAACAAAGCAAAAATTTTTAAGTCTCTGCTGATCACTTGTTTATTCAAACGCCTCACCATGGCCTTCAAGACTGTGGTATCTGGGTTTTGACCCACATGCCAACCTCACCTCCCACCATGCAGGCCGCTTTTTAGTTTTCTGACTTTGCTAAGCTTTTGCACATTATGAGATTTTGCACATTGTTTCCTTTGCTCTAGAAAATTCTCCCCACCCCCTTCCATAAGTGGCAGCTTCTTATCATTTAGGTCTCAGCCTAAATGAAATTTCCTAAGAGAGATCTTTCTAACATTTGGATTTAAAACAATCCCAATCAACACCCAGCAGGCTTTTTATGGAAATAAGCTGATTCTAAATTGTATATGGAGATGCAAAGGGCAAGAACAGCCCAGAGAATCTTGAAGAAGATGTACAAAGCATTAACTATAAAAGTGATAAATTGAAATATAAGAAAATGAGAACATCTCTTCAGCCAGTGATAACGTTGTTGTTGTTCTTGTTCTTGTTAGGTACTGTTGGGTCAGTTCCAACTCATAGCAACCCTGTGTAGAACAGAAAGAAATGCTGCCAGGTCCTGAGCCATCCTCACAATTGTTGCTATGCTTAAGCTCATTGTTGTAGCCACTGTGTCAATACATCTTGTTGAGGATCTTCCTCTTTTTCACTGATCTTCCACTTTACCAAGCATGATGTCCTTCTCCACGGACCGATTATAATACCACTAAGACCATAAACATTCTATAATTTTTGGATCACCTTTCTTGGGAATAGGCATAAATATGGATCTCTTCCAGTCAGTTGGCCAGGAAGCTGTCTTCCATATTTCTTGGCATAGACAAGTGAGCACCTCCAGCGCTGCATCTGTTTGTTGACATCTCAATTGATATTCCATCAACTCCTGGAGCCTTGTTTTTCACCAATGCCTTCAGAGCAGCTTGGACTTCTTCCTTCAGTACCATCGGTTCCTGATCATATGGTACTTCTTGAAATGGTTGAACATCGGCTAATTCTTTTTGGCATAATGACTCTGTGTATTCCTTCCATCTTCTTTTGATGCTTCCTGTGTCCTTTAATATTTTCCCCATGGAATCCTTCACCATTGCAACTCGAGGCTTGAATTTTTCTTCAGTTCTTTCAGCTTGAGAAACGCTGAGCATGTTATTCCCTTTTGGTTTTCCATCTCCAGCTCTTTGCACATGTCATTATAATACTTCGTCTTCTCAAGATGCCCTTTGAAATCTTCTGTTCAGTTCTTTTACTTCATCAATTCTTTCTTTTGCTTTAGCGGTTCAACGCTAAAGAGCAAGTTTCAGAGTCTCCTCTGACATCCATCTTGGTCTTTTCTTTCTTTCCCGTTTCTTCAGTGGCCTCTTGCTTTCTTCATGGATGATGTCCTTGATGTCATTCCACAACTCATCTGGTCTTCGGTCACTAGTGTTCAATGCGTCAAATATCACACGCAAGCAAAATTTTGCTGAAGATCATTCGAAAACAGCTGCAGCAGTATATCGACAGGGAACTGCCAGAAATCCAGGCTGGTTTCAGAAGAGGATGTTGAACCAGGGATATCATTGCTGATGTCAGATGGATCCTGGCTGAAAGCAGAGAATACCAGAAGAATGTCTACCTGTGTTTTATTGACTATGAAATGGCATTCAACTGTGTGGATCATAACAAACTATGGATAACAGTGGGAAGAATGGGAATTCCAGAACACTTAATTGTGCTCATGAGGAACCTTTACATAGATCAGGAGGCAGTTGTTCGGACAGAACAAGGGGATACTGATTGGTTTAAAGTCAGGAAAGTTGTGCGTCAGGGCTGTATTCTGTCACCATACCTATTTAATCTGTATGCTGAGCAAATAATATGAGAAGCTGGACTATATGAAGAAGAATGGAGCATCAGGGCTGGAAGAAGACTCATTAACAACCTGTGTTATGCAGATGATACAACCTTGCTTGCTGAAAGTGAAGAGGACTTGAAGCACTTACTAATGAAGATCAAAGACCACAGCCTTGAGTATGGATTACACCTCAACATAAAGAAAACAAAAATCCTCACAACTGGACCAATGAGCAACATCGTGATAAACAGAGAAAAGATTGAAGTTGTCAAGGATTTCATTTTACTTGGATCCACAATCAACAGCCATGGAAGCAGCAGTCAAGAAATCAAAAGACGCATCGCATTGGGCAAATCTGCTACAAAGGACCTCTTCAAAGTGTTGAAGAGCAAAGATGTCACCCTGAAGACTAAGGTGCTCCTGGCCCAGGCCATGGTATTTTCAATCGCATCATATGCATGTGAAAGCTGGACAATGGATAAGGAAGATCAAAGAAGAGTTGACGCCTTTGAATTGTGGTGTTGGTGAAGAATATTAAATATACCTTGGACTGCCAAAAGAATGAACAAATCTGTCTTGGAAGAAGTGTGGCCAGAATGCTCCTTAGAGGCAAGGATGGCGAAACTGCATCTTACATACTTGGGACATGCTGTCAGGAGGGATCAGTCCCTGGAGAAGGACATCATGCTTGGCAGAGTGCAGGGTCAGCAGAAAAGAGGAAGACCCTCAACGAGGTGGATTGACACAGTGGCTGCAACAGTGAGCTCAAGCATAACAACGATTGCAAGGATGGCACAGGACCGGGCAGCATTTTGTTCTGTTGTGCATAGGGTCACTATGAGTCGGAACCAACTCGACGGCACCTAACAACAACAACAAAGATCATAAACAAGCAATCAACAAATATATGTATATGTATATAGTCTTGCATCCAGAATATATAATTACTAGGTAATCCATAAGAAAAAAAAAAGACAGTCCAGTAGAAGAATGGGCAAAAGACTTGAATAAGAACTTCACAGAAAAAAATAAATAAATGATCTATTAACATATGAAAAATGCTTGATTACATTAGTCATTGAGGAAATTAAAACTACAATAAGATACCATGCATGCCCACTAAAATAGCTAAAATTTGAAACTCTGACAATACCAAATGTTAGAAAGTATGTGGAAACAACTGGAATTCTCAGCAATTGCTGGAAGGAGTATAAACTGTTACGACCACTTTGGAAAATAATTTGACACATCTACTAAAGTTGAGTACATATACATAGATTATATACATATACTACCATTGCTGTCCAGTCAATTCCAATTCCTGGTGACCCTACAGGACAGAGTGGAACTGCTCCATAGGGTTTCCAAGGAGTGGCTGGTGGATTAATACTGCTGAGATTTTGGTTAACAGCCAAGCTAACCACTGAGCCATCAGGTCTCCGTACATACGGTATGACCAGTTATTTCTCTCCTAGGTATAAAAGCAAGAGAAATATATACATATGTTTCCTAACAACATGGAAAAATGTACATAGCAACACTTTCCATGGTAGTCCAAAGCTAGAAACAAGTCAAACTTTCGCCAAGAACAGAATGTTGTTGTTGCGTGCTGTCGAATCAATTCTGATTCACAGCAACCCTACAGGACAGAGTAGAGCTGACCTATAGGACTTCCCTTCCAAGGCTGCAATCTTACAGAAGCAGATGGCCACATCTTTCTCTCATGGACCTGCGAGTGAGTTCTACCCTATGGGGCAGATCTACTCCAGTCACATGAGGTCACTATGAATTGAAAATTGATTTGATGGCACTTTTTTAACAACAACAATATAATGTGGAACCTGTAGCTCTCAGCCCAAGTACTCTTCTGTGAGTACACCATATTTTATTCTAATAGCACACACCTTCTGCATTTGTTTACCAGCCGGACCCTCCCCCTACCCCCACAAAGTATTCTCCTAAGCTCATTATGTTAAATTTCTTTTACAGCGATATGAGGAAGATGATTGGTTTGGCGGGGAGGGGGGGGAGCACAGTTGGCAAACGAGGAAGGCACGCGTTATTTGAGTAAAATTTTGGTAGTCATGTAATGGAATGCTAAAGAGTGGGAGTCCCTGTGTGGTGCAAATGGTTAATGTGCTAACCGAAAGGTTAGTGGTTCGAGTCCACCCAGAACTCCTTGAAAGAAAGGCCTGGCAATTTACCTCAAAAAAAAATCAGCCACTGAAAACCCTAGGGAGCACAGATCTACTCTGACACCCCTAGGGTCATGACGAATCAGAAATTACTCCACAGCAACTGGTTACTGGTAATGAAAGTGAGTAAACCACATTCAACAACATGGACAAATCTCACAAAGTTGGTGTTGAGTGAAATCAGCCACATAAAAAAGAATGCGTACTATGGGATTTAATTTATAAATTTCCAAAAATAAAGAAAACTAATCTATGTTGATAGAAATCAGGATAGTACAGGAAAACCTGCGAAAGCCAGAACTTGTATAAGGTGGAAAGCTGTCAGAGAAGGAAAACTCAAATATTGTCAACTTAAATATTGCACTCTGTCAAAGTAGAAAACTTGAGAGACCCGGAAAAACAACGCAGTCCCGTTGCGGTCCGGCTCTCACAGGTTCCATCCGAGTGAAACCTGTGGAGAGAAGGGGGCACAGCAGGATTTTAGAGTGCTGGTTATATTCTGTTTCCTGATGTGGCTAATGGTTGTATGAGTATGTTCACATTACAAAAACATGTATTTATTTTTACTCTATGATTTGCATACTTTTCTATATATATATATATATTATACTTTCACTAAAAGACTTAAAAACTACACATGTGTAGCAGGCTCAAAATCCAGCCACACACTTCAGTGCATCCAAGAAATAGAACTTATTTTATGTAACTCCATTTCTATTTTGGACTCCATTCTGTCCTTTTGATTCAAAGATTCCCTGCTCCCTTGCCTCTGGGGTTGTGTCTAATTCTAGAGTGGAGCCGTGGTAGCTTAGTGGTTAAGAGTTTGGTTGCTATACAAAAGGTCAGTAGTTTGAATCTACCAGCTGCTACTTGGGAACACTATGGGGCAGTTCTATTCTGCCCTATGTGGTCACTATGAGTCAGAATAGACTTGACAGCTATGGGTATGTGGGACTAAGGTCCAGGTGTGTGAGCACCTGACTTTTGTCCATCCTCTACCCATGTTTACATCTGCTGAGAGGCCATCATACTGTCTTGGTCTTCAGCACACATAGGTTACTGCTGAGTCACCCCACAAATGTACACAGAATTTTAATATTGTTCCCGACAACTCCTGTTGCCAACCCAGAAGGGGAGGCGAGCAGAGAGGACTCAAGGTTCCATTCTGAGTAATCCGCAAGCATCCCAGCTTTTGTGGCTTTTTCCTCCACCTGGCTCAAGCCTACAGAATTCTACTTTAGTATTATAGCTCATGGGTGGCCAAAATGTTTAATGCGCTTAACTGCTAACTGAGAAATTGGCAGCTTGGGTCCACTCAGAGGTGCCTCAGAAGAAAGGCCTTGTGATCTCCTTGCAAAATGTCAGCCATGGAAAACCCTATGGAGCAAGTTCTACTCTGACACACATACGGTTGCCGTGAGATGGCATGTATTCCCTTAAAACTATTTGCTAAGCCGTGAGTCCTTTCCATTGCCTTCTGCACCTAGGCTTGTTCAGCTCAAACACATGAATGAGGGAGGGGGGAGGAAGGGGTAACACCACACACTTTAAAGGCCTTTAATTTGCTCTCCTTGCAGTTAAAGTAAAATCCAAATATCTTAGCATGAATAATGGATTAAAAATGGCCTTGAATTCTTCGCAGCTTCTCCTATGAAGTACTATTTCCCCACCCCTTGAATCTGGACTGGCCTTGTGACTTTTTTTGAGAAATAGATTGAGATGGAAGTGGTATTGTACAACTTCCAAGGAAGGCCTCAAGAGGTCTTGCCGCTTCCACTCTTGCTTTCTTGATGCTCTGAGACCCAGGCTAGCCACCTAAGGGAATGGAAGACTGCATGGAGAGGGAAGCCTAGCCCATACATAGCACCAAGTGTCGGACATGTGAGTGAGGCCATCTTGGATGCCCGCCATTACAGTCACCAGCTGACCACAACTTTATGAGTGAGCTCAGGCAAGGCCAGCCAAAGAGTTGGTCAAAATATTTTTGTAGGTCCAGATAGCTGACCTACAAAAGAATGAGAAAATGAATGTTTTTTTTTTGTTTGTTTTTGTTTTTAATTAAGTTTTGGGGTGGTTTGCCATGCAGCAGTAGATGATTGATACATTACGGCACTGCTTTTCTTCTCTTGCCTCCTCCTCCTGCCCGTCTAACTGCAGCAGGCATTCTCCTTGCTCGCTATACTCCAGGGCTGCTTTGAGTTCTTCAAATGCTCTTAAACTATTCCCTGCCTCAGCATATTTGCACGTTGCTTCTTCTGTCATCTTAAACCCTTTCTCTGGCTAATTTTTTCTCATCTTTCAAGTCTCAATTCCAATGTCACAGAGTCCTTCTCTGATAACCCAACATAAATTAAGTTCCCCTGGTTTTTCCCTCTGATAACACTCTGTTCTTTCCTCTTCTAATACTTATCACAATATATAACTAAAATGTACTTCTCCCAATAGACTATAAGATCCATGAGGACAGGGACCATGTATATTTAATTTACCACCCTATTTCCAGCACTTATACTCAGTGACTCACATGTAAAAAAAAAAAAAAAAAAAATTCCCATCAACTCAACTGTGACTCATAGCGACCCTATAGGACAGAATAGAGCTGCCCCATATGGATTCCAAGGAGTGCCTGGTGGATTTGAACAGTCAACTTTTTGGTTAGCAGTCATAGCTCTTAGCCACTACACCACCATGGTTTCCTGACTCACATGTAGTAGGTATGCAACAAACTTATTGAATAAATATATAAACGCTTTTTACTATGGCTATGTTCTTGAAAGAATATTTCAGAAACATCCTGACCATAATGTCCAATGGAACTAGTTCTCTATAATCTATCAAGCAAGGTATACAGTTGGAAACCAGAAATATGGCTGCTTCAGTTTTGCACCCACTTGAAGAGTAACTGACAACATGGTAGGTCCAAGGTTATAGCCAACTGAAATGGTCCTACCACCAGGTGAAAGCCTTATTAAAAAAAAACCTGTTGTTGGTGAATTGATTCCAATGTAGCCAGGATTTATTATCAAGTATTCCAAAACTCCTTCTTCCTCTTATTCTGATTTTAGTAGAAAATAGAAACTACTCAGATACCATGGTCTCAAAAATAAATCTATTTGTCTATTTGAAAATTGTTCTAAAATTCAGAGCACCTACATTTTTCACTGTATAAATAAATCAAATTATAGTTGCTATACTAGTTTCCTAGGGCTGCTGTAACAAATTATCACAAACTGGATGGCTTAAAACAACAGAAGTTTTTTCTCTCACAGTTCTGGAGGTTTGAAGTACAAAATCAAGCTATTGGTAGAATTGGTTCCTTCTGGAGGCTTTGAGAGAGAATCCATTCCATGCCTCTCTTTTAGCTTCTAGTAGCTGCTGTCAATCCTTGGCATTCCTTGGCTTATAGATGGTAACCTGTCTCCATCTTCACATCACCCTGTCTGTGTATTTTCCCCTTCTCTTATAAGGACATTTATCATTGGATCTAGGATCCACCCTAATCCAGGATGATCTCATCTTAATATCCTTACCTTAATTACATCAGCAAAGATATTATTCCAAATAAGGTTACATTCACAAGTTATAGGTGGATATATCTTTTGGGAGGGTATCATTCAACCCACTACTGTGGCCTTTCCTAAACAGCCTTACTTTTCCTAAAACTACATACTATTTAAATAAAAGTTTAACTCTAAGCATATAGAGTTCTCTAGGTAATAATAGGACAGTCAGGTAAAGAAGATCAAAGCAGTATCAGAATTAAAACTCAAAAACTAAAATGATGGAGAGTCTGGTAGAACTGGGAATGGAAGCCTGATCGTATATATAGAATGGAGCTGAACCAGCTACAGACAATTGAAGGAAGTCCAGGTGAACAGACATCATTTATTCATTCTTCCATTCAAAAATTCATGAGAACTTATTGTATAACCAATTCCGTTACAAACTAGGGAACTTGGAAATGATCGGCATCACAAAATCATATGTTCGAACTGGTTCAGTTATGACTGGCAAAGCAAAACCAAAACATCTGAATTTACAATTTGGGTGATTTAGAACGATAACTGGAATGGGAAAAATTACGGGCGGAAGCTCTGGAACAGGAGACTCGGAAGAGACCTAGTGAGCCCCTTCAGGAGCCTGATGTGTGAGACCGGATTATTGGAAGGACTGTGGAGAGCGCAACACATTCAAAGCAGCGTAGTTGGCCACCACCTTTGAGCTGGGCACCTGTTTCTGACTCTGCTCAAAATCTGACGGGCAAGAGATGTAGTTGCTATGTAATGCATACACCGTCCTTGTTTTCTGAGAGAGGGATTAGTTTTCTAACAGGGCTTTGGCCTATAATTTTTCTTGTTTGGGGTTATCATTCTAGTTCACCCAAATTTTTAAAATTCGGGTCTGTTCCAGTTTCGTTTTCTCGGCCGTGACTGAACTGGGAAGAACTGGTTTGAAGCCCTGGTTCCACGGTCATCAGAGAACCAGGCCTCTTCCATCTTTCTGCCTTTCCACCATTAGCACATTTTCTTTCTTCAAGTTTCCTTAATCATCAAAAAGGGCTGCTGGAGTTCCGGATATCACACCTCGTTCCCACGCTAGCGAGAAGAGAAAGTGGAAAAAGTCAAAAAGGAGCCCACACCTGTTTAAGCCTCTTTAAAAATGTTTCCCAGAAGCCCTACCCAGTGACTTCCACCTACACTCATTAGGCTATCCCTAACCTCAAGGTAGACTGGGAAACGTAGTTTTCCAGCTGAACGCACTGCCTTCTAAGTAAAATTGATTCCTTCACTTGAGACGATGAGGAAAATGAATATTTCGGTGACAACTAGCATCCTCCGTGACAGGTAATTGTTGGAGTCATGACTCAGAGAAGATAAGTGGCGATGGTGTCCAGAGCAGGGTCATCGAGATTAAAAAAAGGAATACTCCTTCTTTCCTCAGGGACAGGAGTAAATCCTGCTTGACAGAACCTGCTATATTACTGAGTTTCACAGACCTCAGGCTCAATATCATGTCTGTCCTCAGTTTTTCAAGTTCTCTTCTACTTTACAGAAAATGGCTGTTACGGATTTACTATCATTATGCTCTGTATTGCTTCTCAGAGCAATTTGTTATTTTACTGTAATTATGAGGTTTAGGAACTGGCCCCACATACACAAATCAAAAAAAAAAAAAAGTTTGCCCTTCCAGTATTTTCTTTAATTTTTTTTTTTTTTATTGTTTTGTAACAAAACCTGAAGTTTAACTTCCCGGCAAAACTTCTTGTACGCACTTTGACCTTGTCACAAACAAGTACGACATTGTATTGTTACCTTCCCCACCCTTCCTACATGCCTCCATTGTCCTATAATGCCTCTGTCACTGCCACATGGGCACACTGCCTATGCAAGGCCATCACGTTATCATTTTTTGTATTCCACGAATACTTCTTTTTAAAGCTAATCAAATTCATCCAGGACAAGCACCTGAGCCTGGTTTTCCAATGACTTGTGAGCTCAGTGAAGGTAAACTTGTATTTTCGGCCAGAGATTTTATTATTGTTATTTCACCTTTTTTGAAGCCAAACACCGTGGGTTTTCCATGGTTTCTTACTATTATCTCATTTTACATTTGCCACTTCCAGGCTACAAAGTAGCTTCCTTTTGCAAAGAGCAAGCTATTTTTCAGGAGTCCTTGTAAGCTCTCATGGACACTTCATCCTGGTTCTCCAACTTTCACCACTAAGAAGTGTCTTTTTATGAAGTCACCATAACACATTTAGGATCTGCCTATGAACTGTACCTTCCTCAGAGTCCCAGAATGTTCTGAGGGCTGGTAAAATATTTCCATATTGTTTATTAAAATTGCTTACATACATTTGATGAAACAAGTAGTCCCTATCTCTTTCTTTTTTTTTTTTTTAGGAGTAGAAAAAAAAATACAGTTCGCCCACATTCAGGATTTTTTTTTCAAGGTAGTGTCATAGAACCAGACCAATGAAGAATTTATTTCTCCTTTTGCATACTGCATCTCCACTTCTTTCTTCTCCGTTTCCATGTGGTTATTAGCCAGATTGTTTCTAGTTCAGAGCTTCCAAAGCAGTACGAAGAAAAGCTCTGGGGACATGCTGAGTTCAGGATGTGGACGAATATATGTCCCCATAAAACTGAAATTTACATTGAAGAATATCACAACTATAAATGTAATAAAACAAAAGAAAACACACACGCAATGAAAATCTATGTAGAAATCACTATACAAAGAAGACAAATTTGCCACTAAATTCATGGCTAATAAAAAAAAAAAAATGACTAAGTGGCCAAATAATGAACATAAAATAATGGGCATCATTGTATTTTGCCTACCCTCTTTTTCAGGTAACAGAACACCTATTTCCTGAATAGAATCTAATCTATGTCCTTTCAGTAAGGGTGACCCTCCCTTTTCCTCCTTTACAGGAAATTCAGGCCAGAATGTACCTTCCCCTGGCCCCTGTTATTAATTCAGGAATGGACGATAATCCAAATAGGATTGGCCTGAGTCTTTCCTGAAATTTCTTATGTCAAAACGGTAAGAGTCTTTCTCTCTCTCAAGGGTAACGAGCTGTGAAAAAAAATAAAATCTGGAACTCTCTGAAGCCAACTTTCCTAGCCATAAGAAATATCCAAACCTATTGCTATTGGGTCAATTCTGACTCATAGCTACCTTATAGGATAGAGTAGAACTGTCCCCATAGGATTTCCAAGGCTATAAGTCTGTACAGAGCAGACTACCACATCTTTCTACCACAGAGTAGCAGGTAGATCCTAACTGCCAATCTTTTGGTTAGCAGCCAAGTGCTCAACCACTGTGCTACCAGGTGTCTTATAAGAAATAAACCAAAACCCACTGCTGTCGAGTCAATTCCAAATAAGCCGTCTATAATTGATTGAAGGAGCCCTGCTTAACCAATTAGAGGTTAAGCATTTCACTACTAACTGAAAGGTCTGCAGTTTGAACCCAACAGCCGCTCTGTGGCAAAAAGATGTGGCAGTCTGCTTCTGTAAAGACTGGGGCCTTATAAACCCTATGGGGCAGTTCCACTCTGTCCTTTAGGTCATTATGAGTCAGAATCAACTCACTGTCAATGGGTATAATCGATAAAATAAGGCCAATATGTAAAGAGAAGCAGGATGGAGAGAGAGAGAACTTTAACATTTAAGACCTTGGTCTCAAAATATTTTCTCCTCTGTTTAAAACAGTTCAAATTGAATTTCTGTTATTTGGAGCTAGATGAGTCCCTATCTACTACAGAAGACGAATACTAAAAAAATAAAATAAAAATTCTAGGAAAACTAAACATGTGTATCTGTGTACAGAGATTTATTTAGACAGATTTTAAAGCATACTAGCATTTTTATCATATTAGAGATAAAAAATTTATATAACTTCATTAAGGTGCTTATCTTAGATTCCCATATCAATTTTGTTTCCTCTGACATTTCATCTTATATTTCATGGATTGCCCAAGAATAAACAGTCCATTTCTGGTCATTTTAATGGATGTTGCTGAAATTATCAGTATAAAACTTTGAATGCTTTGTTTGAAAAGATTGATTGCTGCCATCCAATAACCAACCACTCAGTTTGTGAAGAGATACCTTCTCAATGTGTTGTGAGTAATCATCAAGCCAAAAGATAGTAATTATTCCAAAGACCAAAGCCATCGACAGCACTCAATCTGTAGCAAGTATGCCTGGTCTGAAGTCTATGTCTTACTTCTGTCATAAAGAACAGAGAGGTGATGGAGTGGTGTGATATTAAACTTAGAACCCAGGAAAAACAGAATTTAATGTGTGTGCATCTAAGAGAGAAGAGAAAATGGTAAAAATATTCTTCAGGAACGCCAAGGTCACAAGACAACTATGAGCCCAAGAGACAGAAAGGGCCACATGAACCAGAGACTTACATCATCCTGAGACCGGAAGAACTGGTGTCCGGCCACAACTGATGACTGCCCCGACAGGGAGCACAACAGAGAACCCCTGAGGGAGCAGGAGATCAGTGGGATGCAGACCCCAAATTCTCATAAAAAGACCAGACTTAATGGTCTGACTGAGACTAGAGGAATCCCGGTGGTCATGGTCCCCAAACCTTCTGTTGGCCCAGGACAGGAACCATTCCCGAAGACAACTCATCAGACATGGAAGGGACTGGACAATGGGTTGGAGAGAGATGTTGATGAAGATTGAGCTACTTGTATCAGGTGGACACTTGAGACTGTGTTGGCATCTCCTGTCCGGAGGGGAGATGGGAGGGTAGAGAGGGTTAGAAACTGGCAAAATTGTTATGAAAGGAGAGACCGGAAGGGCTGACTCATTAGGGGGAGAGTAAGTGGGAGTATGGAGTAAGGTGTATATAAGCTTATATGTGACAGACTGACTTGATTTGTAAACGTTCACTTAAAGCTCAATAAAAATTATTAAAAAATATTCTTCAGGTATTGAGAACTAGTATAAACATGTCATGGATTGAATTGTGTCAACCCAAAATATGTGCCAATTTGGCTAGGCCATGATTCCCAGTGTCATGTGATTGTCTACCATTTTGTCATCTGATGTGATTTTCCTATGTGGTATAAATACTACCCCTATGATGTTAATGAGCTGGGATTAGCAGCATTTATGTTAATGAGGCAGGACTCAATCTATAAGATTAGGTTGTATCTTAAGTCAACCTCTTTTGAGATATAAAAGAGAGAAGCCAGCAGAGAGGCATGGGGACCTCATACCACCAAGAAACAAGAGCCAGGAGAAGAGCACATCCTTTGGACCTGGCGTCCCTGCGTTGAGAAGCTCCTAGTCCAGGGGAAGATTGATGACATGGACCTTCCTCAGAGCAGACAGAGACAGAAAGCCTTGCCCTAGAGTTGGCACCCTGAATTTGGACTTATAGCCTCCTAAACTGTGAGAGAATAAATTTTTCTTTGTTAAAACCATCCACTTGTGGTATTTCTGTTAATGCAGCCCTAGATGGCTAAGACAAAACCCTATAGTGCAAATGGTTAACACCCTCAGTTGCCAACTGAAAAGTCTGTAATTCCAGTCCATCCAGAGGCACCTTGGAAGAAAGGCCTACCAATCTACTTCCAAAAATCAGCACCAAAAATCCTATGGAGCACAGTTCTACTCTGACACACATGGGGTCACCATGAGCCAGAATCAACGCAATGGCTGCATTTATTTTTATAAACCCAATAACCAAACCAAAGCTTGAGAAAAGAATATGAACTACAAAATGCTTGCATTCTTAATCCTCATATCACCTTGAATATTTTTACCACTTGTCACTGGGTCCAAAAAAGCAAGGGCAAATGGACTATTATTCAAACTCATCCAAACTATTGAGAAGCAACTCAAAATACATGTCCTGGAGATAGCTGTTCATACACATCAGTCATATTTGTAGAGAAACAAAACATATCTGTTTTTGATCTGCTCAAGGCAAATGACCTACTTTTCCTTACTTGTTGTAATCTTAAGAACTATAGCCTTTCTCCCCCACCAAAGTTTCAGAGTATACATACGTGTGTTTCTAGAGTAATAGTTTATTACTAACAATTTGTATTTTCATCTTAATTTTTATAAACTGTAAACAATGGTTTTCAAATATTAAGAGGAAAATGCAGCACCTCCAGAAGCCATGACAATCCATCTTTAAACAATATAAATCCAACCAGAGAAAAGTCACACACTAGGTGAATCACTCAAACCAGGGGCTGTGCTAAGCTGGTGATTCATCATTAAACTGAATTCATATTCATGTTTCCCTATTGCTTGAAGGCAAACACAAGAGATTAAATTATTTTCAAAATGCATTTGCTTGACAAACACACCAGACTTGCAAGTGAAAATGGTAACGTAGTTGGATGCCAAGCTTCCCAGAGGCAAATCGAATAGCTCTGCACAGTGCAGATTGAGCCATGTATTTATTTCAAATGCCACTGGAAGGTGCCAACTACACAAGGGAAGTCAAGAGACCGATCTTTAGAAATGCATAGGTCTTGACGTCGGCCCACATCGGGAGCCTATCAGGGGTATTCTAGAGTAAGGAATAAAAAGCACTGAGCTCCTGATTCCTTCCTGGGTGACTTGTAGCAAATCACTCATTTTCTTGAGCCTCAGGTTCATCACTGATAAGATATACGAATCAGCCTACAGTTTCATGAAGTTATGGTGAAGATTGAACAAGATAATGAACATAAAAGCACGTGATGAAATATAAGGTGTTCCACATGCATTGAAAGAAATCGTCTTGCCCTTCATACTCCAAAGGAAAAAACAATAAGACAAAGCATCTCTACACTTGTCCTGTCTATTGTACTGTGGTGTCTTGTGTGTTGCTGTAATGCTGGAAGCTATGCTACCTGTATTTCAATTATCAGCATGGTGGACAGGCTTCAGCAGAGCTTCCAAACTAAAATGGATTAGGAAGAAGAACCTGGAGATCTACTCATCAAAAAATTGGCCCGTTAAAACCTCAAGAATAGCAGTAGAACATTGTCTGATATAGTAGCAGAAGATGAACCCCTCAGGTTGGAAGGCACTCAAAATACAACTGGGGAAGAGCTGCCTCCTCAAAATAGAGTTGACCTTAGTGACACAGATGGAGTCAAGCTTTCGGGACCTTCATTTGCTGATGTGGCATGTCTCAAAATGAGAAGAAAGAGCTGCAAATATCCATTAATAATCAGAATGTGAAATGTACGAAGAATGAAACTCAGAAAATTGAGAGTCATCAGAAATGAAATGGAGCACATAAAGATCAATATCCTAGGCACTAGTGAACTGAAATGGACGCGTATTGGTCAATTTGAATCGAAAAATCATATGGACTACTATACCAGGAATGACAAATTGAGGAGGAATGGCATTGCATTCATCATCAAAAAGAACATTTCAAGATCTATCTTAAAGTACAACACCGTCAGTGATAGGATAATATCCATAGGCCTATAAAGAAGACCAATTAATACAACTATTACTCAAATTTGTGCACCAGCCACTAATGCCAAAGACAAAGAAATTGAAGATTTTTACCAACTTTTGCAGTCTGAAATTGATCAAACATGCAATCAAGATGCATTAATAGTTATGTTTAGGGATTGGAATGCAAAAGTTGGAAACAAAGAAAAAGGATCTGTGGTTGGAAAATATGACCATGGTAATAGAAACAGTGCCAAAGATTGCATGATAGAATTTTGCAAGATCAACAAATTATTCATTGGAAATATCTTTTTTTTTTTTTTTAACAACATATTGTTGTTATTAGGTGCCGTCCCGTCAGTTCTCACTCATAGCAACCCTATGTATAACAGAATGAAACACTGCCTGGTCCTTCACCATCCTCACAATCATTGCTATGCTTGAGCTCATGGTTGCAGCCACTGTATCAATTCATCTCGTTGAGGGGCATCCTCTTTTTTGCTGACCCTCAGCTTGACCAAGCATGATGTTCTTCTCCAGGGACTAGTCTCTCCTCATAACATGTCCAAAGTATGTGGGACAAAGTCTCACTATCGTTGCTTGTAAGGAGCATGCTGGCTGTACTTCTTCCAAGACAGATTTGTTCCTTCTTCTGGCAGTCCATGGTACAATCAATATTCTTCACCAACACCATAATTCAAAGACATCAATTCTTCTTCAGTCTTCCTTATTCATTGTCCAGCTTTTGCATGCACCTGAGACAATTGAAAATACCATGGCTTGGGTCAAGTTGCACTAAAGGCATTGGTGGAAAACAAGGCTGCAGGAACTGACAGAATACCAGCTGAAATGTTTCAACAAACAATGCAATGCTGGAACCCGTCACTTCTCTATGCCAAGAAATTTGGAAGACAGTTACCTGGCCAATCTACTGGAAGGGATCCATGTTCATGCCCATTCCAAAGGAAGGTGATCCAACATAATACAGAAATTATCAAATAATATTAATATCTTCCTTCAATACCATCAGCTCTTGATCATATTCTACCTCTTGAAATGGTTGAACGTCGACCAATTCTTTTTGGTACAGTGACTCTGTGTATCCCTTCCATCTGCTTTTGATGCTTCCTATGTCTTTCAGTATTTTGCACATAGAATCCTTCAACATTGCAACACAAGGCTTGAATTTTTTCTTCAGTTCTTTCAGCTTGAGAAATGCCTAGGGAGTTCTTCCTAGGCAGCTTCTCAGTGCAGGGACCCTAGGTCCAAAGGACAAACTCTTCTCCTGACACTACTTTCTTGGTAGTATGAGATCCCCCTGTCTCTCTGTTCATTTCTCTCTTTTGCATCTCAGAAGAGATTGGCTTAAGACACAACCTAATCTTGTAGATTGAGTCCTGCTTCATTAGCATAATTGCCGCTAATCCCAGCTTATTAACATCATAGAGATAGGATTTACAACACATGGGAAAATCACATCAGATGACAAACTGGTAGACAATCACACAATACTGGGAATCATGGAGTAGCCAAGTTGACACACATATTTTGGGGGACACAATTCAATACATAACAATAGTCAAGGTTGTATTTTGTCTTTCATGAATTTGTTTTAATTTTCCTCAGCTTCTACTTGAATCTGCATGTGAGCAATTGATGGTCTGTTCTGCAGTCCACCCCTAATCTTGTTCTGACTGATGATATTGAGCTTTTCCATCCTCTCTTTCCCCAGATGTAGTTGATTTGATTTCTGCATATTCCATCCAGCAAGGTCCACATGTATAGCCATCGTTTATGTTGTTGAATAAAGTTATTTGTAATAAGTCATTGGTCTTGCAAAATCCTATCATAAGATCTCTGGTGTCATTTCTATCACCAAGGCCACATTTTCCAACTACAGATCCTTCTTTGTTTCCAACTTTCCCATTCTATCACCAGTAATTATCAATGCATCTTGATTGCATGTTAGATCAATTTTAGACTGCAGAAGTTGGTAAAAATCTTCAAGTTCCTCATCTCTTGCATTAGCAATTGGTCTTTTGGAACAGATTTACCCAAGGTAATACGTCATTTGATTTCCTGACTGCTGTTTCCCTTTCTATGGGCCGTCACCCCAACCCATTGTGTCGGGGGCAACCCCCCAAGGAATTGAAACCTCTGCAGCTAGTGGTGCTCGGATACCTAGATTGGGACTGTGCAAAAGGCTCACCCCACCAAGTCGCCCACCAAAGACACTGCCATGTTGGAAGCCCAGAATTGCTCACAATGATGGCCACTGCCACATCCCTCCCTAAGATACACCAAGGTGCAAGAACACAACCCTGACATTCCCTGCATCCAGGCCCCAGTAGGAGGTGAAGAACAAGAGCAGAATGTGGATCTTTCTTCCTCCCCCACACAATCTAGTTGATGCTGTGAACTGAGAGCAATAGCCAGCATGGTAGGGCATGGAGGGGAAGATCAGGCATGGCCCAGTGCCCCAGAGACAGGAGCAGAGGTCTAAGAACCATCCTTAGCAGACAGCAAGATGTGGGACTGCACATGAGCTGAGGTTCCAAGCCCACGGATCATGCTCCATTGTCGCATCAAACCCTTCTATGTGGCTTCTTTCAGTGAAAGGCAAAAGCACAACTCAAAATTAAAATAGAAATAATAAATCTATTACTCCAATTCCATATTTGGTGATGAGTAAGGGATGTGTGCTTCCACAGCTGGACTTGATAATTGGTGAGGGGAAGGGGTGGGGCATTTACAGAAGAGGTCTAAGATGTAGGCCTTGTTGACTAGCATCATACAAACTCTTTGAGGAGACCAGGTCTACTATTGATTGGTTATCCAACAGAAACAGAATTCCTAGGAATGGTCTGTGATTAAAGAAGCAGGATCTCATATTAAGACCAAGTCCTTATAACCTGTTACTACTCATACAATTGAAAGCCTCTTCATCTACCATCTTTTAGGAATCAAGACATTCCTTGATACACAGACTTGATCATGGAGAATGCAAAATAGTGCAGGCCTTGATGAGCATGCCCTAGGAACAGGAGAGACTAGAGGCCTCCTGAGAATGACCAGACCTTCTGGATTAGATTGCATGATTCAGATTCTAAAAAAAAATGCCAGCTGGCCAGCATAAAGCAACTAATGCTAAAGAAATTACTGTGTGTATACCTTTTCTTGAGTTCTTAAAATAGTGATCTCACACAATATGTATCCTTTTGTGATTGACTTATTTCACTCAGCACAATGCCCTCCAGATTCATCCATGTTGTGAGATGTAGCATTTTTTGATGGTTACAAGGGTGGGGAGGGAGGGGAAGAGGAAATCACTAAGTAGATAGTAGACAAGTGCCAACTTCAGTGAAGGGAGGGACAACACACAATACAGGGGAAGTCAGCACAACTGGACCAAAGTAAAAGTATAAAAGTTTCCTAGGCACATCCAAATACTTTGAGAGGCCAAGTAGCTGGGGATGGGACCTGGGGACCATAGTCTCAGGGGACATCTAGCTCAATTGGCATAACACAGTTTATAAAGAAAATGTTCTACATCCCAGTTTGGTGAGCAGCACCTGGGGTCTTAAAAGCTTGCAAGCAGCCATCTGACATACATCTATTGGTCCCATCCCACCTGGAGTAAAGGAGAATGAAGAAAACCAAAGGCACAAGGAAAATACTAGCCCAAAGGATTAAAGGACAAGATGAATCAGAGGCTTCATCAGCCTGAGACCAGAACTAGGTGGTGCCGGTTACCACCAATGAACACTCTCACAGGGAACAAAACAGAGTCCGGGACAGAGCAACAGAAAAATGTAGAATAGAATTCAAATTCATGTAAAAAGACCAGACTTAATGACCTGACAGAATCTGAAGGAACCCCTGAAACTATGGCCCCAGCGCTCTCCTAACTCAGAACTGAAACCATTCCTGAAGCCCACTTTTCAGACAAAGATTAGACAAATCTATAAAACAAAAAATTAATACCCACGAGGAACCGGCTTCTTGGTTCAATCAAATATATGAGACCAAATGGGCATCTCCTGTGCAAAGGTGAGACAAGAAAGCAGGAAGGGACAGGAACTGTATGAATGGACACAGGGAACCCAAGGTGGAAAGGGGAACTACAAAAAATGTCACAAAATGATGTGTGTATAAACTTTTGAATGAGAAATTAAGTTCAGCTGAAAACTTTCACCTGAAGTACAATTTAAAAAAAAAAAAAAGGACACCAAAAAAAAACAAGCTATTAAAACAGAAACCATGAGACATTACAAAATATATGTAACTAAGACTTACACCCTCATTTGTGCACTGAATCAGTGTTTCTTACTGATACAGTATCATTAAGGACAAGAGGAAAATATAAATGGTCTAACATTAAAATAAATTAAAAATGTCTTTACTACGTTAATCGTTTGCTGCCCTTTGAAATTAAGGCATACAGATTAGTGTGTGAAATGATAAAGGGGCAGGTAAACAGTGGAGAGACAGTGAGCACTGGGGTCTGATATCAAGAGAAAGAAACACTGAATTTTTTTAGAGCCCAAAGAGAAAAATCAACGTGGGATAACAATTAATTCTAAACGTAAATGTTCAGAATTTGAAATTCTAAAGTTCTATGATGATATGATCATAAAGGAAGTAACAGATGTAATAGTCTTCAAATCAAATTTTTCATATGAACAATTTTGGAAAGCTACTTTATTTTATAGTCAATGTATTATATAAACTCAAGAATTTAAATGAAAAAATATTTAATCACTTGTACACATTAGAATTTATCCTTTAACTATGAAGTTGGAAATCCAATTTCTCTGACAATTTATTGAAGACATTTTAGAAATCCCATTGAAGATTAAAATATATGTTCATAACCACTCTCATTTTAATCAGATATTTTATTTTGGCTGGCACTAATTCATTATTATTTTAATTAAATCCTTTTTTGTACTTCTAGTGCCCATTTTGATGCATGAAATGTTGTTTCTAATGAAAGGAAAACAGCTTAATATCATCTGAAATTCTGTGGAGCCTTTTTTGTGAAGTTAATTTTTCTCCCAGGAAGAATCTTAAAAATACTTCAACCTCAGAGATTTGAAGCCAAAATCATGTTTAACTTGAACGCTCAGTGACCCGAGAAGAGGATTACTCGAAGCTTTATGGGGCAAAGGAATATTGCCCCAAGTCCAGTAAAATTCTTACTGTCCAACCAAGTCTTCAGCAATTGAGTTCATCCCCATTCTAACTCTGTCAATTTCTAAGCAGAAAGGATAACCTTTAGATATAGGTCTCCATGGAACCCAGCCTTTTTGATGCAAAGCTTGGCATTGCTACGAATTCAGCACCGTTTCTACGTAATTGTTGTTGTTGTTATGTGTCATCTAGTTGGTTCCCCATGTACAAAAGAACAAAATACTGCTCAGTCCTGCACCGTCCTCACAATCGTTGCTGTTTGAGGCCATTCTTGCAGCCAGTGTCAATCCATCTCATTGAGGGTCTTCCTCTTTTCCCGGACCCTCTACAGTACCAAGCATGATGTCCTCATCCAGGGATTGGTCCCTCTTGATAACATATCCAAAATATGTGAGATGAAGTCTTGCTATCCTCACTTCCAAGGAGCACTCTGACTGTACTTCTTCCAAGACTGAATTGTTCATTCTTCTAGCAGTGTATCGCGTATTCAATACTCTTCACCAACACCATGATTCAAAGGTATTAATTCTTCGGTCTTCCTTATTTATTGTCCAGCTTTCACATGCCTATGAGGTAATTAAAAATACCATGGCTTGGATCAGACTCACCTTAGTCCTTAAAGTGACATCTTTGCTTTTAACAATTTAAAGAGGTCTTTTGCAGCAGATTTGCCCAATGCACTATGTCATTTGATTTTTTGACTGCTGCATCCATGGGCATTGATTGTGCATCCAAGTAAAATGTAATCCTTGACAAATTCAGCATTTTCTCTGTTTACCATGATGTTACTTATTGGTCCAGTTGTGAGGATTTTTGTTTTCTTCATGTTGACGTGTAATCCATACTGAAGGACATAGTCTTTCATCTTTATCAGTAAGTGCTTCAATTCCTCTTCGCTTTCAGCAGGCAAGGTTGTGTCATTTTCATATCACAGGTTGTTAATATGTCTTCCTCCAATCCTGATGCCACGCTTTTCTTCATATAGTACAGTTTCTCAGATTATTTGCTCAGCATAGGGATTGAATTATGTACAGTGAAAGAATACAACCCTGACACATGCTTTTCCTGACTTTAAACCATGCAGTATGCCCTTGTTCTGTTCTAACAGCTGCCTCAATCTATGTACCGGCTCCTCATGATCACAACTAAGTGTTCCAGAATTCCCATTCTTCTTAATGTTATCCATAATTTTTTATGATCCACACAGTAGAATGCCTTTGCATAGTCAATAAACACAGGTAAACATCTTTCTGGTAGTCTCTGCTTTAGGCCAAGATCCATCTGACATCAGCAATGATATCCCTCGTTCCCTTCTTCTGAATCCAGCTTGACTTTCTGGAAGTTCCCTGTCAATGTACCAATGCAACTGCTTTTGGATGATCTTCAGCAAAATTTTACTTGCATGTGATATTAATGATATCATTCCATAATTTCCACATTCTGTTGGATCACCTTTCTTTGGAATGGGCACAAATATGGATCTCTTCAAGTGGGTTGGCCAAAGTTCTTGGCCTATATGAGTGAGCGCCTCCAGCGCTGCATCCATTTGTTGAAACATCTGAATTGGTATTATGTCAATTCCTGGAACCTTGTTTTTTTTTTTTTTTTTCCAATGCTTCAGTGCAGCTTGGACTTCTTCCAATATCATCAGTTCTTAGTCATATGCTACCTCTTGAAATGGTTGAACGTCAACCGATTCTTTTTGGTACAGTGACTCTGTGTATTCTTTCCATCTTCTTTTGACGCTTCCTGCGTTGTTCAGTATTTTGTGCATAAATTAAACCAAGCCCCACCCATTGCTGTCAAGTCTATTCTGACTCATAGCGACCCTATAGGACAGAGCAGAACTGTCTCACAGGGTTTTCAAGAAGCGGCTGGTGGATTCGCACTGCCAACCTTTTGGTTAGCAGTTGAGCTCTTAACCACTATGCCAACAGGGATCCATTTTGCCCATGTTGTTGTTGTTGTTATTGTTGTTGTTAGGTGCCATCGAGTCGGTTCCAACTCATATCGACCCTATGCACAACAGAATGAAACACTGCCCAGTCCTGCGCCATCCTTAAAATCGTTGTTGTGCTTGAGCTCATTGTTGCAGCCACCTCGCTGAGGATCTTCCTCTTTTCCGCTGACCCTATACTTTGCCAAGCATGATGTCCTTCTCCAGGGACTGATCCCTCCCGACAACATGTCCAAAGTATGTAAGATGCAGTCTAGCCATCCTTGCTTCTAAGGAGCATTCTGGCCACACTTCTTCCAAGACAGATTTGTTCATTCTTTTGGCAGTCCATGGTATATTCAATATTCTTCGCCAATACCACAATTCTTCTTCAGTCTTCCTTATTCACTGTCCAGCTTTCACATGCATGTGATATGATTGAAAATACCATGGCTTGGGTCAGGTGCACCTTAGTCTTCAAGGTGACGTCTTTGCTTTTCAATATTGTAACTCGAGGTTTGAATTTTCTTCAGTTCTTTCTGCTTGAGAAACGCCTAAGGAGTTCTTCCCTTTTGAGTTTCTAACTCCAAGTCTTATGCACATTTCATTACAATATTTACTTAGTCTTCTTAAGCCACCCTTTGAAATATTCTCTTCAGCTCTTTTACTTCATCATTTCTTCCTTTTGCTTTTGCTGCTCTACGTTCAAGAGCAGGTTTCGGAGTCTCTCCTGACATCCATTTTGGTCTTTCTTTTCTGTCTTTTTAATGACCTTTTGTTTTCTTCATGTGTAATGCCCTTGATGTCATCCCATAACTCACCTGCTGTTCACTTATTAGTGTTCAACGTGTCAAATCTATTCTTGAGATGGTCTCCAAATTCAGGTGGGATATAGTCAAGGTCGTACTTCAGCTCTTGTGGGCTTGTTTCAATTTTTTCAGTTTCAACTTGAACTTTGATATGAGCAATTGATGGCCTGTTCCATAGTCGACCCCTGGCCTTGTTCTTATTGATGATATTGAGTGTTTCCATCTTCTCTATCCATAGATGTAGTCGATTTGATTCCTGTGTCTTCCATCTGGCGAGGTTCACATGTATAGTCACCTTTTATATTGTTGAAAAAAGTTATTTACAATGAAGTCATTGGTCTTGCAAAATTCTATCCTGTGATCTCCAGTGTCATTTCTATCACCAAGGTCATATTTTCAAACCACACGTACTCCTTTTTTGTTTCCAACTTCCACATTCCAATCACTAGTAATTATCAATGCATCTTGATTGCATGTTTGATCAATTTCAGAGTGCAAACGTTGGTAAAAATCTTCAATTTCTTCACCTTTAGCATTACTGGTTGGTGTGTAAAGTTGAGTAATAGTTGCATTCCTTATAGGCCTATGGATATTATCTTATCACTGACAGTGTTGTACTTCAGGATAGATCTTGACATGTTCTTTTTGATGATGACTGCAATGCCATTCCTCTTCAATTTGTCGTTCCTGGCATAGCAGTCTATAGGATTATCTGATTCAGAATGGCTAATACCAATCCATTTCAGCTCACTAATGCCTAGGTTATCAATCTTTATGCATGCCATTTCATTTTTTATGACTTCCAATTTTCTGAGATTCATACTTAGTATATTCCATATTCTGATTATTAATGGATATTTGCAGCTCTTTCTTCTTATTTTGGGTCATGCCACATCAGCAAATGAAGGTCCCAAAAGCTTGATTCCATTCACATCATTAAGGCCAACTCTACTTTGAGGAGGCAGCTCTTTCTCAGTTGTATTTTGAGTGCCTTCCAACCTGAAGGACTCATCTTCCAGTGCTATATCAGACAACATTCTACTGCTATTTGTAAGTTTGTAATTGGCCAGTTTTTTTAGTAGTAGATCTCCAGGTCCTTCTTCCAAGTATGTCTTAGCTTGAAAGCTCCACTGAAGCCTATCCACCATGGGTGACCTTGCAGGTATTTGAAATGCTGTTAACATGGCTTCCAGCATCGCAGCAGCATGCAAGCCACCACAGTACAATAATCTAACAGATGAATGGCAGCTCTGTTTCTATACTCTACAGAAAATATGTGTGTAACACTTTTCCTTAATTGTATGTATCACAGTTTATAATCACAGACATGTGATTATTTAATTAATGTTTGTCACTTTCAACAGAATATATGTGCCAAAAGGGTGAGCACTGTCTAATTTGCATACCACTGTGCCTTGCACTGTGCCAGGCACTTATCAGGCATACAGTGAACATTTGTTGACTCAATAAATAGAAATTCATGCTGGGAACAGAATAGCAAGCTTCATCATGTCTGCCTCACCTTTAATTAAATTGGTGGAAACTAAGAGGGATTTGGTCCCAATTCTCATTTACGTTTTAGTTAAAAATTTTTAAGTTACATCTTATATAATATTTAGTTAGAATGCATTAGTTAGTGTTGCCACCTAGCTCATGGCAACCCCATGGCAACAGTATTGGACTATTCTGTTGACTCATAGGTTTGTCTTTGGCTGATTTTTCAAAAGTCGATCAGCAGGACTTTCTTCCTAATCTGCTTTGGTCTGGGACCTCCGCTGAAACCTACTCAGCATCGTGGCAGCACACAAACCTCCACCGACAGATGGCTGGTGACTGCATTTGAGGTGCATTGGCCAGAAAAGGGAACCAGATCTCCTGTGTGGAAAATGAGGATCCCACCACTGACCCACCACTGCTAAATGTGGATGAGCCACTGTAGGACACTAACAAGGAAGTTGTCTGCGACACAAAGACCTGAACAAGAGAACAGACAATAGGCCTTAGAGCTAAATTATATTCTGTATCAGGAGAATTGCATTTTATGCTGGGATCGTGTCTGCCCTGAAGTAAGCCACAGACCTTTCCCTCTGATCTTTTTTGCTCTTTTCCTATAACTCTGTCCTTATCCTTATCCTCCTTTTTATTCCTAAGGCTGTGGAGAGTTAAAGGATAACAAAAGATAACTTCTTCAGTTGAATACATCTGTTGTATTTTCCTAATTCCTGCTTTGATCTCCTGGCAGGGAGCCTTGAACATTTTCCCACTTTGGGTTCTTTTGCAAGTATAGATCGCTATAAGTTGGAATCGACTCAGCGGCAGTGGGTGGTGGGTCTACTGAAGACACTTCTCAACCTTTTGAGTAATAATTTAAAAAAATGTTTAGGTTGTCGAAGCCATTAGAATATTTTTCTCACTATAAAATTACCCAGCTAAGTCGTCAAGCAAGCAATATTCATTTAATTTAAAGAAGAGCTGTCTGCTTGGGGAATTATGGGTTAGTGTTATTTCTCTCTGGTTGGCTGATGTTTCTTCCTCAGGGCTCCTCAGCCAACCTCTGGGTTGCATCTGGCACCTAGTTCCTATGCTGATCACAGCACATTCTTTCCACTTTTCATATGAAGAATTCCAGGTTCCCAAACTACCTTCCCCTTTGCATTCACCCCCACCCATTCTCTCTATACCCAGATCTGGGTTATCCAGCAAGCTAATCTATAATGGTGATAAGCTGATAGTAGCTAAAGGAGTTGGTCATGGGAAGTATTTATATTGGAAACCAGATGTAAATGCCTATGCATTTAATCTCTAAAGGTAACATTTCAATAAGTACAGGGTAAGAACGTGAACTGAGTCAGTAAAAGTGGGAGAATATTAGGGGCTAATAACTGAATATTAGGATTAGGAGGCTGCAGTCCTTGGAATACACAAACATGTAAAAAGGTTGGGTTCTTGGGAGTACACATTAAAACTGGTGAGGCATAAAGCAGGTGGAAACAAGCCACTGAAGAAAACTAAGGAGAACTGTTCTGGCTGGTGGTGTCCCCTGTGCTCTCTGTCAGAGAGTGAAAGGGCACAGTCATCAAATGAATACACATGGTTCATACTCAGTCAACAGCTGAGTGCTCAGTCGCTCAACCCCTTAACTACTGCTCACTTCAATTAGATCCTTGAAACCTTAAAGTTGCTCCCCAATCTGTGCCTTTTCTAAAGACCTAGATCTTATTGTGCATGTGTGGTCTGAACTATATTTATTAATTTAAGCTACAGAGAAACTCCCCAATTTTCCATGCTCTGAGTTTTTTTTTCTGAGGGTGTGTTGACTTATCTGCCTTTTCCCCTTTACCTTGCCTCAGTGATCATTACCAGTAATCCATGGTGAGAGGTAGAGATTACTTTGAATAGCCTGAGAACTACTTGAATTTTTATCTCTCAGAGATTGTTAGCCACAAAGTTAATCATTACTATTAAAGAAGTTCAGTATAATTTAGAATTTACAATAGAACTGAACTTTTTCTCAAAAAAAAAAAAAAAGAAAGAAAAAGAAACCCTTCAAACCCAGTCAAGTTTTTGAACAATCATTCTAAAAGGCTTTCTCTTAGTGCAGGAGTAGGAGCCCAATGACAGGAATGGGGAGGCCCAGGTGAGGTCACGATGAGCCATTATAGACCAAGGCATAAAAAACCAAACCAAACCCATTGCTGTCGAGTCGATTCTGACTCATAGAGACCCTATAGAACAGAACAGAACTGCCCCCATAGGGTTTCCAAGGCTGTAAATCTTTACAGAAGCAGACTGCCACCAACCTTTCAGTTAGCAGCAGAGCACTTAACCACTGTGACACCAGGGTTCTTTGACCAAGCCATATAGGACCAATAAGTACCACCATCCATCCAAGACAGATCCCAGCCAGGCTGGTATAACAGTAGCTATTTAATTCCCTCTTGCTACAACTTCTCTTATCTTACCTCTTCTTCCTCTTTCTCACCCTGTTCATTCAGAAGAAAACACTAGTGATGAACCATCGTATATTATCTTATTTTCAATATTTAAATTTTCTGAACATGAATAGTGACTGCCAAGTGAGTATTCCTCATGCCAAACCTCCCTCTGGTCTTCCCCATCCACCAACCCACCCTCTCTCTCCCTTGCCTGTTCCTCATCATTGAGACTTACCATGGTCTTATCACTTAATGCCCAGTTCCTCCTTGGTTTCTAAGAAGACCAACGGACCACATTAAATATTCCATTTTTAATAAAGCTTCAAGAAATCTCAAAAATAAGGTTATTTAGTAGAGATGGGAAGTAATTTTATACAGAAGTGTGCCTAAGGTGACAAATATCAAGTTTCAGTTTGAGGCATCAGTTTGGGCAAAGAGAAATCCAGCTGTGTGAGCAAATGGCTTTTAGAGTGCTAATGGCCCACCAGCAGCTGTAATGTGTTAAAGCCAAAGGGTCAGAAAGAGAATACAATCATACGCCACACCTGTACTAGGTATTTTACAGCATTAAAAAAAAATTTTTTTTTTTTTTTTAGTTCAGTCCCAGAGTCCCTGGGTCATGCAAATAGTTAACATGCTCAGCGGTTGGAAGTTTTGGAAGCAAAGCCTGATGATTTATTTTTGAAAAATCAGCCACTGAAAACCCTATGGAGCCCAGTCCTACTCTGACATACATGAGGTTGCCGTGAGTCAGATTCAACTCAATGGCAACTGTAAAAAATAATGATAATAATAAATTTCATTCCACAAATATCAACAGCCATCAATGTGCCAGGCATGTGATATATGCCAGATTAAAGGAAAAAAAAAAAAAGGCAATGCGTTTTTTTGCCTTCACATAGCTTACAGTTTAATGGGAAAGAGACACAATGTGAAACGGTGTGGCGAGAGCTATGACAGGAGAAAAGAGGGAAGTCAGGGCCCGTAGGAGGGATTCATACACAGACTTGGAAAATCAGGAAGGGCTTCTGGAGAAAGTGACATCCGGCAGGGGACTAAATGCTGGGCAGGAGTTACCCAAACCAATTTGAGGGTTGGGAGGGAAGGGAAGCATTTAATCTTGACCACAATCCTGGAAAGTATGTGTGTATGACTGGTTCTATTTTCCCAGCATGGTAACTGAGCCTCATAAAGTTTCAAAAAGTTATCCAACTCAAAAATCCAGTCAGTGGTGAATCTGAACTTGGTCCTCAGGTCTGTCAAAGCCCGAGCCTGATCTGGTTCCTTGTACAATGCCAGGCCTCTGGCTGCAACTCACCTCCTTACATGTTCTAGGCTCTCAGAGAAGCACGTGGCAGGATGGAAATGTCTGGCCAGAAAGAAGGGCAGGACAATGCTATAGTAAGAATTGTGGAGATTTTATCCCTAAGCTGCAAGGCCCCAACAAGGGTATCCTGCATTCTCTCTCTCCTCAGGACAAGTCCCAGTGTCCAAGCAGCACACAATAAGTAGACTTGCTCCTGAAAAATGCACACAAATGATTTCTAAAAGCAAAGGAAAAGTTTTTATTTAGAGCAGACCTGTCACGAATGCCTTTAAAGCCAAGAAGTTTTTTTTTAGAAGCTAAAGCATCTCCTTTCTCTTAAAGTAAGACGCACCTGTATTACTGGGTGTTGGCTTTTCATATCATAGCAAATCTCAGAAGACCGCAGACTGCTGGAGACAGTGGGAGAAGAAAGGCCTTGATGAAAGAGTTGGCTTTCATTCTGGCGCCTTTCCTAGATGTGATACACTCTGAGGAGAAAATAAAGCACTGACGTAAATGTCCGTCATTAAGCATATTTATTTAGAACCTTGATGGCAAAAGGCAAGTGTCATAGATATTAATGACGAAGTAAAACAAACTTTTTGCTTTTTTCTTTACTCAGTGATATGGAGCTTGTTTGGGACGCTGCTTGCTTGATTTGAGGCCAAGTTCTTACAGGCCACACCTACCGCGTTTTTACACAAATAATGCATGCCTTCTACGTTTGCTTGCCCACCACGCTCTCCCCTCATGAAGTATTTTTGTAAACACCCTATTATAATTTTTTTACAGCAACACGTTAAAAAAAAATTGGCATAGTGGCTGTTATGAAAATACCTTGCAGGAGGAGGGCATGGTGGGCAAACAAACGTAGAAGGTGCACGTTACTTGCTTTAAAAAATATGGAAGACCTTTCCAGGCAATGAGAATTTCCTTTTTCATGAGACTGAAGACAAGAATAAGATAGCAACTCTAGGACACATAAAAAGCCCAAAATAAACCCATTGCCATGGAGTTGACTCTGACTCATAGTAACCTTATAGGACAGAGGAGAACTGCCCCATAGAGTTTCAAAGATCCAAACTGCTGACCTTTTGGTTAACAGGCAAGCTTCTTAACCACTACACTACCAGTGTTCCCTAGAATACATAGATGTATAAAAATCTTCTCTACTAGGGGTTTACTTATTGTGCAGGTAACAAGACACAACATAGCTAATGCTTTACTTTTCATTTGCAGCCCAGAATGGAAGCTTGCTAAAGAGGCAAGGCAATTATGCCTTCATAATCATATGTTCAGGGATTCATCCAATGTATATACAGACTGAGTGAGGGCTCACATACAAGGTGCCTGGCATGGATATTTCAAACTAAACTGAACTCTGCTGGGCCCTGTGCCGTACCTGTGATCAGTTGCCAATCAGATCATTGCGATCCATAGGGTTTTCTTTGGCTGATTTTTGGAAGTAGATGGTCAGGCCTTTCTTCCTCACCTATCTTAGCCCAAAAGTTCCACTGAAACCTGTTCAGCATCATAGAAACACACCAACCTCCAATGGCAGACGAGTGGTGACTGCACGTGAGGTGCGTTGACCAGTAATCAAACACAGGTCTCCGGCACAGAAGGTGAAAATTCCACCACTGAACTAGCATTGCCCTCTGATGTGACCCTGGCTCCAAGCAAACCCCAATTGCCTACGCTCTTTTCTAACACCAGAGACATTCACCATGACCTAATGTTTAACAGACACAAACCTATTACTACTATTGAAATCCTCGTCAACTCTCAGTTCCAACTCTCCTAAGTCTGAAAAAGTACTTTTTAGTTCTGCCATTCCACATAGATTCCCTGTTATTGAAGGTATATGACCTGAATTTATCCTAAAATCAATTTTCTCTCTCTTATTGCATACTTCTCTCCCCTCCCACTCCCACTACCAACACCAGAGTAAACTCTGAGGTAAGTCAAAGATAAGTCAATGAGCTGAGAGCCAGGCCTGTTATTTATTAAATTTAGAGGGCTCACATTTATATTCTCGTATTCCGGAGCTGGCATCTGGCCTGAACAGCTCTCTGTTTCGTGCTTCCACCATCCCATTTTACCTCCCCCTCTCCTTTCAGGCCCCCAACACACTCCTAGAGCCCTTATTCTAAGAGCGAAAGAGTACTGTGTACCGTGGTAGTTCTTATATTTTAACAGCTTCCCACTTTCAACAAGGCACAGATAGTAACTGCAAATAAACCAAGAAAGTCAAGTATGAAGGGAATTAGCACACAATAAAAACCTGTTTTGGCCTCATTGCTTCTTCCAGCCTACAGTAGTGGTTAAGAGCACCGATGCAGGAGCCACAGTGTTCATGTTCACACTCCAAATTTTTACTTTCTAGCATTGTGACCTTGGCCACATTACCTAGCCTCTGTGTCTTTGTTTACTCACCTGTCAAACAGGGAAAGAAATAGTGCCAATCTCACAGAGCCGTAATAAGGACAAAATGACTTCATATGTGTTAAAAAAAAAAAGTCCATTGCTGTCAAGTCAATTCAGGCTCATAGCAACCCTATAGAACAGAGTAGAACTGCCCCATAGGGTTTCTAAGGAGCATCTGGTGGATTCGAACTGCCGAACTTTTGGTTAGCAGCCATAGTTCTTAACCACTATACCACTAGGGTTTCTTCATATGTGTAAAGTATGCAAAATATTGTTAGCTACCCTCGAGGTGGCCCCTGACTGATGGCCAACCCATGCACAACGGGACCAGATCATTGTGATCCATAGGGTTTCCACTGCTTGATTTTTCAGAAGTAGGTCCCAGGCCTTTCTTCCTAGTCTGATTTAGTCTGGAAGCTCCACTAAAACCTGTTCAGCATCAAAACAACATGCAAGCCTACAATGACAGATGGAGGTGGTGGTTGTATCTGAGATGCTTTGGCTGGGGATTGAACCCCGGTCTCCCACTTGGAAGGCAAGAATTCTACCATGAAGTCATCACTGCCCCTAAGCCAAAATAAACACTGGCTATTACTACACCCCACCACCCATCTGTCTGAAGCGAGCAAATACTGGGAGTGTTGCAAAAGTAACTCCTCTGCAATGCAAATTGATGCTATGGGTGCCTTTTGCTCAGATGTCTGCTGTAAAATGCTTGTGAATGTCTGTAAAATTGTACTATGGCCATGGGGGAAAGATTTTCCATAGGTTGTACTGTGGTAGCCTGCATGTCACTATGATGTTAGAAGTTATACCACCAATATTTCAAATATCAGCAGATTTACCCATGGTACACAGGTTTCAAAGGAGCTTCCAGACTAAAACAGACTAGGAAAAAATGCCCCATTATCTACTTCCTACAATTAACCAATGAAACTCCTCTGGATCACAACAGAATATTGTCTGATATACTGCTAGAAGGTAAAACCTCTAGGATGGAAGGTAACAATGGACTCAAGTGTGCCCACAATTATGAGGATGGCGTGGGACCGGACAATGATTCATTCTGTTGTACATGGGGTCACCATGACTCAGAGCTGACTCGATGGCAACTAACAACAACAATTATTATACTAGGCTTCTTGTTGTTGTTGCTAGGTGCCATCGAGTTCGTTCCGACTCATAGCGACCCTATGCACAACAGAACGAAACACTGCCCGGTCCTGCGCCATCCTTACAATCGTTGTTATGCTTGAACTCATTGTTGCAGCCACTGTGTCAATCCACCCCGTTGAGGGTCTTCCTCTTTTCTGCTGACCCTGTGCTCTGCCAAGCATGATGTCCTTCTCCAGGCTACCCAAGTTAAAATCCCAGCCAGTAAACATTGCTGCTTTTCAGCAAAAAGAAAAGAGGAGAATTTAAATAATTCTCTATTTCTTCTTGGCATAGCTTTCAAGTTTTCTCTTAGTTCAATGTAGCTTTGGAGACATGGGAAGTACTTTAAGGTGAATGCTCTAGAAAAGCTATGCGTGGCTGAGAGATATGTACAAAGTAAACGTAAGGTTGGATGGATCTCTTTGTGGATGCGAAGAGACTAGAAATCAGGTAGGTTCTCCTGAAATTTCTTTGTAAAAGAGACGGATTGTCCATCCAGGACATGAGCCCTGGAACCTATAAATAAATCTCTTTCTTCAAATCATGTTGTTGGAAGACAACAATTTAGGTTATAGTTTTTCATAGAAATAATTGATGATGCTACATCTCCAGAATCCTTCATCCTAAGAAGAAAATTCTTCATCTCTAGCTTGCCCACTTATCTACATTCTGTCCCTGTCTAAATGAGATTAAATGCCCAACCGCGGAGAAGCAATCAACGCAAATGCCATTCGTACGTATGTGGGCTTGAAGCAGGTCTTGCCCATGCCTGCTAGACAGTGTGTGGCCAGATGCCTGGTGAAGGAATGAATGAAGCAGGGCAAGAGTGAAGCAACCAGCTGCTGCAACCAAAAGCTTTTTTCACTTGGGAATTATAAGGGAGGGTTTTCCAGACAATGCTTAACCTAAGAGTTATTATTTCCACATATAAAGTCAGGGAGCTGTGGAAAACCTCTCCCCCCTGCAGCCATAGTACAATCTCACAGACATTCACAGGCTTTTTATAGCACACATCCGAGCAAATGCACCCATGGCACTGATTTGCATCGCTGAAGAGTTTCATTTGCAGCATTCCTGTATTGGCTCACTTCATTTGGAAGGACAACCATGGTCTTGTTTAATCAATAATTCCATTCTTCTGAAATCAAAGAAAATTAAGCTTATACTTTTCTAAGCCAATGTCTAAAAGTAAAATGCTAGGGTCTAGTTCTGGACACAATCTCCTTCTGTCTCCAACCTATGCTGTCTACTTTTTGGGTGTAAATAAACTGCAAGAATCTTGGCTCCCCCATTCTTTTATGTCTGAGCTTGACCTTGAAAAGCTCTCTGCTACTGCTATTCTGGCTGCTAGCCAGGTCAACAGTTTAACATTTATTACTTGATGAAGATCTCAGGCTCACTTGTGTTCTCTGCTTCGTACCTTCTCTGAAAAGCTCTGACTTTGACCCTCTCCCACCAAAGACAAATGTCAGACCTTCTGGTCAACGAAGGAGCCCCATTCATAACTCCACAGGGTCAAGTCTTCAACGATTAACTTCCTCTACCCTCTTGGTGATACACGACATATTCTGGCTGAAACACACACATATATATACAATACACTGAAGCACTTCATCTTAGAACCTGTGTCACTTGATTGTTATCTCTCTCTCAACTGACAATTCCAATCTTTGGCTTTGTCAGTAACTACTGTGAGCAGGATTGACACAGTGGCTGCAACAATGGGCTCAAACACAACAATGATTCTGAGGATGGCTCAGGACAGGGCAGTCTTTCATTCTGTTGTACACTGGGTCACTATGAGTCAGAACCAACTCAACAGCACCTAACAACAACAACAGTGTGCACCTTCTCTATATTTAGGATCTGAATAAACCACTTGACTCTTCTCAGCATGTCTACAGGTGGTACTTATCTTATCCCTGTGAATTTAGAGAGGAAAACATTGCTTCAGTTCAGAATCATCTTACAAAATCAACTGCTTAAAAACAACAGTCTCCTTCCTTTTTGGTTTTCCCTCCTTTCCTTTACAAAACTCCTCCATCTGTTGTATCTACCAGCAGGAATGAAAGCCTATCACAAGTTGTCCATGACGAGACCAAAACCTGGTGATTCTTTTTCTTCCATCAATATTTGTTGTTGTTATCATTAGCTGCCCTAAAGTTGGCCCTGACTCATAGGAACGCCATACACAAAAGAACGAAATGCTGCCCAGACCTGTGCTATCTCTATAATTGGTTGCAGATCAGACCATTATGATCCATAGGGTTTTCACTGGCTGAATTTTGGAAGTAGATTGACAGGCCTTTCTTTTTAGTCTATCTTAATCTGGAAGCTTCGCTGAAATCTGTTCAGCATCACAGCCAACACGCAAGCTTCCACCAACAGATGGGTGGTGACCGTGTATGAGATGCATTGGCCAGGAATCGAACCCAGCTCTCTCAAAGAGAAGGTGAGAATTCTACCACTGAACCACTAATGTCCCCATCCATCAACATAGTTCTGTCCACATCCATTATTGTGGGTGGCACAAAAGATAGAGCAGTAACTTCTGAATAGCACACTAGAACTGCCCAATAAAATGGAGGTTCTACAGTATTTGAAGTTTTCAAGCCAAATTAGAATTAATTCATAACAATGATGAAATAATTTGTTAATCCATGTTCTGGGTGGGCTTCCTGATTGCTTAGTGTGGTCTTACACAAGGATGTAGACTACCTCAATAGGGAGACAAATAGTTTGAATGGAGGCTTTGGAACTGAAACAGGTGCTAACATTTGTCATTAATGTGTATAGAACCAAAACAAACAAACAAAAAACCATTGCCATCGAGTCGATTCAGACTAATAGCTACCCTATAGAACAGAGTAGAACTGCCTCGTATGGTTTCCAAGGAGCACCTGGTGGACTCAAACTGCTGACCTTTTGGTTAGCAGCCGTACCTCTTAACCACTACACCACAGTGTTTCTGTTAATGTGTATAGAAGGAAACTAAAATCAAATAGATTGTCTTAGGATTTCAGATTTGGCACCTCCAGACTGGTCCCTGAACTAATTTTGGAAGAGAATACATTCAACAATTTTGAGAATGACGCCTCTGTCTCTAAGACTCAACCAATTGCAAATATACTTTACACTTCCTTTCTGTTTTCCACTATTTTCTTTCCAACTTTGAAAACTCTTGTACACCAGTGGTATTGTTGGAAGACCTATAACAGAGATTCTAAGGGGGAAAGACCGGCTATTCATTAATAATGGTAACTCTTTAAAAAGCCAGATGCTTACTTAAAACATTCCATGGGAAAGCTATGGAGACCCCTTCGGCAGGCTACTCACAGTTTAATACTTAACCACACCATGGTCCAGCGCCCTCAGCTCTGCCCTGCCCTGCAGCGTGCACCCGAGCCTTTCAGAAATTAACGGGTCATTCATTGTGCTGGATTTTTCTTAGCTCATCCGCTTCCCTAGAATCCAGAATTTGCTGCCAACATTTCCCTCTTCTACAAAATTGATACAGCACACTATGAGGACCTGATGTAAACCGAAAATATCCAGAAACCATAATTCCACATTTAAACCTTTGAAGCCAAGAAATAGTTATCAAAACAGAGAAAAGGCAGAGCTAAAAGGAATACTGTATACAGCTCTAGTTAACATCTTTAACTGTTTCCCCCTTCTAAAAACTTAGAGCTAGTGACTCAAAATCAAACTACTAAAAGGGTAGGAAAGAAATTATTGTCTACTGAAGACGTTTAATTCCAGTGGCTTTTCCTAAGGTATCTGATTTGATTCTCCCAACAACCCTGCAAGGTAGATGTTATTATCCTCATTTTACAGGTAATGAAATTGAGGCTTGGAGAAGTTATTTGCCCCAGTTTACATATACTACGTGGATACGTAAGCATTGTAAGCTGTACATAACATCAGGATTTAAATCTAGGAATGCTCAACCCAGAGCTTTGCAACTAAACACATAATGCCTTCCTAAAATCAATTGATAGTGCCATTATTAGAACCATCAATCAATATTTTCCCTTTTATGTGACTATTACAGTTAAATATACATATGGACAGTGTTCAGTCTTAATGGAGAAATTACCCAAGACCAGTAGTTCTAAATCTGGCTGATCACCAGAAATACCTGGGTAGCATTAAAAAAAAAAAAAAAAAAAAATTCTAGGCCCTATTCCAAGTTTATTGAATCAGAATCACTGGGAATAGGCCCAAGATCTCCACAAATAAAAAGATCTCAAGATGATTTTCATAATCAGCCAAGTTAAGGAGCCATTAACTCCTATGACAATGATGACAAAAAGACATTATAACTTTGAGATAGATTGCATCATATTTTTTCAGTGTTGTAACATCTTTCACTTCATTTATTTCTCATACCCCTGCTGGGCAGTAGGTGGAGTGTGGTTGTTAGTTGTTATGTGCCATCAATTCCGTTCTGATTCACAGCAACCCTATGCACAACAGAACAAAACACTGCCCGGTCCTGCCACATCGTTACAATCGTTGTTATGCTTGAGCCCATTGTTTTAGCCACTGTGTCCATCCATCTTGTTGAGGGTCTTCCTCTTTTCTGTAGGTGGAGTACAAATTTTTTATCCTTCTTAGATGCAAGCACAAACCAAGCTCAATGAGACAGGGAAACTTCAAGTATCTTCTTCCACCTTCCTAGGTGAAAATGGACCATCTAGGAAAATCAGACTGGGTTAGGATGTACAGAATTAAGAATTAAATGCTACTTACTGGATTTTCCTCCCTCCTCTCCTTTCTGATATCCCACTCTGGTTAATAGGAACCACCTCCCACCCAACGATTAGATTACTAGTTACCACTTCTACTGGAGAAAAGAAATCAATAAGGAAGTTTCCTTATCAACAGGTATCGGAAAGGCAATTGTGATAGTCACTACTCTTAGGAGATGCAAGTATCTCTATAATGATTTAACTCAGAGAAATCCGAGTGGAGGGAAGGGAGGAAGATGTTTTAGAGAAGAAAAATACTGGCAAAAGAAAGAAATAATGAGAGAAAATATCCTCATATATCCTACCTATAGCTTTCTTCTTCAAACTATCTAGTAAAAAAAAAAAACTTACCAATTTGTATGCCTCTAATTTTTTTTTTTTTTAGGAGCCCTGGTGGTGCAGCAGTTAGGGGTTTGGCTGTTAACCAAAAGGTTGGCAGTTTGAATCCACCAGCACTACTTGGAAACCCTATGGGGCAGTTCTACACTGTCCTATAAGGTCTCGATGAGTCAGAATCAACTCAACGGCAACGGGTTTGGGTTTGGTTTTGGTTGGTGGTGCAGTTGTTAAGAGCTGGGCTACTAATCAAACAGGTGAGCAGTTCAAATCCACCCGTGCTCCTTGGAAAACCTATGGGGCATTTCTACTCTGTCCTATGGAGTCACTATGAGTCGGAATCAACTCAATGGCAATGGTTTTTTTTAACTTTTAATTTAATGTATTTTTATATTTTAGAGCATTTTTAGGCTACAGAAACAAGAACAGACAGTACAGAATTCCCAAATACTATATCATCTCCTCACTACAAGAACAGACAGTACAGAGTTCCCAAATACTATATTATCTCCTCACTACAAACAGTCTATTAACATCTATTCACATTAGTGTGGTGCATTTGTTACAATTCATAAACCAATATTGATACATTATTAACAAAAATCCATAGTTCACATTTTTGTTGATAGTTGCTGTCCATTCAGCGCCAGCTTATGGTGGTTCCATGTATAACAGAACAAAATGTTGCCCAGTCCTGCAATAGTTTACGTTAGGGTTCACTCTTTGTGTTGTAGAGTTCTATAGGTTTGACAAATGTATAATATCACATGGCCACCATTACAGTATCATACAGAATAGTTTTGCTGCCCAAAAAAATACCCTGTGCTCCACTTATTCATCCCTCTCTCCACCCCTTGAATCCCTGGCAACTGATCTTTTTATTACCTCTGTAGTTTCACCTTTTCTGTCATATTGTTGAGTTTACACAGTGTATAACTGTTTTAAACTGGTTTCTTTCACTTAGCAATACTCATGTAAGTTTTCTCTATGTCTTTTCATAGCTTTCATAGCGATTGTACTCCCAGATATTTACCCAAACAAACACTAATGTCTGCAAAAAAACCTGCATACATAGAGGAATCCTAGCGGTCATGGTCCCCAAACCTTCTGTTGGCCCAGGACAGGAACCATTCCCGAAGACAACTCATCAGACATGAAAGGGACTGGACAGTAGGTAGGAGAGAGATGCTGATGAAGAGTGAGCTAATTATATCAGGTGGACACTTGAGACTGTGTTGGCATCTCCTGTCTGGAGGGGGGATGGGAGGATAGAGAGAGTTGGAAGCTGGCAAAATTGTCACGAAAGGAGAGACTGGAAGGGCTGATTCATTTAGGGGAGAGCAAGTTGGAGTATGGAGTAAGATGTATATAAACTTATATGTGACAGTCTGACTTGATTTGTAAACGTTCACTTGAAGCTCAATAAAAGTTAATAATAAAAGAAAAAGAATCCTAAAAAAAAAAAACCTGCATACAAATGTTTATAGACACTTTATTCATAATTACTGAAAATTAGAAGCATCCAAGATGTCTTTCAATAGGTGAATGGATAAATGAACTGTGGTAAATACAACAGAGTATTTCAGCAATGAAAATAAATGAATTATCACGCTCTAAAAAGTCTCTAATTTTGATGAAGGGAGTTATGATATAATTATGGACCAAAGCTTCATGCCACTTAACCCTGATAATGTTATGTCCCAGTACTCCCAGGCTGCTGTGCCGAGGGTGCTTTATCTTTGCTCCCTATCTCCCCATTTCTGAATTTGAGGTGAAGAAGCAGCTACACCTCAATTATATGGCAACCATCATTATGACGGGGGCCCCAAAGTCCACAGGGATGTTTCAGAAAGGATGTTGCCTCAAAATGTAAATTATTTAATGAAATAAATGGAATCTAATATGCTTTGGTAGAAAAAAATAATAACTGTAGAGTAAGAGGTTGGGTAGTTTGTGAGTCATTTGCATAATTCTCTCTTTCTCTCTGTGGTAGCTCTGGGTAGCATCCTTGCAACACATACCATTTTTGGTTGACAAGTACTTTGGACTGATTTCTCTTCAATACTAAATATACTTGCCAATATTTAATAAAAATATTTTGAAAAACTCAGCATACCATGCATATCCTCATAATTTTGATTGCATAACTTGTTTTGGGCCACGTCTTAATGGGTGATTTTCAGGATGCAAAGATAAGCTGTTTGACCAATTAAAAACACCTACAAATGCTGAGAGATAATGTCAACATAGTACCCAGTGTCCCATTAATTTCATAACCTTTCCAAATATCTGAATGTTTGGCAACAAACACCTCAACCAAATGCACGTGTGTATATCTTCTCTCATGATGACATATCACAGTCTTGCTGTATTTTGAAGGGAACCAACATGAACTACTAAATCAAAAGCACCATACCCCAGTTCAGCATTGGGTCTCAAATCATGGCACTGTTTAGAAGCCTCAGGGCTTGGTTTGAAGCCTGAAGTCACCCCCATAACACCACTTCCACCCAGAAGGTATTGATGGTATTTCATGCTTTCCACTTGTTTGTGTAATGACAGCTCAAGCCTAAATTAGGAGAGCATGTAGAGGAAAAAGCCAAAGAAATAATTTGGAATTATGCCACAGGTTTTACACGCAATCCACTGAAGAGAATAAAACTTTCCCATAGTGGAACATAGGCCATGTGTATATAAGTTCAATTAAACCAAACACAGCTACATTTTTTGGTCCTGACTGAGTCACTGCTGCTTATCTACAAAGCCACAGGATGGCAATAGAGAAATTCCTGTTGCGTAACTATTTTCCAAGTGTCCAGATGGTTTTATAGAGGGAAAAATGGCCAAATGCTTTGGCTCTCGTCCCATTTGGCTACAGTTTAGGCATATGCATGCTTATACTCATGCTGGCAATGAGTATACATACACGACCACGGTTGTTCATGATCTGGCTGTACTGTACGTTTTCAGTCTCTATTTGTACACTGCCCATAACCTCTGTCCCTACCCCCAGTATCTGTGGCCTTTAAAAACAAAAACAAACAAGCTAATAGTCACTGGAGACCAATCATGAACCAGGCACTGTTCTAGGTCTTAAGGTTACAAACGGATCAAAACAGAAAAAGCCACGTATCCATGGAGCTTACATTCTAGTGAAGGAATACTGTCACTAAACAAGCAAAAAGTACAGTGTGTGTGGAAGACATGCCATCTGTCCACCAACATTTCCAGAGTGCAGTTGTTACTGACAGGCAGTTGCCCAAACAGGAACTAGATTTCCCAGGCTCCCTTGCATCCAGCAGTATCCACAAGACTAATCCTTGCCAATATAACATGAACAGAACTTGGTATGTCTGCTTCACTTATTCTTCTGTTTCCTGCTAGATACAGAGGACTCTGAGGCCTTGAAGGCAGAGTCTCAAGATGGGTGAGTCCCTAAATCCTAGGTTTGGGAAAACCACTCACCACTTAGAAACATAGTATCAAACTGTTAATAGAGTATGTAATATATCTGAATTGTGTTAAACTACAGAAGTGTTGGGGCTAATATTTCTAGGTGCTACCATTAACCTAACTAATATGGTTCTCTATGGAGAAAAGCAATAGTAGATGCAGAAGAAGGAATGTAATGGGTGGGGAGAGTTGCTAATCTAAAGTGGTCAAGGAAGACTTCACTGATAGAGTGACGTGAGCAGAGACTGGAAGGAACTGAGGAAGCAAGCCAAGTGCAACCCTTGGAAAAATCTTTGCAGAAAGAAGGAGCAGTGCATGCGAGAGTCCTGAGAAGAGAGCCTACCTGCTATGTACAAGGACCATCAAGAAGGATGGGATGCCTGAAGTGGCGTGATCAATGGATGGTTGGTAGAAAATTAGGTCAGAGAGGAAATGGGAGGACCAATCACGAAGAGCCTTATAGGCCGTTGTAAGATCTTTGGATTTTATTCTTAAAGAGATGTAATGTTGCTGGGAATTTTGAGCAAAGGAATGATAAGATATTATTTACATTGTAAAGAATTACTCTAGGTGTTGGGTTGAGATTATGCTATGGAGAGTCATACAAGGCAAAAGTGGAAGTAGTTAGGAGGCTTTGCAATAATCCAGGTGAGAGACATTGGTGTCTTGGATGAGGGTGGTGGCAGTGGTGATAGAAAATGGTTATATCTTGTTTATTGAGGATATAATTGACAGGATGTGGTAATGAATTACATGTGAGGTGTGGGGAAATGTGAAGAGCAAGTTTGGTGGAAAAGAGCAGCAGTTCTATGTTTGAGATACCTCTTAAAGATCCAAATAGAAATATCAAGTTGGCAGATTTATAAGTCTGGAGTTCAAAGGAGAGGTCCAGTCTAGAGAAAAAAATTAGAAGTGGCCAGGGTATTGTGGTATTTAAATTCATGAGGCTAGGTAAGATCATCTAAGAAATGAATATAAATAGAGAAAAGAAAAGGTTCAGGGACTGAGCCCTGGAGGTTGGTAAGAAGAGAGCGATTCAAGCAAAGCAGACCGAGAAGAAGCAGCCAGTAAAAAATAAGAACACCAGGAGAATTCAGGTACCAGAAGGAAGTAAAGAAAGTTTCAAGGAAGAGGGATGATCAAGTCTATCAAACATTGCTGATCGTCAAGTGAAAATGAGGACTGAATCTACCGTGGAATTTAGCAGCGTACAAGTCTTTGCTGGTGATGATAGGGCGTTTTTAGGAAAGTGACGGGGGAGATTATCTCAGTAGAGTAGGTTTAAGGAAGAATGGTCCCTGGGTGGTGCAAACAATTTGCCCTCAGCTACTAACCTAAAGGTTGGCGTCTCAAACCCACGCAGTGGTACCTCAGATGAAAGCCCTGGCAATCTGCCTCCATAAAGATTATAGCCAAGAAAACTCCCTGGGAAATTCTACTCTGTAACAAGTGAGGTTACCATGAGTCTCAATTGACTCAACAGCAGAGGACTGGGTTTTTTGTTTTTTTCTTTAAGGAAGAATAGAAATAAAAGGAAGTAGAAACCACAACTAAAGACAGGCTTTTAGTGGTATTTTGCTGTAAATAGGAGCAGAGTAATGAGCAGTTTCTGGAGGCAGATGTGGGGTCAAGAGAGTTCATTTTTTTTTAAGATGGGAGAGATTACAATATAGCTAATGCTGATGAAAATGATTCAGTAGAGAGGGAAAATGAATGACTGAGGAAAGGAGCAAAGGAATTGTTGGAGCAGATGAAGAGGGAAGAGGAAATGTCCACAAGTAAAGGAGTATGCCCTCCATAATAGCAGGGCAGTTCATCCAGAAATATACCAGTTGCCATCAACTTGATTCTGACTCATAGTGACCCCATGTGTGTCAGAGTAGAACTGTGCTTCCTGGGGTTTTCAATGGTTGATTTCTCAGAAGTAGATTGCCAGGTGTTTCTTCTGAGGTGCTCTGGGTGGACACAAACTTCAGCCTTTTGGTTAGTAGCTGATTGCACTAACCGTTTGCACCACCCAGGGACCCTATCCACAAAAATAGGAGGAATGATAGAGTCTATAGGCTCAGATGCAGATAGCTGTGTAGATGTGGTGTGGGAGCATGGGGAAGTCTCTTCTGATTGCTTCTATTTTCTCATTGAAACAAGAATCTAAGTCACTGGCTGAGAGAGAGAATAAGATCTTGGTGCTTTGAGGAGAGAGTAGAAGCTATGAAATGATCTAGGACAGTGGGGAAGTGAATGGACAGGAAAATGTAGTAGGATGGTGTAGGTGCACTTGAATATACCCCTCATTGCCGTCAAGTCGATTCTGACTCATAGCAACCCCATAGGACAGAGTAGAACTCCCCCATAGGGTTTCCTAGGCTATAATCTTTACAGAAGTAGATTGCTACATCTTCCTCCCAGCGGATGGGTTCAAACCGTCAAGCCATGGGAGAGATTACGACATATCTAATGTGCTCCCAGGGCTTCTGCACTTGAATGTAGTGGTCCCAAATGAGGCCAGAGGGCATGGGCATGTGTTTTTCTCTACAATTCCACCACTGACCCACCACTGTCTCATCCCTCTGCCTAAACCCTTAATAGATTTTCCAACTGCTCTTAAGATAAAGACCAAAGTCTTCCTATGGGATCCATAGCCCTGCAGGATATGGCCTGAGCTTGCTTCCCCAGCTTCATAGCTCCCCAGTCTGTTCCCAGCTTCCCTCTGCCCTCTGTTTTCCAACCACTTGGCCCTTAGTCCTTCCAAAGTGCCATGATTCTCCCTGAAATCAGGGTCTATTCAAACGCATTTCCCTCAGTTTGGCATTTTTCCTATCCTTCAGTCCAAATATCATTGCCTCAGGTATACTTTCACTGGCCCCCAAGCTAGGCGAGGATGCCTTATTATATCCTTTCTGTATTAGTTTCTAGGGCTGCTGTAACTAAGTACCACAACTGGATGGCTTATAAGAAGAGAAGGTTATTGTCTCAGAATTTTGGAGGCTAGAAGTCCAAATTTAGGGTGTCAAAAGGACCATGTTCTTCCCTAGAGCCTCTCCAAAGGCTCTAGGGGCAGATCTTTTTTTGCCTTTCCCAGCTTCTGGAAGCCCCATGCACTCCTTGACTTACAGATACACCTCCCTCTGTGTCTCTCTGTGTCTTCCCATCTTTCATCAGGATGACATTCAGATGGGATTAGGGCTCTCCCTGCTCCAGCATGACCTCATATTAACTGCTAATACCTTCAAAGACCCTATTTCCAAACAAGGTCATGTTCACAGGTCCTGGGGGATTAGGATTTCAGTGTATCTTTTGCGGGGGGAGTCACAATTCAATCCGTAACAGGCTTTTCTCTTGGCATTTAGCAGCATTTGCAATTGCATAATCACATGCGTGATTATAGAGATTAATGTTTGCTTCCACACTAGTCTGGAAACCTGTTAAGAAAAGTGGCCACATCGCTTCACTCTTTGCTGTGTTCCCAGCACCCACCACAGGAAGCCCTTTGTAAATATTTGTTCATTGGATGAATTTATTAAATTAGTGAATAAATGGTTCTAAAGCTCTACTTCATATTCTGCAAAATATGTCGATTCGGTTCCCCAAGTACTTATATTTCATGCATCAAAAGTACACAATGAAGTACACATACATGCACACACACACAGACACCCAGCCTTAATGACTTTTCACACAGTATTTATCATAATACAACCAGGCATGTCATGTTGTGGTTTGTAACTTAAAAGCTGTAGCTAATTATTAAAATCAAAATAATGTATATGTGGTTAGACCAAGGGCCATTCCCCCTGGGAATGGATTATCGGGAAATTTTGCCACACTGCATATGACAGAACCCACCTAAGGGCTAGAACCGAGGCTCATTGGAATTTTCCTGCATGAAAGAAAATGGTCAATAAAATGAAATGCGAGTGTATTTTTTTCTGATTTAATTATGGGTCATTTCCTAAGGCTTGCCCATAAAGTGGAAAGCGGGCTCCAGATTGTCTCCTATCCAAGCTCAATGGAATTTTTCAGTACTAGTGTGGTAAGAAAAAAATATAGTCTCTTTAGAGAAAAACCCATTTTTTCACTTTCTCTCTCTTACACTAGAAATATAAATACATAAATAATGGACATATGTAACTGGATATGTTTACTTCCTTATATATATTTCTCTCTTTTTTTAGTTGGTTTTTAATTACCATTAAAAAAATTTTTTTCTTGCCTACTTCAACTAGGTTAATTCTTAATTTATTTAGTGATTTCACAGCACAATTTCGTTTTTCCTTCTATCAGGGTTCACCTGTAGATTACATGAATAGGCATAGAAACAAAAGGTATGATAGTAGTTGCTAAACTGGAGAAAACCAATGAGAATCCAAGAATCCCTTAAATTGTTTCTTCTAATTAAAAATAAAAAAAGATTGCCTAGGAATTGCTTTGAAGAAATGCTTTGACTTTTATAATAGGAAATTTTAAACAAAAGTAAAGCTATGTGATGAACCCTCTTTATCTACCACCAAACTTGAATAATAAGCAACATTCTGCAACTATTCTTTCCTCTGAAAAAACTTGAGGGTGAAACACAGTTCAAGTTCAAGGAGTTGTTTAGCAGAGTTGCTGAAAACAATTTCGCTATTCTTCTTCATCTCCGCCACTAGCAATAACATCTCTTTTTCCAACCCCATCAGAGATCAACCACTTTTCATGGTGCTGGAATGGACTGTGCTTACTGCTCTCATCAATGGCAAATAGAAGAGGATTTCTCAGTGACCTGTTTGAAATGATCCCATAGTTACATCATTTCCAAAATAACCCTCCTCTTTATCACAAGGCTCATATCAGAAGCATCTTTAGATGCCTCTGACATGAATATATTCAAGATCAATTTTAGAAATTGACGTGCTACCAGAGTCTGACACAGACTTGCTTGTGACTCATTATCTGTCTTTTTGCACAGGCTGTTTCACGAAGCCATCCAAGATGTAGTTCAGCTGCAGCTGTTAAAATTCACAATTATGCATTGTTTTCATGATGCCGTGTTTCAATTTTAGTTGGTAATGCTACTTGTTTTCATAATCAAGGAACAGCCTAATAATTTTGACACTGGGCCCTATATTTTAGAACTTACTCTGAACCCTAACGATTATCCCGATTTTTCAATAGCTTTTGGCCAAGCACGTTAAAAAATTTGTCTTGACTAAAGGGAGACAGGAGGCCTGGTATTACAATGGTGAAGTGCTCGGCTGCTAACTGAAGGGTTGTCAGTTCGAACCCACCAGCCACTCCGCAGGAGAAAGATGTGGCAGTCTGCTTCCGTAAAGATTTATAGCCTTGGAAACCCTATGGGACAGCTCTATTCTGTCCTATAGGATCACTATGAGTTGGAATCAATTCGACAGCAACACGTTTTGGTTTAGAGATGACATGTACTGGCTCCGGGTGCTCCTTGGGGCGGTTCTATTCTGTCCTATAGGGGCGCTATGAATCGGAATTGACTCGATGGCAGCAGGCTTTTTTTTTTTTTTTTTTTAGTGACGGTCCTTCCAACCTCTGTTCATTTATTCATTTAAGTAATGGTAACATGTTTTTTTTAACATGTTCAAGGCACTGGAAGCTGATATTGGCCAACTTCTTTGCAATCTGCAGTAAGAGGGAGAGAGAGTCACAGAAGGATGACACCTTGATGCGTGTTACTCTTTTCTACCTAACTTTCCATTAGTGACATGACCTCTTTCCTATAATCCTTCCCTGGACACCAAGCTCCAGCAGACTTCTCATAGCTTTCTGAGTAGAGTTTGGGAAGTGCTACTTTGTCCAGAAGGTAACCTCACAAACAACTGGTAGTTTGCTGTTTCCACACATTTATAACTCATCAACTATGAAGCTCCTGAAATGGCACTGAAGTGTCAGGTGTACCTTCCAAGCATCCCCCTAGAATGTCATAAAACCCCACCCTAATGGATGCAATCTCTCTTCTCAGAGATCCATATGCCCACTTAACTCCAAAAAAAAAAAAAAAAACCCATTGCCGTTGAGTCAATTCCAACTCATATCAATCTTATAGGACAGAGTAGAACTGCCCCATGGGGTTTCAAAGGAGCAGCTAGTGGATTTTGAGGAGTGTATTTTTTATCCTTTTCTCAAGCTGGCAAGGGGTACATTAGTACGCTGAAGTCTGCACCCAGTATTTGGGCTTAAAGCCAGCCACAGAGCCCTCCTGCTTTCCCGGCTCTGTTTCTCTCCCAACCACAGCATCAATCATTCCAGAAACTCCCTCTGGGCCCTTTTGGGCAAGGGACCAGGCAACAAGGCAGGTTTCAAGATTTTCCAGAGCTCCTGAACACTGGCTGAAACTCTCTCTGTCACCTTAAGAGCTCTGTCTAGCTCGTGCACTTAGGAAAGCGCTGCCAAGCACATACAGATTTCTTGAATCATTTTCAATTACTGAGGGAAGGTACCAATTGTTAAAGAAAACTAAAAAATACCCACAATGACTGCGAAGTCTTTTCATACCCCACTCTTTAGGTAATTTGTTCTGATTGCAACTATTTCAAAAGACAAGATTACACACCAGGGAAGCAAAAAGATAAAAAGGGAAATCTGTTCCCTGCTGTGGCCATATCACAGCTCAACCTGTGTTTGGAAGCAAAGGCAGATTTCTTTCAGCCCTAATGAAACCCTGCTAAGTACCGATGCTGGGGATGAACTGATCTGCTGAGACAATGGCTTTCTTGGTTATTAGGGGGTCACTGGTACATTCAGGGATCGCGGCCATTCTTGTTCTTTTTTCTTAAAGAGAACGTAAATATTTACTAAAAACTTCCCCCATTACAGTATTTGAGGAAAATGGAAGAATAAAATAAATGTCAACCATCTTTTTCCGATAGAAGTGTACAACCCATATTTGTGAGATAGATGCCCATGTAAGCAGCAGTCGAAAAATCAAAGTATTGCATTGCGCAAACGTGCTACAAAAGAAGTGTTAAAAAGCAAAAATGTCACTATGAGGACTAAGGTGAGCCTGACCCAAGCCATGGTGTTTTCAACCACCTCATATGTATGTGAAAGCTGGACAATGAATAAGGAAGACTGAAGAAGAATCGATGCCTTCTAATTATGGTGTTGGCAAAGAATATTGAATATACCACGGACTGCCAGAAGAACGAAAAAATCTGTCTTGGAAGAAGTATAGCCAGAATGCTTCTTAGAAATGAGGATGGCAAGACTTCATCTCATGTACTTTGGACACGTTATCAAGAAGGACCAGTTCCTGGAGAAGGACATCATACTTGGTACAGCAGAAGGTCAGTGAAAAACAGGAAGACCCTTGACTAGATGGATTGACGCAATGGCTACTGCAACAATGGTCTCAAACATAGCAATGATTGGGAGGATGACGCAGGATTGGGCAATGTTTCGTTTTGTTGTACATAGGGTCATTATGAGTCAGAACCGACTTGACAGCATCTAACAACTACAACAGCTATAGATGTAGGTACGAGTCCCTGGATGGTGCAAACAATTAATACGCTTGACTACTAACTGAAAGGTTGGAAGCTCGAGTTCACCTAGAGGTGCCTTGGAAAAAAGGCCTGGAGATCTGTTGTTGTTCGGAGATTTATTTCTGAAAAATCAACCATTGAAAAGCTCTGGAGCACACTTCTACTCTGACACCCATGGGGTCACCAAGAGTCCAAGTCAACTCAATAGCAACTGTTTTTGTTTGCTGGTTGGAATAGATGTGCGTGCAGGTATAGATAAAGACATATTTCAGTTTTCAAAGTTGGTTTCTTCTTTCCCTATTTTGCTTATTCTCTTCAACTGTCAACAATTGTTTTATCCTGCTGTAATGATGTTTGAACAGTGGTATATAGGCGAAAAGTGTGCTATTTTATATACAAGAAATCAATGGTTGTTACAATTAGCATGAGTAGCAGCAAAAAATGACCTTCAGGGCTCAACAGGAAAAGCAGTGAGACAGCCCTTCCATGTGCTAAAATGATCTGGGCCCCATTAATGGCAAACACAAGGCAGAGACATGAGCTGGGTACTTCATTTGGATGGGGAAGGGTTGGACACAGTTATGGGATTTGAACCACTACCAGCCATGTTCTTCCTTGGAGTTAAATTCCCGTACAACTGGGAACAGATCTAAAGCAAATACAGAGGAAAAAGCACTGCTTTATACGCATCTATTATAAGGGGTACCCATTGCCATTGAGTCAATTCTGACTCATAGTGACCCTATAGGATAGAGTAGAACTACTCTATAGGCTTTCCAAGGAGTGACTGGTGTCTTAGAACTGCCGACATTTTGGCTAGCAGCCGAGCTCTTAAACGTTGTGCGACCAGGGCTCTATTATAAGAGTAACCAACAAAAGTGTAGCTCAAGCACAACAGATAGGTGTTTGATGGTATTCACTTATTCAGTGATTGAGAAAGTTTTAACTGAGCTTCAGAACTCAAGGTGTCATATGTAACAACCTGCATAATAGCATGCGGGACAGAGCTGACCTGGAGCACAAGTACATTGTTTTAGAGCTACAGACACTTAAGAAAAAAAAAAAAAGTGACAAAAGGAAAAAAAGGAAGATTTTTCCCTGGGGAAGCATTACTAAATTCGATATGAAAAGTAAGGGCTTAAACTACATTACCTCTAAGAGACTTTCTAGCTTTACCATTCTTTGAGTAAATATGTAAGATTTAAGACGGGAAATGTTTGTTTAGGCCCAGAAAGCACACCAATATATACAGTACCAATATATACAGTTTTCCATTGTTCCTTCCATTTTTGTCCCATGTGTTACAGAGTTTAATTACCTAAATGAGATTTGGTTAAATAAAAATTGATATTTTTGTACTAACGTGTGTGATTACATAAAAGAAAAAAGCATCTCTAGGTTTTAAATAAAAACAAACAAAATCTTCTCATAAAAGTAATTAGAAAGGGTCGAAAAAGGGACTCAGATACTCGTGAGAAAATGTTCATTGCAACATTACTCATAATAGCCAAAAGGTGGAAAGAACCCACATCCACCAGCTTTTGAACAGAGAAGCAAAATGAGGCATATATATACAATGGAATAGTATTTAGCTATAAAAAAGAATGAAGTTCTGATACGTGCTACAACATGAAGGATACTTGAAAACATTCTGCTAAGTGAAATGAGCCAGACACAAAAGGACAAATATTATATGATTCTGCATATATGAATATCTAGAAGAGACAAATGCATAGAGACAGAAAGTAAACTACAGGTTATCAAGTGTCGTGGATTGAATTGTGTCCCCCCAAAAATGTGTGTATCAACTTGTTTAGGCCATGATTCCCAGTATTGTGTGGTTGTCCTCCATTTTGTTGTGACTGTAATTTTATGTTGAGAGGATTAGGGTGGGATTGTAACACCATACTTACTCAGGTCACCTCCCTGATCCAAGGTAAAGGGAGTTTCCCTGGGGTGTGGCCTGCACCACCTTTTATCTCTCAAGGAAAGGGAAGCAAACACAGGGTGGGGAACCTGATACTACCGAGAAAGCAGCACTAGGAGCAGAGCGTGTCATTTGGACCTGGGTTCCCTGCGCCTGAGAAGACCCTCGACCATGGGAAGATTGAAGACAAGGACCTTCCTCCAGAGCCCACAGAGAGAGAGAGCCTTTGCTGGGAGCCAGTGCCCTGAATTTGGACTTGTAACCTACTAAAAAACCTACTAGACAGTGAGAAAATAAATTTCTCTTTGTTAAAGCCATCCACATGTGGTATTTCTGTTATGGCAGCACTAGATGACCAAGACATCAGAGAATGGGGAGAAGGAGATGGTGAGGCATTTCTGACTGGGCACAGAGTTTCTATTTGGAGGGACGAGAACATTTTGGGATTATGTAGTGGTGATGCTCACACAACATTGCGAATGTAATTAATGCTACAGAAATAAAAAAAGTACAGTTAAAATTGGTTAAAACAGAAAAAAAAAAAAAAACCTACACCCAAAGATGTTTTCTTTTTTTCCTTGAAGATAATTGCGAGGTTTCAGTAATTACCTAGTCCAGGATCTCTTTGTTTTAGGAATGAGGAATTCTCCACTCTGTGCCCTCTTGCTTCCAGGTCTCCTTTCAGCGAAAGGCAGAGCTGGAAACAGATCCTCAGATCTGAGGTCCACACTCTCCCCTCTGCAGTCCCCATCTTCAGGGCTAACAAGTCTCATTCGCTTAATGAGGAAACAGCGTCATCTAGTGGTCCCTGGTCAGAGTTTTCTAGACGCACTGTGATTCAACTCCATACACAAGGTTAAGAATACCCCACTCTGCCATCCCTACCTCCCTGATTTACTAAAACAATGCTGCTGGGTCATATTCTCCCTTTCTCCACCAGATTTTCCAAAGCCCAAGCACCTCCCAGTGGGACAACCTCTGTCTTAGTTATATAGTTCTGCTATAACAGAAATACCATAAGTGGGTGGCTTTAACAAACAGAAATTTGTTATCTCACAGTCTAGGAGGCTAGAAGTCTGAATTCAGGGTGCCGGCTCTAGCGGAAGGCTTTCTGTATGTGTCAGCTCTGGAGGAAGGTCCTTGTCTCTTTGAGTACCTGCTTCTGATCAATCTTTATGTGGTTTGGCATCTCTCTTCCTCAGGCTCTGCTCTGCTCACCTGCTTAATCTTTTCTATATCTTAGGTCGCTATGGGTCGGAACCGACTCGATGGCATTGGTTTTTTTTTTATACCTTAAAAGAGATTGGCTCAAGATACAACCTACACTAATCCTGCCTCATTAACATAACGAAGATAACCTAATCCTCATTAACGTAATCTAATCCTGCCTCTTTAATATAACAAACATAACCCATTCACAAATGGGATTATAACTGTAGTCAGAGGTCAGAAATAATAACACATCACAAAATGGAGGATAATTACATCAGATTACAAAATGGAGGAAAACCACACCAATACTGGAAATCATGGCTCAGCAAGTTGACACATATTTTGGGAGATAAAATTCAATCCATAACACCCTCTAACGAACTCCCTTGTCCACTGACATTTTCCAGTGTCTTCTGCTGAACTTACCAACATAGCATCAAGAACCATCTGCCTCTCGGCCCATATCCCTCCTGGCTGCTGTCCTTAGAGTGTTTCTTAATTCATGCTTCCAGCAAAACAACTCTTTCAACCATGGCTTCAGGTCTTTTACCAATTGGTGTGCTTAATTAAAAAAAAAAAAAAATTGTATCCTTTCTTATGACAATTCGTATACGGCTTTTCTTTCAGCCACACTGATATCACACTTGCTTCTGCCCTCCTACCGACAAGCCAGGATCTTTCGTTCCCTTTGAAACAATTCTGGGTACAACCCAGGACAGTTCTGTGCACAAGGCTGTGGACTAGCTTCAGTCAAGTATATGCAAGCACCCTATTCACTCATCTTTCATGTTTTCAACCACTTACCAATCACTTACTCACTTCCAGGAGTCAGAAATGTTCCCTGCCCTCAGGACCCTAACTTTGCAGGGAGAAAACAAAATACATAAATAATTATCCCATATGAAAATGCTCTATATGCAGGGTTGTTATAAGTTGGAATCGATTCAATGGCACACAACAATAAGTAAGTACAAAGAGAAAAGGGGAAAATTTATTCTGCTGAGGTTAGAAAAAGCTGCACAAAACAGTAAATATTGAATTTAAGTTTTGAAGGTAGGTAGTCCTTTTGTATGGAGCCCTAGTGTCACAGTGGCTAAGCACTCAACTGCTAACCAAAAGGTCAGTGGTTTGAACCCACCAGCCACTCAGGGGGAGAAAGATGTGGCAGTCTATTTCTGTAAAGATTACAGCCTTGGAAACTCTATAGGGCCGTTGTGCTCTGCCTATAGGGTTGCTACGAGTCAGAATCAACTTGACAGCAACAGGTTTAATCCTTTTGTAGGTCCCTGGGTATTGCAAATAATTTGCATTTGTCTACTAACTGAAAGGTTGGCAGTTCAAAAGGGCCTGGCAATGTGCTTCTGTAAAGGTTACAGTCAAGAAAACCCTGTGGAGCTCAGTTCTACTCTAACACACAGGGTAGTCGTGAATCACGATTAACTCAACGGCAACGGTTTGGTTTTTTGGTTTTAGTCCTTTTGTTTCTGGGAAAGGAGAGGTGGGAGTAGCAGTACCAGGAAAGTACACGGCAAGATGAGGGATCAGTAAAAGTCCACTGTGGCTAAAAAAGGAGCCCAAGAAGACTACTGGGAAGTAAGGTGAAAAAGCAGTTTACAATTCAAACATGATGTTTCAATGTCATCCCAGAGCACGCAGACTTTAAATGTAATGAGATACCACCATGTTACAAGCCACAGGAAAAGACTGCTGGAGGGCTCTAGGAAATAAAGTACTTTATTAATTATATTCATTTTGAAACTATCTCTTTAACAGCTGGTGAAACTGAGGCCTTGAAAATGACTTATTTGTCAATGTCGGGGCAAGATTTCAGACCTGTTAGCTCCCAGACCATTCCTTTGTAATTAAGAGCTAGCTAAGAGCATGAGATATTTATTAGAAGAATAAACTAATTTTAAATTAGGTGCTGTTGGGATAGTCCTCCAATTTTATTCCTGTATAAATTCTCTTAAATAAATAAACCCGTTGCCATCGATTCCAACTCTTAGTAACCCTATAGGACAGGGTAGAACTGCCCCACAGGGTTTCCAAGGAGTGCCTGGTGGATTCAAACTGCCAACCTTTTAGTTAGTAGCCATAGCACTTAATCACCACACCACCAGGTTTTCTAAATTCTTTAAAGATACACTTAAACATTTACAATTGTCTTTTTTAATATCTCCCTCAACCAGCATAGGCCTGCTTTATAAATGAGAAAATAATTTGATAAGTGTTCTATGTAAAGGCACTTACATGAAAAATAGAAACTTTTCAGAGTAAAAGAAGTAATAAACAAGAGTGAGCTTCCTTGGGCTGAAGAACAAGGGAGCAAGAAAGATCACCTTAAACATCAGAAAAGCACAGGGGTATAATAAGATTTCTAGGAAAGTGATTCTGCTGGCTTTGTGAAGACTTCAGGTTCACTGGGGTCACAGAAAAAGATAGTAAATAAAAAAAACATTAAAAGACAATCCTTGCAACCAGTTCTAACGTGGTAATCTAGAGGTCAACATTTCCTTTCAAAAACTCTCTTGTTTGTGACCTTCACCACTGTTTTCCATTTCTGCTGGTTTAAACAAGTAGAAAGTCTACCTGCTGCAATCTTAACTCAAAAGACAACCCCACCACTCCTGCTATTGTTTCTCTTATTAGCCATGTTCATTTAAATGTCGGGTCTTGCAAAGCTCCACTCTGTTTTTCATGCCTTAGCAATAGATAATTCAAGACATGTGTACGAGCTGACATTTTTCTCCAGATGAATGCCAGACATTTCACATAGAGTTAAAAGCTAAAAATCATATGACAGTGCATTGGCCAATGTTGTTACCATAGTATTTTATGTCAGGGCTGACATTCCATTCACCAAGTGAACATCCAATAGGATAGGAAACAGAATGGGCTGTCATGCTACTGAAGCTGCAAAATCACAAAAAATAACTAGACTTACACAGCTTCTCCTTGGCCCAGCTCAAGAGTCAACGTACAGATTTGGGTGTGTCATTACTAAATTATCCTCTCAGAATATCGGTGGCCTAGCTGACCCCAGGAAGATGGGAGTGACATGAGGCAGGGCTGCCTCCCCAGCTTCCCTCTCTCACACAGCCATCTCCCTTGGCACTCTGCCCATCTCAGGGCTGCCCCCGGGTGGCCCTGGGGCTCTTAGAATCACTGATTATGAAGACATCAGATTGGCCCGTGTTAGATCACCTCCATCAGTTGTAAACGGAGCCAGATGACCATGGAATCTGTAAGCTGAAAGAGCTTTCCTCTGTACTTGGGCATCTGAGAGAGCGTGTCTGCTCTGTGGTTTTAACCACCTAACAAATAAAAAACGAAAGCTCTAAGCATTAAAAATAAAGGGTGGGACTGAGTGGATGGATTTCCTGATTCTGTCGAGAGGTCTGGCCCTACATGCCAGGATACTTGCGGCAGAGCCTCCAGACATGGCTGCTGTGACAAGGTGAGTGCAGTTCTTAAGTAGAATTATTCACATTCGTTGGAGCCACCTTTTAGGAAAAGGATGAATGGGAAACAAGTTCAACTCAATAATCATAAAGAATCAGAAGTCAAAGGACACATACTGGGCACCTGGTACTGTGCTCGGCAATGATCAAGACAGACATGGTTGCATTCTTGTGGTGATATATATCAGAAAGAGCTAATCCACTCTAGGGTCCAGATCAGTAAGGGCCTCCCAGAGGAAGTGGTATTTAAATAGAAACTAAAAGAAATGGGTAGAGAGAATCAGAGTTCTTAAATCTCAGAAACGAGAGGGAAGGTCCCCAGAATCATTGGATTTCTTTGGTTGGCCTAGGCGGGGCTGCCGTTCTAGAACAGCTGAGGTGCTGTCTGCCATTCTATGGTCTGCTGAACTGTACAAAATATGGTCCCAAAATTCCACTCAAGTCTGACTAGCATATTTCTCGGAAGCGACCTGGAAACAGTATTTTAATAGCTCAGGTATTGGCAAATCTGGCCCCCCGTCTGCTTTTGTAAGTAAAGTTTTATGGGAAAACAGCCACACTCATTTAATTATGTGTTATTGTCTGGATGCTTCTACCCTCCAAAAGCAGAGTTGACTAGTTACAAGACAGAGACTACATGGTCCATAAAGCCCAAAATATTTACTACCTAGCCCTGTATAGAAAAAGTTAGCCAATCTCTGTAATAACTGATAAAGACAGTGTAAACCAAGAGTTCATGAAATGTTAGGAAGGGGTTTCCAAGTGGATCACAGCCCTTTAAACTAAGAGGTCATATGCCAACAGCAGGTGCTTAAGACAGCCAACAGCAAGAAACCTCACAGTGTCTTACATTGGCTCAAAGAGCTGGAAAGTCTGGTGATTGACCTCCACAAATTGCTATCCACGTATCTGTGGAAGGGATAGATTTTAGACTCAGAAGAGTATATCCACTTAGCAGGGTAACCGGCCATAGCACCGGTGTGATTTCACAAGAGCTCTCAGGACAATGGGTCAATTTTTCTTCCTCTAGAACTGGAAATGCCTTCATATGAGGGATGTGCTTGCCTGGAATCCCTGGCACGATGGTTCTAGTAAGGGTGGAAGCTGACTGGAAACAGAGGATTGTTGATGACAGAAGCTGCGGCTGTGGTTCCCAGAAGATAGGTGGGTCATTGGAGAGATCAGAGAGAAGCCTGGGCAGCTAGTGATGAAAAAAAAAAGTGATAAGACACCACAATATAGTTTGCCCACAGGTCACTAGTTTCCTCCAGTAGGAGGTAACGCTGGGCATGCCTACTAGGAGCTAGAAAGCTGATCAGCCCAGCTTGGCCCATGAAGCCACCCAATGGCCCCCAGTCTAGCACTTCAGTGCAATGTGAAACACCTCTTCCTGAGACTGAAAACTGGGGTACTAAACAGGGCAGGAACCGGTGTGGTGGGGGAACCTCCAAGGGCTGCTGGTAAACAACTGTGGCCTTCACTGCAGGTGAGCAGGGCAGGCTGTTAGGGGCAAAGCCAACTAGACATCTGGCTGGATCATGCCTGTTAACCCTACCTGATGTTCTTCCTGGGTGCTGCTGTTGTTAGTTCTGGTTGAGTTGACTCTGACTCATGGCAACCACATGTGTAATAAAATATAACATTGCCCAGTCCTGTGCCATCTTCATGATTATTAATGTGTTTGTATCTTACAACATTATATAGAACAATGATTCTGTTATGATCCAGGATTTCACTGGCTGATTTCAGAAGTAGATTGTCAGGCCTTTCTTCCTAGCCTGTCTTAGTTTGGAAGCTCCACTGAATCCTGTCCACTGTGGGTGACCCTGTTGGCATTTAAAGTACTGGTGGCATAGTTTCCAGCATCGTAGCACAATGAAAGCCACCATAGTATGGCACACTGACAGATGGATAATGACATCCTGGATGCTTAGTGAGCAGCCAAAACAATAGTTTCCAAATGTTGGATAGGGCTCTGAACTGTTAACTGGGCTACCTGAGAACATTCCTTCTTTACCAGGGGCCATGTGTCACAAGAAACAATTTCTGAACTTGATTTTCACAGTCTCTGACCAGAGATTCAGCCTCATGCAGAAGCTTAGAAGATGAAGTCAACAGCGTCTGGAGGCCACCTATAGAGAGCTGCTTGGAGAAACGGTTTACAGTATTGAGTTGTCAGGTTTTTATAGCTGTAGCCAAGGCTCAGATTCTGTTGATCGAAGGCCGCACATGCATTTAGTGAAAAGCCTTTGGAATAAGGAGTCAGGAAAGCTGAATCTGCCTCTGCCACTGATTGGGTCCTCCATTTTCCAGTCTGTGGTCCCTTCCAGAGCTAACATTCTAGAATTATTCATAAATCAAACTGTACATTATGATAAAGTGTGCTGGCAATAGACAGGCCCATGTGGGCTTGTACTGTCCTCGTAAAATCAATTATTAATGAAGACTTTGGCTTGCCGTCCCTGTATACTAGGATTGGTCTGTTGCCCACGATGTAATCTTCTGTTCTCATTTACGAATCAAGGCTATTGTAATCAATAAAGCCTTGTTAAACATTACTAAGGGAGTGGGCAAATGACGCAGAGTTAATAACAACCTATTACACAGGCTATTGTTTTTCCCTGGATCCAAAACGTCCCTTTCGCCTCAGCTGGATCCTTTTTCGGCTGTAGCTCGTGCTTACACTCAGCGTACTGTAACTCCTTTACCTCTGAAATGAGGCACGTTTCCTGTAGGTGTTCATGTATGTTTGTTAAAATTCAGGGACAGTCATTTCACCCTGGTTCCTTGAAGTGGCCCCAATTTTCTTTCCAAAATAATGATTGGAGGTGTACCCAGCATGGGCGAATTGGCAAAAATTTGATATTTTAGATGAGACCAAGAAATGTTAAGTAAGTTGTTTATTGGCCCATTTTGAAAGCAATTAGTTTAACAAGAGTATCATGCACTTTGGTATTTTTTTAGTCAGAAAGATCATTGCCCACTAATGGCACAAACAAATTCCTTGGGAAGGTGTTCTGTATGCAGTCACAAACAGCTAAGGGTTGACATGGACCAATCAGTTCTTAAACCAATGAGATTCTCAGCACAATCTCTTTCATCTGGACTCTACAATCTGAATGTGTAGTTACTTGAATTCCATTGAGATGATGCAGTGTTAAATTAGTACGTCTATCCATTAAGCACCTAGGTAATAATAATAACGGCTAACCATTATGGAAGGCTTACTTGTGCCAGGTCCTGGTCTAACTGCCTTATAGATATTAACTTGTGTATTACTCACAACAACCTGTGAGATAGTTGATGGTTAAGATTTTGTGTCAACTTGGCTGGGCCATGATTCTCAGTGGTTTGGCAGTCATGATGTAGTTTGGCAGTTATGTAATGATATAATTTGGCAGTTGTGTAACGATGCAATCAACTCCACAATGAGATCTGTTATGAGCAGCTGATCTGCTGAAAGTGAATTTCCTCGGGGGTGTAGCCTGCCTCCAGTATATAAATGGATGTTCCAGCAAGGCTCTTCCTCTGGATCCTTCATCTGGCTCATCATCATCTGACCTCCTGTTCTTGGGACTTGAGCTATCAGCTTACCTGCCCACCTTGGGATTCATCAGCCTCTGAAGCCCATGAGCAAGCATCCTGCCACCTTACCTGCCGCTCTTGGGTTCACCAGCCCCTGCAGCTACATGTGTCAGAAGGAGCCTCCAGCCTGATGCCCAACCCATGGACTTAGGACTTGTCAGCCTCTACAACCACATGAACCATTTCATTGGGAAGATAAACCTCTCTCTGTCTCTCCCTATATAGGTAGGTAGGTAGGTAGGTAGGTAGATGATAGATAGATAGATAGATAGATAGATAGATAGATAGATAGATAGATAGATAGATAGATAGATAGATAGATAGATAGATAGATAGAGATGATTTAGATATAGATAGATGACATAGATAGATATAGATATACTTCACTGGTTTTGCTTCTCTAGAGAACCCATCCTAAAACAGATAGGTTCCATTATCACCCACATTTTACAATGTGGAAACTGAGAAGTTAAGTATATTGTCTTATAACTGGCAAACCCAGGCATCCTAGTTCCAGATCCCAAGAACTTAGCCAAGTGCCTCATAATGTACACATCCACTTTGCTTTTGTAAAGAGCCCATTATAAGTTAACTCCTCTAATAGCTAGAAACATAGAGAATTTTCATTTACTAACAGAATTTTTTTAACAGAATTAGGGGACCTTCATGTTGAAAGATTCCATAGGGACTGTCAGTCCAAGCTCTATCACTTGCCCCCAAGGACAGCGTCCAATCTCTCTGCTCACGCCAAGTACTGGGAGACTCACCACACCCTGCAGCACTCTACTCCTCTGTCGGAGAGCTCAGACCATTGAATGGCTTCATTCCTTTCAGGTGAAACATACTTTTTCTATAATTCTACCTCCTGGCCAGAATTCTGCTCTCTGAGCCCACAGTGACAACACGCAGGGCTTTGAACAGGTTGTTTTCAGTTCAAGCCCCTGCTGAGAATTTGCATTTCCACCCCAGTTATATTGAATTAGAATCTACGTTTTAGCAAGATCCCCAGGCAATTGGATCTTGTTAAAATGTAGATTCTGATTCAATATATCTAGGGTGGAAATGCAAATTCTCAGCAGGGGATCAAACCAAAAACAACCTTTTTGAAGCCCTGCAACGTGTAATCCCACTGCCTCATAACCCTTCAAACATCTGGAAGAGTAATTATGCTCCGTCCTAAATCTTATCCTTCCTAGCTTCAGGCTCACCACTCAAGTGCCACAGTCTAGAGACCCAATTATCCCGGTCACTCTCCACTGGGCTTCCTAAATTTTGGTCAAACCTCATTTGAAACGAAGGCGCTGGAAATAAAGACAATTGTCAGAAGGCCTGAGGGACCTGAACAATTGTCTCCATAACTGGATAATGCATCCCTCGGTGCAGCCAGAGATCGCGCCTGAATTATTGACAGCTGGGCCACATGGCCCACTCATGTTCAACATGTAACCCACCACAATTCTAGAGGGGCTTTTTTTCTCATATTAAATTCTCATCAAATCAAACCTCCCCATCATACATTCTTTAAGTTATCCTTTTAAACATAAATTTAGTGGGATTGAAATTTTTATCATTAACGGGTGGATTCCTCCTCAAGCCCACAGAGATTACCCTGTGCTCATTTCACCCTCAGGAGTGAATCTTTTCTGTGGACAGTAAAATTCAAATGATCTGTTAATTAGCTCATAGATATAATGAGTTCTGTTAGACAGGGCAAAGTTTTAAAGGTAATATAAGCACAGAGCTAAGGCAGACCTTAAAATATAAAAAGGCTGACCAAACTAAAACTTCAACGACTTTCAGAGCCTGAGGCTATTTTCCTATAGCTTTCCCCTTGTGGAAAAGTGATAAATTAGATGCTATAATCTTAGGCATTTGGTGAAACAAGAGTCAGCCTGGACGTCATAGATGCCAGCTGAACTTTGTGGTATGTGGGTCATTATATTGTTACATGTGACACTGTTTCCACGCACAACAGCTTGAACTTGCAGAAACTCATTAATTGGCTTTGCCATTCTTAGCCATAAACTCTGAGCCAAGAAGCAAGTCAGAAAGTAGGCCGACAGAGAATAAAGTATTGGATAAACCATTCCTTTGCGACCTCAGCAGTGCCAAGGAACGTAACAACTTCAAAAGGAAGAAAATGAGCTTTCATATTTTTAGACAATTGTTCTTTATGCTGCATAAACTTTGTTTAAATAATTCATAGCTACATAATCAAGAACCCACGCACAAATTACAATAGATTTTATCTGTACATACCAAAAGGACTTAAAATATTTGGAGTAGCATATTCAGAGATGTTTTTCATTTTCCTTCCAAGCCTTTTCATATTCTTTAGCTTTAATTAAACAATTCAGAAAAGATTTCAAAGTAAAGAACCAAACAAACAAACATAGATTTAAAATAATAAGAAATAAGCTGCCTAACATTTAGAATAACATGGTCTTCCCTTTTTTGCTGGGGGATGAAACTAGCTTGTTACAAAGCAGAGGGACAACTGAAAATTATGGTGTTAAAGCCTTTAGCAGATGTTTGGAAATTCAGTGAGATAATATGAAGTATGAAAGGGACATTACAGAAAAGATCTTACTATGCTGTTGACTGTAATAGTATCAAAAGCAAGCTCTAGGTATACCTGGGTTTCCTGTAGTACCTGCTATCTGTAAGTAGGGGAAAAGTGAATCACACAGCATTTTCCAGGGATGTTTAAAAGGTTTGTGAAAGAGCTATAGTGAGAATCTATTGTTTTCTGAGACCTCCTTGTTTTTCTTCAAGGGCATTTTGAATAAGGAGTTATTAAAGTTAACTGCAACTAAGGAGGGAGTTGTGAGGATGAGGGAGAGGTAACATTTCTCAGATGTCCCACAGTGATATCGACTAAGACATCAATCTCCTTGGCAAAGATGGACAACCTCTGTTCTCTGTTTCCCTAGGCCACAAAGGCATCCGTGTCTATGCTATGACATTGGCCAGGGGAATACGAGAAAGAAAAATGGGATTAACTGAACACACATGATTTATTTCAATCCATTTTAATAAAGTTCCCATACATGTAGGTAGAAAGGAAGAAAACTGTCTTGCTATTATCCTGAGAATTTAGTGATAGTTACATGGGGGGAAACATACACTCAGAATTCACTGGTATTCAACAAAAGTAATATAAGCATAAGACTTTTCCCAAGAATCGTTTGCCCGTGGGCAGTGAAATATATGTTACCAAAATAGCAATGTGTGTATACTTATACACTCCATCGAAGGTTGGGAAACCCTGGTGGCGTAGTGGCTAAGAACTACAGCTAACCAAAAGGTCGGCAGTTCAAATCCACCAAGCTCTCCTTGGAAACTAGGGGCCAGTTCTACTCTGTCCTACTGGGTCTCAATGAATTGGAATCAACCTGATGGCAACAGGTTGGTTTTATTCAAGGTTATTTCAACTTTCTGTCATCTCTTGTTTCTAACCATTTTTTTCTCAACTTCTATACCTACCAACTCCACAGGGGTGTGATTTTTAGGTACATTTTGAATATTAACTCTATCCCAAAGATTCAAATCAGAAGTAGGTTACAAATTCAATTAGCAAAGATCTCTTTTTTAAAAATCGAATTTGGGAACCCAAAAGTAGTAAAGTTATTTATACAAATATATATATTTTTTCTAGTCATCTCCTTATTTAACAAACAAAAATGTCTCTTTGAGATTAGTGACCTTTGCGAAGTTTTGCTTTCTGACCAGATGACTTAGAAACCCAGGAGGGGATGCCATTAGGGAGGTTTTGGCAGGGATTTTGAGTACAAAACACAAAAACACACAATGGGAGTTGGAAAATATTTGGAAAACTCAAAAATAACAGCTTGTGTTAATTCTCAGCTGATTTGTGGCTTGCTTCCACTTTTTACCTCGTTTGGACTAATGGCAAAAGAACAACAGGGGCCCATATTCTAATGTCATTGTTAAGAGAAACATGGACCATGCAGCCCGAGATGTCCATAGGTTTATGGGAAAACAGAAAGGTGTGACGTACCTGCATTTAAAAACAATCAGGCACAAAATACTAGATTTATGTATATAGCTCCCCTGATACTATCTACATTTTCCAAGATAGAAGCAAACAGCAAACAGAACAAAGCAAACAAATAAACAACCTATAACATAAAACTGCAGCCAGGCACTTACATTTAAGAAAACATATTGCGTGAATAACTAGTATTTAGACTAGCGATTTCAAAGATTAGAAAGCTCCAGAGCCCTGTCTGAAGCTCCAAATAGAAGCCCAATGTTAGAACAAACAAAGGTGAAGGTGCTATGGCTGATGTAGTTGTAGACGGGCCCAGGGCTCTGCTGCTCAGACACCCTTGTGCCAGTGGAGGTCTTGGAAACCCTAAGACCCTGAAGAACCTAGGTTGAAGAACCTCTAACTCAGACTCACTTTATCAAAAGGGTTATTGGAACATATCCTTGACACAAAACTTTCTAAATATTTAAAAGGCAACATAGGCAGCAACAACAACAACAACAACAAAAAACATTTTTTAAAGGAATGTTTTCCTACAGTTTAAATTTAGAGTGCTTTCTTTTTAAATATTCTTCAACCTACTCTTCTATCTGGATCATTATTTCTCCCAAAGAGATAGAACCACATGCTCCAAGCTCAGTCAGTGATACCGACCTTCATGTCTCTTCTACGTTTCTCTGCAGTGCCTCCCCCACGTTTATTCAGTCATCTAGAGTTGCTCGTTCTAGCTCTTGAGCATCTCTCTAATCCATCCCTTCTTCTCCTTTACTCAAGTGGCTGTCCTCAGGACCTTATCAATGCTTTATCTGAATCTCAGGGTGACCATTCTAAAAGCCAAACAAAATTGGCCACTCACATGCTTAAACTCCTTATTAAACTGAAAAAAACAAACTCATTGCTGTAAAGTCGATTCCAACTCATAGGAACTCTATAGGACAGGGTAGAACTGCCCCGTAGGGTTTCCAAGGCTGTAAATCTTTATGGAAGCAGACTGCCACATCTTTCTCCCATGGAGCAGCTGGCGGATTCGAACTGTGGACATTTTGGTTAGCAGCCGAGAGCTTACCCACAGCTTCACCTGGGCTTATTGGGGCACCCAAATTCTGCCTGGCCTGGACGCTGGCTGCCTCTCCGGTTCCCTCCCTCACGTGGTAGAGTTCACCCAAACACTCTATGAGCCTGTATGCCTCTGTGCCTTTGCACAGATGATCTTGCAGCTTCAAACGCCCTTCATGCTAAACATTTCCACAATCGAGGGTCATTCCCCTCCCACCTTTTCAGCTTGACTGCTACAGATCCTTTGAAATTCAGCTACTGTATCCTCTCTGAAGCTCTCCCTGGTCCCCTAAATGTAGGCAAAGCATTCTTCTTATGCTACCTTAACACATTACACAATACTTCTTTTATACATGTATCTCATTGTGTTATAATCATCTGTTGACTAGTTTTCTTTGCTCTCTTACATTGTGAGCTCTTTGAAGAAAGGAATTGTTTTCATTCATCTTCGCATCCACAGAGCTTAGCTTGGATTTAGTAGCACTCAGTGTATGCTTAAAGAATGAACAAATGGATGAATGAATGAGTGAATGAATGCATGTTCAATTCAGAATAAATGTACTGACGGCACTGGGGTGGGTGAAAACTAGGGTTGGAGTTTACCAGCTAAAAGGTAAAGGCTCATATCAACTCTCTTTAGTGGAGCTGATGGCTAAGTTCATCCCTGACCCTGTTCCTACACTTTATTCATTCATGTCCTGTGAATTTAGTTAACAAGCATTTGTAGAGTGTCTCCCATGTTTCAGGTACTGTACCAGACACTGGATTTCCACAGATATTGAAATAAACTCCCTACTCTGGAGGAATGTATACCCCAGAGGGAGAGTCAGGTACATAAGATGTAAGTGCTATTAAGAGCTGTACAAGGTATGATAAAGGAGGGATAGTCATGGTGGCAGTTGAACAAGGGTGTGATATATCTCCCTGGGAGGGGATTCCTCAAGGAAGTGCCACCTCGAGAGTGTGCTCAAAGACAAGGATAAGTTCCACATGAGAACAAGGTGGAGGAAGGCACAGCAGACCAGGGGAAATGGTATGTTCAAATACCACAGGGGTGAAGAAGTGTCCCAGAATTACCTGAAATGAGCATAATTTAAGGCAAAATTGTTATAACCCAGTCTCTAGAAGGCAAACCTGTATTGGAACCTCAATTATCTACCTGCGAGACCTTGAGAATGTTACACCTGCTGTAAAATGGAGATAATAACAATACTTATCCCACAGGAGTGTTGTGAAAATTAAGTTAGGTAATCCTTGGAAGGTTCTCGGCACAGGGTCTGGAGAATGACAATGATGGTGATTGCTGGAGCTACAAAACAGAGGAATAACAATAGATGAGTCTAAACAGGCACAACCCATGTGAAGGAGGGTTTTGTTGTTGTTGCTGTTGTTTAAATCATGCCAAGGAGCTTGGACTTTAATCTCTAGTAGCCAAGAGACAATCATGGAATAATTTTAAGTAATAGTGTTCAATACTCAGATTTGCGTTTTAAGATCTCTCAGGTAGCTGGGTGAAGGATGGCTTTAAAACTGACAGAAGATAAGTAATGCGGGCTGAACTAAGACAACCACTGAGGGAATAGGAGGAGAAGACAGCCCCTGGAGATGTTAAAGAAGCAGAACCGACAGGCCTTGGTCACCTACAGGAGGCAGGGGATAAAAGAAGATGGGGGAGAAGACCCTTAGATTTCTGACCGAAGTAACCAAAGGGCGAAAACCAGTCACCAAAAAAAGGAAGCAGAACCAGCTTGAGGGAAAATAGGAGTTTCATTTTAGGTCCAACCTCTCTAAGCCTTTGGACTATTCAGGCAGAGCTGTTCGTAGCTATTGATAGGCGAATCTGGTGCAAGCTGGACTTACAGATATGGAATGCAGTAGTATATAACTCATTGTTACTCGAAGGCATAGAAATAGATGTGTTCACTTCAGGAAGCAGGTAAAGTCTGAAGAGAAGACGATTGAAACAAAATATGAGGAATATTTAAGAGGCAGGCAAAGGAAAAGTAGGGGGAGGAAAAATTACTAAGTCCTTAGGCAACTGAGTCATAGGGACCAAATACCTTAAGAATAACTCCTTTTAAAAAGGGATATTTTGTCAACTGGAAAGAATTCATCCTGCAATTGTCCGTTGAGAAGAGACCCTAGAATGCTTATCGGGTTTGGGATCAATTTACAAAATGGTTTAAAAATTGTTCCAATATCAGGAAATAGATCTGAATAATCCAGCTTTTGGCCTTCATTTTGGGATAGTGAGGGTAGCCGTGTTGCTCTGTGAAGATTTCAGAATAATTCTGGAAACAAACCCAATGCCGATATTAACCATTGTCATTTAGTTGGAGATCACGGAAAGTGGTAGATGTTCTGAGGAGGTTCGAATAGGTAATGTGTGTGAAGAATGTTGGCCTCTACAGCACTTTAAGGAGGTGATACCACAAATATTCAAGTCCTGGGAGGACAGTGAAGAGGGAAAGATTGAATTCATCGCTAGGAACGTAGTATGAAGGAAGGGAATTAGTTAAAATAATTCAGCAATTATTTTCATGCACCTCTCCTATATAGAAACAGATCATGACTAAATTTTTATTAACATATTTGGATGTACTCAAGATGTTCTAGGACTACACATATATTATCTGTAATAAAAAAGTCAGGAGTTTTTAGTGCATATTTCTATACAGATTTTACTTCTGCCTTACAACTCCCCATTCTACTTCCCCCATCCATACTCTCCCAATCACTTGCCTATCATATTCCCCAGTGTTGTAACTATTCCCTTCACACATTTAAACTGTGTGACATTATCTTGCTTATTACCTGTTTATATGTTTATCTCTCCCCTCTCCCTGAGAATGAAAACTCAGTGAAAAAGACAGAATCGATCTATCTTGTTCACTACTATGTTCTCATCTTTCAGCGCAGTGCCTCAAAGCAAAAACCAAACCCCTTGCGTCAATTCCGACTCATAGTGACCCTATTGGACAGAGAACTGCCCCATAGGATTTCCTAGGAGCAGCTGGTGGATTCAAACTGCTGACCTTTTGGTCAGCAGTTGTAGCTCTTAAGTACTACTCTACCAGAGTTTACACATAGTAAGCTGAAAAATCAAACCCATTGCCCTCCAGTTGATTCTGACTCACAGGACCCTATTTGACAGAGTAGAACTACACCACAGAGTTTCCAAGGCTGTAAATCTTTATGAAAGCGGACTGCCACATCTGTCTCCCATAGAGTGACTGGTGGGTTAGAACCTCCTACCCTTCAGTTAGCAGCTGAGAGTTTAACCACTGTGCCATCAGGGTTCCTTACTCAATGAAGACTTGTTAAATTCATTGATAAATGAAAGGATTAAAAACAAAAAAGTTATTTTATCAGAGAGGACTTCCCTGACCACCGTAACCAAAATACCACCCCTCAGCATTTCCTATACCTTTACCTACTATATTTTTCTTCTTAATACTATCACTACCTAACACATTGTCTGTTTCTTTATTGGTTTTTATTAGTGTGTGAGCTTACTGATATCTGTTTGTTATGTTCACTGTTGTACCTGCAGGGCTTAGAACAATGCCTAGCACACAGAAAGCTCTCAAAAGAAGTTGCATAAATAAGTGAATTTAAACTAAAATTACATGTTGTAGCCGTGTCACATAATAAGGTCTTTCCATGTGTGCAGTATGCTATTTTTCTCCTGACTTAATTGTGTCTGAAGTATTTACATTCTCATCCCCATTCTACTAATTCCAGTACAGAAACATCACCCAGACCCTGTGATAAGTCTAAAGCTTAAAGTAGGTGATATTTGTGGTCAGTATCCCTTCTCCCTCGTCAGATGCTCTGCCCATTCCTCCTCCCCTCCCCCAGGCCCACCTGCAACACACACTCAGGCACCCATGGCTTCATTCCATTTCTTGTCTTCCAGAGCATCAGGCCCAGGCAGGACTCCCTACTCTAGAGTTTTACCATCCCCTGTCATAATTTGGAGCCCTGGTGGTGCAGTGGTTAAGTGTTTGGCTGCTAACCAAAAGGTTGGCAGTTCAAATCCACCAGCTGCTCCTTGGAAACCCTATGGGGCAGTCCTACTCTGTCCTATAGGGTTCCTATGAGTCGGAATCAATTCAAGGGCAACAAGTTTATCATAATTTACCTTTCTACCTCATAGGGAAATGACAATTATGGGCAACTACATGCTATCTACTTTAAAGCCATTGAATAATTTAATAGTCATAAACCCCATAGAGCAGCCTTAGTCAATACCACCCTCATTAACAGTGAAGAAACAAGCCCCAAGGATTTGTAAAGAGCTTTTTTTTTTTTTTTTTTTTGAAGATCTGTTTTAAGTCCAGGTGGCTCTAGCCTAAAAGTCCACATCCTTTCCAACATCTCCTTTGTCAAATGTCAAAGACGAACTAAGGCAGCTATAGCTGGGAATGGCTTACCCACTGCTATTGAGTCAATTTCTACTCATAGCAACCCTATAGGACAGAGTAGAAATGCCCCATAGGGTTTCCAAGGTTGTAATCTTTATGGAAGCAGACTGCCACATCTTTCTCCTGCAGAACTGCTGGTGGGTTCAAACCGTTGACCTTTTGGTTAGCAGACGAGCACTTAACCACCACGCCACGAGGGCTGCTTGAGAATGGCTTAGTGTGCTATTTCTCTTGGTGGTAGGGGCGGAGAGTAGTAGGGAAATTTTCATTTTAGCATGGTGTTCCTAGAGACCTAGTATTTCAGTACAAAGGAATGCATCCTTAATGGGTTCTTTGGCAGACTAGTAACCCTGGTGGGGTAGCTGGTAAGAACTTCAGCGGCTAACAAAAAGGTTGACAGTTCAAATCTGCAGTCACTCCTTAGAAATCCTATGGGCCAGTTCCACTCTGCCTTCCAGGGTCACTATGAGTCGGAACTGACTAGATGGCAACAGGGCGTTATTTTGGTTTTGGCAGACTAGTACAAAAGAAAGTCTTGAGCAGGGACAACTTTAGGCAGCCTCCTTTCAATCTCACTGTGTAAGAAACCACCTTACATGCATTTTGCTAGTCCTGGTAGAAAATAGAGCACAAAGCACTTAATTTATTACATGTTACTGTACCTCCTCAGCTGAGCCAAATTATCCTGCAGGCTCATGGGAGTCTAGTTACCATAAACTAGCTAATAAGAGCACTGAGCATTTTCCAAGTTATGAAATACTTCTATTGTCATTTATATCTGTTAACCATTGTTCCTATTAGACACAAAATACAGATTTCTAAATTTCAGATGCAGGAAGAGAACTCTGTGAGATTGAGCCCAATACCCTAAAGCCATTAGTTCTATTTTTACTTTATTCACAGAAGGTCTTGCTTTGTTGAAACATTTTTCAGTACGACCTAATCAAAGAGGACTCAAGGAACAATCAAAATATGCCATAAGAGTTGGGTCTTGTTTCTTTGTCCCGAGCTGAGGCTGTTTTTGCACAACACTGAACACGAGTTATTTGCACATATTCCCATAACTGACTGAAGTATTCATTCTTAACCAGTTCTTTAATGACATATAGACAAAATGCCTTCAAAAAGGACGCATATAACTTCTGGATGGATCACTCCCTATGCACCACACATTATTCTAAGCACTATACATTGAATATCTCTCATAAACCTCACAACATACCCATGAGGTAGGCTCTTTTTATAATCCTTCACTTTATAAATGGGGAAACAAAGACACGGAGAGGTTAAGTAATTTGCCCAAGATCACACAGCTGGCAAATGACAGGGCCAGGATTTGAACCCAGGTAGTCTGACTACCCTAAACATTATACACAGATAATTAATATATTTTTTAAATGTCATCAAGTCGATTCTGACTTATAGTGACTCTATAGGACAGAGTAGAATTGCCCCATAGGGTTTCCAAGGAGCGGCTGGTGGATTCAAACTGACAACCTTTTGGTTAGCAGCCAAGCTCTTAACCACTGAGCCACCAGGTCTCTGTAATTAATATTGTTAATGCTAATTAAGTAACAAGCATTTTGTCTTGTGCATATAACCCATCTTATAGCTTTTATTCGTAACTGCCTCATGTGTAGATTTTACTTATTGGTGGAAATATTAGGAGGATGGGAAGGGAGAAGAAGACATATGAAGCAATTAACCAAATTTCCCACCTTGACAGCTCCTGGATTTCAGATAAGAATTTGCACAATTCCGTACGTTTCAAAATGCAGGGTGTTGAATCGCCTGAACTGCTGGCTCTCCACACTGCCAACTGACCTACTTTTAAAATGCGTTTGTTTTAAAGTGACCATTACAGATCCAATCTCCTGAATGAGCCCAAGATAAAGCTCAGTCTCACTCAGCTCTACAGAGACTTGGGGCAACTGCACCCGGGAATAGCTTCAGGTGAAAGTGCTCAGACAAATTCGCACACTGGGAGCAGGAAACGTGTTTGAGTGGCAGGAGAGGGAATAGTCAGCTCTCTTCCCTGGAAAGACCCTGAACCACATTCTTGTCTCTGCCCCAGTCCTGGTGGCAGAGAATAAGGTGCCTGCATCTGGGGCTATAAGAGCATGAACTTCTCAAATTGTTCATGCTGGTTGACATTTACTTGAGCAGTCGATTGGGCACCCCATTGGTGCATCTTTACGGAGTCCCTACTATGTCACAAAAGGAGCCCTGGTAGTGCAACGGGTAAGTGTTCAGCTGCTAACCAAAAGGTTAGCAGTTCGAACCCACCCAGTGGCTCTTCAGAAGAAAGAGCTGGCAATCTGCTCCAATAAAAATTCTAGCACAGGAAACCGTGTGGAACAACGCTACTATGTTGTATGGGATTGCTATGAACCAAACATTGACTCAATGGTACCTGACAACAACAACTATGTGCCAAGTGCTATGGTCAGAGTGGAAGAGTCAACAGTGAGAAAAACGGACATGAACTTGCCCCCCTTTGTTGTTGTTGTTAGGTGCCATTGAGTTGGTTCTGGCTCATAGCGACCCCACGCACAACAGGACAGAACACTGCCCAGGCTTGTACCATTCTTACAATCGTTGTTATGCTTGAGCCCATTATTGAAGCCAATGTGTCAGTCCACCTCATTGAGGGTCTTCCTCTTTTCCACTGACCCTGTACTTTGCCAAGCATGATGTCCTTCTCCAGGGACTGATCCCTCCTGACAACATGTACAAAGTATGTAAGATGCAGTCTCGCCATCCTTGCTTCTAAGGAGCATTCTGGTTGTACTTCTTCCAAGACAGATTTGTTCTTTCTTTTGGCAGTCCATGGTATATTCAATATTCTTCACCAACACCACAATTCAAGGGCGTCAGTTCTTCTTCAGTCTTCCTTATTCATTGTCCAGCTTTCACATGCATATGATGCGATTGAAAATACCATGGCTTGGGTCAGGCGTACCTTAGTCTTCAAGGTGACATCTTTGTTTTTCAACACTCTAAAGAGGTCCTTTGCAGCAGATTTGTCCAATGCAATGCATCTTTTGATTTCATGACTGTTGCTTTCATGCATGTTGATTGTGGATCAATGCACCCCTAGAGTTTACCATCTCGTATTGGAGTCAGAATGTAATCAAATAATCTCACTCATGAATATACTGTTACAAATCCAAATAAGTGCTTTGAAGCAAATAAATAGGCTTCTGAGAGAGGACAGAACAAATGATTCGAGGAAGAAGTGACACCTTAAAAATAAAAACTAAAGTAGATGCTGACCAGGCAAAGCAGGGTAAGGTAGAGGATGGACTTCTAGGTAGAGGGAACAGCATATGAAAAAACCCTGTGGTAACAGGGCCACCACTGCCCCAGACAGTGCCTTTGTACAAATTAAAAAGAAGACACCACCACCTCAAGAACCTTTGATTTTTGTCAGAAAATTGTCCTAATTTACTGATTTTGTTGGAACAAGACTTTGACTGCTAACTTCTGGGAAGCTGTTGTTTATACAATTCTGTATTATCTGCAGTGTACGTGGTGCAGCCCCACACTGTCCAGTGCTACAGCAACTAGTCACATGTGGCGACTGAGCACTTAAAATGTGTCAAAGCTAAGTTGGGATGTGCCACAAGTATAAAAGAGACAAGGATTTTGAAGATTTTAGTGTAAAAAATGTAAATAATCTTAATTATTTTATTATTGATTGCGTGCGGAAAGGATAATAGTTGGATAGATTGGGATAAATAAATACAGTTGATTCTCGTTATTCACAGTAGGTATGTTCTATAAAATCACCTTGAACACTGACCAGCATGTTTGACCTCAACAGGAAATGTCGGCGACTCAAGTTCTTGCAATTCTGTGCGTATGCACGTCCACGAATCACTACAAAATTGTCATGAGCATTGATTTGGAGTTACAAATAAATTTTAGTGAGTAGGTGAATTCACAAATACGGAATTCAGGCAGGAAGATGGACTGTGTATTATTAAAATTAATTTGATTTGTTTCTTTTTACTTTTTTTAAGAGAAATTATAAAATTACCTATGTGCCTCATGTAACATCTCTGTTGGAAAGCACTGGCACACTGTTTGCAAGGGTGGCCTTGTACACTGCCATACTGTGCAACTATATGGCAGGAATGGACATGACAAACATGGGGAAATGAAGGGAGACCAGAGCGATGCCCCCGTGGAGGGCAAGGAGGAAAGCAACACAAAATAGAGCAGAGGCCAGGTCATGCCAAGTCCTGTCTTCTAAGCCTGAACAGTTCAGTAACTTTCATGGTCTGTTCCATGTTAACAGATGGTTCCCTTGCCCTGATGTTTGGCTAGCCAATGATATATTTTAAAAGCATTTATTGAGCACCTATTATGTTCTGGGAGCTATAGATGCAAAGATGAACAAGATAATCTCTGTTGATAAGGGTGTATAGCTTAGTGGGAGACCCAGACAAATAGGTGTTCAAGAGTATGAAAAGTCCTGTGACTGGGCTGATCCCTGAGAGTTAAATAATTGCACAACGTTGATGATCTAACCTCTGGGCCAAGGCCTGTGGAAGGTTCAGTGAAGACCTGCACATCATTCCCGGCAAATGGCATCCACATGTTTCTTACTGATGGGAATGCCCTCGGTCTAGAAGGTCAACACACTGTAAGAATGTAGTCATGAAAACAGAACCTGCCACACCACCATTCCTGGACATCTCTCCCTGTCTATGTGTGGATGTTTCTTTTCCATAGGAGGCAAGCACAATTCTCTCTGACATTCTGGATGAGTATAATTTATGTCCCTTATCATACCTTCTAACTGGAGAACAAACCATCCCAGTAACTTCAGTGAGAAGGGGCCAGTGAAATCTTCCACCTGAGAACACAGAAGAGTGAAACTGGGTGGGCCAAAAAGGAGGACTTTGAAACACAAGGGATGTGGAGCCCATAACAAATCATGTGTTCCCACTCCCACTAATAAGGGTCTCCATACAAGGTAAAATGAATATTAAGAGCATCCTGAATAAGAGTAACAGTATCAACTACGCTAACTAACGATACAGCAGACACTGTGGTAAGTCATGTAAGTTTATTAGCTCATTCGGTCCTTATAAAAATCTTATGAAATGTATGGGAGTGTACCTATTTCACAAGTGGGAAATCTAACTCGCAGAGAAGCTAAACCATTTGCCAAAGTTAACCCTGTGAGTAAACAGCAGAAAAGGTGCTACAAAGGGCTGGATGAAGAAGAAAAGAGGGCTGTGCTCTAACCTGATGCGTGGATATGAACCACAGGCTTCGTAAAGCTTCACAGGTAGATCTGCTGCCCCTGTAGCCCCTTCCTCTGGAGAGGCCCAGACAAGGGGTGCTTGAGTAGGAGCCCAAGAAATGCACAAGGAGGCTGGAAAGGTGGTGTTGTCTGGTTCTTATGCAGACCAGAAGCACTCTGAGTTCCTTTACCCATGAGAGGGAATTTGTGAAAAATGGAAAAAAGAAGAAAGCTGGAACTAGAATGATATGTTGGATTCTCAAATTTTACATCTACTTGTTTTGTTGTTAGGTGCCGTCAAGTTGGTTCTGACTCACAATGACCTTGTGAGCAACAGAATGAAACACTTCCCAGACCTGCACCATTCTCACAGTCGTTGCTATGTTTGAGCACATTGTTACAGCCACTGTGTCAATCCGTCTCATAGGTCTTCCTGTTTTTCGCTGACCCCCTACCTAACCAAGCGTGATATCTTTCTCCAGAGACTTGTCCCTTCTGATAATATGTCCAAAATACATGACGTGAAGTCTCACTATCCTCGCTTCCAAGGAGAACTCTGGCTGTACTTCTTCCAAAAAGAATTGGTTGACGTTCAACAATTTCAGGAGGAAGCATATGATCAAGAACCGATGTTACTGAAGGAAGAAATCCAAACTGCACTGAAGGCATTACTTGTTGAGCTGTCTCAATAGTCATAGCCACTCTCTAAAATGTTTTCTAATCTATAAAATGAAAGACTAATACCTAGCACCCCTACGAGCTCTAACAATCTATCAACAGACATGATAGAACAGGGGCTTTCTCAGGTAGCTGTGAAGCAACACGAAGCTAGAGTACCAGACTTGGGTTCTGTCCCTCAAACAACGCACCTCTGCTTGACTTTTAAATGTTTTTTATGTCTTTTTTTGTTTTTATTTTTTTATTGTACTTTAGATGAAGGTTTATAGAGCAAATTAGTTTCTCATTAAACAATTAATACACATATTGTTTTGTGACATTGGTTGCCAACCCCACGACATGTCAACAGTCTCCCCTTCTCGAACTTGGTTCCCCATTACCAGCTTTCTTGTCCCCTCCTGCCTTCTAGTCCTTGCCCCTGGGCTGGTGTGCCCATTTAGTCTCATTTTGTTTTATGAGCCTGTCTAATCCTTGGCTGAAGGGTGAACCTCAGGCGTGACTTCATTGCTAAACTAAAAGGGTGTCCAGGGGCCATACTCTCTGGTTTCTCCAGTCTTTGTCAGCCCAGTAAGTGTGGTCTTTGTGTATGTGTATGTGTGTGTGTGTGAGTTAGAATTTTGTTCTATATTTTTCTCCAGCTCTGTCTGGGACCCTCTATTGTGATCCCTGTCAGAGCAGTCATTGGTGGTAGCCAGGCACCATCTAGTTGTGCTGGGCTCAGTCTGGTGGAGCCTGTGGTAGTTGTGGTCCACTAGTCCTTTGGCCTAATCTTTCCCTTGTGTCTTTAGTTTTCTTCATTCTCCCTTGCTCCAGATGGGGTGAGACCAGTGGAGTATCTTAGATGGCTGCTCACAAGCTTTTAAGACCACAGACGCTACTCAGAAAAAAAAAAATTGTATCTTGAAACACACCCTTCTCGTTAATTTTTCACTAAGATATTCAGTGATAAATTATACAGGAAAATTATTTTCAAGTATAAATAAAACTGGTTTAGGAACAAGACAAAGTCCCTGGATGGTGCAAATGATTGATGTGCTGGCTGCTAACCGAAAGGTTGGAGATTCAAGTCCACCCAGAGATGCCTTGAAAGAAAGGCTTGGTGATGTACTTTCAAAAAATCAGGTACTGAAAACCCTATGGAGTACAGGGCACACAGCTGCTAAGTGGTCAGGCAGGTCTTCAAGCCTGTTGTTGTTAGGTGCCGTCCAGTTTGTTCCTACTCATAGTGACCCTATGTACAACAGAACAAAACACTGCCCAATTCTGCGCCATCCTCACCTCTACTTCACCAAGCATGATGCCCTTCCACAGGGACTGGGCCCTCCTGATAATGTGTCCAAAGTAAGCAAGACAAAATCTCACCATCCTTGCTTCTAAGGAACATTCTAGCTGTACTTCTTCCAAGACAGTTTTGTTCATTCTTCTGGCAGTCCATGGTATATTCAGTATTCTTCACCAACACCATAATCCAAAGGCATCAATTCATCTTCTGTCTTTATTATTCGTTGTTTAGCTTTCACATACATATGAGTCAATTGAAAATGTCATGGCTTGGGTGAAGCGCACCTTAGTCCTCAAAGTGACACCTTCGCCTTTTAACACTTTAAAGAGATCTTTTGTCGCAGATTTTCTCAATGCAATACGTAGTTTGATTTCTCGACTGCTGCTTCTGTGGGCTTTGATTGTGGATCTAAGCAAAATGAAATCCTCGACAACTTCAGTCTTTTCTCCATTTACCATGATGTTGCTTACTGGTCCAATCTGAGAATTTTTGTTTTCTTTACGTTGTGGTATAATCCATACTAAAAGCTATAGTCTTTGATCTTCATCAGTAAGTACTTCAAGGCCTCTTCATTTTCAGCAAGCAAGGTTATGTCACCTACATATCACAGGTTGTTAATGAGTCTTCCTCTAAACCTGATGCCTTGTTCTTCTTCATAGAGTCCAGCTTCTCAAACCTAGGCAACTAGTTCTTACCACTACTCTATATCACAGATTGGGGGCAGTGGTGGTTCAGTGATAGACTTCTCATCTGGGCTGTGGGACTGGTGTTCGATTTCTGGCCAATAAACCTCATGGGCAGCAACCACCCATCTGTCACTGGAGGCTTGTGTGTTGGTATACCACCAAATAGGTTTCAGCGGAGCTTCCAGACTAAGATGGGCTAGGAAGAAAGGCCTGGCAATCTACTTCTGAAAACCAGCCACTGAAAACCATAGAGATCACAATGGTCTAATCACTAATCGATCATGAGGATGGCACATAACTGAGCATTATTTCGTTCCATTTCACATGGGGGAGCCATGTCATTGTGGTTGGGGTCACCATGAGTCAGAGGCCTACTCAATGGCAGCCAACGACAACAGCAATATCACAGCTCAGTCAACATGGGTTAGAGGTCCTGGTGCCAAACATGTGCTTGTGTTTCACTTGTTAGAATAAAAGAGATTCTAAAGATAAAACTCTGGAAGTTGTATATTTTTAAGTTTCAACAAAATGAAAACCAGCAAGATCATTCTTTCTATGTATTATTGATTTAAAATCAGAGTCATTTTAAGATATCCAAGGTGACTCATTTTTCCTTCACTCAGGGATCATTATGTCTGATTTAAAAACATAAAACGATATGCAGAATTGCTTTAAACCTTATTCCTTAAGAAGACCTAAGTTGGATGGTGCTCTGTGCACACATTAACCCTCAAGGTCACAGTGCATTGAGACGGCTGCCAACATTGCATCAGAAGCGAGTGCCAAGCTTCCTCATCCCGCCCATGGGGAGGTCTCTGGGAGAGGCAGAGTGTGTCAGCACAGCCCAACCTGCTGCAACAGACGCCCATGTGCCTCAGCTCTGAACAAAGAGAGGCCGGAGGGAGCTGACGTCAGCAGCAGTGTTGACACGACAGCCTCAGTGGGCTAATCTGTTTGTGCTGATAACCTTTGCTGCAGCCCGAGCCTATGCCAACATTCAGATGGGCCACCCTGAACTCCTGCACCCACAGGCCTCGTCCGATGGCCTTGTCAGTATTCTGCCTGCAGTGACCTTGCTAGAATCCCGAGCGTTGTCCAGGTGCAGACTCTGGAGCCAGCCTGCCTGGTGCGGAGCCTGGCTCTGCCATGCCCCAGCTGTGTGACCTCGCACAAGTCACCTGACCTCCCTGTGCCTCAGTTCCCTCCTCAATAAAAATCGAGGTAATGATAGCACCCACTCAGGGAGCTATTGTGAACATCCAATAGGTTAAGACATGTCAAGCTTTTAGAACCATGCCTGGTGTGCAATGAGCATGCGCTGTCATTATTATCATCCAGATCCTTGCATGACTGGTCACCCCCAATGCCCCTGTTCTCCAGTTCTCACCTTAAGCAAGGTGCCATGGGAATATAGTAATATTTTTATTAAGACATAATTAATGTAATATAAAATCCACCATTATGAAGTGTTGTCATTGGGTGCTGTCTAGTTGATTCTGTCTCATAGTGACTCCATGTGACAGAGTAGAACTGTCCCAAAGGGTTTTCTAGGCTGTTGGTGGCACAGTCCTTAAAGCCCTCAACTACTAAGGTCAGCAGTTCAAACCCACCAGCTGTTCCATGGGAGAAAGATGTGACAATTTGCTACTGTAAAGACTACAACCTTGGAAACCCTATGAAGAAGTTCTGCTCTGCCCTATAGGGTCACTATGAGTCAGAATTGATTTGACGGTAATGGGTAGTCTTTACAGGAAAAGATCACAGGTCTTTCTCCCACAGAGCCACTGAGTATGTTTGAACCACCAACCTTTCGGTTAACAGCAGAGCACACAACCATTGCACCACTAGGGCTTTTTTTCAACTGTACGCTTCAATATTTTAGTATATTCACTATGCTGTACAACCCTCACTAATATCTAATTCCAGAAGTTTTTATTACCGCCCCCCAAAAAACCCATACCCAATCAAAATCACTCTCCATACTTCCCTCCCTCTAGCCCTGGGCCATCACTAATCTACTTTCTCTCTCTATGGATTTGCCTATTCTGGACCTTTCATATAAAAGGAATCATAAGAAGTGTGACCTTTTGTGAAGGTAATGAAACTCAGAAGAAACCTCTACACTTCTGAAGCAAAATAACAAGATCCCATTCTCCCTCCCCCATCAACAAAAATAATACAGCATCAGCCGCATTTGTTCGCAGTTAACAGCCTCTCAGTGGGCTGACAGGAGGAGGTTCAGCTTGATTTGGGGTTTTGAAACCTTTTCAACTTCGAAGCTCATTTTCCATCCCACGTAACACAACAGAGAGGCAGAGCAGCGGACCTCTTGTTCCACCTCCTTCTTTCCTCGTTTGTCTACAAAGGTGAGCAGAGCTCCCTGGTGACTAAGTCTCATTACGAACTAATTACCTCCCCTGGTGGGAGACCTACTCCTTCAGACCTGATCTGTGGGAGGAAACTTACGATAGAAGCTTCATAACTAAGACACACTCATCCTCGAGCTCACGGAAGCCACAAGCTGATAACCCCCACGAGCTTACATCTCACCACAAGCGGCTCCTGCTTTAAAATAGACCTAGGCCATCCTTTGGCTTGAGGGTACTATATAATTATGAGGGGAAAAAAAAAAAAGACATTGCTCTTAGAAACAATGCAGAATAAAGGATGTCTCATACCCACTCCCACTGTGAGAAGAAAACAAAGGTACAGTTTTTTAGTGCCTCAATTCCTGAGATAATGTGGCATACAGTGCTGTAGGGCAGTCACAGGACAGAGAGGTAGCTTGAAATAGATTAACATTTCCAGCCTTGACTTACCAGGAGAAGGTAGTGTCACCCTCTGGATTCTCAGCCCTCTTCCCTCGGGCTGCCAGGGAGCCACAGAGGGGTGTGCAGAGCAGCCCACTAGTCTGGGCATCAGTCAGCCTACTGCGGGTCTAGTTTTAGGAAAGTCCATTAAAGATATATGTTAATGGAACCATGCTTAACTAAATTTGCATTTGTAGCTGAACCTTTTGGGTACCTTTATATAACTTAGTGTTAATAATTCTTTTATTATGGTGACTATTTGCATTGCTTAATCATGATACTTTTGTTGAGAGTAACCAACCAGTAACTAGTTGCAAGGAGCCCTTGTGCCACAGTGGTTAAATGCGTGGCTGCTAAGCAAAAGGTTGGCAGTTTGAACCCACCTGCCACTCAGAGGGAGAAAGATGTGGCAGTCTATTTCCCTAAAGATTTACAACCTTGGAAACTCTGTGGGTCAATTCTGCCTACTCTGTCCTACAGGGTCACTATGAGTCAGAACCTACTCGACAGCAACGGGTTTTTTTTTTTTTTTTTTAACTAGTTGCTATTGAGTCAATTCCAATACATGGCAACCCCATGTGTGTCAGAGTAGAACTGTGCTCCTTAGGGATTCCAATGGCTGATTTTTTCAAAATAGATTGCAGGCCTTTCTTCTCAGGTGGCTCTGCATGGACTGGAACCTCCAAACTTTCGGTTAGTATCCAAGCTCATTAACCACCCAGGGACTTTTTGTCCAGAGTAGTATAACCAAAACCAAACCAAAGCCACTGCCATTGAGTCAATTCCAACTCATAGCAACAACATAGGGTTTCCAAGGCTGTAAATCTTTACGAAAGCAGGCTGCTACATCTCTCTCCCTTGCAGCTGTTGGTAGTAGAGTTTAAAAATATATATTATTTTTTAATCCAAAACATCTCAGGCAAATCTTGATTGTTTTACTGTCCTTGCGACCTTAGACAAGTACTTTTGTTTCTTTGTCTTAAACTTCTTCAAATGCAAGACAATGGTGATTCTCAAGACTCTTATTACAGCTGTACGAATCTACCAAATTTTCTTTCACTAGCTAATTAATGTCAGAGTTTAAAACCAACGTGAATTCTCTATTCTCTAGATTAAGCTCCCACTAAAAAAAAAAAAGAAACCACTGCCTTCGAGTTGACTGGGACTCACAGCGACAGAGTAGAACTGCCCCATAGGGTTTCCAAGGCTGTAATCTTTACAGAAGCAGACTGCCACATCTTTCTCCCACGGAACAGCTGGTGGTTTCCAACCACCAACCTTTTGGTTAACAGCTAAGCACTTTAACCACTGTGCCACCAGGGTTTCCATAAACAGACTGAAGCAAAAGGAAGGGAAAAGCAAGTGGTAAGTTCTAGCCCACTGAGTTCCTGCTCCTCAGTAAGTGGTTTGAGAATTGAATAAAAATACCAAAACACCATTGGCCTTCAGTCACACGAGAATATGATTTAAAAGGAACGTTTTCTTTTAATGTAGCAATGAGATTAAAGAACAAAGCTGTACTTATCAGCCTTGCTTTTTAATCATTGTTGTGGGGGCAGCGTGTTCTAAGTCCTCTTTAGGAAAACCAGCCCCCTTCTCCTCACGGCGTTAAACTCCAAGCTGTCTTAACAGTCAAGAAGCAGGAAAAAGGCAGCACGTGAAACATAACCTACGTAACTAGTCCTAGAGTCACAGAGAGCTAATTATATAATAGACCTAGCATTGGACCCTGTTTTGACAGGTCATTCGCTGCCTCCTCTGTCTGATGAACTAGAAAATGTCCCTTTGTTACCCGAGTGGACTGTGCCTTTCACGCCAGTGGTTAAGAGTCCCATTGCCTGTGTGGCATCTCTGATTACGTTATTAGGCAGACTTACTGGGATTTCTTTATTCTAGACCAGCCCTCTTTATCAAAGGACCCAATGACGATATCTGGACATTCATTCCTTTATGGTCCCAAGGCTATCGATAGCAGTGAGATTACTTTACACCCTGCCCTAGGCTGAAAGGGGGTAAGAGAGCTACTGTACGTACTGTACCTACTGCTAAAGCTGGGTGTGGCCACATTTTATAACTTTTCAAGAACTGAAACACCTAAGCACACTGAAGATTCAAGAGCAGATGTATAAATCGCATAGTATACACATAAGCGTGTTTAAACTCCCTTTAGGAATGAAAGGCAGCTTGCATTTTCAGGGGATAAATGGTGACCATTTTCCTTGTTGTCATTGTCTTGCATTGTTGAGCTGATTCTGACTCATGGCGGCCCCATGTATTACAGAGCAGAACTGCTCCATAGGGTTTTCTTGGCTGTAATCTGAATGGAAGCAGATCACAGGGCCTTGTCTTCCATGATACCACTGGGTGGGTTTGAACTGCCAACCTTGTGGTTACCAGACAACTGTAAACCATTGGCATCTCCCAGGGACCTTTATCAATAGAACTTGTGAATTAGAAGCAAACCCTAATCAATTTGGGCTTCTTTTCTCTCTCCTAGATTTTCACATGGTTTTGTTTCCCAATCCATTTGAGTAAAACAAGATAGGTCAGCTTTCATTGTAGTCAAAATATTTTGCAGGCGCTGACGAAAAGTTCTCCTCATGAGGCAGATAAGAGGATACACATGATGATGTCAACCCAAGGTCAAGCCAACTTGAAGTTAAACAAATATTTCTCAGTGGGCTGCTTTGAACATCCCTTCTCTTTAATTTTAAGAAAAACAGTTTTTAATTTCTAAGCGTTTTGCTACTGTAAATACTCAAAAATGAAAAATCTCCTCCCTTTTGCTTATGATCATAAGCTTCTACCTATTGGAACAGCCCACGTGGATGGGAGAAAAGGTTGATCATTGATAAAGTAAAAGGAATTAGCAAGTCAAGAAAGAAATTCACCCCAGGTCTCAAGTCGGCCACTTAGTATTCATTGAGCACCCACTGACACTAAACTCTGACACTCAATTTGCCGCCTGTGGAGAGGCAGCTGCTGCTGCTAAGAAACCGAAACCAAAACAAAAGCTTCTCCTTGATTCCTGTAAGGACGGGTATTATCATTTACACTGGAGCAGGTGGTGGAATTGTTTGTAAACGGGTCTCTTCAAAGAATCCCAGTGATCATTTTTTACTGAGTATCAAATGAGGCTTGTCAACAGTTCTCAACAGAGGTCAAGAGGAAAGGTGTTAAGCACCAAATTGCCTTTTAATATGGTATTCATGAATCAGTAATTCTCACTTCTTTGAAATTTCTTACTATTTTCTCTTTGGGGGAAAAAAAGAAGTTTCTGTTTTTACGTGCAAGTATTAGATAGATTTAATTTCCTTATGTTAAGAGTACTTAGAAGAGAAGCAGCACTTATAACCTAAAAAAAAATAATAATAACCTAAGAACATACTAAATATTTGCCTGCGTGTTTTTCTGCTGAGATCACAGATGCTATTGTTTTGTTTTTTAACGAGAGAATACACTGGAGAATCGACAACCAACTAGACACCTTACAGGAAATGGGACTTGATCCATCTGTTTGGATGATAGTTTCTCAATATCAGCACCATTATCATTTTGGGCCCGTGAATTTTTGTTGAGGGGGAACGTCTTGTCCATTGTAGGCTGTCTCTACCCTGTAGATGCCTATAGCATTCCTCCTGTGATACCAACCAAAAATGCTTCCAAACATTACCAAATGGCCCCTGGGGGCAAAGGTACCCCTGGGTGAGAACCACTGATTTAGGTGAAGAAACAAAAGGTTAGTGAGGTTTGGGTAGGAAGCTAAGAGTTTCCAACCTACAGTCTGTTAACACATTATCACACCACGGTCTTGTTTTGCAGGCTCCTAGGTAAGCTTTTTTTTTTAGGTAAGCACCTGACTTATCTGAAAGGATGAAAAAAATTACATTTATTCTTTTTAACATAGTGTTTTCTACACAACACAGGCAAGGTCAGTACAACTGGACTAAACCAAAAGCAAAGAAGTTTCCTGAATATAGTGAATGCTTCAAAAGCCAATGTAGCAGGGGCAAGGGTTTGGAGACCATGGTTTCAGGGGACATCTAAGTCATTTGGCATAATAAAATCCATTAAAACATTCTACATCCCACTTTGAAGAGTGCGTCTGAGGTCTTAATCGCTAGCAAGCAGCAATCTAAGATGCGTTAATTGGTCTCAACCCACCTGGACCAAAGGAGAATGAAGAATACCAAAGACACAAGGTAATTACGAGCCCAAGAGGCAGAAAGGGCCACATAAACTAGAGACTACATCATCCTGAGACCAGAAGAACTAGATGGTGCCCAGCTACAACCAATGACTGCCCTGACAGGGAACACAACAGAGAACCCCTGAGAGAGCAGGAGAGCAGTGGGACGCAGACCCCAAATTCTCATAAAAAGACCAGACTTAATGGTCTGACTGAGACTAGAAGGACCCTGGTGGTCATGGCCCCCAGACCTTCTGTTGGCCCAGGACAGGAACCATTCCCAAAGCCAACTCTTCAGACAGGGATTGGACTGGACAATGGGATGGAGAGGGATTCTGGTGAGGAGTGAGCTTCTTGGATTAGGTGGCCACTTGAGACTATGTCGGCATTTCCTGCCTGGAGGGGAGAGGGAGTTAGAAGCTGGCAAAATGGACATGAAAAGAGAGAGTAGAGGGAGGGAGCAGACTGTCTCATTAGGGGGAGAGCAATTGGGAGTATGTAAACCAAAAAAAAAAACCAAACTCAGTGTCGTGGAGTCAATTCCAACTCATAGCGACCCTGTAGGACAGAGTAGAACTGCACCATAGAGTTTCCAAGGAGCACCTGGTGGATTCAAAATGCCGACCCTTTGGTTAGCAGCCATAGCACTTAACCACTACGCCACCAGGGTTTCCTGGGAGTATGTAGCAAGGTGTATATAAGGCTGACTTGATTTGTAAACTTTCACTTAAAGCACAATAAAAATTAAGAAAAAAAAAAAAAGATAGTGTTTTCTAGACTAAATAATCAACTAAATATTCCTCAAAATGTTAATCATAGAATTACCAGATGCCCCTGGCAAGTTCACTCCAGGTAAATACTCAAAAGACTTGAAAGCAGGGATGTAAATAGATACCTGTAAACCAATATGCATTGCAGCATTATTCACAATAATCACAAGTAGAAATAATCCAAGTGTCCATCAACGTAGGAATGGATAAACAAAAGGTGGTGTGTGTGTATATATATATATATATATTTCATTGAGTGTATATATATATATATACAGTGAAATATTACTCAGCCATAAAGAGAAATGAATTTCCGTCTGATACATGCTACAATATAGATGAACCTTGAAAGCATTATGCTAAGTGTAATAAGCCAGACACAAAAGGACAAATACTGTATGGTCCCTTTATATGAAATATCTATAACAGGCAAATGCATAGAGAACAGACTTTATTAGTGGTTTTCAGGCACAGGTTGGGGGAAGCAGGAATTATCGCTTTAAGGGGCACTGAGTTTCGTTGGCTGACAAAAAATTAGGGACGGTGGCTGCACAATATGGTGAATTGTACATGTAAAAATGGCTGAAATGGCCAATGTTTCATTTTATATATTTATATACTAAAAAAACAAAAGAAACTCATTGCCATTGGGTTGATTCCAACTCATAGCTATCCTATATGACAGAGTAGAACCACCTCATAGAGTTTCCAAGGAGCACCTGGTAGATTCGGACTGCTGTATATTTTACCACGATAAAGAAATCTACTGAATAATAATTAAAAATAAATTCTAGACTAAATAATAAAGTTGGTCCAAAATTTGCTCTTAGTGTTCTAGAACACATTGTTGGTAGAAATGAGAAAAAAAAGTAACATTAATTTCTTAGGTTTCTACTTTAACCCACAATGATGATGGTCTAGTAAAGTGGCGGGTCAGCGAAAAAGAGGAAGACCCTCAATGAGATGGGTTGACACAGTGGCTGTAACAATGGGTTCAAACACAGCAACGATTGTGAGGGTTGCACAGGACCAGAGGCATTTTGTTCTGTTGTACCTAGGGTGGCTATGAGCCAGAACTGACTGAATGGCACCTAACAAAGACCACAAGAAGTATCTATACCACTTATAACATGTGCAACTGTATTTGATTTTGTGTTTTATAGATATGATAAATAATATTTTATAGCCAACAGTTTTGGAAAATCAAATAATCTATATCACTTCTCTCTCCTTCTTCCCTCTCCCATACACACACAAAAACAAGCTAGGTTTATTAATCTAGTTTTGATTTTATTTGCAAATATTGATTTTAACCTATGCCAAGTAGTTTTCTTAAAAAAATATGAAGAAAATCCCTTTCTTCAAACAAATTTTTAGACAAAAGCCCAACTTGTGAAATAGGTCTCCTCTTTCTTCTTCTCCAGAAGCTTCCTCAGAGAGCTTCCTGAAGCAGAGTTTGAAACCACTGAGATAAGGAAGGGAATTAAACTTTTAAATTCATAACTATCATAGACAAGACTTAATATGTGTAACGTTCACAAACATTTTAAGGGCAAAAAAACTACCTCTGTATGCGACAAATTCTCAATGAGCCTCAGAAAAAAATTTATAGTTTTCAAAGGTAGACACAGGCTAACATTATAAGGAAGAAGAATAACTTTCTTGGATTTTTAAAAAGAGTGAAAAATTATATACTGCAATGGGAATTTCATGTATTGTACAAAGCTGTTATTTCATTTAGTTTACTTAGAAATCCTCATTAAATATCAGTCCTCTGCTGGGAGGAACCAGCCCTCAGTTAAAAATCTCAGTGGCCGCCCTGAACTCCTAGCTTACTGATCCACACCCAGCCTTACTGGTTTTTAGTAGCTTCCTCAGTGTCAACATGGCTCTACCTCTTCAGCCAACCAGCCACTATACTGTGCTTCCGACCTCTCTGCCGGTGTTGCTCATGTCTGACAGGAATTTCTACCTCCTGGCTCCCATCAAGTCAACTGCTATGTTAGTTTGTATGTTTTTTAACTTAGCTCAAAATTTACCTGAAGTTTTCCTGAGTTCTACCGTCCGGAAAGAGCTCTGTCTCTCTTTAAGTACTCTTGGAATTTATATATTAAGCCGCACTACTTTACTGCCTTGACTTTGAATTCTCAGTTGTTTCATTGAGTAGGTAGCCATGGGTCACACCTAAGATGACAAATTCCTCAAGGCAAAACCCTATTTTTTCCCTTTTATTCTATTCCCCATCTTCTGTTTATATGACCCACGAAAAAAAACAAAAAACCCACTGCCGTCGAGTCGATTCCGACTCGTAGCGACCCTATATGACAGACAGTAATTATTAAAATCATGCTTGCTAAAATAGAAATAGTATATAGTTTTCTGCTTTTGTTTTTATTTTACAATGGATTATAATAAACCCAGGTATTAGCAGGCCAACCATGGAAATAACACCTCAGTCAATTGCCAGAGACAACTAAAAATTTGTTAGTGTTACTAGGCCATATCAGAGCATGATAGCTCTGTCAACCTAAGCCAGCTCCTGAGAAAGGAGCAACAGACAAAACATATGACCAGCCTCAGCTTCTAGGTCAGAAGAGACTGCCTACATTCCAAAACCCATTACAGGAGGGAAAAGGGCGCACAGACCTAGGGTTCACCCAAGTAGCCACAGCAGAGAGATGGACACAAGTTTCGTGAGACATAAAGCTTATGCAATTGGAGGGGGATGTTTTTAAGAAAAAATACTATATAATTACAAAATTTTTAGAAATCACTCTCTGATCTCAGAACCTACTATATAGCCATAGTAGTCAAGACAGCCTACCACTGGTACAATGACTGACACAGACCAATGGGACAGAATTTGGATCACTTTTCTTTGGAATGGGCACCAATACGAATCTCTTCCAGTCACTTGGCCAGGTAGCTGTCTTCCAAATTTCTTGGCATAGATGGAGGGAGCACCTCCAGCGTTGTATCTATTTTATTGAAACATCTTGATTGGTATTCCGTCAATTCCTGGAGCCTTATTTTTTGCCAATGCCTTCAGTGCAGCTTGGACTTCTTTCTTAAATACCATCGGTTCTTGATCATATGCTACCTCCTGAAATGGTTGAACGTCGACAAATTCTTTTTGGTACAGTGACTATGTGTATTTCTTCCATCTTCTTTTGATGCTCCAGCATCATTTAATATTTTGCTAATAAAAAAAACTTCAATATTGAACCTTGAGGCTTGAAGTTTCTCTTCAGTTCTTTCAGCTTGAGAAATGTTGAGCGTGTTTTTCCTTATTGGTTTTCTAACTTCAGGTCTTTGCACATTTCATTATAATACTTTATCTTCTCAAGCCAACCTTTGAAATCTTCTGTTCAGTTCTTTTACTTCATCATTTCTTCTATTCGCCTTAGCTACTTTATGCTTAGGAGCAAGTTTCAGAGTCTCTCCTGACGTCCATTTTGGTCTTTTCTTTTCTTCTTGTCTTTTTAATGACCTTTTGCTTTTTTCACGTATGATGTCTTTGATGTCATCCCACAACTTGCCTGGTCTTCGATCATTAGTGTTCTATGCATTAATCTATCCTTGAGCTGGTCTCCAAATTCAGATGGGATATACCCAAGTTTGTATTTTGACTTTTGTGGGCTTGTTTTAAGTTTTTTCAGCTTCATCTTGAACTTGCATATGAGTTATTGATGGTCTTTTCAAAGTCGGCTCCTGGATTGTTCTTATGGATGTTATTGAGTTTTCCATTGCCTTTTTCCACAGATGTAGTCTATTTGATTCCTGTGTATTCCATCTGTCGAGGTCCATGTTTGTAGTTGCCTTCTATGTTGATGAAAAGGGTATTTGTAATGAATAAGGCAATGGTGTTGCAAAATTCTATCATGTGATCTACCGATCTAGGGAGTCGTTTCTATCACCAAGGTCATATTATCCAACTACCACTCCTTCTTCTTTGTTTCCAACTTTGTAATTCCAATCACCAGTAATTATCAGTGCATCTTGATTGCATGTTAAATCAATTTCAGAGAGCAAAAGTTGTAAAAGTCTTCAATTTCCTCATCTTTGGCATTAGTGGTTGTATAAATTTGAATAGTAGTCATACTAACTGGTCTTTCTTGTAGGTATATGGATATTATTCTATCACTGACCACATTGTACTTCAGAATGGATCTTGAAATATTCTTTTTGGTGATGAATATGACTCTATTCCTCTTTAGTTTGTCGTTCCTGGTAAAATGAACCGTATGATTGTCTGATTCAAAATGGCCAATACCAGTCCATTTCAGCTCACCAATGCCTAGGATATCAATCTTTATGCATTCCATTTCATTTTTTATAACTACTAATTTTCCTAGATTCATACTTCAGGCATTCCACATTCCTATGGGCCCTAATACATGGCATAAATAGAATATCAAACATAACTAAAAATGCACAAACACCAGAATATAAACTAGATAACTGAGATCTCCAAAAGATTAAACACTTATGCTCATCAAAAGACTTCACCGAAAGAGTAAAAAAATAACTTACAACCGGGAAAAAAAATTTTGGCTATGACATATCCCCCAAGGGTCTAATCTATATTACAGAAAACTTCAACACCTCTCCAACAAAAAGACAAACAATCCAATTTTAAAAATGGGCAAAGGGCATAAACAGACACTCAACCAAAGAAGACATTCAGGTGGCCAGCAAATACATGAAGAGATGTTCACTATCATTACTCATTAAACCCAAAAAAACTCATTGCTATAGAGCCAATTCCAACTCATAGTGACCCTACAGGATAGAGTAGAACTGCCCTATAGGGTTTCCGAGGAGTTCCTGGTGGATCTGAACTGCCAACTTTTGGTTAGGAGCCAAACTTTTAACCACTATGCCACCAGGGTTTCCGCTGTTACCCATTAAGGACATGCAAATCAAAACTACAATGATATACCATCTCACCCCAGCAATAATGGTGTTGGTCAAAAAAAATAGAAAACAAATTCTGGAGAGGTTGTGGTGAGATTAGAACTCTTATGCACTCCTGGTGGGAATGTAAAATGGTATAACCATTATGAAAAAAAGCCAAAAATAGAAATTACTGTATGTTCCAGCAATTCAACTCCTAGGTATATATCCTAGAGAAATAAGAGCTATAATATGAATAGACATAGGCACACCCATTTCATTGCAGCATTATTCACAATAGAAAAAAAAGATGGAAACAACTTAAATGCCCATCAACAGATGAATGGATAAACAAACTGTAGTACATACACACAATGATAAAGAATAATTATGAATGTGTGAAACATCTCACAACATGGATGAATCTGGAGGACTTTATGCTGAGTAATGTAAGTCAATCACAGAAGGGCAAATACTGTATGAGAATATTATTACAAAAAGTCAAGAATAGATTTACACACAGAAAGAAACATTCTTTGATGGTTACTAGGGATGGGAAAGGGAGGGAGAATCATTGAATAGATAGTAGACAAATGTTAATTCTGGTGAAGGGAAAGGCAATACACGACAGGGGGGAAATCAGCACAACGTGACCAAGGCAAAGGAAGACACTGAGAGGTATACAAGAAGAATAAAGGGCTACTACAGCAAATGCTATAACATATACAATCCTGCGACAAAAGTAAAAACAAACAATAATTTGGGAGCAGATATATAGGCTAATATGTATGCTAAATAGGTGATGGAGGTTGTATGAAAGTGTACCCGTGTACATATATAGGTATGATTTTGGATACTTCTACATACGTATTTGTAAATACTACATGTATGCTCATACATACATATATAATAGAGCATATAGGGGACACAGTTATAGAAACTACTGAGACATCAGGACTGAACTACTGGACTTCAGGGCTAAGGACCATAGTCACAGGGGACATCTAGGTCAATTGGCAAAACACAATTCATAAAGATAATGTTCTACATCCCAGCCCGGTGAGTAGCATCTGGGGCCTTAAAAGTTTTCAAGCGGCCATCTAAGAAGCAACTATTGGCCCCTTCCCACCTGGAGGAAAGGAGAACAAAGAAAGCTGAACACGCAAGGAAGCAATTAGTCCAAAAGACTAATGGCCTGCATGAACTGCAGCATCCTCTAGCCTGAGACCAGAAGAACTACACGGTATTCAGCTATCCATTATCAACCATACTGACAGAGATCACAATAAAAGGCCCAGGTTGAAATGGGTAAAAAATGTAGAACAAAATTTAAATTAAAAAAAAATCTTAATTAAAAAAATGACCAAACTTATTGGTCTGAAAGAGACTAGAGAAACCCCCAAGACTATTGCCCTAAGACAACCTTCTAACTTGAAACTGAAGACACTCCCAGAGGCCACCTTTCAGCCAAATAATGGACAGGTCTATAAAATAAACAATATTACCCCTGAAGAATGTGCTCCTTAGAACAATCAACTATATGAGACCAAAAGGACAACATTTGCCCAAACCCAAAGATGAGAAGGCAAAGAGGGACAGGGAAACCGGACTAATGGAAACTGGGAACCCAAGGAGGAGATAGGGAGAGTGCTGACACATTTCAAGGATTGCAACCAACATCATGGAAAAATTTGTGTAAGAATCATTGACTGGAAAACAATTTGCTATGTAAATTTTCACCTAAAAAAAAAAATGTTCAAAAAAATATTTTTCATAAACGTATATCCACTTGAACACATTGTTGGGGGATCTTTCATGACTGTGGAAGGAGCCCATGTAAATGAGGAACCCTGAAGTTTAAGCTTCATTCACTTCACGGTAGGTCCATCTCTGCCCAGGAAAATTTACCTGAATGACCCAGAATCTTCCACCTAAAGTTTCTGGTTCAGTGTTTACCCAGTCTCCGAAGTATTGGGGAGGAGAAAAAAACAGAAGGATGAATGAGGGTAACTGACAATTTTTGACAACTAACTTTTGAAATTATTTCCAGATTTTAAAAAAGTAGCAGATGCTCTCCTAAAATAAAAAGAAGATAAAAGTAAAAAAAAAAAAAATTTATCCATTTTTACAAAGAAAAAAGATTTCCTCAACTGCTCACAATGCTGGCATATTGCCAACTTCCAGTCAAATGAATGCTGAGGGTACATACAATGAGCTCATCTCAAATTTGCGACAAGGGGCCTAAAATTAGTTCACTTTAAAGTTGTTCCAGTAAATATAACCACTTGCACTGGGTAGGTGTTGATAAATGTAGCCTGTGGGATAAAGAATACTTCCAGTTACCGGGGAGTCAATCCCAACTCATGGTGACTCCATGTGTCAGAGTAGAACTGTGTTCCGGGATTTTCAGTGAATGATTTTTCAGAAATAAATCACCAAGCCTTTCTTCCAAGGCTCCTCTGGGTGGATTCAAACCTCCAACCTTTCAGTTAACAGCCAAGTGTCTTAAATGTTTGCACTACCCAGGGACTTCAAAGAATTCTAGTTTCATGTTATCAAGAGAATGGGTTGATTTGCCAGAAAGTCTTGAGGGCTGATAAACATTAAGTTTATATAAATGAGATACAATTTTAAAGTTTAGTTTACCTGGGACTAGGAGTTAATTCTTGTTAAAACTGAGCATACCACTTCAAGAAGCAGCAAGCTTTCATCCAATTTTCTTTTGAATTTAACACAAGTTACTTAACACTGCTGTTGTTGTTGTGTGTCATTGGGTTGATTCTGACTCATAGAGACCCCATAGGACAGAGTAGAACTGCCCCATGGGGTTTCCAAGGTAGTAGCCTTTATACAAGCCGACTGCCACAACTTTCCCCCGCAGAGCAGCTGGTGGGTTCAAACCACCTATCATTCAGTGAGTAGCTGGGTGCTTAACCACTGTGCCACCAGGGCTCCCTTACTTAACTCTATGAGGGGAAGATACCTATTTTGTTCTCTGCTATGGACATGTAACTTCTTACAACTACATTTCTTCATTTCAATCCTCAGAATTTTAATTTTTGGATGCACAATTCGTAGCTAACAAAGCCAGTCATATCTCTCCTTTATTTCGTTGGAAGATTTGGTGTTTTGGGGCAGATAAAAACGACAACATGACTTATTTCAAGTGACCTAGAGTATTAGTTTTTTAACCAGTTGCTGTTGAGACAACCCCAACTTATGGTGACTATACATGCATTGGAGTAGAACTGTGCTCCATAGGGTTTTCAATGCTGATTTATTGAAAGTAGATTGCCAAGCCTGTCTTCTGAGGTGCATCTGGGTGGACTCAAACCTCCAACCTTTCAGTTAGCAGCCACGCACATTAGCCGTTTACATGACCTAGGGACTTAATTAGTTTCCTAGGGCTGCCATTACAAAGTACCATAAGCTGAGTGGCTTAAAACATCAAATATTTGTTATCTCACTGTTCTAGAAAGAAGGAGTCTGAAATCAGGGTATCGGGTGTGTTGATTCCTTCTGAGGGCTCAGAGGGAGAACCTGTTCTATGTCTCTCTCCTAGCTTCTGGTGATAATCGACAATCCTTGGCTTATAGATGCATCCCCCTGCCTTTGTTGTAACATGGCCATTTCCTTTGTGTCTCTTCTTTTCTTTTATAACGATGTCACGCATATTGGGCTAGGACCCACCCTACTCCAGTATGATCTCATGGTAATTTAACTGCTAACATTTTCAAAAACATCTTTAAAAACAAGGTCAGATTCATGGGTACAAGGACACAATATCTTCTTTGGGGGACACAATTCATGACTCCTAGTTTCTCTGCCCTTGATGCCAAACTAGCCTAGATTTGAAGATTACAGAACACTTATTTCAACCTTTCTTGACCAGCACAGCCATGATCACAGAAACAAGGTCAGGCAAATCCTACTTCTCCCCAGGGGAATTTAAAAATGGCCATGATATTGGGAAAAGTGATACCTTGTGGTCTGTGAAGCATTTCAGGAGTGACATGTTTAGTTTGTTGTAAACCTCGCTAGGATAAATCTAAACTACAGAGGACTGCCCCACTTCTGGTTTCTGTGATGTGTTATCAGGTATCCTTTCAACTTGTTCACCACCACAGATCCTAAGGGAAAAAAAAAAAAAGTGTGCAGAGCCAGAGCCCCAAGAATGAAGGAAGATACGAAAGAAACTTACAGCAGCAATCACAAAGCCGTTAGAACTAGTGCCATGCTCTCCATTACAACCTACCCTCACTTCAGCGTCATTACAAATCACCAACGGAAATCAGTCCTTCCTCTGCCCCTACCTCAGAATAATGTGCATGGTGGGCCTGTAAAGTAATGAACTTGTTACACACATACATATATATATATATCTGTATCATTACTTTATAGTTACATGATGAATTAATAGTTAACAATGCTGTCAGCAACACAGTAGCTTTGAAAAAAACAAACCATTGCTGTCAAGTCGATTCTAACTCATAGCGACCATAAAGGACAGAGTACAAATGAGAGCCAAAGTACAACCTTGAGTATATCCCACCTGAATTTAGAAACCATCTCAAGCATAGATTCGATGTGTTGAACAATAATGACCGAAGACCAGACGAACCATGGAATGGCATCAAGGAAATCATACGTGAAGAAAGCAAGAGGCCATTAAAAAGAAAGAAAAGACCAAAACGGATGTCAGAAGAGGCTCTGAAACTTGCTCTTGAACATCAAGCAGCTAAAGCAAAAGGAAGAAATGCTGAGGTAAGAGAACTGAAGATTTCAAAGGGCAGCTCAAAAGACAATGTAAAGTATTATAATGACATATGCAGAAAGCTAGAGATAGAAAACCAAAAGGGAGGAACACTCTTGGCATTTCTCAAGCTGAAAGAGCTGAAGAAAAAAATTCAAGCCTCAAGTTTCAATAGTGAAGGATTCTACGGGGAAAATATTAAACTACACAGGTAGCATCAAAAGAGATGGAAGGAATACACACAGTCATTATAATAAGAAGAATTGGTCGATGTTCAACCATTTCAAGAGGTAGCATATGATCAGGAACTGGAGGTAGTGAAAGAAGAAATCCAAGCTGCATTGAAAGCATTGGAGAAAAACTAGGCTCCAAGAATTGACAGAATATCAATTGAGATATTTCAACAAACAGATGTAGCACTGGTAGTGCTTACTCGTCTATGCCAAGAAATTTGGAAGAGATCCATATTTATGCCTATTCCTAAGAAAGGTAATCTAACCGAATGTGGAAACTATCAAACAATATCATTAATACCGCATGCAAGTAAAATTTTGCTGAAGATCATTCCAAAACAATGGCAGCAAAGTATCCACAGGGAACTGCCAGAAATTCAGGCCGTATTCAAAAAAGAAAGTGGAACCAGGGATATCATTGCTGATGTCAGATGGAGCCTGGCTGAAAGCAGAAAATACCAGAAGGATGTTTACTTGGGTTTTATTGACTATGCAAAGGCATTTGACTGTGTGGATCATAAAAAATTATGGATAGCATTGTGAAGAATGGGAATTCCAGAACACTTAATTGTGCTCATGAGGAACCTGCACATAGATCACGAGGAAGGTGTTCAGACAGAACAAGGGGATGCTGCATGGTTTAAAGTCAGGAAAGATGTGTGCCAGGGTTTTATCCTTTCACCATACCTATTCGGTCTGTATGCAGAGCAAGTAACCCAAGAAACTGGGCTATATGAAGAAGAATGGGGCATCAAGATTGGAGGAAGACTCCTTAACAGCCTGCAATATGCAGATGGCACAACCTTGTTTGCTGAAAGTGAAGAGGACTTGAGACACTTACTGATGAAGATCACAGACCACAGCCTTCAGTATGTATTACATCTCAACGTAAAGAAAACAAAAATCCTCACAACTGGACCAATAAGCAACATCATGATAAACAAAGAAAAGATTGAAGTTGTCAAGGATTTCATCTTACTTGGATCCACAATCAACATCCATGGAAGCAGCAGTAGTCGAGAAATCAAAAGGCACATTGCATTGGGTATATCTGCTGCAAAGGACCTCTTGAAAGTGTTGAAAAGCAAAGATGTCACTTTGAAGACTGAGGTGTGCCTGACCCAAGCCATGGTATTTCCAATCACCTCATATGCATGTGAAACCTGGACGATGGATAAGGAAGACCGAAGAAGAATTGACACCTTTGAATTGTGCTGCTGGCAAAGAATATTGAATACACCATGGACTGCCAAAAGAAAGAACAAATCTGTCTTGGAAGAAGTACAACCAGAATGCTCCTTAGAAGCAAGGATGGTGAGATTTTGGACATGTTGTCAGAAGGAATCAGTCCCTGGAGAAGGACATCATGTTTGCTAAAGTACAGGGTCAGTGGAAAAGAGGAAGACCCTCAATGAGATGGACTGACACAGTGGCTGCAACAATGGGCTCAAGCATATCAATGATTGTGAGGATGGGGTAGGACCAGGCAGTGTTTCTTTCTGTGGTACATAGGATTGCTATGAGTCAGAACAGACTCGATGACGTCTAACAACAAGAACAACAATTGATATGCATGGAAAGCCAACGGGGAAAATCATAAAATACAAACATTTTCCTATTTGGAATTATCAAAGATAAAAATTACATAGAATAGTTGAGATTTTACCCTAATACAACTTGAAAAAGAGAGTTTTAGGCTTATCATTACTTGTACACTAGCAATATTATATGGTAACATTCTAGAAATATCATGAGCTTTCCCAGAGTTACCACAAGGTCATCAGGTAACAGTGGTATATCTATGATAAATGAACATCCATCTTCTGACACCGTGCGCTCAATGAGAATTTACTGTACATCAAAAAATAAAAAATATTCCATCTGTCTGACTGTTTCTGCATCATTTGTGTTAGCTATTTCTCTCAGAGGCACTGTGAATTCACATGTACTATATGAACCCTGGAGAATAAATCAGAAGGCATGGGTTCAGTCACAGTTTCACCAACAACTTCCATATAATCTTTACAAAATAAGGTTCAAGAACTTTGGTTCGAACTGTGCTCCCCCTTACCTTCATGGAACTGGTCCGGTGCCCTGGAAACTTCCAAATGCCCTCAACTCCACTCCGGGCTTCCAGGAACCCTGAGTATCTTCTCCAACCTAGATTCCTCCAGCTACCAGCTCTTCACACAGCCATCACTTTATGAGGGCAAGAGGGACTTCCCACAAGCCCTGAAACCTCTTAGGCCCTAGCCAGGAAACAAAGCCCAAGTCCTTCCTATTTTCAGATCCTCAACAGAAAAGAGTATCCCATAATATGTCAATTCTCATCCCATCATTCCATTTCCAAACTCTCTTCCACCCCAGTTCAGGAGGTATTTTTCCTGTCTTGGGGAGACATATGAGGAAAGAAACACCTCTGGAAGTAGACACAGTAGTCTGCTTCAATAATCTTTCTGTCTTACACTTGGATAATGTAAGCTTTTAAGCTTAGAAGACTAAGAATTTACTTTGTTCTCAAGTACAGTGCTGACAACTTCCTCAAATCTACCAGCCCAAATGGGGCATGGTCAAAGGAGAACATGCGGGACAGTTTCTCAAGTTTTTCTTTTTTTTTAATCCCACTACAGACACCAAGTTTTAGAGTCAATTCTTCTTCAAACATTCGGATTAGATTTTCAGCCTTACTTGACCAGGATATCACGTTGTCCCAACACCTGAGCATTGCTCAGCCCCATTATTGTTAGTAGCCACAAAGGAAATAAAGAAGTAGCCAACCTGAAGCCAGAAAAGCATATTTGATCAGATCAACATCACCAGTGTATCTGTGGGAGAGTCGTTTGGCTTAGAAAACAGATGTTTCTTTTCATGCCCTACTCTGCATTATAATCCTTTTTTTTTTTTCTTTAATTACTTAATGTAATCCTGGACTTCTAAATTTACATTCACAGACTACTTGGGGAAAGAGACTGGATAAATGGAGATTATATTCCCGGAAATTTGTGACAAATGCTTCCTTTTCCCACCTCATGCCTTAAAAACTAATCTGACACACCACGGGGTTAAAGATTTTTCTTAAACTCCGTCATCCAAAAGATGTCGCCAACCTCTGATAGATTTATTTTTTAAAAAGAAAGAATGCAGATTCCATATGTAAGTAAATTAAAGCATATTAAGTTAAAGATTCAGGGAACTTGCCTCGACTAGCACTCGATGTTCAACTTACTGCCCCAGCAGCAAATGTTCTTCAAAAGAAAGAATGAATATAATTTTTAAAGTAAATCTCAATTGCAAACTTTTCTGAATATGCAATTATTTCTCTATGGAATTATTTTGTTGTGAAAAATGGTTTTTCTTCACAATTAGCATTTCTCTAGTAACTGAACACAGTTTCATGGTTGGCTGCCCTCACAACATAAAAAGTGATTTTTCATTCATATACGTAAGATAGCAGACTGAATAGGCAAATTTGAAATATGATAGCTGCAAGAAATACTGTTTTCATTTTATCAATTATTGGTAAGCTATTCCAAGGATGAACTCTATCTCCAGGCATTGTATTTTGCAAGAAACAACAGACTAGATTTGATCAATAGTTTCGGTGATGAGATACTCTCAGCCTTCACTTCGGTCATTTGTAAATCACCGATGGGCTGAGTTCACACTGGGTGACAATGCTGCCTAGGAAGGAAAGATGGTGTCTTACCAAAGTACAAGTGTGTGTGTGTATGTGTGTGCACACGTGTGCATGCGTGTGGATGTGTGCATGTACAAACGGGCCTAGAGAGACATTTCCATATGCTTCTTTTCTTTTAGCCTCTGTTTAGCGCTGGGTTGCAATCCTCCGGGGACCTTGCAGCCTCCAGGCGTGCAGTGACCACCGTGTGAAGGAGCGGTAACTTGGCTGTGTTTGTGTCTCCCCTCTGCAGGCCCCTGTGGGCACGTATCATTTCTATTACTGTGCCACTGGAGTCTATGATGTCCGGCATCCTTTAGGGTAGGATCTTAATGTTTTCTATGGATGATTCATTCTTTTAGAGAATGTATAAAACATTATAGATACAAAGGCATATTAGGGAGGGATTATATAACTTACAAAAGCATTCATCTCAGATCTGCTAAAACAACTAGTACTTACTATATTTATCTGTCCCTGAATGGTGCAAATGATTAATGCGATAGGTTGTTACCCCCAAAATTAGAGGCTTGAGTTGACCCAGAGGAGCCTCAGAAGTAAGGCCTGGCAATCTGCTTTCAAAAAATCAGCCATTGAAAATGTTCTATGGAGAATGTTTCTACTCTGACACCCATGGGGTCACGATAAGTTGGAATTAACTCCACACAACTGATACTGGTGCTGTATTTCCCTAGCATATTTAACACCCACAGAGCCTGGGTGGCACAGTGGTTAAGAGCTTGGCTGCTAACCAAAAGGCTGGCAGTTTGAATCCACCAGTCAGTCCTTAGAAACCCTATGGGGCAGTTCTACTTTGTAGTATAGGGTTGTTATGGGTCAGAATCGACTCAATGGCAATGCCTTTGATTTTTGCATTTTTATTTAACACCCAGAAGTGACCCTTTTCTTCATCCCCCACCCCCAAATGACAAAATTTCTTTCAGCACAAATATGAAATGAAGTAAATATTTACTATGGTCAGAAAAGAAATGCAGACTGTTAAAATATTCTTTTACTGAATGTTGTATGTATAATCACACCAGTAAAAATTAATAATGATATTAATAATGATTCTAATGAAACCAAAACATCTGAGAAAGTTAAAATTTAGATGACTTTTAAATCATACCATTGATATATTATTCTCTTGATTTTTTTTATTTTTAAAACAACATGTAATTTAAAAAAATAAATAAATTTCTATTTTAAAGAACAGTACATCATGCAGTACGGAACCTGGTGGCGTGGTGGTTAAGAGCTCAGCTGCTAACCAAAAGGTCAGCAGTTCAGATTCACCAGCCGTTCCTTGGATGCCTTATGGGGCAGTTCTACTCTGTCCTACAGGGTCGCCGTGAGTCAGAATTGACTCAACAGCTCTTAACAACAATAACAACAACAACATGTAGGAATTAAATTTGCACTAACCAAACAAAAATCCTGCAGCTAGCACTGTTTTACCGTTTTTAATTTAAACACAAACAAAAATTCAAAGTAGTCACAAAGAATGAAGAGTGAAATAACCCAAGTTGTGTTTCTTCATCCTTATCATCTTTATGCTATCACCGTTTATTTCAAATCTACCATTTAAACTCAGAAACAGGTAGGACCACAAGATCTGGAGACACGAGCTCGGTCGGAAGAGAACTCAAACAATTCCAAAGCATTATGAACTTACTTGAGAAACAGGCATGAGTAGCTAACTCCCCAAGTGGTTATCAAAGGATAAGTAATAAATATGTGTGAATTTGGAGCTTGAGTAGCTGCAAGCTAAGGAAGAATTTTATATTTTACATTTTAAAAAAATCAAAAACATAATGTTTCTTGACACATGAGAATTACATGGAATTCGAGATTAGAGTGTTGAGAAATAAAATTTCCTGAAGCCCAGCCACACTCATTAATTTACATATTGCCTGTGGGTCTTCTTACCACAGTGGCAAAGTTGGATATTTACCAGAGATCATATGGCCCACAAAGCCTAAAATACTTACTATTTATATATTATTAAAACTTCGAAGACTCATAGAAATTGTTTAGAACTGGAACCAGCAACCGATTTTTTCGAGGAGTATTTTATCACTGACATTGTTTAGAATTACTACTAGCACCAAAAAAACAAAAAGACCCAGTGCCGTCTAGTCTATTCCAACTTATAGCAACCCTATAGGACAGAGTAGAACTGCCCCATAGAGTTTCCAAGGAGCGCCTGGCGGATTCGAACTGCCGATCCTTTGGTTAGCAGCCATAGCACTTAGCCACTACACCACCAGAGTTTCCACTACTAGCACATGGTGGTGATAAAAAGCAGACTGACTTACTGTTTTTCAATTCTCTACAAACAACGTGCCTCTTACTGCTGCACAAGGGAGCCCTGGTGGCACAACAGCTAAGAGCTCAGCTGCTAAAGAAAAGGTTGGCTGTTCAAACCCACCTAGTGGCTCTTCCGGAGAAAGACCCACAGATCTGCTTCCGTAAAAATTGTTGTTGTGTGCCCTGGAGGCGATTATAGCCAAGAAAACCCTATGGGGCAGTTCTACTCTGTCACATAAGGTCACTATGAGTCAGAATCTACTCGGCACCTAACAATTACAAAAACAAATTGCTCCACAGACAGTTGACCGCTCCCGCCACCACCCTCTCAGTCCACCACTGACTTCTACTGATGTAGGTAAAATATTATATAATTGCAGACTCAGTTTGCACACAAGTTAAAAAATATTGGAATGAATTCCCAATGGGCCATCCAGTTCTCTATGAATTTTTGACAGTTTTGTTTAACAATGTGACATGAAGGGGACCTTATTCCTCTTCAAGAGGTTTGCTATTAAGTTGAAATGTAATTAGTTTTCCATAACAACTCATGGTATTCCTTTCACCCCATGATTTCTCCTAACTCTTTTGGAACCGATTTATATTTTCATCATGGCCCAAGTTAGGGGATTATAAGTACAATACCTTTAAGGCTGTTGTTTTAAGGCCTGTTGTTTACTACTTCTACTTATGGCTCCCTCCAAACTTTGTCCTTGCAAGCTCTAAGCGGTGCTACAAAGGACATTTTCAAAATTCTAAAAAGCAAAGATGTCAGTTTGATGACTAAGGTGCACCTGACCCAAGCCATGGTATTTTCAACCATCTCATATACATACAAAAACTGGGCAACAAATAAGGAAGACAAGGAAGAACTGTCGCTTTTGAATTATGGTGTTGATGAAGAATATGGACTATACCCTGGACTGCCAGAAGAACAAATACATCTTTCTTGGAGGACGTACAGCCAGAATGCTCCTTAGAAGCAAGGATAGCGAGGCTTCACCTTGCTTACATTGAACATGGTGTCAGGAGGGATCAGTCCTTGGAGAAGGACATCATTCTTGGTAAAGCAGAAGGTCAGAGAAAACCAGGAAGACCCTCAACTAGATGGACTGTCACAGTGGTGGCAACAATGGACTCAAACATAGCAATGATTGTGAGGATGGTGCAGGACTGGATAACGTTTTATTCTGTTATACATAGTGTTGCTGTAAGTTAGAGGTGTCTCAACGACACCTAACGAACGACACCTTTAATGCCTGCTCTTTACTACTTCTACTTATTTCTTTCTCCAAACTTGTCTTTCAAGCTTTAAGGTGTGTGTCCTGGGCTCTGGATTCCAATATTTGGTTATATAATTTTGGTCACATTTCAGAAATATATTCATAGAAATTCAATGAAACCACACCAGTTGAACCATCAATTTTAGATAATTTTTCTCATCCCTACCTCATGTTGCCAATTAGACATAAAACTGATTTGACACGGGAGAAAAGTAAGCCTCAAGCTGCAACTGATGTTTTATTTGCAATAATAACCAAGCACATATAATAGTTTAGAAATCAGGGCAAAATACCAGGATTCGAGAATCACAAGGCTGCTTTCAACTTGCACTTGAAACCTGGAATGATTGAACAGCAGTTCACCTCTCCATTGAGAACACAAACACACCTGTGCTTCATATTTATGTTCACCTGTTAACACTGTTTGTTTCACAGTTGCATTGACTTTCTTTACAAACTACTTTACTAGAATGTTTTAACCTATTAAATTCCCACTGTAGTATAAATGTGTTCATCTCAATCTGTCTGTCTCCTCTGGGAGACAACCAAGCTACCGGTTGCCGTCAAGTCGATTTCAATTCATGGAGACTCCATGTGTCCCAGAGGAGACCTGCGCTCCGTAGAGTTTTCATTGGCTGATTTTTCAGAAGTAGATTGCCAGGCCTTTCTACTGAGATGGCTATGAGAACCTCCAGTCTTCCAGTTAGCAGCCAAGCTCATTAATTATTTCCAAATCTGTCTATAAAAAAAAAAGTGAGGTGCTGGAGCCTGCTTGTAGCAGCTCATGAAAGCTGATGGTTAGGTAACATCTCTTCTCAATTTGTGTTCAGTGATGTCACGCTGGTAGTTTGGAATCAGCCATGGTGGAAATATTTACACCACAGAAAATGGCAAATGCCACAAATCGGGGCTTCCTTCTCTCCCCAAAGAGCTGGTTATTAACATTTGCCAGCACTAGACACATAAATCTACTATCCCTTCGCACAAAGACTTTATCCACTCCCCTTCCTATCCTAGCTTGAATGTGCCTGCTGAAAACCAGAAGAGCACATGTGAATTAATGATTAAAAGTGTTCACTTAGAGATCAGTGATGAGGGCCTAACCTGTATTCCCTCTCCATACGATATGCAGAAGGGGAAATGAGACAAGAGTTTTCCAGACTACGAGATACTGCTTTGGGGATCTAGCATAAGAAGCACCGAGCCACAAGCCTATCCTACTGAGGGTTCTAGCAAGAAACACTTGCCACACGCAAAGATTTAACTAAAAACAGTTGAATGAGAAGACTATTTGCAGAGTTGTGAGCAGAGTGGAGGGAAACAACAAGGGATGGCTAAGCACTCAGGGACTAACAACAGAACAGACAGGAGCCATTACTACCCGTGAACCTCAAGAAACCAAAGGGAGGGAGGCTGTTCTCACTGGCCAACCAACAGGAGCTCTAACCACAGGTGGAGAAGCTTCCAGAACTGTGACAAGGCATGTGGAGGGAAAGGGAAAATGAATGCCCAGACCTCTCTCTACGCCTGTCTTTCTATCCCCTACTAGTACCTCCCATTGACCAGGCCAACCAGAAGACAGAGGGCAAGAGCCCAGGTGATACAGTCCATCAAGTTTAGCTCCCAGGGCACAGAGCAGACAAGGGCATAAGGCAAAGGCCAATAACCAGTCCAGGCTCCAGTGCTTTCCTTCCCCTTAGTTCTACATTGTTTTTTCTACTTCCATGTAGCCCCGAGAATAAGTAGAGAATTGAATCATTTAGCTATGCAGCCACGTGTTTTGGGGGGAAAAAAAGATTTTTTTTCTTTTAATTCTGATGAAAAGGAGGAATGTGAGAGAGAATGAAGAGATTTGGAAAGAAGTGAATAGTCTGCCGTGGCTATAATTTAAAACAGAACTCAAATTACAAAACAATTTTTCTACTTCACTAACTTAAAAAAGCCATATAGATTTAAAAGTGCAAGATAGAAGAATGGTATAAATGTACTCGTGAATCATCTTTCAAGGGTGAAATGTCACAGAGCAGCAGCGTCCTTCCAACAATTTTGCAGAGTCTGACATATGGTTAAGCCAGACGATTCCGAATCAATTATCTTGAACAGGTTAAGAATGCTTTGTTTACCCTAGCACTCCACAGCGCTTGCTGAAGCAGCACTTCAGCTTCCACTTTCCTCCTAAAAGTATGGAGATAAAGAAAATGCATTTTAAGACTATAAAAGTTGTTACAAGGGCCTAGGCCTATATACTCAGTCCAACTGTAATAGCTAGCAACTAACTCAAACCAAAAGAGCCCTGGTGGGACAGTGGTCAGGTGCTCGGCTGCTAACTGAAAAAGGTTGGCTGTTGGAACTCGCCAGCTGTACCATGGGAGAAAAATGTGGCCGTCTGCTTCTCTAAAGATTACAGCCTTAAAAAGCTTATGCGACAGTACTACCCTGTACTATGGGGTCACTATAAGTCAGGAATAACTTGACAGCTGTGGGGTTTTTTTTGTTGTTGTTGTTGTTGGTTACTCAAGCCTAAAGAGCCTTTATATAATAAGCAACACTTGTTCTCAGGCGTTTTGATTTGTGTTATTTCTTTTCTCCCACAAGGCCCCATTCCACAGCCTCCTCAAGGGAGGAGAGTTTGCCCTCTTCTTCCCTTTCTTCGCCCACCCAAAATGTGTCGTGTTTGGTCCCTTTTTTTCAGTCTATGCTTTCCACCTTTAAGCATTATAGCCGAATTATCTGACAAATTGCCAACGGTTTGATTATTACGATTTGTGGGTCTATTAACAGTTACTGTTAAGAAAGTAGATATAATTTCCCAGGTAACAAGCAGGAGCTTTTCGAGGACAATGCCATTACTGAAAGAAAAGACAAGAACACAAGAATTTAGGGCATTTTTAAAGCTAGATAAAGGAATGTTCAAGGGCAGATGATTTGCACTTGACCTCAAACAGAGGAGATGTAAGAAGTCCCTGGGTGTTACAAATGGTAAAGCATTCAAATACCAATGGAAAAGTTAGTACGTCCAGCTTACCCACAGGCACCTCTGAAGGAAGGTCTGGCGATCTGTTTCCCAAAGGTCACAGCCATGAAAACCCCATAAAGCAGTTCTACTCTGCACACACGTGGTCGCCATGAGTTGGAATCAATTTGACAGCAACTGGTAGGGGTAGTAGTCAAAATGCAATGTGAGTTCATGCTGGTGGTGAGAAGAGAAGGCGGCAAGACACAGCCAACTCTCTCCACCTGCCACGTCCCGGCGTAAAACTCTATGAGTCCAAAACTCTCAAATTCAAACTTACGCTACCAGGTTATCATGATGGTATATCTGATACAGTAAGAGAACAAAACATATTGTATTGAACAATTTCTTTATTTGGTTGACTATTTTTAAATGTGAGACCAAAATTACGTAGGCCTCTACTGTGATGAAGATCAAAGACCACAGTCTTCAGTATGGATTACACCTCAACATAAAGAAAACAAAAACCTTCACAACTGGACCAATAAGCAACATCATAATAAATGGAGGAAAGATTGAAGTCGTCAAAGATTTCATTTAACTTGGATCCACAATCAACATCCACCGCAACAGCAGTCAAGAAATCAAAAGACTCATTGCATTGGGCAAATCTGCTGTAAAAGGCCTCTTTAAAGTGTTTGAAAAGCAAAGATGTTGCCCTCAGGACAAAGGTGTGCCTGATCCAAGCTGTGGTGTTTTCAATCGCCTCACATCCATGCAAAAGCTGGAGGATGAACAAGGAAGACCAAGAAGAATTGACACCTTTGATTTGTGGTGTTGGCGAAGAATATTAAATATACCATGGACTGCCAAAAGAACGAACAAATCTGTCTTGGAAGAAGTACAGCCAGGACTAAACTAAAAGCAAAGAAGTTTCCTGAATATGGCCAAATGCTTCAAAGACCAGAGTAGGAGGGACAGGGGCCTGGGGACCATGGTTCCAGGGGACTTCTAGGTCAACTGGCATAACAAAATGTATTAAGAAAACGTTCTGCATTCCACTTTGGTGAGTGGCATCTGGAGTCTTAAACGCTAGCAAGTGGCCATCTAAGATGCATCGGTTAGTCTCAACCCACCTGGAGCAAAGGAGAATGAAGAACACCAAAGACACAAGCTATATATGAGCCCAAGAGACAGAAAGGGCCACATAAACCAGAGACTACATCAGCCCGAGACCAGAAGAACTAGATGGTGCCTGGCTACCATCGATGACTGCCCTGACAGGGAACACAATAAAGAATCCCTGATGGAGCAGGGACAGCAGGATGCAGACCTCAAATTCTCATAAAAAGACCAGATTTAATGGTTTGACTGAGACTGGAGGGACCCCAGAGGTCATGGCCCCCAGACCCTCTGTTAGCCCAAGGACTAGAACCATTCCTGAAGTCAACTCTGCAGACAGGGATTGGACTGGACTACAAGACAGAAAATGATACTGATGAGGAGTGAGCTTCTTGGCTCAAGCAGACACATGAGACTATGTGGGCAGCTCCTGTCTGGAGGAGAGATGAGAAGGCAGAGGGGGACAGGAGCTGGCTGAATGGACATGGTGAGTACAGGGTGGAGAGGAGGAGTGTGCTGTCACATTAGAGGGAAAGCAGCTAGGTTTAAATAGCAAGGTGTGCACAAGTTTTTGTGTGAGAGACTGACTTGGTTTGTAAACTTTCAGTTAAAGCACAATAAATAAAAAATTAAAAAAAAAAAAATACAGCCAGAATGCTCCTTAGAAGCAAGGATGGTGAGACTACATCTCACATACTTTGGATGTGTTATCAGGAGGGATTAGTCTCTGGAGAAGGACATCATGCTTGGTAAAGGAGGAGGTCAGTGGAAAAAGAGGAAGACCTTCAGCAAGGTGGACTGACACAGTGACTGCAACAATGGGCTCAAGCATAGCAACAATTGTGAGGATGCCAAAGGACCAGGTAGTGTTTCGTTCTGTTGTGCATAGGGCTGCTATGAGTCGGAACTGACTAGATGGCACCTAACAACAACAACCATTTTAGGTTCCGTCCCAACCTCACAAAGGGCAGGGGCAGCCTGCCTAGAACATCAAATTTCAAATGCAGAGGTCTCTTAACCTGGCTCTTTGACAAGGTTTGTGTCTTACATATCCCAAGTTTAGAAATACAGGCCAGCAAACAAAGGTAGAAATGGGTTAACAACTGCTCTAACAATAACTGTCTCATTACCACATAGCAGCATTGGGCATGGTGATCCAGATTTTTTTTTTTCAACGTATTATTTATCTTTGGGTTGGTTTGCTTGATTTTCATCTTAATATGTGTTCTTACAAAAAAACCAAAAACGAACCTCTTTGCCATCGAGTCGATTCTAACTCATAGCGACCCTATGAGACAGAGTAGAACTGCCCCATAGGGTTTTTAAGTAGCAGCTGGTAGAGTCAAACTGTCAACCTTTTGGTTAGCAGCGAAACACTTAACCACGACGCCACCAGGGCTCCATGTTCTTACAAGGCAACCAAAATACTTAGAATTTCTTTTCTGAGTCTTCCTTTATCTTGAGGATAAACAGTATATTCTGAAATGTGACAGCTTGGTGCTTCCCAGGATCCTAGTGAAATATGTTCTCTGGTTCACAAGCAAAGCTACATGTAGGTCACACTTACCTGGTACAGGCAGCGGATTTAGCAGTTGAATTGTGTTCATTTCTTCATGGGAGTGGTTTTCCAGTAAAGGCCTTTGTCTTGGATAAAAACATAAAATAAAACCATCAAAGGCATGGTATTGTTCCTAAATTTGATTCAACTGTAAATATTCATTGCTGTTATAAATTCCCTCTGAATGAGATGTTGCAGTCTTTCCCTTGGCTATATTCCTTTGCCCAAAAGTACGAACTTTCTAAATAAGGACCAGGACTGGACATTTTACTCTGGCTTCTTTATCAACATGAATAAGGCCCAGAGTGTGTTTCCAGAGAAATCCTTGAGGACTCTTATCACTCTGCATCATGTTTAATGTGGTTCACACGGAGAGCATTATAAAACAACAAAAAATCCGTCATTCTTCTCCATTTCCCAAAGCAAAATACAAACTCTTTGGGGCACACCAAGTACTCAGTTTTCTTGCTGAATTTTTTTTTTTTTAATTGAAGGATAATAAACCCAAAAAAGCCCATTGCTATAGAGTCTATTCCAACTTATAGCAACTCTACAGGACAGAGGGTCACTATGTCCCATAGGGTTTCTAAGGAGCAGCTGGTGGATTCAAACTGCCGCCTTTTTGCTTAGCCAAACACTTAACTACTGTGCCACCAGGGCCCCTGAGGGATAATAGTGGCAGATTATACCGAAGCTGGCAGCTCCTAGATACAGAACATAGAGAACGTTGAAGGAAACCAGAGGAACATTCTGATCATGTTTGGGGACATCCTGAAGCACAGCTCTAGCACCCCCTCTCAAATCACCATCAGCCCTGAGTTGCTATTTGGTCAGGAATGCCTTAGGACCTACTAAAAAGTTTTGTTTGTAGGTAACAAACCATGTGAGGGGTATGTCACTTTCTAGCCACTGAGGAGTGTCAGTGGACTCCACATGGCACAGCTTGCTTGTTTCTGAGCTCTGGACCCATGCTGGGTGATGAGGGCAGTCTAGAGGAAGGCTCCCACTGGACTTCTCCCACATTTCATGTTACTTCACATTTCTGTTCTGTGTGCTCAGTTGTCCTTATGGTCTTTATCTGTATAATTTCCTTAGTCATAAGAGCCAAAATCCAAGAACAGTGCCTATTTGACCTTGTATAGGATAAGGAGAAACCAGGCATGGCCTTTTAATAATTGAAATTTTAGGACTGTGATAAAGATTGTAATATGTACTGTATTCCTGGTTGATACCAACGAGATCTCTTGAGGATTGCTTTTCTTGGGGCTCAAAGTCATTTGTCCCCTGAACTGAAAATATACCATCTCTACTCCCCCACCCCCCCACACACACATTTCTGTGTAACTATGGTTCCCTTAAGGAGCCCTGATGACACAATGGTTAAGTACTCAGCTGCTAACCAAAAGGTCCGCGGTTCGAACCCACCAGCTACTCTTGGGGAGAAAAATGTGGCAGTCTGCTTCATAAAGATTACAGCCTTGGAAATCCTATGGGGCAGTTCTACTCTGTCTTACAGGTTGCTATGAGCCGGAATCAACTCGATGGCAACAAGTTTGGTATGATTCCCCCTACGGCTACGCTCCCCATTACTCTTCATTCTACCTACTTGGTTTCCAAAATAAAACTGAATGTCATCCTTGATTCTTTTCTCCTTCTCCATCAACATTTGGTCAGCTACCATTTGCTGCATTCTACCTCTTTAACAACGCTAAGGTCCGACCCCTTTTCTCCATACCTACTACCTCACTATTCCAGCATTCATCTCTCTGCATTCTAACCACCAAAATTCAGTCTCTTTCCTGAAGGTGCAGGCCTGTCTTCACATAGTCTTTGTGCCCCAGCCCCTGACAGCACAGTGCCTGGCACCTAGTAGCTGGTACTCAACAGCGTTTGCTAAACTAATCATTTTCTTATACAGCCTCTTCAAACATTTGAAAGAACATACAGCTGCCCAAATGGTATGACAAATGGACCACAGAAGTATTTCAAATGCATTTCCCTCATAACATGATATAATGCCAGAAATCTCTACTGGTGGAATGGATTTAATTCCTAAGCTAAAGCATACATTTCCAGGAAGCCTGTGTTAAAAATTATATATGTTCTCTAAGATAAGAATTACCACTTCAGTTCAGATCCATTTATTTGGTTCATTAGTGAGGTCCTGAGAGTGGGACATAGGACAGGTGAGTTTGGGTAGGGGGTTGGTGAAGAGAGAGCCATAGCATAAGACGTTGCCCAGGGAGGGACTGGGTCTGAAGGAAAATCCCAGAAATAAAACTCAGGGGATTTAGCCTTTGCCTCTAGAATTAGATACATCATAAGAAAGAAAAGCCATTAATTCATGCTTGAGTCAGAAACAGGAGACACTATACTTCCTGTCTTAGGTCACAGTTCTTAGGCGTTGCTTCCACTTACAGTGATAATTCTCGTTCTAGACATGAATCTAATAAAGCCCTGTGTTTGGATTTCCTGGAATGTTTTTGACTCTGAATATAGACTAGTTCCGAACATCTTCCATGTTCCATCTGCCCTTACGAATGGGCAGGTTTCCATGACGTCAGCCAAGGGAATGCAAGGAGCTGCCTTGATGTCCGCAAACGCTGCCAGATCTGACAGGAATGGTGGGTAGGAACTTATCCTCCCCAAGATATACAAGCCAGCTGTTGAATTCACATTTTAATTTATTGCTCGAGTGAAAAAAGGATGAAATAAGAGCTAATAAAATAGTCCAGTTAGCTGGAAAGTGTTCTACATCTTATTTCTAAACGTGCTCTAAACCAGGTCGAATCCTCTCAGGATTTGCCAGATGTCACTGGTTTTGAGGAGTGGCCACAAGTCACTGGGCTTCATTCCTCCCACCCTGTCTCCCTCCAGTCCTCCCTCCTTCCCTCTCTCCCTCTCCTTCTTTTTCTCATTCCCTCCCTTCCTTCTTCTCTTCCTTCCTTTCAAGGAGAGTACAGGGCTGGAGGTGCAGCTTCTCCTTCCTGGACATTTTAAACAAGACCTAGAGTGGGGAGAGAGTTCCCTGGAGCTGCTCGCCCGGAAGTCCTGACCCCCTCATCTTCGTCCCCATCTCTCCTTGAGGCTGGACCTCATCTGGAGGGGGTGCTGAAGTACTCAGAGGATGAGGTTGGCTTCATGTGAGTTTTAGAAGATTTCTATTGAAAGCAGGAAATCTAAAGTAACACTGCATCAGTGTCCTCCTTTTCTCCCTTTCTTCCTTCCTTTCTTTCTTCCTTTCCTTTCATTCTCTATTCATTCAACAGCTATTGCGGGCTTACTCCGGGTCAGACACTACAAAAAAGAATGAGACAAAAATAATTCTACTTGGTTACACAAACATGAATATAGGCATATATGTGTATGAGCATGTGTGCACAGATAGATGTATCTATAGACATATGTAAGGAGCCCTCGTGGTGCAGTGGTTAAGCGCTCAGCTGCTAACAGAAGGTCAGTGGTTCAAACCTCCAGCCGCTCCACGGGCGAAAGATGTAGCAGTCTGCTTCCATTAAGGTTTATAGCCTTCGAAACCCTATGGGGGCAGTTCTACTCTGTCCTATAGGGTTGCTATGAGTCAGAATCTACTAGGCAGCAATGGGTTTGTTTTTTGTTTTTGTTTTTTATAGGCATATATACATACAGGTATGTGTGTGATTGCAAGTATATTCCATATATAACATCACATAGGGGACACAGGTACAGACACTTTTTAGACATACCCAAACACCTTACAAGATTGGTTTTCTGGGTTTAAAGGCTTAGGACCATAGTCTCATGGTGCAATTCAGTTAATTGGTATAATATAGTTCATAAAGTGTATGTCCTACATCCCAACGTGATGAGTAGTGTCTGGGGTCTTAAAAGCTCGCGAGAGGCCATCTAAGATACAGCTATTAGTCTCTACTTGTCCAAAACAAAAGAGACAGAAGGAAACCAAAGACTCAGAGAAGGAAGTGCTCTGCAGGATTAATAGGCTGCATGAAGCATGGTTTCATCTACCCTGAGACCAGAAGAACTAGATGGTGCCTGGCTACCACCACTGACCACTCTGATCAGGGCCACGATAGACGGATTCTGACAGAAGGGGAGAAAAAATGTGGAACAGAACCCAAATTCTTAAAAAGCCCAGACTTACTGGACTGATTGAGACTAGAGGACTCTGTGAGACGATCACCCTGAGATACTCTTTAAACCTTAAACCAAAATTATTCCTTGATGTCCCCTTTTAGCTAAATAATAGATTGGCTCATGAAATAAAGACTATCGCCTGGAAGTAATGAGCTCCTTTAAAAAATCATCTGTATGAGACCAAATGGTCAAAAATTACTCTAAAGCAAAGAGGAGATGGTAAGCGGGCAGGGAAACTAGAGTTCTGGACATGGTACAACCAGATGGAATGAATGAAAATGATGACAGATTATGAAAAATATAGCCAATATCACTGAATAATTTGTATAGAAACTATTAAGTGGGAACCTAATTTGCTGTGTAAGCTTTCACCTTAAACACAGTAAAATATTGTTAAAATAATAATAATTCTACAAAATCCCTGTTCTACACACACACACACACAAAATGGTATCCACAAAGGTCTCCTGCTTGGGAACACCTCTTGGCAGTGTGTCAGATGGAACCAATGTTGACTTTTGTCACATTACAGTTGGTGGCATGGCTTGCCTGATTCTAAATGGCATATTAAAGGACAAGACAGAATAGAACAGTGAGGAAACGCTTGCCCAGGGCTAGACAGACAGGAGAACTGGGTGTGATTCCTGGCTTTGCCTTTGACCTTGACAAGTCACAGGGACTCTGGGCTGCAGGATCCTCCCCTGTAGAAAGAAGGGGTAGGGCTAGATACCTACTCAAGTTCTCTCAGCCTCAACTCATTGCAAGATCTGAAAGGTCCTCCCAGTGTGTAAAGGGCTCAGAGACAATGACGAGGAACCAGGTTTTCCAAGGTCACAAATGTTAAAAAGGAAAGCAGAAAAGAAAAAAAAAAAAAAAAAAAAGACTCTTTGAAATACTTGTCTATTAAGGAATATATAATAAATCTAAGCAATTCCCATTTCTACCAGTGTAAAAGACTCAAATTGCTTTTCTGAGGCAGGCCATGGCAGAAGCAATTCTAGTGAGAGGAGTGGGGGAAGCTGCTGAAGGAGTCACAAAAAAAATTCTGTGGAGAAGCAGCTCCACCTGCTGGGGTGGTGTTGCACGCATTAAATATAAATCGAAAAGTCTTCAGCCTCCAGGTTTGACTCAATACCCAGAGACATTAGTCTTAATCAGAAGCTGAGCTTTAAAATTGTGACAAGACCACCAGACTGTGGAAAGATCTCTCCACAGGTTAATTTTAGCCATGTTTTAGGTTTTTGCATCAAACTGGTTATCCATGCTGTGTATACATCCAAACCCAGTGCCCTCGAGTCGATTCCAACTCATAGTGACCCTAGAGGACAGAGTAGAACTGCCCCATAGAGTTTCCAAGGAATGCCTGGTGGATTCGAACTGCCGACCCTTTGGTTAGCAGCAGTAGCACTTAACCACTACGCCACCACGGTTTCCTAGACATCCTTCTTTATAAATTGGCCTCAATGGTACATCCTAATAAAAATAGGTTAATCGAAATCCATTATTTGGAGTGTATAGCTAAGCTTACTAAAGAGCCCTTTAGTTCAGACTCCATTAATCAACCAGCCCATCCTCCCTCCATACCTGCAAGCCTCTTTCCTGCTCTAGAATTCAGGCATATGGGGAAAATCAGGTATTTATTGAGGTCCGTTGAACATGAGGCATATTATGTACTGAAGGATATATAAAGACGTATAACAGAAGTTCCTGACCCACTGTTGTAGAGATGTGGCATTAAAATCCTTGTTGTTAGGAGCTGTCGGATCAGTTCAGACTCATAACAACTGTCATGGATTGAATTGTGTCCCCCCAAAAATACGTGTCAACTTGGTTAGGCCATGATTCCCAGTATTGTGAGGACTGTCCTCCATTTTGTGATCGTAATTTTATGTTGAGAGGATTAAGGTGGGATTGTGACACCACCCTTACTCAGGTCACCTACCTGATCCAAGGTAAAAGGAGTTTCCCTAGGATGTGGCTTGCATCACCTTTTATCTCTCAAGAGATAAAAAGGAAAGAGAAGCAAGCAGACAGTTGGAGACCTCATACCACCAAGAAAGCAGCACCAGGAGCAGAGCATGTCCTTTGGACACAGGGTCTCTGTGCCAGAGAAGCTCCTGGACCAGGGGAAGATTGAGGATAAGGATCCTCCTCCAGAGCCTACAGAGAGAGAGAGCCTTGCCCTGGAGATGCTGCCCTGAATTTGGACTTGTAATTTACTAGTCTGTGAGAAAATAAATTTCTCTTTGTCAAAGCCATGCACTTGTGGTATTTCTGTTATGGCAGCACTAGATAGCTAAGACAGCAGAATGACACACTGTTGGTCTTGTGCCATTCTCACAATCCTTGCTATGCTTGAGCCCACTGTTGCAGCCACTGTGTCAATCCTTCTAGTCAAGGGCCTTCCCATTTTTCTCTGACCGTCTAATTTACCAAGCATCATGTCCTTCTCCAGGGACTGGTCTCTCCTGATAATACACCATAAGTACATGAAATGAAGTGTTCTAATCCTTGCTTTCAAGGAGCACTCTGGCTGTACTTCTTCCAAGACAGACTTGTTCTTTCTTCTGGCAGTCCATAGCACACTCAATATTCTTCACCAGGCATTAAAATAGACAAACAACATTCGTAAAAAGACTGTTATAGACCGTAACCACTTTGAGAAAGAACGCTTCAGACTATGGGCCAGAGAGGGTTTTGATTTCTTAAGCCAGTCCTGTAAGATGACTAGGATTTTGCTAAGATTTAGGGATCATGGAAGGAATAGATTAGGCCAAAAAAAAAAAAAAAAAGCAGCAGTAATCATGTTAAAAGTTTTTTATTTAAAAAAAAGAAAGAAAATATACTTGAAAAATACCAGGAAGATCAATTTAACCTGAGTAGGGCTTTTTAAGAGAATAGTGTGAGATAAGGCAGGAAGGGGAAGTCCAGACGTGATTAGATCATTCCATTAATGCAAGGATAAGGAATTTGAGCTTATTCCTGTATGCAAGAGAAAAACATTGAAGATTTCTGGGAAGAAAAACAAAATGATCAGAACTGTGTTTTAAGAAGACTCTCAAGGCAATCACATACAGATGATTCTAAGATGTGAAAAGATGGCTTCAATGTGTAAAAGACACAGAGGTAAAAATACGGGTCTTACAAGGTAGAGTTCTCACCTTTCATGCAGGAGCCCCAGGTTTGATTCCCTGCCAATGCAGCTCATGTGAAGTCACCACCCATCTGGTAGTAGAGGTTTGCACATCGCTATAATGTTAAACAGGTTTCAGGGGAGCTTCCAGACTAAAACAGACTAGGCAGAAAGGCCTGGCAATCTACTTCTGAAAATCAGCCAATGAAAACTACATGGATCACAACCGTACAATCATGGGGCTGGTGCAGAATCAGGCAGCATTTTATTCTGTTGTGCATGGGATCACCACAAGTTGGGGGCGGACTCAGATAACAACAATATGTGTATGTAATAGCAGGAAAGGAACCTAGCCCTTTGATACATTTCTGTATCAAACAATATATGATAAATTAGAATAATTCTGAATATTAAACCAAGAGGATGCCCATATACAAGGGAATGAAAAAATGAGAGGAGCCAATAAAACAAGTGCAGCCAGAATGCTCCTTAGAAGCAAGGATGGCAAGACTCCGTCTCACATAATTTGGACATGTTATCAGGACAGACCAGTCCCTGGAGAAGGACATCATGCTTGGTAAAGTGGACGATCAGTGAAAAAGAGGAAAATCTTCAATGAGATGGATTGACACAGTGGCTGCAATAACAGGCTTAAGCATAACAATTGTGAGGACAGCGCAGGACCAGACAGTGTTTCTTTCTGTTGTACTTAGTGTTGATATGAGTGGGAACAGACTCAGTGGCATCTAACAACAACAACAATAAAACAAGCCAAAAGTTCTTACTCAAAGCATGACAGAAGCAATGACAAACAACCGGAGATGTCTAGAAGAATAAAAATTAGGAAAAGAATTGGGTGGACATCTCACACATAGTAGATAATGCATAATTAATGAATAAATTAAATGATTACTTATTTCTATTTTTTTTTTTTTACTCTAGAGGTTTGAGGAAGAAGGAAACTTAGAGATCATTTCCCTCTCAGGGCAGTAACCTATCGTGAAACATCCCTTATAAATTTAGCCATCCAATTTCTGCATTGTGTCAGGTGACATGACCTCACCACGATACTAGGTGGTCCGTTCCACAGATTTACAAATGCTCAGAGGCAGATATCAAATCTCATTCCCGCTAGCTCCCAACATTTATTCTTTCCCCTGAGGCTGTTGTTGTTGTGGAGCCCTGGTAGCACATGGGTTAAGAGTTCTGCTGCTAACCAAAAGGTGAGGAGTTCGAATCCACCAACCGCTCCTTAGAAACTTTATGGGGCAGTTCTACGCTGTCCTATAGGGTTGCAATGAGTCAGAATTGACTCAATAGCAACAGGTTTTTGGGTTTGGTTGTTGTTGTTGTTGTGTGCCATCAAGTTGATTCTGACTCATAGTGACCCTATGTGACAAAACAGAACTGCCTCATAGGGTTTCCTAGGCTGTAATTTTCCAGAAACAGGCTGCCGAGTCTTTCTCCCGTAGAGCCACTGAGTGTTTTGAACAGCTGACATTTTGGTTAGCAGCCCAGCACCTAACCATTGCACCACAAAGGCTCCCTAAGGCTAGATCACAACAGTTACTCCAGGTTGTCTATTTTATTAATGTCATTTTAAAAAACAGAGGCCCGGCACTAAGCACACTGCTCCTGGAGAACCCTAAATGTCAGAGCATCAAATAGGACTGTAAGTTCTCCATGCTCCAGTTCAGAGAGCAGAGCCTGTGGCTGCGCTCAGCTTGGGTCTGTCCTGGACTTATGGCTAGGACTCTTTTTATAAAAAGCTCGAGTAACCAAGGGCACTTCACTACTGTACTTGTGCACTTGATTGGGAGTTCATAATATCTATAGATGTTTAGCTTTTTCACAGCTTTTCAGCCTGGACCTGGCTCTGGATCTAGTTAAAAACCAGTTGCTATCAAGTGGATTTTGAATGTATGTCAGAATAGAGCTGTACCCCACAGAATTTTCAACGGCTGAGTTTTTGGAAGTAGATCACCGGGCCTTTCTTTGGAGTTGCCACTGGGTAGACTCGAACCTCCTACCTTTTGATTAGCAGCAGAGTGTGTCAACAGTTTGTACTACCCAGGGATCCAGTATCTGGTAACTATTTAGTAATATTTGGTAGATAAATAATTAAATGAATGTACTTTTTTAAAATTTAGAGCCTGTCAGTAAATATATTTACCCTTCATCTCAGTTCCCAAACATAAAAGAATCTGACATGAATGCTACATCAGTCAGGGATACTTTTGGCAGCAAGTAAGAGAAAAACCCATGCACAAATAGATTTTATTTTTCTCCCCTAAAATGAAAGAGACTGCTTAGTCACACCATCGGGGACCAAGTTTCATATTATCTTTCAGATCTCTCAGCCCCAGCATGCATGCTTTCATCCTCACACTTTTCCTTTCTTGGTCTCGAGATGCCTATTACACTTACAGACATCATATCTACATTCCAGGCCAGAACAAAGGGAAAAGGAGAAGGGACGAATTCCATGCCAGCCAGATCTGTCACCCAATAGACTTTTTTTTTTTTTGCATCTTATTGGCCAAAGCTGGATCACATGGTTATCCCTAGATCAACTATAAGCCAAGAGAAATAACCGGTTTAGAACAATCATGATTCATTCCCCGAGATTAACATTGTGTGCCGTTGAGTCGGTTCGACTCATAGTGACCCTATGTGACAGAGTAGAACTGCCCCATATGGTTTCCTAGGCTGTAATCTGTATGGGAGCAGATCACCAGGTCTTTTCGCCCATGGAGCAGCAGGTGGGTTCGAGCTGCTGACCTTTCAGGTAGTAGCTGAGTTCTTAACCATTGCACCACCCCTTAAATCGAAGGTTCTGTTAACAAGGTAGAGGGAGTATGGTGATTGGGTCAGCAAAGGGGAGTGCCTGCCACACGTGCTTTCCACCGTGTGTATTTGCATAAGTAAGTGTTTGTGCGGCTTGGTTCAAGATCATCAGGGTCGTGCTACTAGAATAGAATTTAATAATAGACCCCCCCAAATGGCCTGGTTTCCTGCCCAGCCTAGTCATTTACTATCCACCATCAACCTAGAGTAGGAATTTTTTAAAAAGCCTAAAATATAGCACAGGTTCCAAGTTAGAACTTTAGGTCTGTTTGCTTCATTACTCCATCAACACCCAATATTTTCATTTCCTCCCCTTATGGTGTCTGTGTAACTCCTCATAAGAATATCAGGGTTTTTTTTTTTTTTTATAGCAGCAATCACATCTTATCCACATCCATATCACCAGAACCTAGCACAATGGTTGGCATGAGGAACCAGATCGATGAGTGTTTATTTTTAAAAAATGAAAATACAACTTACTGGTGGATTTGACAGAGTATTATAAAATGAATATTCTATTTCCATTAAAAAGATTATCTTGGAAATATATTTTTATAAAAAAAAAAAAACTGTCGCTGTCAAGTCGATTCTGACTCATAGCGACCCTATAGGACAGAGTAGAACTGCCAACCTTTTGGTTAGCAGCCATAGCTCTTAACTGCTACGCCACCAGGGTACATTTTTATGGTGCTATTAAAATTTCAGCAGGATGGTTTTCTACTTGTGTATATCCTGTATTGAAACTATATGTGTAGTGGGCACTTAAAAGTCAATTTACTTGTGTATTCACACATGGATTCAGCGATTAAAAAAAAGGAACAAACGACAGACACACACATGCTATGACATGGTTAAGCCCTCAAAACATCGTGCTCAGCGAAAGAAGCCAGACACAGGAGACCACATGTTGTATGAGTTTATTTATATGAAATATCCAGAAAGGGCAAAGCTATAAAGACAGAAATAGATTAACAGCTGCCAGGGGCTGGGGCAATGGTGATTCACAGTAAATATGCCTGAGGGTTCATACTGGGTGATGAAAATCTTCTAAACCTGATTCATGGTGATGTATGCACAATTAGGTAAATGATTTGGTATAATATTGAACTGCACACTTGAAAAGAGTGAATTATATGGTATGCAACTATGCCTTGATAAAGGTCTTTTTTTTTTTTTTTTTAAGTCAGTTTAGGTCTCTGGAAGCTTTTTGGCATTCTTAAGAGGGAGATGCATGATGTTCCAAGGAGATGTCAGTGTGTCTCAGGGCAGTTTTTTACTGCAAAGCACAGAAGCATTAGAGGAGCAATTCCCACCCCCTGCCCCCGATAAATCTTTAATGAACTCTCCCTCATAAAAAAAAAAAAAAAAAAATTATACCTAGTCAAAAATTTCCAACTCCGGCATCGGTAAGACTATAAAGGCAAGGACGTTGTCTCCACAAGACCCACATAAAATGCTCTCTGGGTTTATGCACCTTCCTGCAATGCAGGCCTTCCTGAGGGTGCATCAGCTGGATTCATGAATCAGATCGACTAGTTAATGCTGTGCAGGAGGAGGGAATGAGGGGCATATTATTGTTCTCCTTGTCAGCTGCTGCTATGTCGACTCTGACTCACTGTAACCTAATGTACAATAGAGTGAAACATTGTCTGGTTGTGTAGCAACCTCACAATCACCAGCATGTTCAAGTCCATCTTTGTGGCTGTTATGCCAATGTACATCACCAAGGTTCACCCATGCCCTGGTGGGCTCTCTCCTTCACCAAACATGATGTCCTCCTCTAGTGATTGATTCCTCCTGATGGCATGCCCAACACAAGCAAGTCAGACAATATTCTGTTGTGATCCATAGGATATTCACTGGCTAATTTTCAGACATAGATCACCAGGCCTTTCTTCCTAGTCTGTCTTAATCTGGAAACTGTACTAAAACCTGTCCACCATGGGTGACCCTGCTGGTATTTGAAATACCAGTAACGTAGATTCCAGCATCACACTAACACAAAAAGCCACCACAGTGTGACAAACTGACAGGTGGTGGAACAAACATATAGGTCTGACTAGTTTTGATTAAAGGTAAGTACAACAACTACAAAAAACCTTGCAAAACAGATATTTTACTCTGACAAGCTTGACTACCGCTTAGCGTAACTCTTACTTGTTAGGCAACCCAGGTGGTGCAATGGTTAAAAGCTCGGCCACTAACTGAAAGGTCAGCAGTTCAAATCCACCAGCCACTCCTTGGAAGCTCGTCAGTATGCTTTAAATTGCCTCTCTGTCCTTTTTCCACTTTAAGTTTCATTATACAGGCTTTCTTCTGTTCTGCTTTGTACATGTCCTGCCTCAAAGGGGAGACAGGAATGTTTCGGGAGAGGAAAAGCAAGCCATTAAGCCATCAAAAAAGTGAACTTAGAGAGTTCACACTGTTTTGTTACCTTCTTTTTTGTATTATGTTGTAAACATACTTCTTTGTATTAAAAGTTGTGTTTTGTTGTAGCAATAGCTCTCACATCTAGTATTCACACCATTTTACTGTTCTGGTTGGAGAGGGATGTGTGAGTTTTAGAAACCACTCCCCCCCCCCACCTCCAAGATCACTGCTTGTGACCCGAGGATTCTATGGAACCCAGTTGGAAAGGTGAAGACCTACAGCATCCTTTTTAAGGGCTGTTTAAAATTCCATGTAGGGATGAACCACATGTTTTCAAACTTATTCCCTTTGTTGTACATATAGTTGATTTCATTTTTCATTATTTGAAATAAGACTGTAGTAAGTGCATGTAGCTAATCATTGTGCCTACATGCAATGTCACCATGAGCTGGAATCAACTCAAAGGCAACAAACAACAGCAGATTTTCTGAAATAAATTCCTAAAAGCAGTTCAATTTGTGCATGTACATACATACTGACAAATTACCCTTCAAAAATGGTGTTCCAGTTAACACCCCTAGCAGCAATATGGGAAACCCTGGCGGCGCAGTGGTTAAGAGCTACGGCTGCTGACCAAAAGGTCAGCAGTTCGAATCCACCAGGCACTCCTTGGAAACTCTATAGGGCAGTTCTACTCTGTCCAGTAGGGTTGCTATGAGTCGGAACTGACTCAACAGCAACCGAGTTTGGTTTTCATTTTTTAGCAGCAATATAAGAGAGTATTTGATTCCTTCGTACAGTGAAGCCTGTGAGGGCCAGAACTCAACGGGAGTGCCTTCTTTTTCCAGGTCTCAAAAGTTTTCCACCTTTGACAGGGTGCAGTGTTAACACTTTTCTATCCCTCTCTATTAATGGAAAATATGAGTTTTTCTTCTCTGACAGGTTTCCACCTTACACAGGTTCTAGCTTTCTCAGGTTTAACTATAATTGGGTGTGGTCTTTTTTTCTTTTTTTTTTTTTTTAGTATTTATCGATCTAGTAGGTGGAAAACTGTATTCTTTGTTTAAATTTACAGTTCTTTGAATACTCATGAGGTTGGGTTAATTTTTACATATTTATTAGCATTCATATTGTTCTGTTCTGTTCTTATTAGCGCTTGGCATTTTAATTCACAGTTCGATTCATTTTTTTGAGGAGAAAATACAAGCTCAACTTCAGCTTTTGTGGGCCTCAGGCTCAAACCGAAGGTTGGAACTCAGGAACTAACCAGCTAAATAGACTCCTGAGTTGCATTTCAGGTCAGGATCCTCACAGTTCTGGATCCTTCTGAGCCACTTTCTAGCGCTTGACCAGCTCCTGAAGTACAGATTTCTTGCACACAGATAGCCCTGGGACACACAATGTAATATAAAAGCTTCAAAGAGTTCTTTGTACCATCTCTGAGGAAAAAGGTCTTGGAGGCAGTAGTTAATCAGATAAGTACCTCTCTACTGAACTAGGAGCTAGGCTTGCAATAGAATCTTTGCTGAAAGATAAATTTAAATAAAAAAGAACTGTTTTGTGTAAAGCTAAACACATGTCTTCAGGATGTGACAGTCCTGCTCACCTCTACACAGTCTCAGGATTCCCACTGCTATTAATTAGTCAGTTCACTCATTTTTCTTTTTCTTTAAGCTTTTTCACTGCTATCGAGTCGATTCCAACTCTTAGGGACCCTATAGGATAGAGTAGAAATGCCCCATCGGGTTTCCAAGACCGTAAATCTTTAGGGAAGCAGGCTGCACATCTTTCCCCCATGGAATGGCTGGTAGGTTTGAATCACTGACCTTTGGGTCAGCAGCCGAGCACTTAACCACTGCGCCACCAGCACCACCTATTTGGGCACACCTGCTGCCAAAATGTTGGCAGTTCAAATCCACCAGTCGCTCCTTGGAAACTCTACGAGGCAGTTCTACTCTGACCTATAGGGTCACTATAGTCAGAATCGACTCAACAGCAGTGGGTTTGGTTTTTTTGTTTTGTTTTTTGGGGTACAAGGTATTGCGGGAGTTCAAAAAGAAAAAAAAAAGTAAGATAATAGACTCTGTTCCAAAGGTTTGCATAGGACATACCTGCAGAAAACAATTAGAAAATTAGCCCTTTCCTGTTGAAAAAATTTTTTTTCATGTTTTAATTCCATTTACTTCTAAAAACTAGTAAAAGGGTGTATCCCAAAGGTAAGCTATTAATGTTTAAATTTTTGACACACAAAAGTACCATATGTTCTTGTAAAAAAAATTCAAGCAATATAAAACCACGTAAAGAATAAAAGTGCCCCCACACACGCATGCTAACATAGAAAAGAAGTCATTGATGTTCCATTCCCCAGGGTAAGAGCGTGAGTCTGCCCTTCCAGATATGTCTCCATGTACATACACATATGTAAAGGAGCCCTGGTGGCGTAACGGTTAAGAAATGGTAACTCATGGCTGGAAATAATAATCAACTTCTAGCTACAGCCTCCTCCCCTTCATCCTGTGATTCTCCTTCGGCACTGTGTGCCACAAGATCTCAGAGATTGAGAAACTAGTACGTACTTCTATTTTCTTCTTAGAAGCCCTGGTATCACAAATGGTTAAGCACTTGGCTGCTAACCAAAAGGGTGGTGGTTTGAACCCACCCAGCAGCTCCATGGGAAAAAGACCTGCAATCTGCTTCCATAATGATTATAGCTAAGAAAACCCTATGGGGCAGTTCTACTGTGTACATGGGGTCACCATGAATCAGAATCGACTCAATAGCACTCAACAAAAACATACACATATATAACACGTGTGTAAGAGAATGCTGCATAAATCTTCTTCTGTCTCGAAGTCTTGGCTAAAGCTCCAAAGCTTAACCAGTAAAATCAACAAAGTCACATATTCTGAATACAGCACCAAGGAGCTACCAGATACTCCCTTTGGATTTACAAAGAGTTGGCCAAACTCGTCCTTCCACTTTCACCCCATCGCCCCCAACCAGTTTCTGGAAGCAGAGATCAGAGATCATGGAAAAAGAGTCTTCCAAGTAGTGAGCTGCAGGACCAGGGAAACAGTGCTTTGGCAGGAGAGAGGATGCTCCCCTACCAATGCCTCAGCCCTACCCAAGGAAGGTAGACTGATCATAGAGAAAGAGGGCACCTGCAACAAGCCGAGGTCAACATCTGCGCCATGCTGTGTGCTTAGACAGCTGCGGAAGTTCATAAAAAGCCTACTGTGAGTCCCCGGGGAAACCCCAGTGGCATAGTGTTTAAGAACTATGGCTGCTGACTGAAAGGTCAGCAGTTCGAATCCACCAGCTGCTCCTTGGAAACCCTTGTCTAAAACTTGCTTTTCACCCACCTGGAGGTTCTGAAGGCATTGAGGCTACCTGGAGCTGCCTGTAACAACAGGACAAGAAAACAGGGCAGGAGCAGAGCAAACCCACACACCCACCACCCAGCACAGTAATCGTGTGTCCTGAGTCCCTGGTGATTAGGGATATAAATGCAAATATCAAAACACTGTTTGTAAAAAAATAAAATTACTGATAAAATCTTGTGTTAGCAAGAAGGTGTAGAAAGGGGCACTTTCGTAATTACACATAAGACTTCAAATTTAAATATCTTTTTTTAGAGGACGATTGGCAGTAGCTGCCAAAATTTTAAAGACATATGCCTTTTCACCCAGTAATCCACTTCTGGACCTTTATTTTACAAAAAATGATGCATAATTTCCCGAGGTGGTACAGACGACAGCTTACATGCCTTCAGAGGGGAGGAGGCATGGAACAGTGGAGACAGGATGAGCAGGATGGTTGGGAAACGTTAAACAAATACGAATAAGAACTTCAACTAAGAAAAGGGCAGTAACGATGAAGAAGAGAAGATGGACTTGAAAGATAGTTAATATGTAGAATTCAGGACCTAGAGTCCAATTAAAGGGTGGCACAAATAGCGTATGGCACTAGTTTTTACAAATGGTTTACACTTGATTACTAACCTAAAGGTTGGCAGTTTGAACCCACCTAGTGGCACTGCACAAGAAAGTCCGGGTGATCTGCTTCTGTAAAGCCAAGAAAACCCCATGAAGCAGTTTTACTCTGGAATCAACTCAACAGCAACAGATGTGGGTGTTTTTTAGAGTCCAGTTGGTGGGGGTGGTTAAACACGGGAGGCACTTAGAGCACTGGATAGATGCTGGTACCACTAGCTGTGATAACGGACATAGAAAACAGAATGAGGAGCAGCGGAGTTGGGGCTGGCATGGGTAATGAGTTCAGTGTCTGACACGTGAGCTGCCACCCATGGCCTACCTATTTTGATAAGTCCACTCAGCATTTAGAAGTATAAATTGAAAGAGGCCAAAATAGCCTGGAGATATATGTGAGTGAGTCTGAAGAAACGTCAAAGTGAGTTTGGGAAACATCAATACTCATTGTCTCTGAGGTGAGAAAGACACAGTTCTGGGCAGAGACCTTAGCCTCTCAGCAGAAACACACTCAAAACGCACATGGTGAGTTCAGGGAACCCAGACCATTCCCCACTGAACTTGGCTCCTCCTCCTGAGCTGACTCTCTCTAACTGATGTGGGTCCGCTCTGGCTCTCTGGGTCCCATATGAGTAGAAGACACCGCACCCCAGAGCACGTGGGAAAGCTCTGTGGAAAGAGCCAAATGCCAGGTACTGTGCTGGCCTGACCCTCATTAGGGTGAAGCCCTGGCCAGGGCACTTAGCCCCTTACAGCCTGTGAAAACAATATAGTGAAACAATATAGTGGGCCCAATGTGTAAAGGCATGTGAGAACTGAAGTAACCTCACAGTCAGGTCAAGCATTTTATTTTACAGAGGAGGAAAATCAGACACAGAAAAGTTAAGTGGTTTATCCAAGGTCGTGAACAATAGGTTTTTAGAGCTGGAAGTGTTCTTTTCATTTCTAAGAACTCTTTCAGCCTTTATATCCTATAGTTATAAAAGCAATGTATAAATAGAACAAGGTGCTAGGAGTTTCTAAAGCACCACACACCAAAAATTGCTGTTTAAAGAGAAAACTAATTAGGATTCATCAATCTCACCACTGAGAGGTCTGACGTTAATTCCATGCACCAAAGCGAAGTCTGATTTGAATGCAGAAGGCCAGTCAAGCAGACTGTTTCTTCAGATCCTCAGGGTCATTGAAGAAAAGTACTAACAAAATCTTTTAATTACAAGCATTTTCGTGTTGGATTTCAACTGGTGTTCACTGCCATAGTAATAAGGCTGGCTGAAAACTTGCTGACTCTCCAACGTGCCCTCCGCATAAAAGAAAAACAAGTGAGGTGGCAGCAACATTGCCTTAAAGTCAATATCCAGGAATTGTGAAAAAAGAGCACTGGTCTTTCCCAGGTGATGTGTTCACTAAAAATGTGGCTCCCTCAGGCAAGACCGAGGCAGGCTCCAGGGTGTGAGTTGGACTTTTAATGTGTCTGAAAAATGAAGGAAGACAATCAGAGAGGACATGCCTGAGGTTGCATTCACCTTCCAGCTGTTGGCGTCCAGATGTAATCGCGGACCAAACTTGTTTGCTACTAGAAGCTGACCACTATAGAGCAGAAAGCTTACTCGTCCCACGGAGTGTGGGAGAGAGAAAAGCAGCCTTCTCTCTCATCCACACCTCTTTTCCTCTCTTACTCTTTTCTCTCTGTCTTGGGCCATCTGATTTTCCCCTGAGCCTCCTCTCCCTTCCTTTGGTCTTCATTCTTATTCTTCTCTCTCTGCTCTTTTGTTTATCTCTTTCATATTTTCCTCTTTCCCCTTTACTATGTCTCTTATCCCTAATCCTCAACCCCAACCCTGGTCTGTCTGTAACTGGACACATGGAAATGAAGTCACTTGAAGTCATGTAAGTCAATACTCACAATGCCTTTGAAAGGGCTGCAGCAAGTCCAAATGGCCATGGAATCAGGAAACACCAGCCCAAGAAGGACACACCAAGCCCCATAAAGTCAGCGCCATCTTGGTTACCTAGTTCCCTAGATGGTCAAGCATCAGAATCAACAGAATTTAATAATGCAGATTCTTAAATCCATTCCCAAACGAGGTGGTAACTTGATCACGTATAGGAAGCATCTCTTCTACTCCGAACATACAGAATTGGTAGGAATGCTGGATAATTATCCATATTTTTAAAGTTATATGCCAAAAATCCCCTGCCAGTGAGTCAATTCTGACACATAGTGACCTATGCGACAGAGTAGGGTTTCCAAGGCTAGAAGTTTTTGTTTTGTTTTTGGCTTTTTTTTTAATTATTATTGTGCTTTAGGTGAAAGTTTACAGCTCACGTTAATATCTCATTAAAAAATTTATACATATATTGTTTTGTGACATTGGTTGCAATCCCCACAATGTGATGGCATGCTCCCCCTTTCCACCCCAGGTTCCCTGTGTCCATTCGTCCAGTTCCTTTCCTTTCCTGCCCTCTTATTCTACTTTTGGAAAGGAGTTGCCTGTTTGGTCTCTTATATTTGACTGAACTACAAAGCACTTTCCTCATATGTGTCATTTTTTTTTTTTTTATAGGATTGACTAATTTCTATCTGAAAACTGGGCTTCAGGAATGGTTTCAATTCTGGCTTGGCAGAGCATCCAGGGGCTATAGATTCAGGGGTTCCTCCCGTCTCTGTCAGACCAATAAGTCAGTCTTTTTACATGAATTTGAATTCTGTTATACACTTTTCTCCTGCTCTGAGCAGAGAGAAAACTCTAGGCCTTCAGTTCTGAAGCACATATCTTTTCCCAACACACATAAGGACTACTTGGCTCCAATGCAATCTCATTGTTATATTCAAGAAGGTCTTATTCTCAAGATTTTCTTTCTTTCCTATGACTTTGGCTGCGTTATATAACTTTAATGAACCTGGTGGTGCAGTGGTTAAAGCACGATGACTTATAAAGGGCTGCCGCGAGTCCAAGTGGTCATGGAGTCAGGAAATACCAGACCAAGGAGGACAACACCAAAGCTAATTGTGATTATTGACTTATCTGAATTCAAGTAACTTTAACCACAGAGCAGGAGAAAAATGTTGTGATCACTGTCAGGGCATTTGTTGGTGATAGCTGGGCACCGCCTAAAGTTCTTCTGATAGAATCTCGGTTCACATGGTCCTTTAGCCCTTTGGATTAGTATTTTCCTCGTGTCTTTGGTTTTCTTCATTCTCCTTTCCTCTGGGTGGCACGGGACCAATAGATGTAACTTAGATGGCTGGTCGCAGGCTTTCAAGACCCCCAGACGCTACTCACCAAAATGGCATGTAGAAAATTTCCTTTATAAACTATGTTATGCAATTGACCTAGATGTCCCCCGAGACTACAGTCCCCAGGCCAAGGCTGTAAATCTTTATGGAAGCAAAATGCCACATCTTTCTCCCAAGGAGTGGCTGGAGGGTTTGATCCATTGACCTTTCGGTTAGCAACCATGTGCTTTAACCACTGCACCACCAGGGCTCCTTAAAGTTATATAACACAGCCAAATACATAAGAAGGGAATAAAATCTTGAGAATAAGACCTTCATGAATATAGCAGTGAGATTGTATTGAAACCAGGTAGCTCTTAGATGTGTTGGGAGAAGATATGAGCCTCCAAACTGAAGCTCTAGAGTTGAATCCCCAACCCGCTACACAACCAATGGTTGGAACAGGACTCCCTGGGTAAAATCAACAGTGAAAAACCCAAGGACCACCCCTAAATAGTAACCAGAAAAACTCTACCCAAACATTGTAAAGTCACTAGAATTACTTCCAACAATCTTTGAAGCTGATCAAATTATAACTCCAGTGGTGGGCCTTTTTCTAAGAGTTTTAATCTAGGCAGATGAAAGATCTAGACAAATTTTGCACGAAACCTGTTTTGATCCTGTATTTTGCATCTCACGCTGGCAAAGAAACCATGAACATAGAAATAGACCCTTGGTTTCTGAAGGCCAAACTTTGGAATTTTGCCTGGAATCAATCATATTTTATTTGCCCAACCCCTGCAACAGACATAGGTCATATGTATCCAACAGATACCCTTTACTGGTTTTTATGGATGTTAATTAACTGCTCCACTGTTGGCCGAGACATTTAGCTATAAATGCCTGCTGCTTCACTGAAGTTATAGATGTGTCTGAGCCTTCCGTGGAGAGTTGTAAAATCTTAATAGATACGGAGTAGCAGCACGGTATGGTGACTCAGGCCCATTTAGATTTTGTATCATGTACATGACTGACTGTTTCCTATCCTGCTCTTATTTTTATTCTAATCCTTTCCATCTCGCCTGGGATAACCACCTCCAGAGAAAACTAACTTAAGAATGTGGTAGTGTCCATTTATGATCCAAAAAACCACCAAGCCCATTGCTGTTAAGTCAATTCCGACTCATGGAGACCCTACACGGTGGAGTAGAACTGCCCCATAGAGTTTCCAAGGAGCGCCTGGTGGATTCAAACTGCCAAACTTTCGGTTAGCAGCTGTAGCTCTTAACCATTACACCACCAGCATTTCCACTTATGATCCAGGCCTCTGAAAAAAGGAGAGGGCTTTTCTGTTCCCTCCTTCCATTTGTGTAGAACTTTTAACATTTACAAAATGCTTTAACAATATTAACTCAGTTCCAATAAGGAAGATAAATGAGAAAATCGAGGTTCAGGAAGTGACTTGTTCAAAGTTAACAACATAAGAACCAGGGCTTAAATCCAGGTTTCCGGTCTACTACACCAGGTGACCAGGCAGCTTCTCCTTCCAATGTACATGATCTCCCAATTTCCCTATACTGACACCGATTGGCCTTGGCTGCACTGCACTCTTTTCTTCTTTGAGTGACAGCCCTTCAAATTTCATTTAAGAAATTTTCTCTCTCCATTGAGTAAAGCCTGGTGGAAGCATTAACTAAAATGCACTAGGCTGAGAACAATCCAAATGGTTGCTCCCTCCCAGAATTTGAAACCTAAGTAGCATGAAATGTGATGGGCTCAAAAAATCACAGCTATACCTAGGAGTGACTGAGTAGTAATTTTGGCTACATAGAGATGTTCTAGTTCTTTATTTCCAAGCCTGGTTTTCCAGCCTTTCTTTTAATTATGTGACTTATACCACAGCCAGTATTGGAATCTGTTGGTAGAAACCAAAAAAAAAAAACCCATTGCCCTGTGATACCCTTTAAATTTGGATACCAAACCACTCCCAGAGGCCACCTTTCAGCAAAAGACAGAGTACCTCATAAAATAAATATCAGCCATGAGTACCGTGCTCCTCAAAACAATCATCTAAATGAGACCTAAAACTCAACATTTACCCTAGACCAAAACTGAGAAGGGGAGCACAAGGAAGCTATATTAATGGAAACAGAACAACCAGAATGGAAATAATGAGAATGCTAACACACTGTGAAAAGCGTAACCAATGTCACTGAATAATATGTATAAAAATTATTAAATGAGAACCTAATTTGCTATGCAAATTTTCTCCAAAATCACAATAAAATATTTTTTTAAAATTCAGATGAGTGGCTCTCCACTTATACTACCTACACACAATCTCCATTCTAGCTATGGACATGACTTACCTTCAATTTAAAGAATGTGTTCAGTGCTTATTTTAATGTTATTTACCTATGCAGATTTGCAGGGACAAGGCGCTGAGTGCAGGGGGTAAGGAGTAGGAAAAATATGATAGAAGTTTTTTGCTATCTATGTGCCGTATAGCTGAATTTGAATTTCTTCAAAGAAACTATTTAGCTTCACTTTTGCTCATTTTTATGTTAAATCTGGACCTAATGTATAAGGACTTAGTTGTCAGTATTCTGAGGCTTTGACTCTATAACTCCCTCCAATCTGATCCTCTTGGATAGTGCTTCTGGATTAGTGGGGATGGAGCGACGCAGGGGACTTTGGAATCTGTTTGTAGAATGACCTCTTTTTATAGGTGGCCTACAGTGCCAAATACTGGCAGTCATGTTCCTCTTTTCTACTAAAAAAGGTCCTATTTCTGTTAGAATATTCCTTCATTCAACAAATGATTATTGAACTCCTAAAATATGCCCGGTTCGGGGCTAGGTTCTAGACCCAACAGTGAATAGGACAGACTTGCTCTCTGTCTTCAAGAAGCTGACTTTCCAGTAGGAGAGGCCAATAGTAAGTAAATATTCCGACAAAAATACTCAAAATTCTCACTGAGCTAAGTGCTCTGAGTTTTGAAGGGGATTATCACCTCGTCATGGAAAGGAGAAAAGACTTCTCTGGGAAAGGGTGATTGACATGAGTTTTTAAAGGTAAGGAGAATAAGTAGAGGAGTCCTTGGGTGGCACAACAGTTAAGCACCTGGCTACTAACCAAAAAGTTGGCAGTTCGAATCCACCCAGAGGCACCTCTGAAGAAAGTCCTAGCAAAATTCTTCCAAAATATCACAGCCATTGAAAACCCTAGAGAGCATAGTTCTACTCCCACACACATTGGGTTGCCATAAGTCAGAATCAACTCCACGGCAACTGGTTTGATTGTTTGTCTTAGAATATGTATTCTAAAACAAGCATCCTATATATTCTAAAACAAATACCACACACAAGTAAAATTTTGTTGAAGATAATTCAAAAACAGTTGCAGCAGCACATTGACAGGGAACCGCCAGAAATTGAAGCCAGGTTCAGAAGAGGAAGTAGAATGAGGGATATCATTGCTCATGTCATGGCTGAAAGCAGAGAAAACCAGAAAGCTGTTTACCTGTGTTTTATTGACTATGTAAAGGCATTCAGCTGTGTAGATCATAAAAAATTATGGATAACATTGTGGAGACTGGGAATTCCAGAACACTTAATTGTGCTCATGTGGAACCTGTACATAAACCAACAGGCAGTCATTTGAACAGAATGAGGTCATACAGGAAAAGTGTGTGTCAGGATTGTGTCCTTTTACCATACTTATTCAATCTGTATGCTGAGCAAATAATCCAAGAAGCTGGACTGTATGAAGAAGGTGGCATCAGGACTGGTGGAAGACTCATTAAAAACCTGTGATATGTAGATGACGTACTGTTGCTTGCTAAAGTGAAAAGGACTTCAAGCACTTGCTGATGAAGATCAAAGACTACACTCTTTAGTATGGATTACACCTCAACTTAAAGAAAACAAAAATCCTCAAAATTGGACCAGTAAGCAACACCATGGTAAATGGAGAAAAGATTGAAGTTGTCAAGGATTTCACTTTACTTGGATCCACAATCAATGCCCAAGGAAGGAGCAGTCAAACAATCAAACAACTGATTGCACTGGGCAAATCTGCTGCAAAAAGACCTCTTTAAAGTGCTAAAAAGCAAAGTTGTCACTTTGAGGACTAAGGTGTGCCTGACCCAAGCCATGATATTTTCAATAGCCTCATATGCATGCAAAAGCTGGACAATGAATAAGGAAGCCCAAAGAAGAATTGATGCCTTTGAATTATGGTGTTGGCGAAGAATATTGAATATACCATGGACTGCCAGAGGGATGAACAAGTCTATCATAGAAGAAGTATAGCCAGGGCATTCCATGGAAGCAAGGATGGTGAGACTTCGTCTCACGTACTTTGGACATGTTATCAGGAGGGATGAGTCTCTGGAGAAGAACATCATGCTTGTTAAGGTAGAGGGTCATTGAAAAAGAGGAAGACCTTGGACAAGATGGATTGACACAGTGGCTGCATCAATAGGCTGAAACATAGCAACTATTGTGAGGATGGCACATGACCAGGCACTGTTTCATTCTGTTGGACATAGGGTTGCTCTGAGTCAGAATCGATGGCATCTAATAACAACAAGAGTGAACTAAGTGAAATAGTGGTGAGCTGGGGGACAGAAGGGTTTTGCAGAAGAATAAGCAGTATAAGCAAATGTTCTGTGGTTGAAGAGGGCCAAGTATCTTCGTCTCGTTCTTATTTTGCTTAATATTTTCCCCATATTTTGTTTTTAAACTACTTCAATGTCATATCTAATGTTTTCTTCACAACAGCCCTATTAGACCAAAAAATTACCAGGTTTCATCTAGGTCCCAGCTTCTGTAGCTCATTCCTCTCCCCACTTCTCCCACCTCTCCTCCACACACACAACATTCACTTGACCTTCATGTTCAGGTTTAGCCCAGCTGAGCCTCCCCAAGTCCTGGGCTGAGAAAAAAGAAGGATCAAAGAAGGGTCAGGTTCAAGTCAATGTTGTGGCTGGTTTAACCCTGACCTTGAGCCTCAGTTCTGAAAATAAGGCTGCCAGTTTGCTCTTAAGATAAGTGTCTATATTTTACCACAGGCCTTGTGACAGCTCATTCTCTGGGTAACCTTCCTGGTGTTCCCATCACTGTCTAGCACTAGGGCTCTGCCTTGCTTTTTCCTATCTCCCTGCTGGGAATCAAAGTCCCACCCCTGAATTCCAGCAGAGCCTTGCTGTCTAGAACCAGATTTCCGGAGGCCATGCTTTGCTTGCCAGAGTCTCAGAACCTCTTCTGCTCTGTATTTTCCATTGTAATGCTCTGTCCCTGGTAGAACAGATGTCCTTCTGTTTCCAGCTGCTTGCAGTGACCGCCACCTAGTGGTCATTGCCACATGCTCTCCTTCTTTATCTCAGCACTGCTGGATGTCTGGCCCTTCAGTACCTACCCCACTCCTTAGGGAACATCCAGTGCAGGACTCTGACTCTTTCCACCTTTGGTTTACCTGTGTTTTACTGGCTATGCAAAGGCATTTGACTGTGTGGATCATAACAAATTATGAATAACATTGCCAAGGCTGGGAATTCCCGAAAACTTAATTGTGTTCATGAGGAACCTGTACGTAGATCAAGAGGCAATCATTCAAACAGAACAAGGGGATACTTCGTGTTTTAAAGTCAGGAAAGTTGTGCGGCAAGGTTGTATCCTTTCACAACACCTATTCAATCTGTATGCTGAGCAAATAATCCTAGAAACTGGACTATAGGAAGAAGAATAGGGCATCAGGGTTGGAGGAAGGCTCATTAACAACCTGTGATATGCACATGACACAACTTTTCTTGCTTAAAGTGAAGAGGACTTGAAGCACTTATCGATGAAGGTCAAAGACCACAGCTTTCAGTATGGATTACACCTCAGCATAAAGAAAACAAAAACTCTCACAACTGGACCAATAAGCAACATCGTGATAAACAGAGAAAAGATTGAAGCTGTCAAGGATTTCATTTTCCTTGGATCCACAATCAACACCCATGGAAGCAGCAGTCAAGAAATCAAAAGACATAACCACACTTGCCAAAATCAAAGACAAAGAGAGAATTTTAAAAGGGATAAATGAAAAGTAACTACAAAGGAGAGTCAATAAGAGTAAACTCGGACTACTCGGCAGAAACGATGCAGGCAAGAAGGCAATGGGATGACTTATATAAAGCACTGAAGGGAAAAGAATGGCCAGCCAAGAATCATGTATCAAGCAAAATTGTCTCTCAAATATGAAGGCAAAATTACGACATTTCCAGATAAACAGAATTTTAGGGAATTTGTAAAAACCAAACCAAAACTACAAGAAATACTAAAGGGAGTTCTGTGGTTCGAAAATCATTAGTATTAGATATTAACCCAAGACTAGAACACTGGACAGAGCAATCAGATGTCAACCCAGATAGGGAAATCATAAAAATAAATCAAATAAAAAAAACACTCAGTGGGCAAAGGATATGAACATGCACTTCACTAAAGAAGATATTCAGGCAGCTAACAGATACATGAGAAAATGCTCTCGATCATTAGCCATTAGGGAAATGCAAATTAAAACTACGATAAGATTCTATCTCACTCCAACAAGGCTGGCATTAATCCAAAAAACACAAAATAATAAATGCTGGAGAGGCTGCCGAGAGATTGGAACTCTTATACACTGCTGGTGGGAATGAAAAATGGTACAACCACTTTGGAAATCTATCTGGCATTTTCTTAAAAAGTTAGAAATAGAACTACCATACAACCCAGAAATCCCACTCCTCGGAATATACCCTAGAGAAATAAGAGCCTTCACACGAACAGATATGTGCACATCCATGTTTATTGCAGCTCTGTTTACAATAGCAAAAAGCTGGAAGCAACCAAGGTGTCCATCAATGGATGAATGGTTAAATAAATTATGGTATATTCACACAATGAAATACTACGCATCGATAAAGAACAGCGACAAATCTGTGAAACATTTCATAACATGGAGGAACCTGGAAGGCATTATGCTGAGTGAAATTAGTCAGATGCAAAAGGACAAATATTGTATAACACCACTATTATAAGATCTTGAGAAATAGTATAAACTGAGAAGAACACATTCTTTTGCGGTTACGAGGAGGGGAGGGAGGGAGGGTGGGAGAGTGTTATTTACTGATTAGTTAGTAGATATGAACTACTTTAGGTGAAGGGAAGGACAATACTGAATACACGGAAGGTCAGCTCAACTGGACTGGACCAAAAGCAAAAAAGTTTCCGGGATAAACTGAATGCTTCGAAGGTCAGCGGAGCAAGGGCGGGGGTTTGGGGACTATGGCTTAAGGGGACTTCTAAGTCAATTGGCAAAATAAATTCTATTAAGAAAGTATTCTGCATCCCGCTTTGAAGTGTGGCGTCTAGGTCTTAAATGCTAACAAGCAGCCATCTAAGATGCATCAATTGGTCTCAACCCATCTGGATCAAAGGAGAATGAAGAACACCAAGGTCACATGATAACTATGAGCCCAAGAGACAGAAAGGGCCACATGAACCAGAGACTTACATCATCCTGAGACCAGAAGAACTAGATGACGGCCACAACCGATGACTGCCCTGACAGGAAGCACAACAGAGAACCCCTGAGGGAGCAGGAGAATAGTGGGATGCAGACCCCACATTCTCATAAAAAGACCAGACTTAATGGTCTGACTGAGACAAGAAGAATCCCGGTGGTCATGGTCCCCAAACCTTCTGTTGGCCCAGGACAGGAACCATTCCCAAAGACAACTCATCAGACATGGAAGGGACTGGACAATGCGTTGGAGAGAGATGCTGATGAAGAGTGAGCTACTTGTATCAGGTGGACACTTGAGACTGTGTTGGCATCTCCTGTCTGGAGGGGAGATGGGAGGGTAGAGAGGGTTAGAAACTGGCAAAATCGTCATGAAAGGAGAGACTGGAAGGAGGGAGCGGGCTGACTCATTAGGGTGAGAGTAAGTGGGAGTATGGAGTAAGGTGTATATAAGCTTATATGTGACAGGCTGACTTGATTTGTAAACTTTCACTTAAAGCACAATAAAAATTATTAAAAAAAAAAACTTGAAACGGAAACAGTGATGTCATTATGTAAAAGAGGACAATATTAAAACAGTAAAGAGGGACTAAGAAATGTAGTCATAGAATTTTCATATGGAGAGGAAGACAAGGTGATATAAAGAAATAAAAGTTAGGTTTAAACTTAGAAAAATAGGGGTAAATATTAAGGTAACCACAAAGGAGAAAAACTATCCTACACATCAAAATAAAATACAAGAAAAAAAATAGAGACTCAGCAGAAACACAATCAACAGCAATGAATAGGAGGAAAAGACAATATATAAAGATAAACTACTCAGCACAAAAAATTAAGTAGGAAAAAGAAAATGTCAACAACACACACACAAAAAGACATCAAAATGACAGCACTAAACTCATACCTCTCCATAATTACACTGAATGTAAATGGACTAAATGCACCAATAAAGAGACAGAGAGTGGCAGAATGAATTAAAAAAACATGATCTGTCTATATGCTGCCTACAAGAGACATATCTTGGACTTAGAGACACAAGCAAATGGAAACTCAAAGGATGGAAAAAATATGTCAAGCAAACAATAATCAAAAAAGAGCAGGAGTGACAATATTAATTTCTGACAAAATAGACTTTAAAGTTAAATCTACCACAAAGGATAAGGAAGAACACTATATAATGATTAAAGGGACAATATACCAGGAGGATATAGCCATATTAAGTATTTATGCACCCAATGACAGGGCTGCAAGATACATAAAACAAACTCTACCGGCATTGAAAAGTGAGATAGACAGCTCCACAATTACAGTAGGAGATTTCAACACAGCACTTTTGGCGAAGGACAGGACATCGAGAAAGATGTTCAATAAAGACATGAAAGATCTAAATGCCAAAATCAACCAACTTGACCTCATAGACATATACAGAACACTCCACCCAACAGCAGCCAAGTATATTTTCTTTTCTAGCTCACATGGAACATTTTCTAGAATAGACCACATATTAGGTCATAAAGCAGGGTTTAGCAGAATCCAAAACACTGAAATATTACAAAGCATCTCCTCTGACCATAAGGCCATAAAAGTAGAAATTGATAGCAGAAAAAGCAGGGAAAAGAAATCACACGCTTGGAAACTGAACAATACCCTGCTTGAGAAAGACTGGATTATAGAAACACTAAGGATGGAATAAACAAATTCATAGAATCCAATGAGAATGAAAAAACTTCCTATCAGAACCTTTGGGACACAGCCAAAGCAGTGCTCAGGGGTCAATTTATATCAATATATGCACACATACAAAAAAAAAGAAAGGGCCAAAATCAAAGAATTGGTCCTACAACTTGAACAAAGAGAAAGAGAGCAACAAAAGAAACCCTCAGGCACCAGAAGAAAGCAAATAATAAAAACTGGAGCAGAGTTAAATGAAATAGACAACAGAAAACCAACTGAAAGACTTAACAAGACCAAATTAACAAAATTATTAAACTATTGGGCAAACTGACAAAAGAAAAACAGGAGAGGAAGCAAACAACCTGAATAAGAAATGAGATGGGCAATATTACAACAGAACCAACTGAAATTAAAAGAATCATATCAGATTACTATGAAAAATTGTACTGTAACAAATTTGAAAACCTAGAAGAAATGGATGAATTTCTAGAAACGCACTACCTACCTAAACTAACACAAACAGAGGTAGAACAACTAAATAAACCCGTAACTAAAGAAGAGATTGAAAAGGTAATCAAAAAACTCCCCCCCTCAAAAAAAAAAAAGCCCTGGCCCAGATGGCTTCACTGTAGAGTTCTACCAAACTTTCAGAGAAGAGTTAACACCACTACTATGAAATGTATTTCAGAGCATAGAAAAAAGATGGAATACTCCCAAACTCATTTTGTGAAGCCAGCATATCACTGATAACAAAGCCAGGTAAAGACACCACAAAAAAAGAAAATTACAGACCTATATCCCTCATGAACTTAAATGTAAAAATCCTCAACAAAATTCTAGCCTATAGAATTCAACAACATATCAAAAAAATAATTCACCATGACCAAGTGGGATTCATATAAGGTATGCAGGGATGGTTCAACATTACAAAAAAAAACCAAAAAGCAGTGCTGTCGAGTCGATTCCGACTCATAGTGACCCTATAGGACAGAGTAGAACCCCCCATAGAGTTTCCAAGGAGCGCCTGGTGGATTTTAACTGCCGAACCTTTGGTTTACAGCCGTAGCACTTAACCACTACACCACCAGGGTTTCCGGTTCAACATTAGAAAAACAATTAATGTAATCCATCATATAAATAAAACAGAAGAGCCACATATTCTTATCAATTGATTCAGAAACGGCATTTGACAAAGTTCAACACCCATTCACGATTAAAAAAAAAAAAACTGTCAGCAAAATAGAAACAGAAGGAAAATTCCTCAGCATAATAAAGGGCATTTATACAAAGCCAACAGCCAATATCATCCTAAATGGAAAGTCTGAAAGCATTCCCCTTGAGACTGGAACCAGACAAGGATGCCCTTTATCACCACTCTTATTCAACATTGTGCTGGAGGTCTTAGCCAGAGCAATTAGGCTAGATAAAGAAATAAAGGGCATCCAGATAAGGAAGAAGTAAAAGTATCTCCATTTGCAAAGGACATTATCTTACACACGGAAAACCCTAAAGAATCCTTAAGAAAACTACTGAAACTAATACAAGAGTTCAGCAGAGGATCAGGATACAAGATAAACATAAAAAAAAAACAGTTGGATTCCTCTACACCAAAAAAAAAAAAAACATCAAAGAGGAAATCACCAAATCAATACCATTTACAGTAGCCCCCAACAAGATAAAATACTTTGGAATAAATCTTACCAGAGATGTAGAAGACCTATAAAAAGAAAACCACAAGACACTACTACCAGAAACCAAAAGAGACCTGCATAAGTGGAAAAACATACCTTGCTCATGGATAGGAAGACTTAACATTGCAAAAATATCTATTCTACCAAAAGCCACCTATAGATACAATGCAATTCCAATCCAAATTCCACCGACATTTTTTAATGAGATGGAGAAACAAATCACCAAATTCATATGGAAGAGAAAGAGGCCCCAGATAAGTAATGCATTACTGAAAAGAAGAACAAAGTGAGAGGCCTCACTCTACCTGATTTTAGAACCTGTTATACCGCCATAGTAGTCAAAACAGCCTGGTACTGGTACAACAACCGATACATAGACCAATGGAACAGAATTGAGAATCCAGACATAAATCTATCCACATATGAGCAGCTGATATATGACAAAGGCTCAAAGTCAGTTAAATGGGGAAAAAACAGTCTCTTTAACAAATGGCACTGGCCTAACTGGATATCCACCTGCAAAAACATGAAACAAGACCCATACCTCACACCATGCACAAAAACGAACTCAAAATGGATCAAGACCTAAATATAGAATCTAAAACCATAAAGATCATGGAAGAAAAAATAGGGACAACACTAGGAGCCCTAATACATGGCATAAACAGTATATAAAACATTACAAACAGCACAGAAGAGAAACCAGATAACTGGGAGCTCCTAAAAATCAAACACCTATGCTCGTCCAAAGACGTCACTAAAAGAGCAAAAAGATTACCTACAGACTGGGAAAAAGTTTTTAGCTATGACATTTCCGATCAGTATCTGATCTCTAAAATCTACATGATGCTGCAAAAACTCAACTACAAAAAGACAAATAACCCAATTAAAAAATGGGCAAAGGATATGAACAGGCACTTCACTGAAGGAGACATTCAGGTAGCTAACAGATACATGAGGAAATGCTCACGATCATTAGCCATTGGAGAAATGCAAATCAAAACTACAATGAGATCCCATCTCATTCCAACAAGGCTGGCATTAACCCAAAAAACACAAAATAATAAATGATGGAGAGGTTGTAGAGAGACTGGAGCACTTCTGCACTGCTGGTGGGAATGTAAAATGGTACAACCACTTTGGAAACCGATTTGGCGCTTCCTTAAAAAGCTAGAAATAGAACTACCATAGGTTCCAGCAATCCCACTCCTTGGAATATATCCCAGAGAAATAAGAGACTTTACGCGAACAGATATATGCACACCCATGTTCACTGCAGCACTGTTTACAATAGCAAAAACATGGAAGCAACCAAGGTGCCAATCAATGGATGAATGGATAAATAAATTATGGTATATTCACACAATGGAATACTACTCATCAATAAAGGACAATGACGAATCTGTGAAACATTTCATAACATGGAGGAATCTGGAAAGCCTTATGCTGAGGGAAATTAGTTGCAAAAGGACAAATATGAGACCACTATTATAAGAACTCGAGAAATAATTTAAACAGAGAAGAAAATACTCTTTGATGGCTACAAGAGTGGGGAAGGAGGCAGGGAGAGGGGTTTTCACTAATTAGATAGTAGATAAGAACTATTTTAGGTGATGGGAAAGACAACACATAATACAGGAGAGGTCAGCACAACTGGACTAAACCAAAAACAAAGCTTCCTGAATAAACTGAATGCTTCAAAGGCCAGCATAGCAGGGGCAGGGGTTTGCGGACCATGGTTTCAGGGGACATCTAAGTCAATTGGCATAATAAAATCTATTAGAAAAAATTCTGCATCCCACTTTGGAGCGAGGCGTCTGGGGCCTTAAACACTAGCCAGTGGCCATCTAAGATGCATCAACTGGTCTCAACCCAAATGGATCAAAGAAGAATGAAGAACACCAAAGACACAAGGTAATTATGAGCCTAAGAGACAGAAAGGATCACATAAACCAGAGACTATATTAGCCTGAGACCGGAAGAACTAGATGGTGCCTGGCTACAACCGACGACTGCCCTGACAGGGAACACAACAGGAACCCCTGAGGGAGCAGGAGAGCAGTGGGATGCAGACCTCAAATTCTGGTAAAGAGACCGGACTTAATGGTCTGACTGAGACTAGAAGGACCCTGGGGATCGTGGTTCCCAGACCTTCTGTTAGCCCAAGACAGGAACCATTCCCAAAGCCAACTCTTCAGACAGGGATTGGACTGGACTATGGGTTAGGAAATGTTACTGGTGAAGAGTGAGCTTCTTGGATCAAGTAGACATATGAGACTATGTGGGCAGTTTCTGTCTGGCGGGGAGATGAGAGGGCAGAGGGGTCAGAAGCTGGCTAAATGGACACGAAAATAGAGAGCGGAAGGAAGAAGTGTGCTGTCTCATTAGAAGGAGAACAACTAGGAGTATATAGCAAGGTGTATATAAATTTTTGTATGAGAGAATGACTTGATTTTTAAACTTTCACTAAAAGTACAATAAAAATGTTTAAAAAAAGATAAAAAAAATCAAAAGACGCGTTGCATTGGGTAAATCTGCTGCAAAAGACCTCTTTTAAAGTGTTGGAAAGCAAAGATGTCACCTTGAACCTAAGGTGTCCTGACCCAAGCCATGGCATTTTCAATCACCTCATTTGCATGCAAAATCTGGACGATGAATAAGGAAGACCAAAGAAGAATTGACACCTTTGAATTGTGGTGTTGGAGAAGGATATTGAATATACTACGGACTGCCGAAAGAACGAATAAATATGTCTTGGAAGAAGTACAACCAGAATGCTCCTTCAAAGCAAAGACGGCAGGGTTGCCTCTCACATACTTTGGACATGTTATCGGGAAGGATCAGTCCCTGGAGAAGGACATCGTGGTTGGTAAAGTAGACGGTCAGCAAAAAACAGGAAGAACCTCAACAAGATGAATTGACACAGTGGCTGCAACAATGTGCTCAAGCATAACAATTGTGAGGATGGTGCAGGACAGGGCAGTGTTTCGTTCAGTTGTACTTCAGGTTGCTGTGAGTCGGAACCCACTTGATGGCACTCAACCACAAGACTTAACTGAGTCATACCCCAGTCATACCAGACTCTGGGCTAAAATACAACAGAGGCACCTCTACTAACCCCCTAGTCCAGGGCACCTTCACACTCCACCCTCGTCCCATAAGTCATCAACAAGACTAGCTCTGTTAACTAGGAGTTGTGAGCTCAGATCCAGATGTAAAAAAAAAAAAAAGAAAAACTGGTGATGAGAGAGGGCTTTTATCTTCATTATTAGGGTCGCTACGAGTGGGTAATGGGTTTCAAAGGGCTGTTCTCAATATGACATTTCCATGGCTGGTCAAGAAGCATTCTGTTATAAAACCATCTTCAGCCTGATGAAACTCATACTGTCTACAGAACATACAAGCTATAAACCAAGTGGCCAGGGTCCATGCTGATTTGATCAGGATATACAAATAGAGCTGACCAGATCTCCCCAGCTTCCCCTCTGTAGTTGACCAGGATTCCTGTGAAAAGAGGCTGAAGATGCTTCGAGGTTTCTCTGCTCAACTGTCCCACCCCAGGGCACAGCAGGCAGTAAGGAAGTGAAACGCATCAACTCTTCCCAAAATATTGAACACCTCTGCATAGGGAGGAAACCCTGTAGCATAGTGGTTAAGTGCTATGGCTGAGAACCAAAGGGTTGGCAGTTCGAATCCGCCAGGTGCTCCTCGGAAACTCTATAGGGCAGTTCTAATCTGTCCTTTAGGGTCGCTATGAGTCAGAATTGACTCGACGGCACTGGGTTTCATTTTTTTGGTGGCTGCATAGGGAAATATCTAGCTAAAAAGTAGCCCATATTTCCCAGTCATGGTACCCGAGAGAGCACTTCAGTGCTAGTTAGTTCCATGCCAGCTCAATGCTAGCGGCCCCCAGCCAGGCTGGACTTTTCTTTTTCTCTGTTCCTGCTCTTTGGCACAATTTAAAGAGAAGAGAAAATGGGTGTCTCCTAACATGTCCCCATTCCCTGCCACTCAACCAGAACCAAACCACTCAGCCATTTCCTTAAAAACAGCACAGGTTGCTAAAAGGCTGAACTAGGAAAATGCGCCAGGGAACATTAGTTGTCACGCCACCTCACATGATGTCTCAGAATCTGTAACCTAATACAAATCCCCATAATCTTAACACTTCATCTTACTTAGCAATACAGACTGACACAAATGCCTGTACAGATCACTGGTGAGCCTGTGATGTGAGCTCGGAGTACAGGCTGTTCTGACGGTATCTAAGAAATACCTAGCGGTGGGGGAGAGGAAGGTGAGGGTGGGAGAATGTCTGATGATGCAGATATTTAAAAAAAAAAAAAAAAACCTGGGATCTGCACACTAATAAAATTACTATGCAAAACATACCAAAAAATAAAAAACAAAAAGGAAGAGGAGGAAAAGGAATGCAAAAATGGAGAAAGCAACAAAGCCCCCCACATCCTTGTTCCCAGATTAGGTACACACACAAGCATAGCACCCACCATGACTGATAATCATTACTGCAGGCCTTCTGTCTGGTTTTATTTACAAAAAAAAAAACTTTCCATCAATTCATGGCAACCCCATGTGTGTCAGAGCAGAACTGTGCTCCATAGGGTTTTTAATGGCTGACTTTTTGGAAGTAGATGGCTAAGGCTTTTTTTCAAGGCACCTCTGGGTGGACTCAAGCCCTCAATCTTTAGGTTAGCAGTGTTAACCTTTTGCACCACCCAGATACTCCTCCCTGGTTTGATGTTGTTTTGTGCCAATTCCAACTCATTGTGACCCTATAGGACCGAGTAGAATGGCTCCATCAGATTTCCACGGCAGTAATCTCTCATAGAGCCACTGGTGAATTTGAACTACCAACTTTTCAGTTAGCAGCCAAGTGCTCTAACCACTGTACTGCCAGGGCTCCTTGCCTGATTTGGTAGACAGTTTAATAATGTTTTTTTAAATGATAAACCCCTCACTCTTCAGCTTTGGTAAACAGATGTCACCAGAACAGAAAACAAATATCTCCAAACACAATGAATCTCTGAATGCAAATGTTAGAAGGTGTGAGCTATAGTCCCAGCTCTCTACACAGTGGCTGTACGAAGTTCATTAATCTCATTCCACCCGAGGAGAATTTGGGTCTGGGGATAACTAGCCCAACTGAGGTTTCTATTTTCCATTTATCTAAAAGCCATTTCCCAATCCCCTCACTGTTCAAATGAACTCCCTCTGAGAAGGCCAAGAGAATTCCCAGAAAGCCTCTCAGTATTAATGTTTTCTACCCATGGAAAAGGGGGATAGAGAGCACTTAGAGCCCAGTAGGTCTGTGATGACTGAATAAAATCAAACAGGATGTTGTCATGATATACTCCTAATTCTGGCCAGCTCAGATATGTACATCACTTCACAGCTCAATAGCGTGTGGTAGCTATAGCAATGTCACACTCCATAGTCTTTTCAATCGTCTCATATGCATTCAAAATCTTGACAATGAACAAGGAAGACTGAAGAAAAATTGATGTATTCAAATTGTGGTGTTGGCAAAGAATATTGAGCATACTGTGGACTACCAGAAGAATGAACGTATCAGTCGTAGAGGAAAGACAACCAGATGCTCCTTAGAAACAAAGATAGCAAGACTCTGTCTTGCTTACTTTGGGCACATTATCAGGAAAGACCCATCACCAGAAAAGGACATCATGCCTGGGAAAATAGAGGGTTGGTGAAGACAAGGGAAAACTTCAATGAGATGGATCAACACAATAGCCAAAACAATGGGCTCAAGCACACCAATGATCGTGAAGATGGCCCAGGGCAGGGCAACGTTTCATTCTGGTTTATATAAGGTCACCATGAGTTGGAGCCCACTGGAAGGCAACTAACAACATCAAAGCTATAGCAATATTCACACTTTAAAACCTTGCAGGCATCTTAAAGGTAAACCCCACTACAGAAATTTAATAATTTGCAAAGTTAGGCTTGAGAAAAAATTAGAAGACAAGAGGGGTTTTTTCTTATAAAATATATGCTTTTAGGAATATGATGATTTAATCCAGGAAGGCTCTGTTCAGTTAAAAATCAGGTCAAGAATAAATACCCAGATGGGGAAACTCCAAGCTGTAAAATAAATATCTAAAAGACCAAGCAAAGGTTAATAGCAGATCAGACATTCCTGATGGGAAGGAAATGAGTCTGTTGAGTTCATTGTGAACCAAATAGCCCCAAAGAACTCAGTGATTATTCCCAACACTCGAAGGACCAGAATGCATTGCTTCACTTATCCAACCTCAGAGGGCTTGGCTTCTTTAAGGAAACTCACACTTTACACAATTAATTCACTCCCAATTACCTCAGACTAGGCAAAGAGATAAAAGATATGTCTATTTTGAAGCAATCCTCTTTCCCAAATGCCAGTAAATTCCACAATTCCTGAAAAATTGAATCATCCTCCAGAAAAGGATAAAATAATCACAATAAGCTTTTATTAAAACTGTCTCCAAGCTCATGACTGCATGCCCTTTTTAGAATTTCAGTCTACCTCTTTTCCATCAGTCAACTAAATCTATACTTTTTCAGGCCTTCCTGACGTTTTCCATCATAAAGAATCTTTAACTTATTAATACCAAATCATGCTAATTAAAAACCAGTTGCCTGAAAGTCAACGTTGAGTCATGGCAACCCAGACTCACACAGTAGAACTGTGCTCCATAGGGTTATCGATAATTGATTTTTCGGAAGTAGATTGTCAGGCCTTTCTTCCAAGGTACCTCTGCATGGACTAGAACCTTCGACCTTTCAGTTAGCAGCTGAGCACATTAACTGTTTGTACTTGGCTTCTGTATCACGGTTTGTGAGATGAATGCATCCTGCTCAGAGATCAGTGAAGTGCAGCCAAAACAACTATCACTTGGTTTTGGCCTCATGGTAAACTAGTGTTTTATTTCTCAAGGACACAAGACACTTCATATAGTCATATAGTGATTTTATGGCACTGATCTAGGATCTATAAGGATTAAAAAAAAAAAATGTTGTCAAGCATCTAATATGAAAAACAATCCCTGCCTTCAGGGAGCTTGCACTCTGTGCAGATGAGATGGAGCCCCATGGAAGAGCATTAGAACTCATTTTCAAAGCACGGCATGTGAAGCTAGAGATGATGTTTATATATGTTTCAAAATACATTAATCATAAAATAAATAGGGTTGGGGAACCTTAAGATTCTCAGGGCTTTGAAATTAAATGTCTCTATATGGTTGACCTTTAAGGCATTCAAGGCAGTCAAAATAGGATATAAAAAGTTATCTATTGCTGCCAAGATTTAAATCATTTTTCCAAAATGGGCTTTCCAAGACAAAAAGGAAGTATTTTCTGCAGCGAAGAAGTGACTGAAAGGGTGAGTGTGTTGGACAGTCCCAAGTAATCATTGCATTTATTTAGGTTTCTGCAGCTACCAGGCCCTTTGCTTATGATAGCAAATCACCATCAACAGTTGAAAGGCAGAAATAGAAGCGCTCACCTTATCATGCCAAGGAAATGGTATATTCTTTTTATAAACAATATGGTGCAAAGGTTCAGGATGGGCAAGGAGAGATTCTGACCTGAAGCAATTTTTCCACTACTTATCATTTTTGACAGTTACAAGAAATCAAGAGAAGGAATTTTCTTGTCTAATTATCTCTAAACTTAAAGTTCAAGGAGTGAGACTTTCTCAAGATTAGGATGCTCCGAATACATCCTGAGGAAAGGGTGCAGTTCATTCTCTTCGAATTCTGTCCGGGAGATGTGAACTCTCCCCCTCCCTTTATTCGGTTTATCAGAGGACAGAGGAGAGGAGGAGAGGAAAGTTCTGTCACCCAGCTCAGCGTAAGTGCTCATAAGCCTTTAGTATCCCTCCCACCGGGAAAGGGGCAATATCCACCCGCATGAGGGAACTCTGCCTGAACACAGACCACTAGCTCAGCCTAGGTCAGAGCCCGTGACCTCAAGATCCCAGAGAGTTAAAATAACTCCTCAGACCAACTCCCTGGACATTTATTATCATTAAGAAGGAGAATGCATTCCCCTGGAGATATCTAAAATAAACAAAAAAAGGACATCAGAAGTCTGTATTTTGCTGAACCTTAAACATCTTTTTTTTTTTTAAACATCAGAGAAATAGCTCGAAATCTGCCTGAAGAGAGAAATATGCTGACATTAAATTTTTTACCGATAGCAGTGATTCTCTCGTGCTTTGACTTATCAAGGATGTGGAATGAAAATCAGACTTCTCCTGTTCCGAAATTCATGAGCTCCTGCTGTTTATTCCCAGCGGCAGTCCTTGTGATCTGGTACAGGACACCTTAATGAGATGCTGCAGCCAGGGCTTCAAGCGGCACACAGGAACCCACTCCCCCACAGGCCATCGGCACCTGGAGCAGAGGTGCTCACGTGTCACATAAATTACACGGAGCCAGAGACGTCTCCCCGCAGAAGCCGCCCATCCTCTCCTGACAAGGGCGCCACCGACCTTAGAATCCTCCAGAGAAAGGGTTTACACCCTCTGCCTCCATTGACTATTTCTGAGTTTGAAACATTGAAGTGCTTCTTGTTTTGCACATAAACTCCATCCCAAAAGCTGTAATTAAGAAACATCTTACCCTCCCTACATCTTGTCCTCAGTGGAGATAGAGGCCAGCGGTACGTGGGAGGGAACTCCAAAATACTCATCAGATTGGCAATGATTTTTTCATTGTCCTCAGTATACCTCCACCTCTTTGATTCTATTTCTTTAGCCAGCTCCAATTAGAGGGCCACTTTGCTGTCATATCTTTGGCAAGTCAGTTAACAACCTCTCTGTGCCTCAGTTGACCATCTTGGCGTGGGAAAAGAGCTACACAGAATAATCTAGAAATCCCTGGCAACTTGACCTTGTTCTGATTCAATGACTCCACCAGTCCCTAATATTTCAAAGTATTTTTCATTGTTTTGATAGAAATTATTGAGTCACACTGGAATTGCAATCAGATGAGGCTGGAGTGTAATGATGGCTCAGAAGGTAGGATTGGACAGAGGAATGTAAGTAGGTGTAGGAGGGGAGAGCATGATCAGATGCGTGGAGATGGCATATCCTTAGGCCAACAGACAAGATTAGGCAAGTTTTCAATGCTTGATGAACGGCCAGCTAAAATCAGAAACATGAGTCTTCCCAGAAGAGCTGCCTATGATTTAGATGGCAGAAGCCTCTGAATAACGATGGTGCTGGTTTGCAAAGGACTTCAGGTGAGTCAACACTGACTGAGGCCCTGATGAGCTGGCAGCAGAGACAGACAACATGAATGTCAGAACTGTTAGACTGATGACCACCAAGACTCCTCCCAGAAGGCCTGTTTTAGCTCCACATGAACAAGATGTTTTCCTCAACCTATACCCCCGAAGCCCTGATCTGCAAAGCTGAACTGCAGAGCTTGGCTCTGGGACATCCCAAGAGCTGACCACCCACCATTAACGGCATCACAGTCAACTGCGGGCACCCCAAAAAAAGGACATCTGAAATTCCCAGGAGATAAGCAAACTCAAAGCAAACAAGCACCAAGGGCTTTGGAATTTTAAGTCTGGGCTTAGGTTTAGGGAAGCTGAATGGTATAAAATACCCTGTAAAACACACACACACACACAGACACACAGACACACACACACACACGGTCCCAGGCAGGACTGGAAGAATAGGTGCAGTAGGAGGGGGTTTCTTTTAGAGCTGGTTTCTCTAAGTTCTCCTGCTGAGCAGACTGGCAGCCCTTGGGGCCCTAGACGACATCTCTCCACTTTGACCTGTCTGAAGCAGGCTTCCCAGGTTGTCTTTGGATGAAGGTACGCCTCTCTAATCAGGTTGGGTCTCCCAAGACACAAGGCAATCTAGACCTTTTAAAGCATTCACCATCAGAGGGCCAGAAACCTAGGAAACCATTGGATAACATGGAGCACAACCTTCCCAATTCCAGTGGAAAAGTATCACCAGGAGAGTTTTTAAATACACATATTATAATAAAAAGATGTTCACCACATGAGAAAAATAACTCAAAAAGTACCTAATGATGCAAATGAAAGTACAATTCTCTCTCCTTTATTTTAAACACCACGTACCCATCCTTAGTTCTATCCCCCAGAAGCAACCATTTTAAAACAGTTCTGTTTTTTATTCTTCTATACCATAGAACAGAGTCCCTGGCTGGTACAAGCAGTTAATGTGCTCGCCTGCTAACCAACAGGTTAGAGGTTCAAATCTACCTAGGAAGAAAAGCCTGACGATACACTTCAGAAATGTTGTCAGGAGTAGGAATCCACCCCAAAGCAACTGGAACTGGTACTGGTACACCACAGAACTAACACATATGTGTGCCTCTATTCCTGGGTTTAGCAATTTCACATCTCAGTTTCCTATTTGCATTTCACCTTCCAATTTTTTATTAGTTACAATACTTACATTAATGTCTTAAGATCTTTGGTGGTTAAGTGCGTAACTTTAAATAATGTGTAAATTCCTATTTCTTAATTCATCACCCTCGGATAGCATCAACTGATTCTCTATTCTGTAAGATGAAGAAAGTAGTTGACGGCCACTAGCTTCGGCCCCCACCCTTTTCTTCTCCCAACTTGTCAGCTGATTAATATCGTTATTCAAGCTTGGAAACTTTGCACTCTCATCTGTAAACTTAAGTTAGTTTTCTGTACTTTGCCTATAGCTTGGTTTTAAAAATTGAAAACCAATAAGAGGCATTTATCATATTAAATTATACAGATTACTCCTTTGGCCTTAGTTCCATCTTGTAAGAAACCTCCGGAGGTATCATGAGAGGAAGAAAAACTGTGCAGGTATGTTAAGACTACCAACATAGAAGGAAGTACAGTGTGTCTTCAACAAAACTTGGGAGGAAAAATTGGTTGGCAGTCTAAAAGAACTTGAGGATGAAGAACAAAAAAGAAAGATGAGGCACAGGGCCAAGCAAACCACTAGCATGTGTACCCACAGAGATCGCAGGAGAAGCAATTTGGAATGCCAGAAGCCAAACACACAGGTACAAGTTGTTGACTGCATGCTACTGTCTAGAACACCTCTCTCAATGGATCTAGAACTTCCATGGCCATCCATCTCTGTGAACAACTCTGAGAGACCCACCTTGCTCATACCAAAGTGGTCCCCTTTGGTCCTTTGCCCTGGACCTGTGTCATTCTGGACGAGTTCTATTTTCAATTGTGACTGAATGTAACATGTGTACAATAAATCTGCTGTCTTAGCTAAAGAATCAAAAATGTATAGAGAGAAATGTTATATATATATATATACATACATACATATAATTTGCAGAATCTAGTCGTATGATTAGGCCCAGGAAGATGGAAATGTGATTTTATGTTACCAAAAATATCCACTCAAAGAATCATGGAAAAATAGATTTCCTTTATTTGTACGGTTTTATTTTTCCAACTCGTACCACATTTCCAATTGCTTCATATTTGATCGTGACATCCTAACAGTTTTTTGCTTCTGAAATTTCTAATTACCTTTCTCTTTTTATTCTAATGAATAGAATAGTCATATTCCCTGTTGCATATCTAAGATCTTCCAGGTTATTAAACATATAGTTTTTAATCCATTTTCTTCTTCAAGTCATTCTTCAGTTATCACCTCCTGTCTTTGCTATTCTAATTTGGGCAAATTGCTTTCTAGGCCTATTCCACAGCTGACAACTCGAAACTTCTTTCATTTCATTTACCAGGTAACTCTTGTGTTTGTTGGATTCCTTTTTCCTTTTGCTGCATTACAATCTCAAGTAATACCACAAAGGGCATATAAGGAGACACTTTCTGAGTCACTGAATATCTTATTTTGCCTTCATACTTGATTAACTGGCTGGCTGGCTATAGAATTTTATCTTCAAAATAATTTTACCTGAGAACTTCGAAGTCTTGATCCACTGTCTTCTTAATGAAGACTTATTCTTTTTTTTTAAATTTTTATTGTGCTTTAAGTGAAAGTTTACAAATCAAGTCAGTCTCTCACACAAAAACTTATATACACCTTGCTACATACTCCCAATTGCTCTCCCCCTAATGAGACAGCCCGCTCCCTCCCTCCACTCTCTCTTTTCATGTCCATTTCACCCTCTCATCTCCCCTCCGGGGAGGAGATGCCCACATGGTCTCAAGTGTCCACCTGATCCAAGAAGCTCACTCCTCACCAGCATCCCTCTCCAACCCATTGTCCAGTCCATGTCTGAAGAGTTGGCTTTGGGAATGGTTCCTGTCCTGGGCCAACAGAAAGAAGGTCTGGGGGCCATGACCACCGGGGTCCTTCTAGTCTCAGTCAGACCATTAAGTCTGGTCTTTTTACGAGAATTTGGGGTCTGCATCCCACTGCTCTCCTGCTCCCTCAGGGGTTCTCTGTTGTGTTCCCTGTCAGGGCAGTCGTCAGTTGTAGCCAGGCACCATCTAGCTCTTCTTGTCTCAGGCTGATATAGGCTCTGGTTTATGTGACCCTTTCTGTCTCTTGGGCTCATAATTACCTAGTGTCCTTGGTGTTCTTCATTCTCCTTTGATCCAGGTAGGTTGAGACCAACTAATACATCTTAGATGGCCACTGGCTAGCGTTTAAGACCCCACACGCTTCTCTCCAAAGTGGGATGCACCATTTTTTCTTAACAGATTATGCCAATTGACTTAGATGTCCCCTGAAATCATGGTCCCCAAACCCCCGCCCCTGCTATGCTGGCCTTCAAAGCATTCAGTTTATTCAGGAAACTTCTTTACTTTTGGTTTAGTCTAGTTGTGCTGACCTCGCCTTTATTGTGTGTTGTCTTTCCCATCACCTAAAGTAGTTCTTATCTACTATCTCATTAGTGAATGCCCCTCTTCCACCTTCCCTCCCTCCCCCCTCTTGTAACCATCAAAGAATATTTTCTTCTCTGTTTAAACTATTTCTCGAGTTCTTATAACAGTGGTCTTATACAATATTTGTCCTTTTGCAACTGACTAATTTCCCTCAGCATAATGCCTTCCAGATTCCTCCATGTTATGAAATGTTTCACAGATTCATCACTGTTCTTTATCGATGAATAGTTTTCCATTGTGTGAATATACCATAATTTATCCATTCATCCATTGATGAGCACCTTGGTTGCTTCCATGTTTTTGCTATTGTAAACAGTGCTGCAGTGAACATGGGTGTGCATATATCTGTTCGTGTAAAGGCTCTTTTTACTCTAGGATATATTCTGAGGAGTGGGATTGCTGGATCATATGGTAGTTCTATTTATAGCTTTTTAAGGAAGCACCAAATCAATTTCCAAAGTGGTTGTACCATTTTACATTCCCACCAGCAGTGTATAAGTGCTCTCCACAGCCTCTCCAACATTTACTGTTTTGTGTTTTTTGGATTAATGCCAACCTTGTTGGAGTGAGATGAAATCCCATTGTAGTTTTGATTTGCATTTCTCTAATGGCTAATGATTGTGAGCATTTCCTCATGTATCTGTTAGCTACCTGAATGTTGAAGACATATTCTTAATGAGTGTAATAACAATCCATGCTTGTTCTTGTGTGGGTATCCTGTTTATTCTCTCTGAAAGAGTTATACTAGGAATTTCACCAGAATATATCTAGGTGCAAACCTTATTCGTCTGGCTTGACACGTAGTAAGTCTTTTTCACCTGAAAAGTCATTTTTCAGTTCAGGGAAATTATCTTTTATTATCTATGTGATTATTTTTTCCTCTCGTCTTTATTTTCTCCTCTGGGATTAGTTAAATATTACTAACTTTCTGGAATAATGCTCCATCTCAACTTCTTTCTTATGTTTTATCCTTTCTCTCATTCTCTATATTTTGAGTTGTTTCATCTTTATCCCCCAGATGACTAATACAGTGTTCATCTATACCAATATAAGATTCAGTTCTTGTATTGATTTATTAAATTTATTTAGAGAGATCAGTGTTTAATTTTTTAAGAGCGCTTTCTTCTCTCCTTGCCCCTATTTCATAGTGGCTTATTCTTATTTATGAATGCACTGTCCTCTCAAATCTCTCTGCAGCGATTAATTTAGTTTTTTTGTTTATTTATGTCTTCTTTCTTTCCTTTATTGTTTCCCCCATGGTCAGTCACTCTTTCACACATCTTGGTATTTCACTTTTATCAAATACTTGTTGATCTTTGGTTGATAGGTAAGATTTTTTTAATAAAAAGGATATTAGTTGATTAGTAGAGCTAGTTGGCAAAATTATTCCTCGCAGTTTGGAAGAACAGTTTACTCAGAAGACCCACCGCTGAATGGAAGACTAACTTCACCTTTTCTGTGAGAAGATGAGTCTCATCAGAGACAAGCTTCTCTTTAGAGTGTGTAGACAATTCAGCTTGTGCCTGCATGACTATCAGAGTGAGGAAGACTTTACCTTGGGTGGTGAGATTCCTCAGTTTATTTCACTCCTAATGGAGCTGCCTTTTCCTTCCTCCTCCTCGGAGTTGCCTGCAAAGGTACTAAGCTATCTCAGGCTTTGTGCCAACATCCACAGGAGAAGCCTTCCCCAGGAAAATCTCCTACACTGTTTTTGGAGCACTTCCTTTGTTCTCCCAGTTGCCATGGAGTCAATTCCGACTCATGGCAACCCCACGTGTGTCAAAATAAAAATATGCTCCATACAGTTTTCAGGGGCTGATGTTTTAGAAGTAGATAAACACGACTTTCTTCTGGGAAACTTTGAGTGGACTTGAACCTCCAACCTGTAGGTTAGCAGCTGAGCAAATTAACTGCTTGCACCACCCAGTGACTCCCCTTTGCCTCTGGCAGGGAGCAAATGCTCTAGCCCGCTTCTCCCAAGACCTGTGAAGCAGAGAGAAGGTGCTTGAGCTGGAGATTTCACAAGCGTCTTCCATTTCCTTGGTAGTCTAAGTTCAATCTCAGGTCCCACTCCAGATCTACTGAATCTGAATGTGCCTTTTAATAAGGGCCCCTGGTGAGTCAGATGCACATTAAGTTCTGAGCATCACTGCTCCTCAGCCGTCCTCGTTCCTGCCCCAGTCATTCCTGTTCTCCATGCATGATGCCTCCAAGCTTGGAACTCCCCTGAACTTCTGCCAAGAACTCAGCCTTCTCCTGTGAATATCCTAGGCTGTCCTTCAATATGATCTACTTTCCTATTTTTGGTATATAAATCTTTCAGATTTATGAAATAATATATAAAATAACATAGTACTCATCCATGTGCTTGTCATCTTAGATATAAAACTTATAAACATAATTGAAACCCTTGTGAACACCCTCCCTGACTTTCTTTATCCTCAGTTTTGAGCACAGCCTCACAGAGGCCATGGCAGCCCATAGTCATGTTTGCATCACTGGGGTGGGACCCTGTCTGGCGCAGGCATAGACTATGTCTTAGTTTCCTAGTGCTACTGTAACAGGAATGCTACAAATGGATGGCTTTAAGAAAAGAAATTTATTTTCTCATATTTCTGGGCACTAAAATGTCCAAATCAGGGTCTCAATCCTATCAATTCCTTCATTGTAGGTAGTCCCTGGAGTGCTTTGGTTCCTTGGCTTGTAGACAAGCCTCACATGGCATCTGTCTTCCCCTGTGTGTGCCCATCTCTGTGTCTAATCTGCTCTTTTTAATAACTCAGAGGTGATTAGGTTTAGAACCCACCCTACTCAGGTATGATCTAATTAAACAACAGAAAAAAAACCAAATTTCCAAATAGGATTACATCCACAGGTATAAAAAAACCAAAATTGGTTGCCATCAAGTCGATTTCAACTCACAGAAACCCTATAGGACAGGGTAGAACTGCCCCATAGGGTTTCCAAGGAGTGCTTGGTAGATTTGAACTGCTGACCTTTGGTTAGGAGCTATAGCTCTTAACCAGTATGCCACGAGGATTTCCTCCACAGGTAGAGGAGTTAGGATTCCAATACATATTTGGGGGGCGGGGGGGACACAGTTTAATCCACAATAAACTAGAACATCATCCTTAGCTGCTGTGGGGAGCTAAAATGGCCTGGAATGCCGGGAAGGAGTAAGGTCTTGTAACTACACTCAACTCACTTGCATGGGCTGGAATCCTTTCCAGTCAGAAAAGGTCCACCTGGGGGTGCTAGTACACTATAGCCAATGCTTTTAGCAACTGAGAACTGGGGCAATGTTTTGGTGGCGAGAACAGCATTTAGTCAAATTCCCATTCATGAGACTGCTTTGTAAGCCCAGGAGGGACTTCTAGAGATCCAGAAAGACACAGAGGCAGGCAGGTTGCATCCAGAATACCTGTCAATGGGAAGCAGGCCCTTCCACAGGGCAGGATCCAGAAGCAGGACAAGAACTGACAGGAGCACAGCTAGCTCTAAGCCTAGAGAGAAGAGTCTTGTAGACAGAAAACAAGTATGATGGGAGGTGGGTAAATCAAGCAAAGGGAGCAAGGAATCAAGATACAGCTTAAGTCTGAGGAATAAAATGAGCTTGGACAGACAAATAACAACTGTAAAGATGCAGACTCTTAGAGGCTGGAGCTGCTGACGTTCCTTCTGCTAATACTCAGAATTGGTCCCGTACTAAACTGATGGCAGTCACATGGTCTTAGCATGGGAATGGGGGAGGTGAGGAAAGGAGAAAGGAAGGAAGGCAGAAGCTAGGAACTAGATGTGATCTGACACTATTACTTGACCTCAAAGTGGCTTATTCAGTATTTATGAACAAGCCAACATATCAGAAATCCTAAGCAAAATTATAAAGCTTACTCTGTCCCTCCACCATACACACACACACACACACACACACCACGCAACAAATAACCCAGAGCAGCAGGAAAATATCATTCCATTTGCAGAACTCATTTTGAGGTGCCAGGTGCTCTGTTAATCGAGACTTCAGTGGGGATTAACCTATGGCCTTAACCTTAACAATTCCTGTCTGCCCGGGGAGTCAGACACACCATCAGATGGCTCAGTCCATGCGAACAGGGTTGTGCTGGAGGAGTTTCTGGGCTGCTGTGGCCACTGTGGAGGGGCCCCTCACCCACACTGAGGGAAGTCAGGAAGAAGAAAGGAGGGGAGAGGCAAAACATAAGAGAACATAAAGTGTTCCAGAGACCACAAGTACTTCAGTACTTCTGGAGCACAATCCAAGACTGATTACAGATCATGGAGTCCGAGAGCCACGGGTTCAAATCCCACCTCTACTACATACCAGTGTGAGATCTTAAGCATGTTACTTAATATCTGTAAACCTGTTTTCTCCTCTGATCATTTGAGGACCAGAAAAAATGGTTAGATATACCCTTACTACTTCATGTAAAATCCATACTCCTAAGAGGGTGAGGATAAGTAAGAATAAAAGACAATTCAAGAAGGTATATGCCATACTGTCTACGAAAACTATTTAACATTTATTACTTTTTTTCGGATTAGTGAACTACATCCTCAAAGGCTACATATGCTAAGAATTGGAATTGATAAGATGTGACATTAGAACTGGATCAAACTATTTCATCTTCTTGTTACAAGTTGCCATGAAAAGCAGTAGTCATTTTATTTTTCACTGCCCTCACACAGATAAATTTATCTGGGCCTACCATTTTTTTACCATGTATGTTTTCTCTGACAAAGTAATTGCTATGTTTATCAAAGACATTTACCACTCTCATATGTAATGAGATACAGTCAATGATCAATCAGCAATGTTAGTGGCTAATGGACAGGGAAACCATCTGGACAATCTCCCCAAGGTAGTAAATTATAGTGATTTGTTTGTCTTTGGATTTTTTTTTTTAACCATAAATTTGCAAATGAAAAAAAAAAATTCTGAATTCCCAAGAATGTAATCAAAATTATTTTTAAAAAAAAACAAACTATGAAAACACAACATGGGAAGAGACTGAAGACTGTTTGGCTTCCTTCCTGTGCCTTCCTATTCAGAAGTCTTCTCTTCACTGACTCCATGCTGAAAATAGGCTGCATCTCTTCACTGGTGGGTAAAAGGACTAACTCTGAGGATAAGCTAGAAATAATATTCTGCTGAGTCAAGACATGGCTGGGATTTATGCCAGTATTTTCATTCACCGCAACTGGACAACTAATTCTCTTCAGCTGGGCTTTAACCTTGAGTCAGGGTCACCTGAACAGAACTGGTTACTGATAGGCATTAGCCATAACAGCATCTCCACCAGTGAGGATCAGTGCTTAACAGTGATAGTTTTGATTTCAGTGAAGAAGTCATAAGAATCCTTGGCTCCTTCTCTACCTATCCCAGAACTCTTCATCCCCCCAAAAGGAAGGTTCAGCTCTCTGATGAGCCAGCAGTTGGTCCAGACCAAACCTGACTGCAGCTTCTTAGCCACCCGGTGAACACGCCCCACGTTGCTGGACCACACAGTAGCTGCCAGGCCATATTTAACGCCGTTGGCTCTTTTAATCACTTCCTCTTCGCTATCAAAGGGGACAACACACGTCAGCGGGCCGAATATCTCTTCCTTCATGCAGCAGGATTCATCCTTAATGTCTGTTATCACTGTGGGAAGCATAAAGTAGCCAGCCTGATTCCTCGGGGGGAGGCTCAATTTATCCACTCCCTCGCCACACAGAATTTGAGCCCCTTCAGCACGAGCTTTCTTGACATAACTTCTGACCTGGGTGGGCAAAAATCATAATTAGTAACAATCTTATCATTTGCGCTTCACACACATCAACAAAAAATTCAATATTTTCTAGTCACCTAGGAGAGATGTATATGGTCATTGCTAAGAAATCCAGATTAACCATCTTATCACTCAGCAGCTGAGCCTGAAGGCCAAAGCACTCTAACCATTCTAACTATCATTTGGGCATTCGGTCCTCGAACATATTGCGAGGTAAAGGAGGACAGGGGAAAAGGGAACCTATTTCATTTCTAAGTGCCAGGCACTCTGATAAGTGTTTTTCAGACATTATCTCACTTAGTTCTCTGAAAATTCTATTAAGTGTTGTTTATGGATTGAATTGCGTGTCCCAAAAAGATATGTTGAAGTCCTAGCCCCTGGTACCTGTGAATGTGACCTTGTTTGGAAATAGGGCCTTTGAAGATGTTGTTAACACGAGGCCATAGTAGAGTAGGGTGTGCCCTAATCCCATCTGAGTGGTATCTTATAAAAAGAGGAGAGACACAAAGGAAGAACAGTCATGTGAAGATGCCTCTACAAGCTAAGGAATGCCTGGGACTAGCAGAGGCTGGGAGACAAACGAAAGAATTTCCCCCTAGAGCATTCAGAGTTTGGTCCTGCCAACACTGGCTTGGACTTCTAGCCTCCAGGCCTGAGAGACAATAAATTTCTTTTCTTATAAACCATTCCGTTTGTGGTATTTCATTATGGCAACAAAACTAATATGGGTGTGTATTATTATCCCCTAATTGAGCTTCAACAAGCCCTGGCTGCACAATGGTTAAGCACTCAGCTGCTAACTGAAAGGTCAGCAGTTTGAACCCACAAGCTACTCCATGGGAGACAGACCTGGTAATGTGCTCCTGTAGAGATTACAGCCTTGGAAACCCTACTGGGCAGTTCTACTCTGTCCTATTGGGTTGCTGTGAGATGGAATTGACTCAATGGCACACAACAAGAACAACAACCCTTCAATAGCTAAGCTTGCCGAACAAATAACTTCTAATCTCATTACCTATTATGCCCAGAAAATATATCTAGATAATACAGTATAGATAGCTAACTATAATGGAAAATAAATGATGTAATAAGTTAACCCAGTGACTCAGAGATAAAGACTGAAGTTTATTAATAGTGGTTGTAGAAATGACTTACTATAATAATGATAGATTTTAATATGAAAATGTTGCTGAAGTCACCATGATGCATTATTCCACTCCTGAGGGGTATTATCAGCATAGGACAAGTAAAAAGTAGCCCTAAAAATTAAAAGCACGAACGACAGTCAAGTAGTAAATCAAAAGAAGGGTAAATTTTGAAATGATACTTTGGATTCCAATTTATCATTTATCTATAAGAGCATTCTGCCCCAGTATTGATTAATAAATACTTAATCTTAGAACTACATTCACTACAGAGCTATACATTTATTTGCCATGTAAAAAAAAAAAGTAATGTTATTCTAGTCTATTATTAATCTTCTTTCAGTTTGTAGAACACTTAATAAGCCATAAAATCGAAGACTTTTTAAAAATAGAACATTTTGTACAGATTTGTATCCTTCGGGAAACCCTGGTGGCGTAGTCGTTAAGTGCTACAGCTGCTAACCAAAGGGTTGGCAGTTTGAATCTGCCAGGCATTCCTTGGAACCTCTACGGGGCAGTTCTACTCTGTCGTATAGGGTCACTATGAGTTGGAATCGACTCGACGGCACTGGGTTTGGTTTTTTTTTTGTTTTCTTTTTTTTTTTTACATACCAAGAGCCCTGGTGGTTTAATGGTTAAACCCACCAGCCTCTCCACAGGAGAAAGATGTGGCAGTCTGCTTCCATGAAGATTACAGCCTTGAAACCCCTATGGGACAGTTCTACTCTGTCCTATACGGTCGCTATGAGTTGGAATTGATTCAATAGCAATGAGTTTATTTCTCCCCCAACTTCCAAATGATCTCAAAGCTATCCCAGAACTTGCCCTATACTAGTTTGTGGGTAGAGACCAAGGCGAGATTGTCCCTTTCTTTCCCCATACTCCCTTGCTCCTTCTGAAACAGCCTAACCACATTTAATAAAAGATGACAAAGGAGCTGCAGCAGCCAAGACTTTTGTCACTGATTCAGGACAGTGCAAGGAGTGCTCTGGATTTAGATGATCATGACTGGTTAAACACAATTGCATGACTATCTTTTAGAGGCTCCTGGGATAGCAAGAGATGTAGAGGAAGCGTGGGTCTGCAAATTGTGAACTTACCGAAATGCGTAGTATAGAAGGTAACTCATACTGCACTGAATTCATGTTCTAGAGACAGTTCCACTGGGTGGGTAGAATATTACCTACACTAGCAGCTTGAGAACTGGGATTTTTAATTGAATCTGGGGGGTGGAGGGGAAGCAATTTTGTGACTGGTAATATGCTATAAAATATAAAAAATTATTAGTATAATTTTTTTTTTTAACTTTGAGGGGAGAGACTAGCTTTGGGCATAAAATCAGAGCACAGTGGTTGGCAGAATAGCTCTGGAGCCACACTGTGTTTCAATTCTAGTGCCCTCACTTACTAGCTAAAAAAATAAAGAAAAACTGATCGCCGTCAAGTCAATTCTGACTCATAGTGACCCTATAGGACAGAGTAGAACTGCCCTTTAGGGTTTCCAAGGAGCAGCTGGTGGATTTGAACTGCCCACCTTTTGGTTAGCAGCTGTAGCACTTAACCACTAAGCCACCAGGGCTTCTGAGGGATTTTAAATGCTCCAAGCCTGAGTTCCCTCATCTGAAAAACAGGATTAACACTACCACTTACACGCAGGGTTCTGGTTCTTGGGAATTTTATCTGTTAAATAAAATAACAGATGTGACAGATTTAGTATAATACCTGTACATGTCTCCGTGGAATGGCAGCTGCTGCTGCTGCTGTTAATGACGGTGGTGATGGTGATGAGGATGCATGGTCTGGCACACACTAGCTAAGAGACTTTACAGACACCTCTCACTTCATGTGTCAGTTTCTTTACCTGACAAATGGGGAGAGGGGGACCACGAGAGTGCACCATTGGCCTGAAGACTGGCTGTACGGGGAGATGTGTCTGTGAACTTCCTTGGTGCTTCCTTCAGCCTCAGTGTTAACACTCAAGAATTCTATTTCTCTAGTTAATTACATCTTTGGGCAGGCAGGCACACAGCCAGAGTCTCCAGACCATCAAATGGGGAAGGCTTAAGACAGTAACAAGGAAAATAAAATGAAAAGGGCAAAGGGAGCCTTTTCTTCATTCCATGAGGACAGAATCACCTGCGATTTATCGTGCATCCCCATGGGGTCACTGGCAGCCTGGGAGTCACACCTCCATTTAGGGGTCTGCTGCATCTTCATAAGTATCTGAGCCCATTGCCATTATGAAACAACTTTTACCTATTCTAATTGGATTCTTCTATCAATCACACCACCATGTATTATGTCAATCATGCAGAAGTAGGATGGGCACAAAGACCGGGGCTAATTTGATTTGGAGAAGACACAGAAACACTGCATGGAAGGAGAATAATGGGAAAGCCAGACCTTTCTTGGCACACAGCCCCCACAGCTTTGTGGTGAGAGGTGGGGGAAGACGAGCATGACCAGGGTGTGTCCATTGCCTCCTCCATCCCAGATGGTTTAACAGCTTAAACTAAAAAGTTCATTATCCAAAAAGGCCACACTCACACTCTCCCAGTTGCTTCTATTAGCTCCCTCCAAAAGGGTAGAGACACCTATTAGCTCTCTCCAAAAGGGTAGAGACACCCAGGGCTTCCCTATAAGAACTGAACTGAAAGCTCCTCATCAAGAGTCCACCTGTGGGAGACTCAGAGTGGGCACACACACCCCGGGTGGACCAGTGAGGATGGCGGAGGCCCAGGGACCCTCGGAGCTGCAGTAGGCTGGGTCAGCAGACTCTCAGGTAGAAAGTAGATCATTCTGAGGCTTTCAGTGTTGGAGAAAATGTGAGCAGAGTTGAAAGGAGTTCTACTCTAGGTAGGACGGGTCACATAAAGGGGATTACAACATAAGACAATTACCGGCCATTTTAGACATCGTCGGTGTTGTTAGGTGCCATCGAGTCGATTCTGACTCATAGTAACCCTACACACAACAGAGCAAAACACTGCCCGGTCCTGCACCATCCTTACAATCATTGTTATGCTTGAGCTCATTGTTGCAGCCACTGTGTCAGTCCACCTCGTTGAAGGTCTTCCTCTCTTCCATTTTCATTTTAGACATAGGGTAATGGAAATCCCATCATTATTATTCTTCTCTAAAAGAAAAAGTGGCCCACGATAGAAACTACTCTGTGCATAGCTGTTCTTAACTGTGTAAAACCCTTCCCCTTAGAAGCAGGGAAAACTTGGAGCTTTCTGAGATGAGTGCAAACTAATTGGCTGTATTTCGTTTTCATAATTTCCAAGGGAAACGGCTTAAAAAATTATTTTCTAAAAGGATCAAGCAGAAAATCAAAAGTAGATGATGAAAAAGTCTGGAGTTTAGTTAATAGCAATGTACCAACGTTGGTTTCTTACTGTGGACAAATGCACCCTGGTAGCATGTTAACAACAGGGGAAACTGAGACAGCAGATACAGAAACTCAGCATTTCCTCTGAAATTTTCCTGTAAATCTTAAACTACTCCAAAATACGATGTTTATTTAAAAAAAAAAAAGTGAGTGAGATAGAAAACATCCAACAGTAAAAATTAAAAAAAAAAAAAAACCTTCTTCTATCATTTCCAGCTCCAAACAAACCAACAGCACAGAGCGGAACTGCAGCATGCAGTTCCCAAGGCTGTAAATCTCTACGGAAGGAGAGTGCCACAACTTTCTTCCACAGAGCAGATGGTGGGTTCGAACCGCCAGTCTTGACTAGCAGACAAGCACTTTAACCACCGTGCCACCAGGGCTCCTTAAAACCTGTTACCATTGTGTCATTTCTGATTCAGAGATTGTTAAAACTTTTGTTTGAAAGATAAATATGTGCTTCTGGCCTTACGTTTGAAAAAAATGGTAACTGTAAGTCAGAAAAAATTTGGTCAGGAAAAAAATTGATGCCTGTTTAAGTTTCATCCTACGCTTAACTGAAGGGATATTAAGATAATACAACCAAACAGATGTCTCTTGTTTTTCCGGTATAATTTGGTTTGGTAGAAGACTATATTTTTACATAAGATATGGTGGGGAGAGGCCAGCACCATGTCTAGGGCCTTGCCAATGTTTCAAGTCTTTAAAAAAAAAAAGGTTAAATATCATATGCGGCTTAGATTTTTTGGCCACAGCTTCTGTGATTGCAATGCTAGAAATAACGGGGAATGGATAGCCATCCCCTTTCCCATTCCTTTAGGAAAACATAAAAAAAAAAAAAAAAAACCATTGCCATCAAGTCGATTCCAACTTATAGCAACCCTGTAAGTAGGAGTAGAACTGTCCCATGGAGTTTCCAAGGAGCACCTGGTGGATCTGAACTGCCAACCTTTTGGTTAGCAGCCATTGCTCTTTAGCAGTGTGTCACCAGGGTTAGGACGGTAAAATATGGTATGTAAGATGGGGTGATGTTGGGGGTCAACACTAGGTTGAGGCAAATTTATTACTTTGAGGAGAGGCAAGGGGTGAAAATAAGGTGGCAAAATATGAGCTCTGACATGAAAATGTTTTCCCTGGGACTCATTGTGGCCAAGCGCAGCAAAGCACTCTCTGCCCCTTTCTTCCTTGCGTGCCCAGCCGGGGCCTGACCAAGATCAAGGAAACAGCCAGGCTTGCCCTATGTATCTTAGTCTGAACTCATATGAGAACTTGTTCACTTGTTGAAACTCCCATGGGAGCTAAGCTGAGGCAAAAGGAGGCAGGCCTAGGGAGGGGCCACCCAGAACCTTCTGGTGGGGTGTTCCTCCTGTCTGTATGCAGGTGCTAGTGGCACATGCACGTGCTAAATAAGCCTGCCCCTGACAAATTCTTAGTCCATGGCAGCTAAGCTCCTGGAAATCACTTGGGCAGGAACCACCTTGGCTCCAGATCAACCAGGAAACCCCAACCCTGCCTGGTAGTCAGCCACATTGGACTCTAACCACCCAAAAAAAAAACCAAACCCACTGCCATGGAGTCGATTCCAACTCATAGTGACCCTATAAGGACAGAGTAGAACTGCCCGATAGAGTTTCCAAGGAGCGCCTGGCAGATTCGAACTGCCGATCTCTTGGTTAGCAGCTTTGTAGCACTTAACCGCTACGCCACCAGGATTTCCTCTAACCACCCGCCTGCTGAAAAGAAGGTCATTTGAGTCTTCTCTGCAGGGTCACTCAAAGAATGCAAATTTTAGGGTGCATACTTATTTCATTCCAGACAAAAATTTGGATATTGAAACGTGCTAAATTCTCTTGGTTCATTTTATGGGTAATTAAAATGACGAAGGATCAGCAAAAAAACAAAAAAACGTTTGAGAATCTAAACGCAATGTGAATATGGGGTTTACAACTAAAATGTGTTATAATTAAAATATTTCAGTATCTGTTTTATAAGTTAGTTCCTAAGAAACTCAAGAACATTGAAAAAATATGAACTTTCAGAAACTGTTCCATTTGAACACTTAAAATAATATTGTAAAAATCTTGATAGTTATTTGGTTGGATTTTTTTGAAATTCATAATTGGTGTTTTAAAAAGTTAAATTTATATAATATTGAGATAATGAATATACACTTTAACCAAAGCTTTTTAAGAAACTGGGATTCAATACTACAGCTCTGTGTGACATAAGCTGAAAAAACCAACACTAAAATCAAAAAAATACCCCCTGCCATCAAGTTCATTCTAACTCATAGTGACCCTACAGGACAGAACAGAACTGCCCCATAGAGCTTCCAAAGACTGCCTGGTGGATTTGAACTACTGACCTTTTTTTTTGGATAGCAGCCGCAGCACTTAACCACTATGCCACCAGGGTTTCCAACCAACACTCGTACCAATGAAAAGATGAAGAGCTGAAGAAGAGTTTTAAGTAAAACCTTAAAGGCTTATGTTTATGTATATGGCCCCTTTCTCATTGTTCTGATTTAATAGTCAGTGATACTGAACGCTCCGTGAGTGTATTCCTAAGTGTTTTCTTAGAGGTAGGTTGGTTTTAATCTCTGTGTTTTTGTTTTTCCTTTCAGAGTCTTGATGCTGAGTCATGCTGACAAGAGAGATGGCCAGGACCTGTGCATTTTGGACCCAATTCCAGGTAGTTTAAGTCAAGGGCAATAAGAAGTGGAAGCAAAATGGAGACCTTAAATTCAGGGGCTACACTATCACCGAAATACATTTGTGGCATTAATTCAATCATTTACCCAACAAATACTTATTGAGCACCTACTATGTTCCAGGTACTTTTCTAGGGTTTAAGGATACAATGGAGCCCTGGTGGTGCAGTAGTTAAAAGTGCTTAGCTGTTAATCAAAAGGTTGGCGGTTTGAACTCACCAGCCACCCCACAGGAGAAAGATGTGGCAGTTTGCTTCCATAAAGATTTACAGCCTTGGAAACCTTGTGGGACAGCTCTACTCTACTCTATAGGGTTGCTATAAGTCAGAATCGACTGGACCGCAATAGGTTTAAAGATACAACAGAGGCCTTGAGTGGTGGAAATGATAAAGCACTTGGCTACTAACTGAAAGGTTGGTAGTTTGATTCCACCCAGGGGCATCTTGAAAGACCTGGTGATCTACTTCTGAAAAATCAGCCATCAAGCACCCTACAGAGCACAGTTCTTCTCTGACACACTCGGGGTCACCATGAGTCAGAATTCACTCAACAGTAACTGGTTTGATGTTTTGTTTTGTTTTGTTGGAATGATACAACAGTGAATAAAACTGACTATTGACCATGAAGCTTACATTCTAGGCCTAAGGATATAGTGAATAAGCAAAGAAATAAGAAATACATGTTGTATATCAGATAGCATTAAGGACCATAGGGAAAAATAAAACAATGAAGGTAAGACATTCTGAGGGATTCAGAAGGTGACATTTAATCTAAGGAGACAAAGGAGAGAACCAAGCAAAGGTCAGAAGGAAGAGCATTCCAGGCACCAGGAACAGCAAAAGCAAAGGCCGTGCAGCAGGAGTATGCTTGGTGTTTTCAAGGAAGAACAGGGAGGCCAGTGCGCAGGAGGGCAATGAGTAAGGGGAAGGCCAGAGGCAACAGAGGACAGACCGTGAACTGTCTCCCAGATCATTCTGAACACTTGGGCTTTGACCATGAATAAGGTGGGGTGTGACCATACATAACATGCTACATCATGGCCATGGATAAAATAACTATGATATTAGAGCAAAGTTTGAAAATAACTTTGCTAGGGGATTTTTTAGGACAGTGAAGCTATTCTGTATGATATGGTAAGGGTAGACACATGACATTACGCATTTTTCAAAACCCAAAGGACCATACAAAAATAACTTAGCTAAATTGGAAATATCAGCAGGACCCTTCTTAAAAGAGTAGCCTGTGAGCTCAACTTCTAAACATTTTTAAGTTGCCTCCTCTTGGATATGGTCAGCCTATATCTGGTCTCCATAGGAGATCATCTAAGGGCACCCCTAGAGCCACGTGCTTGTCTGAATTACTCCTATCCACTGAAAGGAACCAGGGCTCAGCAAAAAGAGGTCCCATTGCCAATTAAATTGTTTTTAACTGGATTAAATTGTTTTCCCCTGCAAAAAAATAGATGTTGGAATCTTAACCTCCTATAACTGTGGATGTAATCCTGTTTGGAAAATAGTTCAATTAGGTCATACCTGAGTTGGGTGGGTTCTAAGTCTAATCACTTCTGAATTATAAAAAGAGCAGGTTAGACACAGAAGCACGCACACACTGGAGATGACAGACAAACACCATGTGAGGATCTACTATACGCCAATGAACTAAGGAAGGCCCAGAGCTACCTACAAGGAAGAAATCAACATTGCCAAAATCCTCATTTGGACTTTTAGTTTCCAGAACTGTGAGAAAATAATTTTTTGTTCCTTAAAGCCATCCATTTGTGGTATTGCTGTTATAGTAGCTCTAGAAAATTAAGACAGAGGGCCTCAGGCTGCTGGTTGTAGAGAACAGGGATATCCACAGGAGTGCCTGAGGTGAGCTCAGAAGGACAGGGAGAGCAGGTGAAGGAGTGGGCTCCTGCTGCCAAGCAGTCACATGCTGAGCATCAAATATATTTATTAAACCCCACAGTAATTATAATACTTTGAAACCTGTTGAACCTATAAAAAGTTTAAGTTACTCAATTGCTCAAAAAGGACAAATATTCAGAATATGGTAGAAAAAAAGCCACAGCTACCAATATGAGTCCATGTGTGGGTTAATTTCTCCACACACACATAAAGATAGTGCGTGTGTGTGTATGGGCAAGCTGTGTGTTGGGGGGGAGGGGAGAAAGCATGTACAAATTATTCAGTTAATCACTTTAATTTGTTTGAATATGGCAGTGCCTAAACTAGAAGAAACTAGAAGAAACAGTTTGTCTGCTGAGTTAACGCAGAGAGAACTTTGAAACTCAGGTGAGGGGATGAACTGCAAAGGGGATCTCAGACCTCACTATTACCTGAGCTACTGGAAGGTGCTCCTGGGAAGTTAAGTTTTGCTTCACCCCTTTCTAAAAGGAAGTGCACAGGAAGGTGCTAAGGTTGTTTTCACCAGGCATTTGCTTGCATGGGAGGGCAAGCATGGAGCCTGAATCAGCAGAACACCCAGGCACGAGAAAGGACAAGGAAGTCTCCCGTCCCTGGTGAAATCCCTACCACATAAGCATGGGGTCATCCACAACTGTGGGTCTCCATGGATACTGTGGGTCTCCATGGATACTGTGGGAACAACTGCCTATGAGCCTACAATCCTGCAGGTGAATATGACTGAAGAAAAACCCACAGCCAGGCTGGCTAGTCTCAAGAGCCTCAAATGAGCCCTTCCAACTACCCCACAACACTCATTTCTGATTCCATTCACTCTCCGCCTTCCCGCAAGACTATCTCACACCTCCTTCCTCCTTGAACTTCTAACACTTTCTCCCCTCCTCACTCTCAGGAGGAGATCCTGCTTCCTATTTTACTAGGAAAATAGAAGAAATAAGAAGAGACCATCAAGCTACTACATTTTCCCAACTACAATATAAAGGAGATCAAAGCTAAAATGTAATAGATCAGCCAATGTACTGTGCAGTGTCAGAAATTTCTGTAAACTTAAGATTCTGCCCCTCATTGGCCAGCTGATGAGGGGAAAATCTCCCTTGGTGGGTCTCAGTTCTTGCAGCTATGAAACGAGACTCTTCTAGCTCCAAAATCCTATGAATTATTATGGGAGTCACACAATAGTAATTAATTAAAATGACCCTGAAGATCTGAACCCCATAAATCACTCAGAGGCCATGATGGCTTCTCTCAGATGGCCACCACTGGTCACCCCACTGACTAAGAACCATACAATTTGAATCACTTGTGCTGACACTTCTGAATTCCATCTGCTATAAGCCATACCAGGACTTTTCCACAAAGAACTTTACCTATGGAATTCCTGGCCACCTTTGGTCCATACCATTCTTATCAGCTGGCTTTTATGTTTTCAAATTTGCTTTCCTACTCTACTGAGAGTGTCTCCATGCTGACTTCTCAAATGTTTTCATTGCATGTGGATGCTACGTTAAAGCCAAAATGTTTAAACTCTGTACTTAGATACATGCAGTGATAATTTTTCAAAAATAGGGGAATAATTACCAATATTTCAAACCATGAATATGTGCTGTGCCTTGACCAAATCTTTCTCCAGATAAGAACTCCTTCTGTAATTTACATCGCAGAGACGTACTCACTTTCTCCAAATGAGCTTTACTTATCAGTGCTCCCATGCTGGCCGATGGATCAGAGGGAATACCGACTTTCCACTTTCTGGTAGCTTCTACAAATCTCTTTAAAAATTCACTGTAGATGCTCTTCTGGACAAAGATCCTGCTGGTACAGAGGCAGATTTCACCCTGCCAAGAATGATACATGAGGACATTAAAAAGCCTGAAGACAAACTCCTTCCTGGGCTAACTCGGGTCTGTACCTTTGAGCACTTGCCGTGTGTTGGGCACAGTTCTAGGTGATGGGATGCTGTGGAAAGTAAGACAGAACCCCCGCCATGTATAACACACAGTGGGGAAGGACAGATGCAAGTAAATGTAAAAAAAAAGCTTAAAAAATAATATAGCTTCAGGTAGTGATCAAATCAGAGAACAATGAAGCAGAGGATGGGAATAGAAGCTGATGGAGGGGCAGCTGTTTTACTACCGTGAGTCATGGAGGCACTTGCGAAGAGGAGATATTTGAATCGACACTTGGTTGACGGGAAGGGGCTGGGCAGGCAAAGATCTGGAGGAAGGGAATTCTCTACAGCAAGTATGAAGGATCAGGTGCAGGAATGAGCTTAGAGTGTGAGAAAGAGCAGGAAGGTAGGCAAGGCTGAGGGTGGGAGTGGAGGCAGGTATTGGGATGTGTGTGGCAGGAGGCAAGGTCAAGAGGTGAGGAAGGCAATTTCAGGTAGAATGTCACAGACTCAGTAAGCAGCTTGCATTTTATTCTCAAAATCATGAAGAGACAATGGACTGTGTTAAGGAGCAAAGTGATGTGATCTGATTTACATTTTCAAATGCTCGTTCTGGCAGTTGTGTGGAGAATAGAATGGAATGGGCAAGAGTGGGACCAGAGTGACAAGAGAGTATTACAGGAGTCTTGAAAAGTGAAGGTAGTTTATCAAGACCTGGGACCAGGGCGACACCAATAGAGATGAAGATGAGTGGTAGGGGCTCATCAATTTCAGCCAGTTTTAAAGGAGCATGGGACCCTGTGTAAGAAAAGTGACATAGAAGACTGAAGAAGTGATTGGTTTAGAGTATATTTTAAAGGTAGAACCAACAGAGGTTGTTGATAGATTAGACATGGGGTATGAGGAAAAGAGAAAGTGTAAACAAGGATGAGTCCTAGGTTTTCAGCCTGAGGGACAAGGTAGATGTTAGTGCCATTCCCCCCAAAAAGGAGACACAAGGCAGGCAAAGGAGCAATACTGCAGGGCAGGGTGAGGGAGAGAACTCAGGACTTTCGTTTTGGACAGTTAAATTTCTGATGCCGAATAGACATCCAAGGAGCCCTGGTGGCACAATGATTAAGCACTCAGCTGCTAACTGAAAGGTTGTCTGTTTAAACCCACCGGTGTCTCTGTGGGAGAAAAGACCTGGTGATCTGCCCCCATAAAGACTGCACCCTAGAAACCCCTATGGGTAGTTCTTTCTGTCCTATGGGGTCGCTATGAGTTGGAACCAACTTGACGGCACACAGCAACAACAACAGACATCCAAATACAGATACTAAAAGTTCAGGGGAGAGGCTTCTGAACCAAAAAAAAAAAAATCCTATCATTTGAAATATAACATCTAATAGCTTACAAATTACATTTTAGACATTTCAAAGCACTTTGTATCTTATTATAAATAAACGCATACATAAATAACTTCTCATCACATTCATGTGTGATATTCACAATAATCCTCAGAAGTAAGATGCTTCGAATTATCTTGATATTTATACAAAGATGCATTGTCCAAATTAAATAGTCAGTGTTTTGAAATATTAAATTCTTTCCGCGACCAGGGTTGTTATTAGAACTATCGGCAAATCTTGGCTGGGAAATCTCAGAACCCGATGTTTTCATTTGCACAATTGCCCTGTGCCACTTGGGGAAGGAGGGTATGGTAAAAAGACTTGAAGGGTTTTACTAAATTTCCTAGAAACTCAGTGCCAGGCAAGTATTTCTATGAGCCCAAGGAGGATGACTTTAGAGGAGATGGGAAAAGGAAAACAGCACTTACTGAGTGACTAGTACATTCCAGGCACTGTGTAGGGTGCTTTCCTCATAATAACCCTGTGATCTATTACCTTCCCTGGAGCCCTGATGGTGCAGTGGTTAAGCATTTGGCTGCCAACCAAAAGGTCAGCAGTTCGAATCCACCAAGTTTTCTTTGGAAACCCCATGGGCAGTTCTGCTCTGTCCTATAGGGCTGCTATGAATCAGAATCAACTCAACCATAATGGGTTTGAATTGCTTTCTTTGTTGGGTTTTTGTTTGTTTTTTCGGTATTATCTTTCCCAGTTTACAATTAGGAACTGGGGTTTTCAAGTGTAGCTACATGATTAAGGTTACATAGCACGGGAAGTGACAACCTCCAGTGTGTATGATGCCAAAAGCCACACTCATTTTTGCCGTGTCACACAGGATCTCTAAGCTTCAGTGTGCTCTGCGACAAAGGACACCATGCATCACAGAGATGGATTTAAAAAAAAAAAAAAAAAGCCGCAAATGTTTAATTGAGGCAGAGGTGTATACTGCATGGAACTCATCACTCAAATAAGCAAAAGAAATTAAATTGCTTTGTTCATTTTGCCTAAGATCCACGCATTGCCTTGGGTCAGACAGTGAGTCCCCTTTCCTTTTGACAAGTTAAAATACTCCAAAGAGGAAAGGTCTCTGGGCGACCTCGAAAGCTAGCCCTATTCTGAGAGCCAAGGAGCCTGCAGTCCATCCCCATGCTCAGGACTGGTTTACTTGAATGCAGAGAGCTCACCCAGCTTCCTCTCTTTTCAGCTTCTCAGTCTACAAACCTTGCTCCTCTCTTATGACTCTAAGACATCAAAACCCTTGGTTTAATTGTTCACTTTGATACTTGCTTATTTTTAAACATAAAATTGCCTTATGTCTCTTGATCCAGAAGCCCTACATATTTCTAACCATTTTATTCTGAGAATTATGGTGAAATAATTACAATTATAGCTACCATGAAAATAATGATTATAAAGAATGAAAATAATTTTTATTCTACCCTCACAAAAACCTTGTTGGAAAACATTATTATTGCTCTTATGATTTTACTGGTGAAGAAATGAAGGCTCAACAGGGCTATCCAATATTACCTGAGCTAGGTAAATAAAGATACATCTCATTCCACTCGTCTTTCTTCCTATGGAAGTTCTAACTCTTTGGCTTAAGTCTTTGTTCTCTGTTAAAATGAAAAATATCTTGAAACTAAAAAAAACAAACCATTCACTATTTATGTATACTTGTTATATCTTAGACATTATTCTAGGCATTGATGGTAAAAGTGCTGAGCAAATTCAGGAACAGTTTCTGTTTTAATGAAGCTTACAGTCTAGTAGATTTGATCTAGTGTTCTTAACCCTTGGGAATCCCCATGGCCCTGCGGAATCTGATGAAAACTATGGAGCCCAGAAAAACATCTGTTATATAATTCCAGGAAACACAAAGATGCCCTGAAGTTCACCCATGACGCTAGGATAAGTAACCTGGTCTAAGCTGTTTCAGGTATTTATATCTCAGAAATAAAAAAGAGGAAGACCCTCAATGAGATGGACTGATACAGTGGCTGCAACAATGGCCTCAAGCATAACGATTGTGAGGATGACACAGGGCCGGGCAGTGTTTTGATCAGTTGAACAGAGGGTCACTATGAGTCGAAACTATAACAACAACAACAACATATCTCAGGGTATGTATCCACTGGGGATGCTTTGGGGAGAGAATCAGGTTTACATTTGGATGGCAATAAAATACTGGGCAACCGTGTGAATAAAAGACTGGAGAAACCTGGAGCAGCAGAGATCAACCATTTTGCCTGTCTCTGGTAATCGGTAAGAGTTGCGTAACTCAAGAAGAGGATGTTGCTGAGCAGAAGCTGTAACTCTCCAAGACCAGGAATGGACGTTGAGATTGAACAAACAGCCAACAGAATAACACCAACAATGCCATGATTCTTTTTTCACTGAAATGGCACTGGATTGACCCACTCATGGCCTGGGGTTTGCACTATGATAAAACAGATCAAGCCTGACAGGACCACAGAGTGAAAACAGCCTACAAGACATACCTGGTTGGTAAAGCTGGACCTGATGGTGGCTGGAATGCACTCTTCCAGGTTGGCATCCTCAAAGATAATGGCAGGGTTCTTTCCCCCCAGCTCCAGGGAGAGTTTCTTGCAGTGGGGGGCGCTCAGCTGTGTGATCCGCTCAGCTGTGGGCTGGCTCCCCGTGAAGGAGATCAGGGGCACCTCCGGATGTGACACCAGGGCCTCACCTACTATGGGCCCCATTCCAAACACAATGTTGACCACACCTGGTGGAATCCCTGGATGGAAAATTGTGTCAGTTACAACAGTTCCTGTCTCTATGTTAAGGGCTTCAGGTTACATGGAGATTCTCCTTGAAAGTCAAATAGCTTGAATGAGGGGAGAAGGGCCCTTGGTGGAGTGCGCAACACCTGGAACTTTCACGGCTGCCTGTAGTTTAACAGCAAAGGAGAGACTGTAGAGTCTCCACTGTCAATGTACACACTAGGTGAGATTTTCCTGGTGCTTTTTTTTTTTGCCTAGAACATTCTAGCAACTCATTTCATAATACTGATGAGGCCTGAGGTGTGGAGGATGCAGAGACATGTTCAGGTAGATCAAGTCCAGTCAGGGAGGAGTACCCTCCTCCAAGTCAGCATTTCACAATTCAACGTGAAAATGGTAAAGTAGAGGGTTTCATTGTAAGTGTTGAAGGGGTGCAGAGAACAGAATGACTATCATGGCCCAGGGGCAGGGGAAGGCTCCCCAGGGAAGGTGACTTGTGAGTTGGAAGTCCTGTGGCCCAAGGTTATGGACAGCACCATCACACTCCAATTCTGACTTCCATCTACTGAGAACGTCTAAAATAAGTGCCCCCATCCTTCCTATCATACTACATCTGCATATAGTTATTGTGTTCATGGATTTAGTTGTTTATAGGAACCTGGCCTCCACTAAAAGGTACACTGTCTGAGAGCAGAAACAGTATGTGTTTTATTTTTGCTCTGTTGCATCCCCTATGCCATGGCCCAGTTTGGCTCATAGAATAAAAACCAGGAAGTGCTCACATTTTGGGGTGTTTACTATAGGCCAGCCATTGCTGTAAGTGATATTTACCCTAGTGCAATTGGTTCGTGCTTGGCTGCTAACCAAAAAGTTGGCAATTTAAATCCACCCACTGGCTCTGTGGGAGAAAGACCTAGTGATCTGCTTCTGTAAAGATTACAACCAAGAAAATCCTATCAGGGCAGTTCTTCTCTGTCACATGGTATCACTGTGAGTCAGAGTTGGCTACACAAAACAACAACAACAGGTCTCCCAATGACTGTGAGGTAGGTATTAGTATTAGCCTCACTTGACCAACGAGAAAATTAAGGCAACGTGTGTTTAAGTAACAACCAGTAAGTGGCAAAGCTGGTAGCAGCAGGTTAACAAATAATTGTTAAGTGAATGAATGAATGCTTAATGTACCTTCTACAAATCAGACATGTTTCTTGATTTTAGAAAGCTTAAAGTGTCCAGAAAGAAAATCATGTGGACAATTGTGTTGTGTCCAAGAGCTCTTAGGGTCTTCCTGAATTTATTCCCCCTACCTCTTTTTTTTTTTTACCTCTTTTTACCTCTCCAGGCTGGACTAATGGTGGGTGCAGGAATTCTCCGGTGAGTATGGTTTTTGAATTGCTTCCTTCCTCCTAGTATTTTTCCCTTGCTCCAGGTAAAAATTCTCTCATTAGAAACATATTGTCTTGGCTTAAAACCTTCTCTTCAAGAATTCACTTTTAAAGTATAAATAACTTCACACAAACGTTACCATCCATAACACCTTCCCATAGAGCCACATCCTCAGCAATCACCCTGGGGATAAACCAGGCCCCACTGAGGCAAGCCCCTGTTATGGACTGAACTATGTTCGCCAAAAAGAGATGTCAAAGCCATAACCCCTGTATCTGTGAAAGTGACCCTGTTTGGAAATAGAATCTTTGAAAATGTTACTAGTTAGGTTATTCGTTAGCAGAAAATCATATTGGAGTAGGGTGGGTCTTACTCCTATGCGACTGATGTCCTTATAGGAGAGGGGAAGTTACACAAAGACATGGAGACAGAAGACTCCTAGTGACACTGCAGCTGCAAGCCAAGGAATGCCTGGAGGGTCCAGGAGAAAAGATACATGGAACAGTTTCTCAGCCCTCGGAAGGAATCGACGTGACCAACACCTTGACCTGGGACTCTCAGGTTCCAGGGCTGTGAGAAAATACATTACTATTATTTAAAGCCACCCATTTTGTGGTGCATTGTTAGGGCAGTCCTAGGTAATCAATACTGCCCTCAAGGAGACACATGGGGAAAGTCAGCAAGGCAGTCCAATCCAAGGCAGTGCAAGTCAGAAAGGCAGCAAGTCAGTCCAGGAAAAATGGTTCACTATCTCATGATGGTGTCTGACAGGCCTCCAGCCTAATGAGCCCAACTCTATGCCCAACATGCACATTTGCCCTAATCTAGCTTAGGTCAGTCCCGATCTTAGGTCACTACCAGAAGAGGGCACACTTGGGCCAACCATAGTGTGAGAGCACCCTGGACCCGGGTTGGACAAAGAAGTGGCTGAGAGGACAGGCCTTCCCAGCAGAGCAAGTTTTCCACCGTTTCCTGGGTCTGGTTCTGCTTCTCCCTCTAATATCAAGCATGTGTGTAGATGGATGGAGAAGTGGGGCAGGAGGGGGCGGGATGTTAGGCTTTATAAATCCTGAAGGCAAAAAATGGATTGAATCATTTCTAATGTTTACAGTAGTATTTTAACAAGGGAAAAGCATATGAGAGAACATACAAACACCACCTATTTGTCACCACAGGAAAATGAGCTCATTTTCAGCAGGCTGGTTGCCTTCTCCTACAGAGCGGCATGAACACTGGATCCCATTTCCTTAGGCTCTGATGTTAACACCTTAACAGCTGTCTGCTAGCCATTACTTCTCAGTATCATTTTGTCATTTAGACCAAAGAGTAATGAAAATTTTTTTTTTAGAAATGTGGTGCCAGCAGTTAATGTGCCCGGCTGCTAACCCAGTTTGGCAGCTTAAGTCCTTCCGGAGGCACCTTGGACCAAAGGCCTGGTGATCTGCTTCCAAAAACTCAATGATGAAAACCCCAGGGAGCACAGTTCTACCCTGACACACATGGGAGCACCATGAGTCGAAGCCTGCTCAGCAGCAACAGGTACGTACTGCTAAGAGGCCCTGGTTATAAGAGAAGGCAGGCAATTTAACTGGAAATGACAAATCTGCAAAAATTGGAGGTAGGTGGCTAACAGGTGACAAAGGGAAAGTGGTACCTCAAATGCTGGGGCTTGGCAAGAGGGCAACAAGTCAGATTTCAAACTGAAATAGAGCAGAACAAAAACTAATGGGAAGGGCCAGAAAACCACAGCCAGTGGACACTCCAGAAAGGAGGGCAAACATTTGGCATCCCCACGAGGAAAACATGAATATTCTAGGACTCCCAAAGAGGCATTTGCTGTGTGCTTTTTAAATTGATTTTATTTCAGGGGAAAGGTCATCCATCAAGTCTGTTTGAACACACAGGACTCAAGACACTAGCTCTTTAAACATCCAAAACGTATTGAGTTTATTTTTGTTTGTTTGTTTGTTTTTTCTTGTAATACTTAGCTTTACTGCTCTAAAGCAGGACTGTGTGTACGTGATCCATTCTCCTCTCAGCCCCAGGGGAGAAACGGAGCGCTTGAGAGAGGAGCAGTTTGAGCTTGACGCTCTGTATGTTCGTCAGAGGAGGCAAGCTTGGCAATGCCAGTCCAGGAAGGAGGGAAGGAGGGAGGGGTTAAAGCTGTCTCAGTATAATAAAGCTTATTAAAAACCAGCTGCCATTGAGTCGATCTGTGCCCAGAGTAGAACTGTGCTCCACAGGGTTTTCAATGATTGATTCTTTGGAAACAGATCACCAGGCCATTCTTCCAAGGTACCTCATGGTGGACTCAAACCTCCAACCTTTCGGTTAGAAGCCAAGCACATGAATCATTTGCACCATCCAGGGACTTCAATAAGCTTATTAGCTCACAAGAAATAAGATCAATGCTGTACAAAGAGACGGAAACTTGGAACTTTCTTGCGGACCAAGTTGGGGGTATATGAAAGGAGAGGGTGGTTATGAAGGATAAAGCTCACAGACCAAGACATGTTTGATTTTAGGGAAGTGTTCATGGGACCACGGCTGCGTGGCGCTGCCCCCGCCTCCATGCACCCCTCCCTGACATGAGGTCAACGTCAAGCCTGAGACCTACTCCTGTCCCACTCTGGGCAGCTATAGTCACCAGGCAGAGAAGAAACGCCTCTGACCTTTACAGATATGAGAGACTCAATTCTGCCAAGAATGAATTTGGAATGTGGTCGCTTTTGTGAAGGAGGGCTGGCACATTCTGGCACATGGACAAGATGGACACATTCACAGCACACACGCTCCAGAAGCCTTCTTTATCCACAGGTCATCCCAAAGGCCGAGGCTGGAAGGCCTCATTCATGAGACCTAGGCTGGGAGTGCCACTCAATCACTCATGATACGAGGGAGAGGAGCAGCTATACAAGGGTCATAAGGACTAAGGGGAGCCCTGGTCATGCAGTGGTTAAGAGCTTGGCTGCTAACCAAAAGATCAGCAGTTTGAATCCACCAGCCGCTCCTTGCAAACCCTATGGGACAGTTCTACTGTCACATAGGGTCACAATGAGTCAGAATCGACACGACAGCAACAGCTTTGGTTTGGTATGATTTAAGGCCCAAGGCCTTCCCTAAACAGGCATGGTTTTAACCGGTTATCTAGACCCTGGCTTAGAGAATCAACTAAACATTTCCAGAGGTCAACATGTATGTTTAGCCTCTCGGGAAGGCAGATGAAAAGGATCCAGAAGGGCAAGAGATGGAGCTCTTAGCACGGCTCATTCTATGCGTATGGGTGAGTTCAGCAGTGTCTTCTCTGTGGACTTCACTTGTCTCAGGAGAGGTTGACACAGTCTGTTCCCCACCCAGGGATATGTGGAGATACAAGCAAAAGACCCAAAAACAAGGGGCCTTCTCATGGTTTACATACTGGTGGGTCCTGTCTGCTACCTTGGAACACTTGTGCCTGTCAGGCTGTGCCTGTACTGAGTTACACCCAGAACTGAACCAGGAACGTACCTCAAGTGTGGCCATTAAACTATTAGCAAAAAGAGGACAAGGAGCTAAAGTGTGGTCCTTCACGTGCTGAGCAGAGGCCAGACTATATCTGCTTCTGAGAAGTGGGTTCAAATGCAGGGAAAACTGAGTAAGTGTACATTCAAATCTCTTGAAAATCAGTTATTTCTATTAGACGTTAAATATTTATATAAACCATAGAAGTATCTAGCAATATTCTTATTTTCATCAAAATTAACTTAGCTCAAACGTAAGATTTACATGGACAATTGAAGAAAATATATGCAGCAGGCTGGTGTCTGATTTGATCTGGGCTCTTTAACCCTATCAACAAAACAAAAAGTAATTATCGTCATTGAGTCAGTTCCAACTCCTGGTGATCCCATATGTGTCAAAGTAGAACTGTGCTCCATAGAGTTTTCAATGGCTGATTTTTCAGAAGTAGATCACCAGGCCTTTGTTCTGAGGTGCCTCTGGGTGGGCTTGAACTTCCAACCTTTCAGTTAGCAGCCAAGCTTGTTGGCCACTTACACCACACGGAGGCTCTTAAGCCTATCACTGCATTACTACTATGCTAGCCTTGTACGTCAGCCGACAGCCCTGTGGAGTGGGACAGTTCACGCAGAGCTGAACAGAGGAAGCAGTGTGGGGGGACCCTGTGGACACGAGGGGTTTCCCAGGAAAAGATCAGGGAGAAAAAAACCAAAGATATCCCTGGAATCGATTTTCCTGTTGAGCAGACGGTTTCTATCCAAAATAACTTTGCTCTGACTTTCCAGAAGTTGGTGACACTAATGGGGCTGAAGCCTACAAAACTTACAACCCCAAAGCCAACCCCGTGCCTCCCCCACCCTTCCACACCGAATCACCTGCTTTAGGCAGGAGTTTGCACAACATCCACGCGGTCACTGAAGTCAGCTCACTGGGCTTGGCTATCACAGTGTTCCCAGCAGCAATCGCCGGCGCTATCTTCCAGGTCAGCAAATAGAGTGGTAAATTCCAAGGACTGATCAGGCCAGCTGAAAACCAGGAGAGAAGCACAGCCAAATGAGATTATTAAGGCAGCCTGGCCAAATGGGATCACTAAAGCAGAATTGCCACATGAAACTCCTGCTTACTCTTCTAAAACACAGAGCTTTGCTGCTGGTGGCTAACTTCAGGGAAATAATTCTAAAATACATTGCAAGCACCTGTACCTTTTAAAGTAGCATATGATCAACACAATTTATTCTTTTCTGAATGGCTTCCAAATATAATTACGAACAGCAGCAATACAAATTCTGTGGCTGAAAGAACCCAAAATGCAATACTTTTGGGGATTTACAGACTAATCTTTATAGTTCTTTCTTTCTTTTTTTTAATTTTTTTTATTTTTCCCTCCTGTTACCCAACTGTCCAGCTGCTACTTCTTCTCACAAGTTTCCCCACCTCTGTTCTTAATCTGTTGTGGATCAGGGGCAGATTACCCAATAAGTAAGGTAAGCAGAGACTTACTGTGCTTATTTCTAGTCTATACTGAACAATTTCGCATGTTTTTTCATCACATCTGGTTAAAAAAAAAAAAGTGAAATTGTTCACTACAGATTAGGAAGTAAGCACAAACAAGCCCGTGCTTACCTTGCCCATTGGGTAATCCATCCCTGTCAGGACTGTAAATTTGAAAAGAGGCTTTGATTCTGTAGGAAGGTGCTGTGAGGTTGGGAGAGAGACAGATGCCAGTCATACCTAGAAGCAGAATCTTTCATGTGGTGAAAAACTGAAATTGTTCATCACAGATGATCTGGTAAGCAAGATAAGCACCGTGCTTACCTTGCCTACTGGACAATCTGCCCTGAGAATTGAGACACAAATCTCAAGCGTTTTAGATTTGTAAAATAAATAAGAGCAAATAGGTTCTGAGTGTTCCTTTTGAGAGCCCAGTGAAATCCATTTTGGCTAGCCAAAGGGTTTTTGTTATGTGCGTGTGTGTGTTTTAAACAATTTTCTCTAGATTCTCATCTGTATCCTGACCAGGTAGGTTTGCTGGGCAAACAACATGGCCAACGTCTAGAGTGTGTCTCCATGCAATATTCTGAAACTTCCTAGGCTCGATGACGTAAAACATGCAAAAATAAAATCTACCTTATGAATAAGGAAATGAATTCACCTCATTTTATACTCTTCCTTCAAGCCTGTGCTACGAAAGTAAGCAAATATGTTATATCATTAAATTTTCCATTGAAAAAACCTGTTCTTTAGGGGCTAACAGAATCTGTTTTCAGCATAACCCATTACAACACTTCTTGGGAGGAGGCTTCACTTTCCATAATGCCTTACGAATATGACTTCGAAAGGGTTCAAAGGATCAAAGCAGTAAAATGTCCCGTTTTCTTTCTTTTTAACTTGTATTTTCTTATCCTAGCATAAAATGTAACTAGTAAAACATGGATCGTTGGGATTTTTTTCTCAGAGAAAATGTGACATCTACTGGATGGTTTTAGTCATTGTCAATATATCATGTCCCCAAAAGGACAAAAGGCAAATAAATAAATGAGGAGGTAGATACTCGCGTTGTTGTTGTCGTGTGCTGAGAAGTCATTCCAACTCATAGTGACCCTACAGGACAGAGCAGAATTGCCCCCTAAGGTTTCCTAGGCTGTAATCTTTACAGGAGCAAATCACCAGGTGTTTTCTCCTACTGTGTGGCTGGCGGGTTCCAACAGCTAGCAGCTGAGTGCTTAACCATTACACCACCAAGACTCCTTAGATAATTCATAGTGAAAGCTTATTTACCACATGCCTGGCACTGTTCTAAGTGCTACGCTTACTAATGTTTTTAGTTCATACAAAAATATATATAATAAAATTAAACTATCATTCTGGCTTTTCAAATAAGAATACTGAAGCACAACTTCGAGTAACATGCCTCCACACATTTCCAGAATCCTTGAGCTCATTCCTTCCTGAAGCAGGCAGTCATGAAAGTGTTATTAACAATCCCATAATAGTTGTTTTTCCAGAAAAGTGCTCTTGCTACATTTTGTTACAACTTTTATAGCACTTCACTGTGATTGGTCAAATCCCCAGGTTTTTTCTTGTCTTCTCCTAGCTGGAGGCGCAGGCTGGCTGACTCCCAATCTACCCACTCTATGACCTTCCTGGGGTGGCGGTCCTGAGCTGTCACTATTTTTTCAGGGCTCCGTGCAGTATTTTTAGAGCACTGCGCAAAAACGCATTGGCTAAAATTAAGCGGACTGCAAACACATCACAAGACTGAAGATCCTCCCCTCGCTGTTCATACCTATGTGTGTCACTCCCTATAAAAGGAGCAAATCTGGCCTGGTTCAGGGAGCTGGCAGCCTTAGGTCACCAAACCCTGCCTGGCTCCTAGTTTGCAAACAGTGAATAAGCCTTTCTGTTCTTCCAACCTTGCCTGTGGTTGACTTCAATTCGCTAGTCTGCTTGACAAGAGCCTATAGCTGACGGCTTCACTACCTGTCTAGAAATTTTTTATTATTATTATTATTACAGAGAGCACAAAAATCCTTGTATGTGACTTTACTCTCACCGTCATTCTTTTTTCCTATGATTTTCCAAGAACAATATTCCAGGAATAAGTAGGGAATTTGTTACAAAGAAAATAAACTAGAAATAGATTTGGGGGGCCAATTAATTTTTAGTAAAAGTAGAAAAGTTTGTTCTTTCCTTTTCCTTAATCTGTTCCTTTAGATCAATTCAACAGGAATTTGCTGAGCCTCTCTGTGTGTAATTGCAATCCAGGCTTTCCGTGAACAGCACCTACCAATCCCCACGGGGGTCCGCACCGTATAGTGCAGACAGCCCACGTGGTCCATCTGCGTGCACTCTGACGTGTGGTGAAGGATGGAGGAAGCAAAGAACCGGAAGTTCTGTACAGACCGGGGAATGTCCATGGTCCTCGCTAGTGTTACGGTTTTCCCTGGAAGAAGTAAACAATACAAAGCACCAGGGGTGTATTCCACCACAGAGTTAGTGAGACACTATGTCCATCACATTTACCACACATATATCCCAACTCACACTCAGATATCCTTGGTTCCTTCCAGCTTGTGGCAGGCACTCCTTGACTATGGAAAACTTGGTCATGGTTTGATAAAACTCTGAAATAATTAGGTCTAAGGCTATAAAATAAAGTATGGGGTTAAAGATAAGTCAAATAATCTTTGCATTGTGAACTGAAAAGAATCCCTGGTTACAATCATGAATATACCAGATGCTGCCGCTTTCTCCACGCAAGCGCTTTCAATTCAAAATCCCTAGGCTTTCTAAGTGCTACAAAGGGATTGAAACAAGGGTGTTAAGGCAGCTGTATTTGTACCTCACAAAGACACACTTTTATAAATATGTGATGTTTATTAAAGGTCATCCAAACACATTGAGGAGCCATTCAGATGGGCATATGGCAGAGACTGATGGGGGCTCCCTAGCACGGGATGCCGTGGGTCTCACCACGTGGGCCACGCCAGGCCCCATGCATTCCCTAGCTCCTGGTTTGAATAGAGAGAGAAACACCAGCTGACCTGGACTGTTACTGAGTTATCTTTAATGATGCAGGTGGACTTTGCAGTGTCAGGAGCACCAGTAAAGGAAACATTTTCTTTGAAAGGCCTTAGAGTAAGACAATTTCCTAACTTTAGATTGGTTTATAGCAAGCGTGATTTTTTAAAGATTTTGGATCACCGTGAGTCAGAATAGACGCGACGGCAGCGGGTTTTTGGCTTTTTCTAACTAACAGATAGATTACAAAGATTTACAGACGTTGACTCTATTACTCCGACCTCTGGGAAGGAGTTTTAAAAATTGGGAGTGGGATAGTAACCGACATCAAGTATTTCTCTAAATAACTTGACTGCCTAACTGGTCTTCAAGTTAACATTGCTTTGACATTCTCTACAGAGCATTATAGAACCTGTGGAAGAGGGCATTATCAGCTCCAGTTCTACACCTCTCCCCATGCCTATGTTCTTTGTCATGCATCTTTTCAGTTCCTCCCACCAATGGGACAAAGTATATTTCCCTGCCCCTCTACTTTGGGTTCAGCCATGTGACTGGCCTTGGCCATTGGAATGAGTCTGGAGTGTGCCAGTTCCAAGCCTAGGCCTTAAGAGGCCTCGTGTGTTTTTGCTTTCCACCTGTACCATTGCGGTGAGAGGAATATGCCCGGGCTAGTCTGCAGGCCCAGGAGGAAGATGAGAGATGTGTGGAGCAGAGTCCACTTGAGCTTCCTCACCAAGCCCATCCTCCAGCGACTCCAGATGTAAGAGTAATAAACAGTGATTTTTGTTCTCAGCCACTGAGTTTGGGGAAGATTTGTTAGAAAGCAGCAGTTAACTCCTACCAAAAAAAAAAAAAACCCCAAACCCATTGCCATCGAGTCGATTCCGACTCATAGCGACCCTATAGCACAGAGTAGAACTGCCCCATAGAGTTACCAAGGAGCAGCTGGTGGATTCGAGCTGTCAACCTTTTGGTTAGCGGCTGAGCTCTTAACCACTGCGCCACCAGAGCTCCGTTAACTCCTACAGAACCCACCAAAACCAAACTCTGAGACTATGAAGGTACAAAATCCATGACTCTGGCTCTTGCTCAGAAACTAAGTACTATGTTGTTGTTGGCAGTGAAGTGTACCATCGAGTTGACTCATAGTGACCCTATAGGACAGAGTAGAACTGCCACCTTGGGTTTCCTAGACTGTAATCTCTACGGCTGCAGCAGCGTATCGACAGGGAACTGCCAGAAATTCAGGCTGGTTTCAGAAGAGGATGTGGAGCCAGGGATATCATTGCTGATGTCAGATGGATCCTGGCTGAAAGCAGAGAATACCAGAAAGATGTTTATTTGTGTTTTATTGACTATGCAAAGGCATTCGACTGTGTGGATCATAACAAACTACGGATAACACTGCGAAGAATGGGAATTCCAGAACACTTAATTGTGCTCATGAGGAACCTTTACATAGATCAAGAGGCAGTTGTTCATACAGAACAAGGGGATATTGATTGGTTTAAAGTCAGGAAAGGTGTGTGTCAGGGTTGTATTCTTTCACCATACCTATTCAATCTGTATGCTGAGCAAATAATCTGAGAAGTTGGACTATATGAAGAAGAACGGGGCAGCAGGATTGGAGGAAGACTCATTAACAACCTGTGTTATGCAGATGACACAACCTTGCTTGCTGAAAGTGAAGAGGACTTGAAACACTAATGAAGATCAAAGACCACGGCCTTCAGTATGGATTGCACCTCAATATAAAGAAAACAAAAAATCCTCACAACTGGACCAGTGAGCAACATCATGATAAATGGAGAAAAGATGGAAGTTGTCAAGGATTTCATTTTACTTGGATCCACAGTCAACACCCATGGAAGCAGCAGTCAGGAAATCAAAAGATGCATTGCATTGGGTAAATCTGCTGCAAAGGACCTCTTGAAAGTGTTGAAAAGCAAAGATGTCACCTTGAAGACTAAGGTGCGCCTGACCCAAGACGTGGTATTTTCAATCGCATCATATGCATGTGAGAGCTGGACAATGAATAAGGAAGATCAAAGAAAAATTGATGCCTTTGAATTGTGGCGTTGGCGAAGAATATTGAATATACCATGGACTGCCAAAAGAATGAACAAGTCTGTCTTAGAAGAAGTACAACCAGAATGCTCCTTAGAAGCAAGGATGGCGAGACTGCCTCTTACATACTTTGGACATGTTATCAGGAGGGATCAGTCCCTGGAGAAGGACATCATGCTTGGCAAAGTACAGGGTCAGTGGAAAAGAAGAAGACCGTCAACGAAGTGGATTGACACAGTGGCTGCAACAATGAGCTGAAGCATAACAACAATTGTAAGGATGGCGCAGGACTGGGCAGTGTTCAGTTCTGTTGTGCATAGGGTCGCTATGAGTCAGAACTGACTCGATGGCACCTGACAACAACAACAACAACGTCTACGGGAGCAGATCACCAGGTCTTTTTTCCTGTGGAACGACCACGGGGTTTGAACCGGCGACCATTTTGTTAGCAGCCGAGTGCTTAACCATTGTGCCACCAGGGCTCCTTGTATTCTGTCATTGTTCTTGTTAGGTGCTGTTGAATGAATCCTGACTCATAGCGACCCTATGCACAACAGAACAAAACACTGCCTGGTCCTTTGCCATCCTTACAATCATTGTTATGCTTGAGCCCATTGTTGAAGCCACTGTGTCAATCCCTCTCGCTGAGGGTCTTCCTTTTTTCTGCTGACCCTGACTTTATCAAGCATGATGTCCTTCTCCAGGGACTGATCCTTCCTGACAACATGTCCAAAGTATGTAAGCTGCAGTCTCGCCATTGTATTACTACTTCTTACAGGTAATCTAGTAGCTAAGAAATCAGAAATATGAAGTTGTTCACTTAAGGTCACACAGCTTGTTAGTAGAAGAACCAGGACTAGAACCAGACCACCTAATGTCTATTCTAGTGCCATTTCCACTTCGCAATTTCTCCTATGATTCACATCCATAATTATACTTGGGCCCATACTTGAGATTCTTACAGGATGGCTTCTTAGGAGACTACTGATGTTCCTTGTAAAAGCGTTGCATTTAAATGCAGCAAGTCACTTGGTAAGTTTCCTGGTGCCCACAGGCCTTGGGAGCTTTCCTATCCCAACACCTGGACTCCAGCGTGCTTAGAGAGCCTGCATCTGAGATAGGACTCTGCATGGTTGGGCCTGAAGGAGCAGCACATTGACACAGACATAGCAGTGGGATGATCCCAATTGGCTGTATACCCCAGAAGCGCTCTGAGCCTCTGTTTCCTCATCTGGAAACCAAGGGAGGAGGGCTATATGGTCCCTTTTCATCCCTAATGTCTGCTAATCCTATCTTCTCACCACCCTTATTATAGCAGTAGCCACACCCAATCCCTGACATCAAAATGGTGTCCATTAACATATTTGGGATTGAGATCATCTCTCAACTATCTACCTTGGAATTCTGAAGTATCCTCCTTGTGCCAAAAGCTTAAAATAGACTGCCTGTGTATATAATCCAAGTAAATATTGAAGAAAATATTCAAGTTCTCAAGGATTTCATTTTACTTGGCTCCACAATCAATGCCCATGAAAGCAGCAGTCAAGAATTTAAACAATGTATTGCATGGAGCAAATCTGCTGAAAAGGACTTCTTTAAAGTATTAAAAAGCAAAGATGTGACCTTGAAGACCAGGGCATGGTGTTTTCAATTGTCTCATATTCATGCAAAAGCTGAACAATGAATATGGGAGACCAAAGAAGAACTGACACTTTTGAATTATGGTGTTGGTGAAGAATATTGAATAAACAATGTACTGCCAGAAGAACAAACAAATCTGTCTTGGAAGAAGTACAGCCAGAGTGTTCCTTAGAAGCAAGGATGACGAGACTTTGTCTCACATACTTTGGACATGTTATCAGGACCAGTCTCTAGAGGAGAACAATGTGCTTGGTAAAGTAGAGGGTCAGTGAAAAAGAGGAAGGCCTGCAATGAGATGAATTGACACAGTGGCTGAATTGATGGACTCAAGCATAGCAATGACTGTGAGGATGGTGCAGGACCGGGCAGAGTTTGGTTCTGTTGTACATAGGGTCACTATGAACTGACTTGATGGCACCTAACAACAATAACAATGTGTATAACACAAAAGCCGCAGGCAGGGCAGTTGGGCTGCGAGGCAGAATCCCTCCCTCCTACATGCCACAGCCCTGGTCTTCTGGGGGCCAGGTAGCGAAATCTCCTGATAAGCCATGCCTCAGTGAGATATACAGGACTCCGTGGACTCCAAGTAGGAACCAGAAAGAATGGCTCTCTGCTGGCAGGAGCTCAGCTTCCCTGCAGGATGGTGATCAGTGCTTAGTGGAGCAGGAAAGGCCCCTTAACCTTCTACAAATCCTACCATGCAGGAGCTGCCTTCTCTACCTGTTTGTGATGAGGCAGGACTTACCCTCCAGGGGCTGATGCGATACCTTGGGGTGGCAGAAAAGGAGGGTGGGGAAGAAAGCCTTAGTCTCGAGAGGGGCACCAATGAAGGGGCCTCTGAAACAGTCCAGAGGCAGGAAATATGAACCTGAGTCCCATCCTTTAAGGTTCAGAAGCGAGAGATTGTCTGGCAAACTAATGGAATGAGGGCATTAATCACCAATATCTGAGTAATGTATTCTGCTTTTCATAAAACAGAAAGCGACACCTGAACTCAAACCATCTCTGCCAGAGAGAGAATGGAAGATAGGAAAGTCCCGGCCCAGACACCTTACAGATGGACGAGTGGCGCTCACCTTGGTCTTTGGACTCTGCCTGGGCGAACTCCTCCAGGGACTGTTCCAGCAAATCCGCCAGCCGGGTCAGGACCTGTGAGCGCTCCTGGGGGCTCCGGGCTGACCAACCTGGAAAGGCTTCTCTGGCAGCCTCCACCGCGGCTTCGATCTTTGAGGAACAAACAGAAGAGAGTTCAGAATCCACAGGTCCATACGTGCCTAATTTTTTTCTGCGTTATTTCAAATACTCGACACTCTTCTGTGCTGAGTTACCCACAAAGCAGAACACACAGGTATTTAAATCACCGGCAAAGCAGAGGCACCACAAAAACAAAGAAAAATGTCCTGTTTCAACTGTGTTCAGAATGTGGCAAGCAAATCATCAGAAAGAAGCAATTTTCATTTTAACAGATGTATATTTTCAATCATTTAAAAATATCTCACTGGCTTCTGAATATCGTATGGGAAAGGGAGCTTAATCTAGGTGTGCAGAAATCTCTAAACCTCTTAACACACCTCTGACATACCTGGGAAAGTCTAAAATTTTGTGTGAAATCACATCCTTGGACTGTCATTCCCACTTGGAATGACTAACTTTATTAGTCATTTAATGACTAATTTTTATAAAAAGAGATATGCTAAACTTCACATAAATTATTTCACTTAAACCCTTTTAAAATTCCGTAGCATTAGTATTGATTCGCCCATTTTACAGATGAGAAAATTGAGGCACAGAAAGCTCAAGTAACTTGCCAGAGATCACATAGCTAGTAACTGGTAGAATCAGGATTTGAACCAGGATCTCTGTGGCTCCCAAGACCACAAGCTGGCCTGCTATGGCATAACTGGAGCCTCTGCCACTGCCCTGCCCTTGCCTGGCTCTGCCCAATGGATGCAGTCTCTGTTGGAGAGGAGGGTGCTGTGCTTGGACAGATTACTGTGGACCCGGTTTTAGAGTTAAATCCAAAAAAGCAGACAATATACGGGAAGGTATGAGCAGGACCAGCTCATGGCAAAATGTGATCTCGGCAAAATAATTTTCAGGTCCCCTTCTGTCTTTCTTCTCTCTCAGGCAATTTCTAAGCAATGCTTTTTCCAGAGATAGCAAATCCGTAGCCTCCCACATGCATGACCAACATTAATTATCACTTAGAGCTCTCTTCCATCACTGGGCCCAGGCTCAGGATCCTTTTCACTGCCTTCAGGCAGCCTTGGACATCTTTCTTATACCACATGATCTGACAATAATTCGGCCTCCTGAGCCTAGGCTACCCCTCTCATGCACACCTGATCTACACCCCATCTTTGTTTTCCTCATGTCACAAAGTCACTTTCAGCTGAGCTGAAGTGAAATATGAAATGATGTTCATCTCAGTTAGAAATTTCTGGAAAGATGGTGGCTTCACCTCAAAAAATGAATCTCTAATGTGCACTTGCAGGCAGGATAAGGAAGGAAATGTAGGTTGCCTTAGTCATCTAGTGCTGCTATAACAGAAATACCATAAGTGGATGACTTTAATAAACATTAAGTTTATTTTCTCACAGTCTAGTAGGCTACAAGTCCAAATTCAGGGTGTCAGCTCCAGAGGAAGGCTTTCTCTCTCTGCCAGCTCTGGAGCAAGGTCCTTGTCATCAATCTTTGTGTGGTCGAGGAGCTTCTCAGCACAAGGACCCCGGGTCCAAAGCAAACGCTCTGCTCCTGGCACTGCTTTCTTGGTGGTATGAGATCCCCCTGTCCCTCTGCTAGCTTCTCTCTTTTACATTTCCAAAGAGATTGGCTTAAGACACTGTCTAATCTTGTAGATCTCATCAATATAACTGCCACTAATCCATCGCTTTACATCATAGCGTTAGGATTTACAACACGTAGGAAAATCACATCAGATGACAAAATGGTAGACAAGCATACAATACTGGGAATCATGATATAGCCAAGTTGACATTTTGGGGGGACACAATGCAATCCGTGACATGGGCCTCTGTAAGCCCCACCATAAACTGCAGCCACGGGAAGTCTGCTGCTGGACAACAAGAGGAAGGCAGCAGTCAATGTGAAAAATCGAATCTTTTTGCTCCGCAGAAAACACAAGTCAGCTCCTATTTTCTGTTGTACTTGTTAGGTGCTGTCGAGTTGGTTCTCACTCATAGCGACCCTATGCATAACAGAACGAAATGCTGTCCAGTCCTGCGCCATGCTCGCAATTGTTGCTATGCTTGTGGCCATTGTTGTAGCCACTTTGTCAGTCTACCTCGTTGAGGGTCTTCCTCTTCTTTGCTGACCCTCTACCAAGAATGCTGTCCTTCTCCAGGGACTGATCCCTCCTGACAACATGTCTGAAGTACGTGAGAGACAGAGTCTTGCCATCCTTGCTTCTAAGGAGTGTTCTGGTTGTACTTCTTCCAAGACAGATTTGTTCGTTCTTTTGGCAGTCCATGGTGTGTATTCAATATTATTTGCCAACACCACAGTTCAAAGCTGTCAATTCTTCAGTCTTTCTTATTCATTATCCAGCTTTCCCATGGCGATTGAAAACTCCATGGCTTGGGTCAGGCGCACCTTAATCCTCAAGGTGACATCTTTGCTCTTCAACACTTTAAAGAGGTCTTTTACAGCAGATTTCCCCAATGCAAGTCATCTTTTGATTTCTTGACTGCTGCTTCCATGGGTATTGATTGTGGATCCGAGTAAAATGACATCCTTGACAACTTCAATCTTTTCTCCATTTGTCATGATGCTGCTTGTTGGTCCAGTTGTGAGGATTTTTGTTTTCTTTATGTTGAGGTATAATCTATACTGAAGGCTGTGGTCTTTGATCTTCATCAGTAAGTGCTTCAAGTCCTCTTCACTTTCAGCAAGCAAGGTTGTGTTATCTGCATAATGCAGATTGTTAATAAGTATTACTCCAATCCCGATGCCCCGTTCTTCTTCGTATAGTCCAGCTTCTCAGATTATTTGCTCAGTTTACAGATTGAGTAGGTATGGTGAAAGGATACAACCCTGACACACAACTTTTCTGACTTTAAACACTTGTTCTGTTCAAATGACTGCCTCTTGATCTATGTACAAATTCCTCATGAGCATAATTAAGTGTTCTGGAATTCTCAACCTCCACAATGTTATCCATAATTTGTTATGACCCACACAGTTGAATGCCTTAGCATAGTCAATACAACACAAGTAAACCTCTTTCCTATTTTCTAAACTGTCTTATGTTGCATGTCTTAGGTCTACCATCTAAACACCCCGCATCATATCCCCACTCTCCCACTTGAGTTCCCTTGCCCTCTTCCCCTTCTGGGGAACCAATTGCCTTTGGAAGGTCTCCTGCTGTGAGGGATTTTCTCAAGCAAAGCCTGTCAAAACCGGGCCCAATAAATAGCTTGCTTTACAATACTGCCATCTCGTGGTCATATATTTTTCCTTGTTCAACCCTGAAATCTCTTGAACTCAGTCTGCTGGATCCTCACAACAGTATTATGAAGTGGGTATTATTATTATTTCCATTTTATAGATGAGAAGGTTGAAGCATGAAGAGGTTCAGCTCTAAGCCAAGGCCATAGCCACTAAGTGATGGCGCTGCTCTTTGGCGCTGAACAGTCTGACTCCCATCTCTGCTTTTGACAGTGATGGTATCATGCAAATGCAACAACAAATGCTCTGTGTGTGTGTGTGTGTGTGTGTGTGTGTGTGTCACCGTTGATCTAAGTATCAGAGAGACGTGTATTTGCACACTCTTCTCTATAAAATAAGGGCGATAACTGCGTCTAATTCACAGGTTGTTAGACCCACCACTTGGGACAATCCATGTTAAAGGACTTGGTAAAACACAAAGCAAAAGCTGAATGAATGAGAACCACTCTTAACAGCATTGGTAGCATTTCCTGTGAGTGACTTTTTGGTAAATGAGACTTGTAGTTTGTGTAATGGCTGTATTTTTTCAAATTTGGGACTTATGGGGCTCAGAAAGGATATTTGAAAGTTGGATTGCTGGGAAATCCAGAGTATCTATTACTCTCTTAGCAGGTGCATCCATACTTAATTCTGTTTTCTGAAAAGGCAAAGCCATTAGCTGCTGAAAACATTTCAGCTGAATTTGGTATATTTGCAACTTTTAACTTCACTTTGGAGAACGTTTAGAGAGAAGGAGGATTGGAAAACATGAAGCTGAATTTCTCACATTCATCTCGGGTCACTTGAAGCAAAGTAGAATTGCTGGTTATAGTTCAACCCATAAGTTAGGTAATATTTGCCCCCCGCCCAAAAAAAAATCAATCCATAAGTTTAAAGGTTTTCTAAAGCAAGGCAGATTTAAAATTTCATTAACCATACAGAAATAATGGTTTAGTTGTTTAAAAAAAAAAAAACAACTTTGCCTATAATATACATTTATATATGAAGGCTACAATTTTACTTTAAATAATTTAGTTATTTGCACCTTACAAAGAATATAATCCATTAGACATGAGATGACTATGCATCCATCAGCCACATGTGTCACAACAGATATGTTAACATTCTCAATGCAGTAATTGATTAGTATATCCAACATATCTCAAATATTTTACAAAATTTTCCAAACAAAATTCTAAATCACTATTTTAAAAAGTATGTGCCAGGTAGCATTTTGAGTAAGAAAAGGGATGCTGTTAAATTCAACTCCAAAAATATGTGAGAATTTAACTTTGAGTTTCATTGTTCAAATGATTGATTTCACTTTACTGTCCTTGCCTGGCTGTATTGGCTATTTTGAAGACACAAGAAATTGTTCAGAAAGCAATCTAAAATGAATCCTTGAGGTGTTCTGTTTTGTTTTAGCTAAGGAACATATTTTTTGAAGCCCAGGGACATAGTGGTAAATTTAGGCAGCACTTGATAGAGAAACCCCCCCCAAAAAAACCATTACCCCTGAGTCGATTCCAACTCATAGCGACCCTATAAGGCAGAGTAGAACTGCCCTGTAGAGTTTCCAAGAAGCAATCGGTGGACTGAAACTGCCAACTTTCTGGTTAGCAGCTGAACTCTTAACCACTGTGCCACCAGGGCTTCTGATAGAGAAAAGGGAACAGTTAATAAAATTGGTCACTCTTACAAATAATACTTTTATATAGATGCCCCCTTAGAAATGTTCATGGATTACATAAAACTGGACCATACATCTATATATTAGGTTGACTAGATAACTGGCTTGCTTCTGAATACAGCAACCTAAGATTTGTTTCATGTATCATCCATGTCTAGTAACAGATAAGCCTTCCTAGAATTAGAATTTTCCCTCTGCTAATGTTTAACTGTTCTACACAGTTTCCCAATTCCCTTTGCATCTAGAGAGTTAAATTACCCATAATTCACCAACATATTACATAAATTTAATATATTTGATACATTTCCATTTCCTCAAAGGCAATATACTCACCTCTTCTTTTCCACTATTTGGCACTCTGCAATACACTTCCCCTGTAGATGGGTCATAAGAATCTACATATGAGTTACAAGGTAAAAATTTTCCACCTATGAAATTTTCCAGAATCAAAAGTGCCTCTGTTCCAGCCATAGTGAAGAAAAATCCTGCCTTTCACCTTTACAATAGTTCAGTTATGTTGCCCCCAATACTTTTCTTCTAGTCCTGAGTTAGTCTCCTCCTCTGCCAACCCAGTGCCCTCGTTTGCAAATCATTGACCAGTGGAAGTTGACCTGAAACTCTCAGAGAATTCCAATCTCCAAACTTTAAAACTAAGAAAGGTGTCACAGATCTCGTAGACTTTCAGTGTATTATATGTTAACCTAATGTCAACATATGTGTTCATAGCCCTTTCAGATGGTCAAAAGCCATCTATACATATCGTTTTATTGGGCTCAACTGTGAACTTTTCATTGCTTATTTATTAAGGTCTGTCCCTGAAGCAAGTCCTTTACATGTAGATAGTGCAGGACTGGGCAACGTTTTGTTCTGTAATACTTAAGGCCGTCACGGCTGGAAGCCAGCTCAAGGGCAACAATAACAACTCATTTAATCCACACAACAACTCTATTTGAAGTAAATATTATCACTTGCACTCTTTTCTAGAAGAAATTGAGCCTCTGAAAGGTTGAAAAATTTGTCCAAGGTCACATAGTTACTAAGGGGTGAACCATAACCCCTTGGTCTCCAAAGCATGCCCTGTTGCCTCAATGCTTCACTGCCTGCTCACCCCGCAGAAGTAACTGAAGAAGGACTCCTTTTTTTCCATCCGTCATCTCTTCTTCTTTGTCTTGGCTGCCTTCAATTCAAAGAACTCTTCATCTCGAAACCAGGTATGCCATGGAGATGAAGATAAAGCCAAAAATGTGTGTGACATATATAACAAAGAGGGATTCAAATCCATGGATGTAAGAAATTTTTACAAATCAGGAAGATAAATGAACAACCAATATAAAAATTAAACACAGGATACAAAAAACGAATTCACAGAAAAGAGGATACACTTGGCCAATGAATGTATTGAAGGAGGTCCAGCTTCATTGTTACTCAAGGGATGTGAATTACAAAGAGGTGCCATGTGTCACCAGTTAGATTGGAAAGCAGTGTTAAAGATTAATACCCAACTGTATGTGAGGACATAGGGTAGCATGTGCTTTCGTGGGAAGGTTTACAGGGACATTTTTTGGAGCAGTTTGTCAGTACATTTAAATGTGCCTAACTTTTGGCTGGAAACCCTGGTGGCCTAGTGGTTAAGAACTATGGCTGCTAATCAAAAGGTTGGCAGTTTGAATCCACCAGGCACTCCTTGGAAACTCTATGGGGCAGTTCTCTGTCCTATAGGATCTCTATGAGTCAGAATTGACTTGATGGCAACAGGTTTGGGCTTTCTTTTGGTAACTTTTGGCTGGAAACCATGGTAGCATGCTGGTTAAGAACTATGGCTGCTAACGAAAAGGTCAGCAGTTCAAATCCACCAGCTGCTCCTTGGAAACTGTATGTGAAAGTTCTACTCTGTCATATAGATAGGGTCGCTTAGTAATTCCCCTTCTAGGAATCTCCCCTACAGAATTACTTGCTCGTCTGTAAGAAGATAAGTCACAAGGACATTGTTTTTTTCATAATAATTAAAAAAATAATTTAAACAGTTCAAATGTTCATCATTTGGTGACTATTATAATTAATCGTGGTACATCCATAATTTGGTATATTACTTAGCCAGTAAAAGGATGTATTTTTAACTGAAAAAAAGAATGCTAGTGAATAAGTATGGTATGAAACCCTGGTGGCGTAGTGGTTAAGTGCTACGGCTGCTAACCAAAGGGTCGGCAGTTCGAATCCGCCAGGGCTCTTTGGAAACTCTATGGGGCAGTTCTACCCTGTCCTCTAGGGTCGTAATGAGTCGGAATCGACTCGATGGCACTGGGTAAGTATGGTATGAAACCCTTTGGATGTCTATATGGTTAAGTAGATCAAGGGGAAGGAATGAAGGGTTTCTTTCCTTTTTGACTCTACTTTTAAATTGATTGAATACGTTATGATAAGTCTGTGTTAATACACTACTTTAATAGATAATAAAAATTTAACTGAATGTTAGATATCAATATTCGAAATTCATTGGTCGTTTGAAGTCATTTGTTGGCCGTTCACTTCTTTAGATCCTCCCTGCTTCCTTCTTACTTGGTCTTGCTCTAGGTGTTCGCCACAATTTTTGCTAATCACCTACACAAGGCAATAGGCTGTCCGTTCTCTAAGGAACCAAGTCCCAGGCCCCTGTCTCAGTATCTAGAAATTAGATATGATGCTCTGCTGAACAAAGAGCAACTTCCTGGTCTTTTCTCCTTACCAGCTCAAAGCCTCTGCAGATGCTTTAGAAATATTACTCATTTTATTTAACACAAACAAATTATTGAAAAGGGCTCCCTCCTCTCACTCAGTTATGTTAACTGAATTTTGGTCATATTGATACGATTTTGTTGAAAACCTCTTCCAATATTTTTTTAGAAATTGATCTCATATGAATAAATATATACATACATGAATGAAGCAATACAATAATATATACATTCAGGGTCTGTTCGGGAAAACAAAAATCATGGTAGGTATTTCAAAGAGAAGGAAATGATTACATAGGTGTTGGAAGGTTGTAAGAGCTTACAGAAACTACTGCAATAACCTGGATATCAGCAATGCAAAAAGCAGCTACCATTTAGACTGTGGAACAAAAAGGCTAAAATGAGCTGCCAGAAGCTAGAAGCTTGAAGGTGATTCTGTTTACGCTCCCAGTTTGTGCTGGTACTTCTGAGGGCATGTGAGGTGGCTAATTCAGGGAAGGCCGAGCCGCCAGAGGCTGTGTGTGGGCTATGGCTGGAGAGACACTGGCAGGGACTGGAGACAGAGGTGGTCTCTTCACCCCTCTCTCCCTCCAGACTCTCTGACATGCCTCCCATTGGCAGAAAGCCAACTGTCAAGAGGGTGTGGGAAATACAGTTTGCGGATCTCCACCTAGTGCCACAGAGCAAAGCGCCAAGGAATGAGGTTGGGGCTAAGAGGAGCTCAGCCCATGCCTAAACACTTTTGTCACCTGTCTCCCTGGCTTCTCCCTCCCAGCTCTTGAATGCAGCCTCTGACCCTTCGGAAACTCTTAGAAGCCCATCCTTCTCCCAAGTGCTTTGTGCTCAGAAATAATGTGTCATCCTCTCTGTCCCCAACCCACTTAGTTAAGATTTATCTCACCAAAGCTATTGAGAAAAAAAAAACAAATCTGACTATAGGACTGAAGCAATTGACACTGAGTGTTGATTGACTGAGCTGGATGTTTGGCTATTTATAGTTCTTAATATCCCAAAGGACTCCGATTAGGGGACTAAGAGACATTCACTAGAAAGAAGGAACTTCCATGTATATCACAGGGGAGGAGCTTTCTGCCATGTAACAGGAGAAATGGGTTAGAAACTGGGCAAATGCTGGATGCTCATTAGAACTTCCTTGCACAGGGATAAGCCCAGCTACGGAGCAGACTGGTATTGTTTCCAGTGACGTTCTTGTGCTGCCTGCTGGGCAAGCATGACCTGGTACGTTTTTCATAATGTGGTGGGTCCTTTACCTCCCTTCCTCCCTGGCCTGTCAGGTGACCTGTTTCTGGCTTCTCAGGCCTATTCTGTCCTCAGTGAGGCTCTTTAACCCCCACCTGCAGGTCAACCACAGACCTGACTCTGGAGCAAATGCTTAGTTCAGGCAGGAGAGAGTTCTAGGCTTCGAATGCAGTGTCAGTCCTCACTGAGAGTCTGGTCATGTCCTCACACCCCAAGTCCTTCCCTCTAGACTTGGGACCAACCTTTCTCTTGCCTGTTTCCCTTGAAGAGACATAAAATCTTGAATCTGGGGCTAGGCAGTAAGACCCTACTCCTTGCCACCTGCCTCTCTGTACCTCTTGGTATCAACTGCTACTGAATTCTCCTAGCTGGCTCTACTTGCTCTCCAGTGCTCGTTCTGCTGGACTCTGATCAATTCTTGCCAAGCCCCTTGAATATTGTTCTTTCCCATGACGTGTACTCCCATTAGCAGCAACGTCTGTCCCCACCACACCCCAGTGGGTGGGTTTAGTACCAGGTCCTGCAGTGACGGTAGGAAACTCAAGGCCTTGAGATCAACAGACAAAAATTATAAATGTGACAGTATTAAGTATACTAATTAAATGCAAACCCTGGTGGCGTAGTGGGTAAGTGCAATGGCTGCTAACCAAGTGGTCAGCAAGTCGAATCCGTCAGGCGCTCCTTGGAAACTCTATGGGGCAGTTCTACTCTGTCCTATAGGGTCACTAGGAGTTGGAATCGACTCGACGGCAGTGGGTTTGGGTTTTTTAATAAGCAAAGGGAACTAGTTGTTCTAGAATATTCCAGAATGGGATAGGGTGCTTTTACTTAGAGGAAAAAGTTGTTCTTTCTGAAGAGGGTGAGGTGATGCCTGATTTAGGGAGCTCTGAAGTGTTTTGGAGTCTTGGGTGGCACAAATGGCAAAGGGCTTCACTAACCGACAGGTTGGTGATTCTAACCAACTCAGAGGTGCCTAAGAAGAAAGGACTGGCAATCTGCTTCTGAAGGGTCACAAACTTGAAAACCTTATGGGGCAGTTTTACTCTGCACACATGGGGTGGCCCTGATTCAGAGCCAACTTGACAGCAACAAACAATAAGTGCTTTGGAGCTCTGAATCACCCAGGTGGGCTGCAGCACCAGGAAGTGGAGCAAATTGATTATCTCCCATATGCCAGGCACCTTACTGAATGATACAGGCCATCAATGCTGGAAGAACTCACATTCTACTAGGGGAGGCAGAGTGGCACACAGAAATCACAATGCAGTGCATGAGGGCGTTCCTGGAGGTGTGCGGTAGGCTTGGGAGAAACATAGGGCAGGGAACGAGGAGCTCTGTGCTAGTGGAGTGAAGGGATCAGAGGATGAAACTTCAGATGGATAAGGAAGGAAAGGGAGGAAGTTAAAAGGCAGACAAGGAGGTAATTTAGGCAGAGAAATACCTGAGACCCCATTCTCTTTCTGCATCCTCAGGAGCCTTGACCATTGGATTATCTCCTTTTGACCCTTCATCTCGCCCTTTCTCCTGGCTCCTTAAGCCTTTAAATGAGTTCAAGTCTCTCCAATATCCTATTATATAATACCATATCACATTATATGTGAAATTAAGTTGTAAAACATCCTTCTCGTGGTGCAACGAATCACATTTACATGGCTTTTCTAGCCACGGTCTTGTAACTCCCACAAAACGATTGTCTCGGACTATGCAAATTGTGTGACTTTGGTCTACTGAGGGGATCAGTCAGTTCATGGTCCTGCTGGGAGGACTATGCCTTGAAATTGACAAGGAGTAGACTTATATAAGGGCCAATCCCACAGAGGTTCAAGGGGCAAAGTCTGGAGTGGTGCACGTCCTTTGGACTCGGAGTCCCTGCACTGAGAACCTTCCAGACCCAGAAAAGAGCTGTAACACTGAAGACGGCGCAAGATGGCAAGCAAGAGACAGCAGTGGTGGGCTTGCAAGACCACGGAGTGAGAGCTGAGCATCTTTGGCAGGGACTTGCTGGGAGCTAAAAGAGTTGTAACACTTGTCTAGGCAGGGCAGAAGCCTGAGTGTACCCTGGGCAGGTGCTGCCTCGAGTGATCTTATGCAGGGCTCTTCCTACAGCAGAGTGGAGCCAGATGCCTCTGGGCAGAAGGCTTGCCAGCAGAGGTAAAAGAGCTGTAACACTTGTTGGTGCAGGGCAAGAGAGCCCTAAGTATGTGCCATGCAGTGGGAATCTTGGTAGTGTGGTGGCAAGAGAGCCCCACAGGCCCGAGTAGTGTGGTAGGAGCCAGCAGCAGAGGCCAGTGAGGCCCAGCAGCACAGTAGAAGCCTCAGGAGCTGTGCAGGGCCTCCAAGCAGCATGGTGCTAACAGCAGACAATGACGACATGAATACCATATCCAGCCTGAACCACGGCGCACCTGCCCAACCACATAAGAACGGACATGGCTAATTTGGGGAAGGGCAAATGGTTCTCCTTTGGGAATCTGTTATTGTTTACCATTTCCTTTCTATAAATAATAATAATGGCTTTCACTTTGCCAACACTGAGTGTCTTGTGCATCCGGCTTGGTCACAGGTGAATGTAGTACCCATAGAGTGGTTGATGCCAGTGGGTGTGTGTGTCTCATTCCTAGCAGTCTAATGGCTGCCTGAAAGTTTGAGGCATGGCCTGTTTGCACGTGCAATGTAGATGGAGTAGTATTTACACTTCCCATGACCTTATGTCCTCCTCTGTCTTTATTCTTTCTCTCCTACTCAAAATATTAAATACTGGTAGTTCCTGACTTATGATGTATTCGAGTTAAAACCAACTACACTTACGATGATCAGTGTATCTGGAACATTGCATCTTCCTGGGACGAAGTTATGGGAAAATGCATCCAGAGGATATGGAAAAAATTGCTGAGTTATGTGAACACACCCCAAGCATTTGATCAGGGTAATATGATGGAAGAGATTGGTGCAAAAATCGTCCATATGACAAGAATGCTGAATTTAGAACCTGGTATCGGCAATGTGGAACAGCACATAGATTACAAGGAAGGGAAACTGACAGATCAGGACTTAATGGATTTTGAAGAGGAAAGACATGTTGAAGAAGAAAGAATGAGGAAGAGGGAAGAAAGAAGTCAAAAAATTTTAGTGAAAGGATTAGCTGGAGTTTTTCCTAAACTAAATTAGGAGCTTCAGTTGCTTGAGAACATGGATCCAAACGCTGATTGCTTTGCTAAAAGTCGATAGGCAGATTCAGGAAGCAGTTAGATGTTTCCTCGAAATATATAAGGAACAAAAGAAAAGGACCATACAGAAAACTCTAATTTTCTGACTAGAAACACCATCCCCATTCCCAGGGATAATCCAGATGATCCAGAACTTTCCACAGGTATAGTTATTACTGCAGCTGACAAAAGGCCAACGTCGCCCAACTCTTCTTCATCCTCGGAGTAAATTTTTATGATTTGTGTGTTATGTATGTATGTATGTGTTAAAATATACCTGTTCATATGTAATGTTTCTAACCCCCTAAGACAAATAAAGATCGGATTTATAAAGATACTGATAATAAAAGGCAATAATAATAAAAACTTAAAAAGAAAAAAGATATTCAACTTGTGTCAGAACCAACTTATGACAGTTGTCGGAACAGAACATCATAAGTTGGGGACTACTTGTAGAATAGATGGGCATCAAAGTGCTATCATTATAGGAATAACTACCACGACATATATGGCAGGATGTTGTTCTTTCCCCTTTACCCACTCTGCCTTCTCATCTTCACTCCTAGAAGGAGGAAGTATTGTAGCACAAACATACCTCAAAGTTATGCTATGAAAAATGATTGATATGGAGTCTCTTTCTGGAAGATTGCTGTTTGTGTCATCCCTGAGTCCCACACTTCAGAGAGACCCTGTCTCTGCTTTGTCATTCTGAGCACCTTGGCAGAGTGTCAATGTAGACTTTCTGGAAGCTCTTCTGCCTAGAGCCGTCCCTGTGTTTAGCCATATACTGGTCAAGTCTCTCTGCATCTGTCCTTTCTTGCTGATCTCAGAATGGTGGTCTGTGAGTGGCCAGGACTCCCTACCAACATGAAGAAATAAGCAATGAAATGTGTAGCCTTATCCCTGGTGAATTAGATGCATGGACCAAGAAGCCCACGTTACAGGGTCCATGCCTCTTCTATTCCAAATATATTTGGCAAAACTCTGTAAAATATCTTGGATAATAAGGCCTGTTCCTTGGCCAAGGAAAACCCCTCCTGTAAAAATCGACTCTCAATAATCTTCCCTTTGGTCAGAGCGGTTTTTATTAGGGAATCAAGAAGCTCCCGGATCTGCTGCCTCTTGGGAGTTGGGAGTAAAGGAGTCTGATACACTGTTAGATTCTGAAAAGAAAAAAAAAAAGTTCATACTCATTCTGAGATATTGTGGGTCAGAATATTCTAAATAGTTCATTTGGCAATTCTTTTTACTATGTCAGGTATACCTTCCCTGGTTATCCTTGGTCATTTGGCCTAGAAAAACTGCTCCTTAACAGATTCTAATGTCTGATCCTCCCAAGCATCTAGTCATATAAACCGATCAAGGCACTGTGGAGCTAGGTGGTAGTGGCTGCTTCCATAGTTTATGGCCCTTTTAATATCAATTCAATACCCATTACTTGGGTTTGATTTTTATGATTCCCAGAACAGTGTTCCTGTGCTGGAGAAGGCAAATACCTTCCCCTACACTGTCCACAGCTTCAAGGCTTCCCTCCGACCCGGCACTGCTCCTTCACCTCCTTAGGGACCTAGCCTTAGAGTTGCATCATCAGCACCTACCGTGTATAGCATTTGTAGACGAGCCCCAGGTTTCTGGCCATGCCTATTTGCTTGAGGAAAGAATCCCACCAGTGGGTTTTTTAAGATGGAATTTATAAGGTATAGCTGAATGCTGAGCCAGAAGGGTGGAGAGGCTACTCTGCAACAATCCTCTACCCACTGAGGAACCAGGAGGGTTGGTGGTGGGACTGGCTATGGGAGCCACCCAACCCCTCGACAGCAGTGTTCCAGCCAGGTCACAGATGAACACCACCTCCCCACCACCCAGAGAGAGAACAAAGTGGGCTAGAGACAGGGCCACCTTTTCAAAAATAAATTTATATATTACTTTTAACATTTAAGAAAACTGTTAAAGAAAATCAAATGGGACAACATTTGATTTGTGATTGTTAGGATAAAAAGCAAGAATTCAGTGAAAGGACCAGGAAACTCTTAGGTGGAAAAGATTCCACAAAACCCCCAAGTCGCATTTAGCGACGATGGCAAAAAATCTCTTAAATGTCTAAGAAACAAAACACATTTTGCTGTTATGCTCGAACTAAGGATATTTATTATAGGCTTTACATCTTAAATAATATCGTGGTTCCCAAAGGAACAGCTTCCAACAATTTCAAATTAAGCTTTCAAAACTTTACTTGTTACATTCCTTATTCAACGCAAAACAGGTTAAATATTAATTTAGTTACTCTTCCTTAAAAAGTACGCAGTAAAGTTGAAAATCAAAAGAGAAAACTGTAAACATTTTGTGGTTTGGCTAAAGTAGCGTTCATTTCATGATGATTCAATAACTTCTAATACCTATTTATGACAGTTTCCATAAATCTGTCAGGTAAATCCATTCACTAAAATTTCAAAAGGAAATTTTTTTTTTTTTTTAAATGAAAGTGCAATATTAGCTTTTCTTTGCCAGTTGGCAACTTGTAGTTTTTGCAGGAATGACTATTAATACTTCTTTGTAGCTGATTATAGTTTACTTTTCTCTCATTTAAAAAATATCAATTGCTCATAATTCCTTTAACTGAATAACTGGATTTTTTACAGAGAGAGGTTAGCTGTTTCACTGCATTTGGAGAACAGGACAGAAATTCTGACCCATCATTCTTTTATCTGTAAAGAAAACAAACATTTGCTATAATTAATCACATTAAAAACGGCAACAAAACAAAAATGACAGTAAAGTGATTATTGTATTAGGAAGCTTTTTTCCCCTGAAACTTTCTCCGTTCCCTAGTCATTTATTTCTGAAGTTTAATATAATCTATTAGTTTCCATAAGAAATGTTCTTATTTTTAGAATGTACTTTTATAAAGAATGCCTTGTCAGATTAAACGTGATGCTGATGACGGCAAAGATATTAGCTAACATGTATTGAACGCTTTACATGTGCCAGTTACTGTGCCAAGTGCTTCGTGTGGGTCATTTCATTTCACAACAACTCTAGGGGGGTGTTATAGTTAGTTGCTGTACAGCCGATTCCAACTTATGGCAATGCCAAGGAGATTCGATTATTACACTTTTACAGATGAATAAATGTAAGGAGAGATTTTATACTTGTGCTGCTAGCAGTCGGTGAAGCAAGATCACCAACTTGGGCAGTTTAACTCCAGGGCCTTTCTCTTCACCTCCACCCTACATTGCCTTCCACACGTCCAAAAAAAGAAACCAAACCCACTGCTGTCGAGTCAATTCCGACTCATAGCGACCCTAGAGGACAGGGTAGAACTGCCCCGTAGAGTTTCCAACGAGCGCCTGGCGGATTCAACCTGCCGACCTTTTGGTTAGCAGCCGCAGCACTTAACCGCTACGCCACCAGGGTTTCCACATGTGTTTTTTATAAACGATGTCCATAAAGTTTCTTGGTGCTTTAGAAGCTTAATAAAATTTTACACGATACACGTGTGATTGAATTTTGATGCAACTTAAGAGTCTGTGCTCGAAGTATACATCCAATTAAACAAACTGAATAAGTTTTATGAAAAAAAATCACGAACTAATAAGCCCCTTTAATAATGTAAGATTCCTATTAATCACGGCAGAAAATTGCAATTACCGATTTTTTGTGGATTCATTCAGGCTGTTTTCTCCAAAATTCAACTGTACCTTGCATTATATAATAGAAACATTAGGAGCCCTGGTGGCACAGTGGCTAAAGTGCTCAGCTGTTAACCAAAAAGTTGGCAGTTCAAATCCACAAGCTCACCCATGGGAGAAAAATGTGGCAGTCTGCTTCAGTAAAGGTTTACAGCCTTGGAAACCCTATGGGCAGTTCTACTCTGTCCTATAGGGTCACCATGAGTCGTAATTCACTCGACAGCAGTGGGTTTGGGTTTTCTGAAACATTACTAGTATGTTAATTGAATTTTTTTAAAGAATCATTTTAAATGTGCTAAGAGACAATTATTTAAAGAAAAAAAATTTAATGAAGGTTCTTCTAAAAGAAACTTCTACCCCTAATTCATTAAATCCTAAATTTCTAATTACATAATTTAGATTACATACTTACAGACCTATTTTTCAACAGATTCCCTTTGAGGTGAGAATACAGTTTGAAAGCCTCACTATACAAAGATTTTCAAACTGTATTCTCACCTCTTTAAGACCAGTTTCTTCCCATCATTCCTTTGTTTTTAATATACATTGTAATATGCTGTTCTAATGCCATAGCTGTGTTTTCTTAAGTCATAAAAACCTCAGTCCACAACCACCACCTGTTGCCACAGTCGGCTCCAGCTCACTGGGACCCCATGTGTGTAAGCGCAGAACTATGCTCCAGAGGGCTTTTAATGGCTGCGTTTTTGGAAGTAGATCGCCAGGCCTTTTCCAAGGTGAGTCTGAGTGGACCTGAACTTCCAATCTTTTGGTTAACAGCAAAGCACGTTAACTGTTTATACCACCCAGGGACCTCAGTAGTATCTTTAAAAGATAGGGAAAAAAAAAAAAGATATCATAACCATGGATACAAAATCAGTTACTTTAAAATACCTCAGTGACTACCCCAGCAGCTATTGTAGAACCACTGTAGCGTAGCATGAACCTCCCCAGTTCTTTAAAGTCTTTGTATAGCTCAAGAGCAATGGGTCTTTGTGTCTGTAGCTCCACCAATGCATTCTGGCCTTTAGTCAAAAACCTGTGCAAAAAAAAAAAAAAGGGATATACAATAGAGGTGAATAAAATAAATATAATAACAACAACCTGAAAAAGAAATATTTTACATTCAATAAACACATCAACATAGTCTTTTAAAAACTAAAAAGAAAAAAAAATTAATGAAAAGATATGCCTTTGAGTTTCCTGGGTTAGCTGAACGACATGAGAGGAGTAATTCTGGATGGAGGAAACATTAGCTAGTTCACATATGTTTTTCATTAGTCTTATGAACACAACTCTATCCCTTGAAGGACCACTATAACCTAAAATGCTCACTGTCCCTCCTGACCAATGCTTTCCAGGTCATTCCTTCATTTGTAGATCTTTCTTTGCTAGGAAATTGAGAAGTTCTTTCATTTAAAAAAAAAAAAGTGATGTTTTTAAAAACACAGGTTTAATCCTACAAAGTGGTTATTTGCATATTAAAAGATGAATACAATGCCCTATGTCTTCTCAAGTAAAATGCTAATTGGTGGACTCTTGTGTTAGGAGTTATTTTTAAAATCTCCAGGTACCAAAAGACTAAACTCTAAATTCCTAACTCTCTGTTTCTTTCTCTCTCTCTCTCACACACAGCCATAGGAACAATGGTTCTTTAACAAGTTCAGGACAAAAATCATGTAACGAGCTTTTTCAAAATATGTTTGCTGACAAGAAATGGGGATGGGGCATGGGCCAGATTATGAAGGGTTTCTTACAAACAAGCAAACAAAAAAAAACACAAAACCTTGTGCATGGGCCCCACCCAGACTTATTGAAAGGAGTATCTGGGGGTAGAACCCAAAAAGGGACATTTTGAAAATGTTCTCTAGAAGGATAGAGAAAAGCAATTATAAACTCCTGTTTTAGGGACAGACAGGTGATGCCAAAAAGGTTTCTAATAAACATATCAAAAGTCCCAAATATTGGATTTGGAAAAACAGCATGAAAAACTCACAACCTACCCTTAATTTAGTTTCTAGAAAGTTCAATTTCATTCCACACAATCAAGTCTATTATGTGCCTAAACTGGAAGGAAGGGGAGAGGCCAAATGGTGCTGGTTCAAAATATGAGAACTATGAGAAAATGACTAAGTTACAAACAAGGTCACAGGGAAAGCTCACATGAGAATATATAAGACCATCACTGAGCCAGGAATTTACAGCATAAGCAGGAAGGGGAAAATTTGGGACTAGATACAATAAGCCAACTTCAGATTGAGAATTCTCCAAATCAATTGTTTAGGTAAAATGGCCTGGCTTCTGCCAAAATAATAATAACACAATTAATGTGAACCACTTGACTGTGTTAGAATCCTGGTTCTGCTACTTGATAGCTTTGTGACCTTGAGAATGATATGAGATCTAAGCCTCAATTTCCTCATCTGAAAAATGGGAAAAATAATAGTATCTGCTTTATATGGCTGCTGAGAATGGAAGCCAGGTGAAAGCATTAATGACAGCATAGGAGATAGTGGTCCTCAAGAAATGGTAGTTCTATATCACATTTCTCAGAACATCATAGCAAAAACTCATCCCAGAAGCTAAGGATTCAGGCTAAAAATAAAGAACCATCCTTAAGAAAGAGATAAAGCAGCTCTTTCTTCCTGACTAGAGGAGAAACAGGTACAGGTTTGGAGCAGTGTGAAGATCATCTCTTCCACTGGCAGCCAACCCAGTAACCCACTAACCACCTTCGGGCCTCCTACACAGGTGCAAAGGATGGGGAACAACCAAAGATTAAAAAGGGGGATTTCTGGGTGGGATTCCCCACAGGGGTGACGTGAGGAAAACCCCATAGCTGAGGCAGCCGAGTCAAACTATGATTAGTCTTTAGATGAACTAGGGTAGGAAACCTATATTTTGTAACATTCGTCTCTAGCCTTTTGTATTCTGTTTTTGTTTAGAGAATTTAGTGTCTCTGGAAGCATTTCCTTAAAAAAAAAAAACCCTGATCTTGTCTCATCCAAAGGGGAACTGTCCACACCTAGGCCTGGATATTAATGGCAATCAGAGGAGACCAAAATAGTGGAGGTGATCAGCTTAGCTTAAGAGTCCAGAGTGGACATTGAGCACAAAGGAAAATGCCTTTAGGGTGGGGGTAACCTAGGGAATGCAGAGTATGTAGCTCACTTCCCTCCTGGGGTTTCTTAGCACAGGGAATGATTCTCATTGAGGAAGTAACCAGAAAGCTGAGGAAAGCACCCAGCTGAAATTTGGAAGCAGTGGCTAGGCATAATTCAAATTCGGCTTCAAAAATGTAGTACTGGTTTTTTAAATGCCTCTCCCCTCCCCACCCCCCCCCTTTTTTTTTTACATCTTCAGTATCTAGGGGCTTGATAGGCACATCCAAATTTATATTTACAGTTTCATTTACACCACTGCCACCACATATAACAAATTATATTAGCATGTGTATTTAAACAGAAGATTACATATTTACTTTTGTTTTAATCCAGTCCTTAAAAAAAAAAAAAGGATTTCTGGAACAAGTAAAAATGGATTTACACACCACAAAGAGAAATACTATACAAATGGGTTCATTTGTAAGGAATCTGCTTAAAGTGCTTGTGGATATATTCTGCATTACGACACTCACTTAGGCTTTTTCTTTGTGACTTCACCCGTGCTTTTGCTTAAGACGCTGATCAATCTTTTAATAACGGCAGGCTCGCTGACAGTTTGGTAGTGTAACAGCACCTAAAACAAAAAATTGTAACACGAAACATCTGTTTAGCACAGCATCTCCTGCCCTTTATTTTGGCACTTATGCTTAAGCAGATTAATTATATACAGTTCAGCATACTGCTTGGAGTCTTTCAGGGTCTCTAGTTGCCTCCTCTAAATCCCACCACGCTAACATTACTTAACTTATTAAGGGATAAAGGTCATGGGAGACAGGAAAATTTCGACACTACCACTTTGTGTCAACTTTGGTTTACCTAACCTTCCTGTCAATTTTTTCTTTTGTAAAAGATGGAGAAAAACAACATCTTAGGGTTTTATAAAGATTAAGAGAAAAAATTTATCATTTAGGACAATTATTGTTATGATTAATATTATAAGGAGCAGTAAGAAAAGAACCTGGGCTTGAACCCCAAATACTTCACTTTACTCTCTACCTCAAATTTCCTCAGTTGTAAAATACATAGGCCTTACTGGGCTGTGAGAAGAATTAAATAGGATTGGATACAGTGCCTGACATATGTTTCAACAAGTGTGAATTGTTTCATCATAAAAACAAAGGAGGAAGGGCCATGTCATAGTCAATAGCAATTAATACATTCATTGTTGGAACAAGAGAATAAAATACTACAAATATAAAGGTAAAGAGAAAAGGGAAAAAAAAAAAAAGCACTGTGTGATGTGATTTACATGTATTACTTAAGTTATATAAGAAGGTTAGCCAGGTGTTGAGGTCAGACAGCTGGGTTCGAATCCCGGCTCATCACCTTCTGGCTGTGTGATCTGGCGCAAGTTCTTTGACAAGCCACTACTCCCAACATCCCAGCCTTATCAGTAAAACAAGGGACATCAGATGATGTGATTTTAAAGTGGTATCCAGCAAACTGTAAATATTCAGCTCACTGATAACCTTTTATATTAGCTATCATTGCCCATGTTTTGTTCAGGAAATTTACTATCAGAAAGATGAAGTAAGTGGTCACGGCGATATGCGCCAAGGCTGAATTTTATGCTCAGATACATTGTAATTACAAACCTCAAGCTACTGCCATTATAGCTTAATAAGGAGCCTGTAGAAATCACAGATGGAACTTCTCCCCTTATAAAAGAGGAGAGATCCTAATCCAAATCAGAATAGAGCTATTGTTCAAATAATAAGTATTCAAGACATCTATAAGCCTTTATGTGTAAATGTCTATAGTTTAGATACAGTAGAAAAGCCAAATCTCCAGCAAGGACCAAAGCCATCAAATTGGTTCGTAAATACCATTTTATGCTATGTTTGAAGAAACACTGACACCTCTACTTGGGAATTTTCTGGCAAAAATGGTTCATATATTTGGAAAACAAAAATGCAAGATTGACCGGGATGCACAACCCTGAACTTTGGAGCTTTCTGCATACCAAGGTAGGAAGTCATTCGGGAAGCATCTTACCAATTCTATTTCTGTCTATGTCCCTCTTTGCCACTGTCACAGCAGTAGTCCATGGTACTCTCATCTCTCATCTGAACTAAAATACAGTCTCCTACCTGGTCTCTCTGTCACTACTCTTATCCCTCTATAAATTTTTCTTCATATAATTTATTCCTCAAACTAATTTTCAGGCTGATTTTTCCAAAATACAAATTCAATGACATTATCTTGCTTTTTAAAACCTTGGAAACTTTACTTCCACCAGTCTCCATATGACCTCTGCTTACCTCTCCCGCCTCATCTTTCTCCACCCTTCCTTGCGATCTATGCTGTAGACATACTGAGCTTTCTAACCTTTACACTTTTACATGTGCTATGCCCTCTGTGGAGCACACACTGCCCATCCCTGCTGCTTCAGTTGGCTAACTCCTACACAGCCTACTCAACTTCCAGATCCCAATATAGAATCACTTCCTTCAAAAGCCTGAACCACTAGCCTGAGATGGGTACCCTCCTTCTGTGGACAATGATCCCTCTACATAACATCTCACTTTATTGTTAACTGCTAGTTTAAATGTCCATCATCCTATATAATTATAAATTCTGTAAGAAAAATATCTATGTATACCAGTGCCAGACATTTATCTGGCACTCAGTAAATATTTGTGAAACGACTAAAAGAATGAAGGAATGAAGGATACCTAAAACACATGGAGAAAATCAGTCACACGGCGTTTAAAAAAAAAAACTAAAGGCTCATCTGAACCTCCATCACTCTACAAAGGCAAAACTGGTTTCCTTTCTTAACAGTATTTGACTATGATGAACTGGAATGGTTCCAAAAGAATTAACAACCAGCTCTTATCTTAGGATAAAAATTGTCCTGAAGCACGGTAAAAGGCTAAGAACCACTTTTCTTCCTTTGGTGGATTCAGGTCTCAAATAACACCAATGTAATGCAAATGCAGGTCTAAGTAAGTGTCTCTTTGTCACACTGTGGTGGCTTGCATGATGCTGTGATATAGGAAGCTTTGCTACAACTATTTCAAATACCAGCAGGGTCACCCATGGTGCTATTCATAAGGTTTTCACTGGCTAATTCTTTTAAGAAGTAGACAGCCAGGCCCTTCTTCCTAGTCTGGAAGCTCAGCTGAAACCTAGCCGCCATGGATCATTCAAAAGTAGCTGCAGCAGCATATTGACAGGGAACTGCCAGAAATTCGAGCCGGATTTAGAAGAGGATGTGGAACCAGGGATATCACCTCTGACATAAGATGGATCCTGGCTGAAAACAGACAATACCAGAAAGATGTTCACCTGTGTTTTATTGACTATGCTAAGACATTCGACTGTGTGGATCATAACAAATTATGGATAACACGGCAGAGAACTGGAATTCCAAAACATTTAATCGTGCTCATGTGGAATCTGTACATGCAGCAAGAAGCAATCATTCAAACAGAACAAGGGGACACTGCACGGTTTAGTAGAGGTGTGCATCAGGGCTGTATCCTTTCACCATACCTATTCAATCTGTATGCTGAGCAAATAATATGAGAAGCTGGAGTGTATGAAGAAGAACAGGGCATCAGGACTGGAGGAAGACTCATTAGCAACCTGTGTTATGCAAATGACACAACCTTGCTTGCTCAAAGTGAAGAGGACTCGAAACACTTACTAATGAAGATCAAAGACCACAGCCTTCAGTATAGATTACATCTCAACATAAAGAAAACAAAAATCCTCACAATTGGACCAATAAGCAACATGATAAATGGAGAAAAGATTGAAGTTGTCAAGGATTTCATTTTACTTGGATCCACCATCAAGACCCATGGAAGCAGCAGTCAAGAAAACAAAAGATGCATTGCAATGGGCAAATCTGCTGCAAAAGACCTCTTCAAAGTGTTGAAGAGCAAAGATGTCACCTTGAGGATTAAGGTGTGCCTGACCCAAGCCATGGTGTTTTCAATAGCCTCATATGCATGTGAACACTGGACAATGAATAAGGAAAACTGAAGAAGAACTGATGCCTTTGAATTGTGGTGTTGGTGAAGAATGTTGAATACACCATGGACCGCCAAAAGAACGAACAAATCTGTCTTGGAAGAAGTACAACCAGGATGCTCCTTAGAAGCAAGGATGGTGAGACTACGTCTCACATACTTTGTATATGTTATCAGGAGGAATCAGTCCCTAGAGAAAGACATAACGTTTCGTAAAGTAGTGGGTCAGTGAAAGAGGATGGCTCTCAACGAGATGGACTGACACAGTGGCTGCAACAATGGGCACAAGCATAGCAACAATTGTGAGGATGGTACACGACTGGGCACTATTTTGTTCTATTGCGCACAGGGTCATTATGAGTCAGAACTGACTCAAAGGCACCTAACAACAACAACAACGTGGGCAAAATACTGAATGACGAAGGAAGCATCAAAACAAGATGGAATACAGAGTCAGAGTACCTAAAATAATTGGTCAACGTTCAAGCATTTCAGGAGGTAGCACGTGATCAAGAACCAATGGTACTGAATGAAGAAGTCCAAGCTACACTGAAGGCGTTGGCAAAAAAAAAAGGATCCAGGAATTGACAGAAAAACAATTGAGGTGTTTTAACACAGATGCAGCACTGAAAGCGCTCACTCATCTGTGCCGAGAAATGTGGAAGACAGCTACCAACTGGAAGAGATTCATATTTGTGCCCATTCCAAAGAAAGATGATCCAACAGAATGTGGAAATTATTTAACAATAATACCATTAATATAATACAAAAGTAAAATTTTGCTGAAGATAATTAAAAAATTGTTGCAGCAGTACATCAACAAGGTACTGCCAGAAATTCAAGCCAGATTCAGAAGAGGACTTGCGAAGAGGGGTACCACTGCAGATGCCAGATGGATCTTGGCTGAAAGCACAGAATACCAGAAGGATGTTTACCTGTGTTTTACTGACTATGCGAAGGCATTCGAATGTGCAGATCATAACAAATTATGGATAACTTTGCAAAGAATGGGAATTCCAGAACTAGTACATAGACCAAGAGGTAGTGGTTAGAACAGAATAAAGGGATACTCACAGTTGAAAATCAGGAAAGGTATGCATCAGTGTTGTATCCTTTCACCATGCCTATTCAATCTGTATGCTGAGCAAATAATCCAAGAAGTTAGACTACGTGACTACAGAATTGGCGGAAGGCTCATTAACAACCTACAATATGCAGATGATACAACCTTGCTTGCTGAAAGTGAAAAGGACTTGAAACACTTACTAATGATGATCAAAAACTATTGCCTTTAGTATGGATTACACTTCAACTTAAAGAAAACAAAAACTCTCATAACTAGACCAATAAGCAACATCATAATAAACAAAGGAAAGACTAGAGATTTCATTTTACTTGGATTCGCAATGAACACCTATGGAAGCAGCAGCCAAGAAATCAAAGGACCGAAGAACACCAAAGACACAAGGTAATTATGAGCCCAAGAGGCAGAAAGGGCCACATAAAGCAGAGACTACATTAGCCTGAGACCAGAAGAACTAGATGGTGCCCAGCTACAACCGATGACTGTCCTGACAGGGAACACAACAGAGAAGCCCTGAGAAAGCAGGAGAGCACAGGGATGTAGACCCCAAATTCTCATAAAAAGACCAGACTTAATGGTCTGACTGAGACTAAAAGGACCCCGGTGGTCATGGCCCCCAGACCTTCTGTTGGCCCAGGACAGGAACCATTCCCAAAGCCAACTCTTCAGACAGGGATTAGACTGGACTATGGGATAGGCTATGATAATGGTGAAGAATGAGCTTTTTGGATCAGGTAGACACATGAGACTATGCTGGCATCTCCTGTCTGAAGGGGAGATGAGAGGGTAGAGGGGGTCAGAAGCTGGCCGAATGGACATAAAAAGAGAGAGTGGAAGGAAGGAGTGTGCTGTCTCATTAAGGGGAAAGCAATTAGGAGTATATAGCAAGGTGTTTATAAATTTTTGTATGGGAGTCCAGCTTGATTTGTAAACTTTCACTTAAAGCACAATAAAAATTAAAAAAAAAAGGAGGGGGGGCCTATTGCATTGGGCAAATCTGCTGTAAAATACTTCTTTCAAGTGTTCAAAAACAAAGATGTCACTTTGAGGACTAAGGTGTGCCTGTCCCAAGCCATGGTATTTTCAATCACCTCATATGAATGCAAAAGCTGATCTGGACAATGAAGAAGGAAGGCTGAAGAAGAATTGATGCCTTTGAATAACGGTGTTGACAAAGAATATTGAATATACCACACACTACCCGAAGAACAAATAAATCTGTCTTGGAAGAAGTACAGCCAAAACGTTCCTTGAAGCAAGAATGGCAAGACTTCGAGTCACATCTTTGGACATGTTAAAAGGATCAGTCCCTGGAGAAGGACATCATGTTTTGTAAAGTAGAGGGTCAGCGAAAAAGAGGAAGACCTTCAATGAGATAGACTGACACGATGGCTGCAACAATGGGCTCAAACACAGCAACGACTGTGGGGATGGCGCAGGACCTGGCAGTGTTTCCTTCTGTAGTACACAGGGTCAATGTGCATGGGAACCAACTGGAGGGTAACTAACAACAACAACAACAAAATATCTAAGACACATCTCTTTCACAACAGGCAACTTAGGTAAGTAGACAGGGTTCCCTTCATTTAGCTTAGGTGTGACTAGGGAACTGGTCTCCACAGCTTGCCAAATTCATAAGGAGCCATGAGACCCTAACTAAATTCCTTCTAACTTTTGTGAACACTTTGGGGGTTCTGGGGTAAACTCAAAGAAGGATGAAGACTGAGTTATGGCAGTATGGGATTGGGTCAGGTTTTATTTGTCTTTCTATCTCCAGAGCATCTTACAAGTAGTGACTCAAAAAAACAAGTAGTTGAATACATGACTGAAAAAAATCTACATGCAGAAAAATAGGAAGTGATTATATATATCTTACATTTTTAACTCGTGTTGTACATAACCAGAGTCATCTGTAATTCAAAGCAATCTGCAGCATCGTGTAGAAGGAAAAAAAAAATCAATGGTTTTCAGAGCGAAAAGAGCTGAGTATGAGACCTGACTCAACCACTTACTATTCATATAGTCACAACCTCTTAACAGCCTCCAACTTCTCATCTATAAATGGGGACAATAATAATGCAGGCCCACAAACCCTTAGCTGGGATTTGAAATCTCTGAAGACTGAAAGCCTAAAGTTTTTTTCTAAATCTGCTCAGCCCCTTTGGCAGCAAAACCAGATGGGAATTTAAGTGAGGTAATTTATAAAAAAAAAAAAACAAACCTATTGTGTGGCAGAAATATTAACGCCAAACACATTAATTTGATTAGTGTGCTGTTTCATTCTCCGTTAGGGGTTTTGTATGTGTCATATTACATTTCAAAAGTCCAGAGATACCTGAATTCTGAAACACACTGGTCCAAAGGGTTTCAGATAATGTTTAGGATTCTGTGCTTGATCTGGGGTTATGAGAATCGAATTATCCAGTGTTCTACAAACTACAATGGGCTAAATAATATGTTAGTTCCGTTTACCCATAAGTCAAATTATTATTTTCCTTAAACCTACAGGTAACCTATTTTAAAAAATATCAGATAAGATGAATTTAAAATTAAATCCATTCTTCCTCTTAAAAACATACAGTTTACCATATAAACCATGGGAAACTTGAATATACTTGTGTCACATTAAAGCTTAGTCCCAAAATAGTGAAATTTTCATTGCTTAGGAGGCTTTCCTTGGCTTAAAAAAAAAAAAATCAAGTTTTTTCCCAAAGGGTGTGCTCATTGAATTGGATGACAAAATTTGACCTTTTGTGAAACAAATTTCATCCGGTTATTTGTGAATCGATATATTGAGGTGGAATCTCATAAAGCTGCACTGAAAAACTTTCAATTCATGTTTACTTTTAAGAAAAAAACAGTAACAGGAAGACAGTATTACTATTCAAAGTAACTACTGACTTCTTGACCTCTCTACCTCTACACTGGCAAATATTATTGTGGCATGAGTAAAAACATACAGTAACCAACCTCTCCGCGTTCTCCAGGATACGTTGCTTTCTAAGAATGAGTTCCGTTTACCCATAAGCAATTAGCTCGTAGTTACTGTGCTAACTATACATGAATTTTGAATATTTAAAAATTAAATATTTTCAACTATAACAATTTTTTTTTAAGGGCTTTTTTACTCCTTTTTAGCATGTAGGAGAAATGGAATGTAATTACAAAAGTACCTAAATGTATCTTACAAATACAATTTTTATATGACCAAATTCATATAAAAAATAGCTACAAAGAATTATAAGCAGAGTACATGGCTATTGCTTAATTTCAAATACAAACATATCAGCATAAAATTACTTTCAGTGAGCTAAATAAATAAATGTATTCCCAAATCTAAAATGCTCTCACTAACTTGAAAAAGTTTAAAGGTCAAATGCTACTATTACTGTCTTATTTTTATTTCAAAGATGCCATCAAATAGTCAAAATAACCCATTTGTATTTCCAAAGGCAAAGCATTTAATCCCACTGAGAAGAGTTTTTACTGTCATGCACAGTCTACACTGTATGAGCTGATCAGACAAAAGGAAGTCTCATGGGAAAATACTCATCTGTTAACTAACAAGAGCAAGGTACCAAACTATAAAGAGTATGGTTCCAAACGTAAGAAAAAAAATTACACAGAAAACTAGAAGGAATTCTTCCTATTCACAAGTCACATCTTTCCTGGATGAGTAACATTATAGTATCCAATCTCCCTCTCCCTATAAAACGTGCATTTTAAAATGACACTGGTCAGTGATGGCCTGCAGACCAACCTCACAGGGCGCAGGGTCTGAGTGTGCTGCTTCCACACAATTAGGATCCCTCTGTGTGGAGAAGCCTCAGACACACCCATAAATACCACGGGGTGTGGTAAGAAAATACGTGCGTAAGAAAATACACTGAAATCTAAACAGTAATGTGGATTCTCCATTTACATAGCATTCTTATTTTCTTTTTGTGTTTTCCAAAATTTTCTCTAACAATGTAATACTATTATTCAGAAAAATTACTCATAAGCATTATTGAACAAAACGAAAACAGAAACACTCCATCTGAGAAGACCAGTTAAGTGGCCTTTAGAACACAGTAGAAAGCATTTATTTACCATTTCCCCTGGGAAATCATTTTATTATCATCAGGCTGTATCCTATTGATTATGAAGTATCTTCCCAATGCCTCTTTTAAAAAACTCCTCAGGATAAAGGAACAAATAAAAAACAGTAATAATTTCCAAGTTCTAATTTTGTTTTTCTGGGTTAGAGTAATAAGATATTATTTGAAAACAACCACAGCATCACTGCTTGTAAAGAAACTTACGATTTTTTAAGATAAAGTTATTTTGACTTGATAAAACAGTAACAGTAAAACTTTTTGAAACTTACAGGAAACCCTTTAGTGATAGGGAGTTCAATATTAAAGATGAGGATTCGAGCTCTGAAACGAGTGCAGGCTTTGATGGGGTCTCTAGGGCCACAAAATATGCAGCCAACACTGTAACGAAAATAAATAATAAGGTAGATGAGGAACAAATTTACATCCAGAAGGAAAATCTCTGAAGCCACTTACCAAGAAAGTACAATTACGGACTTCTACTAAACACTCCTTTCCGGGTTAGAAAAGGCATGGTTTATACCACGAACCTTTCAGCATTTTTTTACACTGCAGATTTCACCTAGAGAACATGACAAGGACACGTGCTGACTTATATTAATTCCAATTTTAAGTAGATTTGCTATTCTTCTCATTACTATGCTTCCACGCACTGGTGTCTATGTTTGACCAAATGAGATTCAAAATTAATACTAACACTTTCCTGTGAGCTAGTGGATTGCAAGGGCTGTGTGATCTGGGGTCCTATATCCACATCAATGGTTGCTTAAACTCATTTTCACACTCACTTGATTTTGATGATATCCATCCCAACCAACGTAAGACTAACGTGATCTCCAGCTGCTGCCCAATCAACAGGTTCATCATGCAGGGTGATTCCTGGAAATGAGTAAGAACCAAAGCATACAGTGAAACACCTCAGTGTCAAACCATAACAACCAAGAAAGTCTGGCTGATTTGTGCTTCATCAGACAGTACTCATCATTTTCAATATGAATGGATTGAGAGTGAGAAGTTTAACTGTGAGCATTGTGGAAACACACTTCCTCTAGACTTGGCTCTTCTAGAACACCACCCTAAACATAAAGTAACTTGTATTTGTCCATAAAAGGCTGGTTTCTACTTATTTAATCAAGATTTTTATATGCATTTGCTCAGCTGATAGATGCATTAAAAAAAAAAAACCCATTGTTGTTAAGTCGACTCCAACTCACAGTGACCCTATAGGACAGAGCAGAACTCTTCCATCGGGTTTCCAAGGCTGTAAATCTTTATGGAAGCCAACTGCCACATCTTTCTCCCACATAGCTGCTGGTGGGTTCAAACTGTTTCGGTTAGCAGCTGAGAGCTTATCCACTGTACCACCAGGTCCTTATATTCATTAAACAGGTTCTATTTAAATATTTCACTTATAATAATGGATGCAGGCTTAACAATGCCACAATTTAAATTATTTTTAATGACATAAAATATAGAGCTGGGTAAGACACCTAGTAATATTTCATTCTCTTGAGCTTTGCTTTTAATTAGACAACCACTTGAACTGTCTTCTACAAGTAATACAGTGCTCAGTCTGTATTTCAGAGGGTTTTCATCAGTTCCCTCAACTATTCTTGGCTCAAAAAGAATTCTTCCCAGAAAGAGCTCTGCACATTGGTAACTGGCTTATGAAAAGAGATGCTTTTAAGAAAATAATGATAATAAAATTATTTTAAAACGATTCCAGGTGTTGCATATTACCTATACTACCTAGAGGTAGTCCTGGAAAGCAATTCCAAATGGCAATCCTCAGTCACTCCATTCAAAAGCTTTTAAAAGACATCCCATATTTTCTGAACATATGGGCAAATTTATAGAGAAAGCTTTTTTCTATTAGAACTCAGTCCTTTTGATGAAGACAGTGTATAGGCCATCCACTGTGCAACAGTCCCTGATTAACATGTTTTTAGTATATTACAATCTACCCATATTGTTCTGAAAATACTCATTTTTTCCACGCAGCATACTCTTAAGGGACAGTTTATAGGCTTTTAGAGTTCAAGGAGAGCTTTAAGAGTTCTGAGAATTGTGATTTTGGAGGTCATGAGGGAGCCAGTCTGTGAGGTCTGATAAATTTGGGATCACAGTGTAATTCATGTCTGCTGATTAGGGGAAAAAAAAAAGTCTTATTCTCGAAATAGCTTGCTAACAAAGAAATTAATACTTCAAAAAGCTCTGTAAACCCTGATCACCTAAAAAGACCAAAAGCAGAGAGTTGCACTTACAAACATTTCCTTATTTACCTTTATATTTAGGTTACACTATATCTAAGCAGATATTCATTAATTTCTTATCGTCAAGAAATTTGCTTTAAAAGTGAATAGATTAATTCAACCTAAAAATTTTTTTTTCTAAATGTTAAATGAAATTTATAAACTAGTCAGGTACAACTCTGAATATAAACTATAAATTAAAAAATAACAGAAGGAAAAATACTGAAACTCAAATAAAAATAATAATAATAATCTCAATAGGTCATACTTTAGCTTAAATTTGTTACAAATAATATTATTTTACAGTATAAAAAAAGATCTTCAATAGATTGAAGTCAAAGCCTTAGTTAGAAGCCAGATCAAAGTAAGTATGAAATTATAAACTGTTAATCAGAATTCGGAGAAGAATCAATGAGTAAGGACAAATGACTAAAAGGTAGAAATGATGGTCAGTCATTATGAAAGGATGCACGTTAGGTCTATATGCAAAAGCAGGGACTGTGGTTCTTTACCCTAGCTCAATTTCTCTTTTCAACATTAGATTTTTCTTTATTTGCATCTTATTTGCATATTTACATCTTCCTGTACAATATTTTTTTTGGTATAAACATGATCAAAGCTGTTAACTTGTAGTAATTCTGAAATACACACTGCAAACAACAGATGGTAGCAGTCTGCTTTGCCAGTGACTATTCAGTGTCAGGCTGGGTTTAGATTTATTTTCTGCTACACATTACAATTTTAAATGTATCTGTCAGGTGTCTACACATTTGGTTAAACCCTAACCAGACTTCTTGAATCAGTGTCAAAAAAGAAAATGTTGCCACAACTGGAATATTATATGCACATATACACATACATAGTCACATCAGAAAAAAATCGTTTAATGTTTTCACATTCTTATCTTCAACAGTTAGTATCATTTTGACAGTCAGTTACAATTTCAGTAAGAGTTAATAACTAAACTACTTAAAATAATCTGCTGTCTTAACTTTAAGGTTTGTTAAGCAAGAGTCTGGTAGAGGAATACCTTTTGCAGTACAAGTTTCATTGGGAGGCATTGCTAGTAGTCGGTCACCAGTCTGGATATAACCAGCTTCAATTTTGCCAGTTACACAAAATCCAGATCCTTGATCTGCAAAACATACCAAAATCTCATAAAGATTCATATAGAAATATTATCTGATGATTAATACTCTAGCAGCTATACGTAGTTCACTAGTATTTATATGTTTGTAGTTCAATGGACATTAATCTTTAACATATCTATTAAATACAGCATACCACATTCTATTCTTGTTAAGATTTTATTGAAAATGAAAATATTCATATTATAAAAAGTGGGGATTCATTCTTCTTAAATATTAATTGAGTGCTTACTCAGTACCAGACACTGAGGATAAAGAGATGAAACTGTAAGTTCCTACCCTTAAGGAGTCTACACTAGTGAAGAGAAAAACAAAAACAATTACATTGTACTGAGACAAGCCGTATTTATAACGTGAAACAGAAACAAAGAAAAAGGTGAATAAAGAATCCATGATAGAAGAATGATTACACTTTGAAGGAGAAGAAACAGGAATTTGCCAGGTGACTTGTGTGTAGGAGGAAGACATTGCTGAGCCAGGAAACCGCATGTACAAAGGCACAGAGTCATAACTGAATGTGGTATGTGCTAAGAGCCAATTGCACCTCACATGACGGGACAATATGGAAATCTGGGAAAAGGCAAGACATGAGGCTACAGAGACAGGAAAGGGGTGAATCATCAAGGGGTCTCATAAATTACACTAGGTGTTTGAATTTCCTCCTTCAGTTAAGTAATGAAAGCCAGTGAAGACTGTGAACAGAAAAGAGACATGATTGTATTTCTGTGTTAGGACAAAGAGACAGTTGATTGAAATGGACATGCACTGGTATGAAAAGGGAATGAATTCAAGAATTTAGGAATAAGGAATGAGAGGTTTAGAGCGATAAGGTCAATGAGGGATAATGACAAAAAGAAAGAAATCTGAAATGACGATGCCATTAACTGTGAGACAGGAAATGAGAGAACAAGATTCATTCTGGCCTTGTGCCTTTGAGGACTAAAGGTGGAGAAGATGTACCCTAAGAGGCACCAACCACCCAGAATGGTACCTCAGGAGCACACTCCTATGGGAATGTCCAGCAGCAGTTAGACACATATGTCTGGAGAGCAGCAGAGTAGGTTTGGGATGGAGATACAGATTTGGGAACCATTAAGATGCAGGAGGCAGATGAACTCACAGGTGTCCAAAAGGAGCCTGTGGAATAAGAAGAGGGCTGAGGCAGTACAATACCAACTAAGGGATGGAGAAAGAGGAGCCCACAGAGAAGATGCAGAGGTCAGAGAAAGATACAGGTTAGCAGGATAAAGTGGGTCACAGAAACCAAGGCAGAAATGTTTCAGGGTGAGTGTGGCTAACAGCATTAGAAGTAATGCCAGGATCAGGTAAGAGAGAACTGAAATGTGCGTACTGACTTTGGCAAACAAGAAGCCATTTGGTAACCTTAGTGGGAACACTGAGAGAAGCAGAAACCAAAAAGCAGATGGAAGACAGAACAGGAAGTGAGAAAGTAGTCAGCAGGCATGGTTAACAAAAAGAAAATCATGCATCTCTTGTATTTTAAGTAGATAACAGGTATTTTGGAAACCATAACCATATTTCCTCTACTAGAATGCTTGAAGCTAATAATAATACATTTCAATTTCATTGCATGATTTTTTTCAAAGCACCTTCATTCATTCATCTATTATTCATTTATTAAATGGGTATTATGTGTCAGGCACTGGGCTAGGTCCTCCAGATATAGATATGGAAAAGGCAGTACCTACTCTTAAGGAGTTTATAATCTAAGTGTAATAGGCAGACAGCACAGAAACATTCATAATACTGCATGAAAAATACAATGATGGAGGGTATGGAGAGCACAGAGGACACTTTAGGGTATGTGTGTGGATCAGTGTGACGGTTATCAATTTATTTATTGCCTTTCCATTCCAAATCCACCCTGCATTGTCTGCTATGTGACAATGGAGATGGACCCTGCAAATATTTCTTCTTTGCAGTGAACACAATGTCAAGCTCTCAGTCCCTCCCTGAGGGACATTGGGGGAGGAAGGAGTTTCTCCTCCTGCTTCCAATGTGCTTCTCTCACAGGGTCTTACAGTGCCTGGCTCCAGGAGTGACCAAATCAGTGGTTGGCAAGCAGTATGTGGCACCTCCTTGTGGGCAGCTTTCCCTGGCAACACCTTAGATGACTTTGCAGCCTCAGCAAATTTCTCCACCATTCAGTGAGCCCTGGCAATGCCCTCTTCGACAAGGTCTAGATTTAACCCCAGGGACGGAAGGAGGTCCTCTTTCTTCCTTGGGTATTCTATGTCAACCATAGGAGTAGAAGCTATTCTCCATATATGCTATTCTCTAGTTCTCCTTACTCCTGATGAACCCCCCACTATTCTAATCTCCTGTTATGGTTAATAATTTAGAAGTTAAACTTTCCCTGTCCAAATTACTGTGCAGTTTTTATCTCCTGTTTAGACCCTGATTGATAACAGTGGGTAGTGTCAGTCAAACGAGTCACAGAAGTGACACTTCTGCTGAGTTTTAAAGAATATAGAAGAGTTCATCAGGAAGAAGGATAGGAGATATGTGTATAGATAAACATACGATGGAAATGGGAAACATTCAAGTTTTTCTACTTCGGGAAATAACAATCAGAAGCACGGAATTTTTTTTTTTTTTTTAATAGAAACTCTATGGGAAATAACAATTAGAAGAGCAGAATGTTCTATTTAAAAGAAATGCTCCCAAGCATTCATAGCCTCTACAACCACTGTGTCAGATCCAATCATGTTTGAGTATGTCTGAAGTTAGCGGAATTCACCACTCCCAAAAGCAGCTCATTCCCCTTTAAGATGTCTCTAATCATTAGAAAGTGCTTCCTTATATTAAGATGAAATCTTTCCTAAACTTTGCTCACTGGTCACCCATCTCTTCCTTCTGAAACAATACAGAAAATACCCGTATCCTGTCCACTTACAGCTTCTCAAATAACTTAAGACAATTATGTCGTTTCTCTCTTCCCTATGCTAAAAAAGCAATCTTTTTCCCCCTTGACCAAGACTCAAGTAAACTCAGAGATAAGTTTTGTGCTTTTCTGTAGGCCCCGAAATAAAAGAGAGCTGCTATAACTATATTAATGGCAACCTTCAAGTAGAGGTTAAGGTAAAAAGTATTATTACAGATAAAGAGAAACACTGCTAACGGTAAACGGTTCAATTCACTAGGAAGTGATAAGAAGTATATATGTGTATGTTGCTAAAAACAAGATTTCAAAATGTATAAAGTAAAATGCAGCAGAATGACAGGGAGAAACAGATGCTTCCATTTCCAACAATGGTAGAGTAACAGGAACCAAATTTACCTACTTGCTTTAAACAACTAGAAAACTGGATGAAATACATGGAACACCTGTTTTCAGACAAAGGACAATGATCCCTGAGAGATGGGATTCAAACAAGGTGAGCCCTACAATCGCTTGGCTTTCTGTCTGGAGGAACATTCTGGACCACAGCATAGAAAAGAGGATACCAAATAGAGCCCAGATTGCAATTTGAGAAGAATTTTGGAGTAGAAGGAGAAAAAGAACTATAGAAATCAGCAACAGTGCTCCCCTTGATTATTTATTGAATACTAAGATACACGTGTGTAACACAAAACCATGCAAGGTCAGGCAAAGAGTAACCAGGGAGGTAAGCGTTTACTGGTTTTCAGAGTGCTAACAGGACTGATCATTGTTCTGCTGACAACAGTCAGAGTGATGAGTCCTCACTGATCACTTGGGGCATTCAGATGAAGACTCCAGAGGGCCATGCCTTAGTAATGGCGGTAAATCAACCCTAGAGTAAAGGTTGCTATAGACCCATCTTAACAGAGCTTAAAAAGCCTCAAAGGATCAAATTTAACTGCAAGTAACCTAACTGCCTACCAGACAAAGTACAACACACTTTAGAGAAAAAGAATCCAGACCCTTGATTAGACTGCCCAGAATTCAGTAAAAAATTACAAGACAGGACAAGAAACAGGAAGATATGACCTTTTAACAGAAGAAAAAAAATCAGTCAAAAGAAAGAGGCCCAGAAATGATAGAGATGATGGAATTACCAGGCAAGAATAGTGAAATAGCTATTATAACTATGTTCAAGTATTTAAAGGAAAACCTGAATATAGTAAGGAAAGGAACAGGAGATACATAAAACCATATTAAACTTCCACAGATGCAAAATGTCGGAAATGAGAATTTACTAGAAGTTATAACATTAGACACTACTCTTAGAAAGTGATAAGGCATAGAAAAAAAAAATTTTTTTTTTGAATAGTGACCAAAATTTTCCAAACCTGAAACTCTAAAGCCTGTAGATCCAAGATATCAGTGAACTCCAAGCAGCATAAACACAAAGAAAACCGAACCAAGATATGTCAAAATCAGATGTCTAAAACCAGTGACACAGAGAAGATTTTAAGCAAAGTCAGGGAAATAAGTGCATATATGTTCATAGGAGCAAAGATAATACCACAGTCTTCTCATTAGAAACTATACAAGCTAGAAAGCAATATCTTAAAAAATGCTGGAAGAGGAAAAAAAAAATCAACCCAGAATCTTTATCTGAGGAAATATATCGTTCAAAATACAAACAAGCTGAGCGAACTTGTCACCAGATGACTGGGCTACAAAAATGTTAAAGGGTGTTCTTCAAACAAAGGAGGATGATACAATACGAAAACCTGGATCTACGCTAAGTAACGAAGAGCACTAAAAATGGTAAATAAGTGGGTAAATATAAAAGACATTTCTTCTTAATTTTTAAGATTTCCTTAAAAATAATTGATTAGTTAAAGGAAAAATGGACAATTCCAGAATATTTGGAATTCTTGCCATCCTCTATTCTATGTCTTCACATGGGCAGTAGTTACATTGCTACTCACTTTGGAGGAAAAAAAAAAAAAATCAATGCACTAAACATTTCTCTTTTGAATACTATTTTATATGTGTACTACTATTTCTTTTTTAAAAAAGGTTAATATGAATAAAATGTAGTCTTGTATCTGGTGGGGAAAGAAGAAATTTGCGATAAGCCTCAAAGGATGGTACATCAGTCATCAATTTATTGCTTCTGTGCTCCAAATGCACCGTTTCAATACATATGCCTTGAGACAAATAAACCCTGTAAGTATTTCTCCTTTAAAGTGAGTGTGATACGTGAAGTGTTCTCAACAGAGGGAGGTGGCGGGACACTGCAGGACGAAGAGGCATTCCTGCAGTTTCCAGGTGGGCCAGAATCAGCAGTGGCCAAACTCAGCAGTGCTGGTGTGAAGACATCTATCTGGTAGAGTGTTGCCCCATCCAAGGGCCCAGAATGCAGTTCCTTTTCCACCTTGCATGTTCAGCCTACAGCCCCCTCAACATGGAAACCAGAGCCTTGCAATGGACTGTGTACAACTCCCTGTGGCCCAAAGATCAAACATTGTGTTCCTTCTGCAAGTCCCCTCCTGACCCCATTGGTATCTAGACTTCTGCACGCCGCCACTTACGGCCCTGAGTCACACATCACGCTGCTGCTCCTTCTGCGAGTTCCTCCACAGCCCACATGCTCAGAAGTCCTCCCGCCCTCACCAGAGCCCAGGCTCCCACTGCACTTCCATATCACCAGTTGCTAATCAATCACTTTTCTTCCCACCTATACTCCAGAAGGCTGCCTACAGCTTGCCCAGAGACTCCAGAAAAGCTCTGGCCAAACCAGCAAACTTCTTTTCTACCCAATGGCCTGAAACACACCTCCAACAAAGTCTGAGCCCCTTCCAGATTTGTCCTTTTTTGGGTATTCTCCCTCAGCCTTAGGGTACCATATAGAATTTCCTTATATTTTATAGTCATTCTTTTATCATAGCTAATAATTCTTTATATTAAACTTCCCGTTTTACCTACTGTGTGCTTTCTCTTTCTCAACTGGACCTAGACTGTTAAAGATGGGTAGGAGATGAGCAAGTACAGAGAAACGAGCAAAACGTAGGTAGACATACTGCAAATAAAGACTTCATGTGGTTAAGAGACAGTGAACGATCAGTTTTGTTAGCGAATAAGGAAACCAAAGGAATCTATTGGGGGAAAAAACTACAAGGCTAGAAACATAAACGATACGGTTTTTTATGCCTGAAAGATGAGTACGAAACAGGGAATGATGAGTAAAATGAAGGTTTTCCTCGGCAAGGGAGTTAGGCGACTAGAACTGTAAAGTTTAAGAATAATTTAGGAGTAATCCTTACATTGGAATGGAGAAGGGAGAGTCTGAAGACAATATAATAACTTAGTCCAAGAAAAGAAGGAGAAAATGGAAAGGAAGGGACCATCCTGAGGTAGCACCGCAGAGACAGCACTTACCTTTGAAAACATCCGATACACATAATCTAAAAGGCTTGTCAATAGATCGCTGAGGAGGCTTGAAGGAATCTGGAAAAAAAGCAGGGTTTAATTTACAGTGGAATTTTTGACCCGTCTCATGATTCCATTATATTTCCACTTCTCTTAGAAAATAACAGCTTTTTTTGTAAGTACTAATAGCAAATTTACTGTTATTTATAGAGTACTCTGCAATTTATGAAATGTTTTCACACATGTTCTCTCATTTGATTTCAACAACAGTCTATCAGGTAGGCAGGTAGGGCTGCTGTCGTTGTGTGCCACTGAGTCAATCCCAACTCACAGCTACCCTATAGGACAGGAGAACTGCCCCGGAGGGTTTCCTAGGCTTTTCCTAGGCTCTTTATAGAAGCAGATCACCAGGTCTATTCTCCCATGGAGATTCAAACAGCCAACCTTTCAGTTAGCAGCTGAGCATTTTAACCACTGTGCCAGCAGGGCAGGCAGTAGCCTCATTAAATAAATAAAACTGAACATTAGATAATTTAAATATTACATCCAATTTCAAGGCTAATAACCCAGCTTTTCTGATTACAAATCCTATTCATATAATTACTGTCTTCCATAAAGAACTCTAAATAATAATTTATATCACGTTTATATTGCATTAAAATTAGTATGGCAGTACTACTTACCAATTTGTTCTAATAAGCACAGTCCTTTATACCACTTTAAGAGTTCATTTGATTGAGATCTTGTGATTAGATTTTCACCACTGAGACCACTTGTAGGTATAAAAGCTACATCACTCTCCTATTAAAAAAGATTGAGTTAAAATGTTTACTGTCACCATAATTGCATCAAGTCTGTCAATAATGACAGCGATGTACTTTTTAAAAAGTGATAGAAATCACAAACTACTGCCTACAGTTATCTGATACACTAGTTTTCAAATTTTTGATTTTGTGAGACATTGCAAATTTGTTCAAAAACACTGAAGCATTTTCAACCAGTGATACAGGCATGCTTCATGTTTTTGCTCAATGAAATTTCTACCAGTGATACACGCATGCTTCATGTTTTTGCTCAATGAAATTTCTACCAGTTTCTACTTTCCTCTGCGACGTTCCTGACCATACACCACCTCACTTAATAGGTAAGGAAAGGGAAAAAGAAAAAAAAAAAACCTTTCACTTATATTAATCCAAGTCAATTTATAAAACATACACAATTTTCTAAGATAAACCCGTAAAACCCATTGCCATCCAGTCAATTCCGACTCATAGCAACCCTATGGGACAGAGTAGAACTGCCCCACAGAGTTTCCAAGGAGTGTCTGGTGGAATTGCTGACCTTTTGGTTAGAAGCCATAGCACTTAACCCCTACGCCACCAGAGTTTCCTTCTAGATAAAAACTACCCACTGCTGTCAGGTCAATTCTGACTCATAGCGACCCTTTAGGACAGAGTAGAACTGCCTCATAGGGTTTCTAACGACCACCTGATAGATTCGAACTGCCTACCTTTTGATTAACAGCCATAGCTCTTAACCACTACACCACCAGGGTTTCCCCTTCCAAGATAAGGTAATCCAAATAAAATAATATATACATGAAACCAAGGAGAAATGAGAATTAAACATATTTAACAAGACAAGAATTCAGGATATTCTTCTTTTCCCCTCTCATATATGTAAAATGAGACTTAAGTAAACAGAGTAATAAATAAATTTAAAACCTTCTTACCTTAAAACCTGCTTGCTTAAGAAAGTGCCCAAGTTTTCCAGTAATTTCTTGAAACCTTTCGTATTGCCAATTAACCTGATAAAGACCCAATTATTTTTAAAACTGTCCTTCCAAATATGTTATACACAAAATTTAAATTTCTGCCACAAAATATCAATCAAAACTATGTAAGATACAAATATCAAATTAACATAAACATGTATTAAAATTAAAACTCAGCCATGCATCTCAAAATAAGATGGACTGAATGATAAATGAAAGGATAGATAGAAAATCAGGTAATCGAGCAAGCAGAGTAAATTATCTCTAGTAGAATCTAACTAGTGAGTTCAATATGGGTGTTTACTGTAAAATTATTTAACTATTTCTTTATACTTTAAAATTTTCATACTAAAATGATGGGGAAAGCTAAAAAGAATACATACTAATGATATCATAAAAGAACTAACTGAACATCTGATTCCAGGGTAAGAAAATTCTTAGGCATAAAGGAAGAAATTACACAGTATTTATAAAGTTAAATATATGTGAAAAATACACCATAAATAAAATTAAAAGTCAAATAACAAACTGGGAAAATTACGGATATAGAATTAATACCTTTAATAAAGTACATTTATAAACTGACTTAAAAAAGCTTCAAAAATGAGCAAATTATTTATATAAACAATTTCCGCAGCAGAAATACAAATGGTTAACATATAAATATATTTAAATACTATTAAAACTCATAGAAGAGTGAATTAAAAGACGTACATATCAAATTAGAAAACAATTTTTTAATGATAGCAGTGTTGGTAAAAGTTTAAGAAAGTGAATACACCATATGTGCCCACAGTAAAAAAACAAGGACTTTTCTCAAAGGCATTCATATGGTGTTCGACAAATCTTCAAATGTATACGCAAGGCCAGACATTCCCACAGAATGAACCATTTCTAAACACAAACACACATAAGAAATAACTAGAAATGGTCCAAAAGTAGAGGACTGAATAAATTATAGTATATCTTCAAAATAGGCTAAAATAAAGCCACAAAAACAACCTCTTTACATAAGAATCATTAATTACTTGGAAACATACACAAGAATATTGTCAAATTTTTTTAAAAGCAGGTAATAAAATAGATTATGACCTAATGCAAAAAAAATCTTTTTATCTACAAAATAAATGGGATGGATATGCAAAATAAAATGTTAGAAGTTTTTGGGTTTTTTTTTGAGGGGGAGTTGGCAATATAAGTTATTTCTAGTTTTACTATGCTTTCATTCTACTACAACAAATGTGTATTATTCTATAAATAAAAACAATGTTACAGCTTTCCTTTATTCATTTTGACAATGAAAAGCCATCTTCTTGCTTAAAAATGACTAATATCTTAATATCAGAATCATGAATTTATTTTTTAAAAATATGGCAACCAAACTAATGAAATGTATACTAGTCACAGCTGAGGTCATCTGTATGGACACAGAAATATCTGAATTAGCATCTAAAAAGAAGTCTCATAAAGCCTTAAATACCTGATCCATTTTATTGACTGCAACCGCAAGCTGTGTTACTCCCAGGGAACGGACCAAGAGGCCATGTTCTCGAGTTTGTCCTCCAGTCTCAAATCCAGCTTCAAACTCCCCCCGACTAGCATCCACAACTAAAATAGCTACATCTGCCTGAGGAAAAAAAAAAAAATCAAAATTAGAAATAATGTCACAGCATTTTAATTCAAAGGATGGATTATTCAATTAACTGTATCAGTCAGAGATTTTAAAGGCAGATATATCCAAACCTGACACCAGATACCAAAAACAAACCAAACAAGATAATTTTACAGATGGATTAAAATTTGAAAATAAAAAGAAGTACTAGCACAACACCAAAAATAATGAGATAAAGAACAATAAAATAGTTCCATAATAGATTACATAACAGTTAAAATGTCTGGGCAAAGGGGGAAAAAAAACAATAAAATGAAAAGATAATTAAGCAGGGACAAATATTTGCAGATACACAGTAAAGGCTATACATACTACCACTGTATAGTCTTTACCCCAAAATGAAAAAAAGACAGCTCCACAAGAAAAACAGTTAAAGGATACAAGCAAGCTATTTACAAAGAAGAAATATAAACAGCCGATAAACATGAAAAAATTAAAATTCAATAGTAACCAAAGAAAAGGAAATTTAGAAAACACTGACATACCCCTCCCTCCCCAGCTCTGGGAATCACACTGTTGAAGATGAAAAGAACAGAATCATTCCCTGTGGCAGTGAGACGGGCATTCTCAGACACTGTTTGTGGGATTGTCAAGTACATGACCCTTCTGGAGGGAATTTTCACAGACTTTTCAAAAAATTATATTTTACTTCACATCAATTCTACCTCTAGGAATTTATACCAAAGAAATCTAAGGATCTACAAAGATATTCATCACAGTATTGTTTATAATAATGAAAAACTGTGAATAATTACCAAAAAAACCAGCACATTCATTCTCTTGAGCCACTGAAACAGAACCTTGTGTACGTTTCCTAATCTTTGTGGATCATTTTGAGAATCAGACGAAAGACACTTTTTTTCTCATACACAATTTACGCACACACACACAATATATATATATATATATATATATATATATATATATATATATATCAAATAAAAAGACAGAAAGAAGCTAACTTTAGCCTTATTGAAACTAGTTTTATAGGTTCCAACTATCTGTGTTGGTTCTTCTTTATGTGATCCATTTGCATCCTATGGATGCATCCTTTGGAAATATGCAAAAAAAAAATAGTCTGTGCAGTCATCCATGCTCCTCCATTTTCATTCTCATCAATTATTTTTGTCAATGGCCTGTCAGGGCTTTTTTTTTTAAAGGAATACACTATCTTTCAAGTCATTTTCTCTTCTATAGTTTTTGCCTTGCACGCATTCCTGAATCTCACAGAAGCCTGCTCTTCTATAATCTATAACACAATGACTAAATCTGGTATTCCCCACTTCAGCTCTCCAGACTCTTCCAGGATAGTCACTTTCTCTCAGGGTCCTCTTATATTCCATCCACATCATTAAGTGCTCTGGCCTTTTGGTCAGAACAGAGTCCAGAATAGCCTCTCTCTCTGTTGCTCCCTGAATGACATTTTGTACTTGTGCTGTCCAATTTTTAAAGAATTTCATATACAGTATCATATATCTACATCATAATGAAAAATTAAATGTCATAAAGTAAGCCAAGAATTTACCAGATAGTTTGCTCCTAGAAGAGAATTTCATAACTTAAATCAGAAGTATCACTCATATGCTTTGTCTGGTGGGGCAATCTACACTACTGTATTTTTTCCCTTTACTCATACCCAAATACTCCCTCTGTTCTACATCTATCCTCAAGTGCATTCAAATCCATTCCTTCCTGACTTATGATGCTAGACTCTAATTTCTTCAATTAGACCCAATTCTTTTGATCAAAGATTCTTTGTTAAGAGTACAAACTGGAGCAATGAATTTGAAAATTGGCCCTTCCACTCATATGCTTAGTTACCAATGGGTCTTACACCTTAGGCAAACAGTCTAATCTCACTGGGTATCAATTTGCTTACTGCCCACAAACGATAAGGATTAAACACAGTTTATATAAAACACCCAGCTCTGACCTTGCAAATCCTAGGTTCAATAATTGTAAATTTCTTTCCCATCAGATTTTGCTAATAACGGTGAAATTACATCTACCATTTTAGATTAAAATTTGAACTTCACTGAACTGGATTTAAGATATCTAAGGCCATAAGTATTCTTCCTAATCTTCTTTCTTATTGCCATCTCCAAAAAAAAGTACTGAGCAATTTCTCTGTTAATATTCTTTCTATGCAACAGCTCTTGTCTTTGGGAGCTCAAATGCTTAAAACATTTTTAAGGAAGGTTTTTATGATCAAGTAATATAAAGCAATTTTTCTTCATCATGTATACTATCTATATGCTTATAGGACATTTGTGTTAACTGTTCCATCCTTACAAGTCTTACATATCTATGCTATGATTTTTTGGAGGAGAGGCAGCATGCCCTGTATGCTTTTTTATATCTCCGAAGCCTACCACAGTATTTTGCACACTGAGTAAACTGCTTAATAGCTTTGAGTCTATTTCTTCATTTTGATAAGAAGATATCTCTTTGACTAGTGACAAAAGGAGACAGAAGCAAGCAGAAAGAGAGGGGCCTCACTTTTACCAACAAAGAGCCAGGAGAGGAACACATCCTTTGGATCCAGGGTCCCTGCGCTGAGAACCTCCTAGACCCAGGGGAAGACTGATGCCAAGACATGTGGAGATTTCCAAGGAACCGAGAGCCCACAGTTGCTGAAAGGAGATAAGGACCTTCCCCAGAGCTGACGGAGAGAGAAAGCCTTCCCCTAGAGCCGGTGCCCTGATTTCGTATTTCTAGCCTCCTAAACCATGACATGCAATAAATTTCTGCTTGCTAAAACCACTTATGGCATTTCTGTTACAGCACCACTAGATAACTAAGAATTTCTTCCTTAACCCACTCAGTTGGACTAAGAGAATGGGGCCATCCAAAGCCAAGGGAGCAGAGTTGCCATCCCAGTGTGCCTGGAAGGTGGAGCTGAAGCCCAAGGCTGAGGGACCTCCACCCAGAATCCAGAGATCATGGCCACTGCCTAGATGGTCTCAGAGAACAGAGGATTATTTTCCAGCCTTGAGAGCTAATGTAAATTGTTCTGCTGGGTTTTTGACTTGCTTGGTGTCAGTTATTCCTTCTTTCCCTCCAATTTCTCCCATTTGTAACAACCTTGTGCCTGTTCTACCATTGAACTTTGGGAACAGGTAACTTGTGTTCTAGATTTCACAGGTTCACATATGAAGAGGATGTTTGCCCCAGGAAGGAATGTGGACTTAGAGTTGATTTAAGACTTTCGGGATGATATGATGAAGTAAAAGTGTTTTACATGTGGCAAGGACATGAATTTTGGGAGGCCAAAGGGTGGAATGTCATGGACTGAATTGCGTTCCCCAAAAACATGTGTCAACTTGGCAAGGCCATGATTCCCAGTATTGTGTGGCTGACCTCCATTTTGGGATCTGATTATCCTCCATTTTGTGATAAGTTATAAATTCTAGCCTCTATGCCTGTGGTTATGGTCCCATTTGAAGTGAGCTGTTTTGTTAATGAGGCAGGATTAGGTCATGTGAATGAGGATTAGGGTGGGATCAAACACCCTTACTCAGGTCACAGCCTTGATTAGACGTAAAGGGAGTCTCCCTGTAACCTTTTATCTTACAAGAGATAAAAAGAGAGAAAAGCAAGCAGAGAGGGACTTGACTACCACAAAGAAGAGCAGAGAACACAGCATGTCATTTAGACCTGGGACGCCTGCGCTGAAAACCTCCTGGACCCAGGGGAAGATTGATACCAAGATACATGGAGATCTCCAAGGAATGCCAGGCCCACAGATATTGAAAGTAGGCAAGGACATTCCCCCAGAGCTGATATAGAGATAACTAAGACAGGAATTCAGTTAGATAATCCCTAAAAATCCTTTCCTACCCTAATTCAACAAGAAGTTTGAAATAAATGATGTTTATGATTACTCTGGCCTCTAAAGATCCATAAAGATCTATAACTACTTATTCAGGTGTTTGCCTCTGCCATTAAACTATTAAAATATGCTTTGTACTCCATTGTATTCCCATACAGCCTACCAAAGGGTTGGAATACAGCAGGCATTCAATAAGTATTCACTGAATGAAAAAATATATATACACAGAGAGAGATACATATAAGGAGAGAAAGAGAGATTACATTAAAAACATATTGTGCCCTTTGGAAAATGCAGTGAGAAACAGGGATAATAACTACCTCACAGAGTTCTTATGAGGATTAGATTAAGTGCACATGAAACACCTAGTATGGTGTCTGGCCCATATTAGGTACTCAATCAACAGTAATAACTATTATTTTTCAAACTTCACTCTCATTCAATCCACGAACCTTAAAGTAACATTGTGAGATTATATATCAGCTTCCTAAAATAGAACCAAATAATTTTTTTTATCCTCAAATATATCCTAATTTATTCATGTAATATACTTTTTAGATTGACAAATGCTCACATTAGCATTTGCTTTTAATGGGCGATAGGCAAATTTTTTAATTCCCAATGTTTTCTGACAATCATCCATTACAAAGGAAATTATTCTCACTGTTTTAATTATTTAAAGTTATCAACCTTTTTTTTTTTTTGTATTCTTATTAAATATTATGTAGGTTTACAAAGCAATTTTTTAATCTTAAAAAATAAATAAACCACCGGGGGGGAAACTACAAGCTTCACTATTTATGCACATATTAACCCTTTAAAAATAATAGAACTTGAATATTATATAGTAAAAAGCCAGGTCTTAAAATAAATACTCCAACCTATAAATAAATGAAATATAAAGCTACATCTCATGAAGTACTTTATCATTATTTTACTATAAAGAAATTCATAGCATTTATACATTTGCTCCTTTGTAATAAATTAGAAAAGATTTTATGAAGTATAGATGAAAACATCCTGGAAAATACAATTTTTCTCTATTTTTCAAACTTCATATTTTAGAAGTTTAAATCCTAGAATTATAAACTCAGCATCAGGAAATTTTACACACAATCAGTACACCAGAGTTAAAGAAATAGCTGGTACCTGGGCTGCTCCTGTAATCATATTTGGGATGAAATCCTTATGGCCTGGAGCATCCATTAACGTAATAATTTTGGTTTTGGTTTCAAACTTTGTCATACCAACATCCATTGTTACTCCCCTTAAACAAAACATAAAGTGATTAGAATACCCTATATCATCAGTGTAATGGATTAAATATTTAATAATAAGTTAAATGACAATCTAAATTCTTATGTAACAATGGAAATTTTATTACATAGGCTATTATTTTGTATAGTTAAAGCTATCAATTAGAGCTGAAATTTCTGCCGCAATAGAATTACACCTGTATGGCTTTGAAACAAGGTTGTGGGTACAACAGTGTAATTAAAGGAAAAAAAATTTATTCTTGTATTTCCCTTTTTTTTTTTTTTAAGAAGTAGTGTAAAAAATTTTTTTAAAAGAAAGATATGTGCACATCTCTGTAGGAAGAAAAAAAATGCTGCAGATGAGAAAAGATTAAATGAAGAATGACTATCAGATGGCAGTTTTCCTCATCTTCTATGTCTATGTTTCATCAATTATAGATATAAATGTATAAAACTTTCATTTGCAAGGTTAGTCAGTATACTACCCATTTTTTTATTTTTTTAAAGGAGGAATCAAAGGAGGTGCTCAATGAAAAAAACTGAGGGAGGTTAACAGTAGTTTGCTTCACACTCCATTTTATCCTTCCTGGAGACCCATGCAGTAGATTGAGATTATAAAAAAGCTCTGGGAGGATCTAGAAGAGTACTGAGTCATTCTAAAAATAGAGCCCAGGAATTTAGGAGGGGAATTCAGGTGGACAATAAATTAGGTAATCATTCATGCTACTTTCCCCAGAATACTTCAGAGTAATGAATAACAACATTCCCTTTTAATACGAAGAGTCCCAATTACAATGACAGATGTTCGTCCTAGCAGTAAGGCATCTGTGGGTCTCCTTAGTCGAGCCATTCTAGTTCAATCTGAAACTGAGTCATTCAAATCTGACAAAGTGATGCTTAATTCTCTTTAATAATCCACAAATAATCTAGGATCCATGAGCACCTTAAGAACATTAATGAACCGAGACTTACACTGAAATTGTCCCAGACTGCTTTGACCAGAGTGCGCTCTTTTGACTCAACTCTGGTCTGTAACTATAACCCTCAGGATATGAAAATGTCACTTATTTTACTAATTTCTGTTTCTCAACATTTGCAGAACAGAGGATATATAAATAACACCTGTGTGATAAGCAACACTAATTATATTTTTGAAATGCTAATAAGGAATATTTGATGGTGAGTTAAAATTCCCAGTATGTATCTAAAAGCTTCTGCTATCAATAAAGGAATATTCTAAAACTACATTATGCTGAATGAACAGCAGCAAACATTAAAAGACCGTCAACCAGCAGATATACCATCAGAGACAGCTAAAATGACTGATAAGTCTAGGAATCAGAGACTGAAAGCTCACTTTCCAACTCAACTAACATATTAAGTAAACTTAAGCAAGTTTTCTAACTTAAATGATACTAGTCCCAATTTCTTTACCTACATACTAAATGATGCAAAGAAAACTAAAAAGCAAAATACCTTACAAAATTGCTTGCTAAGCTATAGGTGAAAATTATTCAGGCTGTTAATACTGATATCATATACAATTCCACTGATACGATAATACCCATATGCCTACGAGGAAGACCAGTTAATACAACTATTATTCAAATTTACACACCAACCACTAAGGCCAAAGATGAAGAAAAGTTGAAGATTTTTACCAACTTCTGCAGCCTGAACTTGATCGAGCATGCAATCAGGATGCATTGATAATTACTGGTGATTGGAATTCAATAGTTGGAAACAAAGAAGAAGTGTCAGCAGTTGGAAAATATGGCCTTGGTGATAGCAATGATGCCAGAGATCGCGTGACAGAATTTTGCAAGACCAACGACTTCTTCATTGCAAATATCTTTTTTCACCCACCACATAAACAGCAACTACACACATGGACCTCACCAGATGGGATATACAGGAATCAAATTGATTATGTCTTGGAAACAGACAATGGAAAAGCTCAATATCATCAGTCAGAACAAGCCAAGGGCTGGCTGCAGAACAGACCATCAATTGCTAAGTTCAAGTTGAAACTGAAGAAAATTAGAACAAGTCCATAAGAGCCAAAGTATGACTTTGAGTATATCCCACCTGAATTTAGAGATCAGCTCAAGGACAGATTTGACGCATTGAACACTAATGACTGAAGACCAGAGGAGTTGTGGAATGACATCAAGGACATCGTACATGAAGAAAGCGAAAGGTCACTAAAAAGACAGGAAAGACCAAAGTGGATGTCAGAAGAGACTCTGAAGCTTGCTCTTGAAAGTAGTAAAGCAAAAGGAAGAAATGATGAAGTAAAAGAACTGAACAGAAGATTTCAAAGGGCAGCTTGAGAAGACAAAGTATTATAATGACATGTGCAAAGAGCTGGAAATGGAAAACCAAAAGGGTAGAACATGCTTGGCATGTCTCAAGCTGAAAGAACTGAAGAAAAAATTCAGGCCTCAAGTTGCAAAGGTAAAGGATCCTATGGGGAAAATATTAAACGACTCAGGAAGCATCAAAAGAAGATGTAAGGAATACACAGAGTCATTATACCAAAAAGAATGGTCGATACCCAACCATTTCAAGAGGTACCATTTGATCAGGAATCGACAGTACTGAAGGAAGAAGTCCAAGCTGTACTGAGTATACTGGAGAAAAACAAGACTCCAGGAATTGACAGAATAATATCATTTGAGATGTTTCAACAAACGGATGCAGCACTGGAAGTGCTCACTCATCTATGCGAAGAAATTTGGAAGACAGCTACCTGGCCAACCAACTGGAAGCAAGGATGGTAAAACTATGTCTTACATACTTTGGACATGTCATGAGAGATCAGTCCCTGGAGAAGGACACCATGCTTGGTAAAGTACGGGGTCAATGAAAAAGAGAAAGACCCTCAATGAAATGGATTAACACAATGGCTGCAACAATGGGCTCAAGCATAACAATTGTAGGACCAGGCACTGTTTCGTTCTGTTGTACATAGGGATCGCTATGAGTCAGAATAGACTCAATGGCACCCAACAACAACATACAATTCCACTGTTTTTCAAAATTGGCAATGGTCCAACTAGTTCACCTCACTAGGTTGGAAAACAAGTTTGTGATACTAAAGAGGACACCTACAAGGGAGAGAAAATAAAAACTGTAATATAAATTCCTATTTACCAGAAGAGCTGAGGAATATTATGACCTGCTTTACTGAGAATTATCTTCTATGTTATAATGCAGACTATCCATGACTCCAAGAAAATAAACATACACATAAAAAGAAGTATGAAAATCCAAATACATTCTCTACTCATATACAGAATGAAGATATCAGGGATCATGTTTTAATTTCTTTGTTGACTTAGATGGATTTTCACAGGAGTTCACAGGACTTTAGAGTCATTATTTTGACACAGCTGATATACCTGCCATTTCTCTTAGTTTCTAAGGTGTCCTCTTTTCTGACAAAGGTGCCATTGGCTCCTCATCCCTAACAGCACTAACATCATATATGAACACATCTCCACTCTAAAAAGATTTCAAAAGAAACTATTCTTTGGTCGGAAATATGTCAGTAGCTGCATTCTACTGCCAGAATCCCCATAAAATTAGCATTGAACACAATAACAGAGGAGTTATGGACTGGGTTAAATCTATATCGAAGTGTTTAATGAGTTGTGTGTTAATTCTATCCCATAAAAACATAGTACAAAACGTATAAAGATGACTTAAATCAAAGTAATTTGGATTTCCTGATCATCTTTATTTCAGAGAGAGTTAACTTTTCTTTATAACCTGATATAAAATTAAGAGTCTTACTCATAATACTAAGTCAAAATCAAGAATGTGGTATGTACTTAGGAAAGGAATAAATTACCCTTCTTCCACAAATAATTAGCATAAGGTTTTTACTGCTTTTTTCTTTTGTGTAGCTCTAACATTCTTTTAAACTATTCTCACCAAATTTTGAAGATAAAATACATATATATAGAATGTTACAATGAAAAATATAACAAAAATTTTTCTGATAACTTAAGGTTTTTCCCAAAAATATTCAATCTCTAAAATATTTCATGGTGTGTTTCATATAAATTCAACACATATTACCTACTTATTTTAAAAGACTACATATCATTTCAAACTGGAAATTGTGAAACATAGTGACTACCTTTCCCTTTCTTCGCCAGTCTCATCCAAAACCCATGCATATGCAAATGAAGCTTTGCCAGCCTTTTTAGACTCTTGTTCATACTTATGCATAGTTCTTTTGTTTACATTACCCAGAAGATAAAGCATATGGCCCATCAGGGTACTCTTCCCAGCATCAACATGACCTAAGGAAAATTGAGTCAGAATTAATACTAGATACATTTTTCAGTTGCTGTTGATATTGAGGCATTACATGAATGTTTAATTCAATAGTTCATGTCAGTATCTAGAGTAATTAAATACCAATTTTTATCAAATACAGTGAAGACATCTCTAAATTGAGAATAAAAGACCATGTCTCTTAAAGAGCAGAAAAAACTCCCTTGCTTTTTGGAAATTAAAAATTGTCAACAAGACAGGACATTTTCAAAATATTCACAAAATGAAAGTGCCATAACAGAGTCTAATGACCTGCTTGGTAACTGGGCAGTGTTTTACCCCAGGGAGATTTGGAAGGATGACTAGAGAGCATTATGATGCAATGCCTCCTTGGTCCACGTCAATTACACTCAGACAGAAACTCAGAGTGGAATGAGAGTTTCCTTGCGGCCATTAGAAAGTATGTCAGGCCTAACACAGAGCTGACTGACAACGCTGAGCAACAAAGGGCATTACCAATGACCACCAAGTTGAGGAGTTGCTTCCCCCCCTGCCTCTTCTCCAGTTCTGCTTTCACATCTATCTGCTGCTTCAGCTTGCTAGACTTTTTCACTGGAGTTGGTGTTGAACTCTGCTCTTCAGATGCCTGAACGGTGTGGGATAGAAGAGCTGACTTAGAAACACTTTCAAGAACATCAGAAGAAGCAATGCTGGTATCTTCACTGGGAGGTCCTTTTTGAGGTGTGTGGAAACTATGACCATTTTCTTCCGCAGTCAGTCTACAGAAAGTAGAAATAGGAAAAAAATGTTTTAAACATCTCAAATGAACTCTTAAATGTTAGAAAGGCAGAGAAGTTGTTTCTTCAAATTCCTTTACACTCCAAACCAAAAGTGATCTCTGATAAATGACTACTGTCTGTTAAGGTGGAAATGATAAGTAACTACACCCAAACCACACAAATACAGACGTGGAAGATCCCAGGAGAAAAACAGTCTACCAAAAATTAAGATAAGAAGAAAATACCCCGTAAAATAACTGAAATTTAAAGTCTAAGCCTATCTCCTTGGCTATGTAATTCCATCATAAACAGATGGCAAAAAGGAGATATTTTGTGAAAATTTGCACCAAATGTGTTCCTAGAAATAAATTAGTATTAAAAAATTGTTTTTCTCCTAACTCATTCATCCAACAGGACAGAGACTTACGGTATTTATTTCTTTTTTGCAAACACTATTCTTAAAGGACACAGCTCTGAATGTCTATATTTTCTTAACACTTTTGGAAGAAGAGTTTTAATTCATTAATTCAACAAATACTTGATTTCCTAAAAAATACAACTTATACTAGGCACTGGATGTTGAGAAGAGAAGAAGATATAAAAAATAAGAACGTCCTCTACCACTTCCAGAAAAGCCTACAATCTAGTGAGGGACTCAGATATGTAAACTAGAAGCAAGGCCATCTAGTTTAATTTATTCTCTCTCTGACAGTGAAGATACTTCCAAAAGTTAAACATTAATCTTAGTTTTTCGATAGCTCTCTGAATACTCCCCATAGAAATTAGTACTAGTGTTTCTCCACCAAAAAAAAAAAAAAAAACCAAACCCGTTGCCATCAAGTCAATTCCACCTCATAGCGACCCTGTAGGACAGAGTAGAATTGCTCCATAGGGTTTCCAAGGAGTGAGCGGCTGGTGGATTCAAACTGCCAATCTTTTGGTTAGCAGCTGAGCTCTTAACCAACTGTGCCACCAAGGAGACCTACAAAGAATGCCATCTAATTAATCAGTCTACCATATGACTCACAGCTATGGATAACATAGCTCTGGATAAACAGAATTAGGAAAAAGAGTAGGTTAAATTGCAAGTAAGTGAGAAAAAAGCTAATTATATTCAACTCAATGTGGAGTTGGCAGAGAAGAACTACATACACGAAACAATTTGCAATAACCACTTAAGACTGTGGCATAGTGGAAATGTGCAAGAGTAGTACATCTATTGTCTTCTTTCCCACTATATCCAAAAACAGATTAGTATTTCCCTCTCAGGACATTTTATACGCTCAACACTGGCCATTCATTCTAAGCTTCAGAAAGAGTTACACTAGTTATATTTGCAACTTAATTAAAAACCTCATATCCATTCCCATTTTATCCTGTTTTTGCAAATCTCTATTAATAAATTTAGGTATTTATTTTTTAAAACTGCATAAACACATTAGTTCCATCTTGAACTAATTAGGAGAAAAATTAATACATAGAAAATGTTTCTGTTCTTTAAAGAATTCCAACAGGCAAATTAAGTGAAATCAAATTTAGACTAACATGTACAAACGTTTATGAGAAACACCACGGCTACCTGACAAATCTGCACTTAGAGGTGTAAAAGAAACTACAAATTACAATAAACGTTTTCTATCAGAATGACTAGACATAGGCTCTGGTTCTGATTCACCCTGGGAGAAATCAAATATTTTTTGGTTTTGGTCACAGAATCTTTTCTCCAGTGGAATGTTTATGTTAAATCCAATATGGAAAACAGATAAAGCAGACTTGTCATGGTTGACAGAGTAGGTAGGAGTATGGCTCTCAGCTCACCCACCAATCCAGACAGCCCCCAGAGGTGCTACTCAAGACAGCAAGTTCTTCACAAAATATAGGTCTGACTTGGTCATTTCACTTACAATTCAATAACGTAAAAGGTTTTCTCATTTTCATGGTAACATTCCCTTTGAAGTAAATCTTAGGTAAAGTGCAAATTAATTCACAAAAATTATACAGTGTTCGAGGGAAGTGACCACAGTACACCCACTGCTCACTTATTGTTTATCTCATTATCTGACATTTTGCATTTACAATAGTAAAAAATCTACTGTCCAACTATTTTGTACATTAACATACATCTGGCAGTAACAAATGCTGAGGTGAGAGGTGAGAGTAACGCTGGCTGTGATGGTTAATGTTACGTGTCAACTTGGCTGGGCTGTGACTCTCAGTGTTTTCGCAGTTATGTAATGATGTAATTTGATAGTTACGTATGATGTGATCTGGCAGGTACATAATGATGTTGTCGTCCTCCATTTTGTGATCTGATCATCCTTCATTTTCATATAATGCCAATTTTCACATAACGACCTAGTCTTTGGACCCTAACCATGTCGATAAGCGAGGCGTGGGTATAATTAGAAAAGTATCCTAGGTAAGTCTGCACTTAGCAAACACTTTTGTATATTATGAAATAAAAGTCATTATTTTAAGATTTTTAAAAATCTCTAAAACGAGGTCCAAAAATGGCCATTCTCGGTTCAGGGCTATAATTACTGATTGTTATGAATGAAAGAATAAGCTGATTGTTTTTTCGGATGCCTTCTGATAAAATTTTATAACCTTATCAAATATTTTAAAAAGACTAGCTTCATTAAAAACAAACAAAAAATCTTTCCAGAAGTGGGAATGTTTCTTCATGAAACTAGAGGCTTAGGCTTTTTTTGGAGTTATTTAAATGATACCCGGAAGCTAATAATTTAGGTTTAAAAGGTTAAATGCAGAGTATTTGTTCACTATGCAATGGCCTATCCATTTTGACTAACATGCATCTTCAGAGTGGTATTTAATATTTTCAATATTAGTGTAGAAAAAGTTTGCTGAATCCATAATTACAGACCTTTCACATTCTGAGGACTTCTCCCAAAAGGCCACAGCAAAATACTGACTCACAAGCTGTGTTTTTACTTTTAAATTATTTCTAACTTTATTTTAAAATAAAAGTATTTCCTCAAAGACACTGATCGGTAAATATTTAAAGACTACTCTGAGAGGAATACAATGATGGACATAAATGATTTCTTGTCCTCATGAAGCATGTAGTCTAATAAAATTCTAGAAGGCCTGCACTATACTTGTAAAGTACATAGTTGGGTTTTCAAGAATTATTTATTTGTATTTATTATTTATTTGTATTTCTTGATCATTTATTACAAACTATTTTTAGAATTATTCACAGAGGACTATGCATTTATTTCTAATACACTAATTTGGGCTTATTTACATGTTTAATAAGGCTTCTGAAACTTTTGCAGTAAGATCATAAATCCTTAGAATAAAGAATCATGTACTTTATTTGTTTTTCTCTCTCAATGTAAATAATCCTATAATAGGATAAAATGACAGGAGAGACTAAGAATAAAAAATGCACCTATCCTTATGACAATTCAATCTCAATTCACAAAAAGGATATACATTAAGCTTTTTGTAATTGAATCAGAATTCAAAATTATTTCAATGGGCTGAACTTATTCAAGATAAAAACTAACTTTTGCATTCATCCAATCATTCAATTAATGTACACTAAATGTCCACTATGTTGTAGATATAGAGTCCTTATCCTCATTAATTTGAAATCTAGTGGATAGTCTTTCATTTATAAAATCCAAGAGTTGAACTAGGTGGTCATTGAAGTTCTTCCTAAACAAGACTCATGACACTTTTACTAATTTAGATAGAAGAAAATACGGGATTTAGATAGAAGAAAGTATAGGAGAAAAAGTAACTCTGCTAAGCTTATAAAAAAAAAAAAAAAAAAGCTTATACTTCTTGAAAATTAAAAAACAAAAACAAACCTTCATTGCTCATTTTGATAACAGTGTTCTACTCTATCTTACTGGCAGTTAAAATATATAAAGCTTATAGGGAACAGATTTTGGAAGTGACTGAAAAATCTGAAAATCTTAAAGAGGTTAAAAAGTAATGTTTTCAATTGTGCCTTTAAGCCTTAAGTAACCCACTTGCACTTGTCCATTAAAAACTCTTGGAATTTTTTTAGAAACTGCAGTTATGAAAAAAAATAAGTACTACTAAATGTATAATTTATTATAATTTTTCACTAGATGTCTGAAATTCTAGGTATTATTTTTTATGTCTGTTACAACAATCCATTTTATTCAATATGAAAATGTGAAGAAATTTAAAGATAGCATTTTAATTATAAAAAAGAAAATTTTTTTTAATAATTCCATGATTCAGTGACAGTAATTCCCAAACACCATTTACATATACCACTTAGAGCCATAAAAACTTAGTGCGGGATTTCATAAAATAATGTTTGTTTTTTATGTTATGCTATTTATTCCACGTGAGGAAACTGACAGTGATATAAATTCAGTGATATACACAACTAAGGCTAGCATCAGGCTTAATTTCTCTAATTCCCTGGCAGCATAGTGGCTGCTAACCATAAAGGTCAGAACTACAGCTGCTAACCATAAAGGTCAGCAGTTCAAATCTACCAGGTGCTCCTTGGAAACCCTATGGGGCAGTTCTACTCTGTCCCACAGGGTCACTAGGAGTCAAAATCAACTTGATAGCAACAGGTTTGGTTTTTTGGTTTTTCTTCTCTCTTTGTACTATGTCATACTGAGGACGTATGGTAGGTATTTCAATGGTAATGATATATAAAACTGAAACACATCTGTCTTTTACAAGCAATAGGAGACAATATTGATTTCAAAAAATTAGAGTTTTAAAATCTTACCCAGGTACTTCAAATCCCATAGTTTGCTTCTTTCCAGATACAGTCATTTTAGCAACTTTTGGCACAATTTCAGAATCACTTCGAGATGACTGAGAATCTACTGATTTTCCTAATTAAGAAGTAAAACATAAAAGGCTAATTAAGTACAGTGAATTTCTAGAAATATATGTATTACCTATTATGTCATATAACTATAGATATGATAATTAAGTTTCATAGAATTCACGCCTTTACAAAAACATTTAGTAAAATATTAAAATACTGTAAGAAATTCTCCTATCACCCTCTTCTGGGAAATCCCCTATTGTCTGGACTCTCCTATGCTCAATCTCCTTCAAATCTCTTCCTAATTTTGAACTGACTGTTCAGTTTCAGTATTAAGAGATCACAAGGTGGTTTCTGCACTGAGCCTTGTCCTGACATTATACCTAGACCCTACACCTCCCTCTCTTACCACGCCCTTTCACAATACTAAAATTATTTGGTCAGTTAGCAGATGGCTAAACTATTTTTAATCTTGTGATACCTGCAAACTGATGAGCAAGTTGAGTATCTGCTCAATTGTGCTAGAACAATGCATACTAATTTACTTGTATACAGTCTTAGACTTCATATTTGATATCTAGAAAGAATATGGGGAAAGAAATCAATGTTGGAAAAGTGAATTGAGAACACAGCGGAGGAGTAAATTACCAGCTAGCTCCCAGTAAGACTCTTATGCATTTGATCCTTTAAAAAATATATATTTACATATAATTGTGCATATATATATATATAAAATTCATGACTTCCTTAACATGTATCTTCATAATTTGTAATAAGAACACCATCAGGATTGTGACTACTTAACTCTATGGAAACGTCATGCACCATATAGACACAAAATTTACTGAAAAAAAAAAGAAAAGATAAATTAATGTATCAATTCATTCAGTGATTGTTGTTTGCCTACTATATGCCAGGCACTGTACTGGAAATCTAATGGTGAGCAAAGACAGACATAATTTTTACACTCAAAGAGCTTTTAGCCTAGTGGAGAACATCTATTAAATGATCACAAACATAAATGCAAAATTGAAACTATTATTAGTGTTACAAAAAATTCACATACGGTACCATCAGATTTGATGATGGGGTACATGAATTAGTCAGAGCTTCCCTAGGAAAGTGAGAAATGAGCTAAAATGCAAACACTGAGTAGGAATTAACTAGCAAAGAAAGGAAGAGCATACTAAATAGAGTGCAGCTAGTGTAATGGCCCTGCTGTCAAAGGAAGCATGGTGCTTCAGGAGTGACAACGGAGGTGGGAGGGAGCATGAGGAGTGAGGTGAAGCTGGAGAGATGGGCAGTGGCCAGACAGAGCAGAACCTTTAGGTCATGTCAAAGATTCTTATATTTGTTCTAACAGTAAGTGAAAGGCACCAAAATGATGTAAGCAAATGGGGAAAGGGGGAAAGACAAAGGAGAGAATAAAGTGACAACATCTGAAAATGGCCCGTTTGGAGATAGGGAAAATCATGAGATTGGGACACATTACAAATTTATCCCCTTTGCAACTTCCAAGAGGAAATGTCAAGTAAGCATTGAACATATTGGTCTGGAGCTAAAAGAAGAGGTCTGAGGTGGAGCACATATTTGTGATTTATCAGTATTCGAAGCCATAAACATTTGGAGATCACTAAGGGAGAGAACAGAGTTAGAAAAGAAGTCTTAAGACATGGCTTTGGGAGAACTCCAACATTTAATCTCAAGATTAAGAGGAAGATGAGCCAGCAAAGAGGTGAAGAAGGAGACCCAGGAGAGGATGATGCCAAGAAAGGAGTTGGGCATTACCAAGGTCTGAGGCTGCCGTGAAGTCAAATGAGATGAGGACTGAAAACATTCACTGCAGACATGATCGCTTCAGATAAAAGTCATTGGTGGAGTCACCAAGAGCCATGTGAGAGAAGTGAGGAATGTAAATACCAGAATGCATTAAAGAGTGTAAGGAAGGTGAGGAAACAGAGACAAAAAGTACAAATTCACAACTTTATTTGCAACTTCAAAATCCAAAAGCAAAACCTGGTCTGCACTAATATGAGGCTACATACAGCCCTTACTTACCCACTTAAAGTGGACAGTTACACATTTTAGTGCAGAAATAACAATTTTGTTTTGTAATCAAATGATTACAAGGTGCTGCCCCAGACCCAACTTGGGCTATAACACCATGGATTGTATATACATATTAATACCTTCCTAAATGCAAAATATTCTAAATTCTGAATCAAATCTGACCCCAAGGGTTTTACCTAAGGGACTGTGGACCTCTGTAGATGACTCTTGCAGAAAACTTAGCTGGAAAGGGAGGAATGTGATAGAATGGTAGCAGAAAGTAGATATGGGGTTAGACTGATGGAAAGGATAAAATTAAGAGAGATAGGCTGACAATTTTAGGAAGAGATTATCAATATTTTCAGGTTTCTGAGAATGTAGAAAAGGATGGAGATGAAGATAGGAGAAAGGTTAGTTTCTTGTACTAGAAGGCTGATTCGTAGGTTTAAGTGCTGCCAATGGCTTCTACTTTCTCCTTATCATAAAAGCTAGTAGCCACCTACTGAGACTGAGAGGGGCAACCCAAAACCAAACCCGTTGCCTTTGAGTTGGTTCTGGCTCATAGCAATCTTACAGGACAAAATAGAACTGCCCCATAGGGTTTCCAAAGAGCGGATAGTGGATTTGAACTGCTGACCTTTTGGTTAGCAGCTAAGCTCTTAACCACTACACCACCAGGGCTCCAGAGAGGGGCAAGTAAAAAAAAAAAAAATTGAAAAGCAAATAAGGTTTTCGATATTTGCACAAAGGAGAATGAGTTGAACGGAAAGAAAAGGGTGGGGGGAATTGCTGGGTAGTACTGAGGGCCCATTTAAGATAATGAATTTATAGTAGAATCAATCTGCCCTTCTGTGTCACTTTCTCTAGCATCATTCCACCATTTAGATGCAGACAAAGCATAGGCTTTAACTGGTTCATTCAGGGTTAAGATTGTACCCAAAGATGCAAGGAGAAAAAAAGAAAAACAAGGTAGTTGAAAGTACTGGGGGGAAAAAAAAGTTACTGAAATGATAAATCATGAAATCTAAGCTGCATAAAAAATGAAATGACAAAGGAAGAGTACTGATTCACTGGGAGATAAGTAGAAGGGTCTATAGGTCAAGAAAGGTCATGGTATGATAGGCTCAATAGAGAGGGTTGTAGGCAGAATAAAATGTGTGAATGAGGAGGGAGAATTATAGCTATTGCTGATGAGAGGTTAAAGTCACTAGAAATGAAGTGGTCAAGTAACCAACCTAAAAGTCCAGGGTGTTGTATAAACCATCCACAAAGATGCATAAGTAACCTATGGCAGTGACAGAGCTGAGGGTGGAGAAGAAAAGTGTAAGCCAGTTGCCAAAGTCTGTGATGAATACGGAAACGTGGCCATGAGGTTGATGACAGCAGTGAGGACTAAGAAAGACTAGTTCAGGCTGAAAGCATGAACATCAAAAGAACAGAGATTTTAAAAAAAGGATGGAATAATTATGTTAGAAAAGAAAATAAATCCAACCTTCTAGATTCTGAGCTCTGAGGGGACATAAATGATGGCAAGGAAGCAGAAAGAACATCATAAAAAAAAAAAAAAATGAGGATATAGAGGGATTTGCTTCTCATGAAAAAGGCAGTTCCTAAAATTACGGCAACCACCACCCATCTGTCAGTTTGTTGTACTGTGGTGCCTTGTGGGTTGCTAGAGGCTATGCTACCAGTATTTCAAATACCAGCAGAGTCACCCATGGTGGACAGACTTCAGGGGAACTTGCAGGCTAAGACAGACTAAGAAGGCCTGATGATCTTCCAAAAGTTAGCCAATGAAAACCTTATGGATCAGAGCAGAACACTGTCCAACTCCCTTGCTTTGGACATTTCTTCAGGAAGGCTCAATCGTTGGAGAAGGATATCATGCTTGGTTAAGTAGAGGGCCAGAGAAGGCAAAGGAGACCCTTGGTGAGATGGACTGGCACAACAGCCACAACGATGGACTTGAACATGCTGTGATCATGAGGATGATGCAGCACTGGGCAACGTTTCGTTCCGTGTACACGAGGCTCCCGTGAGTCAGAGTCCACTCAAAGGCAGCTATCTATCTATCTACCTATCTAGCATTATGTCAAAACTGGAGATGAGCAGGAAGTCAGGGAGGGACAAAAGAGTAGGATACTTAGAGCATTACAGTGATGATGGATTATGTGCATGTGTGGCAAGGGGTGGGTATCGGCAGGGCAAACATTCCCGACTGATTTGGACAAGGAAGAAAGAAATGGTGGATTTGGAGCTCTACCAAAAGAACAGAGCATTTTCATAAAGGATGAAAATGTCTCTATCCAGGTTCCACAGCCCCAACTCCCAGTTCCCATTAAGATTTATTTTCCTATTTTTCAACCATTCTTCAATGTAAAAAATGCCTTGACCCATGTATATTATACATTTAATATACTGAAATACTGTTAATTTTGACTGAAGGACGGCATATAATGGCATAAAAGGTCTCTAGGCATAGAGAAAAATTATAATATAATCCTGCAATATTTCTGGGGACAAATACATACACTATTTTTCCTTTTTGGAGTTTTATCAATAATATATCAAATCCAATGTGCAATATTTTAAATATTTGGTAATTTACTAGACAAAGAAGTGTAGTATTGTGGATCTGAAGAAACCTCCTATTAAAGCAGTGGTTCTTAAACCATGTTTTTCAGTCAAGGATTCCTCTGGAAAATCTAACAAAAAACACGGGACACTTGATAGAAAAATGTATCATAAACACAAAATTCTAAAGGATATTTTAAGGGGTTCAATGAGTCCAGCTTGAGAACCCTTCATCTGAGAGGCAACTTTGGCTCAGGCTATTTTGGAAATACATTAATTCAAATTAATACTATCCACAATCAAAGATAAAATGTACATCCAGTAAATTTACCCACTGAGCTGTCTTGTTAACAGCCGTGTGATGTTGTTGTTGTTGTTGTTAGATGCCGTCAAGTCAGTTCCGACTCATAGCGACCCTACGCACAACAGAACGAAACACTGCCCGGTCCTGCGCCATCCTCACAATCGTTGTTATGCTTGAGCCCACTGTTGCAGCCACTGTGTCAATCCACCTCGTTGAGGGTCTTCCTCTTTTCCGCTGACCCTGTACTTTGCCAAGCATGGTGTCCTTCTCCAGAGACTGATCTCTCCTGACAACACATCCAAAGTATGTAAGACGCAGTCTTGCCATCCTTGCTTCTAAGGAGCATTCTGGTTGTACTTCTTTCAAGACAGATTTATTCTTTCTTTTGGCAGTCCATGGTATATTCAATATTCTTTGTCAACACCACAATTCAAAGGCATCAATTCTTCTCCAGTCTTCCTTATTCATTGTCCAGCTTTCACATGCATATGATGCGACTGAAAATACCATGGCTTGGGTCAGGCGCACCTTAGTCTTCAAGGTGACATCTTTCCTCTTCAACACTTTAAAGAGGTCCTTTGCAGTAGATTTACCCTCGACTGCTGCTTCCATAGCTGTTGATTGTGGATCCAAATAAATGAAATTCTTGACAACTTCAATCTTTTCTCTGTTTTTCAAGATGTTGCTCATTGGTCCAGTTGTGAAGATTTTTGTTTTCTTCATGTTAAGGTGCAATCCATACTGAAGGCTGTGGTCTTTGATCTTCATTAGTAAGTGCTTCAAGTCCTCTTCACTTTCAGCAAGCAAGGTTGCCTCATCTGCATAACGCAGGTTGGTAATGAGTCTTCCTCCAATCCTGATGCCCCGTTCTTCTTCATATAGTCCAGCTCCTTGGATTATTTGTTCAGCATACAGATTAAATAGGCATGGTGAAAGAATACAACCCTGACACACACCTTTCCTGACTTTAAACCAATCAGTATCCCCTTGTTCTGTTTGAACTACTGCCTCTTGATCTATGCAAAGGTTCCTCATGAGCACAATTAAGTGTTCTGGAATTCCCATTCTTCTCAATGTTATCCATAATTTGTTATGATCCACACAGTCGAATGCCTTTGCATAGTCAATAAAACACAGGTAAACATCCTTCTGGTATTCTCTGCTTTCAGCCAGGATCCATCTGACATCAGCAATGATATCCCTGGTTCCACGTCCTCTTCTGAAACCAGCCTGAATTTCTGGCAGTTCCCTGTCGATATACTGCTGCAGCCGTTTTTGAATGATCTGCAGGAAAATTTCCGTGTGATGTACTTGCACTTATTTGACCACATCACAAAGTCCCCCTCATAACTAGTACCATCCTGGATGGCTGGCACAGTCTACTGATATAGGTCAGAAATTAACTAAAATAATCAGTTGTGAATCAATAAGAGATAAATATGAGTGTCCAAGCCCACTGTATTCAACAAAAATATAAAATGTTTACTATGTTCCCCCATTCTCTCTAAACAAATGGAAATTCATTCACTGTATAACAATCTCAAGAAACTGAGTATTAAATTTCCAGAGAGCTCACCAAAAAATATGGCAGCATGGGGTGAATACTGGGTAGGGGAAAAAAAAAAAAAGGAACCTGAATTCTGGTCCCTGTCCTGCCACTAATTAGCTATTACCATAAATAAGGCTTAAGCTATTCATTTAATTTCATTAGCTTTAGTTTTCTTACCTATATAATGGAGTGCTTTCTCTGTGTATACACAAGTCTATGACTTCCAAACCACTAAGATATCCTTTAAATCAAACAGCCATCAGACACCATGAGGTAAAAATAAAATGTGTCTTTCAAAGGAAGATTATCAATGAACTCCTCCAAGACATGCAAAACCTGCGCACCAAATCAGTCACCCAAAAGACACACATTATGAGGATTCATATATTAGTGATTAATCTTCAGGCTCTGGTAAACCAAAAAAAAAAACCAAACCTGCTGCCACAGAGTCAGTTCCAACTCTAGGCGACCCTACAGAACAGAGCAGAACCGCCCCATAGGGTTTCCAAGGAGCAGCTGGTGGATTTGAACTGCCGACCTTTTGGTTAGCAGCTGAACTCTTAACCACTATGCCACCAGTTTCTGGTAGGATGGAAAAAAGAAATCAATCATTGGTTAGATTTTGTAGTCGGCCAGAAATAATATTTACCTGGCTGAAAAGTACTGCTCAAGTCTATTTGTTCAATAAAGAAGGAACAAAGAAATGACTTCATTTTAGTGAAAGGGCCTGGACTTGAATCAAATTGCCTCACCTGTCTGTCTGGTACGCTGGAATGAGAAACTGCCTTCTTCTGTCCCTAGCGGTTACCACTTGATGGACTGCTTCCACCAGCATCCCAGTGCTTCCTTTCTGGGACTAAGAGTTAAATATAAGAGTCTAGGTTTTCTCTTGAACATGGCATGATATAGGTTTCTTGTCCTGCTTATTTTTAAATGTATAATCCTTTGCAAAGGATTCAAAGCCAGGTCTCTCTAGCATCACGCAATTGTCACCGACTATTGAGTTTAATGAAGGCCTCTGCTTGCACGGCCACGTGCTTACCCACTTCTAACTCATTCCTATGGTTTTTAAGCACACTTGATGTTAGACTACTACCTCTAGACGGTAGGAACTGCTTTACACATAAGTTCGTATAGTCTATAGCACATTATTCAAAGCTCTGACCCCAAAAAGGCAATAAACACAGTTTAATGATTAACCCCTAAGGGCTTGAATTTTAAAACCACGGCTTGACGTCCATTGTTTTTACAAGTTATTTTAGATCTCTTCTTCAGGCAATAACCTCCTCAATTTACTCTCTATCTACTTCCTCCACCTAATACCAGCCACCTCCTGATGTTCAGGGATCTGGGTTCTATAAAGCCAACCTAGAATGTGTGGGCACTCACATATGCACTTCTGCCAGATGCTTTACATGGTCTTTTACCTTCACAACAATGATGCAGAGTAGGTATTATTATTTCTACTTCAGAGAAACTGAGGTTCAGAGATTGTATGCTAAATGCCATACAATCCTGAGTTCTGACATAACTAGATTTTTTTTTTAAAAGATATGAGTGACAAAGTGGCTATTCTCAAAAACTTTATACACTATTTTGAGAGACAAGAAAGTAATGAAAGCTGCAGACACAAGTTACAGAGACAGTAAGCAAGTATGCATCTGAGTAATTTATGGAACGCTGAACAAATGAAATAAAATTTGACCTGATCTTGAAAAGTGGGCAAAAGAGGCAAAAATAACTGAGAAACAGCATATTTAGAAGTCAACGGGGCAAAACTCTGAAAAAGACTGGGCAGTGATCAATAAACTTTTACAGTAAAGCCACATAATTGAGGCTTTGAATCAATTTTTTTTAATTGTGCTTTAGGTGAAAGTTTACAGAACAATTAGTTTCTCATTCAAAAACTTATACACAAATTGTTTTGTCACATTAGTTGCAATTCCCACATTGTGTCAGCACTCTCCCCCTTTCCCTTTCCACTCTGGATTCCCCGTGTCCATTTGTCCAGTTTTCCTGTACCTTCCTGCCTTCTTGTCTTTGCTTTGGGCAAGTGTTGCCCATTTGGCCTCCTATATTTGATTGAACTAAGCACGCCCCTCACAGGTTACTGTTTGTTTTATAGGCCTGTCTGATCTTTGGCTGAAAGGTAGACTTCAGACTCACTTCAATTCTGAGTTAGCAGGGTATCTAGGGGTCATAGTGTCAGGGGTTCCTCCAGTGTCTGTCAGACCAGTAAGTCTGTTTCATGTGTGAATTTGAATTCTGTTCTACATTTTTCTTCCCCTCTGACCGGGACCCTCTATTTTGATCCCTGTCAGAGCTGTCAGTGGCGGTAGCCGGGCACCATCTCGTTCTTCTAGGCTCCAGCTGATGGATAAAATAACTTTTTGTAAAAAGATATTTTGTAGATTTATGTTTAAAAATTCTACATTTTTATCATTTAATAAGGATAAAGTTAAACAGAAACAGTAGTAAATATTCTAAATTAGGGAGAATAATTATGTATACTGTTTTATGTTAGGAAAGATAATTACTGACACCTTAAAAAAAAAAAAAAAACCTTAAGATTTTTTTTAAAAACCCATTGCCACCGAGTCAATTCTGACTCATAGCGACTTTATAGGACACAGTAGATCTGCCCCAAAGGGTTCCCAAGGAGCAGCTGAAGATTTGAACTGCCAACCTTCTGGTTAGCAGCTGTAGCTCACCGTAGCTCTTAACCACTGTACTACCAGGGCTCCACATTAAGATTAGGTAAGAAAACAAACTTAGAAACTTATGTGTGATAAAGATGATTTTGCCATAAAATGTCATGCCATGTCTCATCATTCTGTAACTCCTTTATTTTTCCAAACCATTAAGGAGGCATCCCCCAAGCTTCAGTGTTAGGATCCTAGTTACTCTCCACAGGTATCTTCTCTGGAATAATCAATTCCAGTTAGCCTAGTATGGCTAGAATATCGAAGGCTTTGCACCCAGGAAATTCACAGAATGTAAGCCTGGCCTTGTTATCAAATATTCTGGAGACTAAGTTTACTCAATCCGCAAAATGAGGGTATCACTACCTGTACCATCTACCCCACAAAGATCTTGTAGCATGTATTATATATGGAAAAGCACTCCAATTATTAATTTAAAAATAAAAATTCTCTAACGAAACTAAAAAAAGTCAGACCTTTGTTCTATGGAATTATCATTATATGTATATGAATTTCCTTGGCAGAGATCTCTTCAAAATGTTGCTGAAGTTTCTGGTGAATACATTTTTACTGTAATATTTTTAGTCTGACTGGATATTTCTGTACCATTAACTTTTTTTTTAAACAGATTTTAGGATCAAGGAGTATGAAAACAAACATAGATCTAGTCATAGATATACAGTAACACAATGTACCTTACCTTAGCTTGAACCCAGCATTTTATTATTTGCTTAAATGTCATGCAAGTGAGTATATAATATAAAAGAATGATCTGAAAGTACAAATCCAGTGGGACTACTTTGGGGAAAAACATGTCAAGTTTGATTTTGTAGTTCATCTGGAAGAGTAAATGTGAAAGAATGACCAACAAAAACTGTGAAGAATGACAGGGAGGCCTGAACTACCAGATATCAAAACCTCTATACAGCTGGAGTAATTTAAAAGCTGGCAATGGCACAAAACAATAAATAACTCACTGAATTAGAATATAGCATTTGTAAACTGACCAATTAACAGGGAAAAAATCACACACACACATATATATATAAAAATGAGAATTTGGTGTATGGAAAATATAGAGGAATAGAAATATAGATATAAACCAAAATTCAATATATGGAAAAAAAAAGTTTTTCAACTCAGTGGGAAAAGGAATTGTATTGGAAATTTTGGCTATTCATTTGGAAAAAAAAGTTATTTCTATGATATATCATATATAAATTCCTGGTTGATTAAAGATACCGGCATAAAAAAAGAAAAGTATGAAAGAATACTATAGTCTTCAGGTAAGGAAAACTGACAAATTTTATATAAATTTTTAAAAATTTCTCTCTGATTAAAGATAAAAAAAAAAAATTTGGTATCTGATTAAAGATACCATGGGCAAATATACAGTGGGGAAAATATATGTGAGGGGTTAATATACAGAATAAAGAGCTCCTAAAGCCAGTAAGAAAAAAAAAAAAAAAACTCAACAGAAAAACAAAGTGAGCACTAACCCCGGTCAATAAGCCTAAGTTAAGGAAAGGCAAGGCAGGGAGAAAAAGGAAAGGGAGAGGAGGGGAAAAGAGAGGGGAAGGAAGAGGAAAGGAGAGAGGATAGAAATAAAAAGGATGGGACAGAGGATGGGAAGCAGAAAGAGGAGGAAGAACAAAAAGAAATATTTCTACCTACTGATAAACTAACTTGCAGGGTTGCCATGGGAAGCAGGAGGAGGAACACTGACATTGTTGGTAAGAATATGGCCTAGTACAACCTTTGACAGGAAAAAGTTGACAAAATCAAAAATTTTACTATATATACTTCTGGGAAAGTAGTCTACAGAAATACTAACACTACTGTGCGACAATATATGAACAAGAACGTTTACTATGATTACAGGGCTAAGAGTTTACATTAGTCACGGCCACATCTACCCTGAGACCAGAACTAGATGGTGCCTGGCTACCACTGCTGATGGTTCTGACCATGGCCACAACAGATGAACCCTAATAGAGCGGGACAAAAATATGGAACAGAACTCAAATTCTTAAAAATCCAGATTTACCAGACCGGTTGAGACTAGAGGACTCCCTGAGACTATGGCCCTGCTGTTGTTAGGTGCTGTTGAGTCAGTTCCAAGTCATAGCAATCCTATGTACAACAGAACTAAACACTGCCCGGTACTGTGCCATCCCCACAATCATATGCTTGAGCCTATTGTTGCCGCCACTCTGTCAATTCATCTTGTTGAGGGTCTTCCTTGTTTTCGCTGACCCTCTACCAAACATGATGTCCATCTCCAAGGGACCTGTCCTTCCTGATACTGCCCTGAGATATTCTTTAAGCCTTGAACCAAAACATCCCAAGGTCACCTTTTAGTGAAACAACAGGCTGGCACACAAAATAAAGGCTCTTACCTGTGAGTACAGTGCTCCATTAAAAAATCATCTGTATGAGACCAAAAGGTCAACAATTATTCTAAAGCAAAGATGAGAAGATAAAGGGGCAGGGAAACTAGAGCACTGGAAATGTAGCCACCAGAAGACAATTAAAGAGTGTTAACACATTGTGAAAAATCTAACTAATGTCACTGAACGGTTTGTGTAGAAGCTGTCAAATGGGAACCTAATTTGCTGTGTAAACTTCCACCAAAAACACGATAAAATACTATTAAAAAAAAAAATGTTTACTGTGGTGCTGTTTGTAATGGTCAAAAACAAACTGTGAATACGCATCAACAAGGGAAACGTTAAGTAAATTATGCATTCAGACAATGGAATATTATGTTACAAATATACAAGCACTAGGCTTACATGCATGAAAAGATAACCATGACACGTTATATGGAAAAAGCAATCACAGCACCATATAGAGACGATCCTACGTCACCATTGGCATTAAGAAGTCCCGAAGGGTGTAAGTGAATTTTAAAAAGCAATTATTTCTAAGAAATGATACAAAGAAAGAGAGGAGGTAACTTTCATTTTAAACTTCTATTCTACAAAGACTATATTTTTATAGTTAAATTTTTATGTGAAAACATATATGTTAAAGCAAATATTTCAAAACATTAAAAACTTGTTTCCTTACTGTCTTTCAGAGATTCTCTTGACTTTTCTTAGATACTAAGGTAAATCTACTTAATAACACACAACTAGAGTGCCATATCATTGCTCCAAAGAGTTATCTGCAAAAGAATTAAATATCTACTACATACAGCCACCATCTCAAATACATCATCTGCTAAACTCATTCTTTACCCACAAAACCTGTGTTTCTTAATATTCTTTTCCCAGACAGCCAAGCTTCAAACCTCTAAATCATTTACTTCTGCCCTCCCTTTTTCCTGCAATCTCTATATCCAATTAACACTAATTCTGTTAAACTTTTCTTCAAAAACATTTCTTAAATTTGTCTTTTTCTTCCCACCTACAAAGGTCAGACCCTTATGACCTCATGTCTAGGTTACTGCTCCGTCTATGTTTTTCTGCTTTCAGTCTCTCGCTCCCCAAACCATGTCTACCACTACCAGGAGGCTTTTTCATCATCTCACTCACCTGCTAAAATACATTCAGTGGCTCCATACAAGAAAATCCAAATTCCTTAGCTACACGTACATAGTCCTTTGCAACATGACCAAATTTACCTTTCAAGGCCCATCTCTTCCTTCCTACTTCCATAAACAGACTTGAGATTCTCTTGTATAAACTCTTATTTTCTCACATCCATGACCATGGGCCATGCTATTTTCATGTCTCAGCTCTCCTCCCCAAGCTTACACCCATGACTCCCCTTTCTTCCTCCTTTCCCACTTTCCAAATCCAAATTCTTGTTCAAGGCCTAAAGTAAATGCCATTATTTTCATGAAAATTATATTTGAATTTTATTGAAAAAATATTTATTAACACTACAAAGAAGGCAAGCATTCTTGATAATGCATGAATTGCAGAGGCAGACTTCTGCAATGTATGATCAATGACTCTGGGTGGGATTCACTCTACAAAGATTTACTGAGTATGTGGTAAAGAGCACTGAACTGTTTGCCATGTGTAATTAACAACAGAATAAAGTGCATACTTTCACGCTCAAACAAGACAATCCAAAAAACAACTCCACGTCAAAAGCCTCCAATTCCCCAGTCACTCAGAGTGTAGTAAAGTAGTTAAGACTCCTCACCGCTGCCAGACAGCTCTGCCACTTACTAGTTAACGTGGCCTCAAATGAATTATTTAACTTCTCTCTGTGCCTAGTTTCCTCATCTGTAAAATAACAACAGTATCTATGTCAATGGGGCATTAGGAGAATTAAATGACTTAATATATGTAAAATGTTTACAGCAAAATTTACCGAATTAAGTACTCAATGCTTTACACCACTGACAGAAAGTAACACAGTCTATGGGTCTCTGATAACACCAAAATATGGACTTCCTTTTCTTCATTTGTTACCAGGGCATCTACAGACACAAATTACTCTCTGATAATCACAAATTAATTCATCACAGGAAGAAGGAAAATACCAATTGTGTGCCAAACTCTGTACTAGGTACTGGAATAGATCAAAGACATGATTCCTATCCTCAAGAAAGTCAAGCGTAATAGATTCAACACAGACATATTACTTATCACCGCAATGGGAAATGCTACAATGCAAACAACAATGAGGGTAGATGGAAAAGGCACTAACCCACACTGGAACAATCAGGGAAGGTTTCCCTCAATGAAGGAATTTCTCCTCCTAAGATTTATTTTCTCATAATGAATCTTGGAGAAAAAATAATAGTACAGAAAAAGGGTATCAGAGAACATAACACAATACATACAGCTACAAATAGATTAGCATGGCTGGAACGCAGCAAGGGGATTAAGTGGTGAAATACAAAGGCAGAAAAGCAGGTAGCTCATCTGGTGGTGCAACAATTAAGCACTATGCTGATAACCAAAAGACTGGCAGTTTGAACCCACCCAGCAGTTCCATGGGAGAAAAGACCTGGCAAACTAGTGCAACAATTAAGCACTATGCTGACCACTAAAAGGTTGGCAGTTTGAACCCACCCAGCAGTTCCACGGGAGAAAAGACCTGGCAAACTGCTTCTGGAAAGATTATACAGCCTAGAAAATTCTATGATTTTCTACTCTGTCATATGGGGTTTCTATGAGTCGAAAAATGACTCAACAACACCTAACAATAATATTTAGGGCACTTGATTTTGAAGTATAAGAGAAGCCACTAAAGGAATTTAAGCAGTGGAGTGATATATTTTATTGTGCTTTTAAAATTTACAACGGATTGTGGAGGCAAGATTGAAGGCTGAGTAGTTGGGAGACTGTTTACTAATATGTGTAGAAGGTTCTATGGACTGTCCCAAGATAGGAAAAACAGAAGTGGAGAAAGGGATATCTAAAAGGTATCAGAAAGTAAAATCAGAAACACCTGATGCCTGAATGGATTTGGAGGTGAGGGAAAGAATAATTCCCAGATTTTCTGGCAAGAAAAAAAACGTGGTTAGTGGTGTCATACCCCAAATGAGGATTACCTTCGAGGGAACTGAGGAAAAGTTTGCTGGTCAGGCTCTTGCTTCTCTTAGTTCTTTCATTCAGTGTGCCAAGTTATAGCAGTCCATATAAGAACTCTGCTCCCTCCGCTAAGTAGATGAGGGCTGCCACTGAAAACTTTACTTGTTAAAGACTGTTTAGACACCATCTCCAGTCTTCACAATTTTTCAGGTAAAGTATATGTTCTTAGCGCTGGCGACACAAAGATGAGTGTCTTAGTTATCTAGTGCTGCTATGAACAGAAATACCACAAGCAGGTGGCTTGAACACAGAGAAATTTATTCTCTCGCAGTCTAGGAAGCTAGAAGTCCGAAGTCTGGGTGCCAACTCTAGGGAAGGACTTTCTCTGTCAGTTCTGAGGGCAGATCTTTGCCATCAATCTTCCCTTGGTCTAGAAGCTTCCCAGGGCAGGGCCCCCACGTCCAAAGGACACGTTCTACTCCCAGTGCTTCTTTCTTGGTGGCATGAGGTCCCCCTCCACGCTGCTCTGTTTTCTTTTATACCTCAATACAGATTGACTCAACATAAAACTAATCCCAGTAGTACCACCTGAAGAATGACCACCATTTTTTTTTTTTTTAAGTAAGGTAAATTTGTGTTGCTAAGTAATTTGGCTTTGTTTGTAAATTAATGCATTAGTTCTAAAACAAATTAAAGGTTTCATTAAAAATTGTAAGGAAGCAATGACGATGGAAAATTTGGCCATAGATATTGGTGACTGTTGGACAACATGATTGATGTAACTGGTGTCAATGAATTGTGAAAATGTGAAAAATGTTGAATTGGTAAATTTGTGTTATCTTTACTTTTACAACAATAAAGAAAAAGAAGCAATCAATGGTATGTTAAAAAAAAAAAAATACAACCTAATCCTATAAATTGAGTCTTGCCTCATTAACGTAACACATAATCCTGCTTCATTAACATCAGAGAGGTTGGAATTTCCAACACGTAAGATAATCACATCATACCACAAAAATGGTGGACAAGCACACAATACTGGGAATCATGGCCTAGCCAAACTGACACACATTTTGGGGGGACATAATTCAATCCATAACAATGAGAAATACCATAGTCTCCATCTTCAGGTAGCTTTCATTCTAATATATGTGATGGACAGGAAAACAGACAAAAAAAAAAAAATAGATAAGACAATTTTGCAGGAGTCCATAAGAACAATGACTGTAGCTGAGCAAGTACCACAGCACAGGAAAAGATAATGAGGGGGCAGGCATAAGAGACAATAATTAATAGAGTATGTTGATGAACTAAAAGTTAGGGAGGGAAAAACCAGAGATCCAAATAGTCCTGGGCAGCTAAGACTTGAATTTAGATGCTGTTAATACAGAAGAACATGCTGGGTTTGAACTTCTACAAGATATACAGAAATACACAGAAAACATCTGGATAATCCAGTTTGCAGAGCAGAAGAAATCTGAGTATCATTAAAATACATAAGACAGCTCAAGACCTAGGAATGGGTGAGATTCATTACAGAAAATGAAGACAGCCAAGGAGGAAACCCTAATACTCAATAAAGACGCAAACGCAAAATAAGTACTCACATTCCTTGTACAGTATTTAAGTAGGATTTAACTTCATATAATCACGCGATTTTTGAGGGAGATATTTTTAGAGGTCATTTGGTCCAGCGTATCATTTTACAGATAAAAATACATTTCCAAAGATCACATGCCTGACAAGTTTTGCTCGTTTCCCCCACACTGCCCCCAAGATACCCTCTACTTTCAACTCCATTTTGTAGCTGTGCCTCCACAAGACTTCATGAAAGTGGTTTCCTCAAGATGACTGAACAAAGTTTCTTTTGAAGTCGAATGTGTACGAAAAACTGCTTAATTAAGCAAAAAACATCAGGGCTCCATAATTAAGCAAGTACCCCTAAAAAAATGTACATGATCAGTCCAGATCATGGTTTTGTGACTGTAGTGAGGTTGATCATCATTAATGCCTACTCAAGTACTTCTGAAATAAAAGTTAATGTTAAAATCAATTATTTTGATCAGGTTTAATATTTACATTTTAAACTCTTCTATATATGTAACTCCTAGCAGTAAAATCATTGTCTGCCTAATAAAGGACAGGTTTTCATTTAATGTACTTTTAGTTGCCAATGGGGAACTAGAAGACTAGGCCATTATTGCTCTAATAATAAACACTTAGATACTGTCTTTTTAACCTTTTGATTATGCTGGTTTTATGAGGTAAGGAAAAGGATATTTAGGCTCTAAGTCATATATAACAGCAAATTGCTATCAATTTTACATTGCTATGAGAATCCCAAATACCTAAAAATGATAGCTCCAGACAAAATGATTTAAACATCAAAGGCCTTTATTGTATATTCTCAGGTGGCATAGATTGTTTTCTGTCTATATTATAAAATATCAGTATATAGTATGTGCCTTACACTCTCCAACTAATCTGTTACCTCCAGAAGGGTACTGTCATGGATTAAACTGTGTCCCCCAGAAATATGTGTCAACTTGATTAGGCCATGTATGGTTGTCTTACATTTTGTGATCTTCCTATGCGTTATAAATCATAATCCCTGCCTGTGGCTAAAGAGGATTAAGGTGGGATGTAACACCCTTGCTCAGGTCACATCCCTGATCCAATGCAAAGGGAGCTTCCTGGGGGTGTGGCCTGCACCACCTTTTATCTCTCAAGAGATAAAAGGAAACGGAAGCAAGCAGAGAGTTGGGGACCTCATACTACCAAGAATGCAGCACGAGGAGCAGAGCACATCTTTTGGGCATGGGGTCCCTGCTCCTGAGAAGCTCCTCCACCAGGGGAAGATTGAGGACAACAACCTTCCTCCAGAGCCAACAGAGAAAGTCTTCCCCTGGAGTTGACACCCTGAATTTGGACTTCTAGCCTACTAGGCTGTGAGAAAATAAACTTCTCTTTGTTAAAGCCATCCACTTCTGGCATTTCTGTCATAGCAGCACAAGATGACTAAGACGGTACTTTTTTATTTCTTCCACAACATCCAGTCCAGTGCCCAGTACATAACAGGCACTCAAATATTTAATAAAATTATATAATTTTATATAGAGAAAAAAGTAATAGACATTCTAATCCAGTAATTCTCAGCTTGAGAACAAACAGCAGGTGGATCAGAAGGACAGGGGTCTCTTTGCCCCTTCCCCTTTGAAAATCATTGTCATTGAGAGGAGACATTGACAGCAACAGGAAAGCGCCATATCTCTTACATGCACTGGGACAGAAAAAAACATTGATAACTAATTATCTAGCATAAATCTAATTTTATAGATGAAGAAGTATGGCTCGTGTAAGTTAAACAACTTGTCGAACCCAGTTTAACATTCTTTGCAAATTATAACCACCTATCTTCTGTTGACTGCTTTCAGGTTCATGTTTGAACCTGATGTCTGAAGACCTGCCTCAAAGCAGGAAACTAGTTCAGATGACCTTTTAAGATTCTGCCCTTATCATCCTATTGTAAAAATAACTACTTGGCCTATTCAGTGAGAATCTCTCCCTCACACATGTATATTAATCTCTAAATGACATCAACCATGAAGTTAAATAGTATGATAAGCTAAAATCAAATTTTTTAAAGATTTTAATACTATTATCCACATCAAATAGAGTACTAGTTAATGAAAACTATTTACTAGGAAGAAATGTTCTTAAATCTCAATCAAAACAACAGAGCCCCTCCTCTCCCCGCTAAAATCCACAATTAAATGTGAAAAATATTACAAAGGACAACTTAAAAAATGAACTTTTTTATCTGGCATCATTAAGAAAATTTTAAATCTGAACAGCGCCTCTAAAGATATACACTAGTACAAAATACTATTTTTTTGTTTTAAATTAAAAATGACTTTTGTAATTTTTTTAATCAATTGTTGAAAGCATTCTCTGAATCAATTTGGGATTAAAAATTGATCTCACATTAAAAATGCTTATATATATAATGAAAAGGGGTGACGTAAAATTATATGTACAACATGATGTCAATAACATTAATAATAAAAATGCATAGGAAAAAACCTGAAAGAAAACATGACAAAACATAAAATTACAGTTGTTGTCTTTGGGTAAGAAAACCATGTGTGACTTTTCACCATTTTTCGACATTAAGAATATCTTAACGTTTGTAGAAAACAGTTAAGTTGGCAGGTTTCAAAAAAAAAGATGATGACTTTTAATAATTATATGGTTCAGGTAGACAGAGTCAAGATAAATTCATAATAGGCCCTTTTAATGGAAGATAAATTCACAATTTTCTTAAAGTCACTCAGATCAAAATACTTTAAGCAAAAAAAAAAAAAGAGGAACACCAATATGGGTTTTCCACGTACGCTTTTTTTTTTTTGCCATCAATCATTATTTTTCTTATAAATGTTTCAATATGCCAGTACGGTCAGGAACACACACCCATACACACAGATTTTTAAAATTTTAACGAAATCAGTGTTAAATTTTCAATGGAAAAACAACTGCCTCCACGTACATAATCATTTCACTGAATCTGAGTAAACATTTAAATTCTAGTTACCAGATGTACATTCAGAAAGTACACCAACTAGGGTATAGAGACTAAACCACTTCCTTCAGAATGACAGCTATATTGACTGTGATTTACTCCATATAATTTTTCATTCTAAAACATCTTTATAACATGACTTGCTTCATCAAGTCCATCATACTGCATCCATCTCCTGTCATGCAGAAGAAAAAAAGTTTTATCTCCAAAATATTCACTCAGGACCAGATTTTAACTTTATTCACTGAACCAGTGATTTAAAAAAAAAAAAAAAATTTTTTTTTTAATGAACAGTTTACTAACTGTGTATCAGACTGGATTACATATTGTAGGCAGAGTGCTCACAAGATTTATAATCAATTACATGCAAAGAATTATGGTCATTATGACCATTCCACAGCAATGAGAATTGCTACTTCAAGATTTAATTGAATAATGGCAAATATACTTTGTTAATAATTCTCCTTAAAAAACAAAAACAAAGAATTCATGTACACGTTATGTGTAAATAAATATTATTACTATTGCAAATTGTGTTAGGTTAGAAATAAGACAGCTTACTTTACAGAACAAAAGTGTCTACCAAAATCCTTCAAGAAACAGTAGACAAATACACTGGCGTTCCTCACCATTCTGCCCTAGATCTTCAGTTTCTCTTATTCTAAACTTTCCCTGAAAGAATTATGTCCATCTTGGGAATTATCTTCCCTTCAGCATCTTCCTAAAAATTAGGTTAATTCTTCACGTCCCACACCTATGCAGGATATTATGGGCAGAGCTTGTTGTTGTTGTCAGTTGCCATCAAGTCAGCTCCAACTCATAAATGACCTTATATATAACAGAATGAAAGTTGCTTAGTCCTGCATCATCTTCATGATCATTGGCATGTCTGAGCCCATTGTTGAGTTCACTGTGTAGTGCCTTCTAAATTCAGGGGCTCACTTCCAGCACTGTATCAGACAATATTCTGTTGTGATCCACAATGTTTCTATTGGACAGCAATGGGTTAATTTTCAGAAGTAGGTGGTCAGGCCTTTCTTCCTTGCCTGTCTTGGTCTAGAAGCTCCACTGAAACCTGTTCACCATGAGTGACTTTATGGTTATTTGAAACACTGGTAGAATAGCTTCTAGCATCAGAGCAACACACAAGCCACCATAGTAGACAAACTGACAGATGGGTGGTGGATGGGGAGAGGTAAGACTGTGTATTTGTGAAATATCTCAACAATGCAGAATAATATAAATTTTTAGGAGAACATTTGCCAAAAAATAATACAATGACTACATGGCCCCCTTTACTATCACAGCCATGCCAAAAAACCATGAGTGGGAATTGACTTGACAGCAATGGATTTTTTTTTGTTTCTTGTTTTTATTCTAATTTTACTGTGACACAGAAGTATTAAAGAATTTATTGAAGGCAGCACAAATAGTAAATAGTACAGCTGGAATCTAAATCTAGTCAATTCCAGTTCCCATACTCTTCCAAATTGCTGCAGGCATCAGGAGGGAGACTCAACAACTTCTATTGACAGAATCAGAAAAACACTGAAATTTGGATAGAGTAAATGGCCGTGGGAAGGAGGGGAGAGGAATCCCATAGAATGTGTACTGGAATAAAGAAAAACTGTTTACAAGAACCTTGTCGAAAACTTCAAAGAAGGGTTCCAACTAACGCAACATGGTAAATGAAAATTAAACTGTATTAAATAAAATTAAAAGACATTAAATTTCATTAATATTCTTTTTTATCTAAGTGCCACTTACAGTTTATTTTAGTGACAGTAAAACACACACAAATGTACACACACACAATCCTTCAGAAATTCAACTTAATCTTACTTCAATCTAAACTTTCCTAAATTCTACATTTAGGATCTTCAGGAACTTGAATTTAAGGACAGGGATATGCTCCTGTATTTAAATAATCCTGAACAAAATTAATTTTTAAAAAGATACACAATAGATCACATACTATCTCCAGACATCTTGAATTCATACATGGGACCAAGAGTCATCCCTAAATGGCTTAAGAAGACTTGATAATAGCATCGATACCTAGAAATAACTCCGTAATACCAATTGCACTGTATTCTAAAGCTATTAGTAAAGGGAAGGAAAAAGAAATTAACATTGTCCTAAGGAATGCTGGTGGGTAAAAGGATAAATTTTCACAGTACTTTGAGGTAGACAACATCAGTATCTTTAAAGAAGACACTAACTCTCAGAGAAATCCAGTAACTTACCAAGATTATACAAACAGCAAATTCCAGAGGCAGGTTGCAAAATGATGTTATCTAATTTCGAAGCTACCACCCTCTTCTACTTACTACACCACAGACTACCAGCCACAGCATACATGCTGCTACATTTTTAAGAGTCTAATGAAAATCCAGAAGAAAATAAAGTTCAGCTCTTTACATCCTACATAAAAATAAATTCTAGATGAACTGAAATTCTTAGATGTAAAAAACTCATACGATAATACTCTTAAGAGAAAATTTAGTAGAACATGTATAACTTAGGGAAACCCTGGTGGCGTACTGGTTACAGGCTATGACTGCTAACCAAAAGGCTGGCAGTTCAAATCCACCAGGCGCTCCTTGGAAACTCTACTCTGTCCTATAGGGTCGCTATGAGTCAGAATCAACTCGACGGCAGTGGGTTTGGTTTTTGTTTGGTATAACTTAAGAGACTAAAAGTTTTTTTTTTTTCTTAACCCAAAATTGAAACTGGTAACTTATGAAAGACAGACATATAGTGACATAAAAATTTTTAATTCTTCTGTGGATGTTAACTTTGTATTAATTGCTATGAACCGTAATTTTCCCTGCGTTTTTTTAAGATCTCTTTCCACAGAAAAATTAAAAATTTTTATAAACAGATTTAAAATGAATGAGAAAAATTCAATGATAAAAAAATGGGCAAAGAAAACAATTAGTAATTCACAGAACAAGTTCAAATGGCAAATGAATATATGAAAACATACTCAACTTCAACTGTAGTCATGGAAATGCAAATCAAAGTAACAGTGAGACTTTACTTCTCACCTGTGAGATTATCCAAAATCAAGAAAAGTATTAAGGCCTCCTGCTGGAGAGACGAACTGTAATGCCTTTCATAAAGCGACAGTCATATCTATTGAGAGCGAACACTACACCTTCCAACCCAGCAATCCCAAAAGGGATCTTTTCCATAGAATAAAAGTGCTGGTCTGTAAAGATGCACACGAGGCTGTTTTATGAACACCTCATAAAAGCAAAAATTGGAAATAAAACAAACGCTCTTCAATATGGAAAATCTTAAATAAATTGTAGTAAGCCATATCATGGAATATTATACAATCACAAAAGAGTAAGTTGGAACTATTCTAGTTGACAATGTGTTGTTAAATAAGGAAACAAAAATTTTAGTACCTTTTTTTTGCACAAGAGTAATCAAAAATCCCTCTATGCACGTGTGTCTATTTTTATATAAGAATATGTGAAAATAAAGAAATGTATAGAAGAATACGTGAATATATATCAAGCTGTTAAAACTGGCTAAATAGGAAGAAGTGGAATAGATACTCTCCCAAAAAAGGCCTATTATAAAAATGTCAAAAATTGCTGAAAAAAAATTTTTTTAAACTCCAACAAGTCAGTGGAAGTCACACAAGCACCTCAATTTATTAGACATTAGTAATCTACTTTTAAACAGCACTTGCTTTGTGCATAGTAATAAAAGCACATTTTATTTCTCTAGACTAAGTTCAGCTCATTATCTTGAACTCCATATGATGAACGGTACGCTAACAGCATCATGTGGGTTATTTTATTTTTCAGCTATAAAGAGAACTGAAGAACTGATACATGCCGCAACGTCGATGGACCCTGAAAACATCATGCTGAGTGAAATAAGTCACAAAAGGACAAACACTGTATGATCTCACTTATATTAAACAGGCAAATGTATAGAGACTAAAGCCTATTAGTGATTACCAGGAGCGGGGCAGGGGGATAACTGCTTAGGAGGCACTCAGTTTCTGTTAATGGTGGCAGAATAGTGATGAAAAGGATAGTGGTAATGGTTGTACAACATGAGTGTAACCAATGACACTGAATTATACATGTAAAAAGAGTTGAACTGGCAAATGCTTTGTTGTATCTCTTTACCACAATCAAAAATAAAAGTTAAAAAAAGTAATTAAGCAAGGAGGACTTTGGTATCAGAAATATCTTGTTCTAAATGTTGGCCCACTCTTTTACTAATTTTGTGGCCTTGGGCAAGTCATTTAGGATAAAAGTAATCCCTACCCTACAAGATTGTGAAAATTAAATGAGATAGTGGGTATAAAGAATTTGGTACAATAATTGGTGTATAGTTACCTGTTGCCGTTGAGTAGATTCCAACTCATAGTGACTCTATAGGACAGAGCAGAGCTGCCCCACAGTGTTTCCAAGGAGCGCCCGGTGGATTTGAACTGCCGACCTTTTCGTTAACAACTTTTGGTTAGTGCTTAACCACTACGCTACCAGGGTTTCCTTCGTGTACAGTAACTACTCATTAATATTGACTATTATTACTTAAAGGCATCAAAACGTTAATACAGTAAAACCTGTGAAACCTGGGACATATATAAGGAAGAAATCTGTCAAGAGAAGGAAAACTCAAATATTTTCCACTAAAATGAGCTATACAGATAAAAGCAGTAAGACTGTACCCTGCCAAAGTAGAAAGCCCGCAAAACCTGCAAAAACAAGCCAATCCCATCGAGTTCCAACTTTCACAGGTTTCACTACAGTTCTAAATTCTAGATAACGGGATTGGATTAGGGGTGTGTGGGTGGGTGGGGGTGTGTGTGTGTGTGTTTTCCTTTCCATTGGCTCACTTGAATTGTCTAGTTTATTTTCAATAAACACTATTATTTACTGAAGTTTGTGTTTAAAAAATGGTACAAATCTAGCAATGATAAAAAAATTTAAATTCTACAGTAGGTTAAGTCAAACAGAATTATTGCTTAAGAATCAAAGACCACAAAGTGATTTAAAAGGAATTCATTTCCTAGGACTGTTTTAAGAATTTAGAAACTGAGACCAATTCCCTTATACATAAATGCCAAGTTTCTCAGTTACGTAATACTAGCAAATAAGAACATACAAAATATTTTGTAAAAGCCCCCCTAAATGATAAAGCTGGTTTCCCTAACGAGAGATTTAATTTTAAGATACTTATCACCAAGCAAGAAAAATGAACACAGGTTAAATTATAGAGTAAGATTTTGTTCCAAAAAATAACATATAACATGAAATAACAAACAGCAATGAAAAGGGCTTTGGGGTTCAAAAGAATTCTGTTCAAATTATTAATTTGCCCCTTAATACCCATGTGAGAGAGGACTAGGTATTTTATATGAGCGTCAGTTTCTTCCACCTACTTTATAGATTCTTGTAATGATCAAATAAAAATATAAAGCTTGACACACAGTTTACATTCAGTGTATTAACTCACTTCTCTAACTTCACTTGAAGAAGCCCTGGTTGCGCAACAGTTAAACACCTTGCTGCTAACCAACAGGTCAGAAGTTTGAATGCATCAGGCACTCCAATGGAGGAAGACCTACTCCTGGCGATCTGTTCCAGTACAAGTTGCAGCCTAGGAAACCCTATGGAGTAGTTCTACTCCATCACATAAGGTCACAATGAGTCAGAATCAACTAAAGGGCACACAACAACAACATCCTTCCTTTGAGAGGGAACTGAAAACTATATATAGCCAAGGAAAAGAAGCAGGTAACATGTTCAGAGTGAAAACACTTGTTTATATTTAATGCTTCTATTAAATCAGAGACCTAGCACTTTATCAACTCTAAAGGGCCTAAAAACCTCTAGGGAAAAGTTTGTGACTTAACTCTATGTTTCCCATGCCTTCCACATTATTATCTGATAAAGAGTGAACATGTAATAATACTGGCTGATTTAAATTTTCTTTGTCTTCTCCCTCCATTGTATCTTCTGCTAAATAAAGTATTTAACAATGCTTAGCACATAACAAGCACTCAAAAATATTTCTTATTAAAAGGATCTGTAATTACCCTTGGAATCAGACACGCACATACATAAAAACATATATAATGCGATTAATATTCCTGAGCTAGGAAAAAAGAAAAGCAAGGTAACTAGGGGTGAAAGAAAATTCTGTATTCAACATTCATGTAAGTTTTATATGGCACTGACTACTCATGAAGATCAGCTGTTTTGAGAGTCTGAAGCAAATTACTTTTAAATTAAGCAATTGGTGTCTCAGTTTTTCCAGTGTAGGTGTATATATATACAAAGAGAATCTTAAAGCATATCTGAGAACATTCTGAACTACTTAGTTTTTTCACTTAAATAAACCACTTCCTTTCAAGAGCCCACATAATTCTGAACAGAAAGCCAATTAATTCTGAAGTTTTCTGTATAAGAAATATAGAATACCTCTGTCTGAGCAAAATAACTCAGTGACAGATAAACTACTGAAAATTTTTTTCAAGGAAAAATACATTCTAAAAAGGGACACCAAAAAATCATAGCTAAATATGCATACTTTAAACCCCCTACATAAAAGGATAAAAGTACGATGATTTTCAGTGCATACTGACAAGTTCATATAGAGATGTTCACGGCATCTCGTATTAGTAAATAATATTAATCATTTCCTTAAGTATCTTACTTTGTAATACTGACTTTCCAAATTAACCACAGGATGTATTCCCATTATAAGGATAAAACCTCATAATACATTTGCCCTAAGAAGGGAAAAAGAAGGGCTTGCATCTCCTTATAAAAATCTCCTGTCACTACCTCTTCCCATTCAGTTACTCTGGTGATGTTGAAGAGAAAAACACGCAGAAAATAATGATCTTGCTTCATGTATTTACAGCTCTGTTTTATCTCTTTTAGGAACAATCTGCCATTAAGACTCAGAACATGATAATCACTATTTGATTATAGTTATAAATAAGACTGTACAAATATTCAAATAGTAAACAGATATACTATATAAAGTTTGTCTAATAGGCTATTAAAACTGTGAAACTAGAAAAACAATGTTAGAAAAGAAAAATTGCTCCCTTATTGCATAAAATTAGACTTTATTTTGTAAAATGAAAATTTTACTTGCAGGGAAAACTGATAAAATTCAAAGGGAAAGGAAATGATGAACAATTGGTTTCTGAACAGTATGGGCCAACCAATATTATTTTAAGGCAAACCTCATCAGAAATAGCTCAACTGTGAAGTACAATTTTGAAGTATACTTCTCCAAAGCCTTCAACACTTTTAAGCAATCAATTTTCTTAATAATCAGACTAGTTTAATAAACATTTATTGGCTACTTTACGTGTAAGGCAATGGAAATACCAATTTTGAGAACTCGATAAAATGTTAAATTTAAATTTACAAGACTCCTTTTCCAGATTTGCAGACCAGTTATATTTTTTTCAATGTTTACTCTTTTTTAGACCAACAATGTTTTTTAAAGAATTAAACTAGTGTCAGAAAGTCTCAATAGCAATCATACGAGTTCAAGCTTATTTCATACAATAATATACATTCTGTTGAAAACTGTTCCTCCTGAAGTTAGGTTAATCATAAAATGTTAAACCATATATATGATTTTTCTGTAAATGATTTTATTTTCAAACAATAATGTTACATGTATTTAAGTTTCTGTTTCTTGTTTTGTGTTTTTTTTTAAGACAAAAGGAAAAGTCTGTGTTATAGTTTTGGGGTTTCCCCCTTCATAGGTTTATGGGTAGTGAGGAAAATAAATATCATCAGAAAACTAAAAAACTGCCCCATAATTTTACTTCCCAAATATACGCTGTTTTAACAGTCCATTCATATGAATGTATAACAAAATTACATGATAACTCATTCTAAGGTTATTTGTATTTGCTAATAGTGACCTCTAATATATATGTTATCAAAAAAAACTATGAACCCAAAAAACCAAACCTGTTGCTGTCAAGTCAATTCTGACTCACAGCGACCCTAAAGTACAGAACAGACTGCTCTATAGGGTTTCCAAGGCTGTAATCTTTCTGGAAGCCAATTGCCACATCTTTCTCCCATGGAGCAGCTAGGAGTTTAAACCACCAACCTTTCAGTCAGCAGCTGAGCACTTTAACCACTGCACCACCAGGACTCCTAAATAAACTATAAAAAACTATAATGCTATCTAAATTAAGGAAATATGTGAATATTTAATATATTATTTTAGAAATAGTTCTAATTTACTACTACAATGAAAAAGTCAATTTTTATATATTAAAAAGTTTTCATTACAAAATTCTAAAAAAACAAAACAAAACATTGAAGAAGACTCTGAATGAGAAATATAAGACATTTCCTTCTAGACTGTTCAGTGATATGCCATCATAAAGTCAGGCTGATACGAGAGTGGAATCATTAAATCTAAGGTCCTAAGCCTTTGGAACAAGGCCTACCATAGCACATATCCAGAAAGAATTTATTCACAAGCCTCTTAGACATCAGTCCAGTTGCATAGTTGGAAAGAGTTATCTAATCAAAGTGCTCTAGGGTAGAAACACCCAGTTAAAGGGGCAAAGTAAATGTGTTTCTATTCCATTCTTCTCTCAAAAAACACAAAAAAGAGAGACAGAGAAACTGAAGAACACTCTATCTTCAATAAAACTAGGAAATGGTCATAAAACCAAAGTATAAACTATGAAGAGTATTTGCCAAAGAGAAATGTGCATCAAACTGAGAGGACACAGAGGGGGTTCTTATGGCTGCATATCATATCCAGAGACATAGTTTTCCAAAGTTGGAGGCGTAGCTGTGAAGGATTCAATCAAAGACCTGTTATTAAGAAAAGCAAGATCTGGACATGTATGAAAGCTGAGGAAGAGTCTCAGAACCCATCTACAAGGACAAGGAAATCATAAAAATCTCTTAAGTCGAATTTCACTGTCAGCATTTTAGAGCTTCTGCTTGCCTTAAAGGGAGAGAATTTGAAACGCTAAGAAAACCCTGCTGAAACATGACCTAAAAACCAAACCTATTGCTATCAAGTTGATTCCAACTCATAGTGACCTACAGGACAGAGTAGAACTGCCCCATAGGGTTTCCAAGGAGAGGCTGGTAGATTCGAACTACCGCCTTTTTGGTTAGCTGCTATAGCTCTTAACCACTGTACAAGAAACATGACCTGGGGTGGAGTATACAATGAGTTCAAGAATGGAAGAGGCCCAAGTTAAATCACGTTATTTTTTCATAAAACGCTGTCAAAACAAGAACTCCCCCTCTCTCAAATATAAGAAGAGAATCAAACAGGACATGACATGAAAGTGACAGAAAATACTCCAAAAACAAACAATGCAAGGAAAATAAAAGGTAGATGAAGCATACATAATAGGTGAACGAGAAAAGAATATAAAGGTTTTTTTTTTTAATTCCACATCAAATGTATTAAAGAAAATATAGTCTCCGAGAGAAGAGCTTAAAAGAAAGATAGGATACAAAAAAAAAGATGATAAAAACAACAGAGAATGAAAAGTGAACCAGCAAAGCTCAGGAGAAAACAAGGGAAAAAATCACTAGTAAGAAATAAAAGTCACATTAGAAGCAGCAGAAAAGTAGAATAAGCACTGCTAAAACAGAGTTTCAAGAAAATGGAGTAAAATAAAATAGATAATAAAAGATTAGAAAGAAAAAATACAGAAGACAAAGGAGGTAACATCTACATAAAAAGTATACCTGAAGGAACAGAATAGAAAAATATTCAGTGATATAATAGAAGAAATTTTTTCCTAACACAAACTGACTCTGTAATCCAAAAGGAAAAACTGATACAAAATGATGAAAATCAAGGCACGTGCTAGTGAGGTTAGCTCAAGGATGAGGAAAAAAATTTATTAATACTCAGGGAAAAAAAAAGAGCAAAAATCACCTACGAAATGTTACAAAGAAATAATTGGGCTAGCTAGCTACATGCAACTGAAAAAGGTGGAACATCTGCAAAGCCCTCCAGGAAAAAGTGATCCAAAACTATGCTTCGTTAATTTTTCATGCAAATATAGGCCATGAAACCATTTGCAAATATTCCACAGCTCAGGAAAATGGATAAAGATTAAGAGCAGAGAGTTTTAAGAAGTACAAATGTCCTTAAAAATATTATAAGATCATCAGCATTCCTTAAAAATATATAAATAAAAAAACAAAAAATATTTTCAATTATCAGATTAGCATAACACCAAAAGGAATACCCATTTCTGTGAGAATGTGGGCATAAACACTCATACACTGTTGAGAGAGAAGTTAGTACAACCTCAGTTAAGGCCAATTAGTCAGCTAGTACCTATCAAAACTTTTAAAGTATATACTTTTTGGCCTATAGTTTCTGGAAATTTAGGATGTTTATTTTGGTATCATTAGTAACAGTAACTGAAAATATTTAAAATGTTCATCAACAGGAGCTGTTTAAAAAAATTATGATACAATCATATTGTGAGATAAAAAGCAAAGATGTTATTTTCAGTCACCTCATATGAATACAAAAGCTGGGCAATGAATAAGGGAAGACCAAAGAAGAATTGATACCTCTGAATTATGATGTTGGAGAAGAACTGATGACTTTTAATTATGATGGAGAAGAACTGAATATACCATGGACTGCCAGAAGAACAATTAAACCTTTCTTGGAAGAAGTACAGTCAGAATACTCCTTAGAAGCAAGGATAGTAAGACTCTGCCTCCCTTACTTTGGACATGTTATAAGGAGGGACCAGTCACTGGAGAAGGACACCATGCTTGAAAAAGCAGAGGGTCAATGAAAAAGAGAAAGACCTTCAATGAGATGGACTGACACAGTGGCTGCAACAATGGCCTCAAACACAGCAAGAATTGTGAGAATGGTGCAGGACCCCACAGTGTTTTGTTCTGTTGTTCACAGGATCACTATGAGTCAGAACCAACTCTGGGCTAACAACAGATTTAAAAAAAAAAAAAAAAAAGTGATTGTAAACTTTCGCAATAAATAAATATAAAAAAAATTTTTTAAAGGAAAAAAATGTAATTGATCTGTACATGCTGATAAGGAAAAAATCTGCAAAATACATTAAGTGACAAAGATATAGAAGAGTTATAATATCCTTCCATTTGTGTAAAAATGTGTATGTACAATCATATACGCGTAATATGCAAGATAAATTTCTGGAATAATGCCAAAGAAGCAATTTGTTTACAGTGGTATTTGCTGGGCAAGGAACAATATTGTGGGAGTGTATTAGAAAAGACTCCCTTTTTACATTAAATCCTTTCCTATGTTTATGTGTTAGACACTATTTTAAACTAGGAACACAGGAGTAAACAGACAAAATTCCTGTATTCAAACACATTACATGACTGGGGAGGGGGAAGGGACAGCAGATGACAAAAACAAATGTGAATATACAGATACTGTGGGAGGTGACAGAAGTGCTGTCATCTGAGGAACAGTAGGTCTGGGTTACAAGAGAAAGGGAGTGTATGTGTGCATCTGTGTGCGGGAGGGGGTTTACCGTTTTACATAAGGTGATATAATAAAGGAGTACAGTGCATCTGAAGGTGCCCCAGGTGCCCCAGTCACAGGATTGGGAGTAAAGTGCTATATATAAACTACAACCTGAGGAATGATTAGCCAGGGGCGTAAAGTGGGGTGCAGTACCATAGAAGCAAAGAAAATTCGGGTAGGCATTCTTGGGTAAAGGGGTGCACATAAATGGACACCACCATTTTTTTTTTTTTTCTTTTAAAGGACATTATAAAATAATTAAAAAGTTCTAGAGAGGGGAGCAGAAAATTAGATCTACATTTTAGAAAAACTACCATAGCTGTTATGCAGGAAGTACTCTGAAGGGAAATAAACTAAAAGTAAAAATAAATAAATAAACCAGTTAGATACTTCAGTAACTCTGCCCAAAACTAAGAGTTTTACTAGGAAAGTTACCAGAAACCCTGGTGGTATAGTGGTTAACTGCTACGGCTGCTAACCAAAAGGTCAGCAGTTCGAATCCACCAGGAGCTCCTTGGAAACTCTATGGGGCAGTTCTACTCTGCCCTATAGGGTCGCTATGAGTCAGAATTGACTCGACGGCACTGCGTTTGTTTTGTGAAAGTAGTGGGCCAACATATGTATATGTACATACACACACACACACACACACACTTATTTATTTATAAAGGAGAAATAACAGGAATTGGTAATTAATTATAAGTAGTAAGTAAAGAAGAAAGGACTCAAGAACAATGCTATGTTTCTGGCTCAGACAACTGAAGGATACTAACGATATCCTATAAAGATATTAGCTTGGATCAGGAAGACAAAGATGTCAGATTTGGAGAGTATAATATTACATACCACAGCAACCCTATGAGTCGTAATCAACTCGACAGCAATGGTTTTTATTTTTTTTGATATTACATATGCCACACTATAATATAATTATGTGTTTCAGCATCCACAGCCCCCTTTCCCTTTGAGGGTAAGAATCATATCTTTGTTCATCTTGGCATATTTACTGCATCTAAAATGAGTTTCCTTTACGTTATATAATATAAATCAGGCATGTCTAAGTCAGAAATACGTACTTCATCAATTCTTTTACCTTCCATTGTTCTGTGTGAAATTACATCACCAGTATTCATCCTAACCTACACTTTAATAGTATTTCTATGAAAATCCTAAAAAGTAAAAAGAATGTATAAAACTTTGCCCTAAAATAAGAATTCCAAATGACAAATATCTTTTTTAAAAATTCTACACAATCAGGTAGTTTTTTGTTTACAGAAACATAAAGCAGTACCTTCAGCATAAATTATCAAAATACCCTTCTGAAATACCAAGTTTATATAAAAAAAACTCAATGGATATACTGTGCTGTTTTCATACTTGATTTAAGAACATCCATCAATACAGCTTCCTCAAAAATGCATAAATACACTCAAAATACACAAGTCTTTTTAAAACCTAAAAATTAAAATTGTAATATACAATTATGAAACCTGAGCTATATGTAATTATACACATGCAAATGAAAAATAACTAAAGAAATTCATATTAATCCCTCCGTGTCTAATCAACATTATCTTTGTTTTACATGTTCTGTTGTTGATATAAACAGAAGACAATTCATTTCTAGCTACTGTAATACTGTTTTTATAACCAAATATATGCTTGTGTGAACACAAAACAGAAGATGTTCTGATATACAGTTCTTTTTCAATATATAACTGTGTAACCTGTCTATGTGCAATGGCCCACATACCAATTCAGGTTCAATTTAAAAGGTAAATAAACATATAAGAAGGGGTTACTTTTCTCTTAACTGTGTTTCTCTTAATAATGCTTCCTTTTACATATGAAGAAAAGTAATCTACTACTTTTACCTTGCTGTGACAATGAGTTTCATGACTGCCCACCAAGAGCTAAAAAATTAAATATAACACACTGGGAATAGTTATTACCACTTATATGACAAGAAAAACGGTAGTATGTTTTCCTAGAAGAAAAGGCCTCACGAAAGTAGGTTCAAAGCTAATGGGGAAGGGTGACAGAGGTTAGAAACCATTTTAGTGAGTAGAAAATAGAAAAAAAAGATAAATCAAAAAGGAAAGTGTTCTGTATAGAAATGAAACTCTGGCTTTAGGTAATTAATGGTAAGAAGAACCACATCTGAAGCAGCCAACTAAAGACTTCAGCATGCAAAACAACAAAACATTCATGAACAACATAAGCTCTCTGGGAAAAAAACAAGGGGATTAAATATAGCAATTAATTTACAAATTTTTTTATTTGATATCATTTAGAATGTAATTACAATATAATCATTCCTAAAATGAAAAATTAACGTACTTGATCAGAATACAAATAAAAGTGGTTCTGCACCTGAAAACTGATGTATGTGAACTGAACCAAAACACTCGACATACCTGGGTTACCGAAACAGCAGTGAATCACTAAATGGCAGCCAACGGTGGAAAACACGCACTTAGTGCAAAGAATCACCATCACAAGGAGTGTACCCTTTTACCAAGAACCAAATGTCCAGGGTGGCATGGAGGTCTCCTTGCTTCCACCCTCTGAACCTCAGAAACTGTAACACTGCCTTAGGCAACAGGGCAAGTACGTATCATGTACCTGCCTAATGGGCTGGTAGCCATGCCAGGGAAAAAGGGAGACTGGAAATTTATTTAGAATATTGTTGCCTTTCCTTATCATCCTGTAACATAGAATTGTTTCTTTCCCACAGAAATAATCTCATAAGTCCTTATCAGCCAACATAGAAAAACCTAGAGTTCACTCTACAAAGTGTGCTAGATGGCTAAAAACCAAACCAAACCAAACCCGTTGCCATTGAGTCGATTCCGACTCACAGCAACCCTACTGGACAGAGTTGAACCACCCCACAGAGTTTCCAAGGAGCACCTGGTGGATTCGAACTGCAGACCTTTTTGGTTAGCAGCTGTAGCACTTAACCACTATGCCACCAGATGGCTAAAGTAGTATTATATTTCAACCTGAAAATTAGTTTATTATGAAAAAAGGTAAAATAGTAATACTTCAACTTCAATGCGGATTAAATAAGTATTTGTGGATTCATGTGCAAAGTGGACCACTCATGTAACACTCAATCTACCAGGAATTATCATCAGTTTCAAACTCTTAGGCTACAATTCATTTCTAAGTTGGAGATCGCCTACATATAAGATCTAGTTAATGGATCATGTATCAAGAGTTCAAAATCACTAAAATGTTTGATCAAGGTTCAAGAGCAGAAAAACAAAACAGGTAGTGGGGTAATCCAAACTTTAAAAATGATCATAAAATACAGCTTGTGATCTGTATGACTTCCTAAGTATCAGTATTATTTGCAATGAAGCATGCAATTAGGAAAAAAAGCTTGTAAGACATCACAAGAAATAAAGAAGTGTTTGGATAAGAACAATGAAGTCACAATGCCATCTTAAGCTTTCCCACCAAAATACTGGATATAAAAACACCAAACACAGCTAAAAACACTGAAATGTCTTTTTCTGAAAATAAACAAAAACAAGAAGAAATACAAAATATTTAAATAGCTGCCAAAGAAAAATAATTCTTTACTGGGAAAAAAAAAAAACAAAAAACACAGGGCTGTCGAGTCAACATTCTTACTGGGAAAGGGTCTGATATTTTATTTTCATTAAGAAATAACACTTTAAATTGTTTTCTGCAAGAAATACTAATACAGTAGCAGCATCTTTTTTATATAAAAGACCATAATTCCTAATTAGCAATTTTCTTTGGTATTTGTGATTACCAGACTGTCTGAATTATGAATTCAAGTTGGCCAGGTATTTTTCTTCACATTAATAAGCCCTTCCTTTCTATCAACTTCTTTCTCTAGGGCGGTGTTTCTCAAGTAGAAGAACATATCAGAATCACCTGGGGACCATTTTCAAAATACACATTCCCAAATCTGTGTTTTGAAAAAAATGTTCCTAGTGATTCTGGTTGTTAGTTGAGGAACACTGTTTTAAAGGGTGATGAGAAGCGCTTTTATTAGGTCTGTCATTGCTGAAACTTTGCCGTTGTGGAGTTTACAGCTGTCAGGAGCAAAAACGGAAAACTCCACGTTTCACTATCTAGGGTAAAGAAAAAGTTAATGAAATCTGATAAACTGTCTATTCAAAGAATATGCAACCATGCTTGAAAACACTTTCCATATATTTATTTTAAAATGTGCGTTTAGGACAAATGGTTTCAAAAATGTATAAAAAATAATTATTCCAACTTTAGTATGTACATGGTCCCTTAAAGAGTTTTCATTTTGTTATCATCAAAAATGCATTTCAACAACCTCCACGGTATTCTTAAAAGTCAAGAATTTTAAGATTTTCTATTAGAAAAATTTAGTATTTACCTTCAGAAAAATAATGAAACTGGGAATCATACCAGCAATATTTTAAAATATGTCTTAGTTGTGCTATGTCACATAGAAGAAAAATCTTCATCACCGAACTATAATTAAAGCCAAGTGGTAGCATTTTTGCTTAAGAAAAAAAGCACAAAAATATTTTATAAAAGAAAACATCTCATTGTAAAAATGTATCAAGTTGAATATTTCAAACAAAAATATCTGAGGTTTGATTTCACAATATCATCATATGTACTTTGTAAACAGACACCCGTTATAGGCTATCAGCTTAAATAAAGCAGTTATCACTAAAGAAGACACAGTTTTAAAAAAAAATTCAGTGCAAAAATACATGTCAATTAAAGCTGTTATCAACTCACTGAAGACAATTTTAATATAAAAATTACAACTTGAATCCCATAATATAAAGTGATCTATAAAAGCTTTTAAATGGATTTAAAATAGAAAGCTCTACAACAGTTATCAAGTTTTCTTTTCATTACTATTCTCTGGTAAAAGCTTTCCTTTGATTAGCTTTCACGATGTCATCGGGAGATGCTGATTTGAAGTCAAATGGTGTTATTACTATAAGAGGGCTTTTTTCTTTGTCCTTTATGTCCTGAACCTGTCTACTATAAAGAAAAGCCTTATAGAGATTAAGGGTGTGTCGCTTGCAGCTTTTTGGAGGATAACGAAGACACAATGTTGAAGCAAAAGCTGAAGGTCTAGCAGCAAGAGCCTTGGTCCAAGAGAGAGAGAAAGGTAGTTTCCTAGTCAGAGAGCCTTTACTGTTTTTCTTACTGTCCTTAGCAGAACTGGAGTTTTTCCCTAACTTTGAACTCATAACTTTAATTCCTGGTGTTGGTGCAGTTGATTGGTCCACTACAGATTTTGGAACAAAATCTGGGGTTTTTATAAGAACACTAAGATCAATATTTGAATCTATCCCAGAGGGCCTCATTTCAGATAAACTGAACTTAAAGCAATCATTCTTAATCTGAGATTTGTCTACATCAATGGTTTCAGCAATCAAATCAGACAGTGACAAATTATTGAGGTCTCTTGTAGGAGAAGCTTTACAAAATGCCAAAGATGACAGAGATCCTGTTAATTCTGATATTCCAGCTGAAGACTGATACCGATTTGAGAGCTGCGACAGGGGAAAGGATCCCAAACTTAGATCCGTGAAACTGGCAGATGACGGGTTACAAAGCTCAGGTGAAGTAAAGCATTGGTCTGCGTTGTTTTCTTTGTGCTCCTGACATAGCTCAGCTAGGGATGGGCTTTCATATTGAGAAAACTGCACACTGTCTTTTTTTAAAATGGAATTCGTAGTACTTTGTTCAACTAAAGGAACACTTCCAAATTCAGTCTTTTTACTAGCATTCAAATTATCAAGAGTCATATTTTCCAAAGAGCTAGTTAAATGTGAAGGATTATTTAAATTTCTTAAACTGTTTTGTACTGGAATGTTTTGGAAATCAGGTAGTGACTTATTTTGAACAAATAAAGATTTATTAGGTGTGTTCTTTATCATCAATAACTTTAAATCTGGTATTCCTTTGAACTCAGTATCACCTCTGGGGACACACTCAGATGCATGAGGTCCTAACAAGCCAGCATCTAGACTCTTTGGAAGCAGACCTTCCAGGCGGTCTGTGGCTGATAATCTGACTGATGGCTGACTTTCCCGAGATTCATGAAATGGATCTCTTGGCATATCATTAATTAGGTCAGCCAGTGACAGCTCTTCTGTTAACTTACATGATTCTAGTTTCTTTTCACTTTTAGGTCTGTCAAGTTTCTTTTTTTTATGGAGTAAACAGTGACTTGGTACAACTGGAGAGTTATGATATAATCCACATTTCGCTACTGGGCCAGAAAAATCACAGGGAGTACTACTAGAATCCAAATGGTTCACTGATGAAGGACAACAGCTTTGAACATTATCAGCTGAAACTTCAGAGGGAGAAAGTAAGACTCCTTACCTTACAATAGCCATTGATTTTCAGATGAATAGGTTGACATATTCAGGAGACAGTCACAGCAACCAAAAGGAAACATGAAATGAGGCATTTAATTACCAAATGCTTCTTTTGACATGAATAAAGTGATACTTGATCATTATTTAACATTATTTGAACACTCTCTAAAGGACAAAAAATTGTTACTTCCCTTTAACCATCTAAAGTACCTTCATACTATGTTCACCAATAAATCCAAATATAAGTGCTCAGTTAGTCAATGTTCTAATTTTCATAAATCTCACAATGTGAGGTTTTAACATGCTTAAATTATAGCCAGGGTTGTCTCATATTCAAAACTTCTAAGAAATCAATAAAAAGAACTGGGATCGTCTTTTTCTGTATTTTTACCACATTAAAAACGAACAGGCAAACAAATAGCACCTTATAATTCCTACCACGATCTGGGATTTGCTTTTTAATACAGACTCGTTCCTGTACCTGGTCAGTTAATAATGCACAAAGAAACGACTTTCATTTCATGCTAACAGACTGTATGCAACCTTCTTGTGGCAAAAATCCAGCCCGAGTTACAAGAAACATCAACCCATTTACAGTTATTTATCTTTAACAGATCAGCATGCTCCTACTGACAGACGTCACACCAATTACTATAAAGGTAACTCAATATCCTTACATCCACTAAATTCCGCATCTAATCCCAAATTCCACAAATCTAAAACTAAAGAGCTGCATATGAAAAGCAAGAGTTATACAATTATGATATATTTAATGATATTTAAGTAAAGTTAAATTGTATTTATACGTGATATAAAAAGGAGCCCCGGTGATGCAGTGGTTAAAGTGCTCGGCTGCAAACCAAAAGGTCAGGGGTTCAAATCCACCAGCCACTCCACAGGAGAAAGCTGTAGCAGCCTGCTTCCTTAAAGATCTGCTGCCTTGGAAACCCTATAGGGGCAGTTCTACTCTGTCCTACAGGGTCACTACGGGTTGGAATCAACTTGACAGAAGTGAGGTAGGTTTTGGTGTTATAAACATAAAAGGATTTTTTGGCATCAATTGGCTGGCTATTAATTTCCTAGTCTTGTCTCACTAAGAGATTAAAAAAATAATAATAATACAAACTCTCTAAGCTACTAATAAGAAGCAAAAATTGCCTTGTCTTATTTTTATCTGATTTTATTTCCTCTGTGTTCTGTTAAGGAAGAGCCCTGGTGGTGCGGTGGTTAAGCATTCGGTTGCTATCCGAAAGGTCAGTAGTTCATACCCATCAGCTGCTTCGCAGGAGAAAGTTGTGGCAGGCTACTTCTGTAAAGTTCTACTCTGCCCTACAAATTCACTATGAGTTGAAATCAGCTCAACGGCAACGGGTTTGAGTTTTTTGTTTTTTTTTTTTAATGTTCTGTTAAGTGAGCCCTAACTGAAAGGCTGCTAACAGAAAGGCTGACAGTTCGAACCCACTGAGTGGCTCCAAGGAAGAAAGACCTGGCAATTTGCTTCCATACAGATTACAGCCTAGAAAACCCTATGGGACAGTTTTACTCTGTCATATGGGGTTGCTAGGAGGCAGACTTGACTCAACAGCACCCAACAAGAACGACATGTTCTGTTAGCTATGCAAACAAAAAAGTGAAATAACCTAAAAAACAGGCTATAATAAAAGACAGGGAACACAGGTCTCAGCTTAGAAATTCATAAACTAGAAAATCAATTGATAATAATTGAGAGTTAACTGTAACATATAAAATTTTCTGCTCATTTACCTTAATAGCTCAAGACAAAACAAACCTTTTTAAGCATTAACTCTAAAATAACTATAAAAGAGTAAGTAAAGGCATACCTTTTGCTATTTTCCCTGAAGACACTGCTCCCACATTCTTGACCTTCAAGTTCTGTATTTTATCTTGTTCCAGAACCTCTGCCAAAGCCTTCTGCACGTCAAACTTGTTTTTTAGAACTGCTTCAATCAATATTTCATCTGGTACAGCATCTCCAAGTACCTCTCTCATGCAATCGAGGGATGAATAAAGACAAGCTAAAACAGACAACAATAATTAAAAGCTATACTAAATGGTGCCATTTTACACTGTTACACGTTGAACAATGTATGCATTGGCAATACTCTTACTGGCAACAATCATCCTTGTTGTTGGTAACTGCCATCAGGTCAGCCCCTGACTCAATAGAACAAAACACTGCCTGGTCCTACACCATCCCCTTGATTGATCAAACCGTTGTGATCCATATGGTTTTCACTGACTGGTTTTCGGACAGAGATTGCCAGACCCTTCTTTCTAGCCTGTCATGAAAGCCTCCACTGACAGACGGGTGGTGGCTGTGCAGGGATTGTATTGGCCAGTAATCAAACCCGGGTCTTCCACATGGAAGGTGAGAAGTCTCTCATTGAACCATCACAGTCCCTGCACAATCACCCTTAATGATTCTTAAAAAATGGGGGAGGTGATCTAATATAAAAACGCCATAAGAATAAGGAAGTCCAGTAAATCAAAAAGAGTATGTACATTTATTTTTAAAATTAAAAAAATTAAAACTTGAACTAAAACCTAGAGATTTTCATTTTTTGAATACTACTTCATTATAAAAGAGTAATCATTAATGATACTCATTAATGATGCAAATTCATGACAGCCAAGGTTTTGTATCTCCAGAACCTAGGGTCCAATGAATAAATGAATGATTCTGTTAATTTATCTTTATATGATACCTGACAATTTTCAAAACACTTCTATATACATTCCTTTTGTACTCCTCACAATAACTCTAGGAGCTAGAAATATCAGGTAAATTCTAATTTATAAAGAAGACTGAAAATCATTGCACCACTAAGTTGGCAGATTCCCTACTCTGTGAAACCATTTCACAGAATACAATTTATATTACATTTTATATTATTACATGTTGAACAAGGAACCTATTGGCAATACTCTTCCTTTAAAAAAAAAAAAATTCTCTTGGTAGTTTTTTCCATGGTTCCCTTTTTAAATTATTAAAAATAAGTTCCTCAAATATTTGGCTAATTCTGTTTTGCTTAGTCCAAGATTAAATTTAGGCTAATAAACTGTACCTGAAAAATAGTAACTATTGGATAAATGGAAACCCTGGTGGCACAGTGGTTAAGTGCTACAGCTGCTAACCAAAAGGTCAGCAGTTCAAATGGACAGTTCCACTCTGTCCTACTGGGTCGCTATGAGTCATAATCAACTCAACAACAATGGGTTTTATTGGATAAATAAATTATTGAACTGAACAGAAAACTTTACTATTAACTGGTATCAAGGCCTCTTCTAATTAATTACAGCAACTATTTCCTATATAAAAAGGCAGCATAGTGAGGGGATTAAGAGTAGAGGCTGGAGTCAGCCTATCTTGGCTCATACCCCAAAGCTACTTATTAGCTGATATAATCTTGAGCAAATTAATTCTGTGTCTCATTGCCCTCCCTGTAAAATGAGGACAATACCTGTGCTACCACATAACACTGTTATGAAGATTAAATATCTTAATATCTGAACACACTTAGAACAGTACCTGAAAAGCACTCAGTACAGGTTAGCAACAATCATTACTGAAATTCCTGGGTGGCACAAACAGTTAAGCACTTGACTACTAAAGGAAAGGTTGGCGGTTTGAATCCACCCAGAGACACCTCAGGAAGAAAGGCCTGGTGATCTACTTCCGAAAGATCGCAGCCATTGAAAACCCGATGAAGCATAGTTCTGCTCTGACACACTTTGGGTCAACATGAGTCAGAATCAACTCAATGGCAAATTTTTTTGTTTACAATCATTATTACTGTCAACATGCAACTACTTACGTGTTTCAGCTGGGAACTTTTCTCCTCAAACATAACTCTGAATTTCATAACTTCTTAATCATTGTCCACTGAGGCACAGAAGATAAAGATACAACTTCTACTCTATTCCCACCCTCTCATCACAGTGTGGTCACTATAACACTTTCTTTAAAAATTAGATACTGATGAAGAGTTTATATAAAAGCTCTTCTACAAACTTTTCTCTAGTCTTAAAATGCATTTGCAGAGTTGATAAAGAAATTTTTTTTATTTCTGCTGTAACTGTTGGTCCCCTTTCTCCTTTCTAATTTTGTACATTTGTGCTTTCTCTCCATTTTTTTCAATGTGGCTGACAGCTGGTATAAATCCTGCTGGTTTATTCAAAGATCAACTCTCAAATTTATACATTTCTTCTTTCTAATTTCAAATTAAGTTATAGATTTTCAATTTAAAAACATTTATAGAACAAAGCCATACCCCACAGACAGAGCAAATCAGCTCAGCTGTGCTAACAGTCAACAGATGGCATCACTGTTATACCTGGTCATTTTAATTCTACTACATTCGTTATTAATTTATGGTTTCAATGATGTGTGTGAAGCAATGTCATATTTCAAATTTATTTGCAAAAGAAGAAAGCCAAAATACAAAATATCTTTATTAAAATGTTTAAGAGTTGAGAAGCAGCAAACTCAGGACCAACGTCATTACCATTTACAAGCTCTCTCCTGAAAATTAATATATACAGCACAGATGTGAACAATCAGGACACTCATATAGTAATTACTTTGACCTTAAGGTGCACTGGTGGCGCAGTGGTTAAGTGCCCAGCTGTAACCGTAAAGTTGGTTAAGTTTTAAAAAAAAAAAAAGCCTTTTGGAGCCTAATGTCTTTTTAAGTAAAGGAGCTTCTGTAATCTAATCTAAACTCCACATAGAGCTTATGAAATAGTAAATATTTCCTAAAAAATTCTCATAACAAATCACTGGAGTTTCTCCTATGGAAAAGATGAAAGAAGATAGTTCAATTAAAAATTCTGGTTACTCAACAATAGCTATACAATTAACTTTCAACCATATAGTTAAACACACTCCTCACAAATTATACTTAACAAAATGTAAATTTCCCTAGAAAATACACTTTTGTATCATTACTGCCCAGTCACAATTATGAATAATCACAATAAAACTGATTAATTCTAGTATATTGGTTATCATTCATTTTCAGATAAAGAACACAGATACACCACTTTCATTGTACCTTGATCAACTCCACTTAGCTGATGGTTTGAAGGGGATTTGGAAGACTCTTTCAAATCTTCATAATCATATTCTTCTCCTGTATCGACAGCTGAAGACTTGTCACGTCTTGAATAAATAAACTGAGCAGCTAGAATATAAAATGATTATAGAATGCTGTAGCATAGCCATTCCCTACAAAGAGCACTAACACTTGTTTTTTACAAAACGTAAAGTAAAAATTAAAACTACAGATCTACTACATTCAGACAGCTACCCACATTCTACACCAATGGATTAAAAAAAAAAGATAAAACAGATCATAACCAAAATTCAGCTCAAATGTCCTTACTAACTACTCATTAACTTCTCATAATCTTCTCCTTTCTTTCCCCCAGTCTCTAAGACCATGCCACTAAACCTACTTTCTCAACCTTTCCAATAACTACCTTTTTAATTATCTCATCCTTGCCTATTACTCCTCTTTCCTGAGATTCTTTTTTCTTTGATACATATATTTCAAACCACACAACTTGCTTATTTGCATAATTAAGAAAACACTAAAAACAGAAGAGGTTAATTTTCACTTTCCAAGATTGTTCATTTTACATGAATCAAAGAGTCCACCGAGAAATGGACTGGCCTTAGCTTACGAACAACTGATACTTTCAATCATACACTGACACTCTATACTCAGATGCCCATTGAACTTAATCTTAGAGACTGTTTAGTTGAGAAGAAATACAATTAAAGACTATGTTAAGAAAGAAATAAGTATAGACATAGTATTCTAAAGGCAAGATGGTATTAGGGATTTTATATTAGTTAGCTTTCTGGAAGAACATGTAAGACCTTAAGTCCACTGCTAAGAGTTCCCACATTTGACTTTTGTACATGTTTTTTAGGAAGGTAGTATCCACAAAAAAGAAACGACCTACATTCAATATTTATAGATAATGAATACAATATAATGCTATGGCCTATATATAACATCTAAATTCAGAAGCCAATGGCATAAGTGGTATGTTGTTTTTGTTGTTAGGTGCCATCGAGTCAGTTCCAACTCATAACGACCCTACAGGACAGAGCAGAACTGCCCCACAGGGTTTCCAAGGAGCAGCTGGTGGATTTGAACGGCTGACCTTTTGGTTAACAGCGGAGCTCTTAACCACTATACCACCAGGGCTCCATAAGTGGTATAGTGGTATGCACAGTATGAATTGATGGTCTTACAGATTTAGCAGGGAAGACAAAGAAGAAAAACACAATATATTTGAAAAGTCCAATGAGTGGTTGCAGAAGCACAGAGGAGTAAGTAATCACTAAAGACTAGAGCAGTTACAATAAAAGAGGTAAGAGAGAAAAAGCTGAAAAAGAGGGAGATGATATCTTGGACAAGGAGAACAGAATGAACAGAAATACGAGCAGTTGAGAGGCTTCAATCTGTTCTGCTGTAATAATGCAAGTTTCCCTAACAAAATTTAGCTCAAAACAATTGGTAAATAGGGGAATGATGAGGTAACATCAAAGTTGCTTTGGTGTATGAGATTTTTTTCCCCCAGCACTTAAATATTTTGCATCACCATGTAATAAACCAAAAAAACCAAACCCAATGCCATCGAGTCGATTCCAACAGCAGATGCAAACTCTAATTAACAGCAACCAGAGAGGAACACGGCACTGCATCTGATGACAAACCACCCCACGTTATTTCTCTTGACTCACCCATGGCCAAGCAACCTGTTTTGGAAGTGCTTACTGCTTGGCTCTCCCATTTCCCTGAGCAACTTGTTTTTGCAACATTATACACTAGCCTCAGCCTTAATCTTCTATCAATCTTTGTTTAAAGGTAAAGTCCTACGTTACTTTACTAGAAAGTTAATCTCTTTTCAAATGTGCAAATATTTTTAAGAAGAAGATTTTTGTTTTTGTTAGTACTCTCCAAGTTGAGTAATCTGTCCTGATACTATTTTTTTCTCATTAGTTGTTATTTTTAGTATACAATTTTGAAGACAAGGTTTTCCAGAAATGCACACGTTATGCTGTATATATATATATATACATACACCCTTACTTTTTCTCTAAAGATAAGACTTGTGCAAGGAGAACATACACATTACTATTATAATGAAGTCAGCATGGCTAACCAAACAGCAGAAGAGACATTTCATAGATTCTCTATGATGACCACTTCTTTTCTCATATTAAAATCTCAGAATTAGGGATGCTTCTAACAATCAAGTGGCATCTCCGCATCATGTAATACTTAAACTGACAGCCTTTTTTAAAAAAGTGGTATATAAAATATTGTATCTTATAATCCATGGCATTTTAGAGTCAATAAATTGTGGTAGTACAAAAGATGTAAACTGGACCAAAATACCTTTTGTGTCTGGTGATTTACAAACTACCTTCCTGGCTTTAATAATCTGTAAAAAAATCAATTTAGCCTATTACACAAAAGTAACAAATATATTTTCCCCATCTTCCTCCTCTCATAGCTCTGAACTGTGAGCAAGAATCATAAGACAAATCAAAAATTAAGTGAGGCAGGAAATCAGATACTGCCCTCAACAAGTTTCACTTAGGAAATAAACTGACCGGGAAGAGGAAGTTACCAATGTATAAGTTTCTTTTCTACCTTCTGGAAATATTTTTTTCTGGGGGGCGTTTTCCTACCCTCCCATCTCCTACACACACACACACACACACACACACACACACACACACACACAGACACACACACACAGACACACACACAGACACACACACAGACACACACAGACACACAGACACACACACACAGACACAGAGACACACAGACACACACACACACACACACACACACACACACCCATACCAATCCAGCTCAGAAACCTATACTGTGACTGCTGTTTTGGGAGTAGTAATGGTTGGATTTGGCAGGGATGGGAGTTATAAAAACTCAGCTGGGGAAAAAAAAAAAAACCTACTAGAGGATAAAAGATCCAAACCTTTGAAACTGAAATGAGAGCGCCCAAAAGCAACAAACACAATACAAAAATGGGCCGTGAGAAAAAACATGGTGAGAAAAGGATAAACATAAAATGCTATCCTTTTCTAAAAATTTAAATCACAAATTTTGATGGAACTGCTTTCTGCAAATGAGACAGTCATCTTGACTTTTAAAACTTAAGGCATTTGTCAAACATAAAAGCTCAAAGAATTCAAAACTGACTCCTGAAACTGCCTAAAACTGTTTCTCAAGCACCTTAAAATAAAAATCATGTGAGGCACTCATTAAAGACAGGGCTTCCCAGGCATCTTCCCCTGGAGATTCTAATTCAGTGGTGCTGGAACTGCACCAGGAATTTGTATTTTTAACAATTACTCCCAGCTGATTCCTATCACCATGCAAAGTTAGGAACCAGCTGCCATCCAGTCAACTCTGACTCATGATGGCCACATGTGTCAGAGCAGAACTGTGCCCCACACGGTTTAAAATGGCTGATTTTTTTTTTTTTTTAAGTAGATGACCAGCCCTTTCTTCTGAGGTGCCTGTAGGTGGACCCTAACCTCCAACCTTTCAGTTATCAGCCAAGCACTTAATAGGTTGCACCACCCAGGGTCTCTCTACCACTTGTAGTCATCTCCTTTACATAATGTCATCAACTACTTTCTTAAAATACTATTTCCCTTAACTCAAAAAATTTCAGTGGGATGACACTACACACACAGAATTAAATACTGTCTCCCACAAACCAGCCCCTACTTCCTTTTCAGCCTTCTTTACTGCTCCAACTTGCATTAATTTTGTGAGCCACCCCAAACAAGCCTCACGTAGAGGCCACTGCTCAACCTGTTTCCTCTACCCAAAATGCCATTCTTACTCCCATATTTACCAGTCCCAATCCCACCCCCTTCCAAAAGCCTTCCCAGACTCCCTCAGATAAAATTATTTTCCTTACTCTCCATACGTTGTAGCATTGTTGTATGAATGGGACTTTTAACAAGCCGTCTTATAACAAACTAATGTATGAATATATTAAAACAGGTTTGTTTGTTTTTTTTTAGTAATACTTGATTCTCAATATACGTTTTGCACTGCAATGGACCGAAGAAGGATTACAACGTCTAATCTTATTAGCTGAAGCATAATATATAATCCTTCAAATAAAGTTTTATATACAGACTTTTTTGCTATCCCCAGCTCCTTGACATGTTCAATATTCAGTATCAAGGGCAATCTTTCTAAAGGAAAAAAAAAGCTGTAACATTCAGCAGTCACCTTTCCACCAGCAATATTGTGCTAGCAGAGTACAAAAACATACACGTGTGCTGAGGAATGTCAGAGAAATTCCTATTAATTGTTGAAGTCACTCAATTATCAGAATTCTTCAGACATGAATATGATCATCTACTAATAACATTAGCTGCTCCTTCAGCAACAGAAAGTGATCTTCTAAAATTATTCATAATTTCAGTAAAGAGGAAAGACTAGACCAATTATACTAATGGAGATAAGAAAATATCTGGTATTACTGCTATTTTATAATTTTGAATAATAACACATCCAAAACCACATGCTTTGGTTAAAAATATCAGTTTGTCACAGATGAAACTTACATGAAACCATTTAACTATCTCCTGCTTTGATAATGGTGGTTAACTTCTTGATATGTACAACAAAAAAAACTCTCAAAGATTCAGATTTTCCTAAACGCAAACTACACACAAGGCACATAAGTTAAAAGGGATAAAGTCAACCTAACTATGACCCTGTCCTCAAATAAGCTAAACCATAAAATGCAAATCTCAGAAAAGCAACCTAAAAATGTTTAACCTTGAATACTGTTAACTCACTATTCAAGGTTAAATATTATTTAATCCAGATAAGGCTGGATAAAAGGAATGAGTTAGTTAACCTGCACCATTAGGATCTCTTTCAGTAGTACCTCTAAGGGTTCAACCCTTATGCAAGCCATATTCAATCCATCTCCAAGTCCTATAGATTTTATTGCTGTTGTTAAGTTGCCACAGAGTCAATTCTGACTCAGGCCAACCTTACCTATTGCCATCAAATCCATTCCAACTCACAGCGATCCTACAGGACAGAGTAGAACTGCCCCACAGGGTTTCCGAGGCTGTAAACTTTTATAGAAGCAAACTGCCACATCTTTCTCCTATTGAAGGTTGACAGGTTCGAACAGCCAACCTTTTGGTTAGCAGTCGAGCGCCTGCCCACTGCACCACCACGGCTGCTTTTGGAGGCCTTAATGCCTATAAATTATCTCTTGAGTTTGTTGTTGTTAGTTGGCCATCAAGTCGGCTCTGATTCACAGCAGCCTTACGTATAACAGAATGAAACATCACCCACTGTGTCATCTCCATGATCTTTGATATGCCTGAGCCCGTTTTGACTACTGTGCCACTCCATCTCACTGAGGGTTTCACTGGCCTTTACTGACCCTCTACCAAACATGATATCCTTTTCCAGCAATTGATATTTCCTGATGACACGTCCAAAGTAAGTAAGCAAAGTCTTACCATCCTAGCTTCCAAGGAGTATTCTGGTTATCTTTCTTGAATATATTTATTTTCAAATTCACTGCTACCACTCTTGTCCTAAAACAATGGTTCTAAATAGCATGCACCAACATACTCTGGAGAGCATGCTAAACCAGTTGTGCCCCTCTCTGGAATGGCTCTGGGGTAAGACCCCAACCCTTCCTGGATATAGCCCTAGACACTCTGGACTCTGGGATGGGATCCCCAAAATTGCATTTCTAACATATTTTCAGGTGATGCTGGTACAGAGACTTTGAGAACCACTGTCCTAAATTATCCTTATGTCCTTTAGATTCCTTTAGAATAGCCTCCTAATTAGTCTACCTACATCTACTCAAGCACCACCTCCATACAGAAGAGATTTTTTATAAACTCAAATCTAATTATCACACTACATCGTCTTCTCAGTATGCATGCTCTCTACTGCACTTACAACGTGCATGAGGATAGGGCTGAGACACCACTTTGTTATTAACTCTGAAATTTAAGTTACCTAGTCAACTGTAACTTAAATTTTTTTAATACCTTGCAAATGGCAAGTACCCAGGGGGTTCCTTGGAAAAAATGAAATTTCTTTTATCCCAGATCACTACCAACTATGCATTCTGAATCTCTAAACCATCTACTGGTTCTAACGCATCCCTCTGCTTTGTGATGCTCTGTGATACTGGGCTAGAGTCTCTGCAAAGCACATCTCTTCTTTGACAACTGGATCCCTTTTAGGATCAGCCAATGGGGGGCTCTAAAAGGAGACTGGAAGAGAAAGGGACATGCTCCTTCCTTTTTGTTTCGTTCTTGTCAGCATCACCTCAGCAAAGCTTGTTCACCTTGCAGAAGCAGTCTGTTCTAGTAGCAGCAATTAATATCAATTTGAAGTATTTCTGAAACTCATAAAACCAGCTACAACATGCCTCCCACTCCCTACCAGCCAGCCAAAATCCTCTCTTCAAAAGCCTGAATCCCAACTCCATAGGTCCCTCCACAGGCACCAGTACTAGTCATGCAGCAACCCCCTCCTCAGAGGCAAAGCAGGAAAGCGAAACCCTCTCCTCATAGGTCTCAGCTCCAAGGAGCCCCTCCACATCTTCTAATAGGATATTTCAACTTCCTCAATTTGTTCCCTTAGCTCTAGGGACAGCAGATGTTTCTTACAGTCACTACCTCCTTGATATTTTGGTTGTCCTTTTCGCAATTTTTTTTGGTTCTCTACGTTAGTTAACATTTTATATTAAATCCTCTCTAGTATGCCTATTCTAAAGAAAGGTGATCCAACAGAATGCCAGAATTATCGAACAATATCATTAATATCCCAGGCAAGTAAAACTTTGCTGAAGATAACGCATAAGCAGTTCCAGCAGTACATCGACAGGGAACTCCCAGAAATTCAAACCAGATTCAAGAGGACGTGGAACCAGAGAGATATCATTGCTAATGTCAGATGGCTCCTGGCTGAAAGCAGAGAATACCAGAAAGATGTTTACCTGTGTTTTATTGACTATGCAAAGGCATTCAACTGTCTAGATCCTAAAAATTTCGGATAATACTGTGAAGAATGGTAATTCTAGAACTTTATTGTGCTCATGGGGAACCTGTACACAGACCAAGAGGCAGTCATTCCAACTGAACAAGGGGATACTATATGGTTTAAAGTCAGGAAAGGTATGCCTCAGGGTTGTATCCTTTCACCATACTTATTCAATCTGTATGCTGAGCAAATAATCCGAGCAGCTGGACTATATGAAGAAGGACTGTAGGAACATTCATCAACAACCTGTGTTATGCAGATGACACAACTTTGCTTGCTGAAAGTGAAGACGACTTGAAGCACTTACTGCTGAGATCAAAGACTACAGCCTTCAGTATGGATTACGCTTCAACAAAAGAAAACAAAAATCCTCACAGCTGGACCAATAAGCAACATCATGATAAATGGAGAAAAAAATAAAGTTGTCAAGGATTTCATGTTACTTGGATCCACAATGAACACCCACGGAAGTGGCAGTCAAGAAATCAAACGACACACCACACTGGGCAAATCTGCTGCAAGAGACCTCTTTAAAGTGTTAAAAAGCAAAGATGTCCCTTTAAGGACTAAGGTGCACCTGACCCAAGCCATAGTGTTTTCAATCAGTATGTATGTGAAAGCTGTACAATGAATAAGGAAGACCAAAGAAGAATTGATGCCTTTCAATCACAGTGTTGGTAAAGAATGTTGAATATACCATGGACTGCCAGAAGAACAAACACATCTATCTGGGAAGAAGTATAGCCAGAATGCTCCTTAGGAGCAAGAATGGTGAGACTTCATGTCACATACTTTGGACATGTTATCAGGAGGGACCAGTCCCTGGAGAAGGACATCACGCTTGGTAAAGCAGAGGGTCAGCAAAAAAGAGGAAGACCCTCAGCGAGATGGACTAACACAGTGGCTGTAACAACGGGCTCAAGCATAACGACAATTATGAGGATGGCACAGGGCCGGGCAGTGTTTCACTCTGTTATACATAGGGTCGCTAGGAGTCAGAACTGACTTGATGGTGCTTGACAACAACAACAGCTCTGGTAAAATAACTGGTACAATTTCTATCTCCTGACAGGATTCTAACTGATAGCAATGAAATACGAAAGGAAGAGAGGAAGGATCAGGCTAAATTAGGCTAGATGAGGGAAGAACTTGACCTAGAAAAGCAATTCTATAAAGAGCTAAATGCATTTCTGAATAGCAAGTAACACGGAAAAAGACTACAGGAAGAGTAGAGGTGCTAAAGACAACTTCTGGAGCGCCTATGCCTTTATAAAGAACAGAATTCTAGGCAGAAGTCAAAAGGGATATATTTGGTCTTTAGAAAGTAAAAGTGGGATTAATACAGGCACGGTTTAAGGTAAGTACAGTTTAGAGGACAGCAGACAAGGACTTTCGAAGGTAATGTTAATTAAACCTTTAAACATGTGGAAAGTGAGTTTTATGAATTGCATTTACGCTGCATTTAATTATATGTAAACTGTTCCCACCTTTATGGTATAGCAAAATTTAGTAGGGGGGTTTAACCAATTATATATACTTGGCTGAAATTTGAAGACAGGTATATTATTAGGGAAATTAGAGTAAGAGAAAGATTTCGATCAAAGACTGTCTTCACTGGAAAGAAAATAGAAACGTTTTTCTTATACCGTGGCAGAGAAGAAATCTTTCTGCAAATAAGACAGAAGGTGCTGCTCGAGTGTGGTACCATACAGGAATCAGAACTCTAAATAACGTTGTAACTCTGACAGAAGTCTGAACTACATACACATACTTGGTTTATTTACCAAACTGTCTAATAGTACATGAACTAAAGTTCGATATGATGGGAAGTCTATGCATTGCACCTCAACGTCTAATATTCAAGAGATCCTATACACAGACTTCTAATCCAGATACTAGCCAAAATTTTCCAGTAGGAAAAGAAGATAGAGCAGTTGCAACAGAACGTGAAACCAAAGTTCTGCCTATTTCTAAGGAAGAATCCAAGCAGTACAGAATAGTTGCAAAAGAAGTCAAGGCTCCAGAAATTATATAAATAATTCTGCAATTATTTAAGAGAATAAAAAAAAACTCAGTTCCACAAAATTTCTGAGGGCCTACTATGTGTCAGATACCCCATTCTATATAAAATAAACTACTACCTGCCCCCAAAAGTTTTAGAATCTCATTAATGACTAAGTTAGCACATCAATATATTTTAAATTAACTGCATATTTAAAACCATGTTGCAAAGAATACCGGGAAAACCAGACTCTTCAGAGTTTTCTTCAAGTTATTTAAAGTTAAACAACTTAAAACTTTAAATTTTCTTTATGGGTAAATAATTTATTTTATACATCTTTAGAAATTAAAATATAATTATCTTTTTAATGTAACATGCTATTACAGTCTCATGGAGCACTCTAGTGTTTTTATGAAACACTCCAGAATGACAATAATATTTACTTGACATTTTTAAATGCCCAAATCATGGAAATCGATTTATTAAAAATAATTCACCTGTTGATGGAGAAATACAATAATCATCTTCTACAGACTGGCCATAGAGATCATCATCTTCAAAATCTAAAAGTAGAAACAAGAGATAAATTCATTTATAAGTTCTTTTACATTTTTCGTTACTAATGAGAAGGCCTCTAAATTCTCTTCAAAATAAATTACTCATCAAAATTAAAGGGACCTGGAATAATCCAAATTTTTCCAAAAATTCGAAGAACTTTCCCTACATAATAGGCATTTCCTGACAATCTGTATTTATAAAGACATACATGGTTATTCACTTTTTAAGCTAATTAGGTTTTACTAAGTTTTTTTAAGTTTTTACTCCATTGGGAAACATGAAGTAAATAATAGTAATAAATAATAATCCTACAGACCACATACTTGAAGAGTCTTTCCAGTGCTGGCAAAAACCTCTAACAAGCCATCCATCCATCTTTTTCACCAAGTGCTATCTATAACCAAAAGTACTTTTTTCTATACAACCCACTAGCACTGGGTATGCACTCTGACCATGAAAGCAGTTTTTCTTCATATAAAGCTAGGTCTGTGATGCTGAACAGGTTTCAGTGGAGCTTCCAGACTACGACAGATTAGGAACAAAGGCATGGTGATCCACTTCCAAAAATCAGCCAAAAAAACTATGAATCAATAGTCTAAGCTCCTTGAGCATGGGGTTGCCACGAGCCGGGAGGCTGACTCAATGGCAGCTAACAACCACCACTATACAAACCAGCTCACCCCATATAGCCTTGTGCTCACTCTGCTCTAGACCAACTGCCTTGTTTCCTGTTGACTGAGGGCTCTTCCTTCCTTCTGGCCGTTCCTTCTCCTGTCACCTCTTTGCACAAGTTCTCCCTGACTACCCTAGGTGAAACAGCAAGCACCTCTCCCCTATCCCTCTACTGTCTAGCACACTCTTCCATTTTATTGTCTTCAAAGCACTACACCTATTTTGCTCCATGAATATATAAGCTCCTTCAGGGCAAGACTGTCTAGCCAACCATACTCGACACATGTTTGGCATGTATTTATTTATTAAAATTAAAGTATGTTTTATTTTTATAGATTTTAAAGAATCGAAGTAAAAACTTCACGAAGAACATAAATATACCGGCAAAAATATATTTACTCATTCATTCGACAAGCACTAGCAAGATGTCAGGGACTATTAGAGACACTTAGGGTTCAACAGTGAGCAATGGGCACATTTCCAGTCCTCTCCAAACCTGAACTTTAATGGGGAACACAGACAATTACAAAACCATATGAACAGTGCTTGACATGAGAAATACAGAGCAATTTCGGAGCGTATACAACCAAACTAGTATTTAAAGTGCATGGCTAAGGAAGGATTTCCAGGAATATAATATCTAAACCAATTCTAAAAGGACAGAGCTTGTTAGTGTCTGAGGGTATATTCTGAGCAGCAGAAACACCATGTTCAAAGGCTGACACCAAATGCTATGGCAAAGAAAAATTAGATAAGTGCTACTATCAGATAAAAACATGTAACATTTAATAAACTATTACATCATAATCCTGAGTTAGAAAATAACAATTTATTAGCAAATAAATAATGGGCCATTCACAAAAAAATTGGGTATTAAACACAAGGATCTTTTTTTTACTAGGTCAGTTTGTTGATACAAAAATTGATCCGTATAAAAAGATTGAAAGAATGGTTTCCTAGGATCTTTATAAAATGGCTAATTTCTTCAACAAACTTTAGTATTTTAGTATTTACATGTAAAGCACTGAGCCAGCTACTGAAATAAATATAAAAGCATGGATTTTGCCTTCCTGGGGCTTTTAGATGAACAGCTGAAGCAGTCATGTAAAGTACTATCCAAAAAAAAACAAAGTGAGAGTTAAATAGGGAAACAACAGGTTTTGGAGCACAAAGGATTAATTCTGAATGATGATAATGTCTGGGTAGCTTAAATGAGTAATTTTATTTCTATTTCCTTAAACTTTCTTTAATGAAATTATATTACATTTGAAAAAATTTTAATTATTATTCTGAGTCCAAGAGAAAGCTTAACTGGGAAGAAGATAAATGAATTGGACCCTGAAGATGAGTACAACTTTTATAAGCAAGAAAGGGGGGTAAACTTCCTACGCTATAGAAACAGCTTGGTTATGATGTCACCATTTGTTTCAAAGAAAACATGACAACTTGACCTCAGGTGGCCAAGGTGAGAAGAGACTTATCACTCACTCCCTCAGGTGAAGCACCACCTCCTCCAGGAAGCCCTTCTTAACACAGAAATCCTGCTTAAGCCCCAAACCATTCTGAATTAGGTGTCCTCATTTTTTTTTTTTTTTATTTACATAGCCCCATATCACTTTGTAATTTTATGCAGCAACTCTAACACTCTATTCATCTGTTACTTGTAATCTCCCCCATAAAACTACCCTCAAATACCTTACTGTCAGTCTCCAAAGCTTAGAAAACAGTGCCTGGACACTCGATTAATGTTGACTGAGGAAATATCTATTCAAGAAATGAATGGGTACAATTAGGCCTATTCACGTCTTCTATATAATTGCAAAAACATCTCGCAGTCTAAAGCTACTTCTCAGATAACTGTGGCCCACAGCAATACTTGGATTCAACCTTAAAAACTCCTCCATTCTGGGGTGAACACCAGGAACCTAATATGCATTACAGTCTCCAAATTCAGCAGCGTGTTAGCTGCCCTCCAGCACGGTTAGAAGATTGTGATGTTCCCCGATTAATCTACTGGGGTGCCAATAATAGCCATTAACATTGTTAAGTACTTAATGTTCTGTACTTTATGAAGCAATAGTTCTTTAACTAATCTTCCACATTCGTTCATATCTGTTAATATTTTTAGTTTGTAAGAGGCTTGGTAATGCCTATAATTATTCATGGTATAGAAAGAGACGTTATGTTGTAAAACTATTTTCAACTCCCTTTAAACTCCTAGAGTACACACATATACAGGTTTTTGTTGCTGTTGTTTTCCATTTTTTTAATCAAAAAGTCCGTTTCCATATCCTCTTTCTTCTAGTACTGTTTGTTTTCTTTTTTCATTTCAAAATACAATTAACATTGAGCATTACCGGCTAAGACCTGAGTATACACCTCAAGAGCATCTGATCGACTTGCTATTTGGGCCTTTCTAGTATGTATCTTTTCCACGGTCTCCGAACTTTCTAACCTAACTTCATACAAAAAAAAAAAATTTATACTTAATATAAATTAATCAGATAGCTCAAGCCAGGTTCTGCACCAAATATGTATGAACATACACAAAAGATTTACTATGTAAATCCAATACAATTACACCAGGCCAGCTGAAAGTAAACATTAAGTCAGTCGGTGTTTGTCCCTTTCATGGACATTTTTGAAAGAGTCGGAAGAGGGGAAATAGAGCCACGTGCGTGCCCGAACTGAGAGGAAAGGAACAATGGGAGGGAGAGGTGACAATGCTTGAGTGCATAAATATCACCGGATCCCAACCTCACGAAAAGTCCTTCCCCTATGACGCCGTCCTGCACCTCCCCCGGCCTAAATAAAATCAATCCCAGAAGGCAGAAACGAGGACTTGTAACTACACCATATGCTGGTACTCTGACGTCCTGTTGTGTTGTGCCTCCCTCCGCTGGGCTTCCCCCGACTTCCAGACTGGCACCACTGACGAGGAACTCACAGATCGAAACAGACGGTGACAGGCTGCGATCCCGGCTGGAACAGAAAAAAGGCGTCCCGGCACGGCTTTGCTACCTACCTTCATCGTAGTTATAGCCTCGGACATTCCGATGCCGGGCCATGGCGACAGAAGAGGCGTTGACAACAACCCCTTTCTAAACACCCCGCTCAGTTATTGATAAAGCGCCAACAGGGGCCTGCAGGCCACCTAAGCGCCATCTTGGCTTCCGGCAGGCCTCTGCGGCGAGCGCTTGCGCACGCGCAGCGTCTTATCTGACGGCAACGTCTCAGGGTCATTGCCCACCTCCCTGGAGACGCATGCGCACTCACGGGCTTTAGTCAGGCGCCCCTCCTCCCAAGAGATAGAGGTGGAGTTTTGGGGTGATCACGACCACAGACAAGTTGGCTGACAGGGGTTGCTAAGGCGCGGAATTTCACTGATAGAACTTTTGTAGTCTGACCGAGTATTGAGAGCGTCATTCCCAGAATTGTGCTAGCTTCCAGATTATTTTCCAAATTTGGTTTCTGATAATCTAGTGAAAAAGCTGACTGTGCGCTCACCAGGAGCAGCGACCTTGTTTTGTGCAACTTTGGAGTCCTACTTAGGCAGATAAAAGGCATTCAACAAACTTGTGTAACTTTGGTATAAGAATTAGTACAAGCTTTAAAGAAGGAAAAGGGTTGTTTTTAACCGAGTTGTTTTTAGGTACCGTCAAATCATTCGGACTCATAGCAGCCCTATGTACAACAACAAAACACTGCCAGGTCTTGCACCACGCTCACAATCCTTGTTATGCTTGAGCCCATTGTTGCAGCCACTGTGTCAATCCATCTCCTTGAGGGTCTTCCTCTTTTTCACTGACCGTCTACTTTACCAAGCATGATGTCCTCCAGGGACTGGTCCCTCCTGATAACATCTCCAAAGTACATGCAACATAGTCTCTCCATCCTTGCCTCTAAGGAGCTTTATCGCTGTACTTCTTCCAAGACAGATTTGTTCATTCTTTTCGCAGTCCATGGCATATTCAATATTCCTCGCCAACACCGTAATTCAAAAACGTCAGTTCTCCTTCAGCCTCCTTTACTCTTTGTCCAGCTTTCACATGCAGATGAGGCAATTGAAAACACCATGGCTTGGGCCAAGTGTACTTTAGCCCTTAAGTGAAATGGATTGTTGTCCTTGTTGTTAGGTTCTGTGCAGACGGTTCTGACTCCTAGCGACCCCATGTACAATAGAACAAAACACTGCCCAGTCCTTCACCATCCTCACAATCGTTCATTTGCTTGAGCCCATTGTTGCAGTCACTGTGTCAATCCATCTTGTTGAGGGTCTTCCTCTTTTTCACTGGCCCTCTACTTTACCAAGCAAGATGTCCTTCTCCAGGGAATGGTCCCTCCAGATAACATGTCCAAAGTATGTGAGATGTAGTTTCCACATCTTTGCTACTAAGGAGCGTTCTGATTGGGTATATACGGTTAAACTGAGAGCCTGGTTATGATAGGTCACCACATTTTTGTGTGATTTATGGCTTCATGTATGAGCAATCCTGCATTAATAACTAGTAAACAACTCTCTGCCCCTAGCTATGTAAAAGATTTTCATCAGCTTCGTAAAGGCTTCAGTAAGCATTCATTGAACATACAAAACCCTGCATAACATGCTAAGGGTACTAAATATAGCTTTATAGATATAGCACTGGCCTTCCTGGTAATGATGAATGTTATCGATGCATAAATATATAACCTGAACATAAAGCAAATGATGCTATTCATATATCTAAAATCCAATCTAATAATCATACTGAATAAACTACTAAGAAAAAAAAGATTTAAAAGTTGATTCAACTTTTTATTATCCGCAACAGAAATAATAAGATAACACAAATTTAATATGTGTTCATAAGTGACTTGGAATGTAATTTGTACATGCACCTGAATGTTTCTGATCACTGAATGCTTTTTAAACAGTGTTGCTGTTTAATGTAGCTCCAGGACAAAATTTGATACAAAAATGGAGATAGTTGTTAGTTTTATAGGGCTTAAGTGTTTTCCTTATATTAAATTTTTAAATAATTTTTATATTGCAGCCTGTTTCTTCTTAAAATGGAGATAATGATAGTATATACCTCATAGATAGGGTTGTATCCTTTCACCATACTTATTCAACTTGTATGCTGAGCAAATAATCCCAGAAGCTGGACTATATGAAGGGGCATCAGGATCGAAGGTAGACTTATTAGCAACCTGTGTTATGCAGAAGACACAACCTTGCTTGCTGAAAGTGGAGAATACTTGAAGGACTTACTCATGAAGATCAAAGACCACAGCCTTCAGTATGGATTACGCCTCAACATATAGTACTAGAGCCCCAAATAAGGAAACATTACTTGTGCCTGAGGGATAGCTGTCTAATTTGCCTCTTGGATCTTCAATAATGTACTCCTTTAAAAGTCTAAATAATTGAGAGCTTCAGCTGCTTTTCAAGCAATAGGGCCTTCAATGACATCCTCACAAAGTGCTAGGGGTTTTATTCACTGACCTCAGAACTCTTTTAGGTACCATTGTAATAGTTTTGTATTGTAGACTGATGGAAAGTGCCATGACTTTGAAGTCACACAAACCTGGATTTCAGTCCCAGCTCTGCCACTTTCTGCCTGTTAACTTCTTTCAGTTCAAGTTCTAGATGTAAAAACAGATGTCTTCTCTTTTGAGAAAATTAAATGAAGTGATGCATGTAAAAGCAGTAGATGTTACACAACAGGTTCTCAATAAATGCTAGTTGATAACCCACCAATTGGAAACTTTATCTCTGTTTCTCCAGCACCCTAGTGTCTGGCACTTTGAATGCTTCCTGAATGATTTAATGAATAAAAGAAAAGAAATAAAGTGATGGGTCTCTTGCTATGGGATATTCAGCAAATGCCATAAACAACTGCACAAATAATGCATATATACAGAGATTTGTAACAAAAAATGATAAGTGAAAAAAGCATAATTAATTACTGAAAATTTTTCAACAGTATTATTGGGATTTAAGGAGCCCTGTTGGTCCAGAGATTAAAGCACTCCGGTGCTAACCAAAATGGTAGTTCAAACCCACCAGCTGCTCCAAAGAAGAAAGATGTGGCAGTCTGGTTCTGTAAAGATTCACAGCCTTGGAAATCTTATGGAGCAATCGTATTCTGTCCTATAGACTGCTATGAGTTGGAATTGACTCGTTGGCAGTGGATTTGGTAATCCTTTTTATTGGGGTTTAACTGACAAACACTAAAGTGGATTCAGAAGAGGACATGGAATGAGGGATACCTATCATTGATGATGTCAGATGAATCTTGGCTGAAAACAGAATATAAGAAAGATGTTTACTTGCGTTTTGTTGTATGTGTCTGGATTATAACAAATTATGGATGACACTGTAAAGAGTGGGAATTCTAAAACACTTAATTGTGCTCATGAAGATTCCATACATAGACCAGGAGGCAGTCATTCGAACAAAACAAGGGATACTGCATGGTTTAAAATCATGAAAGCCGTGCATCAGGGCTGTAGCTTTCATTATACTTATTCAATCTGTATGCTGGGCAAATAATCTGAGAAGCTGGACTACATGAAGAAGAATGCAGTATCTGGGTTGGAGGAAGACTTAGTAACAATCTGCAATATGCAGATGACACAACCTTGCTTGCTGAAAGTGAAGAGGACTTGAAGCATTACTGATGAAGATCAAAGACTACAGCATTCAGCATGGATTATACCTCAGTGTAAAGAAAACAAAAATTCTCAAAATTGAACCAATAAGCAGTATTATGATAAACGGAGAAAACACTGAAGTCACCAAGGATTTCATTTTACTTGGTTCCACAATTAACGCCCATGGAAGCAGCGGTCAAGAAATCAAACAGCGACCTACATAAATGGAAAAACATACCATGCTCATGGATAGGTACACTTAAAAAAAAAAAAAAAAACCCAGTGCCGTCTAGTTAGTTAGTTAAGTTAGGTACACTTAACATTGTGAAAATGTCAATATCACTCAAACCAATCAACAAATACACTGTAATCCTGACCCAAATACCAACGGCATTCTTTAAAGAGATGGAAAAACTAATCATTAATTTTATATGGAAAGGGAAGAGGCCCTGAATAAGTAAAAGCACTATTGATGAAGAAGAATAAAGTAGGAGGACTCATACTGCCTAGCCTCAGAAACTACTATACAACTACCATAGTCAGTACAGCCTGGTTCTGGTACAACAACAGGCACATTGACCAATGGAACAGAGTTGAGAACCCAAATGTAAATCCAACCACCTATGGTTACCTGATGGACAAAGGCCCAAAGTCTGTCAAATGGGGAAAAGACAGTCATTTTAACAAATGTTGCTGGCAAAACTGAATGTCTATCTGCAACAAAATGATACAGGACCTGTACCTCACACCATACACAAAAACTAATTCAAACTGGATCAAAGACCTAAATATAAAATCAAAAACTATAAAGATCATAGAAGAAAAAATAGGGTCAAAGCTAGAAGCCCTAATATACAGCATTAACAGAATACGAATCATAACTAACACACAAACACTAGAAGATAAGCTAGATAATTGGGGTCCTCTAAAAATTAAACACTTATGTTCATCAAAAGACTTCACGGAAAGTAAAAAGAGAATCTACAGACTGGGAACAAAAATTTGGCTATGACAAATCCAACCAAGTTCTAATCTCTAAAATCTACAGGAAAATCCAACAGCTCTACAACAAGAAGACAAATAATCCAACTAAAAAAAATCAACAAAGGATATGAAAGAACACTTCACCAAAGAAGATGTTCCAGCTAAACAGATAAATGAAGAAATGCTTGCGATCACTAGCCATTAGAGAAATGCAAATCAAAAACACAATGAGATACCATCTCATCAGACATTACTGGCATAAATCAAAAAACAGAAAATAACAAATGTTCAAGAGGCTGCAGGGAGATTGGAACTCTTATGCACTGCTGGTGGGAATGCAAAATAATAACAACCATTTTGGAAAACAATATGGCACTTTCTTAAAAACATGGAAATAGAAATACCAATACGATTCAGCAATCCCACTCCTAGGAATATATCCTAAAGAAATATGAGCCATCACATTAATAGACATATGCACATCCATGATCATTGCAGTATTGTTCACAAAAGCAAAAAGATGAAAACAACCTAGGTGCCCATCAACAGATGAATGGATAAACAAACTATACTGCATACGCACAATGGAATAATATCCAATGATAAAGAAGCATCTCACAACATGGATGAATCTGTAGGGCATTACGCTGATTGAAATAAGTCAAACACAAAAGGACAAATATTGAATGAGACCACTACTATAAAAATTCATGAAAATATTTTAGCCCAAAAAGAAACCATCTTTGATGGTTACGAGGGAGCGGAGAGGTAGGGATGGAAAAACACTAAATAGACAATAGATAAGGGATAACTTTGGTGAAGGGTAAGACAGTAGACAATACTGGGGAAGCCAGCACAACTTGTCCAAGCCAAGGTCATGGAAGCACCATAGACACAACCAAACTCCCTGAGGGACTGAATTACTGGGCTGAGAACTGTGAGGACCATGATCTCAGGGAACATCTAGCTCAACTAGCAAAACATAGTTTATAAAGAAGATGTTCTACATTCTATTTCGGTGAGTAGCATCTGGTCTTAAAAGTTTGTGAGTGGCCATCTAAGATACTCCACTTGTCTCACCCCATCTGGAGCAAGGGAGAATGGAGAAAACCAAAGACACAAGGGAAAGATTAGTCCAAAGAACTAATAGACCACAAGTACCACAGCCTCCACCAGACTGAGTCCAGCACAACTAAATGGTGCTTGACTACTGCCACAGACTGCTCTGACAGGGATCACAATAGAGGGTCCTGAGCAGAGCTGGAGAGAAAGGTAGAACAAAATTCTAACTCATAAAGAAAAAAAAGACAGGAACTGGAGAAATCTCGGGAGTATAGTCTCCAGACACCTTATAGCTCAGTAATGAAGTCACTCCTGAGGTTCACCCTTCAGCTGAAGATTAGACAGGCCCATAAAACAAAACTGGACTAAATGGGCACACCAGCTCAGAGGCAAGGATGATAAGGCAGGAAGAGACAGGAAAGCTGGTAATGGGGAATCCAAGGTCGAGAAGGGGAGAGTGTTGCCATGCTGTGGGGTTGGCAACCAATGTCACAAAATAATATGTATTAATTGTGTAATGAAAAACTAGTTTGCTCCGTAAACCTTCACCTACAGTACAATTAAAAAAAAAAAAAAAAGAAATCCAACAACAAAATTAAAAAAATCTGTTGCAGAAAACCTCCTTGAATTGTTAAAAAGCAAAGATGTCACACTGAGGACTAAGATACACCTGACCCAAGCCATGGTATTTTCAATCCCCGATACGTATGTGAAAGCTGGACAATGAATAAGGAAGATCGAAGAAGAATTGATGTCTTTGAATTATGGTGTTGGAGAAGAATAGTGAATATACTGTGGACTGCCAGAAGAACGAACAAATCTGTCTTGGATGAAGTACAGCCAGAAACCTCCTTAAAAAGCAAGGATAAAGAGACTTTATCTCACTTCCTTTGGACATGTTATCAGGAGGGACCAATCCCTGGAGAAGGACACCATGCTTGGTAAAGTAGAAGATCAGCGAAAAAGAGGAAGATTCAGTGAGAGGGATTGACACAGTGGCAGCAACAACGGGCTCCAACGTAGCAATGATCGTGAAGATGAAGCAGGACTAGGTGGCATTTCATTCTGTTGTACTTTGGGTCCCTGTGAGTAGGAAGTGACTGGATGGCACCTAACAACACTGTTGCTTGGTGAGAATACTAAAGGTAGCCTTCTGGGGTGCCAGAAATATACTAGAACTGAATCTGGAATGGGCAATGGTTATAAGATTTTATATTAAAAAACTGTTGTGCTGTACATTTAAGATGTACGCAGTTGCAGTGTTTTACATCAATTTTTAAAAATTGCCAAAAAAAAAATCCTTAAATGGAATTTTCATGACTATCTTTGTTCTTAAAAAAAAAAAAAAACTGTATACATAGTTTTCCTTCATAGTCTGGTGTTTTAAAGCTATAAATAAAAAATAAGAACTTTGATATATCTGAGTTGGAATAGATCAACATTTCCTGGAACGCAGTCTGTTCCTATTTTCTGCTCTAACCTGAACAAATTACTGATTCACTTAGAACTTAAAAAATATATTCTTTCTTAAACAGTACTATTCTTGGAAGCTACTTAAATAGTCATATGAATTTCTACAAATGAATTATGGTGACTTCTGTTTTCCATAACTCTTAAAAGATAGTGAAAGAATTAATCTTAATAAGAAAGGAAGAGAGGCAATGAGGGAGAAGAGTTGTTATTGTTACGTTAGATAGAGCATATACGGTAAGCTCTAGAGTTTTCTAATTACAGTGTGACCTATGCTAGATACTATATGACAACATTGGTGTGTGGAAGGGTCATTTTGAGGTCCTTCGTAGTTCTACCATTGATTTGTAGACTTATACTTGAGTAATTTAGAGCTAATTATCTTAATTATTACCAAGTATCTGTAAGATATATAAATATTTTATTCCCTCCTGATCTTAGTTCTTGTGTTAATTTCCTAGGACTATTATAACAAAATACTATAAACCTGGTGACTTATAAGAACAGAACTATATTGTCTCACAGTTCTGGAGGCTAGAAGTCCAAATCAACACGTCCGCCAGGCCATGTTCCCTCTGATGACTCCAGGGGAAAACCCTTTCTTATTTCTCCCAGCTCCCAGGCATTCGTTAGCTTATAGATGCATCTTTACATACTAGTTCTTCCTATCTGTCTCTCTGTGTCTTGTCTCCTCTTTATAAGGACACCAGTCAGACTGGATCAGGACCCACTCTTCTCCAGTATGATCTTATGTTCATTTAACTAATAACATCTTCAAAGATGCTATTTCTAGACAAGGTCAGGTTCACAGGTGCCAGGAGTTAAGAACTTCATCATAAATTTTGGAGTATGCAATTCAATTCATAACCGTACTATAGGAACTAATAACACCTTTCCTCTCTGGAATTTCCCATGACTATCTTCGCATATTATTCAGTTATTCTTTTTCTCTTCTTTCTTTTTTAAAGGCAGAAATCTAGGTGAATGAAAATTGGCAAGATCCAACAAACAGGTTCTTCATCAAGGCAAAGTTTTGCCCCCAAAGGGCTTGAGGTCTTCCAGGGATTCTATGCTTGACAGCAGTGTTGACAGCATGACTAAACAAACAAGAAGGTGTTGAGGGAAGCTGAAACAGATCTTCAAAGAAGGTGCAGTGGGTAATTTTTAATTTCTATAGGGTATTGCAGAACATATCAAATCCTTGGAAATGTAATAGTGGGGTCATGAACTTCATAAATCAAAATGATTCTCTGCAAGAATAAAATAGAAATCAAAAGAGTTCTATATTTAGGCATACACTACTGGGGGAATACCAGCAAAACAAAAATGCCTGGACAAAACTGTCTTCCTCTACAGATAGGTTCTTTTAACTACCAATCTTGAAGTCTCTGGCTGTCAAGAGCTTTTCATGAAATATCATAGTAAAAATTGTTCAGGGTTTCTTTGTCTGATTCACCATTTCAAAAATTTATGTTGTTCTTAATGTTCTAGCAATAATCTTTCAGGGAAGCCACATTACTTACAAAATAAAGTCTAAACCCTTCAAAAGGCATAGGAGTTCTGTTCTGACTTCATTGCCACCTGGTTTCCTGCCTCATCTGTCACCAGTCCACTTATCTACCTGAGGTACTGCATGCTACAACTTTTACCTTCATGGTTCCAAGTCCAGCCAGACTCTTCCTGACCCAGGGCATTTACACACACAATTCTTTCTATCTAGTAATCCTCTTCTCTCCCCATACCCCTTTATATTTCTAAGGAGAGCACCACTCTGTTGTACCTTCTCTGATCCTCAGGCAGAGTAAGACAACCCTCAATTGTGTCCTTAAGGCAGCTTCTGTTTGTCTCTGCTGTAACACTTTCTAATTATCTGTTTCAGTCTTTCCCCCTCCACTCCCCCAACTTAATATAAGCTCCTTAAAGACGGCAACATTGTTTTGTTTATCTTGTATACCCAATATTAATGGCTGCCACAAAAAATGTAATAGATAAAATAACTTTGTTGCATAAAGTTATGGTTGAATAAATTTTACATATGTGAAATAAATATATTTGCAAGATAGACACTCATGACTTTGGTGACATTAATTTTAATAAGATTCTTAAGAAAGAAACTTCGCAAAGAATGAAAGTGTGTAGGCAATATGGAAATGTTGTTAGGTGCTGTGGAGTTGAATCAGACTCAGCAACCCTATGCGTAACAGAATGAAACACTGCCCGGTCCTGTGCCATCCTCACAATTGTTACTATACTTGAGCCCATTGTTAATGCCACTGTGTCAACCTATCTCGTTGAGGGTCTTCCTCATTTTGGCTGACCCCCTACTTTACTAAGCACAATGTCCTTCTACACGGACTGGTTCCTCCTGATAACATGTCCAAAGTAAGTGATACAAAGTCTTGCCATTCTCACTCCAGGAACACCCAGACCGTACTTCTCCCAAGACAGATTTGTCCTTTCTTCTGGTATATTCAATATTCTTCACCAACACTATAATTCAAAAGCATCAATTCTTCTTCGGTTTTCCTTATTCATTGTACAGCTTTCACATGCTTGTGAGGCGATTGAAAACACCATGGCTTAGGTCAGGTGCACCTTAGCCCTCAAAGTGACATCTTTGCTTTTTTAACACCTAAAAGGGATCTTTCATGGGAGATTTGCAAGGTGCAACACATCCTTTGATTTCTTGACTGCTGCTTCCATGGCTATTGATTATGGATCCAAGTAAAATGGAATCCTTGACAACTTCAATCTTTCCTCCGTTTATCATGATGTTGCTTATTGGTCCAGTTGTGAGGATTTTTGTTTTCTTTATGTTGAGGTGCAATCCATACTGAAGGTTGTAGACTTTGATCTTTATCAGTAAGTACTTCAAGTCCTCTTCACTTTCAGCAAGCAAGGTTGTGTCATCTGTGTATCACAGGTTGTTAATGAGTCTTCCTTTGATCCTGATGCCTCATTCTTCTTCATATAGTCCAGCTTCTTAGGTTATTTACTCACCATACAGATTGAATAAGTATGGTGAAAGGATACAACCCTGAGGCACACCTTTCCTGGTTTTAAACCATACAGTATCCCCTTGTTCTGTTTGAACTACTACCTCTCGGTCTATGTACAGGTTCCTCATAACCACAATTAAGTGTTCTGGAATTCCCACTCTTCGCAGTGTTACCCATAATTTGTTATGATCCACACAACCCAATGCCTTTGCATATTCAATAAAACACAGGCTAACATTTTTTGGTGATCTCTGCTTTCAGCCAAGATTCATCTGACATCAGCAATGATATTCCTCGTTCCACATCCTCTTCTGAATTCAGCTTGAACTTCTGGCAGTTCCCTGCCGATGTACTGCTGCAACCCCTTTTGAATGATCTTCAGCAAAATTTTACTTGTGTGTGATATTAGTGACATTGTTTAATGATTTTTTTGTCCTATAGTCTTCTATAGTGTGGAAATAAAGTCTATAAAAATAAATTTCTAGATTAAAGGGTCTCATTCACATACACCCTGAAGAAATGAAAAAATATGCCCACACAAAAACTCGTACATGAATGTTCATAGTAGCATTATTTATAACAGCCAAAAAGTAGAAACAACCAAAATGTCCATCAACTGATGAATGGGTAAATAAGGCGGGGTATGTCTATGCAATGGAATAAAAAGAAATGAAGTACTGATATATGCTACGATATGGATGAATCTTAAAACCATCATGCTAAGTAAAAGAAATCAGTCACAAAAGACCATATATTATATAATTCCATTTATATGGTATGTATAGCATAGGCAAATCTATAGAGATAGTAAATAGATTAGTGGTTACCTAGTGTTGAAAACTAGGTGGCTGGATGACACAAATGATTAAGTGCTTGACTGCTAGCTGAAAGGTTTGGCAGCTCAAACTCAAACCCGCCCAGAGGCACTTCAGAAGACAGGCCTGGTAATGTACTTCCGAAAGGTCACAACCATATGGAGCAGTTCTGTGCTGCACATGTGGGCTCACCGTGAGTCGGAATTGACTCCACAACAACTAACAAAAACAGTGTTGGAAAGGTTGGGGAGAAACAGGGAGTGGCAATTAATAGGTTTCTTTTTGGCAGTAATAAAAATGTTCTAAAATTAATCGTGGTGATAATTGCACAACTCTGTGAATATACTACACTGAGTTGAACACTTTAAATAGATGTATTGTATATGAATTATATTTCAATAAAGCTCTTGTTTTAAAAAAAGACGTACAGAGAAACTCAATCTCTTCCAGATAAACATTCGTTGAATTTGAAAGTCAGAGTTTCTTCCTCTAGAGAAAGTCTAGGTACGATAAGAAGCTTCAGTAACCTCATGCCAGAGAGGAGAAATCCCCGGCACAATGGCAGCTTCCTGTGGTGGTTGCCAGATGCCTACGTGAGAAACCTTCCTCCCTCATTTACCAACTGTGTAACCTTGGTCCAATTGCTTATCCTCTTAGTTACTTAGTCACTGAGATGGAGGATAATTACAGAATTGCCAGAAATAGTTATAGTGAGGATTTCAATGACTTGATTAATGAAAAGCTTCTAGAATACCTCCCGACATGGAGTAAGCACTCCAACAATGTTTTTATTCTCCTCTGGCCCCACAGATGTCCACTGCAGAAGAGTGGATCCCATCTGGTTCTTGAATGTTATACTGGTATATGCTGAGGTGGGGTTGGTCTGGCTGGTCTATGATAACATCCACCACTAACACTCTGGAACTTTACCATGGCCTCCAGCAGTGAGGCCCATAAGGCCTTACCATCAGGCCAATTGGTCCAAAAGAACTTTTAGGACTTCTTGCCCGTAAGCAAGGGTGATGATTCTCAAATGTTTTCTCAACTTTGTGCAAGAAACAGTGCGGCTGCCTTCAGCCACCTCTCTAAGCTAAGAGGGTTGCACCACCCTCCTGTCCAACTTTCTCCATTGGATTCTGCAAATGTCATTTTCTAAGGGATTTTCAGCCTCCCAAGGCTATGCTGAAGGAATCAAGGCACAGCTTCCAACATTCTTGAATTTCTGCAATCCATCTGGAAATCTTGAATACAACTTCCCCTATCCAGGCTGAAGGGAACAGTCCTTTTGAACATGAATTTCTGATTCTAATTTGTGTTGTATTGATTGTTCTTCCAAGTCTGTTGTTAGATAAAAATGTCAGTGATTATTATAATAATATACAGATTATTTATGCATATGGACAGAATTTGAAAAGGCACATGAGAAAGTAAAATTAGTGGGAGAGGTGGAGGCATTCTGGAGGCTATTCCTATATTTATGAGTTTTGCTATGTGATAAAAGTATTATAAGAATCATTAGTTAAAAAAAAATTATCTAACATTTATTTAGTATTTGCTCTATGGTCCCTATCAGTTGGAATCGACTCAATGGCAACAGGTTTGGATTGGTATTTCACACATCAAAACATGTTCTTTAAAAGCAATATTTAATGTTTTCTTCCCATCACTATATTATCAATCCATTACAATCACTATGTTATGGATTGAATTGTGTTCCCCAAAAATGTGTTTCAACTTGGCTAAGCCATGATTCCCAGTATTGTGTAGTTTTCCATCAATCTGTGACCTGACATTATTTTCCTATGTGTTGTAAATCCTACCTCTACGATGCCAATGAGGCAGGATTAGAGGCAGTTACGTTAATGAGGCAGGGCTCAATCCACAGGATTAGGTTGCATTTTGAGTCAATCTCTTTTGAGATACAAAAGAGAGAATCGAGCAGAGAGGCAAGGGACATCCTACTACCAAGAAAGAAGAACTGAGAGAGAGTGCATCCTTTGGACCCGGGATCCCTGCACACAGAAGCTCCTAGACCAGGGGAAGACTGATGACAAGGACCTGTCTCAGAGATGACAGAAAGAGAAAGCCTTCCCCAGAAGCTAGCACCCTGAATTCATACTTCTAGCCTAAACTGGGAGAATAAACTTCTATTTGTTAAAGTCATCCACTTGAGGTGGTTCTGTTACAGGAGCACTGGATAACTAAAACATGTATTTGTTTAGTAAATCAAACCATTTACCCCAAAATGACTGATAAATCCATTTGATTGATAATCAGAATCAGTAATCTCTAACTTCCTTTCTTTGACTTCTTAGACTTTGCTTTCTATTGTTCATATATTTAGCACTTTTGTACAAAAATATTAATGCTAAGGAAATGGCTCGAACTTAATTACATCATCAGCATTTCTGGATTCCAAACTAGGAGAAATCCCTCCACAAAATAAAGGATATGGCAGAACCCACATGCCAATCTTAAGTATTTCTGTGAAAAGAACTGTTTTGCTCATAATATTTACCAAATTCTTCTTACTAATATAAGCACAACAGTATCAGCTTCCATTATTAAGACTTATTGGCTCCTTTGCTGCCTTCTATCCACTGGTACTCCATAGTATGCAATTTTAACTGTTAGCTATTGTTCAACACTACCATTCAGTTTTAATAAACCATATTGCAGGCATAATAAATATTTGGTGAATGAATGCCTTCCCTTAGCCACAGATGGAAGTTGTTCATTTTATACTATAAAAGGAGAAAGGAGGTGGTGTGGCTTGGTTGCTGTATTTTTGCATTACCAAGGGAAGTATATTAGTTTGGATTGGAGGATTGAAAGAAGTTGGATAAGAAAGGAAATGAGGTCAAATTACTTCAATTAGAAGGTGAAATGCTTATTTTCTAGGTTCATCCTGGTCTGAACACAGGCTTGCCAGATGTGCATTGGTAGTGTATGCACAACTTCTTTTAGAATCTATAAACTGTCCTTTTCTGTGTATCATCTTGAGTGCTGCTGCATCCCTAGACATAGATGAGACACGTGGCTCTTTGACCACAGGAAAGAGGTGTAGGCACATTACAAAATGCTCCAAGGCACCAGCAGTCTATTAATAACAAATCAAAGGGAAAAGTAGTTTTAAATCCCAAGGCAAAATTCAAAGCCAAGCAAATTTGCAAATCGAATTTAAAGAAGAAAAAATATAGACATAAAAGGTAGGGTTTGAAAAGTTAAAACAGGCTGTCATTAGAAGTAATTTAGAACCGTGACCTGTTTGAGGAATTTCCCTTCCTATGCCCTGTCATGCCCTTTCTTCTTTGAAAAGACAGAAGATGGGGCATAGTTTCAATGTGTTGCTTAGGAAACTAAATCTGGAAAAACTCTGGGAAGACAGAGTAAAATAATTTAAATCAAAACCATTTTACTTAGTTCTTATTAGATTTCTTTAAGAGTGGCAATTTGGAAAATCAGAAAAGAAGAAGGGAAGCATTATTTTCTTCTCACCTCAAAATGTGTGTGGGGGTGAAGGTGCTGTGCACCTTGAAAAATTAAGATGTGGAAGAATCACAAAACAGTGTTGACTATATATTGCACCACAGAATTTGCAGACTATTACACAAAATCTGTTAGCAGGTACAAAAAAGCACACTTAGGAAAGGCCACGTGAGACCAATTATATTTTATGTAGTACGGCCAGAGATCTTTTAGAAGACTTCGGTTCCTAATTCCCACAGGAAATTGCTCCCACCCGCCGGCTTCCAGCACGCTACCATTTTTTTTTTTTTTTCCTTTTCTGCCTGCTGCTGCCTTGCCCACCCAGAAAATGTGGTGAGAGCTATCATGCCCACAGATGAGCAAGCAGCAAAGGACACCCGGCCTACTCACCCTGACATATCAAAACGAAACAAAAAAGCAGGATGAAACAAATGAACATAAAATCAGTAAATCTAGAAAATAATACATTAATGTCTTGCAGAGAGCAGACAATAACAAAACATATAAAAAATGAGGACAAAATGGCTCCAGCAAGTGTCCAAAATAAATAATGAGACAACCTTCCAATAGAAGAAAAGACAGTGTAACCACCTGATATGGGATCCAAAAGACTAATATTTAGGGCTCTGCAAGAGATTAGAAAAAGGATCAAGGAAAATACAGACAAAACCAAGTGAAAAATAGACAAAATCATGGAAAACACAGCAAAACCAACAAAAATATAGCCAAAATCAAGGAAAATCCATCAAAGCAATAGAAGAATTCAGGAAAATAATACAATAACAAAACATCAAAATAAATAAATAAATAAGTAGAAATCTTACAAAATCAGCAACTAGACATGCAAAGATAAATAACAAAATTTCAGAAGTGGACAATTCAATAGATTTTAGGAGCAAATTTGAAACAATGGAAGATAGAATCAGCGAGATTGAAGACAAATCAATGGAAGCCATTTTGTTTGAGGAAAAATCAGAGAAAAGAAAGAAAAAAACTTAAGAATTATGTGGGATACAATCAAGAGCAAATATTTGCATGCGATGGGTTATATAACAGAGGGATAAAATGGAAAGCCTAGATAAAATTGTTGAAAATTTGCTGGCAAAAAAATATCATGACAGACAAAAAGCTGACCGTCCAAGAAGCTCAACAAATGCATATAGCATAGACCTCAAAAGAAAGCCAACAAGGTATATATAATCACTCTTGCCAAAACCAAAGATGAAGAATCCTGAGAGCAGCTTGACAAAAATGAAAAGTCACTTACAAGGGGGAAACAAGAAGACTAATCTTTGATTACTTGGCAGAAACTATGCAAGAAAGAAGCAATGGGATGGCATATATAAAACCTTGAAGGAAAAAAACTGCCAGCAAAGACTAATATATCCTGCAAAACTCTTTCTCAAATATGATGGTGAAATTAGGACATTCTCAGATAAACAGAAATTAAGGGAATTTGTAAAAACCAAAGCAAAATATAGAAAATATCAAAAGGAGTCCTTCAGTTAGAGAATCAATAACATCAGACAACAACCAGAGAAGCCTAGGACCCAGGACATCATAAGCCAGATACCAACTTAGGTAAAGAACTCTCAATAATAAAAGAAGAAAAAGAAAAGATTTAAAATAAGGAAGCAGAGACGTCAACCTGTAAATGATCACAAAGTCAAAACAACAAAAAGGTGAATAAATGGTGTAGGTATAGAACAGTCAAACGGAGAGGAAGTCAAGGTGATATCAGGTAATAAAAAACTGGTTCAAACTTAGAAAGATAAGGGGAAATTTCAAGGTAATCACAAAGAAAGTTAACAAACTTACTCATCAAAATAAAAAAGAAGAAAAACATACTGAGTAAACATAAAATCTATAATAACAAAAGAAATTAAAAGCAAATTCACAAGCTAAAGGAACTCATCACAGGAAAACAAGAGGAACAAAGAAAATGTCAGCACCACAAAAATATGAAAGCAATAAACTCATACTTTTCAATAATCACACTGAATGTAAATGGCTTAAATGTACCCGTAAAGTGATAGAAAGTGGCAGAATGGATTAAAAAAAAAAAAAAACTCATCAACATGCTGTGTACAAGAGACACACTTTAGACACAAATACACAAATATATTAAAAATTAAAGGATGGAAAAATATATCAAGCAAACAGTAATCACAGAAGAGTAGGAGTGACAACACTAATCTCAGATAAAATAGGCTTTAAGACAAAATCCAACAAACAAGACAAAAAAGGAAATTATGTAATGATCAAAGAGACAATCCACCAAGAAGACAGAACCTTAAAATATATCTACACATCTAACAGCAGTGCTCCAAAATACATCCAACAAACTCTAACAGCACTGAAAAGAAAAATAGACGGTTCCACAGTAACAGTAGGAGATTTTAACACACTACTCTCGATAAAGGGCAGAACATCTAGAAAGAAACTCAACAAAGGTACAGAAGATCTAAAGGCCAAAATCAACCAACCTGATCTCATAAACAACAGCAGCAAAGAATACATTCTTTTCCAAAGCACATGAATCATTCTCCAGGATAGACCACATTTTAGGCCACAAAGCAAGCCTTAACAAAATCCAAAACATTAAAATAATACAAAGCATTTTCTCTGAAAATGATGCCATAAAAGTAGAAATCAATAATGGGAAGAGCAAGGAAAAAAAAAAAAAATGTAAACCAAATAATGCCTTGCTTAAAGACTATTGGGTAACAGGAGAAATCAAAGAGGGAATCAAAAAATTCCTACAATCAAAGAAGAATGAAAATACATCACACCAAAGCCTCAGAACCCAGCAAAGGCAGTGCTCAGAGGTCAATTTATAGCAATAAACACACATCAAAAAAGAACAGGTCAAAATCAAAAGGTTAGCCCTACAACTTGAACAAATAGAAAGAGAAAAGCAAAAGAAGCCTACAGCCACAAGAAGAAAGGAAATAATAAAGATTAGAGCAGAAATAAATGAAATAGAGAACAGAAAAACAGTAGAAAGAACCCACGAGACCAAAAGTTGGTTCTTTGAAAAGATCAGCAAAATCAACAAACCATGGATTTGCAAGCCCAGACAGCTTCACAGGAGAGTTCTACCAAACATTCAGAGAAGAGCTCACATCAGTACTACTCAAACTATTTCAGACCATAGAAAAAAAAGGAATACTCCAGAGTTCATTCTATGAAGCCAGTATAACCAAGGCCAGGCGAAGACACCACAAAAAAAAGAAAATTAAATACCAGTACCTTCATGAATATTGATGCAAAAATTCTAGCTTATGGAATTCAAGCATCATATCAAAAAAGGAATACATCACAACAAACTGGGATTCATACCAGGTATGCAAGAATGGTTCAACAATAGAAAATCAGTTAACATAAGCCACCAAATAAATAGAACAAAAGGTAAGAATCACATGATCATCTCAATCAATGCAGAAAAAGCATGTGATAAAGTCCATTCCCATTCCTGATTTAAAAAACCTCAATAAAATAGGAATAGAAAGGAAGTTCCTCAATATAATAAAGGGCATCTACAGTAAACCTAGAAATTTTACACTAAACCTGGAAATCCTGATGGCATAGTGGTTGAGAGCTACGGCTGCTGGCCAAAAAGATGGCAGTTCGAATCCACCAGGTGTTCCCTGGAAACTCTATGGGGCAGTTCTACTCTGTCTTACAGGGCCACTATGAGTTGGAATTGAGCCAATAGCAGTGGTTTTTTTGTTTTTGTTTTTGTTTTTTTATACTAAACCTACAGGGTCACTATGAGTCAGGATCAACAATGGGTGCTTTTTGTTGGTTTTTTTTTGTGTGTGTATAGTAAACCTAAGGAGCCTTGGTGGTAAAGTGGTTAAAGCGATTGACTGCTAACCAAAAGGTCAGCTGCTTGAGATCACCAGAGGTTCTGCGGGAGAAAGATGTGATAGTCTGCTTTCCTAAAGATTACAACCTCGGAAATCTTATGGGGTTCCTTTGAGTCGAAATCAACTCAATGACAATGTGTTTTGTTTTGTTTTTTGGTTTATACTAAACAGGAGCCTTGGTGATGCAGTGGTTAAGAGTTAGGTTGCCAAAAGGTCAGCAGTTCAACTCTACCAGCTGCTCCTTGGAAACCATATAGGGCAGTTCTACTCTACCAGTTTTTTTAAGGGGAGGGGCGCTGGGGAGAGGGAGGCTTATACTAAACTAACGGTCAACATCATTCTCAGCAGAGAGAGGCTGAAAGCATTCCCCCTGGGAACAGAAACAAGGCAAGGATGCCCTTTATTACCACAGCTATTTAACATTGTACTGTGAAGTCCTAGTTAGAGCAATACGGCAAGAAAAAGAAATAAAGGGCATCCAAATTGTTAAGGAAAAGTAAAATTATCCCTATTCACGGATGATCTGATCCTATACGTAGAGAACCCCAAAGATTCCACAAGTAAATTACTGGAACTAAAAAAAAAGATGCAGCAGAGTAGCAGGATACAAGATCAACATACAAAACTCAGTTGGATTCCTATACACCAACAAAGAGAACTTCAAAAAGGAAATCAGGAATACAATACTGTGTATAATAAACCCCGATATGATAAAAATACTTAGGAATAAATTTAACCAGGGATGTAAAAGATTATACAAAGAAAACTATAAAACGCTACTGCAAGAACCCAAAAGAGACCTACATAAATGGAAAAATATGCCATGTTCCTGGATAGGAAGACTCAACATTGTGAAAATGTCAGTTCTACACAAAGCTATCCACAGATATAATGCAATCCCCATCTGAATACCAACAGCATTCTTTAACAAGAGGGAAAAACTAATCACCGACTTTATATGGAAAGGAAAGAGGTCCTGGATAAGCAAAGCATTATTGAAGAAAAGGGACAAAGAGGCCTCACGCTATCTGATCTTAAAACCTGCTATACCACCACAGTAGTCAAAACAGCCTGGTGCTGGTTAAAAAAAAAAAAAAAGAGACACATAGAAAAATGGAACAAAATCGAGAACCCAGATGTAAATCCAAATCCCGTTGGCATAGTGGTTAAGTGCTACAGCTGCTAACCAAAAAGTCAGCAGTTTGAATTTACCAGGTGCTCCTTGGAAACTGTATGGGGCAGCTCTACTCTATCCTATAGGGTCGCTATGAATCGGAATTGACTCGACAGCAACAGGTTTTTTTTTTTTGTATGGTCAGCTGATCTTGAGAGAGGACCAAAATCCATTAAACAGGGGAAAAGACAATCTTTTTAACAAATGATGCTGCCAAAAGTGGATGTCCATCTGAAAAAAAAAAAATGAAACACGAAACGTATCTCACATCATACAAAAAAACTAACTCAAAATTGATCAGAGACCTATATATAAAACCTAAAACAATAAAGATCGTGGAAGAAAAAATAGGGACAACACTAAGGTCCCTAATGCATGGCCCAAATACAATACAAACCATAACAATGGACAGACACCAGAAGATAAACTAGATAACTGGGAGCTCATAAAAGCTAAACATTTATGCTCACCGAAAGACTTCACCGAAAGAGTAAGAAGAGAACCTATAGACTGGGGAAAAAATTTTGACTACAACATTTCTGAAAACGATCTGATCTCTAAAATCTATTAAATTCTTCGCCTCAACAACAGCAAAAAAAAAAAAAAAAAAAATCCAATGAAAAAATGGGTGAAGGCTATGAACAGCACTACATCAAAGAATTTACTCAGGAGGCTAACAGACACATGAGGAAATGCTTGTGATCATTAGCCATTAAAGAAATGCAAATCAAAACTACAATGAGATACCATCCCACCCCGACATTACTTGTTGTTGTTAGGTGTCATCCAGTCAGTTCCAACTCATAGCGACCCTATCTATGGACAACAGAATGAAACACTACTTGGTCCTGCACCATCCTCACAATCATTGCTATGCTTGAGCCTGTTTATGCAGCCACTGTGTCAGTCCATTTCATTAAGGGTCTTCCTCTTTTTCACCGACCCCCTACTTTACCAAGCCTGATGTCCTTCTCCAGGGACTGGTCCCTCCTGATAACATAGCCACGCTACGTGAGACATAGTCTCGCCATTCTTCCTTCTAAAGAGCATTCTAGTTGTACTTCTTTCAAAACAGATCTGTTCATTCTTTTGGCAGTCCCTTAGATATTCTTTGCCAACACTGTAATTCGAAGGCATCAATTCCTCCTATGGGGCAGTTCTACTCTGTCCTATAGGGTCGCTATGAGTCAATTCTTCCTAACTCTTCCTTATTCATTGTCCAGCTTCTGCATGCATATGAGATAATTGAAAACACCATGGCTTAGGTCAGCTGCACCTTAGTCTTCAAGGTGACATCTTTGCTTTTTTAACACTTTAAGGAAGTTTTTTGCAGCAGATTTCCTCAATGCAATGCGTCATTTGATTTCTTCGCTGCTGCTCCCATGGACATTGATTGTGGAGCCAAGTAAAACCAATCCTTTACAACTTCAATATTTTCCCCATTTATCATGATGTTGCTTCTTGGCCCAGTTGTGAGGATTTTTGTTTCCTTTATTATGAAGCGCAATCCATACTGAAGGCTGTGGTCCTTAATCTTCAGCATTAAGTGCTTCAAGTCCACTTCACCTTAAGCAAGCAAGGTTGTGTCATCTGCATAACGCAGGCTGTCAATGAGTCTTCCTCCAATTCTGATGCTGCGTTCTTCTTCATACAGTCGAGCTTCTCAGATTATTTGCTCAGTATACAGACTGAATAAGTATGGTGAAAGAATACAACACTGACCCACACCTTTCCTGACTTTAAACCAATCAGTATCCTCTTGTTCTGTTTGAACAACTGCCTCTTGGTTTATGTACAGATTCCTCACGAGCACAATTAAGTGTTCTGGAATTCCCATTCATTGTGATATTATCCATAAATTGTTATGATCCACACAGTCGAATGCCTTTGCATCGTTAATAAAACACAGGTAATCATCTTTCTGATATTCCCTGCTTTCAGCCAAGATTCATCTGACATCAGCAATGATATTCCTGGTTCCAAGTCCTCTTCTGAATCTGGCTTGAATTTCTGGCAGTTCCCTGTTGATGTACTGCTGCAGCCACTTTTGAATGATTTTCAGCAAAAGTTTACTTGTGTGTGATACTAATGATATTGTTCGATAATTTCCACATTCTGTTGGATCACTTTCTTTGGAATAGGTATAAATATGGATCTCTTCCAGCCAGCTGGCCAGGTAGCTGTCTTCCAAATAGACGAGTGAGTGCTTCCAGCGCTGCACGCGTATGTTGAAACATCTCAGTTGGTCTTCTGTCAATTCTTAGAGCCTTTTTTTTTTTTTTAACAATGCTTTCAGTGCAGCTTAAACCTCTTCCTTCAGTACTGTTGGTTCTTGATCATATGCTTCCTCCTGAAATGGTTGAATGTCAGCCAATTCTTTTTTTGGTACAGTGACTCTGTGAATTACTTCCATCAAAGGTGGAAGATAAAGCCAAAGATTAGGCAGGCCTATAAAACAAACAACAACACATGTGACAAATGTGCTTCTTAGCTCAATCAATTATATGAGACCTGATCAATACCTGCCCCAAAATAAAGAAAAGAAGGCAGGAAGGGACAAGAAAACTGGACAAATGGACATGGAGAACTCCATGTGGAAAAAGGGACAGTGCCGACACATTGCAAGGATTGCAACCAATGTCACAAACAGTTTGTGTATAAATTTTTAAATGAGAAACTGATTCGTGCTGTAAGCTTTCAATAAATAAAAAATAAAGTAAAAAGCATAATAAAATTTTTTAAAAAAAGCAAAGACGTCACTTTGAGGACTAAGGTGTGCCTAACTCAAGCTGTGGTATTTCCAGTCACCTCATATGCATTTGAAAGCTGTACAATGAATAAGGAAGACCAAAGAAGGATCAATGCATTTGAATTACGGTGTTGGCAAAGAATATTGACTATACCATGGACTGCCAGACGAACAAAAAAAAATCTGTCTTAGAAGAAGTATAGCCAGAATGCTCCTTAGAAGCTAGGATGGCAAAACTTTGTCTCATGTACTTTGGACAATTTATCAGAAGGGATCAGTCCCTGGAGAAGGGCATCATGCTTGGTGAAGCAGAGGGTCAGTGAAAAAGAGGAAGAAGACCCTCAATGAGATGGATTGACACAGTGGCTGCAAAAATAGGGTGAAAAGCATAACAATGATTGTGAGGATGACAGTGCCACGGGCAGTGTTTTGTTCTGTTGTACGTGGTGTGGCTGTGAGTCAGAACTGACTTGATGGCACTTAAATACAACAACAACAAGGCTAAGCCATAAAAAGTGGTATGAATTCCACCAGATCCTCTTGGGATGCCCACCCTTGGAACCAGACACCATACTGTGAGGCAGCCAAACGGCTAAATGAAAAGACCATGCGCAGTTCCAGCGTCAGCATTAGCTGAGGTTGCCAGAAGACAGCTCACCTCAACCCAACAGACATGTGAGTGAGCAAGGCTTCTGATGATTCCAGCCTTCACTCTTAAAGATGCCCCAGCTGACTCTGAGTAGAATAATCTGTCCCCACTAAATCCTGCCCACATTGCAGACTGATTAACAAAAAGAAATTTAGTCATTGTTTTAAGCCCTTAAATTTTAGGGTGAAATTTTTCATGTAGCAATAGATAATTATAAACCCAAAAAACTTTTCTGGGTAATACAGAAATGAATACTTCCATGTTCTAATGAAAAGTTTCATGCTTATAAACTCTCTTAATTCATAAAAGTGCTAATGATACTTAAAAATAATGATACTGTTGATTGTGATTATATGACAGAGAATAAAAGTTTAGATAGTCTCTTGAAAGTGGGATTTTCCTTTGATGCTAGCTGCAATTCTGAGAATTGCCTCCTAGGTATACCATGAAAAATCACAAAAGACCTTTTTATTCCATTCCACCGGTCTTTTATACTAAAATGACTCAGGAAGGCTAGTGTAACAAGGACTTGATTTTCTGACTGGAGATTTACATCATGAAATTCTGTAGTTTAGTGTTATGGGAAAAAGTCCCCACCCTTTCACATGTTACCCAACACATTAATTGCCTGAAAAGTTTTAAGGAACAAATATTTTATTCAAAGATTTATGCTTAAAAAAAACCCCACAGCTCAACAAAGAAACTTTTGGTAAAAATGTCCTCTTCACAAGTAATATTTTCATGGGTCATTGATGATTTTTAAAAATATTACTATAGTGCCATTCCACTTTAATTTTGTTGGTAATTAATTCCGACTTATCCCAAGGATTTTTTTTTTCTTTTCTTAATGTCATTTTTTGATTAGCAAATGAGAAAGCGGGCAGGGAATTAAGCAGAATGCAACTAAGCATCTGATTTGAAAAGCTCTAATCAAACTCATTAAGTACAGAACATTCTCTGTAAGAATGTTTTTAAACCTCCAAGTAAAATGCTTAAGAATTAACTCTCTCTTTCCCAGTGTTTTAGACCAGGCAAAATCTGAGACACACTTAGAACATGCTAGTGTGTATAAATCTTGTTTAATTTAGAGATAAATATTTATAATCATAGTCTGTTAACCATCAGTGAAAAAGAAGAAAAAATAATAAGTTGAAGAGGAGAATGATTTTGGAAATTGTGATGTTTTTAATCATAATTTGGTTAAACATGCCAAAAGGAAGAGGAAACATAGATTGGCCTTCTATATTGGCGCATCTTCTTCTTGGCTCTGGATCCAGGGGTATTAGCTTGATGAATATCAAACTCCTTGTATAGACAGGGAGCTCTGGTGGCACAGTGGTTAAGCTCGGCTGCTAACCAAAAGGTCGACAGTTTGAATCCACCAGGTGCTCCTTGGAAACTCTGTGGGGCAGTTCTACTCTGACCTATAGGGTTGCTATGAGTCGGAATCGCAGCGGGTTTGGTTTTTTGGTTTACACAACAATAATAAAAAAACAAACCAAACATGTTGCCGTGGAGCATTTCACCACTCTATTACCAGGGTTTCCGGCTGTGGTATAGATAGAGATTTTTCCTCTGGGTGGCCTAGTGGTTAAGAGCTACAGCTGCTAACCAAAAGGTCAGCAGTTCAAATCCACCAGCTGCTCCTTGGGAACTCTATGAGGCAGTTCTAATTTGTCTTACAGGGTCGCTATGAGTCGGAATCGACTTGACGGCAGCGAGTTTGGTTTTTTTGGTTTTGCTCATTCTACTTCAGGGAGAAAAACCATTCTGTGTGTACGCATATGTTTAACTCATTGCCATTGAGTCGATTCTGACTCATAGCGACCCTATAAGACAGAGTAGAATTGCCCCACAGGGTTTTCAAAAAGCTGCTCTTGGATTTGAACTCCTGACCTTTTGGTTAGCTGCCAAGCTCTTAACCACTGAACCACCAGGGCTCTAGGTACTCAAGAGTATGGGTTATTCATATATTTATACAAATTTAGAAAGACTCTAGATCCTTCTGAGCCTGTGGCAGGACTGAATTTCCAAGTCTTCCACTGCATTGCAAATTTTCAGTATTTAGCCTGTGTCACAGGGAACATAGTATAGCACTTCATTTACCAGCCTAAGCAGTAGGTGGAAAAAAATTTGTTAAATCAGAAAAACAGTTAATGTAATCCACCACATAAATAAAGCAAAAGACAAGAATCACATGATTTTATCAATTGATGCAGAAAAGGCATTTGACAAAGTTCAACACTCATTCATGATAAAAACTCTCAGCAAAGTAGAAACAGAAGGAAAATTCCTCAACATAATAAAGAGCATTTATACACAGCTAACAGTCAACATCACCCTAAATGGAGAGAGCCTGAAAACATTCCCACTAAGATCGGGAACCAGACAAGGATGCCCTTTATCACCACTCTTATTCAACATTGTGTTGGAGGTCCTAGCCAGAGCAATTAGGATAAAGAAATAAAAGGCATCTAGATTGGCAAGGAAGAAGTCAAAGTATCTCTATTTGCAGATGACATGATCTTATACACAGAAAACCCTAAGGAATCCTCAAGAAAACTACTGAAACTAGTAGAAGAGTTCAGCAGAGTATCAGGATACAAGATAAACATACAAAAATCAGTTGGATTCCTCTACACCAACAAAAAGAACACCAAAGAGAAAATCACCAAATCAATGCCATTTACAGTAGCCCCCAAGAAGGTAAAATTCTTAGGAATAAATCTTACCAGAGATGTAAAAGACTTATACAAAGAAAACGACAGTACACTTCTGCAAGAAACCAAAAGAGACTTGTATAAGTGGAAAAACATACCTTGCTCATGGATAGGAAGACTTAACATTATAAAAATGTCTATTGTACCAAAAGCGATCTATAAATTTCATGCAATTCTGATCCAAATCCCAACGACATTCTTTAATGAGATGCAGAAACAAATCACCAACTTCGTATGGAAGGGAAAGAGGCCCGGATAAGTTTAGGCGTTACTGAAAAAGAACAAAGTGGGAGGTCTTACTTTACCTGATTTTAGAACCTATTATACTGCCACAGTAGTCAAAACAGGCTGGTACTGGTACACCAACAGATACATAGGCCAATGGAACGGAAGTGAGAATCCAGACATAAATCCATCCACATACGAGTGGTTGATATTTGACAAAGGCCCCAAAATAGTTAAATGGGGAAAAGACAGTCTTTTTAACAAATGGTGCTGGCATAACTAGATATCCATCTGCAGAAAATGAAACAAGACCCGTACCCCACTCCATGTACAAAAACTAACTCAAAATGGATCAAAGACCTAAATATAAAATCTAAAATGATAAAGATCATGGAAGAAAAAATAGGGACAACTTTAGGAGCCCTAATACGTGGCATAAACAGTACACAAACCTCTATTAAGAACGCAGAAGAAAAACTAGATAACTGGGAGCTCCTAAAAACCAAACGCATACGCGCATCCAAAGACTTCACCAAAGAGTAAAAAGACTACCTACAGACTGGGAAAAAGTTTTTAGCTATGACTTTTCCGATCAGCGCCTGATCTCTCAAATCTACATGATACTGCAAAAACTCAACTACAAAAAGACAACTAAGCCAATTGAAAAATGGGCAAAAGACATGAATAGACACTTCACTAAAGAAGACACTCAGGTAGCTAACAGATACATGAGGAAATGTTCATGATGCAAATCAAAACTACAATGAGATTTCATCTCACTCCAACAAGACTGGCATTAATCCAAAAAACACAAAATAATAAATGTTGGAGAGGCTGTGGAGAGATTGGAACACTTCTACACTGCTGGTGGGAATGTAAAATGGTACAACCACTTTGGAAATCGATTTGGCACTTCCTTAAAAAGCTAGAAAAAAAAAAAAAAACTACCATACAATCCAGCAATCCCACTCCTTGGAATATATCCTAGAGAAACAAGAGTCTTTACATGAACAGATATATGCACACCCATGTTTATTGCAGCACTGTTAACAATAGCAAAAAGATGGAAGCAACAAGGTGCCCATCAACGGATGAATGGATAAATTATGTTATATTCACACAATGGAATACGACTCATCGATAAAGAACAATGAGGAATCTGTGAAACATTTCATAACATGGAGGAACCTGGAAGGCATTATGCTGAGTGAAATTAGTCAGTTGCAGAAGGACAAATATTGTATAAGACCACTATTATAAGAACTTGAGAAATAGTTTAAACTGAGAAGAAAACACCCTTTTGTGGTTACAAGAAGGGGAAGGGAGGGAGGGTGGGAGATGGATATTCACTAATTAGATAGTAGATAAGAACTACTTTAGGTGAAGGGAAAGACAACACACAATACAGGAGAGGTCAGCACAACGGGACTAAACCAAAAGCAGAGGAATTTCCTGAATAAACTGAATGCTTTGAAGGCCAGCATAGCTGGGGCAGGGGTTTGGGGACCATTGTTTCAGGAGACATCTAAGTCAATTGGCATAATAAAATCTTCTAAGAAAACATTCTGCATCCTACTTTGAAGAGTGGTGTCTGGGGTCTTAAATGCTAGCAAGCAGCCATCTAAGATGCATCAACGAGTCTCAACCTACCTGGATCAAAGGAGAATGAAGAACACCAAGGACATAAGGTGATTACGAGCCCAAGAGACAGAAAGGGCCACATGAACCAGTGACTACATCATCCTGAGACCAGAAGAACTAGATGGTGCCTGGCTACAACCGATGACTGCCCTGACAAGGAACACAACAGAGAACCCCTGAGGGAGCAGGAGAGCAGTGGGATGCAGACCCCAAATTCTCATAAAAAGACCAGATTTAATGGTCTGACTGAGACTAGAAGGACTCCGGCAGTCATGGCCCCCAGACCTTCTGTTGGCCCAGGACAGGAACCATTCCCAAAGCCAACTCTTCAGACATGGATTGGACTGGACAATGGTTTGGAGAGGGATGCTGGTGAGCAGTGAGCTTCTTGGATCAGGTGGACACTTGAGACTATGTTGCCATCACCTCCCTGGCGGGGAGATGAGAGGGTAGAGGGGGTTAGAAGCTGGCAAAATGGATACGAAAAGAGAGAGTGGAGGGAGGGAGCGGGCTGTCTCATTAGGGGGAGAGCAATTGGGAGTATGTAGCAAGGTGTATATAAGTTTTTATGTGAGAGACTGACTTAATTTGTAAACTTTCATTTAAACCGCAATAAAAATTATTAAAAAAAAATTGTGAGAAGGTATGAATGGGAAGGCTCCTTTGTTTTGTTTCCTTATAAGGAGCGATTTGGTGCAAGGGACAGAATACCTGACTGTAATTTAGGAATTCTGATTCTTGTCCACGTTAATAATTAAGATAGATAAAAGGTAATCTACAATAAAAACAATAAGGTGATGGGAAACCATTCACTTTGCCCTCTTTTTTTTTTTAAACCTACGTTTCCTCCGATCTTAACATCACTATGATCTTGAGGAAAACCTGGTGGTGTAGTGGTTAAGTGCTACAGCTGCTAACCAAAGGGTCAGCAGTTCAAATCTGCCAGGAGCTCCTTGGAAACTCAACGGGGCAGTTCTACTCCGTCCTATAGGGTTGCTATGAGTCTGAATCGACTTGACTGCACTGGGTTTGGTTTTTTTTTTTTTTTTGTATGATCTTGAACCTGAGCAATATCAGCGTTCTGACATTTTTGAATATAAAAGCAGAAAGTCCATATGTAAGATTCTTCAATAGATCTGAAAATGTGAGCAAGTTTCTAGCTTTAGCACTTAAAGGACTGTAATTCTTCCAAGCCCTGCAGAATGGCTTTGTAATCACTCTATAAAAACATCCTTATAGAGCACAGCAGACACCTGGTGGCACAGTGGCTAAGAGTTCAGCTGCTAACCAAAAGGTCAGCAGTTCAAAACTACCAGCCACTCCTTGGAAACCCCACGGGACAGCTCTACTCTGTCCTATATGGTTGCTGAGTCAGAATCAACTCGAAGTTAATGGGTATGCAAACGAAATGTAAGAGACGACATAGTCCCTGTTCTAAAATTATTATAGGCATTATGGACAAAACTGGACAGTAGAAAAAGTTCAAAAATTATGTTAAATAACCAAGTAAATACTAATGTTGGACTAAATGCTTACTGGGAAGCCTATGAAAGGAAAGTAAGGGAGCTCTCGATGTTAGCATACAGGAGATGGCGTGAAGGCAGAAAGCTGGATGATGTAAGAGGCTGAATACTGTGTTTTAGGAAAAATGATTGAGCGGTTTGCAGCTAATTAGTCTAGAAAAGAGAAGACCAAGGGAAGGTGTACTAATGTCCCCACACCCTGGTCCAATTCCAAGTCAAATAACTTTATGCTATGTGTGTAAATCCTCTGCTGTTTAATTGAGAGCAGTCATACTTAACTCTACTTCCTTAAAAGCTAACAAAATATGCCTGGAGTTGTTTGCACTATTTATGTGGTATAATAAGATTCTTAGATTTTCAGAAAGTCAATAAAACTCTTTATAGTCCTCAAAAGAACCCTTTAACTTCAGATTATTAGCATTTTCCCCAGCAGTAATATTTTGGGTTTTTATTACATTATAACATGGAAAGTAATATGAAGTATTAATTTCATTAATTTATGAAGCACCATTATTAGGGATTATAGTTTATATGAGAACTTTTATATAGTAATATGGCATCTTTTCTAAAATTATGCTGATGGAAAACACCTTTTACTTTTCTTTTCTTTACAAGGTTCAGTATGCTTTTTATGTTCAGCATGGATATTTAAGAAAACACCAACTTCTGGTTGCTTGTTTACTTCATCCCTCAGTTGCCAGTTTTTCTGAATTCTCTTTATATTAAGGCAAAACCTAACTTGGCTTGGTTGTTGGAAAATCCTGGCCTCATGGGAGGGTAGAAATTTAGCCTGAGCCCATCAAACTTTTATGGTAACACTCTTTCAGCTTCATCTGATAACCAGAAAGAAAGGAACTACTAGCTCACTATCTAGTTGGGTTCACATGTCGAATGTATAAAATTGTATCACTCATTGCTAGGATATATGTCATATCTTGCAGAGACTAATCTTATTCAACGGATGCACTTTTAAAATACATAAATCTACTTGAAAACCAATCTGATAACAAATACATGCCTGCAGAAGGATGATTCAGTTGTATCAATGTACTTGTCACTCAGACCTCAACCAAAAAAATAAATAAATAAAATAATAACGTCACGGGGGCGGATGGGTGTTAAAAGCATGCAGTGTCTTGATAATAGGGAAACATTAGCCACAAAATGAAAAGAAGCACTGAACAAAAACTCTAGTCAAAAATTGTCTAGCAAGTTTTTTTAGGCTTCATGACATGAGTATAAAGAGAAAAAGTGTCATGTTGTACGAAAAAATTACTAAATCTTGAGAAAGCTTTTATTTACTTTTGCCATTATTATTTTAAAATAGAGATGATACATATCGTGCTGACTCACTGTCAAATGGTATGCTTGAAATAGGGAATATAACTCGTATTTGCTTCAAATTTTGCAGTCGATTTTGTACACTAGTGTGGAGGAAGGACAGTCTCTTAATCTTCCTTGCAGAGAATGTGCTCCATTTCCCGCTTTCTCCTTATTTTCTTGCCCCAGACTCCTCATTTAGTTACTTACAAACGTATTTGCAATGTGATTTTACACTTAGAAAACATTGGCCAAGTCTAATAGCCAGTAACTAAAACTGAAGATTGCTTTGTACAGATTCTTTAATAATTTATCACTGTCGTTAGGTCCCATAGAGTTGGTTCTGACTCATAGTGACCTTATGTACTATAGAACAAAACACTGCCCAGTTCTTTGCCATGCTCACAATCGTTGTTATGCTTGAGCTCATTGTTGCAGCCACTGTGTCAGTCCACCTCGTTGAGGGTCTTGCTCTTTTTTGCTGACCCCGTACTCTCCCAAGTGTGCTATCCTTCTCCAGGAACTGATTCCTCCTGATAACATGTCCAAGGTACGTAAGAGGCAGTCTCGCCATCCTTGCTGCTAAGGGGCATTCTGGCTGTACTTCTTCCAAGACAGAGTTTTTCATTCTTTTGGCATTCTGGCTGTACTTCTTCCAAGACAGAGTTTTTCATTCTTTTGGCAGTTTTTTTTTTTATGGGTATTTTAACTTTGTCCAGTTTCACACGAAGAAATGTTCCCCTGAAAACCAATTAAGCAAATCTTTTTTTTTTTTAAGTAGGAACATTTAAAAATATTTACAAAGTCTAGCCCTAAAAACTTATAATGAATTATGAAACCAACCCCTCTCCGCCTTAGAGACTAGATTCATACATGCAAAATCAAACAAGAGTACAAAATTATCTAATATATTGGTCCTAATTTTTTTTTAAACTTTGCTGTTACTATTTCTATACTTAAACTTTGTAAATGACTAATAGCTCTTCACCTGATTTTTCTCACTTGTGCTTGACCTTGACATGACTTTGCCATAATACTAAGCGGCAGGAATGAAGCTACTATTCCTTACTTCCTTCTTCCTTCCTTTTCACTATTTACTTTAGTAGTTAGTTAGCAATTTAATTAAAGCTTTGTTTGAAAATTTTTTGTTTGGTTGGTTATTGTGTCTGTGCTTATTTGTTTAGTCTAGTTAGGAATTTGACTACAGAACTCTGAAATAATTCATATGTTGTTTTATTATTATATGCATAGAATAACATTTCGCCTCTCTATCTTTTAAGAATTTTGTTAGAAAAATTCATATACAGGCTAATAAGTAGCTTTCCATTCCAAGGTCCACTTAAAATGTGAACATAAAAAATATTACATAAATCAAATGCAATGTTTCCTAATACCATTTTAGAGAACTAAGCAAATAATATTGATATTTTGTACCTGAGTGCTTTAGGTCAAGCTAAACATGACAACATCTGATTTCTTCTTTAGAGGTCTGAAGACTCTAGTGCCTCTGGAAACCCTCAAATGCTAGTATTGTCTCAAAATTTACTATTATTCGCTGGATATGACTTAGTGCATTATTGCTTGGGGAGAATCTTAGATTTTAAACCAGGCTCCCTAAAACCAGGCTGTCTTAGGCATCTAGTGCTGCTGTAACAGAAATACGAAGAGTGGATGGCTTTAACAAACAGAAATTTGTTTTCTCACGGTATAGGAGGCTAGAAGTCCAAATTCAAGGCATCAGCTCAAGGAGAAGGCTTTCTCTCTCTGTCGGCCTTCTCATCAATCCTTTCTAGGACTAGGAGCTTCTCCTCGCAGGGACCCTGGGTCCAAAGAACGCGCTTTGCTCCCGGTACTGCCTTCTTGGTGGTTTGCAGTCCCCCTGTCTCTCTGCTTGCTTCTCTCTTTTATATCTCAAAAGGGATTGCCTCAAGACAGGATCCAGTCTTGTAGATTGAGTCTTGCCTCACTAACACAACTGCTGCCCATCCTCCCTCATTAACATCATAGAAGCAGGATTTACAATATGTAGGAAAAGCACTCAATAATGGGAATCATGGCCCAGCCAAATTGATACACATTTTTGGAGGGAAATAATTCAATCCATGACACGGGCTTAGCCTAAACTTAAGGATATGAGTACTTAATACTTGAAATTTTGGTCATCAGGAAAATCAGTAAGGATCAACATTTTGGAAAAAGGGAAAGCATATTCACTCATTTATTCACTATTCATTTGTTGAGCACCTTCTATACGACAAGGTTTTAATTAGAAACAAGGGATACAAAACTGAAAAAAGAAAAATAACACAAAAGGAGTTTACAGTCTAGAGGAAACTATATTGTCATTGAATATGAACTGTTTTCTACCTGGAATACTCTTCTTTCTCTTGATTCCTTCCCACTTCACTCAACAGCTGTCGCACTTCCCAATCCAACTCCCATCACCTGCTTTACTCCTTTTCATCCTTAAGGTTTCAACTTTAACCTCACATCTTCAGGAAGACCTTCTCCAGCTCCATAGACTTGGCTTCGTAACTCTGCTTTAGACTAGCAATTTTTTTCTTTATAATTAACACCCAACATATTTTATTACAGTGCTTGTTTAAGATCTGTCTTTGGGAATTTAAAGACAGGAACGAACCATCATAGCCTTGTTTGCTGCTATATTCCTAATACTTTCCACATTGCCACACCCACAGTAGGTGCTCGATAAATGCTTTCTGAATAAATAAATGAATGAATGGACACAGTCTGGCATTTACAAAGGAAAAAAAAGTATTTTCTTAATAAGAAGGCAGATTAAAGTAGAAAATATTTTGTAAAGCAAAGAGAAAAGCATAATAACATCACGGCTCCAGTGTTAGAACTTGCCTCCTGCTGTCAAGATTTCGCAGGTGCTTTCATGGGTCTTTCCATGATATCTTACAATTAAGTTTTACAGCTCTATCTTTATTACTTTCTGGTTTCTAATTTTATATTGTATGACCATCAAGTGACCTTGAAAGTTATAGGCACATATTTACATTTTATTTTAACAAATGAAAATTATTAGTAAAGAAATTAAAAAGTACACCTTTGTATACTTTTTAAAGACAAATAATAACAATAATGTTTGAGACACTGTGGAATACTTTTTTTTATTTCCTAACACAGTACCACTAACTTCCTAACGCTTGTCAGAACTCTAGTTAAAACCACTAATACTTAAAGCAGTGTTTACAATGACTTCCTAACGCTGTGTCCCAATTAGTAAGCTATTATCTCTCAGGCCAAACCTACCCTCTTATATTCTGTTTTATGATGCTGACACTGCTATTCTGCAAAGCACATTTCTCCTTGGCCCATTCAGGCTCAGCCAATAGGAGGTGCTAGAGAAAGGCAGGAAGGCTGGAGTTGAAGAAAGGATTTGCTGCTTCCTTTTGCTTCCTATTCTGTTAGTACTATCTCTTCAAAGATTTCTCACCCTATCAGAGGCAATGGTTCCTGTCTCTTGCTTTTTTCAGTATTCTCAGAACCAACCTCTTGGTGCCCCCACACTGCTACAACCTGGGTTCAGTCAGGAAAGCAGAAGCTGTAATACAGATTTCAACCCTGAGAATTTAATATAAGGAAAGATGGAACAAGCGTTAGAAAACTGAAAAAGCAAAAACGGGACATTGAGGTAATACAGAGATAAGTAACCGCAAGAGCAGCAACTACCCAAAAGAGAAGACATAGTGCTGATTGGTACCGAGAAGCCTAGGGGGAAACTCAGAAAAGCTGGGACTCAGGCCTCTGAGGAGGAGCCACTGTGGCTTGTGGTGATGCCCAGGAGCTCAGAGGAAGAAAGTCATAGAGCTGAGGCTTGGGGCTTAAGGTGGGGGCAGTGCCTGACTTGTCGTGTACATATAGAAGAAATCTCAGTTTAAGCCTAGACTATGTGGTTTGGGAACATCTAAGCATACCTACTGAGCCTGTGAGATTGGCCCAAGATAAATCAATTTTTATGAGTTGATACGTTTCTTTGTTAGTTTGATTGTTTAGTTGTTTGCTTATTTGTTTTGGCTTAAGGAGGCGGAAATAGGTTTTAGTTAGCAAGTACCTAGGGAGAAAGATTGGGGAATGAAGGTGACAGCATGGCATTTAGTTCCCAGCCTGGGCTCTCTGACAAACTCTAAACCCTGTATCTATAGAGAGAGACAAGTTTATGAGACGACTTCCATGTGGGTCTTTGTGAAACACAGAGCCCTACCGTTACCTCTTAGCTCCTCATGTGACAAAGTGTATCACAAACTGTAGGAAATGAATGCCCTCTGCTCCATTTCTGAGAAGAACACACTTCCAGGCCGGCATGATAAGGGCTGAACTGCATATAGGGTGCTCAGCACACAGTGGTGATCCATACCTAGAAGCCTAGGGGGAAACTCAGAAAAGCTGGGTCTCAGGCCTCTGAGGCGGAGCCACTGTGAGCTTGTGCTGATGAAACGCTGAAAACCAGAAAAAGCAGTGTCCAAAAGGGAACAGAATTAAAGACATATGTCAGAACCTAAATTCTTCCACAAATACTAGATTCTCCCTCGTTAATTTCCCACCATACAAATGGAACTTGAAGTAACATTTTGATCTCTCGTTGAAGTATTTATTGATTTGCCATTGGTATTTTCAGCTTAAAACACAAACTCTTGAGTGAGATTCATAAACCTTTGTAGGTACTCGTTGATAAAACGTAGCCTTGGTATTAAATTTTAATTCAGCTAAAATATGTGCTAATTACCTAGATGTTACTAATTGTATGACATATGCTAACACAAATAGTCACACATATTGAGACTAATATTGTACTTGTATTTATAATACCACTTGTATTTCTGGAGGCCATTCTCGTACTTATTCCCTCACATAGAGAATCAAGAAAGTCAGCAGTTTCCATGCGTGTATTTTGCTATGAAAAGTGGTGTGTTGAGATGTCCAAAAAGGATCATGAAAGATGTGTTACCAAATTTTAACCATGAATTTTGCTTAAAACCTTTTAATTTTAAATTAGATTAAGTAAGCCTTTATGGATGTTTTTCATAGTGTCTTCAGAATTTTTTTCAATTCTGAGGAACATTAAATGTTTAATAATGCTCTGGGGTATATAAAAAGGCATCAAATACAACAGAACATTTAAAAATGTTCTGTAATGTTTCCATCCCATATGCTGGGGGCATATTGCAGTATTATACTGAACTGTGGAAAGTGTGGTTTCACTGTAACACTTTTTATACTAACAATGATATTTAAGCAGGCAGTCTGTTCAATTATTTACACACTATATCTAAGGTAAGCCTGACACATTTATTTCTGTGAACAAGTATTTTACTGTGGAAAGAAGGTGTTTGTAAGCATTGCCACATGGTCCTTATGATGTCTAAGCACAGCAAGACAGCCATTGTTAAAAATTGGAAAACAAAGACAACTCAAAGAATATAGAGAAGCAGTGTTGAGTTTTGTGACTTAAAAATGTTTTAAGAATTTTTATGTTAGTTTTCATTTAAGACACAGAATGTGTGTGGTATGAAAAGTAATTTCTTTTTTACATAAAAAAGATATCTCTGCCTGAGAGTTTAAAATGTGCTTATACTCTCACTCACAGAGCCCTTCAGCAAAGAGCAGAATATTTATTAGTTCAAGGCATTTAAGGCAATCTCTGACCAATCATTAGCTGACCACTAAGCTAACTAAGCAGGTACTTTAGTGACTACACACAACAAAAAATGCAAAATTTACAAAATTAGTTTGGAAATTCATTAAACAAACAAACAGCGTCAGCAGCAACAAAAAAAAAAAACCTTGAGAGAGACCAGATTTACTGTTCTGACAGAGCCTAGAGAAACTCCAAGAATATGGCCCCTGGACACCCTTATAGTTCAGTAAAGAAGTCACTCCTGAGGTTTATCCTTCAGCCAAAGATTAGACATGCCCATAAAACAAAACAAGACTAAATGGGCACACCGGCACAGGGACAAGGATGAGAAGGCAAGAGGGAACAGGAAAGCTATTAGCAGGGAAACCAAGGTCAAGAACGGGAGAGTGTTGACATGTTGTAGGGTTGGCAACCGATGTCACAAAACAGTATGTGTATTAATTGCTTAATTAGAAACTCATTTGCTCTGTAATCCTTCATCTAAAGAACAAATTTAAAAATTATTTTAAAGGAAAAATAAATTTTGCTATTGCTGTAATAAAAAAAAACCTTGTGAGAAAAGTGATCTGATTTCCAGAGTTACCACATTACATTATTTAAAATTTTCAGTTTACAACAACAACAAAAAAAAAAATTACAAGACACACAAAGAAACAGGAAAGTATGACCCATATATAGGAAAAAAAAAAGTCAATAGAGACTGTCCCTGAGGAAGCATACAATTTGAACTACTTAAAAAAAGACTTTAAACTAGTTATTATTCTAATGTTCAAATATCTAAAGGAAACTATGACTAAAGAATTAAGAGAAAGCATGAGAACGGTATATCACCAAATAGAACATATCAGTTAAAAAACAGAAATTATTTTTAAAAAATAGAAATTCTGGAGTTGAAAGATACAATAAGTGAAATAAAAATGTCACTAGAAAGGCCCAAAGCAGATTTGAAATGGCAGAATAAAAAATCGATGAATCTGAAGATAGCTCAACTGATATTATTTAGTCTTAGGAACAGAAAGAAAATTGAACAGAACTTAAGCGTGTCAAGAGAGGCATAATGGGGATTCCAAAAGAAGGGGAGATAGAGAAAGGAGCAGCAAAAATATATGAAGAAATAATGGCCAAAATTTTTCCAAATTTGACAAAAGTCATTAACCTACACATCCAATGAACTCCAAGTAGTACAAACATAAAGAGATAAAAAATAATTGCTGGAAACTTCAATATGCCACTTTCAAAAATGGATACAACAACTAGGTAGGATATCAGTGAGGTAATAGAAGATTTCAACAACTCTATAAATCAACTAGACTAAAAGATATCCAATAGCAGCAAAGTAAACATTTTTCTCAAATGCACATGGAACATTCTAAAGAATAGGCCATATGTTAGGCCACGACAAGAGTCAATAAATTTAAAAGGATTGAAATTATAGAAAGTATGTTCTGCAATTTAATGCTCTCTAATTTAACTTTTGAATTTCCAAATTTTCTGTTATTGACTTCGAATTTAATGGTATTAAATTCGAAGTCAATAACAGAAATTTTGAAAATTCACAAATTTGTGAAAATTAAACAATACACTCCTAAATAGCTGTCTAGTCATCTAGTGCTGCCATAACAGAAATACCACAAGTGGATAGCTTTAATAAACAGAAATTTATTTTCTCAGTCTAATAGGTTACAAATCCCAGTTCAGGACATTGGCTCCAGGGCAAGCCTTTCTCTCTCTCTGTTGGCTCTGGAGGAAGGCTTCCCCTGATCGAGGAGCTTCTCAGACACAGGGACCCCATGTCCAAAGGACACACTCTGCTCCTGGTGCAGCTTTCTTGGTGGTATGAGGTCCCCAACTCTCTGCTTGCTTCTCTTTCCTTTGATCTCTTGAGAGATAAAAGGTGGCACAGGCAACACCCCAGGGAAACTCCCTTTACCTTGGATCAGGGAGGTGACCTGAGTACGGGTGCTGTTATAATCCCATCCTAATGCTTTTAACATAAAATTATAACACAAAATGGAGGACAAACACACATGGCCTAACCAAGTTGATACACAGATTTTTGGGGGGACATAATTCAATCCATGACAAAAGCCAATGGGTCAAAGAAGAAGCCACAAGGAAAATACTTTGATATGAATAAAAACCAGTACACACCTTACAAAGACTTATAGGATGCAATGAAAACAGTGCTTAGAGGGAAATTTATACTTGCAAATATATGTATTGACAAGTGCCTGCAACAATGGGCTCAAACATAGCAAGAATTGTGAGGATGGTTCAGGACTGGGCAGTGTTTCAGTTCTGTTGAACATAGGGTCACCATAAGTTGGAAATGATTCAACGGCATTTAACAAACTTTAAGGATACCAAATAAACTTAAAAGTAATTAATATTTGTCAGGTAGTAATTCCTATTCGACTATAACATATTTACAATTAAAGGAAAAATTTACATCTTCCAGTAAATCCACATCCCCCACAAGTCTGTCAGGTTGTCAAACTGTGGGGGCTTGTGTGTTGCTATGATGATGGAAGCTATGCGACCAATATTCAAACACCAGCAGGGTCACCCACAGCAGACAGGTTTCAGCTGAGCTTTCAGGCTATGCAGACTAGGAAGAAGGACCTGGCAGTCTACTTCTGAAAAGAGTTAGCCAGTGAAAATCTTGTGAATAGCAGTGGAACAATATCTGACATAGTGCCAGAAGATGAGTCCATCAGGTTGGAAGGCACTCAAAATACAACCGGGGAAAAGCTGCTCCTCAAAGTAAAGTTAACCTTAATGACTTGATGGAGTCAAACTTTTGGGATCTTCATTCGCTGATGTGGAATGACTCAAAATGAGAAGAAACAGCTGCACATATCCATTAATGATCAGAATGTAGAATGTACAAAGTATGAATTGGGGAAAACTGGAAATCATCAAAAATGAAATGGAACTCATAAACATTGATATCCTAGGCATTAGTGAGCTGAAATAGACTGGTATTGGTCATTTTGAATCAGGCAATCATATATTCTACTATGCCAGGAAGGAAAACTTGAAGAGGAATGGCATTGCATTCATTGTCAAAAAGAACATTTCAAGATCTATTCTGAATTACCGTACTGTCAGTGAGAAGATAATATCCATATGCCTACAAGGAACACCAGTTAATACAACTATTATTCAAATTTGTGCACTGACCACTAAGCCCAAAGATGAAGAAACTGAAGATTTTTACCAATTTCTGCACTCTGAAATTCAACAGCATAAATGGTGACTATACACGTGGACCGTGCCAGATGGAATACACAGGAATCAAATTGACTACATCTGTGGGAAGAGATAATGGAAAAGGTCAACTTCATCAGTCAGAACAGGGCCAGGGGCCAGCTGCAAAACAGATCATATATTGCTCATATGCAAGTTCAAGTTGAAACTGAAGAAAATTAGAACAAGTCCACAAGAGCCAAAGTACAACCTTGAGTGTATCTCACCTGAATTTAGAGACCATCTGAAGAATAGATTTCAGGAGGTGGGGCCCAGATGGTGAAGTAGTCAGGTGCTTTCTGTGGTCCTCTTTGCAACAAAGACCCCAAGAAACAAGTGAATGGATTATATATGACAGTCTGGGAACTCTGAACATTAAGGGCAAAGTCAAGGAGTTGGACTGAGAGGCAGGGGGAGGGAGAGACAGCTCAGAAGCAGTGAGGAGTTGCCAGACCTGACCTGGCAGGAACCAGTGCCCCAAAGGCTGGATCCGCTGGCCTGAGAGAGGTGAAGCAAGCAGTGGTGTTCGGGACATGTTTTCCACATTGGGAGAGACTGCCCAGATCAAAAAACACCCCTTTGGGAAAAAACTCTCTCCCATTTACCTGATGCCTCCCCACTCTGCACTGGGTCCTGAGTTAGCTTCAGTGGTAGCCACTTTCCCTGGGCTGGAAGTAGGACCTGTCCCATGCCCTGAGCCATTCTCTCAGCCTTGGAGAAGGAACAAATTAACAAACAGGGAAAAAATAATCTGCCAGCTCCCCTAAACTGGGAACTCAGGGCAGAAACAGCTCCTTGTCCCAGGCACAGGCATAAGGGGTCCACAGACTTTGAATGCCTTTCACCCCTGTATAGACCTGTGTGGGCCTGCTTCAACAGTGTAGGCCCTTATTAGCACAATACAACAGGGTATATACCTGAAGTTTAACTTCAATTGTTTCAGTTATGTGGTGGAGAGGCAGGTTCTTGATGTTTGGTACTGCTCTACCTATTAAGTGGGTCCTCACCTACCCACATCAGGGGCCTGAGGATTGGTGGCTCCACACCACCTAACCACCCATGGAAGGGGTCCAAGGATAAGTGGTGCCTCCTAGTCCTTACAGCCAACAGCATTGGGTGCCCATAGTCCAGCTACAAAACCCACACACCTATGCACTCTAGGGAACAGGGACACGCTTTCCTCACAGACACTCAGGGGCAGTTATCAGCCCCATGCCTTGCTCAACTCATGACTCCCTACTGCAGCCACATACCTGTGCCTACACCATCACCCATGCTCATCTAAGACTGTAGGTGAGCACTTGCACCACACACTTGGTGACTGGCTACCTGGACACCTGAGCTGAATACTTACAAGAAAAGTAAATGGACTCCTGGCTTCATATACCTAGTAAGAGCTCTAACTGCCTGGTGACAGGATGTTAGAGCTTCAAAGGTGCCAATGATATACCAGCTCACTTGAGTAGCCTGTTTGAACATATCAAAACAAAACTAAACAATAAGCTAGCACCCAGTAAGCAAACATAAAAAAAATAAATAAATACAATAACTTATTGATGGCTTGGAGACAACAGTCAATATCAAATCACATAAAGAGGCAGACCATGATGGCTTCAGCAAGCCCCAAAACAAAGAATCAAGAAGTCTTACAGATGAAGATAATTTCCTAGAATTACCAGAGGTAGAATACAAAAGATTAATATACAGAACTCTTCAAGAGATCAAAAAGGAGATGAAGCAAAACAAGCCAAGGAAAACACAGACAAAACATTACAGGAACTTAAGAAGATCAGAAAAGAGCAAAATGACAAATTTAATAGGCTGCAAGAATCCATGGAGAGACAGCAAACTGAAATGCAGATAATTAACAATAAAATTTCAGAATTAGACAACTCAATAAAAAGTCAGAGGAGCAGAATTGAGGAACTGGGAGGCAGAATTAGTGAGATTGAAGATAAAGCACTTGACAGCAACATATTTTAGGAAAAATCAGATAAAAGAATTTTTTAAAATGAAGAAAATCCTAAAAATTATGTGGGACTCTATCAAGAGGAATAACCTACGAGTGATTAGATTAACACAACATGGGGAGATAACAGAAAATACAGAGAGAATTGTTGAAGATTTGTTGGCAGAAAAGTTCCCTTATATCGTGATAGATAAGAAGATATCTATTCAATATGCTCATCAAACACCACACAAGGTAGATCCCAAAAGAAAGTCACCAAGACATATTATAATCAAACTTGGCAAAACCGAAGATAAAGAGAGAATTTTAACAGTGGCTAGGGATAAACAAAAAGTCACCCACAAAGGAGAGTCAATAAGACTAAGCTCATAATACTCAGTAGAAACCATCCTGGCAAGAAGACAATGGAATGACATATATAAAGCCTTGAAGGGAAAAAAAATGCCAGCCAAGAATTATCTATCCAGCAAAACTGTCTCTCAAATATAAAGGTGAAATTAGGACATTTCCAGATAAACAGAAGTTTAGGGAATTTGCAAAAACCAAAACAAAATTACAAGAAATACTAAAGGAGTCCTCTGCTTAGAAAATCAATAACATCAGATAACAACCCAAGACTAGATCACAGGACAGAGCAACCAAATATCAACTCAGATAGGGAAATCACAAAAATAAATCAAAGCTAAAACGCTCAAAACAGGGAAACAGAGACATTGTTATATAAAAGATGACAACATTAAAACAAAAAAAAGGGACTAAGAAATGTAGTCATAGATCTTTCATATGGAGATGAAGTCAAGGCAATATAAAGAAATAAAAGATTGGTTTAAACTTAGAAAAATAGGGGTAAATATTAAGGTAACCACAAAGGAAACTAACAATCCTACCCATCAAAATAAAAAACAAGAAAAACATAAAGACTCAGCAAATACAAAAGCAACAACAATGAAAAGGATGGAAAGAAAACATATAAAGAAAAACCACTCAGCACAGAAAATTCAATGGAAAAAAGAAACTGTCAACAACACTCACAAAAAAAAGACATCAAAATGACAGCAAAAAAAAAAAAAAAAACTCTTACCTACCAATAATTACACTGAATGTAAATGAACTAAATGCACCGATAAAGAGACAGAGAGTGGCTGAATGGATTAAAAAAACATGATCTGTCTATATGATGCCTGCAAGAGACACACCTTAGACTTACAGACACAAACAAACTAAAATTCAAAGGACAGAAAAAAACATATCAAGCAAATAACAATCAAAAAAAGAGCACGAGTGGCAATATTAATTTCTGACAAAATAGACTTTAAAGTAAAATCCTCCACAAAGGATAAGGAAGGACATTACATAATAATAAAGGGTCAATATACCAGGAGGATATAACCATAATAAATATTTATGCAGGGCTCCAAAATACAAAAAACAAACACTAACAGCATTGAAAAGAGAGATAGAGCTCCACAATAATAGTAGGAGACTGCAACGCACCGCTTTCGGTAAAGGACAGAACATACAGAAAGAAGACACAGAAGACCTAAATGCCACAATCAACCCACTTGACCTCATAGACATACACAGAACGCTCTACCCAACAGCAGCCAAGTATACTTTCTTTTCCAATGCACATAGAATGTTCTCCAGAATAGACCACATATTAAGCCATAAAGCAAGCCTTAACAGAATTCAAAACACTGAAATATTACAAAATATGTTTTCTGACCATAAAGCCATAGAAGTAGAAATCAAGAATAGATTTCATGCATTGAACACTAATGACCTAAAACGAGATGAGTTGTGGAATGACTTCAAGGACATCATACATAAAAAAAGTAGGAGTCATTAAAAAGACAGGAAAGAAAGAAAAGGCCAAAACAGATGTCAGAAGAGACTCAAAGTTGCTCTTGAACATCAAGCAGTTAAAGCGAAAGGAAGAAATGTTGAAGTAAAGCGATGGACAGAAGATTTCAAAGGGCAGATTGAGAAGACAAAGTATTGTAATGACGTGTGCAATTGGCCTGGAGATAGAAAACCAAAAGGGAAGAGCATGCTTGGCATTTCTTAAGCTGAAAGAACTGAAGAAAAAATTCAAGTTTCGAGTTGCAGTATTGAAGGATTCTATGGGGGGAAATATTAAACGACACAGGAAACATCAAAAGTAGATGGAAAGAATATACAGAGTCACAATACCAAAAGAATTGGTGGACATTCAGCCATTTCAGGAGCTAGCATATGACCAGAAACCAGTAGTACTGAAGGAAGAAGTCCAAGCTGCACTGAAAGCATTGGTGAAAAATAAAAATAAGGCTCCAGGAATTGAAGGAATACCAATTAAGATATTTCAGCCAATGGATGCAGTGCTGGAAGTGTTCACTCCTCTATGCCAAGAAATTTGGAAGACAGCTATCTGGACAACTCACTGGCAGAGATCCATATTTATGCCTATTCCCTAGAAAGGTGATCCAACCAAATGAAGAAATTATTGAACAATATCACATGCAAATAAAACTTTATTTAAGATCATTCAAAAGCAGCCACAGCAGTACATCGGCACGGAACTGCCAAAAATTCAAGCTGGAGTCAGAAGAGGATGTGGAACCAGGGATAACATTGCTGATGTCAGAGCCTGACTGAAGGAGAATACCAGAAGGATGTTTACCTGTGTTTTATTGACTATGTAAAGGCATTTGACTGTGTGGATCATTACAAGTTATGGATAACATTGCTAAGAATGGGAATTCCAGAACACTTAAAAGCACTCATGAGGAAACTGTACCTACGTAGTTCAAGAGGCAGTTGTGTGGTTTAAAGTCAGGAAAGGTGCATCAGGGTTGGATCCTTTCACCATACTTATTCAATCTGTATGCTGAGTAAATAATCTGAGAAGTTGGACTATATGAAGAATGGGGCATTAGGATTGGAGGAAAGCTCATTCACAACCGCGCAATGTGCAGCTGACACAACCTTGCCTGCTGAAAGTATAGAGGACTTGAAGTACTTACTGACGAAGATCAAAAACCACAGCCTTCAGTATGGATTACACCTCAACATAGAGAAAACAAAAATCCTCACAACTGGACCAATAAGTAACATCATGATGAATGGAGCAAAGATTGAGGTTGTCAAGGATTTCATTTTACTTTGAACAATAATCCACACCCATAGAAGCAGCAGTCAAGAAATCAAAAGATGCATTAAATTGGGTAAATCTGCTGCAAAAGACCTCCTTCAAGCATTAAAAAGCAAAGATGTCAACTTGAAAACTAAGACGTGCCTGACCCAAGCCGTGGTATTTTCAATCGCATCATATGCATGTGAAAAGGGACGATGAACAAGGAAGACCGAAGAAGAATTGATACTTTTGAATTGTGGTGTTGGCAAAGCATATTGAGTACACCATGGACTGCCAAAAGAACAAACAAATCTGTCTTGGAAGAAGTATAACCAGAATGCTCCTTAGAAGCAAGGAATGCAAGACTACATCTCACATACCTTAAACATATTATTAGGAGAGATCAGTCCCTAGAGAAGGACACCATGCTTGGTAGAGTATCAGTGAATAACAGGAAGTGAGATGGATTGACACAGTGGCTGAAACAATGAGCTCAAACATAGCAATTGCGAGGTTGGCACAGGACTGGGCAGTGTTTCATTCTGTTGTATGTAGAGTCGCTGTGAGTTGGAACTGGCTTGATGGCCCCTAACAACAGTACAACAGTAAATCCACATATAATAGAATGTGACACGTAGAATATATCAGAATTTATTTTAAAAAATTATTTCTAATTAGTTTCAGATTATATACTCTTCTGTATCAGTTTTGCTTTCTTATATTCGTTTAATTTATTTTTAGTTTACTTAGCTAACTTTTGGAAGGGCACATTGTCTGAAGTGTGGGGACCCATAACACAGTTCAGATAATGTATTCTTCCAAAAGATGGCTAAGTAAGCTAATGTAACGGGTAGTAAGAAAAAGCCAAACTACAACCAACCAGCCAGCAAAAGTCCACATATCCAAAATGTACGCCAACGGTTGAGTGCTTTTATTTTTAGAGTTGTAACAGCTAAGCAGCTCTAGTGTTAAGTCTAAACATTAACATAGGTACTTAACTTTTAACAGTGAGGGTTTTACCAGATGATAGCTAATTTCTTTTAGAGTGCTAATATCTATGAGTGTGGGCTTACAACATAGCTACTTACTCTTCTCTAATCAATTGATATCTAAATCTTCTTTCTTTTAAATGGATCTTCTAGATCTATACTGTCCAATCTAATAGCCACTGGCTACATGTGGCTATTGAGCTCTTGAAACATGGCTAGGATGAATTGTGGTACACAAAAAAAAAAAAACCCGTTGCCGTCGAGTCAATTCCGACTCATAGCTACCCTATAGGACAGAGTAGAACTGCCCCATAGAGTTTCCAAGGAGCACCTGGCGGATTTGAACTGCCAACCTTTATGTTAGCAGCCATACCACTTAACCACCACACCACCAGGGGTTCCATTTGTGGTATACAGTAAATGTAAAATACACACCAGAATTTGAAAAGTTAATATGAGAAACATACACAATTTTTGTATCAATTACATGTTGAAATTTTAATATTTTGAATACATTGAGTTAAATGAAGTGTATCACTAAAATTAGCTTCACCTGTTTCTTTTTACCTTTTTCAAATGTAACTACAGGCAAATGTAAAAATTACATACGTGGTTGCATTTGTGACTCATATTTCTAGAGCAACTTGATACATGTCTTCCAAGTTGCTTTTGTATTTTTCCTTCTTCTTTATATTCCAAATTCTTACTTTATTCCAAAGAATAAAATAAAATAGCCATAAATATGCTACATTTTATACTAAAGGAACTGACGATGAATCAGTAAGGATTCCTTCAATTGTTATGATAGAAACCCCAATTCAAGCTGGCTTTAGCATTAAAAATAAGAAATTTATTTTCTCATATAGCAAAATAGTCCAGAAGCAGAGCTGGCTTAAAGTTAGCTGGATTCTGGCCCCTAACAATGTCAAAGGACTGTATTTTTCTCCACATCTCAGCTCCTGACTCACATTGGCACACCACTCAGTCCAGTAGAAAAGAGATTTCTAAAATAACTTAGACGAAGCACCAGGGTTGAATCTTGTTGTCTCTGGATTGGCCACAAGGAACCCCGGTGGTCCAATGGTTCAGTACTCAGCTGCTAGCCGAAAGGTCGGCAGTTCAAAACCACCAGCTGCTCCATGGCAGAAAAGACCTGGAGATCTGCTTCCATAAAGATTACAGCCTGGGAAACCCTATTGGGCAATTCTACTCTGTTCTATAGGGTTGCTATCAGCTGGAATTGACTCCATGGCAATCGGTTTGGTTTTTTTTTTTTGGATTGGCCATTCCTGAATCCTTTTTATCCCTGAATCATTCATTAATTATGGTATAGATAGGGGGTGAGTGGAAGGTGCTGATTATCTCAGCCTGGATTACATCCTGCATCTCAGGATCTGGCCTGGGTGACAGAAAATGAAGAAGATTGTGGATCTCCAAATGAAAATCAGTGTTATCATAAGAGTGAAGAGCAGATGCTGGCCAGCAAAACAGCAAATGCACCCAACACATGACAAGAATTCACTAAAATTTTCCTGATGCACTGTGGACTGACTGTGTGAAGCTCACCTAGAGCAATTACATAGCTCAAGTTCGAGTCTTACCATCTAGTCATCATCTGTATTACTGTCTCTCTCTTATCACTTAGTATGAGTGACCTACTTGGGTCCTGGAATCCTAAGAACCTTTCAACATGCCAGAGCTTACATCCCTTGTGGAACTGTTGAGAAATTTTATCTTTAAGTTTGGAAACGCTGGTGGCATAGTGGTTAAGAGCTATGGCTGCTAACCAAAAGGTCGACAGTTCAAATCCACCAGGCGCTCGGAAACCCTATGGGGCAGTTCTACTCTGTCCTGTAGGGTCACTATGAGTCGGAATCCACTTGACGGCAATCCACTCGATGGTTTTTTTTTTTTTTTTTTCCAGGAAGTTGTGCTATGTTATGAAGAGTACTAGACTTAAAGTCAAGAGACTTGGATTTGAATCCTAGATCTGCTACTCAGTTAGCTAATGTGATTTTTTTTTTTTTTTTTAACAAATCACTTAACTTTTCTCTCTTGTAAGGGGGATAGTGTTATATATTTAACAAGTTTAATATAAATATATTTGAACATCAGACTATATGAAAGATGCATAATACATGCTAGCTGGAATTAATTTTCTTTTCTTGATCACTTCTCCACCAATTCACTAGTACCGTTCTACTCCACTCCTTCCTGATTTCTCTTTCCCTATATATTCCATAAGAAAGCAGGTTCATGTGCTAGCATTCATTGTCAAGGAAGTTATTCAAGAGGGTAACAAGTGTATTTTATTTTTGTGAGAAACCATAGATTATTTACTAATTTCGATAAGCAGACTTTACAGTTGTCTCTGATTCTGGTTCTAAGATTGTCTAAGATTGCCTCCACATTCGTTTCTCTTCTCTTTATCCAGCCTTGTAATCTAATCTCATCGATAATGTATTTCTTTGCATCAGTGAAAAAAATTCCTATTATCTAAAGTCTATTTATATGAAGGACCATTCTGCCCTCAGAACTACATTTTCTTACCGTCTTTTTTTTTTTTTAAATAATTTTCAGATGATGACTGGGGTCTTATCCCTTCAAAACATTCTTGTTCAAAGATCGTGATCGCATAGACATGTCAGTATTAATTCTTTCTCTAAGAGATTTAAGTGCTTTTATTTCACTTATAAATCAAATCAAAATTCATTGTCTCCTGGGAAGCACAATAGATGTACTTCTGTTGCTGAGGCTGGAAGTAGGAACAGAGCTATGGACTAGAGCCAAAAACAACGAATAACATGTGTGCAGAGATAAGAAATGTGAGAATGACCGGGGACATGATTAATGACTATGTCAAGAAAAAAGGAATAAATTGGGACTGTCCTGGCAAACCAGGACATAATATGAACCTACTTTTAAGAGAAATGTTTAGGTAAATACAATTAATTTGGGTTCTATCAAATATAGTTTGGTATTCACATTTGGTTATTAACTCACAGGGCAAATTAGGCACTGATATGTCTCTACATTCTGATACCACCTGTGATTATGTTGGCTCTATAGATCAATTTGAGAACTGATACCTTAACAATATGTTGCAATTTATGAACATGGTTGTTGTTGTTGTCGTTAGGTGCCATCAAGTCAGCCCGAACTCATAGCGACCCTATGCACAGCACAATGAAACACTGCCCGGTCCTGATCCATCCTTACAATCGTTGTTATGCTTGAGCTCATTGTTGCAGCCACTGTGTCAATCCACTTCGTTGAGGGTCTTCCTCTTTTCTGCCGATCCCGTACTCTGCCAAGCACGATGTCCTTCTCCAGGGACTGATCCCTCCTGATTACATGTCCAAAGTATGTAAGGTGCAGTCTCACCATCCTTGTTTCCAAGGAGCATTCTGGTTGTACTTCTTCTAAGACAGATTTGTTCATTCTTTTGGCAGTCCCCAGTATATTCAATATTCTTCGCCAACACCACAATTCAAAGGCATCAATTCTTCTTCAGTCTTCCTTATGCATTGTCCAGCTTTCACAAGCATATGATGTGATTGAAAATACCATGGCTTGAGTCAGGCACACCTTAGTTTTCAAGGTGACACCTTTGCTCTTCAACGTGGTATGTCACTTTATTTATGTAGATCTTCTTTGACCTCTCTCAGTGATGCTTTGTCTTTTTCATTATACAGATCTTGAACATATATTGTTAAACTTATCCTCCAGTATTTTATTTTTGATGTAAACGTAATCTGTGTGTTTCCGAAATTTCATTTTCTACTAGCTTGTTGTTAATGTAAAGACACAGAATTGATTTTTGTATATTGACCTTGTATCACACTACCTTGTTAAATTCACTTATTAGTTAATAAGTAGAATCTTTTGGTACATTTCATTCTATCCTGTGTGATGGATTGAATTGTGTCCCCCAAAAAGTTGTGTTCAAGTCCTAACTTCTGTATGTGTGAAAATTAATATGTTTGCGAATAGTGGTATTCTTTTTTATGCTAATGAAGTCATACCTGAATAGGTGGGTCCTAAACCTAATCCCTTTTGAGTGGCACTCTTTTATAAAAAGAGCAGAATAGACACAGGCACACAGGGGGAGATACCATGTGATGACAGAGACAGATTTATCTGTAAGCAGAAAAGAATGCCAAGGGTTGCAGGCAAACACCAGAAACCAGGAGAGAGGCCCACGGAAGGAACTGGCACAGCAGTCTCTGATTTGGACTTTTAGCCTCCAAAATTGTGAGAAAATAAATTTCTGTTCTTTAAAGCTACTTACTTCATGGTATTTTTGTTGTGGCAGTCCTAGGAAACTAAGATATCCTGTAAGATAGGCTAAAATCTATGCTTACTGCTGGTAAAGATGCAGGGAAAATTGCATTTGGAAACATGAATTATTAACATCTTTTTGGAAAGCACGTTGATAATGTCTAACCCAGCCAACCTATTTAAATTAAAATATACAAATCTTTTTAGCTCAGCAATCTCATTGTTTGTGATTCATTTCATAGCTGGTATAAAAATATTTGTGCAAAGGTATTGATTGTAGCCTTCATTATAATGGCAGAAACCTGAAGGTAAAGTGAATGATAACCAATAAGAGTTAAATAGATTGTGTTACATCCACCCTTCAGTAAAGCTGGCTCAATTGGGTTTCTCAAGACAATTTGCAAATAATTCTTTCAACAAAAGGGCTATAGAATACATCAATAGTGTTTCATTTCCACATTTGATACTATCCACCCATTGCCGTCAACTCATAGCAACCCTACGAGACGGAGCAGAACTGCCCCATAGAGTTTCCAAGGAGTGCCTGGTGGATTCAAACTGCTGACTTTTTTTGGTTAGCAGACATAGCTCTTAACCACTACACCACCAGGGTTTCCTTTGGTACTACTACATATTATATAATTGTTAAACACTAAAAAAGTCTAAAGATCAATTATTATTTAGTGGGTCCTTCTTTATTCATTCTAGGGCTTTGTCTTTTTGTAAGAAGATGTATCCATAGTCTGTAAGACTAATGTCTGTTCCTTTGGAATTTGCATATTGAACATGCAGCTATAGCTGCTCAATTTTTTTCTTCCATTACAAGAGGATTTTCAAAACTTACTCAGAACTCACTCAAATATGATGTCTTAGGCAGAGTTCTGTAGAGAAACAGAACCATTAAGATTAGATACATAGATGATAAACAGATAGCAAATGAATAATTTATTTTATAAGGATCAGCACAAAGCTGGTTCCAATGAGGTAGAGGATAAAGATGTTCCAAATGTACAGCTTTGCCAAATTGCTGTACCACTCCATCATCTCTGGAAATCCTGGTGGCGTAGTGGTTAAGTGCTACAGCTGCTAACCAAAAGTTCAGCAGTTCAAATCCGCCAGGCGCTCCTTGGAAACCCTATGGGGCACTTCTACTCTGTCCTATAGGGTCGCTATGAGTTGGAATCGACTTGATGGTAGTGGGTTTTTTGGGTGGGTCCATCATCTCTAACATAAACTACTCCTACTCCTCTCCATTCTCTCCCTCCCATCTTTGGGTTCTGTAATTTGTGGCAACATCTCACAGAATTCATGAACCATATCAAGGAAATGGCTCATATAGATGTATAGGTTGGCAAGTCACAAATCTGTGTGTCAGGCATGGGCTTCACCTGACCCACATGGCTGCAGGGGTTGATGAGCCCAAACCAGCAGGTCAGACCACAGGCTGCTGGCTTACAAGGCTGTGGAAGCTGGAGAATCAGGTTAGATGACAGACCGCCAGCTCACAGGGCTGTAGAAGCTGGCGAATTCCAGAATCAGCAGGTCAGATGGTAGGCTTCTGTCTCAGGTCCTAAGAACTGCAGTTCAGACAGAAATGAACTATACACAGGATCTAGATGCACAGTTAGGGCACACACATATATAACTTGGATTCAGGCCACACCCCAGGGAAGGGTGTAACTTGAATAGGCTGTGACTCAGTATACACCCTACACTAATCCTGCCTCATTACCATGTAGAGGTTAGGATTTACAAAACAAAAATGGAAGAATATTAAGATAATTACATCAGATCTCAAAATGGAGGACAACCATACAATACTGGGAATCATGGCCCAGCCAAGTTGACACATAACCCCCACTATCACATGTTCCATATAACTTATTTGCATAATCCCACCCAATTATTGTGTGTGAGTCACAAAGACCATGGCTAGAAGGGCCACATTAAGTAATTCATTGTACCGCAGTCTACCCCATTAGCTCTTCTAGCCATTGACCCTTTTACACTTGAAGGATTAATTTCCCCTCCCCAATCATTTTACCAGTCCAAAACAGCCATTAACAATTAGTCTTCATGAGGGCAAAAGAGCCCTAAGGATAAGGTTACTCGGGTACCAGCCATTCGGGCCTGCTGCAAGTGTCAGTGTGATCTGGTCAGGTTCTCCAGTAGTTCGTCTTGTCTTCACCCTGTATGGCCTCTGATAAAATTTAATTGAGAGAAGATTATTTCCTTGTTCTGAGTCTCTCTGGAGGTATCAGCATAACGTTAGATTTCCCTGCTGCATAACCCATTTATTCATCCCTTTACCTTCAGCTATTATTTCTCCTTCCTTCCATTTGTAACTTATTTTTACCCAAACTTCTATGTCTTGGGAAGGAACATTAGGTTCAGCTGGTAGAAAGACCAGCCTAGCAAGTGCCTTCCCCTCAGTCCATTTCCGCTCATGTTGGGTAGGTTACATAGGTACAACACTAGTGGGTTATTTCGCCCACTAGACGATATGGCAGTATTCACTTTTCAACCCTAATTTTGCCAGATAATGAGAAGGTACAATCCATCACATCAGGCCCTTGGAAATTCTTGCTACATGTTCAGGGGCAGAGTTACAGTCTCCTGCTTAGAGATCACCCCTGCTTCCGGCACCTGCAGCTGCAACCCTGGTCCTGGAACCACAGCATCCAGAAGGAAAAAAAGCAATTTTAGGTGATGAGCCACCTGCCTTTTCACAGGCCACACCTGGCTGTTATACAGGGAATTTGCTGGCACCAACACTCCATCCTTTAGCATGACTTTAATCGAAGCAGTAATCTCCTTTTGTCCACCAGTATCTTATACTGTTTCAAATTAACAACCTTAGTGAGTTTGGGCAATTCTGATAGTTTCCATTTGGCATGTCCAACCAATACTGGCCTAAGGGCAGACTTACACACCTTCAGTTTTACAATATTAGGTAGAGGGAGAGTTCCCTAATTAGACATAATATCCATACCAATAATACATTCGGGTAAGGGAAATGCAACTACTTCATACGAGATCTGTTTAAATCTTCCGATTCTCATCCAAACGTTCACCTTAATCTCATCAATTGTTGTATCCCCATATTCCCCAGTTTAACCTTAAGCCCCTTTAAGATTTTATTGACAGGTTTTGGGATTACCGTACATTGGGTTCCTGTGTCCAGAAGCCCCAAGAAGGTCTCTTCCCCAACCCTGGGCCATTTCACCCACACATGTGCACATGGCCTCAGGCCCCCAGCTGGGAGCTGAACCAGAAGGCCCTGGCCCCCTCATCAACCCTTATCTTGATCAACTAGCTGACCCTCTATTTCAAATGGTCCATGTGGGAATTCCCATCATTAAATACCTCCTCACTGGGGCGAATAGAATGGGCTTCTAGGGGACCACCTGTAGTGCCGCATTAGAAACTTTGTCTCAGTTCTATCAATGTCCACTATGTTCATCCCGTTTCTTAGTAACCATTGAAAAATCTCTGGCCTGTGCTCTGATAAGTTCTCCATTGCCTCTTTCCATTCTCCTATAAATCAACCTTATGTTTCTTACATCTGTAAGATCCACATGGGGAAGCTGTGCCAACAGATCTGACATTGCTTCTCGGATTGTTGCTTTGTTTTGCAGTACCAAGATTACACGGGGTGCTCAGACAGAAGGAGCTGGCCCAACTTCATTACACTATACCCTCCGGTTTCTATAGTTTTTTGGTTTTGCCCATTTCCCTCCCACCATACACAAAAACTAACTCAAAATAAATTAAAGACCTAAGTATAAAATCTAAAATGATAAAGATCATGGAAGAAAAAATAGGGACAATGCTAGGGACCCTAATACATGGCATAAATAGTCTACAAACCACAACTAACAATGCACAAATACAAGAAGAGGAAATAGATAACTGAGAGCTCCTAAAAATCAACCACTTATGCTCATCAAAAGACTTCACCAAAAGAGTAAAAAGATAACCTACAGACTGGGAAAAATTTTTTGGCTATGGCATATCTGATCAGGGTCTAATCTCTAAAATCTACAAGATACTGCAACACCTCAACAACAAAAAGGCAAATAATCCAATTAAAAAATTGGCAAAGGATATGAACAGGCACTTCTCCAAAGAAGACATTCAGGTGGCTAACAGATACATGAGAAAATGCTCGTGATCATTAGCCGTTAGAAAAATGCAAATCAAAACTAAAATGAGATACCATCTCACCCCAACAAGGCTGGCACTAATCCAAAAAGCACAAAATAATAAGTGTTGGAGAGGTTATGGAGAGATTGGAACACTTATGCATAGCTGGTGGGAGTGTAAAATGGTACAATCACTTTGGAAAATGATTTGGCACTTTCTTAAAAAGCTAGAAATACCATACAATCCAGCAACCCTACTCCTAGGAATATATCCTAGAGAAATAAAAACCATCACATGAATAGACATATGCACACCTATGTTCATTGCAGCACTGTTCATAATAGCAAAAAGATGGAAAAAACATAGGTGTCCATCAACAGACCAATGAATAAACAAATTATGGTACATATACACAATGAAATACTATGCAAAGATAAAGAACAATGATGAACCGGCAAAACATCTCACAACATAGATGAGTCTGGAGGGCACTCTGCTGAGTGAAATTAATCAGTCACAAAAGGACAAATATTGTGTGAAAGCACTATTAAAAGAACTCAAGAAAAGGTTTAAACACAGAAGAACACATTCTTTAATGGTTATAAGGGAGGGGAGGGAGTGGAAGGGGAAATCACTAACTAGATAGTAGTCAAGGATCAAGTTCAGTAAAGGGAAGGACAACACACAATACAGGAGAAGTCAGCACAATTGGACCAAAGCAAAAGTAAAGAAGTTTCCTGGACACATCCAAACACTTTAAGAGACAGAGTAGCTGGGGATGGGGCCTGGGGACCATAGTTTCAGGGGACATCTAGGTCAACTGGCATAACAGAATTTGTTAAGAAAATGTTCTGCATCCCACTTTGGTGAGTGGTGTCTGCGGTCTTAAAAGCCTTCGAGTGGCCATCTAAGATGCATCAATTGGTCACATCCCACTTGGAGCAAAAGAGAATGAAGAAAACCAAACACACAAGGAAAATATTATCCCCAGAGACTAAAGGACTACATGAACCAGAGACTCCAGTGGCCTGAAACCAGAAGAACTAGATGTTGCCTGGTTACCACCAATGACCTCCCTGACAGGGAACACAACAGAGAGTTCCAGACGGAGCAGGAGAAAAGCGAAGAGTAGAACTCGAATTCACGTAAAAAGACCAGACTTAACGGTCTGACAGAGACTGGAAGAACCGCTGAAACTATGACCCCCGGATGCACAGTTAACCCAGAACTGTAACCATTCCTGAAGCCCACTCTTCAGACAAAGATTAGACAGGACTATAAAACAAAAAATAATACATGTGAGGAATGTGCTTTTTAGTTCAGTCATATAAAAAAGTCATATACATGGGACCAAATGTCCGGAGGCAGGATGAGAAAGCAGGAAGGGACAGGAACTGGTCGAATGGACACAGGGAACCTGGGGTGGAAAGGGGGAGTGTGTTGTCATATTGTGGAGGTTGCAACTAATATTACAAAACAATACCTGTATAATTTTTATATGAGAAATTAACTTGAGCTGTGAACTTCCACCTAAAGCACTATTAAAAAAAAAAAAAAAGGGTGAACGGGCATTATGGTCAGATCTTCTGCAAGGCTGTCAATAGCATACTACGGTTATCTTCCTAAGGCTTGACAAATGAGAAGGATGAGCTATAAAAGATTCTAGTACAACTACTATCTGGAGAACCTAGCAGAGAGAAAAAAAAATACGAAGACATAAAGAATCTTAGAAAAAAATGAGCCAATTTTGCATAATCATTAACTGCAGAGTAGAACGGCCTCATAGAGTTTCCAAGGAGCAGCTGGTGGATTTGAACTGCTGTCCTTTTGGTTGGCAGGAGGGCTCTTAACCACTGACCCAAGAGGCATCCTTTCCATTTGATTAGTAGAGTTACCTAATTTCAGTAAGTATGATGGCTTAAAAGGAATGATTTCCTTAAAAATCTTGTGGGTTTTATTTATAGGTGCTCAGACTTTCAGCCAACTAAATAAATATTTAAAGAAAATAAATACATTTTATCTATGATGTAGAATTCATAAAATAACCTAGCTATATGTAATTAATTACCGTAAGTAGTCAGATATAGGAAACCCTAATTTGGTAAAGAACGGCAAAAAAATATAGGTAAGTAAATGCAGTTTCTGAGAGTCAACCTTGAATCTACCCAATCTGTTGAAAATGAAATTACATACATAGCAAATTTAAAGCTGATTCTTCAAGAAAATTTCAAAGCTAATGAAAAGTTTTGTAAACTTAGTGGAGGTGCTCTATGCATCATAGTAAGTAGGAGTAAAGCACTGTAATCTTAGAGATATCTTTTTCCAAGAATTATATATATTGGAAATATTTCACCAAGAAAACCCAAAGAAACAAAATAATGTAGATGATCGATTTTGGATTGTCAAAGCAAAGATCACTCAGAATAAATTTTAAAAAGTGAGGATAATAAGTACACCTAATTTTTAAAACCTACAACATTGCTATATATCTTTGAGTCAATGTTGGAACTCCCCTACCTCCCAAATAGATGAGTCAGACTTCAAAATTACCATCAATTAATGTAAGAATGGAATCAAATGTCTTTCAACATAAGCTCCTAGAGGAATTTTTGGTGCATGATTGTCTTATTTTCCTGGTACTGCTATAACACAAATACCACAAGTGGGTCACTTTAAAGAATACAAATTCATTTTCTTACAGTTCTGGAGGCTAAAAGTCCAAAATCTGGGTCTCAGCCATGTCAATTCCTTCTTTGTCAATTGATGTTAGGTGCCCTTAAGTAGGTTTCGACTCACATTGACCCTATGTACAACAGAACAAAAAACTGCCTGGTCCTTTGCCATCCTTTCAATCGTTGTCATGCTTGAGCCCATTGTTGCAGCCAAGGTGTCAATTCATCTCATTGCGGGTCTTCCTCTTTTTTGCTGACCCTCTACTTTACCACGCATGATGTCCTTCTCCGGGGTCTGATCCCTCCTGATAACACGCCCAGAGTCTGTGAGACATAGTCTAGCTGTCCTTCCTTCTAAGGAGCATTCTGGCTGTACTTCTTCCAAGAGAGATTTGTTTGTTTTTTTGGCAATCCGTGATATATCCAGTATTCTTCACGAACACAATTCAAAGGCATCAATTCTTCGTCCTTCCTCATTCATCGTCAAGCTTTCATATGCATATGAAGTAATTGAAAACGCCATGGCTTGATCAAGTGCACCTTATTCTTCAATGTGACACCTTTGCTGTTGAACACTTGAAAGAGGTCTTTTGCAGCAGATTCACCCAATGCAATGCGTCTTGTGATTTCTTGACTGCTGTTTCCATGGCTGTTGCTTGTGGATCCAAATAAAACAAAATCCTGGACAACTCCGATATTTTCTTTGTTTATCATGATGTTGCTTACTGGTCCAATGGTGAGGATTTTTGTTTTCTTTATGCTGAGGTGTAATCCATATTGAAGGCTGTGGTCTTTGATCTTCATCAGTAAGTGCTTCAAGTGCTCTGCACTTTCAGCAAGTAAGGTTGTGCCATCTGCATAATGCAGTTTGTTAATGAGTCTTCCTCCAATCCTGATGCCCCATTCTTCTTTATATAGTTCAGCTTCTCAGATTATTTGCTGAGCATACAGATTCAATAAGTATGATGAAAACATTCAACCCTAACGCACACCTTTCCCAATTTTAAACCATGCAGTATCCCCTTGTTCTGTCGAAACAACTGCCCCTTGATCTATGTACAGGTTCCTCATAAGCGGAATTAAGTGTTCTGGAATTCCAATTCTTCTCAATGTTATCTATAATTTGTTATGATCCACACAGTCGAATGCCTTTGTACAGTCAATAAAACACAGGTAAACATCTTTTTGGTATTCTCTGCTTTCAGCCAGGATTCATTTGACATCTGCAATGATATCCCTGATTCCACCACGTGCTCTTCTGAAACCAGCTTGAATTTCTGGCAGTTCCCTGCCAATATATTGCCGCAGCCACTTTTGAATGATCTTCAGCAAAATTTTACTTGAGTGTGATATAAGTGCCGTTGAGTCAGCTCTGATTCATAGAGACCCTTATGTACATCAGAACGAAACGCTGCCCAGTTCTGCATCTTCCTCACAATTGTTGCTGTTTGAGCCCATTGTTGTAGCCACTGTGTCAAACCCTACTGCTGAGGGTCTTCCACTTTTTCAGTGGCCCTCTACTTTCCCAAGCATAATGTCCTTTTCCAGGGACTGGCCCCTCATGATAACGTCCAAAGTATGTGAGCAAAGTTTTGCCATCTTACCTTTTAAGGAACATTTTGGCTGTACTTCTTCCAAGACAGAAGACTTCCTCGTCAGTAGCCTGAGCATTCCTTGGTTGCATCTGTCTTCCCCAGTGTATGCTTATCTCTATGTCTAATCTGCTATTTTTATAACTCAGGAGAGATTAGGTTTAAGACACACTCTACATTGATACAGCCTCATTGATATAATATTAGATTGCTATGGAAAATAATTACATTACATTACACCCACAGGTATAGGGGTTAGAGTTCCAACACGTGTTTTTAGGGGATGCAATTCAATCTGCAGCCAAACATTGGGGGGAAATAGCAACAATGGTATGTTTTGTGCTTGTTTAAATGTTTTGAATATCTAAAAAAGAAAAAAGTAAACCCGTGGCTTAGGCCTGAGGATTCCTAACCAGTGACAGAATATCTACTTTATCCTTCCCTGAAGCCAGTAAGGTTAGGAGTCAAGGGAGGCACAGTGTGTGTGTTGATTTGACATACCCAACACACCACTCTTTCTGCCAGAGTTATCCATGGCTACAGACAGACAGTCAAATGTACTGTTATAGACTGACTCTAGGGATGAACTGATCAAGATCAGCTCATTTGAGCTCATGTTTCAAAGTGGCTCTGTTGATGCATTCATACCATGGAAAGACAGATTGAACTCTTTCTCACACAAGATAGTTCTCTTGTTTTTTTGTTTTTTAATTCTTTTTTATGTAATACTTTCCTCCAGATTGACAGGGTTCTAAATTTATTACGAATTTGGTAAAGTCTCTGGACTTTGTGTTTCCATATTACACACCTTGTGTCTGTTACTACTGTTGTGGTTATACACTCTGGATTTTAAAGTTGCAATATTAATCATGGTAGGGCAATATCAGTAGCTCTGTTTAAAATATTGCATCAGCAGGAACTCTGGGCAGGTAACTTTCACTTGGACTTCCCAGGCTCTCAGAACCCCTTAAAGATTTTTATATTTAAATGGTAGGTTAAAAATGATGACCTCTCTTTTTTTTTTTAACTTTAGCCACATTTAGAAGAAGATTAAAAAAAAATTATTCTGAACCCCAACACGTCAATATTATTGCTGTTACTGTGGTGTTGAAACTGGGAAAAACTCATCTGGGATTTGAAAAGAACCAACTAATTTATTCTCAATTCTTATACAGAATGACTAAACTATGGCCAAAAAAAAAAAGGACAACCGAAAAATCAGAGAATCAAAATACTGTTTTAACATAATAGAAAGAATTTAGGATTTAGAACCACACGCATAGTCACAAATCCCAGATTCACCACTTACTATACCCGTTGCCATTGAGTCAATTCTAACTCTTAGCAACCCTACAAGAGAGAGTAGAACTGCCCCATAGGGTTTCCAAGGAGTGGCTGAACTGCTGACCTTTTGGTTAGCAGCTATAGCTCTTAACCTCTTCTAGGTAAATACATTTCGTTAAGCTACTTAAAGTCACAAACCTCAGTTTCCTTATCTATAACATAGAGACGATACCTTCCTCATGGCATTGATGTTGAGGATTAAAGCATGCTGTTGTGAACTATAACTCTTGGTACACAGTATGCACTCAATATATGTGTGCTATTAGCATTTTTTTTTATTAGCATTAGGAGGAGTCCCTGAGTGACGCAAAGGGTTAAGCACTCGACTTTTAACCAAAAGCTTGGTGGTTCGAACCCACCCAGGAGAACCTTGGAAAATAAGCCTGTTGATTTGCTTCAAAAAGGTTGCAACCTTGGAAACCCTATAGAGCAATTCCACTCTGCACACATGGGGTCATCATGAGTTGGAACTGAGTTGACAACAACTAACCACAACAATATAAGCATTAGGAGGGCCTCTTTCTACTTCTGAGATGGACGGTGGTTAAGAACAGAACCAGGGAACTTAGGGTGACTTTGTTGAAAGGCTTTGGGTGCTATGGGAATGGCATAGTCAAAGGGGTTACGACTTTATCCCTTTGTGAGACATAATGAAAAAGAACCAACTAGTGGTGTTAAGAACTGAGTGTAAGGAGACAGTGATGGTTGAATTAATTGGCTGGACCACATGGAGCCGGGTGGTTTAGGACGACTATCTTCTTCCCCTTCCCAACTCATAAATCCTAGAGCCCTGCACCATTCTTGCGTGAGCTTCCTGCCTTCATGCACTAGGCACAAGGTTTTCCCACATGTTTCTGTTGCCAAATCTACCAAAGGATCTCACCAAACAAAACTTGTGTTCTGCCTCCATTTTCATGCCTCCCTCCACTTTCACCACCCCCAAAGAAGAACCCTTACTGTATATAAAGGCTATGTTTTATTTCTCTAATCAAAATGCTTGGACATTGTACATACAATTGCATTCAAAACCTTAGCTCTGCTATTTGTAAGTGATCATGTGGTAGTGTGTGTGTGTGTGTGTGTGTGTGTGTGTGTGTGTTTCCCTCAAGGGAATTTTTTTTTTTAATCCATGTAGCAAAGGGACAAGACAGAACACCAGTATTCTGAGCTTCCAGAAGCATGGTGTCCCAACAACTCCAGAGGCTGTTGGTTCCCAAGCCTCTATGGTAGAAAAACATTTTTTTTTTTTTTTTTTTGGACTTTAGATGAAGGTTTACAGAACAAAGTAGTTTCTCACTAAACAGTTAGTACAAATATTGTTTTATGACATTGGTTAACAACCCCACAACATGTCAACATTCTCCCTTCTCAACCTTGGGTTCCCTATTACCAGGTTTCCTGTCCCCTCGTGCCTTATAGTCCTTGCCTCTGGGCTGGTGTGCCCCTTTAGTCTCGTTTTGTTTTACTGGCTTGTCCAATCTTTGATTGAAGGGTGAACCTCAGGAGTAACTTCATTACTGAGGTGAAAGAGTGTTCAGGGGCCATACTCTCAGGGTTTTTCTAGTGTCTGTCAGGCCAGCAAGTCTGGTCTTTCTTTTTAAGTTAGAATTTTTTCTACACTTTTCATCCAGCTCTGTCCAGGACCCTCTATTGTTATCCCTGTCAGAGCAGTCGGTGGTGGTAGCTAGGCACCATCTAGTTGTACTGGACTTAGTCTGGTGGAGGCTGTGGTAGTTGTGGTCCATTAGTCCTTTCGGCTAATCTTTCCCTTGTATCTTTAGTTTTCTTCATTCTTCATTGCTCCTGAAGGGGTGAGGCCAGTGGAGTACCCTAGATGGCCACTCACAGGCTTTTAAGACCCCAGAAGCCACTCACCAAAGTAGAATGTAGAACATTTTCTTTATAAACTATGTTATGCCAATTGAACTAGATGTGCCCTGAGACCATGGCCCCCACAGCCCTCAGCCCAGCAATTTGGTTCCTCAGGGAGTTTGGATATGTCTATGGAGCTTCCATGTCCTTGCCTTGTGCAAGTTGTGCTGGTTTCTCCAGTATTGTGTACTGTCTTATTCTTCATCAAAGTTACCACTTATCTATTTTCTATGTAGTGACTTTTAAAAAATTTTTTAACTAGACAAACCACAGCTACTTGTGTGGTTGGTATGTCACTAAAGGCCATCACTCTCCTATCACATGGTCACACACAGAGCTGGAGTTCTTCCAGTGAGCAGGCGTTAACAGCCACTGAAAGCCAGCTAAAAGAGAAGGGAGAGGAGTCAAGAAGACACCCCAGCTGCCATCACAGAGTGATATAGTAGAAGAAAGCCCACGTTTCCTGGGGAATTGCTATCAGAGTTGAACAGATTCCATATACGAGCAGGACAAAATTTATCTACAATTTTTTTCCTTTTTTTTTTAATGGAGCACCTACCATGTATCAAGAGCCCTGGTAGCACAATGGTTAAGAGTTTGGTTGCTAACCGAAAGGTTGGCAGTTTGAATCCACCAGCCACTCCTTCGAAACCCTATGGGGCAGTTCTACTCTGTTCTATAGGGTCACTATGAGTTGAAATCAACTCGGTGGTACATAACAACAACGACCACCACCATGTAATTAATTATGCTGCTTCTCTCCACCTATCCAGCTTTGTCTATTTAAATTCTGCTGTTCCCTTAAATCTCAGAGAATCAATGCTGTCTTAGTAAACCTCTCTTTCCCTCCCATACTAGTTCAAATCCTCCTTTTACACACTTTAGTGACTCCATGCATCCTTTCTTTACAGCACTTGCCAGAGCTGAATTGTACATGTATTTATGCTATTCTTTGATTAACACCTGTCTCCTCCACCAAACTGTAAACACCATGAGGACAAAGACTGTGCCTGACTTTGGTCACCACTATAATGCCCAGCATTATACATTTGCTATAATATTGCACTTTTTTATGTCACCTGCAGTCTATGTGCTCTTGAGGTAATATTTCACCAAAACTGGCTTGGGGAGAGATGACATGAATAGATATTAACTGAAAAGTAAAATGCCTTATTTCCTCCTCTGGGACACATTAAATTACTCCATACCAGTGGTGATCTGGTAAGCCAGTTTTCCAAAATAAATAAATAACCCTGATTTGTACTGTTTGCCAGTTTCCATGGTGTAAATACCCCCACCTTGTCCAATTTCAAGCTATCAACATGAAGTTACTGAACCTGAGTTGGGAACACTGCACACACATCTCTCACTAGCTAGTCTGAACCAGCACTAGCACAGTGCTGCCTCAACTGTGCCAATCCATCTCACTGAGGGTCTTCCTCACCCTCTACTTCACTGAACATGATGTCCTCCTCCAGCATTTAATCTCTTCTGATGATGTATGCAAAGAATGCTAGTTGGACAATGTTCTGTCATGTCCATAAGATTTTCATTGGCTAGTTTTCAGAAGTAGATTGCCAGGCCTTCCTTCCTAGTCTTTCTTAGTCTGGAAGCTCCCCTGAAATTTGTCCACCATGGGTGACCTTGTTGGTATTTGAAATACCAGTAGCATAGCTTCCAGCATCACAGCAACACAATATGACAATCTGACAGATGGGTAGTAGATGTAACTGGAGATCCCATGAAATAAACACACATGGAAATGATTCACCAAGAAACTCTAACATAATTGAGAATGGACTCTTGATTTTTTAATCTGCATAAGATTGAATTTGCAGTTAGGATCCTGGTAGATGTAACATGGATTCACATTTCAACTCTGGAAAAAAGTGGCCTGGAACATGGGTTCTTATTTTAGAATTTTATTAATTTAGTTTAAGGGCAATAATGTTCACTCTATAAATTGTCTGGGCATGAGTAGCTAAAATTTTTTAGTTTAACAATTATTTAAAAATAAATATTTGATCAGGCCAACATGGTGCCATAGACAGAAGCACCATACCATCCCTCCACACCAAAGACCCGCAAAACTAAGTAAAACAGAAACAAACGTCATTCCTGGAACCTGAAGTGTCAAATGAAGAGATGAGGAACTCAGCCAAACACCGAATGGAATAAGAAACTGACAGAGAACAGAGATCAAGGAGAGATATGTGTGGAGGCCCCCTATCAGCTGACACAGCATGGATTCGCCATCTTGGACACCTGTAGGAGACTGGCAGACAGGGAGCATGGTAAAGCAGCTTCATGAACTCCCAGCAGGAACAGAGCACCAGGTAACCAACGATACACACTTTCCTAACCTCCATCCTTCTTCCCTCCCCGCCTTGGCCTCCTCTGCTTCCCCCCAGCTGCAGTCTCTTGACTGGAGGGCAACTGCTTCGGCCCAAGGCAGCTTCAATTTGCCCCACCCGCACTGGTTGGCTCCCTGAGTGCCCTTTTTCTGTTGCTGATGTTGCTTTTTCTGTTTCTTTTGGTTTCTTCTGTGGCTCCCACCACCTCCCCCTCCTTTTTCTGGAACACTTGGCTCCGTGTGCCAGCCTTGCTTCTTCTTGAAAGGCTGTGAAGCACTGCTCTACTGGGGAATCACTCCCCTGGCTCGCCCCACCACGCTGGTGGAATACCTAAGTTTTTTCTTTTTTCTTTTTTCTTTTTTTGCTTTGTTTGTTTGTTTTCTTTTCACTGCTTGGGAGCCTCTTCTAGCCAAGCTGCACTGCACAGCTTAGGAGCACTTCTCCAGTCTGGGGGCCTTTCTCTTTTCTTTCTCTCTCTCTTTTTTTCTCCTTTTTTCTTTCTGTCTTTCTTCATTTCCCAGTTCTCATCTCTCTATACTTACTTTCTTTTCCTGTTTCCTGAATACCTGGCACTGTGTGACATCTATATCCCCTCTAGCCAGGGTATACTGCATAGCCTGGGGGGTCATATTCTTTCAAATTTTTATCTAGACATTTTTTTCTTTCTTTTGTCTTTTTCTTTTCTTCCTTTTTGTTTTTCTCCATTTCTTGGTTTCTCATCTGTCCATTCCAACAGCAAGTTCCCTTAGCACTCTTTTTTTTTTTTTTTTTTGGCTCCTGTTTCTCTCTCCTCTTTCCCATACCCATATTAGCTGCACAAATCACCACCTCCCCCTTGCTCCTGCCTACCTGGACCATGTATTGAACACCACACCTCTGAGCAGCACAAACACAGCCTACCAGAACCTGCCCAGCCACTGATTCTGGGCTGGCCCTGATGGCCCTAGTACGTGCTAAAAACAACCCATCCTAGACCCTCCCCTTCAGCTAGACCTGCCTGCTGCCCATAGCTGAGCAACTGGCCCTGCCCATTGGACAAGGAGGTGAAAAGTATCATGACCATAGATGAGCAAACAACAAAGAATGCACAGCCCTCCTGCTCAGACATAACCAAATAAAACAAGAAAGCAGGATGAAACAAACAAAACTACAATCAATAAACAAAGAAAATAATTATCGAATGTCCCAAAGACAGCAGACAATATCAAAACATATTTAAAAAAAAAAAGACAGGATGGTTCCAGTAGCTGTCCCAAATAAAACATGAGATGACTTTCCAGTAGAAGAAAAGGCACTAGAACTATCTGACAGGGAATTCCAATCTCTAAAACTCAGAGCTATCCAAGATGTGAAGCAAAAAGCAAACAAAAATGAGGAAAAATAGACAAATTCATGGAAAAGGCAGACAAATTCATGGAAAATACAAACAAAAAAAATGGAAGAATTAAGGAAAGTAATACAGGAACAAAATGCCAAAATAAATTCACAACTAGAAATTGTACAAAAACAACAATTAGAAATCCAAAAGATAAACAAGATTTCAGAAATGGACAGTGGCATAGAAGCGCTGAAAAGCAGGTTTGAAATGATGGAAGACAGAATCAGCAAAATTGAAGACAAACACTTGGATACAACTCTGTTTGAGGAAAAATCAGAAAAAAGATTGAAGAAAAGTGAAGAAGCCCTGAGAATTCTGTGTGATACAATCAAAAGCAACAATCTGAACAGAGGGAGAAAACAGAAAACACAAAGAGGATCATTGAAGGATTGCTGACAGAGAACTTTCCTAATATCATGAAAGATGAAAAGCTGACCATCAAAGAAGCTCAACAAACCCTATATAAGATAGACCCCAAAAGAAAATCACCAAGGCATATCATAATCACACTTGCAAAAACCAAAGACAAAGGAAAAATCCTGCAAGCAGCTCTAGAAAAACAAAAAGTCACATACAGAGGAGAAATAATAAGACAAAACTCTGATTATTTGGCAGAAACCATGCAGGCAAGAAGCCAATGCAATGACATATATAAAACCTTGAAAGAAAAAAAATTGTCAACCGAGAATAATATATCCTGCAAAACTCCAATTCAAATATGATGGTGAAATTAGGGCATTTCCAGATAAACAGAAATTAATGGAATATGCAAAAACCAAACCAAACTTACAAGAATTATAAAAGGGAGTCCTTCAGTCTGAGAACAAAAAACCTCAGACCACAGCCCGAAACTAGGACGCAAGATTGTACCAGCCAGATACGAACCTATGAAATGAACTCTCAAGGACTATCCAAAACCAAAAGATTTACAACACGGAACCAGAGAGGTTAATCTGTAAATGACAACAACGTTAGAACAATAAAAGAGGGAATAAATGGTGTAGGTATAGAACTTTCTGATGGAGAGGGAGACAAGGTGATACCAAGTCATAATACACTGGTGCAAACCTAGGAAGATAAGGGTAAATTTCAAGGTAACCACAAAGAAAGTTAACAAATCTACTCATCAACATAAAGAAGAAAAACATAAAGTCTCAATAAAAACAAAAGAAATGAAAAAGAAATCCACACACCAAAGAACTCAGCACAGGAGAGTAAGAGGAACAAGGAAAATGTCAGTGCCACAAAAAAAAAAACTACAAAATGACAGTGATAAATTCACTGAATAATTAAACTGAATGTAAATGGCCTAAATGCACCCATAAAAAGACACAGAGTGACAGAATGGTTTAAAAAAAAACAAGATCTATTAATATGCTGTCGACAAGAGACACACCTTAGAAACAAAGACATAAATTTATTAAAAATAAAAGATGGAAAAAATATATCTCGCAAGTAACTACCAAAAAAGAGCAGGAGTGGCAATGCTAATCTCAGATAAAATAGACTTAAAAAAAAAAACCCACCATAAAAGACAAAGAGGGGCACTGCATAATGATTAAAGGGACAATACATCATGAAGACTTAACTGTAATAAACATCTATGCACCCAATGACAGGGCTCCAAAATACATAAAACAAACTCTAACAGCACTGAAAAGAGAAACTGACAGTTCCACAATAATAGTAGAAGACTTCAACACACCAACCTTGGTAAAGAATGGAACATCTAGAAAGAAACACAACAAAGATACAGAAGAGCTAAAGGACCTAATCAGCCAATTTGGCCTCATAGATATATATAGAACATTCCACCCAATAGCTGCAAACTGTACATTCTTTTCCAAAGCACGTGGAACATTCTCCAGAATAGACCACATCTTAGGCCACAGAGCAACCCTCAACAAAATCCAAAACATTGGAATAATACAAAGTATCTTCTCTGACCACAGCACCATCAAAGTAGAAACTAACAACAGGAAAAGCAAGGAAAACAAATCAACTACATGGAAACTGAATAACACCCTGCATAAAATCCACTGGGTAATAGAAGAAATCACAGATGGAATCAAAAAATTCCTAGAATCAAACAAGAATGAAAACACATCACACCAAAACCTTTGAGACATAGCAAAGGCAGTGCTCAGAGGCCAACTTATAGCAATAAAGTCACACATCAAAAAAGAAGGGACAAAATCAAAACATCAAAACATTAGCTACACAACTTGAACAAATAGAAAGAGAACAGCAAAAGAAGCGCACAGCCACCAGAAGAAATGAAATGATAAAGATCAGAGCAGAAGTAAATGAAATAGAGAATAGAAAAACAATAGAAAGAATCAACAAAACCAAAAGTTGGTTCTTTGAAAGGGTTGACTATCTCAACAAACCACTGACCAAACTGACAAAAGGAAAACAGTAGAGGATGCAAATAACTCAAATAAAAAATGAAATGGGGGACATTACAACAGACCCAAATGAAATAAAAAAGATCATAACAGAGTATTATGAAAAGCTATTCTCAGACAAATTTGAAAACCTAGAGGAAATGGACAAATTTCTAGAAACACACTACCTACCCAAGCTAACACAAAATGATGTTGAAAATCTGAACAGACCCATAACAATAGAAGACATTGAAAAGGTAATGAAAAAAACTCCCAAACAAAAAAAGCCCTGGCCCAGATGGCTTCACTGGAGAATTCTACCAAACATTAAGGGAACAGCTTACACCAGTACTACTCAAACTATTTCAGAAATAGAAAAGGAAGCAATACTTCCAAATTCATTCTTTGAAGCCAGCATAACCCTGATACCAAAACCAGGTAAAGATACCACACACAAAAAAAGAAAATTATAGACCAATATGTCTCGTGAATAAATGCAAAAATTCTCAACAAAATTCTAGCCAATAGAATTCAGGAACATATCAAAAAAACAATACACCATGACCAAGTGGGATTCATACCAGGTTATGCAAGGATGGATCAACATTAGAAAATCAATGTAATCCGCCACAGAAATAAAAGGAAAGAAAAGAATCACATGATCATCTCAATCAATGCAGAAAATGCATTTGACAAAGTCCAACACCTATTCCTGATAAAAATTCTCAATAAAATAGGTATAGAAGGGAAATTTCTCAACATAATAAAGGGCATCTATGAAAAACCAATGGCCAACATCATTCTTAACAGAGAAATGCTGAAAACTTTCTTCTTGAGAGTAGGAAAAAGACAAGGACACTCTTTATCATTATTCCTATTTAACGTTGTTCTGGAAGTCCTAGCTAGAGCAATAAAGCAAGAAAAATAAATAAAGGGCATCCAAATTGGTAATGAAGAAGTTAAACTGTCCCTATTTGCAGATGATATGATACTACACATAGAAAACTGAAAAGATTCCACAAGAAAAACTACTGGAATTAATATAAAGATTTAGCAGAGTAGCAGGAGACAAGATAAACATACAGAAATCAGTTGGATTCCTATACACCAATAAAGAAAATGATGAAAAGGAAATCAATACCATTTATAATAGTCTCTAAGAAAATAAAATACTTAGGAATAAATCTAACCAGGGATGTAAAAGGCCTATACAAAGAAAACTACAAAACACTACTGCAAGAAACCAAAAGAGATCTACAAAAATGGAAAAACATTCCATGCTTATGGATAGGTAGACTCAACATTGTGAAAATGGCAATTCTACCCAAAGCGATATACAAATACAATGCAATACCGATCCAAATACCAACAACATTCTTTAAAGAGATGGAAAAACTTATCATTAACTTTATACGGGAAAGGAAGAAGCCCCGGACAAGTAAAGCACTATTGAAGAAGAATAAAGTAGGAGAACACAGACTGCATGTCCTCAGAACATACTATACAGCTATGGTAGTCAAAACAGCCTCGTACTGGTACAATGACAGATACATTGACCAATGGAACAGAATTGAGAGGCAAGATATAAACCCATCCACCTACGGTCCAAAGTCTATCAATGGGGAAAAGACAGTCTTTTTAACAAATAGTGCTGGCAAAACCCAATATTCATCTGCAAAAAAAATGGAACAGGACCCATACCTCATATACAAAAACTAATTCAAAATGGATCAAAGACCTACATATAAAACCAAAAACTATGAAGTTGATAGAAGAAAAAGTAGGATTAACGTAGAGGTCCTAATACACAGCATTAACAGAATACAAACCACAACCAATAATACCCAAACTCCAGAATATAAGCTAGATAACTGGGATCTTCTAAAAATTAAACACTTATGCCCATCAAAATACTTCACCAAAAGAGCAAAAATGAAGCCTACAGACTGGGAAAAAAATTTTGGCTGTTACAAATCAGATAAAGTTCTAATCTCTAAAAGATCTACAAGAAAATCCAATACCTCTACAACAAAAAAGAAAAACAATCCAATTAAAAAATAGGCAAAGGAAATGAATAGACACTTCATCAAAGAAGACATTCAAGCGGCCAGCAGACACATGAGGAAATGCTTGCAATCACTAGCCATTAAAAAAAAAAAAAAAGCCATTAGAGAAATGCAAATCAAAACCACCATGAGATACCATCTTACCCCAGCATTACTGGCACGAATCAAAAAAACAGGAAATAACAAATGTTGGAGAGGCTGCGGGGAGATTGGAACTCTTCTGCACTGCTGGTGGGAATGCAAAATGATAACAACCATCATGGAAAACGATATGGCTCTTCCTTAGAATGCTAGAAAAAGAAATACTGTATGATCCAGCTATCCCACTCCTAGGAATATATCCTAGAGAAATAAGAGTTGTCACACGAATAGACATATGCACACCCATGTTCATTGCAGCATTGTTCACGATAGCAAAAAGATGGAAAAAGATGCCCATCAACAGATAAATGGATAAACAAACTGTGGTACATACACACAATGGAGTATTTCACAATGATAAAGAACAACGATGAATCTGTGAAGCATCTCATAACATGGATGAATCTGGAGGGTATTATGCTGAGTGAAATAAGTCAATCACAAGAGGAAAAATACTGTATGAGACAAGTACTTTACTGAAAGGTTTACGCACAAAAAGAAACAACCTTTGATGGTTACAAGGGAGGAGGGGGTGGGGATGGAAAAACACTAAATAGACAATAGATAAGTGGTAACTTTGGTGAAGGGTAAAACAGTAAACAGTACTAGGGAAGCCTGCACAACTTGTCCAAGGCAAGGTCATGGAAGCTCCATAGACACATCCAAACTCCCTGAGGGGCCAAATTGCTGGGCTGAGGGCTGTGGGGACCATGGTCTCAGGGAATATCTAGCTCAATTGGCATAACAATTTATAAAGAAAATGTTCTATAGTCTACTTTGGTGAGTAGCGTCTGAGGTCTTAAAAGCCTATGAGTGGCCATCTAGGATGCTCCATTGGTCTCACTCCTTTGGAAGCAAGGAAAAATGAAAAAAGGGAAAAGGGAAAGACAAAAGACAAAAGGGAAAGATTAGTCCAAAGGACTAATGGACCACATCTACCACAGCCTCCACCGGACTAAGTGCAGTATAACTAGATGATGCCCGGCTACCACCACTGACTGCTCTGACAGGGATCACAACAGAGGGTCCTGGATAGAGCTGGAGAAAACATAGAACAAAATTCTAACTCAAAAAGAAAAACCAGACTTGCTGGCCTGACAGAGACTGGAGAAACCCTGAGTTATGGCCCCTGGACACCGTTTCAGCTCAGTAATGAAGTCACTCCCGAGGTTCACCCTTCAGCCAAAACTGGACAGGCCTATAAAACAAAAGGAGATTAAAGGGGCACGCCAGCCCTGGGGCAAGGATTAGAAGGCAGGAGGATACAGGAAGCTGGTAATAGGGAATCCAAGGCTGAGAAGGGAGAGTGTTGACATGTCATGGGGTTCTTAACCCATGTCATAAAACAATATGTGTACTGTTTAAGGAGAAACTAGTTTGTTCCGTAAACCTTCATCCAAAGTACAATAAAATAAATAAATAAATATTTGAAGGACTTCAAGTACAGTTTTTGCCCTAGTCTCTGTTTCTGAAATTTCACCATTAGAGGTGCTATTCTTTGATTTTTCTTTTTTTTTTTTTAATTGCTTATTAGGACTTTAATGTCCCTAAAAAAAAATAAGTACACTCCAAGGATGGGTAGCATGTTAGCCTTAATCAGCCCATACCTTCACTGTAAGAGAGAGTAAGAACCAGCGGAAATAGTCTAGTTGGGTCCCAGCAGATGGGAAAAGAAGTTCTGGAAGAGAAATCTGCTTTACATTTCAAATATTTATGCAAAATCTAGCCAATGACTTCTCTTTAGGCCTTCGACATGCCTAATATTTCGTTTATTCTAATGTATTCCTCCTAATATTTATTAAGCAATCACATTTATTTACAAAATACATAGGAGTTTGGATTTAGAGATAAAAGATAGTTGGTTTTAATCATTTGCAAGTTTCACACAAATATGACTAAAAATTAACATTATTTCTTCTTGTTAAATAAAAATACCAAAAGCCAATTATCAAAATGATTGTTGTTTTCTTAAAAGCAGTTGCCTTGAGAGGCCTACATGCACTGTAATATTTCTGGAACATCTGCCAGAGTCTTTGGTACATTTAACAGCCTGCATGTTAGAAAATACGTTTGAGGAAGATTTGATTTTTGGATACAGCCAAGGTCACATGGAGCCAAGTCTCGACTATAATATGGGTGAGTGATGATCCAGAGAACTCTGTTGGAAGCAAAGAAAGTCCAGTTCTCGGTAATGGGATATTTGCCTCCTGAACTCATTCTGAGGATTAAATTCAATATGCTGACACACATTGGGCCCCCAGCACAAATTTTGGCTAAAGTAGGTACTCAAAAAGCCCTAATTTAATTAACCATAAATTTAAATAAATTAAATAAGACCTTGGTTAAAGATCTTAAGCTGAGAACATATTGTACAGCAGGCACAAGGTTGAAGCAATAAATGAGGGCAGGTATGACAACAGAGCCTTTGATGTTGACAGAAAAGCAAACTGGAAAATATTCATCCTTCAGAAGCTCAAATCCACCCACACTGGAAATTGTCGCTAACGTAATTTTGCCCAGGAATAACATATACTCTGACTTGTAAAGCTTGTCTTATTCTTTTAAAATAGGTTAAGGGGCAAAGAGAGGACAACTTATAGTTCTTGCAAAGCCAAGTGGAAATATACCAGAACTTAAGGAAACAAAAATTGCTGAACTGATTCAGACAGTAAAACAACGAGAAGTTATGTGGCTCAGGTTTTGAACAGTCAAGAAAAAACGTTATCCACCTGATATACCCTAAAACTCTATAAGGAATTGTGAAGTGTAGGGTAGGTGCAATTTCCCCAAAGAAATAAAGAATCTTAAAAAATGTTAAGTGTCACATCTAGCAGTCTGAGGAATCACAAAGCACTTCGTCAAAGTTTTTTAAATTTGTTTTTCTCTCGCTTTCTTTTTTTTTTTTTTTTTTTACAAATTATCACAAACAACAACAACAATAGCAAAAAATTTGTAATAAGTGTCTAGTATGTTCAAACAGTGAATATAAATAGCTTCAACTTTTACAGGTGCATTAGTCCTTTAACACACCTTAAACTGATGTGACAGCACATTGGAATACCAGTCTGAAGTTTAAAAAAAAAAAGATATGTGAGAAAAATCTTCAAAAATATAGCCTATTTATAGGTTTTGCTTGGCTTGTACATTACATATTATTTTTAAAATGCAATTATTGAAAGAATTTAAAAATTAGGAAACTGTGCAAAAAGCCAGGTTTGGGGGACTTCTTCAAAAATCAAAAATGTTGACAGCACTAGGTCTTTATCCCTCTGTAGCAACAAATGATTGGCGCTGAGAACCAGTGGTGCTTTTTACCACATTTTATTGAATCTAAGACACTATTGATTGTAAGACACAACGATATTTTACGAACTAAAAAAGCAAAATATATATACTTTTTTTTTGCATTAACAATAGAAAAAAAAAGATTTCTTTAAAGTGTTCAAAAGCAGAGATGTCACTAAGTGCACCTGACTCAAGCCATGGAGTTTTCAATCATCCCGTATGCATGCGAGAACTTGACAACGAATAAGGAAGACCGAAGAAGAACTGATGCCTTTGAATTATAGTATTGGCGAAGAATGTTGAATATACCATGGGCTGCCAGAAGAATGAACAACTCTTTCTTGGAAAAGGTACAGTGAGAATGCTCCTTAGAAGCGAGAATGGCAAGACTTCATCTCACATACTTTGGACATGTTGTCAGGAGGGACCAGTCCTTCTCTCTGGAGAAGGACATCGTGCTTGATAAAGTAGAGGATCAGCAAAAAAGACGAAGAACCTCTATGAGATGGATTGACAGGGTGGCTGCAAAAACGGGCTCAAGAATAACAATGATCTGTGAGGATGGCGCAGGACCAGGCAGTGTTTCGTTTTGGTGTACCTAGGTTTGCTATGAATCAGAACTGACTCATGGCACCTAGCAACAACATTAACAATAGACCTGAAAAACTTACGAATTGTTCACACTAATCTCTTGACTTCAAAACATACTAATTCTGAGTGACTGATCACTTCCTCTTTCTCTTAGTTGCATTGTTTGGCCTGCAATAAGCTGATAAGCAAATCTGCATATACTCCAGTAACAAAATATAACATAGCTGCATCTACTTTGTGATAACTATCTTTTTTGGATCCCACAAAGTGTTGGTAGTTGCTTTGCAAGAAAATATGGAATTCTAGTCGTTTCTCAAAAAAGAATTTTTGCTTTACATACATGGTAAGCCGAATAATGTCCCAATCCCTGGAACCTATGATTACGTTACCTTATAGGGAAAAAAAGGAACTTTGCAGATATGATTAAAGTTAAGGACCTTGAGATGGAGAGATTATTCTGGATGGTTCAGGTGGGCCCAATCTAATCACATAAATCCTTAAAAGAAAGAACTTTTCTATCTGAGGTCACAAGGAATTGTGACTACAGAAGGGCCAAAGAAACTTGGCTAGTTTTGAAGATGGAGTAAGCGGGCCATGAACCAAGGGATGCGGGCAGTCCCTAGAAGTTGGAAAAGGCAAGAAAATAGATTTTCCCCTAAAGCCTCTAGAAAGGAATGCAGCGTTGCCAGCACCTAGAATTTAGCTTGACAAGACCCAGGTTGAATTTCTGACCTATAGAACTGTAAGAAAATAGATTTTTTTTTTTCAAGCCACTAGGTAGCAGCAGTCAAGAAGTCAAAAGGCACCTTGCATTGGGAAAACCTGCTGCAAAAGACCTCTTTAAAGTGTTGAAAAGCAAAGCTATCACCTTGAGGACTGAGGTACGCCTGACCCAAGCCGTGTGTGGTGTTTTCAATCCGTTATACGCGTGCGAAAGCTGGACAATGAATAAGGAAGACTGAAGAAGAATTGATGCCTTTGAATTGTGATGTTGGCAAAGAATGTTGAGTATACCATGGGCTGCCAAAAGAACGAACAAATCAGTCTTGGAAGAAGTACAACCAGAATGCTCCTTAGAAGCAAGGATGGTGAGACTACATCTCACATACTTTGGACATGTCATCAAGAGGGATCAGTCCCTGGAAAAGGACATTATTCTTGGTAAAGTAGAGGGTCAGTGAAAAAGAGGAAGACTTTGGAGGATGTGGATTGACATAGTGGCTACAACAATGACCTCAAGCATAGCAACAATTGTGAGGATGGTGCAGGACCAGGCAGTGTTTCATTCTGTTGTACATAGGGATCACCATGAGTCAAAACTGACTCTTCTGCATGTAACAACAACAACAGGTTTGTGTAAATTTGTTACAGAGACAATAGAAAACGAACACAACTAATATCGAATGTTTGCTCCACTGCTTTGTTTACGTACCTTTCTTTGTGCAAGCTTACCTTTACTTCCAATGCCAAATAATAGCATACTTTCTTAAAAAAGATATTGTATGTGGCAGTTAAACACCACACATGTGGTATCAATATTGCATTTGATTCAGTTGATTTAACCATAATAAAACCACTCTGACCAAGTTCATGCACCCCAATTTCAGAAATGTTACAATGTGAACAAATACAATCTCTGAAATATAGACAATAGAGATTGTACTCACCAGTTCCCCATAGTCCCCATCCACTCCCCATCAGCTCACTTTACTCACAGGCATTACTAGCCTGGCCTCTGGGAGCCCTAGTTTAACTTCTCAACTTCCTCTATTGTGAACAAGAAAAATGATATCCACTCCATATGTTCATCATAAGGGTGAATAACATCAAAAATACAGAGAGCTTTGAACATTGCAGAGTATTATACAGACAACTGAGGTGCCCTGAGGTACCCTTGGCACTCTTTTTCGTTGCCCCCTCTTCCTCAGTCCATGTCCAGTAAGTGCCTAGAGCTTTTTATCTCTCTTTTCTATTTCAACTGCCCCCTCACTAAAGCTCAATTATTTTAATAGCATCCTAATAGTTCTAACTCTGGCTGCTATTTCTCTTCTCCTTTAGTTAGTTCTTAGAAGCAGCCATATGGCTGATTTTTCTAAAATAAAGTCTTATCCATGTCTGTCTGTCTTAGCAGTCAACCCTAAACTGTCAATGGTTCCAATTTTTGACTGAAAATCCGCAAGTCCCTTAGCCTGGCATTTAAGGTCCTAACGGTGTTGTTCCCTACCAAAACGCACAACCAGCCCAGTGTGCCTTTAACAGGAACATTCTCCGGATCTTTCTTTACCCTTCTTTGCATATCTAAGCCCTAGATTTTGTTTGAATTGAGCTCAAGATCCTGTTTCTCTGTGAAGCCTTTACCAACCAACCCCATCCTTGATAGTCCCTGTATCACAAGCCTAGCACCTCTCTGAATTTTCTAACATCTTTAACATCATGCCCTAAATCATACAAGATGCTAGTTATTAATGGTCATGAAAATTTTTCGAGACATTTTATTGTCCCTTGACTATGTTGGAAGCCGTGGTGGCATAGTGGTTAAGAGCTACGGCTCCTAACCAAAAGGTTGGTGGCTCGAATCCACCAGGCGCTCCTTGGAAACCTTATGGGGCAGTTCTCCTCTGTCCCATAGGGTCACTAAGAGTTGGAATTGACTTGATGGCAATGGGCAATGGGTTTGACTATGTTAGGTCCCTGGCTGGCACAGATGGTTTGCATTCAACTACTAACCTGAAAGTTGGTGGTTCAAACCCACTCAGCAGTGCCATGGAAGAAAGGGCTGGTGATCTGCTTCTGTAAAGATTAAAACAAACAAACAAAAAAAATCCCCACTGCTGTTGAGTTGATCCCAACTCAGAGCAACACCGTAAGACAGAGTAGAACTGCCCCTAGGATTTCCAAGCCTGTAAGTTTTACAGAAGCAGACTGCCACGTCTTTCTCCTGTGGAGCAGCTGACGGGTTTGAACCACCAATCTTTAGTTGGTAGCCAAACCCCTTGCCGTTGATTACAGCTGTGTTACGGGGTAGACCTGCTCCACAGAGTTTTCTTGCTTACCCCCGTACTGGCAATTTGCTGATGCATTTCGCTTTGCCTGAACCCTTCCTTTTACATGTAACCTGTTCAAATCCTACTCGTCTTTCAAGGGTTGGCTCAAATTTTCTAACTCTTTCAGGACTTTAACAACCCCTGTAGTTCATGTTGTCTGCACTGTTTGAATGATTAATTTGGGAAGATGAGTTTGTTCTGTGCTATAGCTCTATCTACTTGATGTGTATAATTCATGGCTTTCCTCCAACCAAATTTTAAACTCATTTAGATAAGGACATTGACTGTATTTTGTAGACCTGCCACTCACTTGCTGTGTGGCCTTGGGCAAGTCACTTAATCCCTTGGGCAAGTCTCGTAATCCCTGTGTGGCCTTGGGCAAGTCACTTCCATATCCTCATTTGTAAAATGGAGAAAATGTATGGGAAGAGGCTTATCAAAGTGCTTGGCACAAAGTAAACTCTCATTAAATATTTATTATTTGCATAGCATTAATTTATAAGCTTCTATCTCATCCCACTCGCCGCCACCCTGTCCACGTATACATAAAGGCTACTTGTTAGACTAAATATTTCATCCCCCAACTGGTGTAATTCTAATCTTTGGAATGGGTTGTTGCTCACCACAATGACCACAACTAGTGATATGTTTTCTAGAAGACAGGCACTCCCATGATACTTTGTTAGTGAGATATTGAAGGAAAACATTGTCATCTTTTGATTCTGACCCTCATATTTTCTACCGATAATAGCACCTGCTTCCTTAACAAGGGTTTTGTGAGCTTCAAATAAGATAGAGGAAGTGAAAAGGTTTTATATGTGTTATAAAGTGCTATTAACATATTATTATTATTCCAATATCCTTACTTACAACTGTGTTTTAATTAAATTGCTTTCCCAAATAAAAAGAGGTTACAAACCATTGTCAAAGATCATCCAGTTAGTTATTCATTCGTTCTTTTTCTCAACCAATATTCACTGACCTCCAATAATGATCAAAGGAACAGTGCTGGTCACATGGAGAGTACAAAGATGTAAAACAACTACCCTCAAAAAACTTCGTATTATCCTTTTTTCCTTCTCACCTTTCACCTTAAGCCATCCTGTTTATCAACTGAACATTTGAGGTGTCTGTATGTGAGACAGGATGGGGTGGGGAAAGAGACCAAGTAGGTGACGCTAAGGGGGACTCATCTATATGATCAACCTGTCATATCATGTGAACCACAAGGACTGTATTTGTAGTGCAGTAAATCTTCTAGAGATGAAAAGTCTCAGCCCCAGAAAGCAATGCCAAATTATGAAAAATCCGGAGGCAGAAGAAAACCACCAAAGGGTATTCTTTAAAAAAAAAACATACTTACTAAAGACTCTGACCACATATCATTATGACTCATAGTAAAATGGTCCCTGGTGATTCACTGCTACTTATTATTTTTTTCTAAGTGTGATAATTATCTTTACTGCTTAAATTAAGCTTTTCTTATTTCCAAAAAATAATTTTTTAAAACCCTCAAGGCTTTGTTGGATTTTTATTCCATTGTTTAATGCAAACTAAATTCTCTGAGCCTTTCACATCTCACATGAGACTTGGTTACATTTTTGTAATGCGGAATATATTTTGAGTTCCATTCTAGATCACTTTTTGAGAGACTAAAAAGATTTTAAAAAAATGACAAGTTAGCTATAACATATAATTTGTAAAGATAAATTACCACAATGCTATTTCAATGTATTTCAGACATTGAGCACCTGAAGGGAAGCAAAGGAAGAGAGGGAGGGATAAGCCTATGAACTTTTCATTGTTTTTACTTAAACAAGTATTAACCTATCTCTAAACCAATATCGATTTCATAGTAAATGAGTTTTGTCATGTGTATGATTATGATTATATTTTAGGTAAAAAATGTCGTGGCCTGCGGCAGACAATCTTCCCTTGAGATACTACCCACGTCAGCTATTCTCATTACATTTGTTCTTTAATGAGTGAATTAATCTGATAGGTAGATTGGATGCAATTGAACTCACCATTAAATAATTCAGTCTATGTTTTGAAATGCCTGATAATTTTTTGATAAAAAATAACCTAAAATTCTCTAAAGAAGGGCAAAAAACATATCCTCAAAATGGCAGATTGTCTCTCAAACCTAGTCCTTGTTCTTTTGTAATTCCACCCATCTAGCATGGTACTGGCATCGACTCAATGGCAATGGCTTTGGTTTTGGTTGAGCGTGGTACTTGGCACATCATAATTTGTTGTTTACAATATTTCTTATTGAATTGAGATGATGCCATATAAAAATAAACCAAACTGAGAGAGGAAGTGTTTGTGCATACATATTTTAACAATATCATCTGACCTTGTAGGCAGAAAACTGTACCTTGTCAAGTATTTTATTGTTTAATTAATTAGCACTTCTACTAATTTACACCAAGTGCTTAACCAAGTCATTTCTTCCCTCTGACTGTTTATGTAAAACCTCCTTTTTAAATTTATGAAATAGGTTTGTCTTTTCTGACTTTATATATTTATGAATATATTATTCGTACTTGTCAACTTGGGCAGGAGTACATAATCAGAACTTTGTATGATGTTACAAATGGATTAAAAAGCTGGTGTTCAAACATATTAAAGTGCTAAAACAAGACCTACTCTTAATACTTATTCACAGAATTCTGTGAAATATTAGAAAAATGTCTATTCACATTCTCTTGTGTGTCTGGAAGATTTTTAAAAGAAACCGTGTCCCAGACACTTAGGACATTATCAGGTTGTAAGAATTAATTCCAGATTTGATTTCAACACTTTTTTTTTCTTATTCTCTGTTCATACAGAAAACCACTGAGAAGACAACTGAGTGATCCGTTACGAATGATACTCATTTTTAATACAGACTTTGTTCAAGTATTTTGTATCTCTTAACAAAGCCAATAACCTGATGAGCTTAGTAATGTTACTGATCGTATTTTTCAGATAATATAACCCAGCAGAGGACCAGGTAATAGAAAGGCATAAGCTAGTTCAGTATATACACAGAGCCTTTGCTCAAGAAAAATCTAGACGTGCCTAAGAGGAATTACACATATAAAAAAATTGAAAAAGACTGGTAGTTCTAGCTATCAGTGAATGCTATTAACATGTACATATTAGCCACTAGATTACTTATGGATATAAGATCCACTTATTTTTTAATAAAGACTAATATTAGCTCTCAGTATCTGTTAAACAGTGTTCTAGGCACATTCCATGTAATTCTTTTAATCCTCCTAACAAGTTTTGAGATAGGTATTATTGTTCACATTTTACAGATAAGAAAGCTAAGACACAGAGAAATTAAATAACTCACCCAGGAGCCACACAGCTAGTAAGTGAAGGAACTGGGATTGGAACCCAGACACTGAGTTTTAAGCTCCTAGAAAGCAAGGATTGTTTTCAACAATCTTGTACTTCTACCATAACTAATGTAGTGCATTGTGCAGTAAAACCTACAAAAGTTGGAACCTGTGTAAGGCGGAAATCTGTCAGAGAAGGAAGACTCAAATATTTTCCATTAATCAAACCCAAAACAATAAAAAAAAAATGGTAAGACTGTACCCTGTCAAAGGCATTTGAGTCCCAGAAAAACAAGGCAGGTCCGCTGAGTTCTGGCTGTCACAGCTGTCACCGCATTTAGAGGCATATTCACTATTTAGAATTCCTAGGTGGCACAAAGGGTTAAGTGCTCAGCTACCAACCAAAAGGTTGGCAGTTTCAATTCACTCAGGCGCTCCTTAAAAGAAAGGCCCGGAAATCTACTTCTGAAACGTCGGACATTGAAAACCCTATGCAGCACCGTCCTACTCTGACACACGTGGAGTCACTGTGAGTCAGAATTGACTTGATGGCAACTGGTTTGGTTTTTGTTTTGTTTTGATTTGTTTTTACAAAGTATTTGCTGAATGGAATTGTGACAGCAGTAGAAACTTCTGTGGTCCTTGTAATTGAATGAGCTTTACGTTTTTAAGACACATCAGTAGGCCACTGCCTCCAAAGTAAACCAAAGCCACTGCCTTTAATTCATGTTTATTGTGACAGTCAGGGCTTTGGTGAACTAAACAAACTGGAACTGTCACCATACTCTGTAAGTTAGAAGCTGGGTAACTTTGAGCAAGTCAGCAACCTCTCTGAACCTCAGTTTCTTCATCAGTAAAATGATATTAATACTATGAGAATGAAGTTGCCAGGTTTGGAGAGACTATAGTAAAAAGCAACAAAGAAAGTAACACAGAGTAATCTAGTGCTTAATAATAATAATTGCCATTATTATATTCTCATTAGCCCCGCAACACACCTCTAGCTGATGGAACGAATAAGAATAGGACTTTAGTCTTCAGATTTCTGATCCAGCTGTCCAGATACGCATTCTTACTCTTACGTTAATTACCAGTAAATTTAATAACTTTCGCATTCCTCTAAAACCATCACCATATTTTCAATATACACTATTTTTTAAGCCCTGTTTTTAAAACTGACTGTGGAAATAAGTTTGCAGTGTTGCAGGAGAACAAAGCAATTTGGTCTTTCTGATTAAGGAACTCTGCTGATACTACATCAGGATCAAATTCGCTTTGGAAAGCAGATGTTACAGTATCAAAACCACAAAATGTTATCAGGGTGGTTCCCTCTGAAGATACTTACTGGCAAAGCTTCTGACATTTACTATAAAAAAAAAATTAGCATTTTTCCCTTTCTAAGAGTTTATGGTAGGAATTTTAGAAAGCACAAAGAGTAAAATAAAAGTCTCCAGAAATAGCATGAGCCCTTCAGAAAAATGCAATCTTTTAATGTGTGCAATATTTGGAATTTTCACTTTACTTCTACAATAGGCTTTTTTTGTGTGTCATTAGGTACTTTTGTACAACATCAGCCTAAAAGGCTGTGTGGAATTCTATAGTTTGGATATACAATAAGTTAGTTAATAAACGTGTGATCGTAATGCTGCTTTGAAGATGCCTGTGCACAAATAATAGTTAAATTCTTAGGGTAATATTCTAGAGCTGGAATCACTTGATCAAGGGTTTAAATATTTTTAATGCTCGCCAAAGTACTTCCAACAGCGAAGGAATGACCTTGCCAACAATAAGTATTATCGCTAAAATAAATCTTTCCCTATTTGTTGTTACTGTTTTTTAAAATGGTACTTGCTGTTTTTTGAAAATCTGCATATCTTTGATTACCAAGGTTACCCCAAATTTTTAAACATATTGGTCTGCCATTTTATCTTCCTTTGTGAAATTCCTATTCCATGTACCTCATCACTTTTGTATCAGACGTTTATTATTGTTTTCCTTCTGTGAACTCTTTATGTAGTACTCCTTTGCTATATATATAACAATATTTTATCAGCCTTCTTTCTTTAATTTTTAAATTTTTGGTATTTTTACCAAAAATAACTCAAAGGTTTAATTTTTGTGTAATGTAACGTGGTGTCTTTGCCACCAAACTTACAAATTCTTACTCTACCCAAAGACTGAAAAATATTAATAGTCCCTAGCACTTAAAATTTTTAGTTTTTACATTTAAAAACCTACTATATCCGGAATCTGTTTTGGGGCATTGTTGAGGTAGGGATACACAACACACACACTCACACATACCCACAGAAGGATGTATATACTACGTATTCTTTTCTGTCAAATGATTAACCAGTTATAACACCGTTTTTTTTTTTTAATTTTTATTGAGCTTTAAGTGAAAGTTTACAAATCAAGTCAGTCTCTCACACAAAAACTTACAGACACTTTACTACATACTCCCAATTGCTCTCCTCCTGATGAGACACCCCACGCCCTCCCTCCGCTCTCTCTTTTCATGTCCATCTGCCAGCTTCTAACCCCCTCTACCCTCTCATCTCTCCTACAGGGAGGTGATGCCAACATAGTCTCAAGCGTTCACCTGATCCAAGAAGCTCACTCCTCACCAGCATCCCTCTCCAACCCATTGTCCAGTCCAATCCATGTCTGAAGAGTTGGCTTCGGGGGTGGTTCCTGTCCTGGGCCAACAGAAGGTCTGGGGGCCATGACCACCGGAGTCCTTGTACTCTCGGTCAGACCATTAAGTCTGGTCTTTTTATGAGAATTTGGGGTCTGCATCCCACTGCTCTCTTCTGCTCCCTCAGGGGTTCTCTGTTGCGTTCTCTGTCAGGGCAGTTATCGGTTGTAGCCAGGCACTGTCTAGCTTTTCTGGGCTCAGGCTGATGTAGTCTCTGGTTTATGTGGCCCTTTCTGTCTCTTGGGCTCATAATTACCTTGTGTCCTTGGTGTTCATTCTCCTTTGATCCAGGTGAGTTGAGATCAATTGATGCAACTTAGATGGCCGCTTGCCAGTGTTTAAGACCCCAGATGCCTCTCTCCAAGGTGGGATGCAGAATGTTTTAATAGATTTTATTATGCCAATTGACTTAGAGTCCCCTGAAACCATTATACCACCATTTACTGAATACCTATGCTTTCCCCCACTGAATTGAAATGCCACGTTGTTCACATACCACATTCTCCTTTCTAGAGGTGTCTATTTATGGAGAATTTGTACCATTGATCTGCTTGTTCATTCTTGTACCATTCCTACATTATTTTAATTATGATGGCTTTGTTTATATCTTACTTTTAAAAAAAATTTTAAGATACAGCTCTTCCATTGGTATAGATTTTCTTAAAATTTCCTAGCAAGCCTTACTCTGCTTTCCTCCAAATAAACTTAAAACACTTTTTGGCATATACTTTTACAGCTAAGAATTCATAATTGGTTCGTGGTCTAATGACCTAATAAGTGATTATTCTTCCAGTTTTGATCGGTAGGAGACAAAATTGTAGATTATGGAATATGATACCAGAGACAGCTGCGAATTGTTTTCTCCATATCTTTAATGCTAGGATAGAGTCATTTCGATGAAGATTTATATGAAAACATTGTGTTGGACTCATCCCTAGTCAGTCATATAATTTTGTTGAATTTCCCAAAAGTATTTATGAAAGTATAGCGTATGTAATTCAGTCCCAGAGTTGTGTTGTGTTTAAAATAATGATGTTTGTGAACTGAGAATAATTTTTTAACTGAAAAATCATGAAAGAGGCAAGTAAGTTCTATGCTTCCTTCAAGTTCTGGACCATGTTCCCTTTCTTACAGCAAGGCTTTTTCATTTTCTCCAGACCTTGGCATCCTCTCTTTCCCTAAAATCAGACTGTCCTTTGCAAAAACAAAATCAAACCCACTGCCATCGTGTGGATTCCGATTCATAGTGGCCCTGTAGGACAGAGTAGAACTGCCCAATAGGGTTTCCAAGGCTGTAACTTTTCCTGAAGCAGACAGCCACATCTTTCTCCCATGGAGCAGCTCGTGGGTTTGAACAGCCAAATTTTCAGTGAGCAGCCAAACACTTAACCACTTCACTACCACCATATACCACCTTTTATTGTTGGAGAGAGAGTGTGTGTGTGTGTGTGTGTGTGTGTGTGTGTGTGTATGTAGCCAATCTCTCTAGGGAAGATTGAAAACACCCTACTAACACAGGGTCCCATAGACAGCACATAGTAAGAAACGTGTTCTTCAAGGGTCATTTCCAATGGCCCTCCATGTTTTGTAACTTCAATTCCATGTTTTTCTTCTGTTTGCCCCTAAGATTATAAAAAAAAAAACTACCTACTAATTATAGTCATAATTTTATTGTAGCCTAGCACTGGTCTTTAATTATTTTAACACTTACATGATTCAAAATATCATAGCTTTTGTAACCAATCAACATTAATTGGCATTGTGTTATTATAGGTCATGTAAGAATCTTACTGTGGAGGTGTTTTTTTTTTAAAGGCTTCAGGGAAAATTGTGAACAACGCAGGACTATAAAACCTCCCTCCCAAAGCAATCAAATTTAGGAAGAGTGGACAGACTTGGACCAAAACACTGGAAAAGGTGTAAGTAAGAAGGGAAAAGAAGATTTTGATAGGGCACAGAACACAGCAATGACATTGGATGGCTTCTAATCAGTAAGGTATAAAAAAAATGAGCTAACTATTTTGTAGAGTAGTCTGAGGGTATCTGTTGGCAGCTGTGGGAAAATTCAAGGAAAGCTCTTCGAGAGCAGAGTGACTCAAATTAACTCGGAACCTTGGCTGAGCCAGAAGACTCTCTGGGCTTCGAGAATGGTTTCAGTTCTGGGTTAATAGCGCATCCAGGGATTGTAGTTTGGAGGGTTCCTCCAGTCTCTGTGAGACCATTAAGTCTAATTTTTTTTTAATGTGAATTTGAGTTCTGTTCTACATCTTTCTCCTGCTCTGTCCTGGGCTCTCTGTTGTGTTCTCTGTCAGGGCGGTCATTGGTGGTAGCCAGGCACCATCTAATTCTTCTGGTCTCAGGCTGGTGGAGTCTCTGGTTGATTTGGACCTTTAATCTTTTGAGCTAATATTTTCCTTGTGTATTTAGCTTTCTTTATTCTCCTTTGCTCCGAGTGAGATGGGGCCAATTGACATCTTAGATGGCCGCTTGCAAGCTTTTAAGGACCAGTCGCCTCTCACCAAAGTGGGATGTAGAACATTTTCTTTATAAACTATGTTATGCCAATTGACCTAGATGTTCCCTGAAACTATGGTCCCCCAGCTACTCTGTCCCCCAAAGTGTTTGGATTTGTCCAGGAAACTTCTTTGCTTTTGCTTTAGTCCACTTGTGCTGACTTTTCCTATATTGTGTGTTATCCTTCCCTTCACTGAAGTTGATCCTTGTCTACTATCTAGTTAGTGATTTCCCCTTCCCCTCCCTCCCAACTCTCATAACCATCAAAGAATGTTTTTTTCCCTTTTCTGGTTTTAAACCTTTTCTTGAGTTCTTGTAATAGTGGTCTCATACAATATTTGTCCTTTTGTGACTAATTTCACTCAGCATAATGCCCTCCAGATTCACCCAAGATGTGATGTTTTGCAGATTCATCATTGTTCTTTATCTTTGCATAGTATTCCACTGTGTGTATATACCGTAATTTGTTTATCCATTCATCTGTTGATGGGCATTCAGATTGTTTCCATCTTTTTGCTATTGTGAATATTGCTGCAGTGAGCATGGGTATGCACATGTCTATTCGTGTTGTTGCTGTTAGGTGCCGTCGAGTCGGTTCCAATTCATAGCAACCCTATGCACCGCAGAAAGAAACACTGCCTGGTCCTGAGCCATCCTTACAATCATTGTTATGCTTGAGTTCTTTGCTGCAGCAACTGTGTCAATCCACTTCGTTGAGGGTCTTCCTCTTTTCTGCTGACCCTGAACTCTGCCAAGCATGATGTCCTTCTCCAGGGACTGACCCCTCCTGACATGTCCAAAGTATGTAAGATGCAGTCTCACCATCCTTGCTTCTAAGGAGCATTCTGGTTGTGCTTCTATTCGTGTGATGGCTTTTATTTCTCTTGGGTATATTCCCAGGAGTGTGATTGCTGGATGGTATGGTATTTCTATTTCTAGCTTTTTAAGAAAGTTCTAAATCATCTTCCAAAGTGGTTGTACCATTTTACATTCCTACCAGCAGTGCATAAGAGTTCCAATTTCTCCACAACCTCTTCAACTTTTGTTATTTTGTGTTTTTTGGATTAGTGCCAGCCTTGTTGGGGTGAGATGGTGCCTCATTGTAGTTTTGATTTGCATTTCTCTAATGGCTAATGATTGTGAGCATTTCCTCTTGTGTCTGTTAGCTACCTCAGTGTCTTCTTTGGTGAAGCATCTGTTCAGATTCTTTGCCATTTTTTCGATTGGATTATTTGTCTTTTTGTTGCTGAGGTGTTGCAGTATCTTATAGATTTTAGAGATTAGACCCTAATCGGATATGTCATAGCCAAAATTTTTTCCCAGTCTGTAGGTTGTCTTCTTACTCTTTTGATGAAGTCTTTTGATGAGCATAAGTGTTTGATTTTTAGGAGCTCCCAGTTATCTAGTTTCTCTTCTGCTGTTTGTGCATCGTTGGTTATTATTGTATACCGTTTATGCCACGTATTAGGGCTCCTAGTGTTGTCCCTATTTTTTCTTCCATGATCTTCATCATTTTAGATTTTATATTTAGGTCTTTGATCCATTTTGAGTTAGTTTCTGTGTATGGTGTGAGGTATGGGTCCTGTTTCATTTTTTTGCAGATGGATATCCAGTTATGTCAGCACCATTTGTTAAAGAGACTGTCTTTTCCCCCATTTAATGGACTTTGGGCCTTTGTCAAATATCAGCTGCCCATAGGTGGATAATTTTACGTCTGGGTTTTCAATTCTGTTCCATTGGTCTACGTGTTTGTTGTTGTACAAGTACCAGGCTGTTTTGACTAATATGGTGGTATAATAAGTTCTAAAATCAGGTAGTGTCAGGCCCCCCACTTTGTTCTTCTTCAGTAATGCTGTACTTCTCCAGGGCCTCTTCCCTTTCCATATAAAGTCGGTGATTTGTTCCTTAACATTTGTTGTTAAAATCTTAACATTTTAACAACAAAATTAGGTGAAGTACCTAGTTTGAAAGAAAAGAAATAACAACTACAAAACAGAAGCAGATTTCTCAAGGGTACATTGTTATATAAAAGAATATAATAATTATATAGATTTAATAAAATAAGAGCAGAAAGTCAAGTTGATAAACAACAGAATTAGATGATAAAGTGATTCTAGAACAGGGTCTCACAAGCTACAGCTATTTTTGTGTGGCTCATTACTGAACAACTAAGATTGGTTTTTACATTTTTAAAGAATTGTTAAACAAGCAACAAAACAAAAGATATGTGACAGTGACTGTAAGTGGCTTACAAAGGCTGAAATATTTACTATCTGACTCTTTACCAAAAAAAAGTATGTTCACCTCTGTTCTGGAGCAATGAAATAAGTTGAGAGCCAAAATTGTACCACTACAGATTTAAAAATATAACTATAGGTCACAAGGAACAGACCGTATATATGTATTTATGAATATATGTGTGTGTAGATAAATACATTCTCATTTATATGGATACTGTCATATTTGGTGTTAGAATAAAAAATTGAAATACTCATTGTGAATTCAAAAGACAAAGAAAGAAATTTAAGATAATTAGAAAAATAATTACAGGACAAGTGTAATCAAAAGACAAAAATAATCTAACATATGGGTAATTTGGCCCATGAAATAGCAACTCAACAAGCTTAATGAAAATTTTATTTAAAGATTTAATTCAGAATTTTTTTTTCCTGAAACAAAGAAATAGTATTGTATACTAGGAAAGATTGATATAGATTGTCAACCTTGAGATATACCCTGGTTAGTTACTGAGATGCAAGGACAAAGTCAGAGTTCTTCTGGAATCCAGGTAGAAAAGGGAAGTCATCTATAAGTTGATATCTTCAGGTATCTTTATAGCAATACGCAGTACCATAAGGCAGTATAATAATTCTCTGAAGCAGAGAAAATATTACTCTAGAATATTATACACTGCTAATTTGACATTCAAATATACAGGTATAGGCATTCTCCAATCAGAAAACATTCAGGTAACAGAGACATTTTTTTAAAAAGTATTTTAAAAATGAAATCTCACTTAGAGGTAAATCAGAACCAAATGTCTCAATAACAAAGAAAATATGGAAAAAGACTGATGATGACCACTAAATCCATTTAACATAAACTTAAAACTAAACAATTTGGGTGACTGTAGTTTCAGAATAGGGTGTAAGTGCTGTAGCCTCTAATAAAGTAAAAACAATAATAATAAAAATTAAAAAAAAAAAAATGCGTTGCCATTGAGTAGATTCCGACTCACAGCAATTGTATAGGACAAAGTAGAACCAAACCATAGGGTTTCCAAGGGGCGGTTGGTAGTTTCTATTTGCTGACCTTTTGGTTAGCAGCCCAACTCTTAACCACGGTGTCAATATAGGCACAAAAAATAGGAGATCAGTGTAGAGGAGATGAAAGTACAAGAGTGTTACTAAACTTTCTTTCCTTGCGTGGAATCAGTTCATGTAGTTGTTGTTAGATGCTGTGCAGTCAGTTCTGATTCTTAGCTGCCTTATGTATACAACAGAAGGAAACATTGCCCAGTCCTGTACCATCCTAACAATTGTTGCTATGTTTTGAGCCCATTGTTGCAGCCATTGTGTCAATCCTTCTGGTTGAGGGTCTTTTTTTTGCTGACCCTCTACTCTACCAAGCATGATATCCTTCTCCAGGGACTGGTCCCTCCTGATAACATGTCCAAAGCACGTGAGACGAAGTCTCCCCATATTAGTTTCTAAAGAGCTTCTAAGGAATCCGTTCATACTTTATCCAAAATTGAAGCATGTAGCTTAAAAAAAATAACTGTTCCAACTTCTTTTTCTTAACCAGTCTTTTTTTTTTTTTGGTAAAGAAATATTTCCCTGAAATTCACTAATGCTTTCAGTTTTAGTTTTCTTGTTTTGAATAAGGGTCAAATTAAATATAACATTTCTAGGAGCCTGGTGGCACAGTGGTTAAAGAGCTCAAATACTAACCAAAAGGTCAGTAGTTCGAAACTACTAGCAGCTCCGCAGGAAAAAGATGCAGCAGTCTGCTTCTATAAATACAGACTTGGAAACCCTATGGAGTCACCATGAATCGGAATCCATTCTTTGGCAGAGGGTTTTTTTTTCTTTTAATAGTATATGTAGATCTTATTCTTACTTTACTAAGTCATTTATTTATATTCTACTTATCTATTAGTCCATACGACTGTCAATCCCTTTTTCCATCCATCTATCCATTTTATATATAAATGCAAAGAGAAATGTCTAAAATGATGTTCACCATGATGTGAAGCAATGTGGGAGACTTGTTACTTTCTAAGTGGTACTTCTCTGTACTGCAAAAATGTATATATGCACATGGATCATTTTTCTGGAAAAAGCTATAAATTCATTGCCTTTAAATAAATGTAATCACCTACCAGTTTAGCCTGTGACACTGAAGGCTCACGGAGAAAATGCAATGAGAACCTAAATGCTGTGATACGCCATCATAACAAAGTGGCCCAGAACCACCGCTGAGCCAGTCTTCCCATTGCTCCCACTCGTCACTTCCTGAAAGCGGCTGTAGACAGTATAAGAGCTGCTTTTTTCTTTTTTAAACATCTAGAGGCACCTGTTCTTTGAAGTGGGTGTCAGCTGCAGATGTAACACCCAGCATCACATGGTATCTGTTTTTAGTTAGTGGAAAATGCTGCAATACTTTACTTGCCTCCCTGCTTGAAAATCCACCAACTTCAAATTTTCCTACGAGGGATAATTGTTTTTTCTCAAATCAGTCTTTGTTTTTTATATCAGAAGACATCTTTTGAGTACTTTCGATGTACCGTTTTGATTCTCCATTAATTTAAATGGAAGTAAACATCATGGAGTATTTTTAAAACAGCAGCTTACAAGTTAATGTCTAACTCGAAACATCAAAAATTATTGGCAACCTTCCAACCAGAAGGTCAGATGAATTGTCAATTAAAGGGCCACCAGCGGCAAATAAGGCACATGACACAAAAACAGAATGTTACAGGTCAATTAGGATGACATATATGACTTTTCTTACAAGTATTGCATCATAGAGTTTCTAATTAGTATCGATTGTATTTTCTCTCCGGAAAAAAGCAAAAACAAAGCAAACTATAATATATATCACATCCATCCAAAAATTTTTATGGTTTGTGCCAAGTAATTAGTATCAAGAAATATTACTAGATTGTATATTTCTGCTTCCAGGACTGCTGCAATTATCTGAAACAAGAGACAAGCCCTCTTATTAAAAGTAGGCTATGGACGGATCCTGGGAATCCCTTAGTGAACTAGCTCTACAAAACCTATTTTTATCTTTCCAAATCCTTGATATTCTATTCCTTTTCCTGAACTGTAATAAGAAACTGTGATGTGCACTCAGGGTTGGCTACATCACTCATGAGGCCCAGTGCAAATGAAATGTAGGGGTCCTTGTTCAAAAATTATTAAGAGTTTCGAGATGGCAACAGCAGCACTTGAAAGCAAGCCCGGGGCCCTTCTGAGTGTGGGGCCCTGTGTGACTGCACACGTTGCATGGCCACTAAGTCAGTGTTCTGTGCACTTGTTTCTGTGTTCAGCATTGTAGATTTCTGAAAGATACATCCTCAGATGCCGATTCTGGGACACTGCCAAGAATTCATTTTCGTTTTGGCCTCAATAGAACTATCTTCTCTCCTCCCTATTGGAATTAGCCCATCTCTTGGTTGCTCAGCCAACTTTCCTCCTTCCATGAAATTATGCCCTAACTGTCCCCTACCCAGCCTTTTTTCAACACATGAATCCAGGGGCCCTGGTGTTGCACCGGTTAAGCATTTAGCTGCTAACTGAGAGGTAGGTGGTTTGAACTCACCAGCAGTTCGGCAGGAGGAAAGACCTAACGATCTGCTCCCACAAAAATTACAGTCTAGGAAACCCTGTGGGGCAGTTCTATTCTGTCACATTGTTAGTCATTTGTTAAAACAAATAACAAATACTTATTAGATTAGAATTGGAGTGTAAGTAGTTTATTTGAGAGGTGCAAGCTGGCAGGAGGATTCCTATGGTGCAATGGTTAAGCACTCAGCTGCTAACCTAAAGGTTTGGGATTCACACCCACTAGCTGTTCAGTGGGAGAAAGATGTGGCAGTCTGCTTCCATAAAGATTATAGCCTTGGAAACCCTGTGGGCATTTCTACTCTGTCCTATAGGGTCACTATGAGTCAGAATCGACTCAACAGCAATGGGTAAGCTGGTGGGGAGTGGTAAGGTGATACAGGGAAGGAAGGCAGCCAGTAAATGGTGCATTATTAAGACAACTACCTTAGTGGACCGGAGTCTCTTGGTGGTGACCATTAGTGCACTTGGCTGATAACCAAAAAGTTGTAGGATTGAATCCACACAGAGAGAACTCAGAAGAAAGGTCTGACAGAAAATCAGCTGTTGAAAATTCTCTAGAGCTCAGTTCTACTCTGACACACATGGGGCCACCATGAGTCAGAATTGAATGGATGGCAAATTTTTTAGTGGACTGGAGCTTAATATATCTCTTGAGGGCAGAATTCTGGGAAATGGTATAAAAAATGACTCAGATTACCTCCTGCCATCATATCTCCCAGTCTCACCACCATCCCTACCCTCCACTGAAGGACAAGGGAGCTGGAATATTTATGCATCAAATCCTGAGAGTCATTGACTGGGGGTTGCTCCAGAGGGGGGTGGGGGTGTAAAAATTCCTTAGGCCTGATGCGTAGGTGAGCAGAATGGCCTGCTACAGTTTCTGGAAATAATCTACTAGCTTGGAGATTCAGATACTGGTAGTTTGAAGTTGACCAGAGCGTGCTGAAATGGGATGATCCAAGTGACCTGGAGGCACTAAGAGAGGCTGCTATTTGTGAGTGCCTGTTTTGTCCCAGGCACTCTTCTAAGTGCAATAGACAAAAATCCAAGGTCGGTTCACCTAAAGCACAACAAAAATAAATAAATAAATAATCCAAGGTCAGGGAGTTTACGAAAACCCTGGTGTCGTAGTGGCTGAGTGCTACAGCTGCCAAGGAAACGTTCAGCAGTCTAAATCTACCAGGTACTCCTTGGAAACTCTACATGGACAGTTCTGCTACATCCTATAGGGTTGCTAGGAGTTGGAATTGACTTCATGGCAATGGTAGGAAGTTTATATTCTAGTTCAGGGAGACAGACAATAAACAAACATAACAAAAGATGGAAAGTGGTATAAAAAAAATTAAACTGGTTACGGGAATAGAGAGTGAAGGGGGTAGAAAAGGAGTAGAAAAGAGGTGGGAAACTCATCTAGAAAGGGTGGTTGAGAAAAGCCTTTCTGTAAAGGGGTGTTTGAGCAGAGAATTGAGTAAGTGAGGAAAAAAACAAGTGGCTGCCTGGGGGCGAGGAGATCCAGGCAGAGGGAGCAATGAGAGAAAAGACATATTCAGGAGATAAGAGTATGCCAACATATTCAGGAAAGAGCAGGAAGACTAATGCTGCTGGCTAGATTATGGGGAGAAAGGAAGAGAATAGCAAGAGACGGGATCAGAACGGTAGGCAGAAGCAATATCACGTAGGGCCTTGTAGACTACAATAAGAATCTGTCATTTTGTTGTGTTGTGTAGCGTTGTGAGATGGAAAGAAAGTGGAGGCTTTTGACCACAGAAATGATAGGATCTGTGCAGTCATCAATAGAAATCAATGATTGCCATATGGTTTCTGTTTTTCACTCTGTAATAGGGATGCATAACACAGGTCTGTAGGCCAAAGCCTGACTAGCTTTTTTATCCTGCCTATAATCTAAATTCAGAAATAAAACACTAAAAATATTAAAGCAAACACATGATTACCCATCCATTCACCCATATATTGAGAAAGCCTTTCAGAGTTGAGTAATTCCAGCTGCCCCCACCCTGCTACCTCCCACCTCTACCACTGCCATCTGGGACAAGCTGTGGGGTGTGGCAACTGGAAGATAGCACATGTGAAGAAGCATGAAGGCAGGATGAGAAAGAAGGGCAAAGATTTTGGCCAGCCTAATGATTGTTGCTTTTCATTTTTCCTTTTCTTTGACTTTTGTTTTTCTTTGTAACACTATCATAAAGAGCTCCAATGCAACACAGTTCTTGAAACACAGAAGGTATTCAATAAACGTTGATTGATTATAAAAACCTGTGTTAATTTACTCCAAGCGACTGCTTCAGGTAAAACAAAAACAAAAAATCAGTTGTTAGGTGCTGTCGAGTTGATTCTGACTCATAGAGTCTCTATGCACAACAGAATGAAACACTGCCTGGTCCTGCACCATCTTCATAATTGTTGCTTTGCTTCAACTCATTGATGTAGCCAGTGTGTTAATCCATCTCATTGAGGGTCTTCCTCTTTTTCACTGACCCTCTACTTTATCATGATGTCCTTCTCCAGGGATAGGTCCCTCTCATAACATGTCCAAAGTATGTGAGTCGTAGTCTCGCCATTTTTGCTTCTAAGGAGCATTCTGGTTGTACTTCTTCCAAGACAGATTTGTTCAGTCTTTTGACAGTTCGCGATATATTCAATATTCTTCTCCAATACCACAATTCAAAGGCATCAATTCTTCTTTGGTTTTTCTTATTCATTGTCCAGATTTTGCATGCATACGAGGCGACTGAAAACATCATGGCTTGGGTCAGGCGCACCTTAGTCCTCAAGGTGACATCCTTGCTTTTCAACACTTCAAAGAGGTCTTTTGCAGCCAATTTTTTCCAATGCACTGCGTCTTTTGGTTTCTTGACTGCTGCTTCCATGGGTGTTGATTGTGGATCCAAGTAAAATGAAATCCTTGACAACCTCCATCTCCTCTCCGTTTATCAAGATGTTGCTTATTGGTCTAGTTGTGAGGATTTTTGTTTTCTTTATGTTGAGCTGTAATCCATACTGAAGGTTGTGGTCTTTGATCTTTATCAGTAAGTGCTTAAAGTCCTCTTCACTTTCAGCAAGCAAGATTGTGTCATCTGCATAATACAGGCTGCTAATGAATCTTCCTCCAAACTTGATGCGCCGTTCTTCTTCATATAGTCCAGCTTCTGGGATTATTTGCTCAGCATACAGATTGAATAGGTATGGTGGAAGGATACAGGCCCAATACACACCTTTCCTAACTTTAAACAACTCAGTACCCCCTTGTTCTGTTTGAACAATTGCCTCTGGATCCATGTACAGATTCCTCACAAGCAAATTTAAGTGTTCTGGAATTCCCATTCTCTGAAATGTTATCCATAATTTGTTATGATCCACACAGTTGAATCCCTTAGCACAGTCAATAAAACACAGGTAAACATCTTTCTGGTATTCTCTGCAAAAAAAAAAAAAAGAAGTCAGTAATGACATAAAAAGCACATTAGCATAAGCAGCAGAATATGCAGAGTTAGGACCCCCAAAAAATGACATGGGGGACATTGTGTCTTTGGTTTTGGTAATTGTCATGATTGTGAATAAATTGATTTCCCTTTCGCTAGAAGGTTAGACTATTATGATTGTTGAAAGTGTGGGTGGGAAATCAGGAAAGGAGCTGGGGCTGTTGCTGAAGCACTGGAAGATGTCCACAGGATATTGCTCCCTGCTGTGGAACAGGCTGCGAATCAGGAAAAACATGAAGCACTTCTGCTGGGAGAGCTGCATCTCTCTGAGAAGAGAGAGACCAACCTCAAATTTCCATGGTGCAACATGTAAGAAATGTAAAAACTGAGCTAAAACCCCTGTTCTATCTGTGAGAAAGTGCAGATGAGTTCAAAGTGTGTGCCCTTAATTAAGACAGGCTTTTTTTTTTTTTTTTCCCCTGTTCTTAACCATTCTACTAAAGACAGAAAAGCAGAGGAGTCATTTCTACATCTCTGGAAAAAAGCATCTGCTGTGACAATGAGGAAAGGCAGTTTTGCTCCAGGGGCAGCAGCTTTGGCAAAGGGGAAAGGAGAAGCCCCAGACAGCCTCCTGGTAATGGTATGTCTGTGTGGCTAGGCAGCTGCCATAGTTGGGTTCTACTAACAGGAGGCAGAGGACCTCAGGTGAGCCTTCCAAGCCCTTGATGGAAGGAAGCAATGCGGGCAGTTGAGCAGAGAAGCACCAATGAGAGTAGAAGACGGTTTTGTCTGATTACTATCCAGGATATGTGGAGGGAGCTATTTGCAGTACAGCACTTGCCTATGTAGTTTGCAAAATATGGGACTAAAGGAAAATTACCCTCTGCCCAGGATGACTAAGGAGTTTCATTTCAACTGAATATGACGCCTTGCCAGTGAAGAGAACAATCATTCTGAGTTTGGGACCCAACTGGTCACCAAGCTAACAGAAAGAAGAGTGAAGCCTCCTTTGAGCCTCTGAAGAATTTTCTTTTACCACTAAAAAGGTGTACATATATAATCTCCTTATTAAAAAATATTTAATCAATAGGAGCTTTTCTGTTCCTTCCAATTATTTTACTTAATCTCTTTCAGAGACTACAAACTTCGCTGTAATCCGTTTGGTTTTGCTAACTTCAGAAAAACTTTCTATTCTACAGCAAATAGTCCAGCATGTCTACTCCTCACATTGAGATCCTATTTGACGATTCAAATGAAGATCACTCTTCGAGTGAAATTGCAAGCATAATATCTTATTTAGAAATTGCAGCTATTACCACACACAGGTTATGTATTTTCTTCACCTAAACAGCTATTTACCTGTGTTCTCACAGATACTAAGTTGGAGGTAGAAGTGGGGAGAAAAATTATGATGACAGATAAAATATGACTTGATAGCTTTTTGTAGAAAGCAGAATTTTTATTAATAACAACAAAATCCTGGATAATGATACTTTTTAAAGGGCACTGGTAATCATTTTGAAACCCTGGTGACGTAGTGGTTAAGAGCTACAGCTGCTAACTGAAAGGTCAGCAGTTCAAGTCCACCAGGCGCTCCTTGGAAACCCTATGAGGCAGTTCTACCCTGTCCTATAGGGTCGCTATGAGTCGGTATCCACTCGAGGGCAATGGGTTTGGTTTGTTCGGTTTTTTTGGTGATAATTTAAATGTAGTATGATCATTTCTGAAACTACTCTGGCTAAGCTGTTTGTGTGTATAAATAACACCTCATCTATGTCATAACACATTCGGATTTTTTGCTTTTATTTTCATTCTTATAGATTAAAAAACTAAATTATTTTAATGCTGTAATAAATGCCTCCGTTTCCTTGCCAACAAGCTCTAGAAGAAAAAAGGAAGTTAACAGAGAAATACAGAGGGAAAAATCTTCAGATATACTCTGCATATTCAAACTTCATAATAAAACTTCCTCAGAAAAGTCAACTTACCTCTAAGTTTAGATCATTCTTATTTACAAATGATTTCAGGTAGAGATTAAAAAATTTTCTTTCAACCAGATAGCAGGAACAATAAGTAAGAACATTTATATAATGTAAACAGGCAAACACAAGCAACATTTGCTTAATAAAGTGCTGAAAATTCCACTTTTATTTTCAGTCATTAAGCTCATCGTTTCCACAGTCTTGGAACTACTGGTTTTGTCAGAAATAAGGAAAGCTTTGAAAAATATCCTTGATTTTCTCCTCAAAAAGGTATATGTCATGAGAGAGATAAGAAAAATTAGAAATGTAAAGCACATTTACTAAATTGTAAGCTTCTTTAGCACACACCACTCATTACTCAACTTGGTCTTCATAGTTTCTTCCACAGTAAGCCACAGAGCTAATGGCTTACACAACAGGAAGTCCTCACAGAATGAAAAGTCCTCGTTATTGGAGGATAATTTGTCCTGAAAAAAGCTCACTTAAAGTGAATTTACTTAAAATGGGGAACAGAATGTCATGTATAGAGTAAACCGAATGTTCAGTTACTCTATTTTGAAAAATGTAATGGAAACTTATAAAACTAACTATCTCATCTTGTATTTTACAAAATATAAGTTAAAATTGTATCTATGCACTGATCACTAGAACAAAGAATGAATCAAGTGTTGATTTTTTTAAGGTAATTTTTCTGACAAAGGTGTAAGGCCGGTAGGATATGATAGCATTCACTACCTGTTTGACTTTTGCAAGATGATCATAACAAGAATCGTTAAAAAATATTTGGGAGTTTTAATTTTCCAATATGCTCTCTTAATACATTGATATGCAAAGAATTCTCTTTGAAATCCCTACTGTATTATCATTCTTGTCAATTTCGTCTTCAGTTATTAGTTGGTCTAATTCTACCAGATCATTATTTGTCAATAGCTTTGTCTATAACTTGGACAGTTTTCCAACATTGCTTTCCAATTTCAATTTATAATAAATTTGCAATGTATTTGATTCATATTATTAGATGTTTACAACACCCAGATAGTGATTAAGAAACTTAACACCAAAAAAAGTTGCTGTGACGGATGAAGAGCTATGCTAGAGTTAAGAGGGAAAGGGGTTCATAAAATTATATGTTGGTGTTATGATAGCTTTAGCTTCCTCATGCAACCCTCTTTGCTTTGGAGGCTCCAATGCCAATAACAACAAAAAAGAAAAATCCCTCATGGCTGTTGAATAAGCGTAAGCAAATATGGAGTAAATACTCAAGCACACACAGATACAGGAAATGCATTGGTTTGTGCAAGTGGGTATATCTGGGCTGAGTTGTGAAAAATATCAAGACTTAGCTCTTGAAAACTCTTTTACATTGAAAGTTCATCATCAGCAAATGTACTCATGAGCCATGACACCAAACTATGCTAAAATTATGTGGTCCTATGGTGAAAGAAAGGAGCCCTGGTAGCATATTGGTCTTACCAAAAGGTTGGTGATTTTTCTTGGGAAAAAGATCTGGCAACCTGCTTCTGTAAAGATTACAGTCTGGAAAATCCTATGGGCAGTCCTACTCTATCACGTAGGGTCGCTGTGAGTTGAAATTGACTAGACAGCACCTAACAACACGGTGAAAGATCATCTTTCTCTTATTTCTTGCATAGATTGTATTGCTTAACCTTGGAACCAGTAGCATTTAACCAAATGGAATGCCTTACTTTTATTATGGCTATTTTCACCCAACAGTTTAGTGCATTTTCTCTTCACTCTAAAGAAGATACTCTAAAGAAGAGCCTTCAGGCTCTTTCTGAATATTTTAATGTCCCAGGAAGAGATTAGTCTAGGGCTCCCCACTGCTTTAACTACAATAAATATTTACTCATCTCTGTTTCTCAGAAAGTACTCAGACTGTTTAGAAACAGGCCAAACCATTTGTGTCGTAGCCATGGGCACTGTAGCTATATGAGACATTGCACAAAGAATCAAGTTAGATCTTTGAAGTCCAGCTCCCAAAAGAGCATTCATGATGTGCTATGACTATAAGTAATCTTTGCAAGATAAATAATATATCAGCATAGAAAAATATTACCTGATATTATGGATTAAATTGTGTCCCCCAAAAAATGTGTGTCAACATGGCTAGGCCACGATTCCCAGTATTGTGTGGTTGTCCTCCATTTTGTTATCTGATGTAATTACTCTATGTGTTATAAATCCTAACCTCTCTAACATTAATGAGGCACGATTAGAGGCAGTTATGTTAATGAGGCAGGACACAATCTACAGGTTGTATCTTGAGTCAATCTCTTTTGAGATATAAAAAAGAGAAGTGAGCATAGACAGATAGGGACCTCATGCCACTAAGAAAGAAGTGCTGGGAGTGGAGTGTGTCCTTTGGACTCGGGGTCCCTGCACTGAGAAGCTCCTAGACCAGAGGATGATTGATGACGGGAATCTTCCCCAAGAAAAGACAGAGAGAAAAAGCCTTCCCTGGGAGCTGGCACCCTGAATTAGGACTTCTAACCTCCTAGACTGTGAGAGAATAAAGTTCTGTTTGTTAAAGCCATCTATTTGTGGTCTTTCTGTTATAGCAGCACTAGATAACTAAGACATCTGGTTAGATTTGAGGCTACAGCACAGCACAAGATGACTTAAATGATGAACAAAGAGTATCAGCTTTTCTGAACATATTTCCCTAGACAATATGACCCTGGGCTGGGCCTTGCAAGAATAAAATAAAGAATATTATATTATGTGCCAGATTCTTAACATATCCTATTTTAACTAATTAATGAGGCAAATCAGAAATGATCTGACTTCTACTTTCTAATTTTCTTTTTTACTTAACACCACTGTTCCATCTGAAATTTAGGTATGTCTCTGAATTGATGTAGGGAGTCTAACTTTACTTTTTTGCAAATCATTTACTAAACTCCCCAGTGATATTTATTAAGGTTGATGGTGGGCTCTCAATTTTTTTCTATTGATCTTCATGTATACTTCTGCACCAGTATCACACTATTTTCAGTAGAAAGGCTTTATAGTAAGTTTTGATATGCAGTAATGCAAGTCCCAGTCATTGTGATTTTTCATCTAATCTTTTACTAAGTAGTTTTGCATATTTTTTTCTTTGATTTTCAGATACCTTCTAAAGGAGTTTTAGACTCAAACTTCATTACAAATTCTGGTAATATTTTAGTTGGGATTGCATTAACTTTACACATTAATTTGGGTAGAATTTAAAATTTTTACAATATTAAGTCTTCCAATGTAGGAACATGGCTTATCTCTTCATTTTTTCAAATCTTCTTTAATGACCTTTGGCAAAATTTGCTCATTTTCTTCATAAGGGTCTTCCAAAAACCAAACCCAAACCTATTGCTATGGGGTCAATTCTGACTCGTGACCTTATCAGAGTAGAATTACCCCATAGGGTTTCCAATGCTTTTTTAAAATCTTTACAGAAACGAACCGCCACGTCTTTCTCCTGTGGAGAAGCTGATGGGTTCTAACTGCCAAACTTTCAGTTAGCAGCTGAATGCTTTAACCGCTGTGCCACCAGGGCTCCTCTTCATATGGGTCTCATGTATTTATTATTATAATAATTTGTAAACATCTTATAATTTTTACATTATTTTTGCTATTGTGTAAGGAATTTTGTTTGTTTTTACATTTTCTTATCAGTTTTTGCTGGGATATAGAGCACTAATTTTTATATCTTAATCTTGTATTCGGCTACCCTAATCGATTCTTATATTAGTCATTATAGTCCACCTATTGATTTTTATTTATTTCCTGTGTAGATGATCGTATTTCCTACAGTGATATGATACACCGATATCAAGTGGCAATTTTATCCCTTCCCTTTAATAAATATTTTTTAATATTTATATGTTCCAATATTTATATTCTCAATTTATTTTTCTCAGTGTATTTTTCAAAGCCTTCAATACACATTGAATGGTGGTAGTCCAGCAGAAAAGCTTGCCTTTGTAGGAATTCTTCTAGTATTTCTCCATAAGAAGGGTGGCTATAGTTCTTAATAAAGTCTTAGTTGATTGAGATTTCTGTTTTAATGGGGCTTTGTTTACCAGTAAAGTTTTTTTTTTTTTTCCCATCTATTGAATGAATTATATGAGTTTTCTCTTTATGGATTGGGATTTACAGATGATTTTTTTTAAGGGGTTATTAACATTATTCCCAAAGAAGTTTGCAACTGATTTTTTTTTTTCACAGCTCTAGGTTCGGGGAAATAATTGGAATAGGATGTATATTTTGAAGAGGTGAGGCTGAGGGGGATAAATATACCAAATATACTGCCCTCTCCTGTACTGTGCTATGTAGTCTACACATATTAAATTCCATTAAGGCTGATGATGCACCTAACTCCAGTGAGGTGGTCACTTGAACATGGTCATTCTGCCTGTAGAAGAATTGCCACAGCCTCATGAACGTAAGTCTGGGCATGAAGGGGCCAGTTGAACTTCTAGAAGTTCTGATGCGAGGCTCACTTTTTTCGACTTATCTGCAACTGTATGTCTGCTGGTGACCTCCATCTGTCATTGGAGAACGCTGCTGATCTCTTTGCTATGGATCCTGACAGCACTGACTTCCTTCTGTAGCTTCCAGATAAGTAAATTTTCTTGATTTATCAGGAGGTGTCTTTGTCTGGTTTCTCAGTCAATTTGATCTATTGACATTTGTCACCATGGGGGCTTTGAGATCTTTTAATGTAATGAATTATATAAATGCATTTTATAATGTTGAGTGATTCTTGCATTCCTACAATAAATCCCACTAGGTTATGAGATTTTTATTTTTTTCATATACTACTGGAACCAAATATATTTGGAGACTTATTGTATAAAAAAAGTTACTTGCTAATTCAGTGTGGGAAAGATAGACTTTTCCAATATATGGTATTGGGAAAAGTGGGTAAAAGAAAATGGAAAAATATTAAATTGGATCCACCTTTTACACTATATGCCAAATTTTACTACAAATATATCAATGATTAAGAATAAAATATGAAACCATAATGGTACAAGAAGAAAATATTTGTTCATTCCTTTATACCTCGAGATTAGAAAAAAAAACTTTTGAAACCAAGTCACAAAACCCAGAAACCAAAAATTGGAAAAAAAAAAAAAAAGTTTGATAAAGGAGTAAATAAAAATGGAAAAGTTCTGCATGGCAAAAGACACCACAAGTAAATCTAAAGACAAATGACAAATCAGGATAAAGTATTCGAAATTTATAGCAGGAACAAAGAGCTATTTTTCCCTAATACTTTAAAAAAAAAAAAACTTTAAAAGCACCTAGAAATTGAGAAGAAAAAAGATCACCAACCTGAAAGGAAACCTAGAATTCACAGAAGAAGAAATACAAATGACCCTAACATCTGAAACACTATTAAGCCTCACTCATAACAAGAGAAATGCACATTAAAGCTACGCTAATATAATATTGTTCACCTGCCAGATTAGCAAAACTTCCAACAGCAATTTGGAGGAGAAAGTCCACTTACATATTCTGAGTTGTTGTTATTAGCTGCTGTGAAGTCGCCCTCAATTTGTGGTGACCCATAAACCATTGTGATCCATAGGATTTTCATTGGCTGATTTTCGGAAGTAGATTGACAGGCATTTCTTCCTACCATCTTAGTCTGGAAGTTCCTCTGGAACCTGTTCAGCATCATAGCAACATAGAGCCTGCGCTGATAGACAGGCGTTGGTTGCACTTGAGGTACATTGGCTAGGAATCAAACCCAGGTCTCCTGCATGGAAGGGGATAACTCTACAAAAACCACCAATGTATCATGTATTGTAGGTATGTATGCAATATGGAGCAAACTCCATTCAAGGCAGTTTGGCCTGATCTAGCAAAACTGCAATTTGCATTCCACTTAAGCAGTTTTTTTTCCTACAGATATACCTGCTCATATATAAAACTCTGTATTTACAAGGTTATCCATTAAGATATTGTTTATAAATAATATTCTTTTAAGTGGGCAGGGGGAATTCAAAAGGGAACTGTCTATAAAAAGGGAACTGCTAAAATAAATTATTGTAAATCCAGACAATGGTATACAAAGCTATTGTAAAAGCAAGTGAGAAAGCTTTTCTTCTACTAATATGGAAAGATGTTTAGGATACATAATTAAGTGAAAAAAGGAGAAGAAGTATGTAATATGCTGCCTATAATACTATTGATCAGATATAAACAGCAATAGTTCTGAGAGTGGGGTCTGGGGACCTCTAAGGAACACTGAGACTCTCAGGGGACCTCAAGGCCAAAACAATTCTCATGATAATACCAAGACCTTATTTGCTTACAATCTAGTAGCATTGAAGGGTCCATGATTTTGACTACTTTCTAAAATTTACCAAAATACATTAGGGAAAAATTCAGGAATAAAGGCAGCCTCGGACTAACAGTTTCATATTAATCTGATTGGCATTTCCTTTGCTCTGTCACTTATACCAAGGGCATTTCAATCAGCCCCTGAAGAAATGAGTAGACACTGCCTGGCAAGTCTAAGGAAACAAAGCACAGCCACTTGCTTTTTAAGGTTTATGCTCCCCACAAAGAAATTCACAAGGAAAAAAAAAAAAAACAAGAAAAAGAGGAGGGCAAAATAAATATTCCCAGAAAACTAGTCCAAAAATGTCTTTCAAAATCAAATTTCTTCCCTCTTCAGATTAGATAATCGATAAAATTTCTAGGTCATCATAAATAAATAATTAAAATGGGCAAATTTCTTTCTGTTTAGCCAGTTAAGTATGAACTTACTAAATTTAGGGCTCGCGGTCATTGCTATATGTAGCTGGGGACCAGATGCTTGGTCACAAAGGGAATTGAATGAGGGTGAAAAGCCACTTCTACTGTTAAAACAATCCAGAAGCATATGGCATTTGCTGTTTATAAAATGTTTCTCCCTTGTGTAAAATGTTTCTGAACCATGGTCCACAGGGCACACACTGAGCTGTTTTTTCCTGGAGTTGTGTTTCATTTGCACAATTTAACCCACATTTTCTTCTGTGATTCTCCATATGACTAATAAAGTGTAGTTCTGAGGTTATGATTTAGGGGAAAATCTGTGGTTATGGAGGACATAGTGCTGACTGGACCCATTCCCTGGTAATAAACATGCTGTCACACAACTGGATGGCTAGCCTCCCTTCTCTCCTTTTCTTTTTCATTTTGATGTCTAAAGATGACCTATTTAACCGTAATTGTGTGGTTAAGAAAAACTGTCTTTACTTCACTGGCTCTTTGACCTGCATCTCCAATAAAACCGTATAGGCTAGCAGTTCTTCAGACTTTTCCACCAGTCTATTAGCTCCTCACATGCCCCAGCTGTCTAAGGCTACCAAATTGTTCCAAGGGATACTGCAGTATTTGCCACGAGGGCTTTTTTTTTTTTTTCTTCCTGCTCTTATTCATCTAATTTATCTATCTTTGTACAATAGCTGCCTAAGTAGACGTGTGGATATATTTATTCACTGTCACTTTAGGCATTGGTGGTTCAGTGGTAGAGTTCTCGCCTTTTGTGTACAGTTCTGTTCACTGTGCATGGGATCACCATGAGTTGGGTACCCGAGAGAAAGGAATGATAACAATTTATTCTCATATACAAGTAATGAGTACGTACATATATATAAATAATGTCGGTGCTCTGTGTGTGTGTTTATTTGCAAAACAATGAGACAACTTGAGGAGTAAATCCCATTTCAAAACTCAAAAATTAATATAAGGTTATTGTCTCAGTTATCTAGTGCTGCTGTAACAGAAGTACCACAAGTGGATGGCTTTAACAAAGAGAAACTTATTTCCTCACAGTAAAGTAGGCTAAAAGTCCAAATTCAGGGTGTCAGCTCCAGGGGAAGGCTTTCTCTCTCTGTAGGCTCTGGAGGAAAGTCCTTGCCCTCAATCTTTCCCTGGCCGAGATGCTTCTCAGACACAGAGATCCTGGGTCCAAAGGACACGCTCTACTCCTGGTGCTGCTTTCTTGGTGGTATGAGGTTCCCCCCACCCCCGTCTCTCTGGTCTCTTCTCTTTTATATCTCAAGAGATTGCCTCAAGACACAACCCAAACTTGTAGATTGAGTCCTGCCTCACTAACACAACTGTCGCCCATCCTCCCTCATTAACATCATAGAGGCAGGATTTACAACACACAGGAAAATCACACAATACCAGAAATCTTGGCTCAGCCTAATTGATACACACATTTTTGAGGGAACATAATTCAATCCATGACAGTTACATTAAAACCTTATTTGTATCTCATCATCTAAAAACAATAAACCCCAAACCAAAGGATTTCCTATTACTGAGGCCTCAATTAATTCTTTAAACAGTAGAGTGATTATAGTATTGCAAAGATGTTAGAGTTTGATTTCACTGAGAATGAGCAACATCACACTATTGGAATTAAATATTTCAACTCCCAGCATCATTCCATTTTTAGCGTCTCTGTAGAGCCTAGGATTTAGTGTTCTTTGTAGAAATTTTTTTTAGACATAGTTCTAGAAAAGGCATTGGAATTGCCAACATAGTCTACATGTTTTTCTGAATGGCTTAGTCAGGATTGGGTTTATAATTTATGACCTAAAGATGAAAGTTTCTGAATGACAGTGACATTTATTAGAGGTGATCTAATTCTCATGATGAATATGAACACCTTACTTATGAAATGTGTCAGTTGATTAAGGGGAATCCAAAACATGGAAGAGCAAAAAAAGTTGAAAATATAATCATCATTTATGTTAAAGCATACTTAATCTCATATAGTAATCCTTCCTCTTCACCAGAATGATATTATCTTGAAAATCTCATGCCTATAGTTTACTCCTATCTATTCTTGGATGCCACCTTCTCCAGAAAGTCTTCTGTAAATCCCCCATATCAGGAAAAGAGAGGGTGACCTATAGTTTCTCTTCCTCTCAGTCCTTCACTCATCAGTAAGATGAAGGTAGAGGGTGTTGGTAGAATGTATGCATATCAAGAGGTGAAACAAAAAACAGTTGAGTTTATTTTGTGCAGTATTTCCACTGTTTAGGTAAGAACAAGATTCATACGAATGTACAAACTACAAAACACGAACTGTGCATATGAGCTAAAGGCTCTCATATTTGCATTTAAGATCGGCAATGCACAATATAAAGACGTGCAGTAAAATTCATGCGAATAAAGTTTTAAATTTTTCTTTACTTAGAATGACATCAAATAGGAAATATAAAACATGACAGGTCAAGAGAAAGTACAGAAGAAAGAAAAAAGCATCATATTTTAGTACCTTTCACAGCATTTTTTCCTGACTTTTGAACAAGGGCCCTGTATTTTCATTTTCTACTGGGCCTCTCAAATCATGAGCCTGGTTACATTGGAGGAGTCCCTTCGTGACTGCTAACACAAAAGGTGGTGGTTCGAGTAGACCTGGTGATCTCCTTCTGAAAAATCAGTCACTGAAAACCCTGTGGAGCACAGTTCTACTCGGACACACTTGGGGTAGCCATAAGTCAGAATCAATTCTGTGGTAACTGATTTTTTGGTTATATTGGTGCATTAAACAGGATTCTTTGTAGTCTGAAAAAGTTGAACATCTACCAGAATCCCTAATATATACATATATGCTGAAGGAAAGTAAGGGTGGAAGGAGTGGGGAGGGGGAAGGAAAAGGGGAAGAGGGAGGGAGGGAGAAAGGGAGAGAGAGAGAGATTTTTCATTTTGTTAAGGCAATGCTTTGTATTTCTGAAGTATGAATACTTGGTACATCACTTCCTTAGAACCTGCTTACCAATAGCCATTGCCTTGATGGTCTTTATGGTTTTAGGACTGGGAGGTTTACAGTTTTTCCAATATTGTTCCTGTCCTGGGCTTTCTCAGTGACTCCAAGAGTGTTTCATCACTAGCATGCAGGTACTCAGTGACCTTTAGGGGACCATCCTCTCTTCTACATGCTCGGGAAGGAAAGACCTGCTTGTAAAATGTAACAAATGTTTCCTGGGTTGAAGCCAACTTATTTTTGATCTTCATTTGATCTTTATTTTGACTAATCCTTTTTCTTTGTGTGATTTCCTTTTGTTGATATGCCAAAGTTCTGCCAACCTGTTTCCTTTCTCAAAAAACCCCCCATTTCTGTTAGGCTTTATTTAGAATTTGGACTTGTTTGCCAAAAGAAAATTAAATCTCCTCTGCCCTAGCAACAACCCCTGATCAGGCTAGAAGCATATCTTGCAAAATGTCCTGGCAATTGGCTCATCTATATATAGTCACCATGCCTTTACCTTTTAAGGACAGTTGTATGTTGGTCTTTATGGATATGTTTAATGGAGAAAAAACCCAGGATTTTCTTTCCAGTTATTTATTCTCATAAAGAAGAGAATATTTTCATGTCACTATGGTGAAATCTATAGAATTGCAACTATCCAGGCAACACAGGCAACACACTCAGCTATAATTCGAATTAACCAGATAAACAAGATGTCCGTAATCCCGATTCAGGAATGTGATATAAAGGGACTTGGTGGATCCATTCCATAGGCTACTTCGGGAACTCTGCCTGGCGAACTGGCATTATGGGAATGTGTGCATTCTGCACAGAGGAAAGGAGGGAGAAAGGAAGGGAAGGGAGAGAGAGAGATTGTTGCAGATAACCTGTCGGCAAACCCAAAGCCCCCTTGTAAAACTTTACTAAGCTCTGCAGATGCTAAACGAAGTTATCTTTTTCCAGGTGAAATCCTCTTCAGAGGTTTGAGCAGAGCAGACTGAAGCACCAATTAGCACTATTAGCTCAGCATTTTCAGCATGCAAGGTTTGCTTCCAAAAACTCCCTTTGGGCCCAAGTTTGCAAGAGGTTCAAATCCCCTGAGTTTCGCTTTGAGTATCAATTTCAAGCAGAACCCTAAAGAAACTCAAAGCAAAACTCACCTCGGACCCTTTGAGTTTCACCTGGCTTCTACCTGAAACAGCTACCCAATGCTTCCTTGAAACTTGGCCCAAGTTCACATGCGATTCAACTGAAATCCAGCTGAGCGTTGCTGAAAGGTTTGCAAACCTCCATGAAATGAGCTGTAAACCTAACGTGATTTTTGGGTTTCTAAGGAAGTTTATCAAAGTTTTCAACAAACTTAACATAATTTAAACAGGACCGTTAGGCCTGGTGAAGAATCTACATGTTACAGTTCGAACTATCATTTGCCTTCAGGAAATCTGTGAATCACATATAATTAGCCCTAAGAGATGAGTTATATATTTCTGTTTTATAAAATTATTAGTTTTCCTCTCTGCATACTCTTTTAAATATAGGAGAGATTCAGTTAATACTCGATGAGTAGTTAGGTAGATATTACAAGCTGTTTTTAGCTCACTGGTGCCTTCAGTGAACTCCACAAGCTTAGGCATGTTATTAAGCATCTGCGTCAAATTGGCCCTAGGAATCTACACATTTCTAAGGGTAAGCAGTTAAGGAGATAATCCAATATCTAAGCACAACACAGTGGGTTGGAACAACCTGTCACACAAGACAAACTTCCACTTTTTCTAATGAAGATAAAACTTCACTTATTTTTTCCATGTTCTCTAAGAGAGGTTTCTTCCTCATCTGGCCTCTGCATAGCCCTCCACCCTCTCATCTCACCACAAAGCCCCACTTGTGTCTTCCAGATAATCCTCGTCCATTCTCTTCTCTAACCATTTACCTCTTCACCTCTGAGCCCCCTTTCCCCTTCTTTATTCTACATTACCTGCCCTTCATCCTTTCTTCATCTGCCTCTTGTCTTACTCTCCCTGACGAGATTTTTCAAATGGCTTCTAAATGTACCCACTTCACGACACTTTTTTAAATGGATGTTCGATATTCCCTTCCACCATTCTCTGTGCCTCTGCCAGGCCATATTTCCAATCTCACTCTCCTTTTTCTCTGAACTGGCATTTTGGGAACTTTTCAAGGGGGAAGTCATAAGGCTGTTCCCAGGCCCTGCCAAGGGGAAACACTTCACAGCAACTGTGGATGACAGAGTGATTTTTTTCCATCAACTCAAATGAAAATGGGAGAAAAAAATATATGATATATAGTGGGAAAAAACATGGATTTAGGAGTCAAACCTAGGTTTAAATAGCATCTCTGCCACCATGACCTAGGACAAACTACTAACAGCTTGGAGCTCTGGTTCCCTCATCAGTGAAATGGGGACACTATATTCATCTCAAACTGTTAAGGGAATAAATGAATTAATGCACAGTTTAGAGATTTTGTTACTGTTACTGATGTTGTTAGTAGCATCAAGTCAATTCTGACTCGTGGAGACCCCATGCGTGTCAGACTAGAACTGTTCCATAGGGTTTTTAAGGCTGTGACCTTTCAGAAGTAGAATGCCATGCCTGTCTTCCAAGGCACCTTTGGGTGAGTTCAAACCACCATGCTTTAGGCTAGTAGCCTAGCACTTAGCCATCTGCACCACCAAGGCTCAGTCCATGTTCATTCTTTGCTGTTAAGAGTTCCTTTAAGAGAAGATACTGCACCTATCAGCTTGGGCTAAAACCAGGCTGATTTAGTAGGAAATTGGAAAACTTGCTTATTTATAGCCTTCTCATGCAGTGAAACCTCCTGTCCAATGTCCTAAGCAACATGGTGTTTTAGCATTGAGGCACAAAGGACACCAGACTCACTTTTTTTCTCATTTGTGAAGCATATTCCAAAATGGTCATTGTACTAGGACCAACAGGGATTTTGTGCAAACCCACTTGGTTTTAATCAGAGCTCTTGTCTAGAGAATGAGAGTCTCACTATAAATAATATATTCATAACTCGCATGTGTACATTACTTTGCAAATAAAAACATACCTTGTTAAATATGTGAAAAGAAAATTAAGTAAGAATTAATAATGCTTATAATTTTAAGCATACTGAATTTAATTACATTCTTATTATTATTAACATACAAATATTAAAATTAAAAGAATTTGCCTCATAAAGACATATAAGTAAGGGATGTTGAACATTGTTTTTGAACTGTGAGTCAGATGAAAAGCTATTCTTTCTGACACAAGGATCTTAATCTTTCGTTCACTTCAGTACACACAGCTTTTGAAACTTCATTTTTCTGCAAATGTGTACACTTTGAGATAAGGCAGATTTTTCATGAACTTCTTAATATCTTTCATGTAGTTTTTTTCCATTATGGGAAACACATACAATCACCAAATAATAACTGGAAAAAATGTACTTATTACTACAGTCTTTTGGTACTTATCCCAGGCTTAGGCTCCAAGGAAGACCAAAATGTTTGACTCAAAAATGTAGAACTCTGTCAATCATTCAGTTTTGTGTTGTTTCATTTTATAAGGACATGATATTCAGAGCCAATGAAACAAGATGAGTGTTTGGTGCCGTGTAGATTATACTATAGTTTAAAATGCCTATTAGGTTTAATTTTATGTACAAAATTAATAATTGAATATCATTTGAAGCTAGCTAGATGAAATGTAAGGGCCCTGGTGGCACAGTGGTTAAGTGCTTCAGCATGCTACAGCTACTTACCAAAAGTTTAGTAGTTCAAATCCACCGGCCGCTCCTTGAAACTTATGGAGCAGTTCTACTCTGTCTTATAGGGTCGCAATGAGTCTGAATCAACTCAACAGCAACGGGTTTGGTTTGGTTAGATGAAATGTGTAACAATATTTGTTTTCTTAGATTTAGTAGAATTTACAGTAAGAAACTTTAAAAAACTACAAAATGTGAAAAGAGAAAAGGTCCATTGTTTTACTATTATTGTTATGTATATTTCTCAGTAAATATTTGTTGAATTAATAAATATTATAATAATTAATAGCTGAAACTTTCAGCCTAGGAGACAAACTCAACCTAGCAAATGTGAATGAGTAGAGAGATCTCCATACACTCTTTGAAAAGCAGTTTGGCCAGGCCCAGTGCTGGGCTCCCAGACAACAAATAGATAGACCACTGGCACAGAAGATGAGACAAAGCAAAACCCAGCAGTGTAATACTAAGTCAAAGTATGCTGCGAAGATCTAAAAGTAAGAAAGAGACAACACGCAGATGCAAAGCACAAAAACCAACTGCTGTCGAGTTGACTCCAACACATGGCAATCCCATGTGTGTCACAGTAGAACTGTGCTCCATAGGGTTTTTGATGGCTGATTTTTCAAAAGTAGATCACTGGGCCTTTCCTCTTGACACCTCTGGGTGAACTTGAATTTCCAAACTTTCAGTTAGCAGCCAACCATGTTATCCATTTGCACCCCTCTGGAACTCCTAAAAAGTAAAAAGGGGTAGAGATAGGAGCAGGACTGTAAATGTGAGAGTAAATCAAGAGCTAAGAGCCGTGCTTGAACTGAATCCTTATGGAAATAGGCCAAGCAAGCAAAGCCAGAAGGATTATCTGAGTAAATTTTTTAGCCTTAGTCCCTTAGTCTTCAAGTGATGGTTTGCATTTTTAATTTACAAGCCACGATAGAATTATCTAGTTGGAAATTAATACTGGACAGAAGAAGTCAGGGTGGAAGGGTAAAGAGAAGGGGGGAACGTGGAGAAGATGAGAAGAAAGAAGAGGAAGACAGTATAAGGAGAAAGAAAATGGAACAGGGGAAGTAAATCATAGAGGAAGGAGACAAGGGCAGGAAGGTGGAATGGAAAGAAATTTCCCAAGAGGAGTGGGAGGAATCTTGGGTATATATCCACTGGTCTTACAGCACAGAACAATCCTTTAGCTCTTTTATTCAATTTCCCAGTGTATCTAGCCAGGCATCTTTGAGGTTATAGCTTTGGCTCAGAAATGGCTCCAGTCTCAGAAGAGAGCTCTGAAATAAATATGAAGGATGTTTCATTATAACCACAAATCCGTAAGAGTGAAATTCAAAGAAAAAGGAAAATGAAAATATTGTGTTGTCTTAAAAAGTTTGTCCTGAGGTCATTAACCAGTAGTGATTCATTTTACCCAGCAAGGAAAGTTAGGGGTACCCCTTTCATGAGTCAAAATCTTTTTCTTGTGGATTTCATTGTTTTGAATATTTTATTTCCTGCTTTGTTTAAAAAAAACAAAAAGATATTAATGTCAAGTGACATAACAAATGGAAAAGTAGTTGAAAGCCATCACCACAAAACAAAGTTGAGGACAGGGGCACCAATCCAATAGGGGACATTTGATTAAGATGACCAGAATTTTCACCTTCACTAATCACCAAATTGGTATCTGGTAGTCAGGAGCAATAAAAAATATATTTTTTATGTATACTATTTGTTGTTGTTATTGTTGTTAGCTGCCATCAAGTCTGCCCCCAACTTATGGCAAATCTGTGCCATCCTTATGATTGGTTAGAGATCAAACTATTGTGCTCTGCAAGGTTTTCATTGGCTGATTTTTGAAGTACTATGATATCTTTATTTAGCTCCAGATTTAAACTTGGGACACCTGATGTCCAGATGTCACCTGGAATATATACTTGGGAAAAAAATGCTATTTTTAAGTAACAGAGAGTAAGGGTGGGGATGACATCAGCAGTGGCATCACTAGGATGGTGTGGGGGGTGTGGACCATACCAGGTGACACTTTCAGAGGGGTGATACCAAAATGACTGCCTATAAAAAACACCTGTAGTTAATTATAACAACAAAAACATTTTTTGTAAGCTCAGCTTACATGTATCAATATATGTACAAGGCTAAAATTCTAAGCTAATTTACTTTTTGAATCTTCTAAATATACTCTCTATAGGGTCACTATGCGTCAGAATTGAGTTAGAATCGACTGGACAGCAATGGGTTTGGTCTTTTTTTTAATGTGCTCAGGCCAGAGCTGTCATTTTTACCCAGTTACAATGATGCTTGGAATCATGTGGTTTTGTCTGCATGTGCTACAAGGACGCCACCCTGTTGCTTTTGTTACTGCTGGTGTTATAAAAATTTTCTGGTATCTTAGCTACAGTGTTGTGGTAATTAGTATTTGTGAACCTATAGCAATAATTTTTTGAGAATGAAGTAGTAATTAAAAAGAAAGAAGGAGTGATATATGGGAATTATGATTTACAAGTAGCGTTAGTACAAAAAAACACACCTAAGGATTCTGTATGGTCTCGTACAGGAGGAAGTACGTGGAGGGGTGACACTATGAGTTACTGCACTGGGTAACACCAACCCTAGTGACACCACTGGTCATCAGCCCTAATAGTGGTCTAGAACAATATAAATGTGCCCAGCAAGGACTTTGGAGAAAACAGTGAATGCGAGATACCAAATGGGCTCTTGGGGAAAGTGTGTGATAGTTGGATACATGGACAACTATCTTCCATAAAACAGCCCTTGGTGCCACTACCTAAAACAGAATCCTTTACTGAAAGGATCATTGTACCTATGGTCCTAATTATAATATTATAATTATGATAGTTTACATTTACCAAATATTTGCTATGGACCAGAAAGTATTCTAAGCAATTTACAAATTAATATGTTCAATCCTGAGCATAACTCTAAGCTAATATTCTACTAATATTCTCCCCCATTTTGGTTAATTGATGAGCCTAGGCTGATCCCCAATGAATTAATAATTCAGGTTACTAACTCAAAAGAAGTGCTAGCAATAATTCCAGCAAGGTGGTAAAAAGGTATGGTTATTAAGTTATGAAACTTTCCTCTTAACTGTTAAATGAAGATACTCTTTATGATAAGGGCATAAATAAGAAATTGTTTCAAAAATTCAACACGATATAGGAATATTTTGAATAAGACATCTCAGCAAGGATTAATATAGAACTTCAATGGTTTACACTTGTATATCTTCTTAGCAAGGATTATTCTAGAGCTTCAGTGGTTTACACTTATATAGCTGACCTAGGGAATCTCATCTGAAATTCCATATTTTCTATATGCATGGTAACACTGGATTCTATAGCTTGTCTCCTGACGTATGTGTTCTGGATCAAAGAGTTTGGGTCGGATGTCCAATCATAGTGCGGTGAAATTATCGAGTTAGGAATAGGAACCTGAGCAGCAGTCCCTGCTCCTTCACCATTGGCTATGTCACATAGGGCAAATTTCACCATACTGTCAATCTTTGTTTTGTCATCTTAAAAATGGAAGATAATAATGGTTAACCTACCCCATAAAACACTTTGTGAGACTCAAATGAGTTACACATCCAAAAGGACTTCTTAAACTTTGATTATTTTCAATAATGTTAAACACGAGCGTATCGGATGGAGGAAATGGAAGGACACGTATTTACTCAAATGTCTTACAGATTTTGGTCACCTCTTTTAACATTTAATTAATCATGTGTTCATCTTTGGTAAATGGGATGACTACTTATCTTGTAACTATGATAACAAATGCGTTCTGAGTTATCTCTAAGATACTATGTGTGGTGTAGTAGTTAAGTGGACGTTTAAGCCAGACTTGCCTAGATATGAGCCCAAACTCTACTACTCTGTGTCTCAGTGCCCTCATGTATAAGATGGCGATAATAATAGTATCTGTTTTACAGGGCGTTTGTGAGGATTAAATGAGTTCATAGATATAAAGCACTTAGAATTCATTTCTAGGACATAAAATGTGCTATGTAAGTATTTGTTACTATTATGAAGTATAACATAGATTCAGGTAAAGGCAAGTTAAATTATTATCTTTCTAAATTACTCTGTACTCATAGTCATGAATTTCAAAGGCATCATCATGTAAGTGTTTTTCAGTGCTTTAAATAAATGAGTGTTAAGTACATATTACTTACCCAACGCTGTGCTAGGTACTGTGACAGCAACAACAACAGCAAAACTATGTTATATGCTCCCAGCCTACAAGGGACTTATACTCCAGTTGGGATCAGTAGAAGAAGAGGTGGGGAGTTATTAAAATACCAATACAAGTTATGTGGATATTAAAATAAGAAATCTAGACCTGCTCTGAGGTTCAGTAGAGAATCATTGACATTCTCTATCAGGACAGTAATGTGATGAGAATGGTTTGGGGGAAAGATTAATCTAGCAGTAGAAGAATGCTCAACAATCCAAAGAGGAAAGAGATTTTTCTCCTGTATTCCTAGTCTGAGCTGGTGGCACCACCATGTACCCATACCTCAGCCTGAAACCTAGGAACCCAGTCAACTACCAAATCCTTTGTGTGTGGTAGCCTAAAGACATAAGCAAGGCACTTTCTACTCTGAATGAACTGCCCTCTCTCCTACACGATTAGGAGCATGGCTCTCCACTCCTGACTCTACACTACTTTCTAGCTGGGCTATTGCAATTACTTCCTAGTCTCCCCAATGCCTTTGAATGGCACAAATCAGAGTAATTGTTATCCATCATCTTCCTGAAATGTGTGTCTGACCACGCCCATTCATTCACTCATTCATTAATTCACAAGTGCTTATTTCATGCTTACTGTATACCAGATCAAGTGCAAACACTGAGGAAAAATTGTTGAGCAGATGCAGGTATGGTCTCTGAACATCATGGGGACATTTCGGTGACAGACAATAAACAAATTATCCTCACAAATTAATGTTGAGTTTAAGGTAATCTTGAATATAACTGTCTAAGCCTCAGTTTCCCCATATTAGAATAGGAGTAAGACAAGCTACCTCAAGAGATTTTTATAATGATAAAATTAGTTGCTATTACTAAAGGATAACCAAGTAGGTGCTTAATAATCATTTAGTTTCTTTTTTAAATTAGATGGAAGAGGTTTGTCCAGAGGATTGAGCTAGAAGAAAAGAAAGACCAGAATTGCTGGCCTGACAGAGACTGAAGAAACCCTGAGGGAATGGCCCCCAGACACCCTATCAGCTCAGTAATGAAGTCACTTCTGAGGTTCACCCTTCAGTCAAAGGTTGAACAGGCTCATAAAACAAAACGAGAAAAAGGGGCACACCAGCCTTGGGGCAAGGACTAGACGGCAGAAAAGCTGGTAATAGAGAACCTAAGGTTGAGACTGGAGAGTATTGACACGCCGTGGGGTTGTTAAGCAATGTTGTAAAACAATATGTGTACTAACTGTTTAATGGGAAACTAGTATGTTTTGTAAACCTTCATCTAAAATACAATAAAATAAATTAAAAATAGAGGATCGAGCTAGAGATAGAGCTCTAAAAGTCAGAGGTAGAGAACAAAGTGGAAATAAAGCCCTAAGAGTGAATGAATTCTCCAAAAGAGAGACACTGGTGGAGAAGGCTATAGATCAGGGGTTAACTCTAGTGAGGGAAAAAGAAGAGGAGCTATCAGGAGATATAGAAATTGTAAGGGCTGTGGCAGAAAAACCAGGGTCTACTGTTATTTTTATTCATTGTCGAGCTTTCATATGCATATGAGGAGATCAGACAATGAATAAGGAAGACCAAAGAAGAATTGATGGCTTTGAATTACGGTGTTGGAGAAGAAGATAATATACCATGGGCTGCCTGAAGAGTGAACAAATCTGTTTCGAAAGAAGTACAGCCAGAATGCTCCTTAGAATCAAGGATGGAGAGACTTCACCTCATGTACTTTGGACATGTTCTCAGGAAGGACCAGTCCCTGAAGAAGGACAACATGCTTGGTAAAGTAGAGAGTCAGCAAAAAGGAAAAGACTCTCAATGAGATGGATTGATACAGAGGCTGCAAAAATGGGCTCAAACATAGCAAAGACTGTGAGGATGGCACAGAGCCAGGCAGTGTTTGTTCTATTGTACACAGGGTTGTTATGAGTCAGAGTAGACTTGACAGCACCTAACAACAACAATTGTTATTTTAGTGTTGTAAATTAAGAACTTATTTCTCTATTCCACAGTAGTTTACTTCCATAGTAGCCCTTTGCTCATTATTAAATGACTTTGCAGGAAAGATTTACAAAAAATCTTTTATTTATTTTATTTTAGGAGTACCTGCTCACACAGATAGCAATAAACCACCAGATTACAATTTGAAGGGCAAAGATATAAACATCATAAATCACGTCAAAAAAATGATCAGCCCTTAGTTGAACTGGAGCCCTGGTGGTGCAGTGGTTAAGAACTCAGCAGCTAACCAACAGATCTGCAGTTCAAATCTACCAGCTGCTCCATGGAAATGCTATGGGGCAGTTCTACTCTATCCAATAGGAATTGACTGGAAGATAATGGGTTGGTTTGTTTGTTCGTTTGTTCGTTTCTTTGTTTTGGTTTAGTTGAACTACCAAGTACTGCATGCAATCAACTTTGACTCATTAAGACAAGTTGGGGAGGAGGCCGATCTAAATTAATGAACACTTGGAATTATATGATATTATTTATACAAAAGAGATTTTATTGTTGCATATATTTTCAATGACTTCCTATTGGGCCATAAAGAGTACTGGCAAGTCAACACTCTAAAAGCCAGAGGTAGAGAACAAAGTGAAAATAAAGCCCTAAGACTTGCTGTAATAAATAACAAGAATTGTTTTGTTATAAATATATCAGTTGAGAGTACATAAACAGATGATATCAAACTACAAATTTGAACAATGTATTCTCTTAAGTAGGTTATCTTTGTAATCTTTTCACACCCTTTCTTTGCTTACTGAATTCACTTAGCATAGGTAGGCTAAAGAGAATCTTCATCTTAACCCCATCGCAGCTACCTGATATTCCAAATCAGCAATCCAGAGTATAGGGGTGTTATCATACACAGAGCTCCAGCTAATGCAGAAAACTTCTCTTTGCAATTCCAGGTATATTTAAAGTGTGGACCAAAATTTCAATGGCTGACTGAGATGCTCTTAAACCAAATAAATGTATTTAATTTCATTAATGCATTCTCTTATTAGAAGTATACTGTTGGACTAAGAAGAGAGGTGGTCCCAGCATTCAAGCCTCCACCCCATCAGGGCACAACAGAGGCACTGTATTCAGTCTGGGCATTACACATTGGGACAAGCCCTAATAAAATGAAACATAGTTGGAAGAGCATAAGATTTGAAACCATTTCATAGGGACAATTGAAAAAACTGAGAAGACAGTCCAGAGAACAAATGACATGGAAGGGGAAAGTAATAATAATTTCTATCTCCAAATCTCTGAAGGGCTAGGATGTGTAAAAGGCATGGAACTTGTTATTCGCTGGCTTCAGAGCAGAGGTCTTCAAACTTAAACGTGCAAGGGAAGCTGATTAAAGTAGGAATCTGAGCTCTATAACCACCAACCAAAATTCAGATGGTCCCGTGGAGAGGAAAGTTGAGGAACCTGCATTTCAGCAAGAACAGTGGGTGACTCTGAAGCAGGTTGTTCAGAGCCCACTTTGCGAAACACTGTTTTATAAGGTGAAATGAGAGCCAGTAGTCCAATGTCTCAAGGAGGTGGATTTCAGCTCAAAATAGAAAAAAGACTTTCCTAACAATGACAGCTGCTTTGAAACGGAGAGACTTGTCTCAGGCCATTGTGCATTTCCATCACTGGCAACATCCAATGCGACCCTGCATGGATGTAGTAGAGACGTCATAGAAGTGAGTATCCAACAGCAGATGGTTGTGCTGCATCGGAGCGTAGAGATTCTACTGATAATAACAGTGTTTGTTTCCAAATTTGTTAAATAAAGTTGTCAGTTCTGATCATTATCCTTTATACGGAAGTTACTTAGAAGTGTAACAAATAAGAAAACAGCACCACCACCGCCGCCGCCCACTGCCTCCGAGTCGACTCTGACTCATACCAACCCTATAGGACAGAGTAGAAACTTCCCCCATAGGTTTCCAAGGAGCAACTGGTGGATTTGTGCTGCCGTCCTTTTTGGTTAGCAGCCTAACACTTAACCACTGTGCCACTAGTGCTCCTAATAAGAAAGCAGAGGCTGTAAATCTCATGTAACGGGGAAAATAACTGGTCAATTAATTTTTTTTTGAAGGAACCTAAATTAAATTACACTGTAATTGACCAGACCAGTTGCCACCAAGTTGCCTTAGACTCGTGGTGACCCCACGTGTTTCAGAGTAGAACTCTGTTCCGTAGGATTTTCATGGCTGTCACCTTTTGGGCACCAGATCACCAGCCCTTTCTTCCAAGGAACCTCTGAGTGGATTCAAACTGTCTACCTTCTGGTTAATAGCTAACTGCTTAACAGTTTATGCCACCCAGGGGCTCCTTGAAGTGTGATTACACAGGAAATATTAGAATATGCTACATTAATTTTTTAATCACACATTATTTCTTTGCCATGATGGGAATTTTTGAACCTTGTGAGTAACTTAGCATATGGTGACCAAAGATGATAAGATACAAGGAATGATATAAGTTTCTGGAATAAAGAGCTGAGGCTGTGGTAGAAGAGGGGCCATCACATACACGTTCTCTGAGGAGAAGGGGGCGGAGAGATGAAGTGGGAAGAAAATAATCTAAAAAGCGTCTTTGATATTTGTATGTCACTGATTTTTCTTTCCAAATTTCAGTTGCCAACTTTAAATTTACTACAAGCCAAGAGTTCAACATTAGAATTTATTGTTCTAGAGAGAATGAAAAAGAAACAGGAAGGGAAATGACATCTTTTCACATCCTGAATGAGCCAGTTTTGACATTGATAGGGAAAGAGGGTTGATTCATAATAGGTCAGATGTGATGGGAAGCCAATAATGAGACATTAGTTCCACTGTGGTTTAGCTGTGTGAACTGCTGGGCTGCAGGGTGTGAGCAATCTGTGGGCCCAGATTCACGCCCTTTCCTTGTGAACATAAAACATTCTTCATTTGTAGGCCAAAAGTTCGTACTTTTTAAAGTAGGCATAGAAGTTTGAGAGAAGGGTGCAGATGTATCTCTTTATCTGAGAATGAGAAAAGCCATGATGGTCATCAGAAGAACTTTCTGAGGAGGTGGCACTTGAGATGAGCTCCAAATGACCAAAAGAAACCTGATATCTAAAAACCATAATAACTGCTTATGAGGTAGAGGCACTCAGCGAGTGCAAAAAATAAGTGCCTGCCTCAAACGCGCGAAAGATCACTTTGATGGGAGAGCAGCAGCTAGTTTCCAGAGTTGGGGATATTGAGAAGAATCCAAAGTCCAACAATATGGCTTAAACTCTTCCTGTGCCTATAAAGCCACAGCCTCAGTGGCTGCCATGCTAGGCCCTGACTGACAAGGAGAGACTCCTGGAGCCTACAACTGGCCAGATCAGACCCACAGAGAACCTAGTTTCCCAACAACTTCCTGGAGGCCCAGCTAACACAATTCAGACATGTGGTGGAGTTAGAAAAATCCCATGAGTGGACTTTGACCAATAAAAGACAGGGGACAGGAAGGCATCAGCAGATAACTGGCTTGATCTTCCTCTCTCTGAGGGCTGTTCCTAGATGCTTTTTAGTCTCTCAGAGAGGTCCTGTAAGACCAAGCACTCAGTAAAACTGGGGCCAGCCCAGCAACACACCCTCTCGTATTTGCTCTCCCTTTCTTCTTGCCTTACTTTGCATTTCCCCTCACTCTAGCTTCCTGTGATTGAACTCTTTCATAAAGAGTTCACGCTAAGCTTTTACCTCAGGCTGTTTTCTAAGAAATCTATGTTAAGATGTGTGTATTAATTCATTTAATCTTTACAGAAATCTCAAGAGATCAGTGCTGTAAATATTGCCGTGAGATAAAGAAACTAAACATAGAAGTTAGGTAACTTTTCCCAGTCACACAGCTGATCAGTGACTGAGCTGACCTGTGAACCCAGGAGACCTGGCTAGACAGCCACTATGCTCTACTTCCACATAGACACTGTCCATATCAACAGTGCAGGGGCAGCATTCAGGCTGGACCTGCAGCTGCTTACACATGAGACCACTATTCTCAGAAAGAGCTGACTCTCTTTTCCACCTCCCAGGACAGGTCATGATGCACAGTGTTCGGGCCCCTCAGAAAACATCACTGGACTCATTGGACTGGAAGAGGCCAGGCCTGAGAAATTACCAAGCCTTTGCTGAGAGTATCATTAACCATTTATCAAACTTCCATTCTGGGCTGAGGACTGTTCCAGGTGCTAAGAATTCCAAGTAATCAGAGACGGCCACAATACTTACTCTGGGGACTTGGGGAAACAGAGCAAATACAGAAAAGTAGGGCTAAGGCTAGGATGAGGCTAGTGAGACCCTTGCCTTGCATCCACAATTTCAGGGAGTGTCAAAAAACTCAGTAGTCAATATAAATAATATTTTAATGCAATATTTTTAAGAAGGTAAATTAATGCAAAAAAATTCATGATGAGCAAAGTATCAAAATTTTAAATAAAGACAGAATCAGTAACTGTCATGCCACACCATATTAGAGCTAGAGGCAAAATGAGTTATCAGTAATACTGATTCTTACCCTAGTAAACACCTTGAAAAAAGGAATAAATAATTCAAAGTACATATGTCCATTTCTAGGGCCCTCGGCCACAGTCAACCTCATAGTAGAATCAAAACTCACTTAAAATAACTTCAGGGTGTAGACCTAACTAACAGACACATTTGAATGCTTTGTATAAAGATTAAGACGAACAACTACAAACCATTTACAGCACTCTCCTACAATCATTTTTTAAGCATAAAATAATATTATTCAAAATTAAAATTATCTTGGAATTGTTAAAATAGTAAATTTCACTGTGAAAATGGAAAAAAATCACTATTATTGATGATTTTTTTTTTTTTTTTTTTAATCTTACAGTTAAAGGTATGATTACCGGTGACCGAAAATGTCAATATAGCTATTTAGTAAATGAGAAAACTGAAAATAGATACAGGCACTAGTTTATTATACTTATACTCTTATTCAATCCTACTATAATGAATGAAGAAATCCCGAGGTGGAGTAACATTTAACACACTCAGCTGGTAACTGAAAGGTTGGAGATTCAAGTCCACCCAAAGGTGCCTCCGGAGAAAGGCTTGTGGATCTATTTCAGAAAAATCAGCAATTGAAAACCCTAAGGAGCACAATTCTATCCTAACACACATGGGGTCTCCATGAGCCAGAATCGACTCACCAGTAACTGGTTATGATGAATGATAATAATAGCTAGGAACACGCAATGATTTAAAATTATAAAATTAATTTAAATTTATAAAACCATAAATGCCTCATTTAAAATTACAAAATTAAATGCTTTTACATATGCTAACTTTTTTTTAACTCTGAGATGGGAGCCCTGGTGGCGGAGTGGTTAAGCACTCAGCTGCTAATCTAAAGATCAAGGTTTTGAACCCACCAGCCACTCGAAGGGAGAAAGGTGTAAAAGTCTGTTTCCACAAAGATCACAGCCTTGGAAACCCTATGCAACAGCTCTGCTCTGTCCCATAGTGTCACTATTAGTAGGATTTGACTGGACAGCAGTGCGTAACTCTGAGATAATCAAATGAAAAAATGTTCTTGTGCCTATGAGGAATTATCTTCTGGGTTGAGAAAAAAGATTCTTTGAAGGTATGAAGTTTGCCTGAATTGATATACTATATTCAAATACACCACCACACGTCTGGCGGTTTATCATGCTGTGCTGGCTTTGTGTGTTGCTGGGATGCTGTAAACTCCACCACCAGTATTTCAAATGCCAGCAGGGTCTCCAGGGTGAACAGGTTTCATTGGAGCTTCCACACTAAGACAGACTAGGAAGAAGGACCTGGAGATCTACTTCTGAAAAAATTGGTCAGTGAAAACCTTATGGACAGCAGCAGGACATATAGTCTGATACAGTGCCAGAAGATGAGCCCCTTCAGATTGGAAGGCACTCAAAATACAACTGGACAAGAGCTGCCTCCTCAAAGTACAGCCGACCTTAATGATGTGGATGGACTAAAGCTTTCAGAAGCGTTATTTGCTCATGTGGCACCACTTAAAATGAGAAGAAACAGCTGCAAATGCCCGTTAGTAATCAGAACATGGAATGCATGAAGTATGAATCAAGGAAAATTGAAAGTCATCAAAATGAAATGGAATAGAGATTGATATCCTAGGCATTAGGGAGCTGAAATGGACTGGTACTGGCCATTTTGAATCAGACAATTATATTGTCTAGGATTTTTGTACTATGCCAGAAATGACAAATTGAAGAAGAATAGTGTTGCATTCATCATCAAAAAGAACATTTCAAGATCTATCCTGAATTGCAGTGCTGTCAGTGATAGGATACTGTCCTTATGCCTACAAGGAAGACCAGTTAAAACAAATATTATTCAAATTTACATACCAACCACTAATGCCAAAGATGAAGAAATCGAAGATTTTTACCAACATCTACAGTCTGAAATTGATCAAAATATTGGTGATTGGAATGAGAAAGTCGGAAACAATGAAGAAGGATCAGTAGTTGGAAAACATGGTCTTGGCAATGGAAACCATGCTGGAGATCATTTGATAGAATTTTGCAATGCCAATAACTTGTTCATAGGAAATACCTTTTCTCAACAACATAAATGGTGATTATACATGTGGACCTTCCTTGATACACAGGAATCAAATCATCTACATCTGTGGAAAGAGACGATGGAGAAGCTCAATATCATCAGACAGAACAAGGGCAGGGACCAACTGTGGAATAGACCATCAACTGCTCATATGCAAGTTCAAGTTGAAACTGAAGAAAATTAAAACAAGTCTATGAGAGCCAAAGAATGTCCTTCAGTATATTCCACCTGAATTTAGAGACCATCTCAAGAATAGATTTGATGCATTGAACGCTAATGACAGAAGATGGGACAAGTTGTAGGATGACGTCAAGGACATTATACATGAAGAAAGCAAAAGGTCATTAATAAGCCACAAAAGAAAGAGAAGACCAAAATGCGTGACAGAAGAGACTCTGAAACTTGCTCTTGAGCTTAGAATAGCTCAAGCGAACAGAAGTAATGATGACGTAAAAGAGCTGAACAGAAGGTTTCAAAGAGAAGCTCGAGAAGACAAAGTAAAGTATTATAATGAAATGTGGAAAGACCTGGAATTAGAAAATCCAAAGGGAAGAACATGCTCAGCATTTCTCAAACTGAAAGAACTGAAGAAAAAATTTAAGCCTTCAGTTGCAAGACTGAAGGATTCTATGGGGAAAAAATTGAATGGCATAGGAAGCAAGAAAAGAATAGAGAGTCATTGTACCAAAAATAATTGGTCAACATTTAACCATTTCAGGAGGTGACATATGATCAAGAACTGATGGTATTGAAAGAAGTCCAAACAGTACTGAAGGCACTGGAAAAAAAAAAAAAGGCTCCAGGAATTGATGGAATACCACTTGAAGTCTTTCAACAAACAGATGCAATGCTGGAAGCCCTCACTCATCTATACCAAGAAATTTGGAAGACAGCTATGCGGCCAACCGATTGGGAAAAGTCCATATTTGCCATTCCAAAGAAAGTCGATCCAACAGAATGAGGAAATTATCGATCAATATCACTAATATCACACCCAAGTAAAATTTTGCCAAAGAGAATTCAAACACGATTGCAGCAGTACGTTGACAGGGAACTGCCAGATATCCAAATTGAAGAGGACGTGGAACCAGGAATATCATTGCTGATGTCAGATGGATCTTGGCTGAAAGGAGAGAATACCAGAAAAATGTTTCCTGTGTTTTATTGACTAAGCAAAGGATTCGACTGTGTGGATCATAACGAATTATGGATGACATTTCAAAGAATGGAAATTCCAGAACACTTAATTGTGCGCATGCAAAACCTGTGCGTAGACCGAGAGGCTGTCCTTCCAACTGAACAAGAGATATCGTGTGGTTTAAAGTCAGGAAAGGTGTGTGTCAGTGTTGTATCCTTTCACCATATTTATATGCTCACCAAATAATCCAAGAAGCTGGACAGAAGAACAGGGCATCAGGATTGGAGGAAGACTCATTAACAAACTGCAACATGCAGATGACACAACCTTGCTTGCTGAAAATGAAGAGAACTTGAAACACTCACTGATGAAGATCGATGACTAAAGCCTTCAGTATGGATTATACCTTAATACAGAAACAAACAAAAAGCCTCACAAAGTACCTGAATAAGCAACATCATAATAAACAAAATATTGAAGTTGTCAAGAATTTTATTTTACTTGGGTCTACAATCAGTGTCCATGGAAGCAGCAGTCAAGAAATCAAACAACATATTACATTGGACAAATCCACTGCAAAAGACCTCCTAAAAGTGTTAAAATGCAAAGATGTCACTTTGAGGACTAAGGTGTGCCTGACCCAAGCCATGGTGTTTTCAGTCATCTCATACGCATGCAAACGCTGGACAACGAATAAGGAAGAGAGAAGAAGAACTGATGCCTTTGAATTACTGTGTTGGAGAAGAATATTAACTTTCCCATGGACTGCCAGAAGAACAAACAAATCTGTCTTCAAAGAAGTACAGCCAGAATGCTCCTTAGGAGCAAGGATGGTGAGACTTCGTCTCATATACTTTGGACATGTTATGAGGAGGGATCAGTTCCTGGAGAAGGACATCATGCTTCGTAAAGTAGAGAGTCACTGAGAAAGAAGAAGACCCTCAACAAGATGAAATTGACACCGTGGCTGCAGCGATGGACTCAAACGTGGCAATGATTGTGGGGGTGGCACGGGCAGTGTTTTGCTCTGTTGTGCATGAGGCCGCTATGAATCAGAGCTGACTTGAAGGCAACTATCAACAACAACAACATTCATATGCACCAAAAACTTTCTGTGTAGGCATAGATTCAGTATCAGGAGAGCTGACCTAAGAAAAGGCTTATATGCAAGCTGCTCCACTCATGGGTGGTGGGCTGGAGTGGGGGTGTGGGCTTGGAGAAAAGTAGGGAAATTCCCATCTCGATAGAAGAGCAAAAGGGAATACCCACACAACATCAGTGGTTACTTGGCATAGATTTAACTTCCCCTTCCTATACTTGCTGAAACACTTCTTTAAAACAAAACAAAACAAAGTACAGCAACAACAACAAAACGCCTTCTTTCTTTTACCACAGAACAACATGATAATTGTAAGACTGCTGAATCGTACTTTCCCAGCAGGTCAGGTTGTAACTTGATCTAACTGCTTTTGCACTGGGACAAACTGAGAGAAAGAAACTATCCTTCTCCATCTCACGCAGCCTTAGTCCTTTTTTGCCAATTTTTATAAATATGCCACATTGTTGGTATTTTCTTTGTATTCCTGTAGCCTACAGTCATTCTGGAACTTCTCTGACTTTTCTTAACCCCTTATTTATATGCTAGTAGCTGATAGGAGTCTTGAGTGTACCAAAAAGATAAATTCTTCTGTCATATTAAATAACGGTTTGGGAAAGGTACTTCTTAATAAACATTCAAAATGAGTTAAGGAGTCCAATTTCTGCTACTGGGTTCCTATGTGCATATTATAAGTGTGTGTTAGTCAGGTGTCTTGAGCACCAAAAATAAAATAAATGAGCTTTGGTGCATTTAACGATTATGCCTTTAATTAGGAGTTTGGTCAGTATGACCATTTCCGGTCTACACACATCCATGGACACACAGACACACGCACACATATACATGCATTGTTCGTTGTTGTTGTTGTTAGGTGCCATCGAGTCGGTTCCGACTCATAGCGACCCTATGCACAACAGAACAAAACACTGCCCGGTCCTGCGCCATCCTTATAATCATTGTTATACTTGAGCTCATTGTGTCAATCCACCTCACTGAGGGTCTTCCTCTTCCACTGACCCTGTACTCTGCCAAGCATGATGTCCTTCTCCAGGGACTGATCCCTCCTGACAACATGTCCAAAGTATGTAAGACGCAGTCTCGCCATCCTTGCGTCTAAGGAGCATTCTGGCCACACTTCTTCCAAGACAGATTTGTTCATTCTTTTGGCAGTCCATGGTTTATTCGATATTCTTCACCAACAACACAATTCAAAGGTGTCAACTCTTCTTCGGTCTTCCTTATTCATTGTCCAGCTTTCACATGCATATGATGGGATTGAAAATACCGTGGCTTGGGTCAGGCGCACCTTAGTCTTCAGGGTGACATCTTTGTTCTTCAACACTTTGAAGAGGTCCTTTGCAGCAGATTTACCCAATGCGATGCGTCTTTTGATTTCTTGACTGCTGCTTCCATGGCTGTTGATTGTGGATCCAAGTAAAATGAAATCCTTGACAACTTCAATCTTTTCTCCGTTTATCATGATGCTGCTCATTAATCCAGTTGTGAGGATTTTTGTTTTCTTTATGTTGAGGTGTAATCCATACTGAAGGCTGTGGTGTTTCAAGTCCTCTTCACGTTCAGCAAGCAAGGTTGCGTCATCTGCATAACGCAGGTTGTTAATGAGTCTTCGTCCAATCCTGATGCCCCGTTCTTCTTCATATTGTCCGGCTTCTCGTATTATTCATTCAGCATACAGATTGAATAGGTATGATGAAAGAATACAACCCTGATGCACACCTTTCCTGACTTTAAACCAATCAGTATCCCCTTGTTCTGTCTGAACAACTGCCTCTTGATATATGTAAAGGTTCCTCATGAGCACAATTAAATGTTCTGGAATTCCCATTCTTCGCAGTGTTATCCATAGTTTGTTATGATCCACACAGTCGAATACCTTCGCATAGTCAATAAAACACAGGTAAACATCCTTCTGGTATTCTCTGCTTTCAGCCAGGATCCATCTGACATCAGCAATGATATCCCTGGTTCCACGTCCTCTTCTGAAACCAGCCTGAATTTCTGCCAGGTCCCTGTTGATATACTGCTACAGCCGTTTTTGAATGATCTTCAGCGAAATTATGCTTGTGTGTGATATTAGTGATATTGTTCTATAATTTCCACATACGGTTGGATCACCTTGCTTGGGAATAGGCATAAATATGGATCTCTTCCAGTCAGTTGGCCAGAAAGCTGTCTTCCATATTTCTTGGCATAGACGAGTGAGCATCTCCAGGGCTGCATCTGTTTGTTGAAACATCTCAATTGATATTCCATCAATTCCTGGCTCCTTGGTTTTTGCCAATGCCTTCAGAGCATCTTGGACTTCTTCCTTCAATACCATCTGTTCCTGATCATATGCCACCTCTTGAAATGGTTGAATATCGACTAAATCTTTTTGCTATAATGACTCTGTGTATTCCTTCCATCTTCTTTTGATGCTTCCTGCGTCCTTTAATATTTTCCCCATGGAATCCTTCACCATTACAACTCGAGGCTTGAATTTTTCTTCAGTTCTTTCAGCTTGAGAAACGGTGAGCATGTTCTTCCCTTTTGGTTTTCCATCTCCAGCTCTTTGCACATGTCATTATAATACCTTACCTTTTCTTCTCCAGATGCCCTTTGAAATCTTCTGTTCAGTTCTTTTACTTCATGAATTCTTCCTTTTGCTTTAGCTGCTTGATGCTCAAGAGCAAGTTTCAGAGTCCCCTCTGACATCCATCTTGGTCTTTTCTTTCTTTCCTGTCTTTTCAGTGACCTCTTGCTTTCTTCATGGATGATGTCCTTGATGTCATTCCACAACTCATCTGGTCTTTGGTCACTAGTGCTCAATGCATTAAATCTATTCTTGAGATGGTCTCTAAATTCAAGTGGAATATACTCAAGGTCATATTTTGGCTCTCGTGGACTTGCTCTGATTTTCTTCAGTTTTAGCTTGAATTTGCATATGAGCAATTGATGGTCTGTTCCACAGACGGCCCCTGGCCTTGTTCTGACTGATGATATTGAGCTTTTCCATCGTCTCTTTCCACAGATGTAGTCAATTTGATTTCTGTGTGTTCCATCTGGCGAGGTCCATCCGTATAGTCGCCGTTTATGTTGGTGAAAGAAGGTATTTGCGATGAAGAAGTCGTTGGTCTTGCAAAATTCTATCATTTGATCTCCGGCATTGTTTCTATCACCAAGGCCATATTTTCCAACCACTGATCCTTCTTTGTTTCCAACTTTCGCATTCCAATCGCCAGTAATTATCAATGCATCTTGATTGCATGTTCGATCAATTTCAGACTGTACCAGCTGATAAAAATCTGCTATTTCTTCGTCTTTGGCCCTAGTGGTTGGTGCATAAATTTGAATAATAGTCGTATTAACTGGTCTTCCTTGTAGGCGTCTGGATATTATCCTATCACTGACAGCGCTGTACTTCAGTTTGTCGTACTGGGGGGCTTGTGTGTTGCTGTGATGCTGGAAGCTATGCCACCGGTAATCAGATACTAGCAGGGTCACCCATGGAGGACAGGATTCAGCTGAGCGTCCAGACTAAGACAGAATAGGAAGAAGGACCCGGCAGTCTACTTCTGAAAAGCATTAGCCAATGAAAACCTTATGAACAGCAGCAGAACATTGTCTGATATAGTGCTGGAAGATGAGCCCCCCAGGTTGGAAGGCACTCAAAAGATAACATCCATTAATAATCGGAACCTGGAATGTACGAAGCATGAATCTAGGAAAATTGGAAATCACCAAAAATGAAATGGAATGCATAAACATCAATATCTTAGGCATTAATGAGCTGAAATGGACTGGAATTGGTCGTTTTGAATTGGACAATCATATAGTCTACTATACTGGGAATGACAACTCAAAGAGGAATGTTGTTGCATTCATCGTCAAAAAGATGCATTGTTCAAGGTTCAAGAAAACCTAAAAATTTCAAGTAGAGTAATATTCTTAAAACAACAACGGCATTCTTATATTTAGTCCATAGAAGAGGCTGGAAATTTCACAAGCATTAATTTTTTCTTGAACTTTTTTCTTTTGTTTTTTTTTTTTCTTAATCCAATTAAATAAACATGATTCCAGAAAAAAATTTGAAAGGCAGCCTTTTAATGCTTTTGTTCCAGTACTTTTTAGTGCCAAAACAGGATATTGGGGGGAGAAAAACCATAATTAATCTTAATACTCTAATGAGAATATATTTTAAAGTCTGTTGTTGTTACGTTGTTAGGTGTTGTCAGGTTGGTTTCAACTCATAGTGACCCTATGTACAACAGAACAAAACACTGCCCAGTCCTGTGTCACCCTCACAGTTGTTGCTATGTTTGAGCTCGTTGTTGCAGTCACTGTATCAATCCATCTCGTTGAGGGCCTTCCTCTTTTTCTCTGACTCTCTGCTTTACCAAGCGTGACATCCTTCTCCAGGGACTGGTCCCTCCTGATAACATGTCCAAAGTACACGAGACGAAGTCTCATCACTCTTGCTCTTATGGAGCATTTTGGCTGTACTTCTTCCAAGACAGATCTGTTTGTTCTTCTGGCAGTCCGTGGTATATTCAAATAGTCTTCTCCAACACCATAATTCAAATGAGACAATTCTTCTTCAGTGTTCCTGATTCATTGTCCAGCTTTTGCATGCGTATGAGGCAATTGAAAATACCACAGTTTGGGTCTGGTACCCCTTAGTCCTCAAAGTGACATCCTTGCTTTTTAACACTTTAAAGAGGTCTTTTGCAGCAGTTTGCCCAATGCAATGTGGTGTTTGATTTCTTGACTGCTGCTTCCATGGACACTGACTGTGGATCCAAATAAAAAAAAATCCTTGACAACTTCAATATTTTCTCCCTTTATCATGATGTCGCTTGTTGGTCCTGTTGTGAGGCTTTTTGTTTTCTTTATGTTGAGGTGCAATCCAGACTGCAGTCTTTGATCTTCATCAGTAATCAGTAAGTGTGTCAAGTTCTCTTCACTTTCAGCAAGCAAGGTGGTGTCATCTGCATATCACAGTTTGTTAGTGAGTCTTCCTCCAATCCTGATGCCCTGTTTTTCTTCATATAGTCTAGCTTCTTGGATTATTTGATTAGCATACAGATAGAATAACTATGATGAAAGGATACAATGCCGACACATACCTTTCCTGACTGGTATTCTCTGCTTTCAGCCAAGATCCATCTAACATGAGCAATGATACCTTTCGTTCCATGTCCTCTTTTGAATTCAGCTTGAATTTCTGGCAGTTCCCTGTCAATGTACTGCTGCAATCGTATTTGAATTATCTTCAGCATAATTTTACTTTGTGTGATATTAATGGTATTGTTAGATAGTTTTCGCATTCAGTTGGATCACTTTTCTTTGGAATAGGCATAAATATAGATCTCTTCCAGTCAGTTGGCTGGGTAGCTGTCTTCCAAATTTCTTGGCATAGGCCATTGAGTGCTTCTAGGGTTGCATCCATTCCTTGAAACATCTCAGTTGGTATTCTGACAATTCCTAGAGCCTTGTTTTTTGTCAATGCCTTCAGTGCATCTTGGACTTCTTCCTTCAGTACCACTGGTTCATGATCATAAAGTCTAGACTTGATCACAAAGTCTAATCTTGATATTTAGTTAAGTCTCTAGTTTTTCTGTTAGGTTCTTTTGGAATTCGTATTTGACCCAAGCTCCCACGAGGTAAGAGCAATAATGTGTGTTTAATTCACATGTGTAAGCTCTATGCAAGTTCTGCTCCGTGAAACATTTCAAAAGTAAGTTGACAAAACCCAGAAAACTGTAATACCTATACATCCATATAAGAAGTAGTCTAAGTATTTAAAGTCATAAAAGGGAGAGTAAAACCTTTTATACCTGGTAGAAATTGAGCATTTCCTTTTCAAATATCGTCATTAGTTTTTTTTTTTTTCTTTAGAACTAGTGTATTCACGTTCTAAAGAACAGCAGCAACAACAAAATGCAGATTAATCTCATTTTATAACCTGTTAATTTCTTATCTCCAGATGTAGGATTGGAAATAGAATAGGGGAGTGGTTGAAAGAGAAAGAAAAATAATATTTAGAACCATTTTCCCCCCTAAAAAGATAACAGTATAAATCATTGGTACACAGACTTTCTAGCTATGAATGGTGATATTGTTTGGCCTGATTAATGCTATAATCTCTGAGACTTTAAATATGTGTGGCCAACGATTACTTCTTTTTTATTTTCATTCTCATCTGTTTGAAGGCCTAAGGAAGCTACTATAAACTGAAGGACCATAAGGGAGAACTCACTCACTAAATAAATTAAGTTCCAGGGACCATATGATTTATAGAAAATATTGAGCAAAAAGCTAACCCTAAAACTATGTTTATATTTATTAACCTCACAGTCATATTTCCATGTGAGAATAAAGAGTGATGTCTATGTTTAGCTTGGGGTTCAGACAAGTCTATTATTATAGTTTTGTCGTCTACCACAAATCCAACTAAATGAAAGTCCGAGGCATCCCTAGGGAGGAAACCCATTCTAAAAAAAAGAGTGCCAGACATGTGTGTCAGATTTAGTTATGATACAGGTTTTTTTTTTTTTAAGCAGTTTTTTAGTGGTCAGAGTCATTCTCATAGTGACTGTATATGTCTGAGTAGAACTGTAATCTTTAAAAAAAAAAAAAACTAATCTTTACGGGAGCATATTTTCAAGTTTTTTCTCCTGCGGAGCTACTGGTGGGTTCAAACCACCCACCTTCTGGTTAGCAGCCTAGGGCTTCATCATTGCACCACCAGGGCTCCTAATTAGTGTTGCTCTGAGTTGGAATCAACTGACGGCACATGACAACAACAGAGGTCAGAGGGGAGAAGGTTCTGAGTACAGCAAGGCGATGGTCTCCCAATTCCCCCCCCGACCCAGATCCCAAGTGCTGAATTGATCACAAGTTGTTAGACTGAATGAGTGACACCAGGACACAGGTACAAGGGTTATGGTGAAAAATGTAACCTTTAGAGATGGAGCGAGCACCACCTCCTCTTATTCAGGACACAACCTGGAATTGTACTTCAAAAACTCCGGCGAACACAGTGCCCCTTGGTCTCACGAGGAGTCCAGCACATCTGATGCAGTGGTGACAGTTCCTAATGCACATTGACTCTGACTGATGGGGGTGACATCCTGAGCCCCATAGGCAGCTACGGGGGAGCACAAAGGGATGAGGGAAAAAGCTGGAAAGGAAGAAAATGACAGACCCGTATGGTGGCTGGTAGGACTTGCTCATGAGCACAGGTGAAACTTCTATAAGCCCTTCTAGGAATTATGATTGTGTGTGCATAGAAGTCATGAAATAATGGGTTGAAGATAGAATTAGAGACACAAATTTATGCATATATTTATTACATTAAAATCATATAAGATAAACAGTAAATATAATGGTGAAACACCACCCGTCTGTCAATTTATTGTACTGTGGTAGCCTGTGCATTGCTATGAGGCTGGAAAATATGCCACCAGTGTTTTAAATACCAGCATGGTCACCCATGATGAACAGGTTTCAGCAGAGCTTCCAGACTAAGATAGGCTAGGAAGACAGGCCTGGTGAGCTACTTCTAAAAATTAGCCAGTGAAAACCCAATTGATGACAACAGAATATTGTTGAATATAGCACTGGAAAATGAGCCCACGTAGGTTGGAAGGCACTCAAAATACACAGTGATCACAACAATGGACTAGAGCATACCAAGGCACATGAAGATGACATAAGACCAGGCAATGTTTCATTCTGTTGTACAGGGGTCACCATGAGTCAGAACCAACTCAACGGCAACTAACAACAACAACATCATGGCGGACTATTTGGATTGCACATTTTGAAATGATTCTTGAAAATAAAGTAGATTTATTTATCACTTTTCATATTTGTATTTATGAATTTCAACATAATAGTCACAAACTTTACACCTTGGGACATAATGTGATGTGGACTATTTCATCATGGGTCATAACTTGAATATGAATTATTTCATCTAATCCAGCAGTCTTGTTGGGCATAGTCTTCTAATATAGTTCCAGAAAGGACCAATGACTAGCCCAACATCACAGAGTTAGTGAAAAACAGAATGGGGCAAATTCAGGCTCAGAACCCCAGGTTCCTTTCATAGCCCCACATGACCTGTCAGTTCTCCCACTGCTGCTTGGGGAACCAAGTCAGCCTGCAAAAGTTCTGGACAAATAATCAGGAAACCCCAAATGGAATCCTCTTGGCTCTTGTTCAGTCTCTCTTTGACCTTGGGAAAGTCACTTCACTTTCTATTTTATTTCCCCATCTGAAGAATGGGTTGGGTAATAATAACACCAGCCCCACCCAACCTTACACGAATGTTACGAGGAAGAATTAGATAATGTCTGCACTGAGTTTTGCACTCCTTAGAAGAAAGTCCCTATAAAACACAAGGCAGAAATCCATCCGACTTTATGAGGGCTGATGAGATCAAAGCCTGCGGCTACAGGCTGGGAAGGCTTCCCCCTGCAGAGAGCGTTTACTGCTCTACACTCTAATAACTTTCCTCCCTCGAGATTCTAAAATGATTTGCAGATAGTCATTAAGTAAATCTTGCTGCCCTTAAGCAAGGCATGAAATCTTTGCACTACAGCAGCCTAAAGGTTTAGGAAGATGAAATCTTAGGGGGCTCAAACGTGTGCTTAAAAGAAAAATAATGCAGAAATTATGATCCTTAGGCCTATTTTCAAATCACTTACTCTCTATATCTACAGATTTAATTTTTATTGAATTCTTTCTTGTTGGTGGTGTTAGCTGTCTTTAATTTGGCCCCTGGCTCATGGCAACCTCATATATACAACTCAACAAAATGCTTGCTGGTCCTATGTCAGACGATTGGACCATTGTGATTGATAGGGTTTTAACAGACCGTTCTATGGAAGTAAATCGCTAGTCCAGTTCTTTCTAGTCCATCTCAGTCTGGAAGTGCCGCTGAAACCTGTTCAACATCCTGCGACACATAAGCCTCCACTGAGGGATGAGCTGGTGGTTGTGGTTGAAATGCATTGGCCAGGAACTGAACCCCAGTCTCTAACATGGAAATCAGGAATTCTACCACTGAACCACCAATGCCCCTCCTTTAACTCAGTTAACAGTTTTCCATTTGTAGCCACTAAGTAGTGTCACTGCAAACATATCTTCAGGTGGGAGGCCCTAAAAAAAGACCCTAGGCATAAATAAAATGGAAGGAGTGCTCCTAAAAATCAGTACCTTTTTAAAAGCTCTGGCAACTCTAAAACTTTATATGCAGCCCTAAGCTTTAATGCGGAAACGCCGGTGGCATAGTGGTTAAGAGCTACGGCTGCTAACCAAAAGGTCGGCAGTTTGAATTCCCCAGTCGCTCCTTGGAAAGCCTGTGGGGCAGTTCTACTCTGTCCTATAGGGTTGCTATGAGTTGGAATCAACTTGCCGGCAGTGTTTTTTTTTTTTTTAAGTTTTAATATTTGTCTGAATCAAAAATACTGCCTTCTCTCCCATTTACTGTGCTTCCTTCAGAAAGTGGATAAGGCCATCAGCCAAAAAAGAACCCACCGTCCAGCTTTAGGGAACCCATCTTCCTAAAGCGCCAAGATCCATTAGCCATGTCTTGAGATGTTCACATAATATTGCCTAATCTCGTTTTCTAATGTCTCAACTTGACTGCTTTTCATTTTAATTTATTTAACTAGACTGGCAAAGTCTCAGAGTAAAATGCTGTACTATCTTATTTTTGAATCTCCATGTTAATCATGTCTAATTGGCCTTCATTTCCATCTGCCCTCATTTCTCGAATTAGCAGATCAAATTTCCAAATCCAACCCAGTCATGACCTCATGACTTTGCCTCAATATTCTATCAGAGTCTTAAAATATAAGTTATCAGCGTGAGCAAGGACTGGGCAGTAAAATGACAAGTTTCAGCTTTTGTAATACTTCTTGTTTGAAATAGAACTATTGAAAGGCAAGGGTTAAAAGCACTGAAGACTCCTTATATCTAGGGCAAGGCTGACATAGGCTGTAAGTGTTCCCCTCTCCACCCCTTTGGACCTGTTTACAGTTTATTGAAATGAGCACTGGAACTATTGTTGATGGGCAATACACATTTATGATCATTTTGCTAAAAACCGCTAAATTTATACTCTCAACCTTTCCTAGAGTTTTTGCCTCAGAAAAGTGGAATCAATTCAATCTAGTCCTAAAAAGGGAGAACTGACTTTATGAATCAATACTGGAGTAATAACAGTGGGGACCTCCCCATGTCCAAAACATAAACATATTTCCGCTCATATTTAGTCTCAAGGAGCAATCCTTAAAGCGGAGGAAACAATTTCAAAGGTGCCATGCAGGTGCCCTTTAGTAAAATAATTTTCTCCACCCAGTGTAGTGTGTTTCCTTTGACTAAATGAGTTTTCCACTGAGGAAATGCAAATAGCTCTAAAAAGGCAATATCTTAAGCCTTATCAGTCATTTACACCTCAGTGTGAATGAATTAAGCAGATCCTGTCAGGGTAAGGGTGGTGGGGCTGGAAAGGGAACCTAAAGGGTACTGAGCACCTAAGAGGGAAGGGGGAATTCAGAGAAAGAAAAAGCAGAGGAGCTGAAGACAAACTCCGCTAAATTTTACCTGGCCAGATATTTTCTTAATAAAAACGCAACCTTCATTTAATTCATCGGTAGCAGCACGTTGAAGATTTTCTTTAAAATCTAAATAGGAATCTGTGTTCGTAGAGTAAGATGAGGAGGTGGAGGTAACAGGCCCTGAAGTTAACTCTTCTTCTCTCCATGCCCAGGAGGGCATGTTGTTAATAGCATGCCAGCTGGCTTCCATGGCAATGAAAACCTGCAGCAACATGCCAGCGTCCAGCACCACGCCGGGCAGGAGGGGTGCACGTTCCAGACCAGGGGAGGGGAAGGAGTACAGAGCAGTTCATTCTAGTCACGCCATGGAGTCTGAACTACATGAATAAGATGAAATCCCAACAACAGCAGACAGTCATATATTGCAGTCTTAAAGTGAGCTGGGCTGCTAACACGTAGAGAAGAGACGGTGTTTCCAGCTCTCTAGACAGAACAACCTTGTGACTTGCTGTTGTGAGGTGCCATCGAAGTTGATTTCAACTCATCAACCCCATGTGACAGAGCAGAACTGCCCCATAGAGTTTTCTAGGCTGTAATCTTTGCAGCGAATAGCCCCGGTGGCACAATGCTTAAACACTCAGCTGTTAACCAAAAGATCGGTGGTTTGAACCTACCAGCAGCTCAGTGGGAGAAAAGAGCTGGCGATCAGTAAAAATCACAGCCTAGAAAATCCTTTGGGGCAGTTCTACTATATTTTTATGAGGTCACTATGAGTCAGAATCAACTGGACAGCACACGACAACAACAATCTTTACAGGAGCAGATTGCCTGGTCTTTCTCCCACACAGAGCAGCTGCGTGGGTTCAAACCACCAATCTTTCTGTTAGCAGCCAAGTCCTTAACCCCTGTGCCACCAAAGCCCCTTAAACTTGTGATTGTGAAGGATAATTAATGCTTCTGTAGAATGGTGAATAATAGAAACCAAGGACCAAAGACCCTTGGTTGGGGGAAAAGTGAACTCTACCTAAAAATACAAGCTTGCCCAAGGTAAAAAAAATTATAATTTCAAACCTTTTGATAGTATTACTGAGGGTCACTCTGGTAGACTGTCCTCTTGTTTAGCAAACAATTTGATGAGTGTTCTGGATTTGCAAAGATACACATTGAGCCTAGTCTGGAATAGAGAATGCAAATTAATTTTTTTTCCAAATAGTATTACTGGAAAGGGTTGAGGTGGAGACACTAAGGGTTTGCGAGCCCTGTGAGAAGAGGCCATGCATACAAGGCAGGAACTTTAGGGCAAGAGGGTCTAATCCTGAAACTCAAGATGAGTTCTTTTCTGTTGCTTCTGCTGTAGAGAATAAAGGAGGATGGGTGATGCCTTGTGAAAGGGGAAGCAGTGTGAACAGATGATAGAATAGGAGGACAGATGATAGCAAGAAGAGGCAGCAAGGTGAAGAGTAAATGTAGAAAATTAAGCAGGAGAGATGGCCACAAGGAAGATGCCTTCACCCTGGAAATCCTTAGTAATCTCAGGAAGAGTTCTAGGATTCCTCACAGTATTTCAAATGGCTGTGTCTTAGTCATCTAGGCCTGCTATAACAGAAATACCACAAGTGGATGGTTTTAACAAAGAGAAATTTATTTTCTCACAGTCTAGTAGGCTACAAGTCCAAATTCAGGGCATCAGCTCCAGGGGAAGGCTTTCTCTCTCTGTTGGCTCTGGAGGAAAGTCCTTGTGATGCCTCGGTCTTCCCTTGGTCTGGGAGAATCTCAACACAGGAACTTTGGGCCCAATGGACGCGCTCTGCTCCCAGCATTGCTTTCTTGGTGGTATGAGGTCCCCCTCTCTCTCTGCTGGCTTTTGTCTTTCATACCTCAAAAGAGATTGGCTTAAGAAACTATCTAATCTTGTAGATCTCATCAATATAACTGCCGCTAATCTATCTTATTACATCATAATGATAAGATTTACAACACATAGGGAAATCACATTAGATGATAAAATGGTAGACAATCATACAATACTGGGAATCGTGACCTAGCCAAGTTGACAGATATTTTTGGGGGACACAATTCAGGGCATTTGAACCATTTTATTTGTTAAAATAGAAAGAAAGAAAAGGATTTAAGTTCAGAATGCTAGAGAGCAGGAGGTTTTCCAAGTCCCTTCTTCATACTTAGTTTGCTCTTGCTGCATAGGGCATGGTAATCAATGGAAGTAACATTTCTTCCTCTCTTCTACGTCACTTCTCTGCTTCAAATCTCAGATCAAGAACCATCAGGAATAATTGGATTCTGAATTTGAGCATAGTTCCACATAGTTCAATCCGGTGGTAGTAAACTGGCTCCCTGGGGTGGAAAAAAGGAGCCAACCAATTTTTATGGTGTAAAAACACCCACCGTGGCCAATTGAAAGCTACAAACTTTACATCACTGAATAAAAAATTGGGAAGAAATGTGTAGAATTGGCTCTCAGAAGCCAGCTCCAACACACCACTGGCTCAATTAACATGAGAGTAATTAATTCCACTCTTATCACAGGATCAGCCACCTGGCGTTCTTTCAATTCTCTTTATTTGCTCTGCTTCTTCCTGCCACATGGCTTTTGTACTTTCTGTTCCGTCTGCCTAGGATGCTTTTTCCTTCCTTTTGTTCTAATCAGTGTCTACTCATCCATCAGTTCTCAGCTGTGACTTCTCTAGGCAAGCCTTCTGTGGCTTACCTGGCCAGGTCAAATATGTCGTCTAGGCTCTCAGAGCACCATGCACCTCTCCTTCCTAGTATACGTCACAGGCATAATTTTATATTTGCTCAGTTGTTCATTTAACTGTAAGCTCCTGGAGGTCAGGGTCCATGTCTGTTTTTGTTTACATTACAGCCCCATCATACACCCTGGCAAATGACAGGTGTGTGATGACCACCTGTTGGAACAGAGACCATTCCCCAATCCTGGGAAATCCTCAGCTGGTCTTTTCTCAACTGAAGGTGGAAAGGGTGGAGCACAGAGTTAATCTTCTCTCTCCATTCATCAACACCATGCCTGGAGATGTTTCCGTGAGTACCTTACTGGAGTGTGAGTCTACAGTAATTTCTTCACATGTGAAGAACGGAATAGTAAATCCACAGAGGTTTAGAAATCATTTTGTGTCATCTTGAGGCACATAATAATGTCTTGCGTGGTTGCCTGATAGCTTCATCATTAAATAACCTTAGTCTTTCTTTTCTATCTATACATACCTGCTCAATACACTTGTGTATATTCAATTAAAAATTAAGTTATCCTGGAAAATAATAAAGAAGAGAAACTGGAACTTTTTAAGTATGTATGTAATTTCTAGTCTTCAAACAACTATGATTTCATCAGTGAAAATTAAATTGTCATTTAAATAATAAGAATATTTATATTGGGTAGCCAGTTGAAAAGAGTTTACAAAAAAAACCTGTTAAATAATAACTAAAATGTATACAGCATGTATGCATTAAATTCTCATAACAACTCCTTGAGGACAGAGAAGTTAAGAAAACTGCTCAAGGTCATACGGCCAGCAAGTGGTGGAGGCAAGCCTGGAATGCAGGGACTTTGGCACTGGAACCTACATGCCTAAACACTGAGCTCTGCAGCCTAAGAGGAAAAGGTCACATGCAAAGTAGATACAATAATCCTTCAGCCAGGAAAGACAAATATAGATAAAGATACGGAGATAGAGTTGGAAGGAGGCAAGAAGAAATTTAAATCACCATCTGGGGGTAAGAGGGTTAGATTTAAAAAAAACGAAACTAAACCCACTGCTGTTGAGTCAATCCCAACTCATACCGACCCTGTAGGACAGAGTAGAACTGTCCCATCGGGTTTCCAAGGAGCCACTGGTGGATTCCAACTATGACCTGTTGATTAGCAGCCAAGCTCTTAACCACTGTACCACCAGGGCTCCTGATAATAGGTGGATTTTTTTTTTTTTACCTTTAAAATTTCATTTAAGACTGTTGTAAAAGCAATTTTTAAAGAAAAAACTCCCATTTTTTGACCTACAGAGCATGCCCACACACTGCCATTAGCATCTTGCTAAGGATTTTAAGAGGACAAATAGATGTCAGTTTATTCCTCTATAGCCATGTGAGCTGTGCCCTAGCCTAGTCATAGAAGTAGGAGCGTGTTTTGGTAGTAAAATCTTAGTTAAACTTAGTTAAACTGCTTAGCTATGCATCAAAAGCCAAGCATTGCTCATATGCAGTTTAATATAACTTTCTGTAAAGAATTCATTAGGGGCTAAAAACCAAGCCTAAGCAAAAGTAAAAAATTAAAAAAGACACTTTTGGAGACCAACAAACCTCACTCACTACTGTCAATACTCAGTAAAATTCCCTTTATCACCGAGGCTGCCAAGTTTCACCAAGAACTTCCTAGGTGCCAGGTGCAGGGTAAGGGGTAGACATGCATTATATCATTTAATTCTTGCAAACACTCTGTGACCCACCTACTGTGTTGTCTTCACTTTGCAGTTGAGAAGTGAAGTAACCAGCCAAGTTGACACATTCAGCAAAAGGTGGACCAAAATTTTGAGCAAAATTCTTCCTATTTGATTCACCCTATATGTTACATTGAAAAATACAAAAGGTTAGAAGAGAAATGATCACTTGGAAACTGTGGCTGGCCCTCACAGGATTTGATCTTTTGGCTATGTCAATTCATGACGAGTTCTTTCCGGAAACCTTTGAGAAACATATTCCATGGAGAAGCTTCTGCTTTGTAAGAAGCCTGACAAAGCAAACTATTTGTTTACTGAAAAACCCCAGCTCTGTGAAATAAGGAGCAGCAAACCGTAGCAGTAGTTTCCAACTTCTGACATATTTCAATCATCTGGGGGGTTTTGAAAAAAATACGAGTACCTGGGCCCCATCCCAATCCAATTAAAACAGAATTTCTTAGGGGTGGGGCCTGGGCCTTGGTGAATTTTAAAATCTCCCTTGGTGATTGTAATGTGCGGTAGGGCTGGGGGCAGCTTGCTTTTCTCTCATCATAGCTCTGAGCACCATTCCAGAGCCTCTTCTCTGGCCTTTCTGTCTCCTCCATCTTTAATCATTCCAGATGGGAAAAAATGTTCAACATACAATGAAGTAACAAGAAAAAAAATTTTTTTTTTTTTTGTTGCTTAGAGGCTCAACTGGTAAATGCTTGTAATTGTTGTTTATTTTGTAAACATATTTGTGCTCTGCCAGGAGAATTTTCTAGTTTCAGAAGTTATACCAAAAGACAACAGTAGATGGCCTACCTCTCCAGAAAGAAAGATCAAAGAACTAACACTGTTAAAGAGCCAAAGCTCTCCTTGTGAATTAACCTGGGGCTGCAGTTGGGTGGGGGGGGAGGCGAAGGGAGGGGAGGGGAGGAGGGGGAGGGAAGGGGAGAAGATTAAAGACATAATGAGGCAAACAAGAATGCAGTCTTTCCTAGCCTAATCAAAGAGCGGGTTAAAAGAATCACTTAAAAAATGCTGAGGATGGAAATGAGCAAAAGTGATTCCAGGCACACACTCTTTGATACTGATAATGAAAGTAGTGAAAGTTTGAACAGGGAAGTTGGCAGACCATAAAAGTTGAGTTCCAAAGCTACCCCTAACCGTGGGTGTCTTTTTTCCTCTTTTTGGGTGAAAGTGGGAATGGAAGATTTGGGTTTACATGAACAACATCCACGAGGAAAATGGTTATGTCTTTCCCTGACTGCCAATTGACTTCGTACAGAAGGTCCAGAAAGTCCAGGAATTTCCATTGCATCATCTATTCTTAAAATGGTTTTCATTTTCACTTTTGCCACTCATATTTAATACTTCAGAGACATCAAGTAAATACATTTCTCATTGGAATTTAATGAAAGAAAAATTCTAGTTAAAATCTAACTGCTATATCGTTAGACCAACAAAACCAAACCAAACCCATTGCTGTCGAGTTGATTCTAACTCATAACGATCCTACAGGACAGGGTAGAACTGCCCCATAAGGCTTCCAAGGCTGTAGTCTTTACGGAAGCAGAGTAGTGGATTTGAACTACCAACATTTTGGTTAGCAGCCAGGCTCTCAACCACTGCACCACAAGGGTTCCTCTGGATGGGTAGTCTAGATCAAAGTGCTTGTGATAACTGAAATAGAGCTTAAGTGGATTGTCTTTTTTATACACATGTACATTTTAACCAATAAAAATAATAATATGCTCTATAAAGAATTTTTTTCCTGTGGATCTTAATACATGCTCAAGGGATACTCATTCCCTCAGGTAGGAAAGTACAGCTTATCATTTCCATTTTAGAGTTGGGCCAACTGAGAGAAGAAAAGTGAGTTGGCAAAGATCTTCAGGTGAAGGTGGTCTCATTACTCCCAATCCAGAGTTCCACTTTTAAACGACCTTTCCTGCTTTATTACTTTCAGACAGGTAGAAGTTTGAGGCTGCATTTTCGCTGTTAAGACTGGTGGTATCCTAGTTCTAGGACCTGTCATGACTAAAAACCCAGAGCCCAATTTTAGTCGTTAATTTCAACTTTCGACCCCAAACTCACTCTGGACCTGTGTAAAGCCAGAGACCCTACTTAAAGCTACAGGGGGAAGGGGGACAGGGCAAGAGAGCACATCCCTGTTACAGTGTTTATGACCCAACCCACAACTGGATGCCAGGAACATTGAACCCCATTACACCAATCCCTGGGTAATGCAAACAGTTAAGCACTTGACTACTAGTCAAAAAGTTGATGCCTTGGACGACAGGCCTGGTGATCTGCTTCTGAAAGGTCCCAGCCTTGAAAACCCTGTGGAGCAGTTCTACTCTGCACACGTGGGTTTGCCATGCGTGAGAATAAACTTGACAGCACCTAACGACAACAAACAAAGTCAGGGTCCTACGTATACACAATTGCAGACCATCAGAGTTCCATTTTAGAGTGCCTAGAAGGGTGTTGGGGAGCCCTGATGGCACAATGGTTAAGTGTTTAGCTGCTAACCAAAAGGCTGGCAGTTCAAATCCACCAGCAGCTGCTCCTTGAAAACTCTATGGGGCAGTTCTACTCCGTGCTAAGGGTCACTATAGGTTGGAATCAACTTCACTGCAAAGGGTCTTTTTTTTTTTTTTAAGGTATTTAAATACGAGTACCTGGGCCCTGGTGTGGCAAATAGTTCAGCGCCCCACTGCTAACTGAAAGGCTTTTCGGGAGAAAGACCTGGCAAGCTGCTTCCATAAAAATTACAGCCAAGAAAATCCTATGGGGCAGTTCTACTTTGTCACATGGGGTCTCTATGAGTCTGAATTGACTTGATGGCACCTAACGACAACAACAAAAATATGCTGAGTTTTCATTTTGCCCTATGATCTAGCAATTTGTGCAGCCATGGCAATATGTTGACCCTGCCCTGAAGCTCTGATAGAAAAGAGAGATGTTTTCTTTCAAGCCCATTCATCATCAGCCCTCAGTGAGCAGAAAGAAGGGAATGGTGGGGGTAGCCTACGGTAGACAGCTGTGGCCTCAGGGCCATGAGGGCAGGTAAACAATGGGTTATAGCTTAACCACATCCTTCTAGCAGTGAGGTCACCCCAACCTTGGCCCAGCTGGTAAAGGTCTAAGGATGCGCTCTGAGGTGTTTATTCTACCTGTGCACATCAAGTTATTTTTACTGAGGCTGATTCCTGTTTAATGCTCAGAATGGGAGGCTGCTGAAAACCCTTTTTCACAGAGCAGACAATTCAGGCTGAGTGCTCACTTCCCACAACTGCATCTGCAAACACGTATGGTGATGGCGGTAATAGGCTTGTTGGACGGTTCACTTAATTCCTGAGTACTTGATTAATTCCTGTTATAACTACAAACAGATCTATTCCTGTGTTAAGCACACTACTCCTGTGAAGAGATCATATAAGTCTATATTCAGATACGTTTTTCAATAAAAATTTTAATTCCTGTGAACATTTTCAGGAAGTTATACTAAACCCCATCATCGTGATATTTTTTTCTACTTAAAATTGTTTTCTTTTATTTCTAGTGTTGCTGTGAGTCAGAATCGGCTGGATGAAAATGGGTTTGGTTTTTTTTTGTTTGTTTGTTTATCTCTAGAATGAAATCCAGGCTCCAAAAGAAAGAGTGTTGTTGTTGGGTGCCATCAAGTTGCTTCCAACTGATAGTGACCCCATGTGACAGAGTAGAACTGCCCCATAGTGTTTTCTTGGTTATAATCTTTACGGAAGCAGATCTGTTGATCTTTCTCCCACGGAGCCCCTGGGTATGTGGGAGCCAACAACCTTCAGGTTAGCAGCTGAGTGTTTAACTGTTGTGCCACCAGAGCTCCTTAGAGAAGAAATAGAAGTTCTTTTATAAACTATCTCCAGTGTATCTGTCCATCTTAATCATCTACTACTCTCTACGCCCTTCTATATCCCCCAGAACATACCCACTGCTCTTGCTACCCAGAGCTAACCATTTTCAGAGTGCTTTGACCACAATTGCAAGCTGAGGGTCTGTGGGCCCATCCTCCCCACAGACATGTTTTGTTTGGACCTTTCCGTATTTAAAAAGATTTTTGTTTGGACATTTCACAAAGCTTCTATCTTCTTGTGAGAAATGGAAGATTCGCCAACAATGGGCCCACATTCCTACATAAGCAAACTGCTGAAGCTAAGTAATGGCTTCCTGCTTTTAGATGTGGCACGCACTTTCTAGTTCATCACAATCCCAATTTCTTCTGCACCATACCTAGTCCGAACACTCATTTTTCTTACCTATCTCTTCCCTGTAAGGCCTCGTACTTTTACACCATAGTATTCCCTCATACTTTTTTTTATTCCTTCATACTAGTTTCTAGTTGGGGAATGTTCTTCCTAGTTTCTCTCTGGTTGAGTTTTACCAACTCCAATTCAATATCTCCGCCCCCACCCCCCCCCGTGAAGTCCTCCATTAGCCCTCTTCACCTACGATCCTTGAGCACCTTGTACACACTGCTATCATAGTGTCGATCGCAGTATATTAGAATTCATTATAAGCACAAAGCACCCTGACTACCTGTCTTCTCAGGTACAAGGATCTGGTTCTATTTATCTCTGTACTGCCAGTATTTAATCCAGAGGTGCTGATGAATGAATAAGTATCCAAGCAAGTTATAACATGAGGTAAAATAAACTGATTGAAGGGGAGTGACTATTTTTTCTGAGTCAGGCATAGGTTGTTTTGACAGTGGTTGAAAGTGGGGCAAGAAAGTAGGATAGCAATGAAGAACATAAGCACAGTCCTTGGCTAAAAACAAATTCAGAAAGCAGGGCACATAATTGTATATTCAATGACGTATGTAAATACAATTAGGTAAAATAATAATAAAACTAGATGAATGGACAAGAGAACCCAGCATGGAAAGGGAAAAGCAGAGAGTGCTGACACTTTGTGGGGATTGCAGACCATGTCCCCGAACAATTTGTGTATAAATTTTTGAATGAAAAACAAATTGTACTGTCAACTTTCACCTAAAATACACACACAAAATAATAGTAATAATAACCATACTTGAGGAAAACTTTTAAAAAACATACAAATACTTAGTCTCTGGCCAAAATAATTTTTTAAATATAGTCATATTGTTCTTATAATTAAAGAAGAACAATTTGGGGAGATGTTTATAAACCTATTCGTCTACATAACAGAGGCAAGAGGTTTAAACTGCTAAATGTGTATCATGAAAGAAAGGAAAAAGAAAACCAAGGAGAAAGTAACTCTCATTTTTCTGAACTTTTTGCTAAAAATACTGAATTCATTAACACTGAAAGGAGTTGACTGGTAAGTAGACCAGAGGTCAGCTGTATTTTTCCAGAGTAATGATTGCCGTTGCATGGTCTTTAAATATCTTATGCTTGTTTCTTAAATTAACTCTAACCAACAAGTAAAATATGGGGAAACAGCTGGACAGTTGTTGACTGAATAGGGTATATGAAAAGTAAAAATTATTTGCACACAGAACAACAAAACTAGTAACCTAGGCTAGTATACAACAATGATCCATTTTGTCTGATGGAATCTTCTTTGTTACTGTAAGAGGTACACAGGCTTCATTGTATATAATTCTCAGAGCACCTCCTTTACCCTCTAACTGAAGTACACTGACAAATATGTCCTTGCATGCATTTAAATTTGTGCTTTATACTACCTGCTATTAATCTACTCCTACTTCTTTTCCACTAGCTGCTTAAAAAGGAAGAAGAAAGAAACATGTAGTAATTGACCTAAAAAGACAAGCTGCCAATTTTTTAAATGAAAGAAAGGAAGTATAGGGTGACAAATTTATGTGGGAGGGATATTTTGAATGACTTCAAGGAACCTCTTTTTTTTTTTTTTTTTTGGTAAAACATCAAGTTAGTGGTATGTTCTTTTTTTCCCCCTCTTACAAAATCCTGTTGCAGAAATAAAACATACATATCTTAGCATAAGATACTAATTTCCTCAAGCATCTTGTATGAAATTACAAAACTCATGATGAAATAACAGCTTCTTTAAACACTGTGTTCAGTATCTCTGACTTCAGTTTATGCCGTTAGAAAGTCCCGGACGTCAGAATATTCATTGTCAAGCCCATGCCCCTCAACGCTCTGCTGTATAAGCAAATAAGAGATAGAAAAGTTAAGGGGAAAAGCTGAAACATCTCCTTCTGGGAGGCAGAAAGTATCTTCTCTGCTTTATCATTCTAAAGTATCTATTATCATGGTCAAATCCTTTCCTGTCACCAGTTTTTTTTAATTAAATGTTTTATTTTACTTTGATGGACAGCAAAATGCATAGGCTTCGTAGCCTATAAATATGTAAAAACTGATTTCTTGAATCCTAGGGATTAAAATTGTTTGCCTTGGGAAACTGGCTAAAATTTCACCGGGATATCTAATGCAAAACTACATTAGTTACAGTCTTATTTTCTTCTATTTCTATTCTTTGCCATAGCAGAAACTGACCTTTGACTTGCAAGAAGAATGCAAAGTTCGGCTAAGTTGTCATTATCTCTTTTTCAATAAATCAGTCAGCATGAAATCTTGTCCATCAGTTTCCATTTAAATGAACCACCTCCCAATTACAGTAATGCAAATGGTTATTGTGCTCAGCTGCTAACTAAAAAATTGGAGGTTCAAATCCACCCAGAGATACCTCAAAAAAAAGGCCTGGTGATCTACTTCCAAAACATCTGCCATTGAAAACTCCATAGAGCAGAGTTGTACTCTGACACACATGGGGTCACCAGGTGTCGGAATCGACATGGTGGCGACTGGTTTGGTTTGATGCTATAATTCAACTTACTTAGCTAAGATTTTGTTTTTTGCAAAACGTTTTGTTTTTGTAGCTTTATTCTGTATTTGGCCTCATCAAAGTGCCTATTGGCCTTCTTTTTCCATGTGGATATATATCAAATATACATCTGGGTACATTAGGGATGGCAACAGTCTGAGGCCCTTTGACTTTGACACTTACTTGTTCTGTGCCCTTAGGCAAATTTCTTAACCTTTTTTAACTCTCAATTCCCTCATCTTCAAAATAAGGCTAATATCTTACCTAGAGTATTGCTGCGAAGATTAAATGGGACAATGTATATCAAGCTCTTAGTCTAGTCCCTGGAACATAAAAACTTGCTTAATAAGTAATAGTGACAACGGAGGTGACCACAGTGGTGGTGATGATATTTGGGACAAATAAACATATGATTGGGGGACAGAAAAAAAAGAGAACAGCTTTGAGTATTCCATACCCAGCCCATGTGTACCAGACAGAATTCATGAGTTCTTCACCCAACCCAGGAAAAGACGGGAAGAAAGTGAGGTTTTTGATGCTATTTAAATGGTACAGAGGGATGAGAGGGGGCCATTGACAGGTTGTGACAGGTTGTGCAGAGCTTATATTCTAGTGGTGGAAGAGACAATTATGAAGTTAAATAAGTACCAACATATAGTAGATCAGAGAGTAGTTAAGTGCTAAAGAGAAAAAAATTCAGCAAGGAAGGGGCATGGGAAATGTAGGAGTGAGGACCTGAAATATTAGAATGCACAGGAAAGTCTCACCGAGAAGGTAAATTTGAGTAAAAATCTAAAGGAAGAAAGCAGTGAGTCATGTGACTACAGAGAAGAACTTCCAGGCAGAAGAAAAAGCAAGTGCGAAGGCCCTGAAGTAGGAGCCAAAACCAGTTGCCATCAACTCCATTCCAACTCATGGCACCTCCATGAGCTGCAGAGTAGAAATATGCTCCGTAGGGTTCTCATGGCTGTGACCTTTCAGAAGCAGATCCCCAGGCCTTTCTTCCAAAGCATCTATGGGTGGGTTCAAACCAGTAACCTTTGGGTTAGTAGCCCAGAGCATAACCATTTGCACCATCTAGAGACTCCTGAAGTAGGAGCACCCCTAGCAGATTCCAGGATCAGCCAAAAAGTCCTGGTGATTCAATTGGCCTGACCAAAAACAGTAGGAGAATATTTAGGTCAGAGAGATGCAAAATGTGTGTGTGTGTGGTGGGTGCCGATCATATATATGTCATCGTAGAGACTTAGGTTTTTATTTTAAAGTAGGAAACCATCAAAGACTTTGGAACAGGGGAGTGACATGGCCTGATTTATCATTAAAAAAAGAACCATCTGTCTGCTCTGTTGAGCAGAAACTGAAGGTGGCCAATTAGAAGAAAAGACAACATTCTAGGTGAGAGATGATGGTGGTAACAGTCAAGATGGTGAGATGCAGTGATATCCAGGTATATTTTAAAGGTACAGTCAACAAGCTTTCTTGATGGATTACAAGAAGAGAAACCAAGTTTTGTAACTGAAAGAATGGAGTTGCCATTTACCAAGAAAGAAGAGACTTGGAAGGAGTCAATTTAGAGGGAAGAGTCAGGATTTGTGGGACAAGCAGTTAGCTATGAGTCTCAAGCTCAAGGGAGAGATCCTGACTAGAGACAAAACTGCACAATTCTGAGACTAAAGAAGTCTTTTTAATGCCATTCGTAAGAAACTCTAAAGCAGCAATGGGGTTAATACCTAACACAGACTTTGAACAAGTAGAACAGAAGATGGCAGAGGAGAAGAACATAGAAATGGGAGGAGATAGGTGATGATGATGCACTGCAAAGGCTTTGGGGTCAAGGGTGCCAAACACCACCCACCGTGACAGGAAACTAGCCATGGGGGCAGGGGGGGAGGGCTGTGAAGGCAGCTCAGCAATTCCACCTCTTCTGTGCCCACCAATGGGCCCAATGATCTCACCTGCCAGATCTTATTCTATTCTCCTGACTCATTTCAAGGACACATGATTAATTTAGTAATCCTAACTTGATCTTTCTATTATGAACATAAATAATAACTTACTAAAGGATTTACTATACAAATAAGTAACCTTAAAAAAAAAAGTTTAGAAAGGAAATGTTTATTCATTCCCATATGCAAAGAAAATGTCATGCTTAAATCGACAGCTGTGTTTGTCAGGAAATCACTCCTATGGAATTATCAAGGCAGGATCTTCCAAATGGCCACCACCAGTGATTATCATAATTCATGGCCTATGACACCACTCACTCTTGGTGCTTTTCTGCCTGTATTCTGCTTTTTTCTGGCTCTTTCTCTCCCATGACAGGAACTCTGTTCTTGCCTCCTTTCTCTTCTCATTCTGTACATGATCTCCTTCTGGGAGCTTATACATTCTACATAACCACCATTTTCTTATTTCTTAGTACTAAGTCTATGAAAATAACTTTTCACTGGGTATATCCTATCGCTTGCAGGTGTCTCAAAAGTACCACATCCCAAACCATTGTTTTCTCTCTAAATCCTCTCCTCCTTCAGAATTCCTTCTTCCACATTATACAGCATCATTTATGAAGTTTCCACAACAAGAAACCTGAGAGTGATCCTAGATTCCTTCATTCCCCCTCTCCTCAACCCAATATCCAATCAGTCCTGTTTATCCTCCAACTTAAATGTTACTTCTCCTCTATACCATTTCTGTATTTTGTGCATACTTTTGTCATTCCGTATATCACAACATTTAATTTATTTATAAGCCTGTATCCACTATTAAATTGCAAGTTACTTGAGGGAGGTTACTGGGCCTTATTGTGGAAGTAAATTGACTCATTTCAGATTTCAAGAGAGTGAGGTGAATTGGTCAGTATGAGACCATAAACATCAGTGGCTGCAGCAAGGGCAGTAGAGAAGAAAGGGCCTGCCATCTTGTTACAATAAAAACCATAATTGCAAAGTCAATGTGGATGGTGCCTCCTACAGTTGTGCATACACAGCCTACACAGCCACATGTAGGGGTGTTGATTAAAGACCATTGGATCCATGGATGAGAATTGACAGAATGACTGATACGTAACCAATGCCGTGGTTGGTGTTGCCAGGGATAAAAAAGTCTCAGAGTCCTTCCGCCCTCCAGGTGCCTTTCACCTTGTTGCAGAGAACAGGTGGATGAATAATCCATAACAGTCTAGAATTAATTGATTTATATGGTGTAGATTGTGAACTAGAAGAGAAAAATCAATGAGACCAGTCATAAAAGCCTTGGCGGAGGAAGTGAACTCAAGAAGGGCCTTCAAAAATGGGTAAAATCAAGTAGAAAAGGAGCCTAAGGAAAAGAAATGAACATATAGGTATAGAAATGTGTTCACAGGACCATCAAGAGACTGACCTGCCTGAGAGAGATGCTTTGTGTTGGGGGAAAGTAGGAAATGAGGCAAACCAGTGAGTACCAGTTGCCATATAGTTAACTCCAACTCATGGCGACCCCATGCATGTTAGAGTAAAACTATGCTCCATAAGATTTTCAATGGATTTTTCAGAAGTAGATCACTAGGCCTTTCTTCTGAGGCACCTCTCTGTGGGTAGACTTGAACCTCCAACCTTTTAGCTAGCAGCCACTCATTAACTGCTTCTACTACCCAGTAACTCTCAAGAAATAAGGTAAGGCAGGTGAAAGACTGAAAAAGTAGGCAGAAGATAAATGCCCAAACCCACAAGAGTCATTAATTTGATCAACTTTTAATTAAAATTTGACTCTATACTCTACCTTAAGGTTAACATATATACTACATACATCATACGTGTATATATATTTGGCTGAGTTCCATTTCCTTATATCTTCTTAAACATGAAGCACAATGACATGACCCACAGCAGTCTACACAAATACAGGAAGGGGAGGATATGCCTGATGTCAATCAATGGGGACACACCAGCTGATCAAGGAAGGACATTATTTCACTTTAAAAAGAGGCTTTTAATGGGAAAGGCAACACCAAGAGGAACTGAGGGGGAGGCAACCAGAGCTAGAACTCCATGGTAGCACATCAATTACAACCTCAACAAATACGTGTTTAACTACAGAAAGACCATTTCAAGGCTGGTCCAAAGAAACATCTCTGTTGGTGCATGTGATGGAAACAGAAGGTATCAGTTAAAGAAAGGACAAGAAAGGAAATGAAAGAGAGGTGTGAGGTTTGTCAGCCTTTTCCCTAAGCAGCCTCTCCAGTTCTCAGTGAGTGCAACATAGCTACCCAACATGACAGAAAACTCATCATGAAACTCGAGCCAGTGGCAAAGCAGAATGAGCAATTTCATAGAACAACAACGGACATGAGGTCTGAGCAGAACTACAAAAGGCAGAAAAGTTAACTGTGAAACCTCCAACAGTTAGGTACCGCCTGGTTCAGGAGCAACAAAATTGAGATACAGTCTTAAACTTAACTCCCAGATGTAAATATTTTTCTTTTATGAGCTTGCTTAGAAACTGAACATACTTGACTGTAGAAGTTTTTTTTTCTTCTTCTTTCTGTAATTTGTTGTGTATTATCAGCTATTTACATAATTACTCTAATTAAGCTAGTTACAGCAGTTCCTGTAAATATGAGAAAGATCACTGAAACATGTAATTATGTCCTTATATCATTAATTAAACTCTATCAGCTGGGAAAATTACTGTAACTATGTCTGGAGGTGTCATTAGTCTGTGTAATAGAGACATAGAATTCTTTATTGAACTACAATAAAGTGCTCTGCAGGAATAATTCTTTGAAAACACCACTTATGATTTTTAAAGTTCAAGATCTCAGGCATAAAAGAAAAATTTCTCTTTCATACCCTACAATGGTTCGAAAAACAGATACCTGTTTTAGGTTTCCTTTCCTACAAAGTTGAACAGAATTCAAATTGACGAGTGAGTCCAACTCCCTAGTGGTCATTGCTGGCATTGCTGCAGGAGTGGGCAGTGCCTGAGCCTTGAGCTCTTCCTCCTGGAATTAGCACAGCCAGGGCCCATGCTCTGAAATGCTCAAGGAGGCCACATCTGCCTTCCATGCTGGTCCCGTCTCAATTGTTCCCTCCTGGATTCTCATGCACCTAGAGACCAACTTCTTCTTACAGAGTTTATTATTGGAGCAAATGGTTAAGCTCTGGACTACTAACTGAAAGGTCAGTGGTTCAAACCCACTCAGAAACTTCTCAGAAGGAAGTCCGAGTGACCTGCTTCTGAAAGATCACAGCCTTGAAAACCCTGTGGAGGAGTTCTACATGGGGTTGCCATTAGTCAGAATTGGCAACTAACAACAATGTGCAGTAGCTGTCCCAGTGCCCCTGGCCAAAACACGGGATTAATGATAGTAGGATTCTCAGGGGTAAAGCTGTGTTTTAAAGGACACAAACATTAGAAGAGTGAAAAATCTCATGCATTACATTTCTAAAGACAGAATTTCAGATACTGTGAGCATGATGTGTATAAAGCTTGCCTTTTATTCCTTCAAATTAGACAACTTCTGCCTCCCCAGGAGACAGGGCCAGCAGTCAGCATTTGGAGGTACTTCAGGTCTTATACCAGGAACCCGGATTCAGTCAACAAAAATTCAGATCCCTCTGCCAGAAGGTGGCAAACGTTGGCCACAGGAGGCCTTATTGGTTCAAAGGCTATGAAAGAAAAGGTACCTAGCATTATAAAATGAGGGGATCCCCAGAGCTTCATAAAGACACCCAGGAAACCCCCTCCCTCAGAAAATAAACAGAGAAAGCTTTCAGTTCTTCAAGCGCAAAAAATAAAAGCTTGTGACTAGAATTCTGATTCTCTTTAGTTTAGTGTTTATTTCTGGGGAGAAGAAAAGGTTAACTTTGTTATACCAAAATGTTACGTAGATTTTCATCTTTTTGGAAATCAATATCTACATTTTAAAAGTTCTAATTCTTCGAAGTACCAATTTCTAAGTCTTGGAAGAAAACACCTATGATTTAATTTTAATAATTTTAAAAGAGAATATTTCCATTTGTCTCTAATCTTTGTATGCAGAGAGTAACACTCTTGACTACGGTTCCATCGAATTCACTTTTATGGACTAAACAGTTATTTAAAAACTAGATTTGGATTAGGATTTGTACCTTCTTTCAACTTCATTCCCTGAGGCTGACTTAAACTTGTTCTCCAAACCCATACTTAATAATATACCAGCGACTCTACTATTTGAGTCTACCAATTTTCTTTTTAATGCCTTCCTGAGGCTGATGGCTACTACGGAACTTCTCCCTCTGAAAACACTAGTCAGAAAATTAGATCAACTTTTAGTTCTCAAACACTCCAAATACTGCTAATCCCTCTCCCCTCATCATTCCTTTTCATTGAGTTTTTCTTATAGATACGGAGGATTTGACACGTATGTAAACTATTTTCCAACATGTTCCCGATGTAACCTTGTCTTTCAGATCCTGCAGTGCTGTCATATTCGTCCCCCACAGTGTGGCCGCCTCAGCAGACCCGTCAGCAGGCTGCAGGTCATCAGCATCTGTCTTTACCTCAGGATTCACTCACCTCTAGGAACAAACTGGCCTTCTCAAGGTGGAGTATCCCTCAGAAGGCAAATGTTGTTGTTGTGTGCTGTGGAGTCAATTCCAGCTCCTAGCGACCCGAAAGGACAAGTCAGAGCTGCCCCATATGGTTTCCAAGGCAGAAATCTTTAGGCAGAAGCTGCTGGTGGATTCAAACTGCAGAATTTTTTTTTTTTTTTTTTTTAAGTCAAGCACTTAACTATTGAATTACCAGGGCTCCTCAGAAGGCGAATAGACTCTCGCGAAGATTGGCGACTATGAAGAGAAGCAGAAAATAGGAGACATCTTACTTGTTTTCAGGGTTCTTAGGCACATCATCTCCAAGGTCGTAACTCACTAAACAGAGCACCTCAGCAGAAGAGATACTGCAGCTAGCCTCAGAGGAGGGAGCTGAGTCTCCTGGAAACATCTAGCACTTCTCTTTCATTTGGTAACAGCTATGCCATGATCTTTTTGGAAGCCCCAGCTTAAGCTGTGCAATGTTACCCTTAAAGTCAGCTAAGTTATCTAGTGCTGCTATAACAGAACCACAGGTAGGTGGCTTTAACAAAGAGAAATTTCTTTTCTCATAGTTTAGGAGGCTAGAAATCTGAATTCAGGCTGCCAGCTCCAGGGGAAGGAGCTGTTGCCTGTTGTCTCTAGGGGAGGTCCTTGTCATCAACCTTCCCCTCATCTAGAAGATTCTCAGCACAGGGACCCTGGGACAAAAGGGCACACTCTGTTCCTGGCTCTGCTTTCCTGGTCATAGGGGGTCCTTCTCCTCTCTGCTTGATTATCACTTTTATATCTCAAAAGAGATTGACTCAAAATACAACCTAATCCTGTAGATTAAGTCTTGCCTCTTTAACACAAGTTAATATGCATTTTGGGGGGACATAATATAATCCATAACATTCCACCCTTTGTCTCCCCAAAATGCACATCCTTACTACATGTAAAACACTTTCACCCCATCATATCATCCCAAAATTCTTAAATCAACCCCAAGTTCAAAACTGCATCTTATGCAAAATTCCTCTTCATCTGTGAAATCTAGAATACATGTTATCTGCTTCCAAAGTACAGTGGTGGAACAGGCACAAGGCAGACATTTCCATTACAGATGGGAGAAATTGGAGGGAAAGAAGGGATAAAAGGCACCAAGCAAATCAGCAGAACACATTACATTAGCTTTCAAGCCTTGAAAATAATCCTCTGTTCTCTGAGACCATTTAGGCAATGGCTCTGCCCTCCAGACTCTGGATGTCAGCCACTCTCTTCAGATACTGGGTGGAGCCTCTTTGGCCCTGGGCTTCCGTTTCGCTTTCTGGGCTCACTGGAACACTAGCTCTGCTCCCTTGGCTTTTGACAGTCCCATTCTTCTAGTCCATTTGAGTGGCAACCCTACTTTCTCAGTCCTGGCAAGCCCTGTTCTTCTGCCTCTTGGGCATGGCAGCCCCATCTCCTCAGCTTAGGGCAGTGGATCTGGCTCCATCCCACTGGCACTCATGAAAAGCAGCCCCACACTTCGGAATCAAGTTCGTAAAAATCTGACTCTTTAAAACCTAGGAGGCTGTGTCCCCACCCTCTGAAACCTCAGAGGCCATTGCTCCACTCTTTGAGACCCCAGGGATCATGGCCGTACTCTTTGAGACTGAGGCAGCTCTGCTTCCTGTGTTCTTTGTTTCTTCAATTTCTGCTTCTTGAGTCTGCCCATTGGGGCAAGTGTTCTAAAGCTCTTTAGCTACACTGATAAGTGCCTGGAGGCCCCCTACTCTGCCGGTAAACTTTGACCGGAAGGTACTCAGCTCCCTTGATCCATGGATTGGCAAGTCTAGCTCCACCAACAAGTGCCTGGAGGCACCCCACTCAGCTAGGAAGCCTCCTGCACAAAGGCTCTCAGCTCTCTCGTTCCATGGGTCAGCTCTAGTTCTGTGTCTCACTGGTTTCCTGGTTCTGCTGCCGCCATTTCTCTGCTGCTGCTTCTTGCTGTCTGTGCCATCTCCATTGTTACAGCTATCCTCACTTCCTTCTGAGTCTTCAGAATTGTCTTTGATGTCCATAATTCCACCAACAGTCTCTTCAAAGCAATCCAGGCTTTTACTATTAGGCACTTTAAAACTCTCCCAGCCTCTACTGATTCACAGTTTCAAACCCTCTTCCACATTTTAGGTATCTGTTAAAGCAGCATCCCACTCCTGGTACCAAATTCTGTCTTAGTTTTCTAGTGCTGCTATAACAGAAATACCACAAGTGAAGAGCTTTAACAAACAGAAATTTATTCTTTCACAGTTTAAGAAGGTAGAAGTCCAAATTCGGGGTACCAGCTTCAGGGGAAGGCTTTCTTTCTCTGTCAGCTCTGGAGGAAGGTCCTTGTCTTTAATCTTCCCCTGGTTTAGGAGCTTCTCAGTGCAGGGCACTCCAGTTCCAAAGGGTACGTTCTGCTCCTGGCTCTGATTTCTTAGTGGTAGGAGGTGCCTCTCCTCTCTGTTCAATTCTCTCTTTTATATCTCAAAAGATATTGACTCAAGATACAACCTAATCCTGTTGATTGAGTCCTGTCTCATTAACACAACTGCCTCTAATCTTGCCTTTATTAACATTATAGAGGTTAGGATTTAGAACAGATAGTGTAATTACATCAGATCACAAAATGGTAGACAACCACACAATACTGGGAATTATGGCCTAGCCAAGTTGATAAATATTTTGGGGGGACACGATACAATCCATAACATCAACATTCTCTTAGATCTATTTAAAAAAAAAAAAAAAAAAAAAAACCATTGCTGTCAAGTCAATTCTAATTCATGGCAACCCTATGTGTTACAGAGCAGGGTTTTATTGGCTATAATCTTTTCAGAAGCAAATTGCCAGGCCTTTCTTCCACAGTACCACTGGGTGGGTTTGAACTACCAACCTTTAGATTAGCAGCCAATCACAAACTGCTTGCACCACACAGGGACCTTCTTAGGTCTATAATGAGTTGGAAAAACAACATGAAAACTGTGTTTTCAATATTGGCCTGAAGTTTCATTCTTTCTGGCAACTAATCACTGGAGCTAATCTTGTGGCCAGCAAGAGTCAATAAGCCTTTAGGATCACATGTGTGGCCACAGAGTTCAACCTAGGATATTGGACTACAAATGGCTACTTAATAGAGCAGTCCGTAATACCATCAATGGATTAACTCACCTCATTTAGGTAAGCAGTTGTTCTCAGACAATAGTTCACACAGTCTCAGCGTGATTGTTTACATTAAGAAAATATAAGACTTCAATGATATCCAAAAATCATATTTCTTTGAAAAAAACAAAACATTTTACAACATGTTACATATAATGTGCACTTAATTATAAACAGAGTAAGACCTAGCAATACTGTGAAAAAGCAAGGTTAATTCCAGGCTTCTTCCCAAGTCCACCAAATAGGATACACTCATAGAAACTGCTTTCCTACCTAACAAGATTTTTCACTCCCGTGGCCAGTCTGGGCCTATTTGCAATCAGACTTCCCAACCCAATAAATGAAACCACATTAAGAGGTAATAGATGGATCCTGGCTGAAAGCAGAGAATACCAGAAGGATGTTTACCTGTGTTTTATTGACTATGCAAAGGCATTCGACTGTGTGGATCATAAACTATGGATAACACTGCGAAGAATGGGAATTCCAGAACACTTAAGTGTGCTCATGAAGAGCCTTTACATAGATCAAGAGGCAGTTGTTCAGACAGAACAAGGGGATACTGATTGGTTTAAAGTCAGGAAATGTGTGTGTCAGGGTTGTATTCTTTCATCATACCTATTCAATCTGTATGCTGAGCAAATAATACAAGAAGCTGGACTATATGAAAAAAAACGGGGCATCAGGATTGGAGGAAGACTCATTAACAACCTGCATCATGCAGATGACAAAACCTTGCTTGCTGAAAGTGAAGAGGACTTGAAGCACTTACTGATGAAGATCAAAGACCACAGCCTGCAGTATGGATTGCACCTCAACAGAAAGAAAACAAAAATCCTCACAACTGGACCAATGAGCAACATCATGATAAACAGAGAAAAGACTGAAGTTGTCAAGGATTTCATTTTACTTGGATCCACAATCAACAGCCATGGAAGCAGCAGTCAGGAAATCAAAAGACGCATTGCATGGGGTAAATCTGCTGCAAAGGAACTCTTTAAAGTGTTAAAGAGCAAAGACGTCACCTTGAAGACTAAGGTGCGCCTGACCCAAGCCATGGTATTTTCATTTGCATTGTATGTGTGTGAAAGCTGGACAATGAATAAGGAAGACCGAAGAAGAATTGACGCCTTTGAATTTTTGTGTTGGCAAAGAATATTGGACATACCATGGACTGCCCAAAGAACAAACAAATATGTCTTAGAAGAAGTACAACCAGAATCCTCCTTAGACTGTATGTATGTAAGACTGTGTCTTACATACTTTGAACATGTTGTCAGGAGGGATCAGTCCCTGGAGAAGGACATCATGCTTGGCAGAGTACAAGGTCAGCAGAAAAGAGGAAGACCCTCAGTGAGGTGGATTGACACAGTGGCCGCAACAATGAGCTCAAGCATAATGATTGTAAGGATGGCGCAGGACCGGGCAGTGTTTCCTTCTGTTGTTCATAGGGTCGCTATGAGTCAGAGCCGACTGGACGGCACCTAACAACAGTCATAAATGGATCCATGTGGTCATTTAATTGAAGGCAATACTTGGAACAGGTGTCTGATATCACTCCAGGGTTATTGTCGGGTGGACAGGGAAAGTATTTTTGGATAATCTAGTCTACTAAATTATTCAAGAATACTAGACGGAACTGGGTTTTTTTTTTTTTTTTTGGCAGTCTACTAAAACTATATTAGACTGAGTTATACAAGGCAAGTCCCCACCAACATCTTATCTGAGTGTTTTATAATCAAGGATAACCTAAGCTCTCCCCCACAGAACTTTGTGTGTTACTGGGCACCTTGTATGACAGTTGTTACATGTCGGTCTCTCTCTAGTGAACACTTTCAAGGCAGGGGCTTGGTGCATTCATCTTTCTCTCACCAGCTCCTAGCAAGTACCCCTCACATGGAAAGCCCTGACTGATGTTTGTTGACCTCCAAAAAAAAAAAACATAAAATGCTCTAGTTCTGTCAATACAACCAACACAACCCTATGCCAACTGTGAGTCTTGAAAACCATTTTCTAAATTCGAGAAGAAAAAATAAAAGACAAACATAATTCTTTCCTACACTACCAGGCAACGTAAATTTTCTAAGTCACATTCCTAGGTCTGCCTTACATCCTTTCTGGTACAAATTGGAAATTGAGAGGATATCTAAATATGTAAATTTGCTCAAAGTCCTGCTTTTTTGATTTTTGGAAGTAGCTGACTTCAGGTTGTTCACCTCTAATGGTTTGAGCATTTGTAATTATCCATTTATTCTCTGAACACCAAGTCACATATTCTATAAAAGAAAAGCTACTAGATTTACATGAATCTTACTTGATTGCAATCCTAAAGCCCAAATGTTTACTTTAAGAAGTGTATGCCTAATCATTGCCAGATAATTCCTATGGCTCTAGGCATGACTCAAAGTCAGAAATGCTAATAATTGCCCAACCTCAGAAAGTCATGTCCTCCTTCTTTGGGAGTTATCTTCATTCTATTTGTTACAGTAAGTCCTTCATTCTATTTGTTACAATGAGTTAACCCTCTTACAGGTCTGGAATTCTATGACCCCTCTCAAAATAAGTTATATTCCTCAGTTCACACATTATTTCCAATAATCATAAAGGGTTATTTTATTTCACTATTGAAAAGAAATTCTAGAAATCTCACCTTTTAGGGGGGCGGGTAAGCTTCTAGGTAAGCCCAGAGGCTTTGTGGTCAAAAACTCCTGGGCTCAAATCCTAACTCTGAACTTTAAAGATCGTGTAACTTTGCACGCCTAGTTTAACTGTCAACTGCTGGGTTTCTGCATCGGTGATATGGAGATCGTATGGTCTAGCTGGCAAGGATGCTTTGAGGATTCCAGTTAGGCCACAAAGTGGTAGCTATAAATCTAGCATTTCGATCTATTTGTTGTAAACCATATTTGTGTTCTTATAGTAACTTATCCATAGTTTATGAAACACTTTGATATACATTATCCACTTGATCCTCATTCTGACTCTACAGGTTTATAGAATAGGTACCATCTCCATTAAACGGGCAAAGACATAGGCTCAAATATTAAGGTTTTTCCCAAAGTTTAAATGTTTGGGAATGGTAGGACTCAAACTCAGGATCTCTAACTCCAAATCAGACACATATTTCCAGCCCTCAAGCTACCTTGCCTCCTATCTCTGACGCACCCAGCCTGGTCATCCATCTCAGTTAAATGCTACTACTAAAGTAAAATCCTGTTGTTAGGTGCTGTCGAGTCGGTTCCGACTCATAGTGACCCTGTGTGCCACAGAATGAAACACTGCCCGGTCCTGCGCCATCCTTATAATCGTTGTTATGCTTGAGCCCCCTGTTGCAGCCACTGTGTCAATTCATCTTGTTGAGGGTCTTCCTCTTTTCTGCAGACCGTGTACTTGACCAAGCATAATGTCCTTCTCCAGGGGCTGCTCCCTCCTGACAACATGTCCAAAGTATGTAAGACACAGTCTTACCATCCTTGCTTCTAAGGAGCATTCTGGTTGTACTTCTTCCAAGACTGTCTTTTGAAGACAGGAAAATCCTAATGTTTAACAATTTAACTGGAACCTATTGAGAGAAGTTATCTTATTTTCAACATTCAGAAATCCTGCAAATCTGAACCTTAAGAAAATGAGGAAGGTGAGTATGAATGGCTTGAAGATAACATATTAATAATCATTTGACCTTGGACAATCCCATGTTTCACAGTATGCTGTACAATATAGTAACCAGTAGCCACAAGTGCCCTGGTGGTGCAGTGGTTAAGCATTTGGCTGCTAACCAAAAGATCAGCAGTTCGAATCTACCAGCCACTCCTTGGGAGCCCTATGGGACAGTTCTACTCTGTCCTACAGGGTCACTGTGAGTTGGAATGACGCAAGGGCAACAGGTTTTTGGTTTTTTTTTTTAGCCACCTGTGAAAGAGTCCTGGTGGCACAATGGTTAATGTTTTGGCTACTAACTAAAAGATTGGTGGTTCAAACCCACCCAGCTGCTGTGCAGGAGAAAGGCCTGGCAATCTGTTGCTGTAAAGATTACAGCCTAGAAAGCTTTATGAGACAACTCTACTCGGTCACATGGGATGGCTATGAGTCAAAACCAACTCGATGGTACCTAACAACAACAAGTCACACGTGGCCACCGAGCACTTGAATCATGGCTTTGTGAGACTGAGGAAGTGAATTTTTTATCTTATTTTTAATTAATCTAAAATTAAATTAAAAAACTGACATTTGGTTTAGTTACTGGAAATTTTTGGAGAATGGAACAACTTGGATATGTGAATCTACTCTTTCAACTGTATATTTTATGAATTCTAAATACAGATCAAGTATTTCTGATGAAAATGTAGCGCCTAAATTGAGATGTGCTGTATGTGTGATGTATGTACCAGCTTTCAAAGCCTTGGTACAGAGAAGAATTCAAAATATATTTTTAATAATTTTTAGTATTGATTATACTTTAAATGATGATATTTTGAGTATACTGGGTTAAACAAAAAGTCTTGTGAAAATTAGGCTTGCCTATTTCTTTTAACTTTTGTTTTAAATGAGGTCACAGAAAAATTTAAAAGTTGATATGTGGTTCACACTGAATTTTATTTGGCAGTACTGTTCATAGGAAACCAAATTGCCTTTGTAACTGGAGAAAATCGCAGATATTATTTTTCACTTTATTCATCAGTTTTAATTTTTGACTGACTAGAGACTCAGATTCTTCAGTACTAAGGTCTTTCAGAGGTGTTACCTTCTCTGAGTCAACCAGACAGAAGGCAAGCATGTGCGCTTTTTTTTGGTGGGGAAAGGGTGGAGAGAAGGAGCCCTGGTGGCACAGCGGTTAAGCACTCAACTGCTAACTGAAAGGTTGGCTGTAAAATTCCACCCAGTGGCTCTTTGAAAGAAAGACCTGGTAATCTACTTCCATGAAGATTACAGCCCAGGAAACTCTAGGGGGCAGTTCTACTCTGTCATATGGGGTCGCTATAAAATTGAAACAATTACGCTTGAGTAAAAAACTGTTTTCTGTTTAATTCAGTGCCTCAAACATTTGTCAAACATCTACAAAGAGGAAATGACACAAAGGTTAATAGAACCCAATGACACAAAGGTTAATAGAATCCAATGGCACAAAGGTTAACAGAACCCAATCCCAGCTCCGAGGGCTTATGTTCCAGGGCAGTGCTTCTCAAGGAGCGGTTCACAAGCCATTGCATCCGCATCACCTGATTCTGCCTGTTAAAAATGCAGATTAACGGATCCCAACCAGCCCTATCGAATTAGACTCTCGGAACACAGTTCTCTGGGAATCTGCATTTTAAATGGCTCCTGGGTAATTCTTAAACCACAAAAATAAGCTCCCTTGTTCCATAGGACACAAGAGAGAGCTATTAAACAAACATTGGACATAATATAATACTCTGCTAGCCACATACGCTAGAGGAGAAGGTCTCCAAACTGAGACTGGAATGATGAGCAGGAATTAGTCACAAAGAAGGATGGGAGGAGAGCAGCAAGCAGAGGGATCAGAATGAGCAAGGTCATTGTCCTTAGTTGCCGTTGCATAGGTTCTTACTCCTGGCGACCCTACGTGTGCAGAGTAGAACTGAGCTCTACAGGGCTTTCGAGGATGTGACCTTTCAGGAGCAGACTGTCAGGCCTGTCAACTGAGGCCTCCCTGGGTGACTCCCAGTTAACCAAAGGTTGGTGATGTCATTTACTGAGAGAGAGCATCAACAATCCAGCCTGTTCTAATTTCAAAACTTTGTTGGATGTTCTTTTGAGTTAGTCATCCTATGTTGACAGTCTTCAGAACGAACCAGTAAAGCCATAACATGGCACAAGACTCTATCCTACTACACAGGAACTGTGTCACTTTTTGCAATAATAAAACCTGTTCTCATGTTACATTTTCAAGGAAACCTATTTACTATGAAATGCTTTGAGGATGTAAATCAACATTATCATCATGAAAATTCTTACATTCACATACTGAAAGGTATCATTAATTAGGATGCAATTCAATTTTTTCATAATTGTAAGCATTAGTTATACCTACTTCATACAGCCACATATATGTCATATTATTAATAAAGTAAATAAATATAGATAAATACACAGTGATACAGTAGGAAGGGAAAACTAAGATTCAGAAAAACAATGTGTAAAAAAAAAAAAACAAGTTTTGAAAGAAAGTTCCCGAGTCCCGTTGCCAAAAGGACAACAGCCATTACAAATATTATAAATAAACCATTATGACTACCATCACAGAATTTAAGGCATTGATGTAATTTGTAAGGTTATAAACCTCTACCTGGTGACACAATTGAATCCACCTGAGGAACTCACAGTTTGCATAGCAGCAGAACGTGAAGGCAGAAGAATTAAAATTTGGAGGCTACCATGGAGTACTACAAAGAACACAGGATTTGGAATAAAAAACCTGCGTGTAAACAATTCCAACTCTGCTGTTTATTAGCTATGTGACCTTGAGCAATTCATTTCACTTCTATTAACCTCAGTTACCCCACATGAAAGTAAGGGCAATAATACCTAGATAAAAAAGATAGCCAAAAAGACAAGAACTCCTATGAGGAATAAATGGGGTAATACATGGCAAAGCCTTTTTGTTATGGATTGAATTTTGTCTCCCCCCAAAAAATGTGTGTCAGCTTGGCTAGTCCATGATTTCCAGTATTGTGTGATTGTCCACCATTTCCTCATCTGATGCGATTTTCCTATGTGTTGTAAATCCTACCTCTATGATGTTAATATGGCAAGATTAGACACAGTTATGTTAACGAGCCAGGGCTCAATTTACAAGATTAGGCTATATTTTAAGTCAATCTCTTTTGAGATATAAAAGAGAGGCTAGCAGCTGGGTACTGGGTAGCAGAGAGACAGGGGAACCTGACACCACCAAGAAGCAAGAGCCTGGAGAATAGTACCTCCTTTGGACCCAGAGTCCCTGTGCTGAGAAGCTCCTTGATCTGGGAAGACTGATGACAAGAACCTTCCACCAAAGCCGACACAGAGAGAGCACTTTCCCCTGAATTTAGACTTCTAGCCTTTTAACTGTGAGAGAATAAATTTCTTTTTGTTAAAGCCATCCACTTGTGGTATTTCTGTTATAGCAGCACTAGTTACCTACAACACTGTTGTAAACTTCAAAACCCAAATATAAGGCATTATTAAGCATATTTAAAAAATAAAACCAGCTCCAACTAATTCTTCTCCAATCATCATCAGTCAGCACTGCACTTATTTGCACACTTTACTCAAGACCCTGTGCCAGGAACTGAGTATGTAGAAAAGTAAGAGACGCTGTCTCTCCCCTCTATTTTACAGTCAGGACTCAAGATGACCCATCTGGAGCAAGGGAGAATGAACAAAACCAAAGACACAAGGGAAAGATTAGTCCAAAGGACTAATGGACCACAATTACCACAGCCTCCACCAGACTGAGCCCAGCACAACTAGATGGTGCCCGGCTACCACCACTGACTGCTCTGACAGGGACCACAATAGAGGGTCTCAGACAGAGCTGAAAAATGTAGAATAAAATTCTAACTCACACAGAAAAAAGGCCAGACTTATTGGTCTGACAGAGACTAGAGAAACCCCAAGAGTATGGTCCCTAGACATCCTTTTAACTCAGTACTGAAGTCAGTCCTGAGGTTCACCATTCCCCCTAAGATTAGACAGGCCTATAAAACAAACAATAACAGACATAGTTCAAACAAATACGGGAGACTAACTGGGTACTCCAGCACAGGAGCAAGAACGAGAAGGCAAGAGGGGACAGGAAAGCTGAACAAATGGACATGAGGAACCCAAGATCAAGAAGGGGAGAGTGTTGACACGTCATGGGGTTGGTAACCAATGTCCCAAAAGAACACGTGTATTAATTGTTTAATGAGAAACTAATTTGCTCTGTAAACTTTCACCTAAAATGCAATAAAAAAATTTTTTTAAAAGGCATGCTTATAAAAAATAAGTACAGACAGTCCCCAGGTTATGACTGAGAGCCACTCCTAACTGTGTCTTTAAGTCTTTAAATCGAATTTGTAGGTGAGTCAGAACAGATGCACACGGTTCTTATTTAGACTTAACTTGAGTGAAAAAAAATGTTGGAAGCTTTTTCAATACTTTAAAGCCACAGGTACAGCAAGTGAAGGTGATTGTGATGAAGAATTTGTTGCCAAGTAAGGTTTGGTTCAATCGTTTCAAGTGGAGGCAAATTTACTTAACTCTAAAGGGCAAGTAAGAGTTGTCCATAAATTGGATGTTCATAACCCAGTGACTGCCTGTAAACAAATAGATGATCAATAGATAGATACAGCAAAAGGATGGTAACTGATAACATGAGCCATATGCTCAATAAGAAGCAGAGATGATAGGCGGGAAAGATTGTGGGTTAAAAGTCCAAGAGTGCTTCAGAAGGATGGTTGGGCTTTAACTGGGACTGAAGGATGAGCAGCGCTTATGTAAACAGAAAGAAGGTAGGAAGGCATTGCAGGTATGAGGCATGGTGTAAGCAAAGGCCCTGAGATTGCTCATGGTATATTGGGGAAGAAACGGAGTGAAAAGAACATAGTAGGAGATAAAGTTGGAAGGTAGGTTGTAGTGTAAGGCAGGATGACAGCCAGTGTGCCCCAGTTAAGCTTTACAGGTTGTCTATAGCCAGGTCCATTCTGATCATTCAGTGCATGAGCCCTTCCAGTTATTAAATACCATCACTCCTCAGGGTAATGTGTAAGCACAGAGGCCAGAGACAGCTCAAGACAGGGAACTCTAAAAAGTGTCAACATTAACGAGCCAGTTATGACTTTTTAAACAGATAACTAATCTGCCATAAGTGATTTTAGTAGGATTGATAGAGTAATGGGGGTATGGAATGGATAGGGTAGAGAAAGGCCTTAGGGTGGAAAATAAGTTATGGAGCTGTATGGTAGTTCAGGGTGAAGTAATGAAGACTTAGAAGAAAGTGATGACAATGGGATTGGAAAAGAGGCTCTGGACATATAGGAATCATCTAGCAAAAAGGCCCATGCCTAGCACAGTGCCTGACATTGAGAAAATACACATGATTATTAAGCATAGGAAATTTGGGAAACATTGTCAGATATATAAAGGTAAAAGAGAAGAGGTAGATGTCTTGGAAAGCACAGGATATTAATGAAAAGAAGCACCTTTAAAGATCTCTGCTACAACCTTTATGTTTTGATGATTTTGAAAATGAAACTCATAGAAGTTGTGTTCTGCCCATATATCTGACAAACCTAACTTGGACATCTTATCGTTTTCATTATTCCAATAAATCCCTATATGTTATTCATCTTTGTTGTTGTTTCTGTTAGAATTTCTGTTAATGTTGTTGTTAGGTCCATCAAGTTGGTTCCAACTCATAGCAACCCCACGTACAACAGAACAAAGTGCTGCCAATCATCTATCACCCTCACAATCATCGCTATGTTTGAGTGCATTGTTGCAGCAACTGTGTCAATCCATTTTGTTGAGGGTCTTCCTCTTTTTTGCTGACCCTCTACTTTACCAAGCATGATGTCTTTCTCCAGGGACTGGTCCCTTCTGATAACATGTCCAAAGTATGTAAGGCCAACTTTCCCCATTCTCCCTTCTAAGGAGCATTCTGGTGGTACTTCTTCAAAGATAGATTTGCTCATTCTTCTGGAAATCTACGGTATATACAATATTCTTCATCAATGCCATACCTCAAAAGCATCAATTCTTCTTTGGTCTTCCTTATTCATTGTCCAGCTTTTGAATGCATATGAAGTGATTGAAAATACCGTGGCTTGGGACAGGCTTATCTTAGTCCTCAAAATCACATCTTTGCTTTTTAACACTTGAAAGAGGTCTTTTGCAGCAGATTTGTCCAATGCAATGCACCATTTAATTTCTTGACTACTGCTTCCATGGGTGTTGATTGTGGATCCAAGTAAACGAAATCCTTGACAACTTCAGTATTTTCTTCGTTTATCATAATGCTGCTTATTGGTCCAGTTGTGAGGATTTTTGTTTTCGTTATGTTGAGGTGTAATCCATACTGAAGGCTGTGGTCTTCGATCTTCATCAGTAAGTGCTTCAAGTCCTCTTCACTTTCAGCAAGCAAGGTTGTGTCATCTGCATATTGTAGGTTGTTAATAAATCTTCCTTCAATCCTGATGCTGTGTTCTTCTTCATGTAGTCCAGCTTTGGATTATTTGCTCAGCATACAGATTGAATGAGTATGGTGAAAGGATACAACCCTGACATGCACCTTACCTGATTTTAAACCATGCACTATCCCCTTGTTCTGTTTGAACTGCCTCTTGGCCTACCTATATACAGGCTTCTCATGAGCACAATTAAGTGTACTGGAATTTCCATTCTTCACACCTCTATCTATAATTTTTTATGATCTGGACAGTCTAATGCCTTTGCATATTCAATAAAACAGTAAACATCTTTCTGGTATTCTCTACTTTCATCCAAGATCCTTCTGACATCAGCAATGATATCCCTCATTCCACATCCTCTTATGAATTGGGCTTGAATTTCTGGCAGTTCCCTGTGCATGTACTGCTGCAACTATTTTTAAATTATATTCAGCAAAATTTTACTTGTTTGTTATATTAATGATATTGTTCAATAATTTCCACATTCTGTTGGATCACTTTTCTTTGAATGGGCATGGATATAGACCTCTTCCAGTTCATTGGCCAAATAGCTGTCTCCCAAATTTCTTGTCATAGACAAGTGAGCTCTTCCAGCATTGCAACCATTTGTTGAAACATCTCAACTGGTATTCTGTCAATTCCTGGAGCCTTGTTTTTTGCTGCTTCCTTCAGTGCAGCTTGAACTTCTTTCATACCATCTGTTCTTGATCATATGCTACCTCCTGAAATGTTTAAACATCAACTAATTTTTTTAGTACAGTGACTGTATATTCCTTCCATCTTCTTTTGGTGCTTTCTGTGTCATTCAACATTATGCCTACAGTATCCTTCACTACTACAACTAGAGGTTTGAATTTTTTTTTCCAGTTCTTTCAGTTTGAGAAATGCTGAGTGTATTCTTCCCTTTCAGTATTCTAACTCCAGGTCTTTGCACATTTCATTATATTATAATACTTTGTCTTCTCGAGCCACTCTTTGAAATCTTCTGTTCAGCTCTTTTACTTCATCATCTCTTCCTTTCACTTTAGCTAGTCTGCATTCAAGAAGTTTCAGAGCTCCTTCTGACATTTATTTTGGTCTTTTCTTTCCTGTCTTTTTAATGACCTTTTACTTTCTTCAGGTATGATGTACTTGATATCATCCCACAACTCATCTGGTCTTTGGTCATTAGTGTTCAGTACGTCAAATCTATTCTTGAGATGTCTCTAAATTCAGGTGGGATATACTCAAGGTCATACTTTGGCTCTCGTGGTCTTGTTTTAATTTTCTTTAGCTTCAAATCGAACTTGCAAATGAGCAATACATGGTCTGTTCCACAGTCAGACCCTGGCCTCCTTCTGACTGATAATATTGAGCTTCTCCATCATCTTTTTCCACATACGTAGTTGATTTGATTCCTGTGTATCGTATCTGGCGAGGCCCACATGTATAGTCACTGTTTATATTGTTGAAAAAAATGTATTTCCAATGAATAAGTCATTGGTCTTGCAAAATGCTATCACACGGTCTCCAACATGGTTTCTATCACCAAGGCCATATTTTACAACTACTGATTCTTCTGCTTTGTTTCCTACTTTCACATTCCAATCACCAGTAATTATCAATGCATCCTGATTACGTGTTTGATCAATTTCAGACTGTGGAAGTTGGTAAAAATCTTCAGTTTCTTCATCTTTGGTGTTAGTGGTTGGTGTGTAAATTTGAATAATGGTCATATTGACTTGTCTTCCTTGTAGGATAGATCTTGAAGTGCTCTTTTTGATGGTGAGTGCAATGCCATTCCTCTTCAATTTGCCATTCAATTTGCCAGACCCTATGATTGTCTGATTTAAAGTGGCCAATATCAGTCCATTTCAGCTGACTAATACCTAAAATATCAATGTTCAAGAATACTAGTTCATTTTATTAATAAAAACTACAAGTTTACAATTTTGTTGACTCACTTTGAAAGCTGCTTTTTTTTTAAAAAAAAACATATGTGGGGGAAGTATAGAGAAGGAGGAGGAACTAAGAACAGTTGTGAGAAGACATGGGGGAAAATTGCTTTTTTTAATTGGTTTTAAAGACTCTCTCCTTAAGCTTTGAAGATATTGGACTGTCACTTTCAAGAAAGTTAGTGATTCCATAAAGAAAGTGTTCTAAAGCAAAAAGGGGGAAGTTCTTTATCTCCTACAGCAGTGTTTTTCAAACTGTGATTCACCACCTACGAGGAGGGACAAAAACAATTTAGGAGGTCCTGACCAGAATGTATTTTGAATGGAATGGAGTAGAAAATACTAGACTGCATGGTTGGTAGTAAGGGATAAGTATTTGTGTTAATCATTTAGTGCTGCTATAACAGAAATACCACAAGTAGGTAGCTTTAACAAAGACAAGTCTATTTCCTCACAGTAAAGTAGGCTAAAAGTCCAAATTCAGGGTGTCAGCTCCATGGGAAGGCTTTCTCTCTGTCGGCCTTCTCATCAGTCTTCCCCCAGACTAGGAGCTTCTCTACCCAGGGACTCTGGGTCCAAAGGATGCACTCTGGTCCTGGCACTGCTTTCTTGGTGATATGAGGTCCCCCCGCCCCCCCATTCGCTTCTTTCTTTTATACCGCAAGAGATTGCCTCAAAACACAATCCAATCTTGTAGATTGAGTCCTGCCTCACTAACACAACAGTGGCCTACCGTCCCTCATTAACATCATAGAGGCAGGATTTACAACATATAGGAAAATCACAGAATACTGGGAATCATGGCCCAGCCCAACTGATAAACATGTTTTTTGGGGGGACATAATTCAATCCATGACAGTATTGTTTTCTGAAATGTATATTTTAACTTGTGTGTGTGTGTGTGTGTATATCGAGATGGGATGTAAGATGTGTTTCTTATTGTGAGTTACTGTCAAAAATGTTTGGAAGTCACTGCCCAACAAATATTTTTCCTCAAAATAAATGAAAACTTTTCAAAATCAGTTGACAAAATTCATAATTTTATTAAAAGAAGACAAAAACATTTATTCATACACATCTAGGAAACTTTACTTTCTTTTCACCTAGTCCCTATATCTCACTCTCAACTCCATATTTTAACCTCTTAAATATTCTCCAAAGACTTTACCTTGGTCATCTCTCTATACAAATGCATACTAATAAATCCACGATATAGCATAATTATTACCTCCATGCCTTGGATAAGAAAACAAAACAAAAAGCCATTGCTGTTGAGTCAATTCCGACTCATAGCAACCCTATAAAGACTGAGTAGAACTGCCCCATAAAGCTTCCTAGGAGCAGCTGGTAGATTTGAACTGCCGACCTTTGGGTTAGCAGTCAAACTCTTAACCACTGCACCACCAGGGCTCCATGTCTTAGTTCCTAAACATAGGATTTATCTATTAGGTGTGCTGGTAAATGTTTAACATTTTCTCCACTGGGAGAAAAGCCCTGATTTGTAGGATTGGACACTTTCTGTGGTGTAAATACTCCAGCCATAGCCGATTTCAAGCTACAAACATGACAGAATTGAAGAGATGCGTGTTAGCACACATTATATAGTATCTCCGCCACAGAGATATAGGGCACAAATAATCTTAATAGCATAGACAATAGTAAGATGTAGTAAAATAATTAGAAAGTGATAAGCTTTGAATATTTATAACATTTTATAATAGAACAGGCTTACTTGTAATAATGACGGTGTTTAACTACTGGCTTACAAAATTTAGCTCCAGCACACCACTGTCCTAGTTTGACATCTTTAGCCGGCTGTGATCCCACACTCTATCACCTGCCAAACAACTCTACCCGGATCTCTTCCATAAGAAACCACGACCTTATCATACCCAAATCTAAACTTGCTTTCCTCTTTGAGTTTAGCCCATACTTCTCTTCCTCTCCTGACTTCCCTATTTCTATTAATGGCGCCTCCGGTACCCATCCAATCAGTTGCTAAATCTTGTAGATTCCACCCATGCAATATTCTTTTGATCTGCCTCCTCCTTTTCATTTCAACTAGGGTTACTGCCCAGTCCAGATCAATTAACTGGCCTCCTCTCCCACAGTCTCTCTTCACTGCAATCTATCTGGCAATTCTGTTAATCTTTCAAATGCACAGCTCTGATAATGTAACTTTTCCATTCAACCTACACATAGTCTCTTAATCTGGCCTTCAAAGTTCTCTTTGCTTAGGCAATCTGGACAGCTCCTTTCTCCCAGTGCTTGGAACACACCTTGTGTTTCCTGATTTTGTGCTTTTGTCTACACTTTTCCCTTCATCTGTAATGCTTTCCCTCATTTTCCCATGTAAAAAATCATAGCCTTTATTCAAGGCCCAGGTGAATGACAATGAAAATATTTGGAAATTGGTTGTCAGAGGGATATACAAGTTTATGAGAATCTGGAGCATAAAAACTAATTAGTAACAAATCCAGGCATCACTTAAAGATAAAAATGCATTTGGTCATATTTTACATGAATTATGTAAGTATGTAGCACTGGTCCCACTTTTATTATTAAAAGGATTGCTGTGAGTCAATATGAGGTTTATCTCAAACCTATGGATTTCAATTACACAGGCTACAGCTGTTCTTCATTAACTGAAATGACCAACAGTTGTCTGTGCTGTAACCATTTGGTGTTTACCGTAATTATTTCCCTCCTAATGCCCTGAGCCCAACTGAGTTAGGGAGGTAGGAAGAGGTGGGCGGTAAAGGCCCGGAGCCCCTGGGCCCTGGTCTGTCACCACCATTGATGATCATCATTCATATTGTGACACTGATCACAGGTTTTAAAGATCCTCCACATGCCTAGAAATTCTCAGCAGTCAGAGGCAAGGAAGCTGGAACTTGTAGCTTTTCTGAATCTTACTTCCTTCAGTCATTCTCCAAATTTAGAGTAAATTAAATCCTTGAAGTATTTGCTTTCTTGAGCTGGAGAATCATAATGATGATCAATCAGCAAGTGATTCCTCTTCTTTCAAGCTTAGCAGTAAAGGAAGGAGGAACAGTTTGCTACAGCCTTCAGGTCACTGGCATCAACTTTCCCAGAGAGTCAAAGAACACTGGGTTACTGAGGGCCTGAATCCTTAGCCCAGGAGAGGTGGAAAAGAATGAGGTAGCGGGAGGTGGTAAGAGACAACTGGCAAAAATAAAGGTGTCTTGAACCAGCCTGCCCTCACTCTAACATCAAGATTGTCAAGAGTGACAATCTTCCATGAGAACTATTTGGGCACTTGTTTAAAATGCAGATTCTTAGGTCCCCACCTGAGCCCTACTGAATCACATTCTCTAAGGGAACAGCCCGGGACTAAGCATTTTCATAGGCACACCCAGTGCTCCTGATACACACTAAACATTGAGGATCACTGCTCTGGCATTGGCCAACTACGGCCTGCAAGCTGGATCATACAGCCCTTAAGCTAAAGATGGTTTTCACATTTTAAAGAAATGTAAAAAGAAAAAGAATATGCAACACAGACAACGTGGCCCACAAAGCTTAAAATACTATCTGGCCCTTTACAGAAAAGTTTGCCGACTGCTATCTTGTGCATTGCAAATAGCTTGGGTGGCACAAAGCAAATGGCTAAGCATGTGACTACTAACCGAGAGGTTGATGGTTCAAACCCACCTGGAGCCACCTCAGAAGTAAGGCCTAGTGATCTGCTTCTGAAAGGTTACAGTCCTGAAAACCCTAGCCTGGGGATGCCAGGAGTCAGAACTGACCAGAAGACAACTGATAACATCTGAATTGAGCCCTATCCCAGCCCTGCCACAGCTAAAATAACTGATGCACCAAAACTTTAAAAAACATAAACTGAGAGTGATGAAATACCTAAAGCTGTCATCTAAAAATGTATTTGTAATACTTTTAAATGGAGAGAAGAAATGTATAAATAAAATTACAGCAAGCATTCTTTTAAAATATGTTTCATCAGTTCAAGAATTTATGGTAACTTCATGTGATTCTGTCCTTCCAAGTACTTATCAGATGACAATAAATGACAAATTAGCCTAGAAAGAATTATCACATATACACTATTTACTGGACTATGCATATCTCCAATGCATTACTGCCACATATATCAGGAAAAATGTAAAACTATATGCCAGAATGTCTGGGGAATAAAAATATTATAAAATTTCAAAACAAAATACAGGAAAATGATTCACAAAGGAAATAAAGAAATAGAAATTTAAATTGGTTATCTCCCCACTGGAAAGGAGCCTGAGAGCCATAGAGCGGCTCCATTTCCTAAGAATAAGAATCTTGGGAAAGACCTAAGAACTCATTTTGGGAATGGTTCAGATAGCCACATTGTGCCAAAGAGGTTCAGCGTTTTGGGAACCATTCCAGTTAGATTCATAAAGTAATCCCAAAGCCAAAATGCAATTCCTTTAGGGGTAGTTTCTAGATGTTTGTTCTAGATACTTAAAAAAAAATTTGTTTATTTTTAACGTGGAGAAAGAAACTTTATTATAGATTCTAGGAAGAAATATTGGCTTTAAAAATATATTACCTTTCAAGTGACTTGTCTTTCAGAATTGTAAACCGAAATATCTCACAATAATTTTGTTTCAGTGTTTTTTTTTTCCCTCAGAAGAAAGGAATGTTAGAAACCTTACTCACAATAACATTTTGATAAAGATTTAAACTATATAACATTTTTTAAGAAACAAGGTTTAAAGCCCCAGATAAAGTCTTGAAACTTAGCATGCTTCACCATTTAATAAAAATATGACTCATTTTAGTAAGAAAAATGCTTTCTGAGCTAAGTTTGAACTGCCGAAGAACATGGGACACCCACAAACCCAGTCAGCAAAAGTCTCAAACTCCTATAAGATTAAAGGAAAAATAAAATAGTGTGTACAGAGAATTTAAAAAAAAAAAAAATCCCCAATGCTACTCGTCTCTAAGCGGAAGTAAAACTAAAACCCCCCTAAAATCCCCCAATCATCAATCCTTATAAATTCAGCATTTATCCTCTCCCTTGACTTCTCTGGGAGCCCTTAAATGACCACGAAGTCTTCTATGACTTTTATCTCATAAATGAGAATTCTTAAACTTCACGAAGTATGGATACCGACCTCCGTGTCACAAAGTGTTTTAACTTTTAAACCCATGCAAGCCAACGTGGGGTTTCCTGAGTTCCACAGGGGCCGGCTGTTAGGAACCGGATGGGTTTTGCAGATGTGTAATCCCAGGACGCGCACGGCACGAGTGGTGCTGGGGCCAGAGCTGTGTGGTGGCCGCCGCCTGGGCTGGGCAAGGTGGGTGGGACCGGGCGTGTGCCCGGGTGAGAGTGAAGGGCATGTGACAATACGCCGGTGGCGTGGTGGCCGCAGGATCTGGGAGGAGAGCGAAAGCTTGGCCGGGGTGTCCCATATGTGAGCGGAGATAGTCACAGCCCCACTCGTATTTAAGTGCCATTTGTCGCTAACAACTTAGGGATGTTCTTTATTTAAAAAAAAAAAAAAAAAAAAAAACCTAGCCAAATGTCCTACTAAAACATATACTTCCACTCCTAACCCCCACCCCCAAAATTTCCCCATCTCCAGGGAGCTGAGTTTTTAAACCAGCCTAAAATCCAATCCCAAATGCGGGAGTCCCCTCCTCGCCCGCCCCCGCAACAGTGAGTCAGAGCCCGGCGAGCCCGGGTTCTGGTGCCAGGGAGCACGCCGAGTGGGGCGACGGCTGTCCGGCCGTCCAGGAGAAGGAGAGGAGGCATCAGCGGGACCTGGCGCGGAATCGCGCCGCCGCCGCCGCCCGGGAGCGGGGTTTGCGCAGGAAAAGGCGCCGCGGCGGCCCCCGGCCGCCCCTCCCGGCCGTGGGCTCTCCGCCCGCGCGCCGCCCCGGCCTCGCGGCGCGCCAGGCACAACGCGGCGGCGCGAGTGCAGAATGGGAGCGGGGCGGCCGGGCCAGCACCCGGCGGGCGGCAGCCAGGGCGACCGCGGAGGCGGCGGGCAGGGCGCGTGCGCACTGCAGGGGCGCCAGATTTGGCGGGAGGGGGAGTGTCCAAAGCTCTTTGTTTGATGGCATCTCTGTTTACAGAGTTTATACTTTAATATCTACCTGTTTCCTCCTCCTCCTTCTCCTCCTCCTCTGCGACCTCCTCCTCCTCTTTCTCCTGAGAAACTTCGCGCAGGCGGTGCGGAGCGCCGCTGCGCAACCGGGGAGGGACACAGGCAGGCGGCGGCCAGCGCGAGGCGGCAGCCCCGTGCGGTCCCCGCGGCGTCCAGCGGAGCCCCCGCGCCCGCCGCGCCATGGCCCGAAGACCCCGGCACAGGTAACGGGGAGTCCGGGAGGGCGGCGCAGGGCGGGGGCGCGCTGGGCGTAAGGCGCCCGAGAGCAGGTGGGAATTCGTTCCCGGCGCTTCTCCGGGGCTGTCAGATCCTTGGAAGACCCGGAGCCCCTGCCTGGGCAGCAGCAGTCGCTTGAGAGACCGATGAATGGGAAAAGTCTATGCGGGAAATGTAACAGGACGTTGGGAAGGACGCCCTGTGGCTCTTTTTGCAAGTTGCAGGGGGATACATTGCTCTTTAGGGGGAAAAAACAGCACTTTCCAACCGAGGGCAGAGTGGTGCCTACCAGCCCCTGGGAGCCCACCAGGTGCCTGGCTGGATGCCTCGGGTGTCGGCGAGGGAGTCGCGGCATAATTGCTGGATGCACTGAGATATGTTTGGACTTGGAAGTGCAGAGCATATGGCAGATATAGGAAAAATGCCGGACCGTAGTAGCTGCACGTAGTTCATTTAAATTTCATTCATTCTTTGTGGAGGAGAAGAAAAGTGTCAGCTGACAAGCGGCTCGAAAGAAGATTTTAGCGGAGGAAAGGGGTCACTGCGTTCGAAAAGTGTTTAAACCGCTGGTTTTGAAGGTTCTAATCATTCTCCGGGAGACTTTTATTTCTAATGCAAACATTGCACACGCGCACACACACACAGACACACACGTCCGCGCCGCACATGTCACTGCACTTGGGGAGGCTCGCCTGCATGACGGGTGAAATCCCCTATATTTGGGCCAGGCGGACGGGAAGAGGGAACCGAGAATGAAGGCGATGCTCGTCCGAACTGTCAGTTACTGGCGTTCCAGCTTCCACTATCTTTTCAACTTCCCAGACTGGACGCGCCGGAGCTCCCTGCATGCCGCCGTGGGCAGGGGGTAGCCCGGCGGCCGTCGCAGTCGCCACTCTGTGGAAAGTGACCGGGCTTGCAGCACCCAAGGCCGCTGCCGCGCAACCAGGACGCAATCCCCGCGGGCCCTTCCCCTGGGCAAGAGGTCGGTGCGCCGCGCACACACGTGGACGCGGCTGAGGTCGCCGCTCCTCTCGCGCCCTGCGCCCGCCACCTTAGGGCGTCCGGGCCGAGCCCGGGGGAGGGGCAGGCCCCCATGAAGGGGCTCTGGGGTAAAGTCGTGGAGACAGAACACATGCACCCGCTTTTCTTCGGGATTGTTAGATTTTCTTGTGCTTGTCTTTGAACCAGCGGCTGCTGTTCTCGAGCGACGCTGAGAAGTTGCAAAGAGCGTTGGTGTGGGCCCTGCAGTGGCACCCCTGGGCCTGCCCGACCGGGGAGCAGCGCCAAGGCTTGGCTAGGTGCTGGAGGGGAAGGGAGGCTACCGGGGAGGGGGGGACCCCGAATCCCTGTGCCTTGCCCGAGACCTGGCCGCGCGCGCGTGGGGGTGTTGCCCCTTGAGGGGCTTCACCTTCGCCTTTGAGACACAACAGTAGAGCAGCCGGGGGCACCTATATTTTTTGAGAGTAGAAACTGGGGAGGGGGGGAGGAGGAGGGGGCAGAGAGAGGCGCGGTTTGAGGCCCTGCGCCCCGAGGTCTCGGCTGCCCCCGCGGGGCGGTGCTGCGCAGGTTCCCTGCGGCTCCCAGGTAGCCGAGAGGGGAGGTGGCCGGGAGGGGTGGGAGCCTTGAACTTGCCTCAGGGCGGGGGAAGAGAAACCCCGCTGCGGGCCTGAAGCCGTTTCTTGCTGGGCGAGCGTCAACTCCGCAGAGATTATTAACCAGGTCAGCGAAATGAGTCTGAACCCCTTTTCTAGAATCACAGTAGCAGCCACAAGGCACTTCCTCCCGCTCCCCACCCTCTTCCCAACCCCTAGCGCCCCTTTTCTTTTTCGTTTCTTTGCACGGTTTGTTTCCTTGACAGAATGTAATATTCATAGTTGTACTCCTGTAACCACACCGGGTCTAGCAGGTGGGGAGTCGAGTGCATCAACCCTGAAATCATCTTTTGAAAGTCCTCTGACTGTTGGGTCTGAGATCTTGTCAGAGCAGATAAAGGAAAAGTTATTTCAGGTCTTTAGTTGAAATTAATCATGCTACAAAGGCGACCTGGACAAACGTAGAGCCAGGAAATCGCTTGCAGAGCTCAAAGGGGAGCCTCCGTGCCACATAGTCAGGGGGCTGACTATGTGAGGGCCCTGGACTCGCCCTGCCCCCCTCGTGGCCCCTTAGAGGCCTGCAGAAGTCACATACCACATTTTCCCCTAAGGCCTGGTTTTGCACATCTCTGTTTCTGTGCTTACTTTTTCAGTGGCACCAAAGAAATGGAATCATCCATTATTAGCGCTGAGAAGTACCTTAGAAAGCGAATCCAAGCCTTTATTTTGAGGCAAGGAAACTGAGGTCCTAAGAGAGAGGAAGTGATTTGTCCAAATCAGGCAGCTCGATGGAGGCAGAGCTGGGACTGGCACCTTTGCCCCCAGAACCCCGGTTCTATTTGATTCCTATTCTCCCTCACCTGATGTTGGCTGCCCCCTGTGGGCGGTTGAATATGTTGCTTGTACCTGAGGGCCAAGCTGTTTCCAAGAGAGATGTGCCCAATTACTAGTTTGGAAAACGTAGCCTTCAGTTCTGAAAAGGTTGTCTCCAGATCCAGTCAAACCTAGAAAGTTAAAACGAGTTGGATCTGTGACTCCATGTTTGGATTACTCTGGTTTTCCCGGTATCCCTGATGTTTCACAAGGCTGCCACTTCATTTGGGGACTTTCCTAGGAATTCCCTGTCAACCTTTCAGAAGATGCTGACCTACGGCTCCAAATATTATAATTTTTTTTTGCTTTATGATGCTTATATTTCATATGAAAAGGAAACTGTAGTAATTATTATTAACCAGAAATTGTTCATTGCCTCCTGTTTACAATGTGAAACAGAACTAGGCTCTTGTTTAAAAGGATAGCTCCTAAATGAAAGAAATGATTACAGATTATAAATACACTTTAGTGGACTTTTTTTGTGGTAACATTTTAAATTTGGATCACATCCTGCCTGTCACTGTACATCCTGGGTCTTCATATTGTTATCCAAAATCATAGGTTTAAATTATAAGAACCCCAGACTCAGGATTTTTGGCAAGCACTGTAGCTTGACTTGTAGGGCTCAGTAAAATACACTTGTGAATTAGTTTGGAAAGATAAAACCTGATGAGACTATAAATTTCTTTTTTTTTAAATAATAAATTACATTATGACATTGCTTTATATTAGTATTGTTAATGCTCCCAATTTGGTGGATTTCTCAATATTACAATGATACATTTTCCTCATATTTTAAATTTTATAAGTAACATTATAACTAAAAGTACTCTCATCTATACAGTACCTGATTAATAAACATTAAATATAGAGTTACTTCAAAAGTCATCAAAATTCCTTGCTTTGGTCAGCTATGTAACAGAAAAAGCTCTTTTAAAAACAGCCGTGAGTTCTTTTTAAACCCACAGATTTATTCTGGGGGGAATCCCTTAGTTTTGAATTAGGTACATTCTGGGATATTTCAAACACCATTTAGTGAAAGGCAATAACAACAAAAGAGTAACTAAGATCCTGACTATAAGTGGCCTATTATCCCCTCTGGTTCTTTGGAAACTGAGTATTCTAAGCATAGCCACAGGTTGGATCTACCTGAGCCTGAGTTTTGAACAGTTTGATATTAATGTTATTTACAAAACACTTGGATCATTTAATGGTCTTATTTATCCTTCCTCAGGGGTTTAAATCCATCCTCTTAGACTCTTCTGATCCTCTAATCTTTAAGGGATGATTATAATTATATTATTGAGTATATTACAACTTGAATTTTTTCTCTTTTAATAAGTCACCAGCCCCGTTGAAATAACATACTCGAGTTGTTTATTGTTTGGGAAATGTTATTTAAACAATGTGACGTATGCCAAGGCTTTGGAGTGTGTTCTTATATAAAGGATATGGGCTCTTGTTCCTTTTACTGTCTCTAACATTAAGTCTTAAATGTAAACCTCCATTGGTGGGAAGGTTGCCAAATGTATAACTTGTCCCTAGTCTAACAGTAACAACAGGTTTAAACATGCAGAGTAATAAGAAAGTGCCAGGTCCTTTGCCGTATCTGTGGATACCAATAACAGCAGAGCCAGTTTACAATGCTGGAGCGACAGAATGCAGAATAAAATCTTGTTGTGCAAGTTTTCAGAGTTTTATCTTCGTAAACTTTGAAAAAGATTGTTGGGGAGTTTTTGTGGAAAGTTTTGTAATCCAAGAGTTTAAATCCTCTTGTTCCAGCTTACGTCTGCCCACTTTTATTTCTGGCAGCATATACAGTAGTGATGAGGATGATGAAGACATTGAGATGTGTGATCACGACTATGATGGGCTGCTTCCCAAGTCTGGAAAGCGTCATTTGGGGAAAACTAGGTGGACCAGGGAAGAGGTAACTCGTTACTTTATCAAAACATGGGAAAAGCCTTGAGTGTGTCAATTTATGAAAAACAAAATGTCAGCTCTACTACGGGTGTCAAACTCATTAGCAGCCTCTTTATGATCATAGCCTGCCTGTGCGACTTCACCTCTCACCACTCCCTGGATTGTATGTTCTGCCAACCATTTCCAAACTATTCAATGAACGTTCTCTCTTTTCACTTTAGGCTACATCTGTGTTTCCCTCTGCCTATTATGTTGCCCACAACCTCTTACTACTTCTTTGTTACCTTGCTCACCCCTCAGCTCTTCTATGAAGCTACCCCTAGCCTCCCCAAACACAGTTGCATGCTTACTCCTGTGGTCCCCTGCAACTGGATTCCTGTCCAGCCATAGATCTTATCGTTGCTGTAACATATATGCCTCCCCCAGTAGACTGCAAAACTGTTGAGAGCAGGGCTAACCATCTGCTCATTTTTTTGTTCCCCAAACCCAGAATTGCTTGACACAAAGTGGAATATGAATAAATGTTCCCAGAATGAATAAATGGCTGTTTCCAAAAACAAAATGAAAAAACTCCAAAACCGCATAGAACTCATCTTGTTATAATGTATTCAGTTAATAGTCTAGATATATAATATTTGACAGAGCCATATACATGTATGTATAGGAGCCCTGGTGGCGCAGTGGTAACAGTGCTCGGCTACTAACTGAAAGATTGATGGTTCGAACTCGCTAGTTACTCCTTGGGAGAAAAATATAGTAATCTGCTTCCATAAAGATTTCAGCCTTGGAAACCCTATGGGGAAGTTCTACTCTGTCCTATAGGGTCTCTATGAGTCAAAATGGACTTGAAGGCAATGGGTATATTCTAAAAGCATTCCATAATGATTGGAGATGTGTCTGCTTCCCACATTTCTTTTTCTGCCAGTTTATTAAAACTTAATCTTTTTAGGAATGGGAAAATACTTAGGTAGCAAAATTAGTAATGTGTTGGGAAAAGTTTCTTTTTCCTTAATGTTCTCAACATCTTTTGCAATTTATTTGGGAGGATTCATGTTAGAATAAATGCTATTAACTCTTCCTCAGTTTCATTCCACTCTGCTTCATTTAAATCAAAGCCCCTACTGGCAGCCAGGCAGGATTTCCAGTGAAGCCAGTCGGGATTTCCAGTGAAGCCCATAGAAAATGCCCATGGGAAGTGCACTTGGATGATCCTTAGAGATAAAGAAGGTCTTTCCTTGACACTGGTTCCTAATTCCTGTGGCCAGTGACCCATGTTGTGTGTGAATGTTGTTGCCTTTGCAGAAACATAAGGCTATCATTCTCTTGAAGGAATACATTTAGAAAGGCACTAGAGAATGGGTGGGACAGTGAACAGTCTTTAAACTGAAAGAACGGATTGCCCACTGATGTTTAGCGTCTTCTGTGTTCTAGTAAGGCAGACCTCATTTAACTTATGAATATATTGATACAAACGCTGAGCTATTTTCTTACATTGTACATGCCTTTTAAGCTTAATTACAAAGTGGTCTTCCATTTTTTTGTATGAAAGAGGTTGAACTAACTGAAAATACTGAATTTTTTACTCAAGATCCTATCTATTGTGATAGTTAAATGTCTGCTAAATCTAACATTGGAGTCCATTATTTTTTTTCTCCACAAAGTAAAACTTTTAACAATTACCATATGTTAAATACTCAATATGTGCCAGGCATTATGCACAATGTTTTGTATAATTACCTCATATAATTCCAAATAACTCTATGGATGTCAGCTTTCCCCTTTTGTAGATAACAATACTAAGGCCCAGAAAGATAAAATTATATACCCAAGCTTATACAACTCATCAGGAGCTGTGTCCAAGCTCAAAATCTGGTCTGTGTGACTCTAAATAGATCTATGTTCTAAACCAGTACGTCACGTTAATACCTGTTGTATTTGGATATTTTTGAGAGTTTTTTTTTTTTTTCCTGGATTGGATTATTGAATTGGTTCCCTCCTTTATTCCAACTTGAACAGAGTTACATAGTAAATGACTGATAATCCTAGGAGTACTTTTAAATGTCTTAGGATGAAAAACTAAAGAAGCTGGTGGAACAGAATGGAACAGATGACTGGAAAATTATTGCCAACTATCTCCCGGTAAGTTAGTAGTTTTTTTCTTTTATTTTTTTCAAAAGGGAAGCTTCTCCCAAGTGTTTTAATAAGATATTCTAGAAGATATTAAGATAATACATAGTATTTCCTCACATATAAGAAGTCAGAGGCGAAATACCCCGTCTATAATTTATATTGTCATGCATATAATTAGAATTTCTAGATAGATTGCTAAAGGAGTTCTAGAACTTTTTTAAAAAAAGTTTGCTTTCTGTTTTATGCCTTCATTTATCAAGGTAATATAATTTAGCATTTTGATGACTTATTACATGGTAAATGACTAAACTCAAGATATTTCTCCCAATCAGCCTCTTCTAAATTCCCTGTTTTTGTCGATAGCAGCCTCTGGCATCCAGTTTTAGAATTTTGGGATCATTTTCAATATATCACACCCCCTCATCTTCTACATCCAAGCATTTACTAAATATTTAAATTACGAGTCTGGAATTCCTTTGTCATTGGTCCCTTTTGATTCTTTCTCACCACTGCTTCCATAGGTTAGGCTCCCTCCCTCTCATCTAGACTCTTTCAATGGCCTCCTGACCGGCTTTCCTGCTTGCAGCTTTGCATGTCCCAGTTCACCCACAGATGGCAGATCGAGCTTCCTAAAATGCAGCTGTACTTTATCTTTTCAAAACCTACAACAGCAACTTTAGAGTCTCCCAAATTAAGTTAAACTGCCTCAACCTGGCTGACACACCAGGGCCCTCCTCTATGGCCCCTACTCAGCTCCAGTTCTGTTTCCTACTTCCTCTCTGTAAGAAAGTTTGGTTACATTCATTTCTGCTTTCTCTCCTATAGCCTTTTGTTCCTGATGATCCCACCACCTAGAGTATTCTCCCTTTACTTCTCTGCCAGTTAAAATTCTGTCCATCCTTCAAAGTCCATATCAAGAGCTTTTCCTGACTCCTCCGAGGGAGACATAATTTCTCTATCCTCAGAACGTGCCTCTCCCCACCTCAGTGTCTTTTTACATTGGTCTTTTCTTGGGCATGAATCAAATTTTGCCTTCTGTTATAGTTAATTATAATTTTTTTCTTATAATGTTATAATCTCTTGTAAGGTAGGGCCTATCTTTTATTTATCTTTGTTCCTTTTACAATATGAATTCTGGCCCTGAATTGAAGCAGATCTCTCAGTTTGAATGGGAAGCAAACTTTAGTCACTTAGGATGGATTTCCATAAAAGCTCGACATTAATAATGAAGCTCTAAGAAGCCTAAGGCCATATAGGCACTTCCACATGAAACAGACTGAGGTTAAGTTGAAGTTAAATTGGCAGGCCCATGTGCAGTATATGCTGTTCCTTTAGTTCAAGTAGCGGGACTGTTTCCCTCAGGAGGCAGAGCTTCTAATTTTAGATGCAACTTTGATATATTCTTTGTCTATTTTTTAGCTGTAAGTAGTGAGTGATATGTGGGCTCTCCAAAACATGCCTGAACACGTTCTTGAATGCTTTCACTGTATGCTTTCTACATATAATTCATATTAGAATCAGGTCTTCACGCGTACATCAAATCATATTGACGTGACAGTGTGTACTTTATTTTTTTGGCCTAGAATCGAACAGATGTGCAGTGTCAGCATCGATGGCAGAAAGTACTAAACCCTGAACTCATCAAAGGTCCTTGGACCAAAGAAGAAGACCAGAGAGTAAGTCCTTTCTTCATTGATGTGTGACTCGCATTTAAAAATATTCCCAAGACACCTTTGTTGTATGTTTTCCAACTTCAGAAAACAGGTAAAGTGTGCAAACAGGAAGTAGAGGACCCTATGCCTATATTTCCAGTGAATGAAAGCAGATTTTTAGAATTTTTCTGAAGATCTTGTAACCCTGAAGAATGATGACACTGACTCATTACATAACATTAAAACACAGGTTATTTTTGTGTGTTTATCTGAAGGTGATAGAGCTTGTACAGAAATACGGTCCGAAACGTTGGTCTGTTATTGCCAAGCACTTAAAGGGGAGAATTGGAAAACAATGTAGGGAGAGGTGGCATAACCACTTGAATCCAGAAGTTAAGAAAACCTCCTGGACAGAAGAGGAAGACAGAATTATTTACCAGGCACACAAGAGACTGGGGAACAGATGGGCAGAAATCGCAAAGCTACTGCCTGGACGGTAATAATATGTCAAAAAATATATTGATTGGGAAGAATGAGGGAGTGGGTATTGAAAATTCTGTTTTAAATGTATGGCGAGTAGATTACATTCCATCGATTGTAATTTGTTGGGTGAACCTGAACCATGGCTTTTAGAACTGGAAGAGATCTTAGAGTTTTTCTTGTTGAAGACTTGAGTTAAAGTCCAGGAGCCACCCAGCCATGAGCCCTGGGCCAAGCCTTTTAACTTCCCTTGGCCTCAGTTTCTCCATTTGCAAAAAGAGTAATAACCTACTTCATAGGGCCAAAGCACTTAGTGCACTACCAAACACTAAACACATTGTTGGAAACTGAGGACAGTTCGTCTCTGGTCTGAGTTCAGACAACTGATTAAGAGGCCAGAAGGAACTTGGTCACCATTTTGTATGATACTGGAGTTTATTTTATTATACCACATTTCCTAATTTTTTTTTCTTTTGAGTAAAAAAATTATATATTTCCAGGATTACCACACACCTTCCAGGTTTTTAAATCATGTCAGTGTAACGCTTTCTTTTTAATGAACAAGTCAGGAAAATGACATCATTATGAGGGATAACTGTGGAAGCTCATTTTTTTGTCTATATTCCCCACTTAAACATTATATAACAGATTTTGTTGAATTTGGAAAATTTTTACTACAGTCCAAAAATAATGTAAGATAAACCAAAACCCACTGCCATTGGATCAATCTGGACTCATAGCAACCCTACAGGAGAGAGTAGAACTGCCCCACAGGGTTTCCAAGGAGCAACTGGTAGACTTGAACTGCTGACCTTTTGGTTAGCAGCCAAACTCTTAACCACTGCACCACCAGAGCTCCGATGTAAGACAGAAAGTAATAAAGATCTTTTTCTTCTTGAGCTTCATATCCAAAAGTGGAGAAAGAGTTGTTTCAAAGAAGCCATGGCTACGATGGTGCATGTCCTGTTTTCTTGTGATGCTCTATAGCATTTCCTTCATCCTAGTTCAGTATAAGCTTAGAGAATTTAAGAGGTTAGTAAAAGGAGGCCTCTTATCACATATGGCCTGAGAGGATATGCTGTTGATTCTTCTAAAAATTAAAGGGGCAATTGAACTTCCTCTTTCTTTCACTTACATCCCCCACCCGCCTCGAAATAGTAAAAGGGAGGCTTAAAACGGTTTTTGAATTGAGAAACTGTTTTCCTGAGAAATGAAAGACTTTAGTAGAAAGGCTGTGCAGTTTGAAAATGTTTTGAGGGTTAGCATGTTACCCTCCTGGGTTCCATTTTCCACCCTTACCTGTCTGGTTATAGGACAGTTTGGGTGGTGTTCAAAAGGTGGGATTTTTCTGAACTCAAAATTTCTTGCTGGTGCTATGAGAGATGAAAAGCGGACAGTGAGGCAGCAGCAGCATAAGTTATTCACTGACTTCACCGAGTACCTAGTGGGCTGTGTGCTGTACCACACTACCAGGAGTAATTTCCTAGGCGAGCCAAAACTTTAAGTTACACCAGAGTCTTGTACCACAAACAGAATGAACATGAAGGGTGATTGTGTGGAGAATACACCTTTATCAAGGAAATAAAATGGCCCAAAGATACCAACATTTATAGAAAAGTACATCTATTCCAGTTATGGAATTAAGAAAAGTCAATGGATTGTAAATCAGCCTATAGAGAAAGCATGGTCTTCGGAGGTAGAGAAGACCAAAAGGATTAAACAAAAACTATTAGTGGTCCAAAAGAAAAGATCTCTGTTAGAAACAGTTTTCTGTCATTTAATGTTAATCTGAATTGAAATATTTGCTTGTAAAATTTTTATGTGATATATTTCTATACAGAACTGATAATGCTATCAAGAACCACTGGAATTCTACAATGCGTCGGAAGGTCGAACAGGAAGGCTATCTACAGGAGTCGCCTAAAGTCAGTCAGCCAACAGTGGCCACAAGTTTTCAGAAGAACAGTCATTTGATAGGTTTTCCTCATGCTCCACCTTCAGCTCAGCTCCCTCCAAATGGCCAGCCCTCAGTTAACAATGACTATTCCTATTACCACATTTCTGACGCACAAAATGTAAGCCATTCCTAAGAATTTAGTTTAATGAGAGCAGGGCTTCCAATCAGTTTGTTCAGTACAAACCCCTGCTGAGCATTTGCATTTCTACCCCAGGTACACTGAACCAGAATCTACATTTTAACAACTTCCCGGAAGTGATTCTTATATACAACAAATTCTGAGAACCACACTGCTGTACTACACAGTAGAGCAGTGTGGTTCTCAAAATTTGGTGGCACAGTGGTTCAGAGCTCGGGCTGGTAGACAGAAACAGGTCAGCAGTTCGAATCCACCAGCCACTGTTTGGAAAACCTATGGATCAGTTCTACTCTGTCCTGTTGGGTTGCTATGAGTCGGAATTGACTTGGCGGCAACAGGTTCAATTTGGGTTTTTTGGCTCTACTAGTGGTGCCCCAGAAACCTTTGTGGCGTAGTGTTTAAGAGTCGGCTGCTAACCAAAAGTTCGGCAGTTCAAATCCACCAGCCACTCCTTGGCACCCTGTGGGGCAGTTCTACTCTGTCCTATTGGGTCCCTATGAGTCAGAATCGATTCCATGGCAACAGGTTTGATTTGGGTTTTTTTGCTCTACTAGTGGTTCTCAGAATCGGGCCCCTAACCAGCAACATCAGCATCACCTGGGAACTCATTAGAAATGCAAATTCTCAGCAGGGGTTCGAACCAGGATGAACTGGTTCAAAGCCCTGAGTGAGAGACGTGATTATTTTAGCACGAGGTAATAACACTTAATAGTTGTATACTTTTCAGCGAGCTCCCCTAAACATGATCATGACCGATCCCACCCTAAGCCCTTTGAAGCTGGTAAGGGTAGGCATTGTTATCCCTGTTTTATGTGTCCAAAAATGAGGATGTTAAGTGATTTGTCCAGGATTGCACAGCTCATAGAGATAGTGCTAACTACAGTCCATGTTGTTTGATTCTGAAACCTCTGCTTTGTAACTTGCTACTTCAAATCTAATTTGAAGTTAGCTCTTGAATGGAAATGTATGGAGGAATGGAGATGCATTTGTTGTCTAATGTTTTTCTTTTCCAAAATAAAAAGCAAATGTAATATTACCCTTAAAGGAGAGATAGCTTGATTTACGGAAGTTCTGATAATTCTAAGATTGTGTCTGGTAGTAATCTAGTAGAAATGTCTGAATTTATTCATTCAGTCAGTGTTTATGCCCTTACTCTGAACCAGGAAAAGAACTTTGTGGCATTGATTATCTGATGTCTGTTTGTTTTTGTTTTTTTTTTCAGTCTTTATTTGGACCATTGTGATTCCTTTCTCATTTCTAGATATTATACTTAGGAAAGAAATAATTCATAATGGGTAGAAAAGAAAGGATGAAGAGAAAAAAATCAAGAAACTTTCATCTTAAAACTAACAGTAATAAACGATGAACTTTACCCTAGAATGCAGAGCTTATGTGCAAATTCTATGCTAAACATATTCAGAACCAGTTTTCACCCTTCTGTATTTGTTTCATCCATTTGGCCACAGACTTTCCAAAAAAGTCTCAGGTGGATGCACTATCATTAGAGGTTCGATGCTCTTCATTAAAACCCATAATTATTCCAAGAAAAATGTTTTTATTTACAAACAGTTAATGCCATCACTTTTCCCCATCAAAACTTCTCTCACACATTCATGAATGCGTTTTAGATTATATTTTCCATTGATCTTCCCTAATGAAGAAATATTTCCCGTCAGGATGGACGCACACTTCAGATTTCTTTCACTATGTTTTAGCTCTCTACAAAACCAAACCAAACCCATTGCCATCAAGTTGATTCTGACTCACACCAACCCCATAGGACAGAGGGAGCTGCCCCATGGGGTTTCCAAGGAGCGGCTGGTGGATTGGCATTGCTGACCTTTTGGTTAGCAGCCGATTTAACCGCTGTGCCACCACGGCTCCTTTAGCTATCTAGCCACTTTAAAATGACTGAGTAAATTTCAGATTATTCTTTATTGCTTAATGAATTTTATCAGTAAAGCATTATTTTCTCAATCCTGGAGCAAAACCTAAGGAAGCCAAGTCCCCTGAAGCCTATGTAACCATGAGTGACTCAGCCTTTGTTTTGCTTTTTGATCTAGGTCCCTGGTCATGTTCCATATCCTGTAGCGTTACATGTAAATATAGTCAATGTCCCTCAGCCAGCTGCTGCAGCCATTCAGGTAAGATCATTTCCTAAAGAAACTTGTTAGCTGTTCAAGGCTCCGATTTAAGAAATGCTTTCTTTCTTTCATCTGAACACCTATCCTTACTTGGCCAACTGAAGTAAAAAGAGAAGGGAGTGGTGGAAGGGAGGGGTGGAGTTCTGGCCAGCCAGCTACCAATCTTTGCTTCCGGAGTGAATTTGCTCTGGAATTCTCTGGTTCTCTGCTGCTGTGCATTGGAAGGAGTCCTGGTGATGCAGCAGTTAAGAGCTATGGCTTCTAACCAAAAGGTCGGCAGTTTGAATCCATCAGCCACTCCTTGGAAACCCTACGCGGCAGTTCTACTCTGTTCTGTAGGGTTGCTGTGAATTGGAATTGACTCAATGCGGTGGGTTTTTGGTTTTTTTTTATACTTTGGAAGAGCTTATCAGTTAGCATCCACTGTGGCTTGCTCTCTTCAGTCCAGAATAACATTCATGAAGATTTCTACAGGAGCCAAATTCAGTTGGCGTTGGTTTCTCTAGGGAAACGTTAGGCTGTGTATGGTACTTCTTGATTGTAGATTGTAGTTACCATTGTATTTGCAACTTCCAATCAGATCTTTGTCTCTTCTTCTCCCTCAACTTTTAATTCCAGAGACACTATAATGATGAAGACCCGGAGAAAGAAAAGCGAATAAAGGAATTAGAATTGCTCCTAATGTCAACTGAGAATGAGCTAAAAGGGCAGCAGGCGCTATCAGTAAGTATAGTCACTATTTGCCTGGACAGGGGTGGGGCGAGGGGGATACTAGCTTTACCCAGGCACTGGCTGTCCTCTGTCCTTTTTTTCCTCTTCTAAATATTATCCTAATCAAGGCTCTGTGTTTCTACTAACAATATTTAAACACGAGAATTGCTTGTAATCAAATACAGTTGATGCCAGAATGTATATTGACTAAATTGGAAATATTTTTGTATTGTAGTAGCACCAAAATATCCCACTCAGGAGTGTTGTCATTGATTTTTTTTTTTTCCTCCATGAGGTCTATAATCAATTCAAAGACTAGCAAAGAAAAATGAGTGAAAGTCTGCATTTTTAAAAAAGCTGTGCATCTTGTAATGAAGATATGGTACCTATTCATTTGGTTTTTTTCTTCCTTTTTCTATTATTTTTCTTTTCTTTTAGATGAAGGTTTACACAACAAACTAGCTTCTCATTAAGCAATTAGTACACATATCATTTTGTGACATTGGTTATCAACCCCATGACAGATCAACACTCACCCTTCTTGACCCTGGGTTTCCTATTACCAGCTTTCCTGTCCCCACCTGCTTTCTAGTTGTTGCCCCGGGGCTGCTGTGCCCCTTTAGTCTCATTTTGTTTTCTGGGCCTGTCTAATCTTTGAGTGAAGGGTGAACCTCAGGAGTGACTTCATTACTGAGCTAAAAGCGTGTCCGTGGGCTGTACTCTCAGGGTTTCTCCAGTCTCTGTCAGGCCAGCAAGTCTGGTCTTTCTTTTTGAATTAGGACTTTGTTCTCTGTCCAGGACCCTCTATTGTGATCCCTTTCAGAGCAGTCAGTGATGGTAGCCGGGGATCATCTAGTTGTGCCGGACTCAGTCTGGTGGAGGCTGTGGTAGTTGTAGTCCATTAGTCCTTTGGACTAATCTTTCCCCTGTGTCTTTGGTTTTCTTCGTTCTCCCTTGCTTCCGATGGGGTGAGACCCGTGGAGTATCTTAGATGGCCACTCACAAGCTTTTAAGACCCCAGACACTACTCACCAAAGTAGAATGTAGGACATTTTCTTTATAATCTATGTTATGCCAACTGAGCTAGATGTTGCCTGAGACCATGGCCCCCAAGCCCTCAGCCCAGTATTTCAGTCCCTCAGGGAGTTTAGATGTGTCCATGGAGCTTCCATGACCTTGCCTTGGACAAGTTGTGCTGGCTTCCTCAGTATTGTGTGCTGTCTTACCCCTCACCAAAGTTACCCCTAATTTATTGTTTATTTAGTGTTTTTCTCTCCCCACCCCTCTAATACTTTTCTTAACATAGTTTTTCATACTTTATCATTTCAACCTTGGTTTGATGCCCATTCAGTACATAAACATAAAAAAAGATCTACCTTTTCTATAAATAACATTAGCCACTGTCTTTGCTTTGCATGCATGGAAGCTCTGTGGGTGGCTACTGAATTCTCGCCTTTTTTTTTTTTTCTTGTGATTGGGCAGCAAACTGGGAATGCAGCTAGTGCTTTGTAACATATGTAGCTGACCAACTAAAATAGAATCAAAGAGAAGTGACACCCAGTAGGTATTCTTAGGAGCAAATTTCTTTTCGTTAAATAATAAAATGATTATGTGCGTGATATGTTAGTTCGACCACTTTTTAACTTTAGCTGATGTTTTGCAATTTCTCCTGTTGCATGATCATGCTGAAAGGAGACTTCTGTTAACTTGCCCTTCTGCTTTCCTAACCACGTTGAGTTGGCAGCCCTTCACTGCCCCAGTGCATTCTGTAGCCTTAGAAAGGGAGAGAGGCAACAAGAATATATGCAGATGAAAGCAACTCAGGCTCTTGGATCTTGTAACAGCTTTTTTGTGAGTTAGCAAGCAAATAGGACAATTCTTAACTCCTAGCAAACATTTATGGGCCTTGTAGAAATTATGTTCAAGTGTATGTTTAAGACACTCCCTGTGAGAGGTGTACTTTGTAACAGAGTCCCACTCATTGCAGTTTTAACAAAATGATTGTCAAATTAAGGTAATCATGTAGATGACAAACTCTACCACTATTAAAAAGCAGGGTCTTGCATTGATAAAAGGAAACATCTTGACAACTGTTTCATAGGAGTAAGTTCTGGATGATGCAACCAACTTTATCTTCCCTCCAACAGCATCTGATACCTTGTGCAATTTCATTGCTAAGTTCCTTCTCCCTTTCTTCTCCCCGCTCTTTCTTTATTTCTCCCTCCCCCCTCCCCTCTTCTTAGACACAGAACCACACATGCAGCTACCCCGGGTGGCACAGCACCGCCATCGCCGACCACAGCAGACCTCATGGAGACAGTGCACCTGTTTCCTGTTTGGGAGAGCACCACTCCACTCCATCTCTGCCAGTGGATCCTGGCTCTCTACCGGAAGAAAGCGCGTCTCCAGCAAGGTGCATGATCGTCCACCAGGGCACCATTCTGGACAATGTTAAGAACCTCTTAGAATTTGCAGAAACACTCCAATTTATAGATTCCGTAAGTAAAATGATTAAGGCAAGTTAATGTTTTTGGAAGGGGGATTAGGAAACCCATTTCTTAAAACATTGCCATTTTCTATAGCACATGTCATGTTATCAGCATGTGTTAATGTGAAGGTAAAAGTATGATTTTAATCTTAGTATATCCAGTTTTTCTCAAAGTTATGATTTCATAAGCAACCCAGATAAAAGGTTGCACCCTTTTCCTTCAAAATGCATGTATTTTTTAGTAGTGAAGATAATAACTTATAAGCAGAGTTTGGATTATGGGAATGATGTTTGAGTTATGTTTAACTTTTTTTTTTACTTTATTATTTTGTGCTTCTCTAGAACTTCGCTTTGCTTTGGGATAGCATATAAAGAGTCATGTTTATTCAAAGCTTAAATCAGTGTATCTGAAGTGGTAGTCAGTTCACTGGTGGTGCTGTATGGCTTCCTCCCCAAACACTGATGCTTGATTACCAGTCCCAACTGGTCCACTGAGTCAGGTCATCTTTAGTGAAACAAGTTTGAGTTCAGCACCTCATAAGCAGATATTTGGTTAATTCCTTTGGCTTCCCAGTTGGTTGAAAAGCATTTGTTGCATACCCGTTGGACAGGAGATGAATCTTGCCAATAACATGCCTAGAAAAGGTTACTTTTTGCTTTAGATGCATGCAACTGACAGAATGTCAGAAGGTCCCTGCAACGCACGTGTAGGATCAACCATGAGGCAGCATAGTAGACCCTCTAATGCAGTGTAACAGGACCATTGCTAACCTTGAAGCTGGTTCTCAAGAAGTCAGCGGGGCAAGGGGTTCTCTTTGCATATAGCATCTCTCTCTCAGTGCTATGTTTCAGGTGATGGCACACATCATGCACACACTGTCTCAAAGTTCTGCGCCTCCCACATTGTTTCAGGATTCTTCATCATGGTGTGATCTCAGCAGTTTTGAATTCTTTGAAGAAGCAGATTTTTCACCTAGCCAACACCACGCAGGCAAAGCCCTACAGCTTCAGCAAAGAGAGGGCAATGTGAATAGACCTGCAGGAGAGCCTAGCACGAGGTTGAACAAACGCATGTTGAGCGAGGGTTCACTTGACCTACCCAAGCCCTTCCCTCCTACAAGACACAGCACAGTTCCACTGGTCATCCTTCGAAAAAGGCGGGGGCAGGCCAGCCCCTTAGCCGCCGGAGACTCTAGCTCCTTCATATTTGCTGACGTCAGCAGTTCAAGTCCCAAGCGTTCCCCTGTCAAAAGCCTACCCTTCTCTCCCTCGCAGGTAGATCAAAATTTCTGCACAGATGTTACTAATTTTCAACAGACACCTGAGCCTGAATAATCTAGAAACTAATCCTTTGGAACAAATGACTAATTCCTGTTGCCCTGCTGATTTCACTCCATTGTCGAAGCTAGCTGCTGCTAAGTCAGACTACCTCCCGAAGTGTAGGCTGCTTGCAGGTTGATTGGTGATTGTGTTTTAATGATTTTGCTTACTGTTTGGTGGTTTGGAAAATGGTTAGTTGCATGGCATGTGCTTTTATTTCCTACAACACTAGAGTTTAATATTTCTGTCCCTTCTTCTTCTCTCATCCCTCCTTCCCTTTTAACATTTTAACATTTTTCTGCATCTTTGTTCCCTTATTATGTGATTCACTGACCAAAGGGAGGGGGGGACTGAACCATGTTTTGGTAACATTTGGGTTTTAACTAAAAGCTAGACAGTACAGAGGTTCCAATCCATCTATGAATGGAAATGTTTCAGAAGAGGATGAGGAACAAATGCTTAAGGAAAATAACTTGTTCTAATTTTAATTTCTCAATATTGGCTCTTTTGAATTGTGCTATAATATTTTATTAGCACAGTTTTGCCAAAGAGTATTCTTGTCTCTTTTTTTTTTTCTTTTTTAAATTTTTATGGCATGGAAATTATAATTCTTATCAGAGACCTGTGTTCCTAAATTATTAAGATAATTGAAATCAATAGCTAATGTGGCACTTTAAAACATTTTTCCAATTATGTATGTTGAGTTTGTTTCAAGCACAGCTTTCAGTATGAGCAAATGGTACCCCACCAAAGAATTGTCTTGTTTTTTGGGCTGTGTTTTCCAAACTATGTTCTGCAGAATATTCATTCTGCAAGACTTTAATAGATGTTCCAGAAAAACATCTAAATATGTAGGTATATGAGTTTGGGAAACAAAGAATCAAACACATTTAAAAACTAATTTCGTCACTACAGGATGGCTCAGAGTTTTTTTTATATACTGATGCACACTGTCAGTTTCAGGAGGCAATTATGATATGCTGTCTTTCCCAGTACTTGACCTTAGAATCATGTGTTTCAGGAGCACCTATTTTTTTTCCTAGAATGTAAAACTACTGTAATAATAGTTTTAGTTCATAAAATCATTAAAGAGAGAAAACAGTTTGAAAGAAAATGATGATTACTTTCTAAAAAAACCCTTTTACCTTTTCAACATTAATCAAATGTGCACCTCATTCTCATTAATGGCAGGTGTCATTTAGTGAGAATTTCTTCTTAGGATTTTGCAAGTCTTTCAGTACTGACGCTAGATTTTATTTCTTGGAAATCACACTCCAAATCTTGTGTGCGCTCAATTGAAGTAAATATTACCATATCCAACACTTCATTGTTGGGTATTTTTATTTATTATCCTATTATATTTTTATTATCTTATATAATGGGTCAGTAAAACATGCTTTTTATCAAAGTGTGGCTTTTTTTAAAACTGGGCTAAAGAATTTGTTTAATCTAATGTAATTTTTTTCTTCCACCCCCTCCCCCCCATATTTAGTTTTTAAACACTTCCAGTAACCATGAAAACTTAGACTTGGAAATGCCTTCTTTAGCTTCCACCCCTCTCAATGGTCACAAATTGACTGTTACAACGCCATTTCATAGAGACCAGACTGTGAAAACTCAAAAGGAAAATACTATGTAAGTCCTTGGTTCAAGAATAAAATTCTTTATCTTATTTAATTAAGGGAATATAGTGTCCAAATATCTTAGTCCACATTACTAATTCACATGTATGTATATAATCATGCATATTCCTACATTGAATGTATCTGTCCTGGGCATGTTACCACTACCAAGAGGTAGGAGGTAGAGGGATAAATTAAAATTATCCTTTGTCATTCATTCCAAAATTTCCTATATATGTGGAGGTTGTTTTCATATGGTTTTCTTTCCATTCAGTAAAATCTTTTCTTCTTTGCTGAAAACAAGATTTTCAATCTTTGATTTCATCTCAATGATAAGCTTCAAAGTAAGAGTGAGCATGGTTCATGTTTTTAAAATCTTACTTTTTCTCTTTGAAGTTTGTGTATACATAGAACCTTTTCTAACACCCCCAAGAATGTTATATGATTAGAAACCAAGAGCTGATGAAGCCGTCATTTATATCCAGTAAAGGAGCCCTGGTGGCACAGTGGTTAAGAGTTCAGCTGCTAACCAAAAGGTTGGCGGTTTGAATCCACCAGCTACTCCTTGGCAACCCTATGGGGCAGTTCCGCTTTGTCTTATGGGGTCGCTATGAGTTGGAATTGACTCAGCAGGAACAGGTTTGGTTTTTGGTTTAAAGGCTTTACCATTTTAAACAAATGGTGGAGAGAGGCCGTATGAATTATAAAAAAAAACTTTCAAATAAATGCAATCTTATTATTTTGAAGTACAAGAAGATAATTTTAAAAGTTAACATAATGTCTTTTTAATGTGGGCTCTGTGTTAATGAATAGATAAAATTGATTGGCAAATGGCATCAGATTTTCACAATGGCTGTGGTCATTCTAAAGACCTAGGTCATGACACTTGACTTCAGAACTATTAAAGATGAAAAATATTTTAATGCTCTTAGTTCTAATATTTTGAAATATTTGAAAATATGTGATGTACGCATTATCTTTTTCTTAATATATGTGATTAATCAGCATACTCACTTGCCTTACAATTTCTTGTGTTGAAAAGAAAATTATTAAATTTAATAGGTAGAACAATGTAAGAGACATGGGCTTTCTTATACTGAACAACTTTTTTTTCTTTTTAAAGTTTTAGAACTCCAGCTATCAAAAGGTCAATCCTAGAAAGCTCTCCAAGAACTCCTACACCGTTCAAACATGCACTTGCAGCTCAAGAAATTAAATATGGCCCCCTGAAGATGCTAGTAAGTTTTAGAAAAGTCACTGAGTTTGGTTGGTTGATTTGCACAGACAGAAATTGTCCTCTGATGTAAAAATATGCACTCTTCCCTTCAGCCTCAGACACCATCTCATCTAGTGGAAGACATACAGGATGTGATCAAACAGGAATCTGATGAATCTGGAATGGTTGCTGAATTTCAAGAAAACGGACTGCCTTTACTGAAGAAAATCAAACAAGAGGTAAACACGAGATCCTTGGGAAGGAACGAGCTGTACACCCTGCTTGCTTTGCTCCTTGCTCAGTTTGCTGAATGCCTCTGGCCTCTGTGCTGTGTAACAGCACCACTGACAGGATTTTCATACAAGATGGAGTTAAAAGGCACTGCCAGACTGTAGGCCTTTGGCCTTTCATTTGGGAAGTCAAGCTACCTCTGTCTATTTTAGGTTTGGACAGAGAACATGCTAGAGAGGAAAAAGAAGAAAGAAAGAAAGAAGCCAGGCAGCTTTTCACTAGACTTTTAATCGCGGATTTAAGTAAATATAAAAAAAAAAAAAAAAATTGGTGTCGAGTCTGTTTTGACTCATGGCAAGCCCACGTGTTGCAGAGTCAAACTGCTCTCCGTAGGGTTTTCATGACTATCACCTTTTGGAAGCAGATCGCCAGGCCTTTCTTCTGAAGTACTTCGGGATGTGTTTGAACCACCCACCTTTCGGTTAGCAGTTGAGCACTTAACCGTTCGTCCCACCCGGGGACTCTTTACGTGGGTGTGTGTGTGTGTGGGTGTGTGTGTGTGTGTGTGTGTGTGTGTGTGTAAAAGTGGGAGAATCTAGCTTGCAAAGATCAAAATTTTAGCTTGGTGGCAAGTGGCATTTCTAACAGGTTAGATACAAAAGCTCTTGAGCTTATTTGCTCATTAGGGTAAATGTTTCAGACTGGCCAGAAATGTACTCTAGAGTATAAATGTTCATGAGAAGTTCTAGGAACAACTAAGCACTTCCTATTTGCTTTTAGGTGGAATCTCCAACTGATAAAGCGGGAAACTTCTTCTGCTCAAACCATTGGGAAGGGGAGAGTCTGAACGCTCAGTTATTTACGCAGTCATCACCTGGGGCAGATGTGCCAGTAAGTATATGCGCACGAGCCCCCACATTGTGTTGGTGTGTTGCAGAATTTGGTGTGTGGCTTGAAGGGCTACTGCGATTTCAGCACCCTCTAAGGCATCAAATGCCTCCTATTTCTAACTTTTCTCTCACACACATGATTATTTTTTATGTGATTATGAAAGTGTTAAATATAAAGTGGAAATTTTGTTGATGTAATATAAACGGATTTTGCTCTATTGCAGAATTGTTCATAATTTATTTTCTTATGATTTAAGAATTCTTCTCACTTAAAAAATCTGCTGTGAGAATGTACTTATTTCTATGAAAACGAAAGTTTTGTAATTTCTTTAGTTGATTTATTTATCTCCTAAATTTGGCATTGCCTTCTTGTTAAACTGTGTCTTCTTTGGTGTTATGTAGCATCTAGCATAGTGCCAACCACGGTACACAGTAGATGCCCAGAATTGTATACAATATTACATGGCTTTGGTTACCACTATTCAAAAAGTTTTGGCATTCAGGTAGTAGTGTCTTAGACGGGGTTCTCTAGAGAAACAAAACCAGTAAAGTGTATAAATATATACAAAGAGAGATTTATATCAAAGAAATGGTTCACACAATTGTAGAGACTGGAACGTCACAAGTCCGTGGATTAGGATAGAGGTTTCTCCGGACTTACATAGCCACGGGGGCTGGCGAACTCAAGATCTGCAGATTGGAAAGCAGGGCTCTTGCTCACGGGCTGTGAATATCAGTGAATCCCAAGACTGGCAGGCAAGACGGCAAGGCTTCTCCTGATTCACATAGCTGCAGGAGCTGGCGAACACAAGATCGGCAGGTTGGAGAGCAGGGCTCCGCTTACGGGCTGTGAAGATCAACGAATCCCAAGACCTGCAGATAAACTGATAGCTCAAATCCCAAGAACCAGAGGTCAGACGAACAGGAGGCAGCCACAGGATCCAGAGTGAGCAAAAAACCAGAAAGATTGCTTATATTTGGATATAAGCCACACCCCCAAGGAAACGCCCTTTCAACTCGATTGACTACTCTCAGGAGATCTCATCATGGGAATGATTGCATATAAACCCTGAGAATCATGGCCCAGCCATCCTGACACACAATCTTAACCATCACAGGTAGCCTGACTTTTTTTTTTTTTTTTAATTAATCTTTAAAAAAAAAAAAAATTTTTTTTTTTTTTTTTTTTACTGTGCTTTAAATGAAAGTTCACAAATCAAGTCAGTCTCTCATACAAAAATTTACATACACCTTGCTATACACTCCTAATTGCTCTCCCCCTAATGAGACAGCACAGTTCTTCCGTCCACTCTCGCTCCTCATGTCCATTTGGGCAGTTTCTGGCCCCCTCTCCCCTCTCATCTCCCCTCTAGTCAAGAGATGCCAACATAGTTTCATGTGTCTACTTGATCCAAGGAGCTCATTCTTCACCAGTATCATTTTCCATTCCATATTCCCATCCAATCCCTGTCTGAAGAGTTGGCTTTGGGAATGGTTGCTCTCTTGGACTAACAGAAGGTCTGGGGACCATGACCCCTGGGGTCCTTCTAGTCCCTGTCTGAAGAGTTGGCTTTGGGAATCGTTCCTGTCTTGGGCTAACAGAAGGTCCGGGGACCATGGCCTCCAGGGTCCTTCTAGTCCCAGTCTGACCATTAAGTCTGATCTTTTTACGAGAATTTGGGGTCTGCATCCTACTGCTCTTCTGCTCCCTCAGGGGCTCTTTGTCGTGTTCCCTGTCAGGGCAGTCATCAGTTGTTAGCCTGACTTTTTAAGTTTGTAATGTATAAATGGTTGTGCTTTTCTCATAGAGAATCAGAGCTAATAACTATTATATTTTTTAGACATATACTAAGTGCCAAGTACTATTCTGAGGACTTTAGATGTATCAACTTATTTAATCCTCACCACAACCCTATAAGGTTGGTGATATTATCATGCCCATTATGCCAGCTGGGAACCTGAGGCACAAGAAGGCTGAGTCATTTGCACGAGGTTATATAACTAATATGTGGTAATGCTGGGTTAGAACTCAGGAAGTCTGAGTTCTTTTAACCATTATACTGTATTGTCATTCATTTGTAGCTCTAAAATATTTCTGTACCAATATTTGAAATAGTTTTCTCAATAAAACCAAACCCATTGCCTTTGAGTTGATTCAACCAATACAGCTTAGTAAATCTTTCATTTAAAAAACATGTGTTCATTAATTTAACAAATGTTTATTAAGTGCCTACTGCATACCCAAAACTATGGCAGTATTTGCCACAGTGAGATTAGGGTGAGTACATAGCTGAGTCCTCCTTTTAGCTCGTAGGCAACAGAATTTCTGGCAGATACCTGCATTTTTTCACACTAATCTATATCACCTCATAGTACTCTATTCCCTGAGGTGTTGGAATTGTGTTGGCATGCATATTTTCCAACCTCAGTTAAATTTCAAATGTTTCTCTTCACCTTTAGAACATTCTCACAAGTTCCGTTTTAATGACGCCAGTATCAGAAGATGAAGACAATGTTCTCAAAGCATTTACAGCTCCTAAAAACAGGTCCCTGGCGAGTCCCTTGCAGGTAATTACTATTCCAGCATTGGTATCTTAGAATTCATTCATTGAAAAACTGATCTTTTTGCAATTTTTTTTTTAACATTTTAGACATGGGGGAGTGATGCTTTTAAACAACCTCTTTTTTGTGTGGAGAAAAATATATTTTCATACATTGCTAGCGCAAATGTGAATTGTTACAGTCTTTTGGAAAACAGTTTGGCAGCTCAATTAACAATTAAAATTAACATTCTTTTTGGCCCAGTAATCCTCCTTCTAAGATTCTATTCTTTTTTTTTTTTTTTTTAATTTTATTGCGCTTTTGGTGAAAGCTTACAGGACAAATTAGTTTCTCATTCAAAAATTTATATACGCATTGTTTTCTGACATTGGTTGCAGTCCCCACAGTGTGTCAGCACTCTGCCCCTTTCCACCCAGGGTTCCCTGTGTCCATTCGTTCAGTTTTCCTGTCCCTTCCTGCCTGCTTGTCTTGCTTTTGGGCGGGAGTTGCCTATATGGTCTCATATACTTGATTGAACTAAGAAGCACAGTTTTCACGTTGTGTTACTGTTTGTTTTATAAAACAAAAAAACCAAACCCAGTGCCGTCAAATCGATTCTGACTCAATGCGACCCTATAGGACAGGGTAGAACTGCCCCATAGAGTTTCCAAGAAGCGCCTAGCAGATTCGAACTGCCGACCCTTTGGTTAGCAGCTGTAGCACTAAACCACTATGCCACCAGGGTTTCTGCTTGTTTTATAGGCCTGTCTAATCTTTGGCTGAAAGGTAAATTTCCAGAGTGGCTTCAGTTCTGAGTTAGCAGAGGGTCCAGAGGCCATCGTTCCGGGGGTACCTCCAGTCTCTGTCAGACCAGTAAGTCTGGTCTTTTTTGCGAATTTGAATTTTATTCTACATTTTTCTCCTGCTTTGTCCAGAACCCTCTATTGTAATCCCTGTCAGAGCAGTCAGTGGTGGTAGCCAGGTATTAAACAACTTCTTGATGCCTAAAACTCTAAAGTTTTCTTGTTGCTGTCATGAGACATGCTGGAAAATTTTATGATAGCATAACGGAGTGAAACATACCTGATGACAGCTGACAGACACTAAGACCATGTATTACCTCTATGTCAGTACTTCCTTCCTCTGCATGTAAATATCTTATAAAATTCTATCTAGTTTATTTTTTGTTCTAAAACTTTTATTTTTTACTCTCTATCACCAAGCAATTAAAGCTCAGGTATTTGTTTAGATTTAAAAGAGAAGTTTGAAATTAGCTAGATAGAAAATAATTGCGGTTTACTTGACTATCAGCATCCCCAGGGGGTGCAAATGGTTAACGCCCTTGGCTACTAACCAAAAGGTTGGAGGTTCAAGTTCACCCAGAGACACCTCAGAAGAAAGGCCTGGCAGTCTACTTCCAAAAAGTCAGCCATTGAATACCCTATGGTGCATAGCTCTAGGCTGACACACATGCGTTCACCATGCATCGGAGGCAACTAGAGCTGGATTTGACTATCAGGATAGGAAAGCCAGTGTTGTGGGGATAATCTGTAGTTGACCATCTGCTGTCAGGTTTTAATATCAAAAGAGATTTTCCTTGTAACTCTGAAGTGGGTGTATGCTGATGAAATACAATAAATTTCATATTGCTTCTGAGCCAAATGTAAATAAGGATGCAAATTTGCTCTCCCAAATTATTTAAAGCAGTTCCCAACAGTAAATAGCCCAGTACCCAGCCACCTGCAGGGCACTCCCTCGATCCCCTGTGCGGCACTGAGGGAAACTTCATAAACCCTGGAGCATACAGAGAACCGGGGCAAGTCCTCAGAGGTGGAAAGTTATATTTGATTCTGTAAGTTAAAGACACTTGGTTAAGATGGTATACTTGGAGAAGCTTGCTCACTCACTTAGAGGGCTTTGCTATCACTGCAGTAGGCCTTCTCCCTTTAAGTTGTGAGAATCTTAAAAATTCCTGTTTTTAATGGTACCTGAAATTGCACCAATTAGAAATCTATTTCTGATACTTGTTGTTAGGTGCGGTTGAGCGGGTTCTGACTTCTAGCGACCCTACAGGACAAAATAGAACTGTCCTGTAGGGTTACCAAGGAACAGCTGGAGAATTTGAACTGCCAGCCTTTTGGTTAGCAGCTATAGCTCTTAACCACTGTGCCATCAGGGCTCCTTGTGATGCTTAGTATAAACAGAAAACTAAACCTGTTGCCATCAAGTTAATTCTGTGCCATAGGGATTCCCAGGGCTATAAATCTTTACAGAAGCAGACTGCCACATCTTTCTCTCATGAAGCAGCTACTAGGTTTGAACCAGCAATATTTTTGTTAGCAGCCGAGTACTTAACCATTGTGCTACCAGAGCTTTTACACTTAGTATTATTTTTAAGTAATACATATAGAGCTGAAAGGGTTGTAGGCATATTTTGTTTATGAATTCAATCAGATTGCTTTCCGAGTGGCCTCTATCTGATTCAACTGCTTTGAAAAAGATAACTGTTGCCCGGAGTGTGAAATAGGGAGTTAGTACTTTGTGGAGAATCTGGGGAGTTGCTGAACCAGTTCGGCCCGAATAGGGCCCACATGCAGAAGACTCAGAGTATCTCAAAGACTGGGAGATGAGGAGGAGACAGCACTCCACCAGGGCATACGAGGGACACACAAAGGCGTGAGCAGGATGTCGGGCAAAAGTCAGCCATTTCAAAATCTTATGGAGAGGTAGTCCTGGATCCAGAAGGGAAACCCTTTGTTTTTCCTTCTATTTTCCTTCCTGAATTACCTGGCCCTTGGTTTCTAGAAGATAGAATTTGACTAAATTTTTTTTACTAGTACTTTGGAAATGTCCCTGGGGGGTGCAAATGGTTTGCACTCAACTACTGACCTAAAGTTGGCAGTTCAAACTCACCTAGCAGCACCATGGAAGAAAGGCCTGACAATCTGCTTTTATAAAGATTACAGCCAAGAAAACCCTATGGAGCATTTGTACTCTGTAACACATGGGATCACCATGAGTCAGAATTGACTCAATAGCAGTGGGCTTGGTTTACGGTTTTATCAGAACCTTGGAGTCCCTAGGTGGTGCAAATAGAAGGTTGGCAGTTCAGATCCACTGAGAGGCTCCTCGGAAGAAAGGCCTGGCAACCTACTTCTGAAAATTCATCTATTGAAAACCCTATGGAGCACGGTTCTACTCTGACACACGTGCGGTCGCCATGAGTTGGATTTGATTTGATGGCAGCTGGTTTGCTTCTTTGGTTTACCAGTACTTTAATTAAGCTAGATTAAATTTTAAGTATATTTTATAAACTAGTTTGGGACCTAACCTGTATTTATAATGTATAGGAAAAGTTCATTTTAAGTTTCTAAGGAAAAACATGTTAATATATTTTGGGACAGTGATCATTGTATAAATTGAAAACCTCTGGTTATTTTTCTAAACTCAAACCCTAATAGCTTTTGGCCTAACCAAATACTGTTTAGCTAAAACCATTTAGAGCTGAACATCTTGCTAATAAAAAATATACATTATATAAAATTTTGCAAGATGTCAGTATTTATGAAAAATAGGCTATCTAATTTTTTTTTTTAAAGTTTATAATGCTGTTGCATTTTTTAAATTATCAGTATGGAACTTTATTAAGTCAATATATTTCTACTTTACTTAATAGAAATACTGATTATCTTTGAAACTCAAAATTAAATAGTAGCTCTGTTTTATTAATCTATATTTTCTAGCATATTTGGCACTTCACCGATTCTGACATTTATATACTGAACTCATTTATACATGGCACATTGTGAAGATATTATTTCTTAATTCCACCAAACTGGATAACTGAAACTTAAAAATTAATTTTAGAATCAGTGGTTTTATCTACACTGTATTGTTTACTAATTTACACAGATCAAACATTTTAATAATATGCTGTAATAGATAACTAATTCATTTAAAGAAATACTCAATAAATGAATGAATGGCACACACCAATTCTCTCCTTCACTTTGTGCCATGGATATCTAGCTTCTGATTGTGTAGAAATGTGTGATTTCTAAAATGTTTCAAACTATTATGATAAATATTGAAAAATGCATTATATTGCCTAGAATCGAATCATATTATGCATATAATCCTGATTCAACAGTATTTATATGTTTTTATGCAGTGTGATAAATTTGTTTAAAACATAATGTTTCGGATATTTCCATTGATAATCCGATTTGACCTAAATTAGGCAGATTTCTCACAATAGTGTTATTGAATACATTATTATTAAATGGTCTGGTTATTCAATTTAAGAGCACTTTATATAATCTATAACTTTATTGATTTGTACCTACAAATATATCAGACATTAAATGGGATTTTTAGGCAAACCATCTAGACATTTTTGTCATAGTACTTTTAATTAAAACAATGAAATATAATTACCCCTAAGTATTTTAAAATTTAGATACTTCTAAAACTTAGAATATTTGCCACTTGTAAGGTGCAGCTGATTGTCTAGCTATCCAATTATCTAAATAAATTTACTTATGTACAAGAACAATTTTAGCAATAAAATAATAAAGTTGTTATATTTGATATTGAAAACAGTAGAGACTGCATAACCCTGTGTTGTTTTACCTTTTCAGTTTTAATCATCCATGGCTTTATTATGGCAATAATGTTTTAGGCAGAGCAGTTATTATTGTTTTTGAGGCCCACAGACCTTTATGATTTGGCTTTTATTGTACATATAAATGCACATGCTTACACATCAATATGTGTAGATTACATTTGATATTTTTATATTAGAAATGCAAGAAGCTATACGTTTATGACATTTTGTTATGATAAATTTCAAACATACGTAGAAGAAAAATACCATGATCTAGATTTCAGTTATGAACATTTTGCCATATCTGTTTCATCTATTTTATGAAGTATTTTTAAAGCAAATTTCAGGTAATATTTCATTCTTACATACTTCTAGCTATATCTCCAAAAATAACATTTTCATATATAACACAATACCTTGTCGCACACTATAATTTGCAATAATTCCTTAATACTCTAATTCCCAAACTATATTCAAATTTTCCCTTTAATCCAAAAAAGAATCTTTTTGTTTATTTATTCTCTCAAGATTGAAACAAGTTCACACATTGTATTTGACTGTTAACAAACAAAAACCCAGTGCCGTCAAGTCGATTCCGACTCATAGCGACCCTATAGGACAGAGTAGAACTGCCCCATAGAGTTTCCAAGGAGCGCCTGGTGGATTCGAACTGCCAACCCTTTGGTTAGCAGCCATAGCACTTAACCACTATGACTGTTAAGTCTCTTATGACTGTTAAGTCTCTTATGACTGTTAAGTCTCTTAAATCTCTTTTAATAGCTGGACCAGTGCTGTTCAATAGAACTTTCTGTAATGATGGAAATGTCCATATGCTTTTGTCCAATATGATGACCACTAGTCATATGTAGGAGGCCTGGTGGCACAGTGGTTAAGAGCTCAGGCTGATAACTAAAAGGTCAGCAGTTCGAATCCACCAGCCGCTCCTTGGGAACTTCACAGAACAGTTCTACTCTGTTCTACAGGGTCTCCATGAGTCAGAATCGACCTGACAGTAGCAGGTTTTTTTTGGTTTTAGTCATATGTAGCTATTGAGCACTTGAAATGTGCCACTAAGGCAGAGAATTTTTCATTTTATTTAATTCATGTTAATTTAAATTTAAATAGTCACACTTCCTACTTTTCTTTCTGGAATCAGCCCTTTCTTCAAGGAGCTATGAGTGCTGTTAGTGGGAAATGGTGTGTAGAGACCAAAATCAGGGTGCTAAGTATGCCCATTATTGCGTGGGTTGTCGTTGAGAAACAATTTGCCCTATCCCCCAATTTATAAACTAGGGTGTTTCAATAGAGGCTTTTATTAGCCATCATGTACAAATAATACTATATTTGGGTTTTATTTATGCTTCATCTTTTTCCAAAAGGAATTTGAGGAGGCAGCTGTATAATCTTATAATTGCTAGGTTTCTTTAAAAACAAAATAATTTTAAATTGTAAAAGCAAATAGGGTACTTTTATAATAAAAATGTTCTAAGGTAGTTTCGATTTTGTGTCTTTCATGTGACTCAGAAGATGTGAGATATTCATATTGCACCATTGTCAGTACTCAGCCTTTTTCCCCACGTTGTATGTGGGTAGAGGTGAAGTATAGGAGCTTATAAAATGATCACAAATGAGCAAATAGCACATTCAGTGTAGAAAATTTGCAGTTTGAGACAGGCAAGGCAGATTCACTGAAGAACGTTACTGGAGTCTGCCATTCAAAAGTTACACTGAGAGAGAGCCATTTGAGTGAATTTGTATCTTTCATTGCCCCTTTCCTCCGTCATCAAAGGATTGGGGAAGGAATTAGGGCCCATACGCAGAGGCAGGCACACACACACAGAGCTTCCTCCTTAGCAAGGAGAAAAGAGGTGCCTGTTTTCCTCAGTATGCTCTCAATGTGCTTTACATTTTGAAATAAATACATTATACTAATAAACATTTCTTAAGGTAGACACCTTTACATCTTTACAGGTAGATCTGAAACTATGCTTAAGTTATAAGCCTTCAGAACTTCTGTATTTTTCTCTTAAATTCTAATTTCCTTTTATTCCTATTTAAAACCCTAGTGTCAATGATGTGTTCATATGCTTTTTACTCACTCACTCTCCTCTTTCTTGTGACCACAGAATGACAGCCTTAAATTTTCATTTCTTCACTCCGCTTGTCGTGGCCTTACTTTTTTTAAAAAAACAGTGACTTTAATTGAAGTAAATGTTTCAGCCATTACTATTTAAACACATTTGCACAGTGTCAAAAACTTTTAAAATATTATTGCTGGAAATTGAAACTCACTTTTTCCCCCTCAGCCTTTTAATTCAGTGTGTTTTGGATCGCTCCTATCTTTATATGAGTTGTTTATGAAACTTTCTGTTAAAAAAAAAATAGGGCAAAATCTTTTCACATGATAGGTTTTGCAGAGGTGTGTAATAAACCAACATGAGGGCGACAGGAACCTGGATTCTAGTCTAGGCTTCACCATTTTCTAATTGCATGACAGTAAACTAACCTCTTTGGAATAAAATGCTCTCATCTGTAAATTGGGGACCATACATAGTATATGCTCCATTCATCACACAGGGTGAGAATCAAATGGATATAATATTACCTTCCAAATGGCAGCACGCTAGCACATGTTTGTTGTTGTTAGTCGCCATTACCCAGTCTTGCGCCACCTTTATGATCATTGGTATGTTTGAGTCCACCCTTGTGGCTTCTGTGTCAATACATCACAAGCATGACATCCTTTTCTAGCAGTTGGACTTTCCTGATGATGAGTCCAAAGTAAGTGAGCTAAAGTATTACCATCCTCACTTCTAAAAATTTGTTCTTTTTTTTTTTTTTTTTTGGCAGTCCACAGTATATTCAATGTTCTTCACCAACACAACAATTAAAATGCATCAGTTCTTCTCTCTTCCTTTTTCATTGTTCAGCTTTCACATGCATATGAGGTGATTGAAAAGACCATGGCCTAGGTCAGGCACACCTTAGTCATCAAAGTGGCATCTTTGCTTTTCAAAACTTTAAAGAGGTCTTTTGTAGCAGACTTGCCCAGTGCGATATGTCATTTGGTTTCTTGAGTGCTGCTTCCCAGGATGTTGATTATTGATCCAAGTAGAATGAAATCATTGAAAACTTTATTTCTTCTTCGTTTATCATGATGTTGTTTGTTGGTCCAGTTGTGAGGATTTTCATTTTCTTCAGTCAGGTATAATTGGTGAAATTACTAGGTAGAGCTGTACACAGTTCCTGTCCTTAGAAACACAGGCATGGAGGCCTCCCCAGTGGCCAGGTCGTCTTGCACTGTGGTGTATTTTTTCCTCTAGCGCGGTCTCTCTCTCATTCCCTGTTCCACCCTTGCAGAACTATGTCAGTGGGTCACCAAAAGAGTTGGCTGATTCAACTGATTCCTTGAAATAAAGATAGTCATATCTCTTTTGTGCTATGGAGATGAAACAACTGATTTACTGGTTTTCTCTATTTTTTTTTTTTTGCTGCCTGTGTTGGCATGTAAACAGGCATGGAAACAATCTACATGGGGCATAGATCTTTCCGGGCATTTCTTAGTGTAGTGTATCATTGTTCACCCCCTCCCCTGTATGTCTCTGTACTCATTTGGTTCTCCCTTTTGGTCATTTTTTTCCACTTACCCTGGCAAAAATTCACGTAGTTATCAGTAGTGACCTGCTTTCGATAGACATTATGACTTGAGCAAGTTTGCTGTGTACAGCTTTTGGGCAGAATTCAGAAAGGCTAAATAAATGGGGAAGGTATATAGAGCTAAGGTCAGAGTGCCCTGCCCCAGACATTACAAGGTGTGGATTTTGTTGTTGATGACACTTAGAGAAAATAAATATTCAGAGATTGAATCTTCCTCAGGCATACAAAGATAGAATTGCTTTAGAGCAACTTGGTGCTTGTGTTAATTTTAATAGTCTGGAACTAACGTATGACTAAGGAAAAGGCTGGACACCCTGACGGCACAGTGGTTAAGAGCTACGGCTGCTAACCAACAGCCGTAGGTTGGAATCTACAAGGTGCTCCTTGGGAACTGTATGGGGCAGTTCTACTTTGTCCTACAGAGTGTCTATGAGTCGGAATTGACTTGATGGCAATGGGTTTAACAGGAAGGGAAGAGCTACTCTTCCAAAGGATTGTGATACCCTAGACTATGTGATAGAAACAGTTGGGAAGTATAAACATGCAAGATAAAGACACCCCTAGAGACATCCGGGACAAACTTCAAATTTGGGAGAGGTTCATCTCCATTAGCAATTGTTAACTTAGGCTTGGGTGGAGCAGGAGGCACATTTAGAACCTGATGGAACAACTTCCGGTCACTCTGTGTACCTTTAATCCCTAGATTGTAAGGTTCTTTTCAAAGAAAAATCAGCAGCCCTGAAATTGGAGCAATTCATTGGTTTGTGCAGGCATAGGGAAACATTTACATGCGAGAAAGCTTTGATAGCCGTTGACCTTACCTCAGCAAAATTTCATCTCAAGATTCACCCCTGACCTTCAGGATACAATTAGAGGTTTCTGCATTCCCTCTTATAACTGACACACTTTTAAAAGATATCCCTTTGGAAGGAAACTCTGACTTTTAGAATTTTAGTCCAGAGTAGATCTTTTCTTCACAGGGGTTAAATTGAAGAATAAGATAATCCTTGTTTCTTACTCTTTTGGACACTGTTCATACTTGCTTCTTATTTAAAAAGAGAAACAATGTAATACCATCTCAAGAGTTGTTTTAATTTTATAAAATCTTTTTTTCTTAATGAATTTAAAAATTTTTCTGTTAGGTCTGCAGATTGTGAAACACATAGCCCGCCCATGCTTTTGATCTCAGCAGCTATTGTGTGAAGTTGCAATATCAATATAATAATAATAGTGGTAGTTGTTCAGTATGATGAAAAAAGCTATTCATATCCTAAATGGAAACGCAAAGAAAATCTAATTCTGACAGAAAACCACCTGTGGACATGGTCTTGTCTCGTTTTATTTCTTCTGTTTTCGACAAAGGATCCAAGTATTTATTTAAAGTGCTTCAACAGGATATCCCAGCTAAAATTTTGACAGACTGTTTACACTTCACTTATGCCCAGAGGCAATTAAAGGCACATTACAGGATAAGCAAGATGACTTGGCTGGCACGAGGAGGATGTGCAGGCAGGATTATTAATGTTGGAATGAATTAGGGCAGAGTGACATGTCTGGAATAGCACCATGGGTTAGTAACTTAACAAGAATTCATATGCAGAAATACATAATTCTTATCAATTCTCTTGTATAAATGAAACTAAAATTTATAAAGAGGAAATAAAGAGGATGCACAAAGATATCTATGACAGCATTAAAAAGTACTCTTCCAGGACAAAGACATTTAATCCTCCTTTGTCAATACTATTCCTTCTGCTTGAAAAGTTGGCCTAGGGCCCCAGGGCTCCAAGGTAAGGAGAGAGAATGAAATAGCGAAAGAGAGGCAGCTGCCATTTCAGCTGTTGGACCTGAGCCTTTCTTTTTTTACCTGCGTGCTCGACCTCATGCTCTTCTCTTACTGTCACGCCAAGGCTATGGGTCTGCTCTGATCAATTTTTTTCATTCATTGTTGGCATCTTGTAAGAACTGCTTGCTTTGTGTTCTAGTATCACAGAAGGGGGGCTGCCCACTCATGCTTGTCTTCTTGTTCCCACACATGGTGGCTCCCCCACACAGTGCTCTCCACATAGTGTCTATTCCACACAATGGTTCCCCAAAACAGTGGCTCCCCCCATAATATCTCCTCCCCACAGTGTCTCCCCCACACAGTGACTCCCTCACACAGTGCTCTCCACACAGTGCTCTTCACACAGTGCTCTCCACACAGTGCTCTTCACACAGTGCTCTCCATACAGTGGCTCCCCACACAGTGCTCTCCATACAGTGGCTCCCCACACAGTGCTCTCCATACAGTGGCTCCCCCACACAGTGCTCTCCATAGTGGCTCATCAACACACTGCTCTTCACACAGTGTCTCCCCCACACAGTGCTCTCCACACAGTGCTCTCCACACAGTGCTCTCCACACAGTGCTCCCCCACAGAGTGCTCTTCACACAGTGCTCTCCATAGTGTCTCCCCGACACAGTATTCCCCCACACAGTGCTCTCTACACAGTGCTGTTCACACAGTGCTACCCCTACATGGTGCTCTCCACAGTGTCTCCCCCACACAGTGGCTCCCCCACACAGTGCTCCCCCCCACAGTGTCTCCCCTACATAGTACTCTCCACACATGTCTCCCCCACACAATGCTGTCAACACAGTACTCTTCACACAGTGCTCTTCATACAGTGCTCTTCATACAGTGCTCTCCATACAGTGGCTCCCCCACACTGCTCTTCACACAGTGCTCTCCACAGTGCTCCCCCACACAGTGTCTCCCCCACATAGTACTCTTCACACATGTCTTGCCCACACAGTGCTCTCAACACAGTACTCTTCACACAGTGCTCGCCACACAGTGCTCTCCACACAGTGCTCTCCACACAGTGATCTCCACACAGTGCTCTCCACTCAGTACTCTCCACACAGTGCTCTCCACACAGTGCTCTTCACACAGTGATTCCCCCACACAGTACTCTCCATACAGTGCTCTCCACACAGTGGCTCCCCTACACAGTCTCTCCCCCACACAGTGGCTACTCAAGCTTGGTGTTTGTCTATGCTAGGAGGTTTAGGGAGCTTTACCAAGTGTTCCAGTTGTCCTGCTGTCCATACACCCTGAGCTGCAGGGCTTATATACCCCTGAAATAATGTTCTTTCTAGAAATCAGATATTTCAGTCAATTTTATTTGTTTCTTGGTAAATTTCTGTTATTTTGACCTGGCAGAAGCTGATTCATCTTGTTATAAATATCTGGCCCTGAAGGAAGACCCAAACATGCATAAAGTAATGAGCCATGTGGAAGAGCTAGTAAAACAGTCAGTTTTCAAGTGGAAAATACATTAAGCCAATAATTCTTAGTATTAGAATCTCCTGAACAGACTTTGGCAATTTTGAATCGACTTAAGTATTATATTACGAAAGATCAGAACTTGACTTTTACACAGGAGGCATAGTAAATGCAAGCATAAGATTATTTTAACATAGTATTTTAAGATATTTAATTATACTTTTATAAAATCAATTCCATATTAATTAGGAGCTCAGGAAAAGAGAACATTTTTTGTAACCCGAGGAAAAAAATTGACCTTTCCTTCCTAGCGCCTCACTTTTCTCTTCATTCTCACTTCCCTTCCTCCTGTCCCTCCAGTTGTTTGTATGTATTCTTTCAAGATATGTATTTTGGGTTTTTGCATGTCTCTTTATGTAAACTTTAAGGTTACCTATAAGATCCGTGCACTCTGCTCTATGTAGCTCTAATCGTTGCTTTTAAGCATTGCACAGTACTTTGTGGTAGACAGCCACTGTATTTAACTATTCAGTCCCAAATGGTAGTTATATATGACATTGCTACAGTGACCATAAATATAAGCACAATAATTGAAAAGAGAAGATTAAATTTTATTTTTTTATTGATTTCTTGTGTCAATGTAGTGTTTGAGTGCTTTAAGGGAAGATTATAGCAACAGCATGTCAGCAATGAATTAAACTAAAATATGCCATTTGCATGAACAGATAACACACTACAGAAATGTATAATCTGTATTAATCCACATGCTTGAATCTAGAGAAATATTCATTCCGAACCATTTCAAGGAATGCTATTCGGGAAAACATTAAATGTGACTTAGTGGCAGAAGTCAGTCCAAAGTGTCTGACATCTTTGTCCTTTTTGTGATACCCAAAACCAAAAAGAACCAAACCTGTCGTAGTCCAGTTGATTCTGACTCATAGCGACCCTATAGGACAGAGTAGAACTGCCCCATAGAGTTTTCAAGGAGCACCTGGCGGATTCAAACTGCCGACCCTTTGGTTAGCAGCCATAGCACCTAACCACTAGGCCACCGGCGTTTCCATAGGACAGAGTAGAACTGCTCAATAGGGTTTCCAAGGAGCACCAAGTAGATTCAAACCGCTGACCTTTTGGTTAGCAGCTGTAGCTCTTAACCACTACACCACCAGGGTTTCCTTGTGGTAACCAGTTCCTGGAAAACATTAGAACAATCCATCTTGCTGTGTGGTATTTCCAGTTACGAGTTGAGCCTCTGAGCTTCAGCAGTACCATTCACACTGGCGATGAGGTGGCTCCGCAGGTTAGGCAGAAGCCAAGGAGTTCTGCTTATGTCTTATGAAAGTTGAAAAGTTAGAAGCATGGAACTGCAAACCTTATGTCACTGAACCTTTATTTATTCCAGCCACTTGGAGAGGAAACCCCACCACCCTACAAATACCACATTCATTCTATCATTAAAAAAAAAAAACAAAACAAAACCTGTTGCTGTGGAGTTGATGCTGACTCATGGCAACCCCATGTGTTATGTGTTAAATTATGTCACCCAGAAATATGTGTTCAAATCCTAACCCCAACACATGTGAATGGGATCCCATTTGGGAATAGGGTTTTCTTTGTTATGTTAATGAGGCCATATTGGTACAGGGTGTGTCTTAAACCAGTCTCTTTTGAGATACAGAAGAAACAGATTAGGCACAGAAGAAAGGAAACGCAGATGAAGGAAGATAGATGCCGGACCACACGAAGACCCCCGAGGAGCTGAGTACCAGAAAAGGCAAAGAGGCACGACCCTGCCCCAGAACGGACAGAGAGAAAGCCTTTCGCTAGAGCCAGTGCCCTGAATTCACACTTCCAGCCTCCTGAGAAGATAAATTTCTGTTAATTAAAGCCACCTACTTGTGGTATTTCTGTTATAGCAGCACTGAGAAACTAAGACACCAATTTGTCAGAGTAGAACTGCACTCCATAGGGTTTTCAAAAAACAAACTTTTTTTTTTTAATCTTACAGAAGAGCCCTGGTGGTGCAGTGGTTAAGAACTCAGCTGCTAATCAAAAGTTTGGCAGTTTGAATCCACCAGCCGCATCTTGGAAACCCTGTGGGGCAGTTCTATTCTATTCTAGTCGTATAGGGTCACCATGAGTCAGGATCGACCTGATGGCAACAGGTTTGTTTTTTTGTTTTGCTTTACTTTGTTTTAATCTTGTAGAAGTAGATCACCAGGCCTTTCTTCCACAGCACTTCTGCGTGATTTTGAACCTTCAAACTTTCAGTTAGCTGAGTGCAAACCGTTTGCACCACCACCATACCACTTTGCTTCTTTGTATATTCTAAGGCCCCAGTGACCTGACCTCATAATTTTCCACCAAGTTACTTGCATTATTCCTGATAAGAACACTAATGGAAATACCATATATACTCATTACGGGTGCAGACTCTGATATCACACTGCCGGGGGTTCCCTGGTGACACAGTGGTTAAGAGCTCAGGCTGCTAACCAAAATGTCAGCAGTTCAGATCCACAAGGCACTCCCTGGAAACCCTATGGGGCAGTTCTACTCCGTCCTATAGGGTTGCCATGAGTCAATCAACTCAATGGCAACAGGTTTGTTTTTTTTGCAGGCAGTTCAAATTCTTGCTCCGTCATCTCTTAGCTGGGTGACCTTGAATATATTGCATAAATTCTCTCCTACTTTCAATTTTTCTAATCTGTAAAATAGGTGTAATTAATTGTACCTATGCCAGATGTGTTTTATGTGAGAATTAAATGAGATGATACATGTAAAACACTTAGAGCGTGGGTGGCACAGAGTAAAACCAAAAATCTCTTACTGTCAAGTTGATTCTGACTCATGGCGACCCCATGTGTGTCAGAGTGGAACTGTGCTTCATAGGGTTTTCAATGGCTGATTTTTCAGAAGTCAATCACCAAGCCTTTCTTCCGAGGTGCCTCCGAGTGGGCTTGAATCTCCAACCTTTCGGTTAGCCGCTGAGCAGATTACCTGCTTGCACCACCCAGGGACTCTGGAACGTAGTAAGTGCTTATGATGGATTGAATTGTGTCCCCTAAATATATGTGTTGTAAATCCTAACCTCTGTGCCAGTGGTTATAATCCCATTTAAATGGGTTGTGCTTTGTTATATTAATGAGACAGAATTAGTTTAGAGTGTGTCTTAATCTTTTTGAAAAGTAAAAAGAGATTAAACAAGCAAGTGGGAGAAACAGAGATGGGAGAAGAGAGATGCCAAGGTACAAGCAGATTGTCCAGAAGCAGAAGCTCAGAAGAGACAAGGACCTTCCTGCAAAGCCTTCTCCTAGAACTGGTAACCTGAATTCAGACTTCTAACCTCCTAAACTGTGAGAAAATAAATTTCTGTGTGTTAAAGTCATCCACTTGTGGTATTTCTATTATAACAGCACTAGATAACTAAGACAGAATTTGATACCAGAAGAGTGGGGTGCTGCTGTTACAGATAACCTAAATGTGGAAGCAGTTTTGGAATTGGGTAATGGGTAGAGGCTGGAAGAGTTTTAAGGTGCCTAATAGTAAAGCCTAGATGGCCTTGAAGAGACTGTTGATAGAATTATGGCTATCAAAGGCAGTTCTGGTGAGGGCTCAGAAGGAAGTAAGGAGAGCTATAGAGAAGGTATCATCTTAGAGAATACAGAACACTTAATTGTGCTCATGTGGAACCTTTGTATAGCTCAAGAGGCAATTGTTCTAACAGAACAAGGGAATACTGCGTAGTTAAGAGTCAGGTGTGCAACAGGATTATATCCTTTCACCATATTTATTCAATTTATATGCTGAGCAAAAAATCTGAGAAGCTGGATTATATGAAGGAGAACAGGGCATCAGGATTGGAAGAAGACTCATTAACAACCTGCGTTATGCAGATGACACAACCTTGCTTGCAGAAAGTGAAGAGGACTTGAAGCACTTAATGATGAATATCAAAGGTTACAGCCTTCAGTATGGATTAAACCTCAACATAAAGAAAACAAAAATTCTAGGAACTGGACCAATAAGCAACATAAGATAAATGGAGAAAAGATTGAAGTTGTCAAGGATTTCATTTACTTGGATCCACAATCAACACCCCTGGAAGCAGCAGTCGGGAAATCAAACGACACATTGCATTGGGCAAATCTGCTGCAAAACACCTCTTTAAAGTGTTCAAAAGCAAAGATGTCACTTTGAGGACTAAGGCACACCTGACCCAAGCCATGGTGTTTTCAATTACCTCGTATACATGTGAAAGCTGGACAACGAATAAGGAAAACCAAAGAAGAATTGATGTCTTTTAGTTGTGGTATTGACGAAGAATGTTGAATATACACATGGACTGCCAAAAGAATGAGCAAATCTGTCTTGGAAAAAGTACAGCCAGAATGCTCCTTAGAGGCAACAATGATGAGGCTTCCTCTCATCTGCTGTGGATATGTTATCAAAAGGGACCAGTCCCTGGAGAAGGACATCATATTTGGTAAAATGGAGAGTCCGTGAAAAAGAGGAAGACCCTCAACAAGATGGATTGGCACAGTGGCTGGAGCAATGGGCTTAACCATAGAGATGATCATGGGGATGGTACAGGACCAGGCAGTGTGTTGTTCTGTTGTACATGGGGTCACTATGAGGTGGAACTGACTCAGTGGCACCTAACAATGACAGTACGGTGCCAGCAATTTCTAGAGTGTTGCTAGAAATGTGGATGTTAAATGTGCTTCTGGTGAGGCTTTAAAAGAAAATGATGAATATGCGATTGAACAGTGGAGGAAGGGTGATGCTTTTTATGCAGTGGCAAAGAACTTATCTGAATTATGCTCGGATGTTTGTGGAAGATAGAACTTGTAAGTGATGAACTTAGATATCTGGCTGAGGAGATTTCTAAGCAAGATCTTAAAGGGGCTTTGTGGTTTCTCCTTGCCACTTATTAGTAAAATGAGAGAGGAAAGAGATGGACTTAAAAATGAAGAGTGCAAAACGGAAACAAAACTTAATGATTTGGAAAATTCTGTTGTACAAACTAAGGACGTGTTCTAGAATGTTCACCAAGGACCTGACTACACAATCTTTTGTTAAAGAGATTTAGCTTGCGACTGATGGCTCTAACAAGCTACCACAGCAGAAAACCCATCAGCTTAGACTGAAGGGGAAAGAGAAAGAACACTGTCTATCTCTTGGATATCTATAGGCAGGAAATAGGCCAAAGGAGCTACATCTATTGTCCTTCAAGAAAAGAAAACGACCATCCCTGGAGCAGCTGGGAGATCAGCAGAACTGTTGGAAGGAGCATTGGAAGCAGGGCGCCATCCGTTTCAAAGGGTAGAGTCACGCCTTCTAGGTTTAAGAGTCAGATCTTCACCAATTTAGTTTGGAGTGTGGGGCTGCCGTTCAGGAGTGCCAGGGGGATGAGTCGCTTCCCAAGCTGAAAGGGTGAAGCCGCCATGCCCAAGGGGCAGAAGAACAGGGCCTACTGGGGCTGGGGGGGAGGGGTTGGCACTCAGATGGACTAGGAGAATGGGGCTGCCCAAAACCAAGGGACACAGTTACCATCCTCCCAGTGGGCCTGTAAGGTGGAGGGGTCGAGGGGCCTCCACCCAGAATCCAGATGGCTTGGTCAACACTCAGAGTCTGGAAGACAGAGCCATTCCCCAGATGGTTTCAGAGAACAGAGGATTATTTTCAAGACTTGAGAGCTAATGTAATGTATTCTGCTGGGTTTTGGACTTGCTTGGCGCCCTTTTTCCCTTTTTTCCATCCAGTTTCTCCCATTTGTAATGGAACGTCTACCTTGTGCCTCTTTTACTATTGCACTTTGGAAACAGGTAGCTTGTAATCTAGATTTCACTGGTTCACAGATGAAGAGGAATTTTGCCCCAGGATGGAATATGCCTAAAGCCTCGCCCATATTTGATTTAGATGATTCAGAAGATGCGATTTTGAACTTAGAGTTGATTTATGACTTTTGGAATGATGTGATGGGGAGAATGTTTTTCATGTAGTAAGGACATGAATTTGGGGGGTGAATGGTGGAATGTTATGTATTGAATTGTGTCCCCCCAAAATATGTATTGTAAATCCTAACTTTATACATTTGGGAATGGGTTGTCTTTATATTAATGAGACAGGATTAGTGTAGGGTATGTCTTAAATCAATCTCTTGTGCAATATAAAAAGAGATTAAACAATCAAGCGAGAGAAGCAGAGATGGGAAAAGAGAGCTGCCAGGCCACATGAAGATCGCCCAGGAGCAGAAGCTCAGAAGAGATAAGAACCAACACGGAGAAAGCCTTCCCCTAGAGCCAGCACCCTGAATTTGGGGTGCTGTGAGAAAATAAATAAAATGTAAAACTGAGAAAATAAGTACCACAAGCCAGCCACTTGTAGTATTTCTATTATAGCAGCGCTAGGTAACTAAGACAATGCTCGTTAAGTTTTATTTGTCATTTAATCCACCATATGCCTACTCCATCCCACAGTAATATATAAATTGCAGCTTCCTGGCTTTTTTGTGCTATTTCTTCCACCTGGGTCACACTCCTTTTCTACCTATCTAAATCAAAAGTGTTAAAAACCAAAGATATCACTTTGAGGACTAAGGCGCACCTTACCCAAGTCCTGGTATTTTCAATTGCCTCATATGCATACGAAAGCTAGACATTGAATAAGGGAGACCGAAGAAGAACTGACGCCTTTGAATTATGGTGTTGATGAAGAATATTGAATATACTACCAGAAGAACGAAAAAATCTGTCTTGGAAGAAGTACAGCCTGAATGCTCCTTAGAAGCAAGGGTGGCAAGACTTTTTCTCGTGTATTTTGGACATGTTATTAGGAGGAATCAGTCCCTGGAGAAGGACATCATGCTTGGTAAAGCAGAGAGTCAATGAAAAAGGGGAAGACCTCAATGAGATGGATAGATACAGCAGCTGCTGCAGTGGGCTCAAGCATAGCAATAATTGTGAGGATGATGCAGGATGGACAGTGTTTCGTTCTGTTGTACATAGGGTCCCTATGACTCGGAACTGACTTGACAGGACCTAACAAGAGACTTTTCACATGCTGTCTGTTATTACTTTACCTGTTTCTCACATGTGTTCATTTTGTTTCCTAAAGGACAAGCTCTGGAAAGCAGAGGCCTTTCTTTTCTTAGTCTTCTTTTGTCCTATGGGGAAAAAATTCCCCTTAGATGTCAGTACCAAGAATAGTTGTGCTTTTTCTAAACCACTGGTTTGGTTTTGAGCCTATGGACACCAATATTATATCTGATTGTATTTCTGTTTCCTTCTTTCCATTGGCTGCTACGGAGCTCAGAATCAAGCTTGTGGTTTACTTCTAGCTAGTACACTATTAGTACACTATTCTTTAGGTCTCACCCCATCTTTATATTATTTATTTTTCCACATTTATTTCTCTGTGACCCCAGTTTCTGCACTTTTTATATCCTGCTTTCTTATATTCATTTTTTAAGCATCTTAAATCCTTTTGGAAACAAAAGGGGAATAAATAGTACATATTTTAGTGTGAGGCAGCATGGAGGCATGACAAGAGCCGGGGCTATGCAGAAGGTAGACCTGGGTTAAAGCCACTGTGCCACTGACCTGCAGAGTAGCCTTAAGCAAATTACCCCCGCTCTCCCAAATCTCCATTTCCCAGCCTGACCAAAGAGAGAAGGAACCTACCTCACAGGGTTGCTGTGCTGTGTAAATGAACTGATGTGAGTTGAAGTGCTGAACAGTATACCTGGCATCCTCCAGCGTGCCTTTAGAAGTTAAGCCATTAAGGAGCATTGAGTTTCTCTTTAGGGAGATGAGAATCATTTTGGAAGTGGATGGTGGTGATGATCGCCCAATATGGTGGAAGTAATGCCACTGAATGGTATACTTGAAAATGGTTAACATGTCAAATGTTTTGTTACATAAATATTACCACAATTAAAAAATGTTTAAGTTAAGCTATACTGACAAGCAGATGTTTCTAAATTAATGGATGGGAAAATTTATACTACAGTTAGTAGGTATTGCTCAATTCCAGCACCTACGGAAGCTTCTTCCCTCAGGCACTTAACCAATTTGCTTAATGAGTAAATATGCCTGCAGCTCACTTTAGACTTCTGAAAATTACCTTCATTCCTGTCTCTAGTGCCATAAAATCACTGAATAAAAGGCATTAAAGCGTGAAGACGTGCTTGTATCTTTCAATTCTGCGTGGAGTGGGTTTTCCCTCTCAAAAATAAACAATTTCTGGTAAATAATAAGTCCCAGGGTGGCACAAAGAGTTAAACACTCAACTACTAACTGAAAGGTTGGCAGTTCAAGCTCACCCACAGGTGACCTGGAAGAAGGGACCTGGCAGTCGGATTCCGGAAGGTCACAGCCTTGAAAGCCCTATGGAACATAGTTGTACCCTGTACACTTGGGGTTGCCATCAGTTGAAATCAACTTGATTCAGTTTGGTTTTTGATAAATAATATCATTCGAGAATGCTGAATTCCCAGGTGTCAGGAAGTCAGGGCTGTATCTGACAAAGGCTTCCTGGTGTCAACCACTTGCTAGCTGGCTGTAAAAATTTCATATACTGGCTCTGCTGGGATCAGGAGTCCATTTGCAAACTATAATATGTGCTTCCTGGTCTGACCTTGCTGTCACCCTCTTTTTCTCCATTAGCCTTGTAGCAGTGCCTGGGAATCTGCATCCTGTGGAAAGACAGAGGATCAGATGACGGCTTCCAGTCAGGCTCGGAAATATGTGAATGCATTCTCGGCCCGGACTCTGGTCATGTGAGATGTTTCCAGACAAGCATTATGGTTTTCAGAACACTTCAAGTTGACTTGGGATCTATCATTCCTCTACATGAAACTTTTCATGAATGGGAGAAGAGCCTATTTTTGTTGTGGTACAACAGTTGAGAGCAGCACAAAGTGCATTTAGTTGACCGAAATCTTATTGGATTTCATCCAACTAAAAGAATTTTTTAAAAAATAAATAACAGTCTTACCTAAATTATTAGGTAATGAATTGTCATCAATTGTTAATATCTTAATGCAAAATTTTTTTAAACATAAAGTGATTTATCTGTATTTTAGAGGATCCAACAAACCAGTATTTTCTCCTGTGATGACTTCTTTGAATTTTTACATTAAGAAAAGGTACTCCAATATTTCACTTTCCTCAATCACTAAACACAATATATTGATTAAAAAAAAAAAAAAATCAGCATAAGCATTACTCTAGATGTTGACTTAATACCATGGGATAATTAACCAAGATTGTAAATGCTCATTTATGGTTAATAGCATTGGGGGTACATTTACTGTACTAAACCATTTTATGAGTTTTTGTTAGCTTGCTTTAAAAATTATTACTGTATGAAATAGTTTTATAAAAAAAATTATATTTTTATTCAGTAATTTAATTTTGTAAATGCCAAATGAAAAATGTGTTTTGCTGCTATGGTCTTAGCCTGTAGACATTGCTGCTAGTTTCAGAGGGGCAGTAGAGCTTTGGATGGAAAGAAAAGAAACTTGGTGTTAGGTAATTGACTATGCACTAGTATTTCAAACTTTTTTTATTTTTTATATATATATATACATACATATATATATACATTTTTTCCTTTTGTAATACATTGGAAAACTTATTTGGGAGATTTTGCATTTGTTGTTGTTGTTTGTTATTGTTGGTTTTTAAGAGCAATGCATTGCACTTCTTTTTTGGGAGATCTATGTTGTTGATGTCCTGTGTTTTGTTTTGAGTTCAGCCTGACTGCTCTTTAATTCAGGGTTGTGTGTTTTATCGCATCCATGGTTTCTAAGTGTATGGTGTCAGAACTGCTGCACGGAGCCTGAGTTTGCAGCTGGGAGACAGAAGACTGGGGTTGATACCCAGTTGCTGCCTTAAGAACATTTGGTGCAAGATGGCCGGCACTAAACTTTTGATATGAGAGTGTACTTACTGCCTTGTAGAGAAATAAAGCTGTGCCCTTATTTTACTTACTTTTGACTTCTCTCTTATTTGTGATCATGGACAATAATCAGACTTAAAAGAAAATGAAGGCAACACGGTACAATTAATAAATTGCCCAGATTCTGAACTCAATGTGATAAAGCCAAGAATCATACTTTGGAGAAAGAGGAGCAGACAAACCAATTTAAAAAGTACACAAAATAATCATGTGCAGAATACCAACTGTAAGGGATCTTCCAGACTGTATCAGCCAGGGTTCCAGCAGCATTCCAACTGGGATGATGTGAGGGGAGTTCATTTACAAAGAGACTGGTACCATAGATGTGGGCAGGGTGTAGTGGAACCACAGGCATAGTGCAGGCACGTGGATATAGGCCTCATGCTACTACCACCTAGAGGGGGAGAGTTGTGGAAAGCAGGAACCCTTGAGTGGAATTGGGACTTCTGGCAAAGTCATTGATGTCCAAGGTGACCTTACAGGGAAGGAGCTAGAGGTAATGCCCTAACTTTGCTTCCCGTATAGCTCCCATCTCTGCCTGGGCACCTCATTGACAGAACCAACCAGTTACCAGTTGCCAGAGGGCAAATAAGTGCCCTGATGTAAGCCAGATGGTCAGCCTCCTAAGGCAGAGAGCTGGAGGATGCGTTCTGGAGGAACAAGGACGTGGAGTCCCAGCCCAGCTACCACTCAGTCCAACTCCCCCATTTTACAGCTGAATCTCCACTGGCTTCCCTCTCTTAGCTCAGTGTTTATTTCCCTGTGCTACAATCTCTTTAACACAAATACCTTATCATTTCCTTTAGTCAATCTGTTTCAACTGAGACTTTAAATTCTCGTATGTATGATGTTAAACACTTGGTATTAGTAGAGCAAAGGATTTGTTACACCTAATTACTAGCCTTTAATATAGCTTAGCATTCTTTGATCATCTTTCTGATAGATCATAACACTTCATCCTAGTGTTAGGAAGTTTTTTATATTCAACACTCTTTTGAGTATTTTTCCAGGTGCTGACTCTACCACTTACTAGCAGTATGAACTTGGAGAAGTCACTAACATCTCTGAGCCAGGCTTGTTTGCTCTATCTGTGAAAGGAGTTCATTCCCACAGTGAACTTTTGTTAGTGATGCACTATACAATATTTGTTATTATGTGCCCTCTGCATAGTTAAATGGTGCCTGCCACACAGTGTGTCAAATGCTTATCTGGCTGGTAATGTGCACTACTGATTGCAGACTTCAACGTGGGGTCACATTAAAGAGTGAACTCAACGTTATACAGAACAAACAAGTTTCTAACAACTGTGTTACCCAATAACTCAAGACTAACACAAGTGTGTTACCCAATAACTCAAGACTGAACACCTGGGCTTGTTAAAAGATTATGATGACTGGCCAACATGGCACACAGACAGAAGCACCACGCTGTCCCTCCACAGCAAAGACAAGTAAAGTAAAACAGACAAGCATCATTCCTGGAACCTGAAGTGTTAAATGATGAGATAAAGAACTCAGCCAAGCACTGAATGGAATAAGAAACTTACAGAGGACAGAGAGCAACGAGAGATACCTGCGGAGGGCTTCATCAGCTAACACAGCACAGATCTGCCATCTTGGACTCCTGTCCGGGATCAGCAGACAGGAAACATGGGAAAGCAGCTTCACAGAATTTCCAGCAGGAGACAGCACCCAGTAACCAGCGATACACGCTTTCCCACCAACCATTCTCTTCCTGCTGATCTACCTACTAGCTTCCTGGCTGGCCACAGTGGCTCAGCCAGCCCGGAAATGCAGTGTCCGTGCCACTTGGATTCACCTCACCCACATGGGAGATCCGCAGACAAGGAATACAGAAAAACAGCTTCACAAAGTTCCCAGCAGGAGACAGAGCATCCAGTAATGAGCAATATACAATTTCCTAACCACCTCTCTTCTTCCCCACCCCTTTGGCCTCCTCTGCGTCCCGCCAGCTGCAGTCTCTTGCTGGGAGGCAACTGCTTTGGCCTCAGGCTGCTTGGCTGGGCCCCTGAGCTGGTGTTGGTTCTTTCCATCTCTTTTGGTTTCCTCTGTGCTTCCTACCACCTCCCCCTCCTTTCTCTGGAACACCTGGCTCCATGTGCCATCTTTCCTTCTTCTTGAAAGGCTGCGAAGCCATGCTCCACTGGGGAACTGCTCCCCCGGCCTGGGACACCATGCTGATTGGATCCCTGGGGATTTTTTTTTCCTCTTGTTTTCTTTGTTCTGTTTTGTTTTGTTTGTTTGTTTTCGTTTTCGCAGCTTGGGAGCCCCTTCTAGGTGGGCTGTACTGCACAGCTTAGGAGCCACTCCCCCAATCTGCACAGCCATGTAGGTGGGATCCCTGGGGGCATTTTTTTTCTTCTTTTTTTTTTCCTTTCCTCTCTTTTCTTCCCTTTCTGTCTTCATTTCTCAGTTCTCATCTCTCTACACTTCTTTTCCTGTCCCTGAATGCTTGGTGCTGTGTGACATCTATACCCCTCTATCCAGGCTATGCTGCACAGCCTGAGAGCCACCTCCCCAGTCTTAGCAGCCCCAACTGTGGGACTCCTGGGTTTTTCTTTTCCACGTTTTTTATCTATTTTCTTCTTTCCTTTTTCTTTTTTTCCTCCTTGCTTTTCTCCATTTCTCAGTTTCTCATCTATCCACTCCAACAGCAAGCTCCCTTAGCACTCTTTCTTTCTTTGCTTGTTTGTTTTTGACTCCTGTTTCTCTCTCCACTCTCTCCTCTTTCCCATACCCCTATTAGCTCCACGCATCACGACCTCTCCCTCACTTTCCTTCTTACCTGCACGGTGCACTGAGCATCACACCCCCAAGCAGCACAGGCACTGCCTATTAGAACCTGCCCAGCACTGATTCCTGGCCTGCCCTGTTGGCCCTAGTACATACCACAGACAAACCCTCCTAGCCTCTCCCCTTCAGCTGAACCTGCCCTGCTGCACCATAGCTGAATGACTGGCCCTGCCCATTGGAAAAGTGGGTGAAAATTATCGTGGCTACAGATGAGCAAATAACAAAGAACACACAGCCCGCCTGCACAGACATAACCAAGTAAAACAAAAAAGCAGGATGAAACAAACAAATCTACACTCAAGAAACAAAGAAAATACCTACTGAATGTCCCAAAGACAGCAGACAATATTGAAACATATTTAAAAAAAAAAAAAAAAAGGACAGGATGGTTCCGGTGACACCAGATAACTTTCCAGTATAAGAAAAGGCACTAGAACTACAGAAGCACCATGCTGTCCCTCCACAGCAAAGACCCAAAAAACTAAGTAAGACAGGGACAAACAGGGAATTCAAATCTCTGATATTTAGAGCAATCCAAGAGTTGAAGCAAAAAGCAGACAAAAATGAGGAAAAAATAGACAAATTTATGGAAAAGGCAGACAAATTCATGGAAAATACAGATTAAAAAAATGGAACAATTCAGGAAAGTAATACAGAAACAAAATGCCAAAATAAATTCACAGCTCAGCTAGAAATCATTCAAAAACAACAACTAGAAATCCAAAAGATAAACAACAAGGTTTCATCAAACGGCAGTGTCATAGAAGGGCTGAGGAGCAGGTTTGAAAAGATGGAAGAGAGAATCAGTGAAATTGAAGACAAACACTTGGATACAATTCTGAGGAAAAATCAGAAAAAAGAACAAAGAAAATGAAGAAACTCTCAGAATTATGTGGGATACAATCAAAAGCAAAAATTTTCGTGTGATCGGAGTTCCAGAACAGGGAGAGAAAATGGAAAATGCAGAGAGGATCACTGAAGAGTTGCTAACAGAAAACTTTCCTAATATCATGAATGATGAAAAGCTGACCATCGAAGAAGCTCAATGAACCCTATATAGGATGGACCCCAAAGAAAAACACCAAGGCATATCATAATCACACTCACTAAAACCAAGGACAAAGAAGAAATCCTGCGAGCAGCTCAAGCAAAAACAAAAGTCACATACAGAGGACAAAAAATAAGACTAAGCTCTGATTATTCAGCAGAAACCATCCAGGCAAAAAGGCAATGGGATGACATATATAAAACCTTGAAATAAAAAAAATTGCCAACCAAGAATAATACACCCTGCAAAACTTTGTTCAAATATGGTGGTGAAATTAGGATATTTCCAGATAAACAGAAATTAAGGGAATATGTAAAAACCAAACCAAACTTACAAGAGTTATTAAAGGGAGTCCTTCAGTCTGAGAACAAGCAACATCAGACCACAGCCTGAATCTAGGATGCAAGATTGTACCTGCCAGATACCAATCTAGGAAATGAACTCTCAAGGACTATCCAAAACCAAAAGAATTGCAACAGGGAACCAGAGAGGTTAATCTGTAAATGACAAGAACTTTAGAACCATAAAAGAGGGAATAAATGGTATAGCTATAGAACTTTCTAATGGAGAGGAAGGCAAGGTGATACAAGTAATAATAGACTGATTCAAATCTAGGAAGATAACGATTAATTTCAAGGTAACCACAAAGAAAGTTAACAAACCTACTCATCAAAATAAAGAAGAAAAACATGAAGTCTCAATAAAAACAAAATCTACACAAGCAAAAGAAATGAAAAAGAAATCTACAAACCAAAGGAACTCAGCACAGGAGTGTAAGAGGAAAAAAGAAAATGTTATCACCACAAAAAAAAAGCACTACAAAATGACAGCAATAAACTCATAAAAAATCAATAATTACACTGAATACAAATAGACTAAACACACCCTTAACAAGATAGAGTGACAGAATGGATTTAAAAAAACAGGATCTATCAATATGCTGTCTACAACAGACACACCTTAGAAACAAAGATGTAAATTTATTTAAAAATCAAAGGATGGAAAAAAAAATATCAAGCAAATAACTACCAAAAAAGAGCAGGAGTAACAATACTAATCTCAGATAAGATAGACTTTAAAACAAAATCCACCACAAAAGACAAAGAAGGGCACTATATAAAAATTAAAGAAACGATCCATCATGAAGACTTAATCTTAATAAACATGTATGCACCCAATGACAGGGTTCCAAAATACATAAAACAAACTCTAACAGCACTGAAAACAGAAATTGACAGTTCCACAATAATAGTAGGAGATTTCAACACACCACTCTCAGTAAAGAACAGAACATCTAGAAAGAAACTCAAGAAAGATACAGAAGAGCTGAAGAGCACAATCAGCCAACTTGACCTCATAGACATATATAGAATACTCCACCCCACAGCTGCAAAGTACACATTCTTTTCCAATGCACATGGAACGTTCTGTAGAATAGACCACATCTTAGGCCACAGAGCAATCCTCAACAAAATCAAAAACATTGAGATAATACAAAGTATCTTCTCTGACCACAATGCCATCAAAGTAGAAATTAACAACAGGAAGAGTAAGGGAAAAAAATGCGTTACATGGAAACTGAATAACACCCTGCTTAAAAACCACTAGGTAATAGAAGAAATCAAAGGTGGAATCAAAATTTCCTAGAATCAAACAAGAATGAAAACACATCATACCAAAACCTTTGGAACACAGCAAAGGCAGGCCTCAGAGGTCAATTTATAGCACTAGATGCACACATCAAAAAAGAAGAAAGGGACAAAATCAAAACATTAGTTACACAACTTGAACAAATAGAAAGAGAACAGCAAAAGAAGCCCACAGTCACAGAAGAAAGGAAATAATAAAGCTCAGAGCAGAAATAAATGAAATAGAGAATAGAAAAACAACAGAAAGAATCAACAAAACCAAGAGTTGGTTCTTTGAAAAGATCAACAAAATCGACAAACCACTGGCCAAATTGACAAAACAAAAATGAGAGAATGCAAATAACCTAAATAAGGAATGAAATGGGGGACATTACAATGGACCCAACTACAATAAAAGGGATCATAACAGAGTATTATGAAAAACTATACTCCAACAAATTTGAAAACCTAGAGGAAATGGACAAATTTCTAGAGATACACTACCTACCCAATTAACACAAATGATTTTGAAAATCTGAACAGACTGATAACAAGAGAAGAGATTGAAAAGGTAATTTAAAAACTCCCAACAAAAAGAAGCCCTGGCCGAGATGGCTTTCCTGGAGAATTCTACCAAACCTTCAGAGAAGAGCTTACACTGGTACTACTCAAACTATTTCAGACCATATAAAAGGAAGTGATACTTCCAAACTGATTTTATGAAGCCAGCATAACCCTGATACCAAAACCAGGCAAAGACACCACAAAAGAAGAAAATTACAGACCAATATCTCTTATGAATATAGATGCAAAAATTCTCAACAAAATTCTAACCAGTAGAATTCAGCATCATATCAAAAATATAATGCACCATGACCAAGTAGGATTCATACCAGGTATGCAAGGATGGCTCAACATTAGAAAATCAATCAACATAATCCACCACATAAATAAAAGGAAAGAAAAGAATCACATGATCATCTCAATCGATGCAGAAAAGGCATTCGACAAAGTCTAACATCCATTCTTGATAAAAACTCAATAAAATAGGTATAGAAGGGAAATTTCTCTACATTAAAAAGGGCATCTATGCAAAGCCAACAGCCAACATTGCTGTCAATGGAGAGAGGCTGAAAACATTCCCCTTGAGAACAGGAACAAGACAAGGATGCCCTTTATCCCCAGTCTTATTTAACACTGTGTTGGAAGTCTTAGCTAGAGCAGTAAGGCAAGAAACAGGAATAAAGGGCATCCAAATTGGTAATGAAGAAGTTAAACTGTCCCTATTTGGAGATGATATGATACCATACTTAGAAAATCCAAAAGACTCCACGAGAAAACTACTAGAACTAATAGAAAGATTCAGCAGAATAGCACAAGATAAACATACAAAAATCAGTTGGATTCCTAGACACCAATAAAGAGAACAATGAAAAGGAAATCAGGAAAACAATACCATTTATAATAGCCCCTAAAAAAATGAAATACCTGGGAACAAATCTATACAAAGAAAACTACAAAACACTACTGCAAGAAACCAAAAGAGAACTGCATAAATGGAAAAACATACCATGCTCATGGATAGGTAGGCTCAACATTGTGAAAATGACAATTCTACCCAAAGCGATTTACAAACATAATGCAATATCGATCCAAATACCAATGACATTCTTTAAAGAGATGGAAAAACTTATCATTAACTTCATATAGAAAAGGAAGAAGACCCGGATAAGTAAAGCACTATTGAAGAAGAAGAATAAAGTAGGAGGGCTCGCGCTACCTGACCTCAGAACCTACTATATAGCTACGGCAGTCAAAACAGCCTGGTACAGGTACAAGGACAGGTACATTGACCAGTGGAGTAGAACTGAGAACCCAGATGTAAATCCATTCACGTATGGTCACCTGATCTTCAACAAGGGCCTAAAGTCCATCAAATGGGGAAAAGACAGTCAAATAAAAAGTATAACAAATGGTGCTGGCAAAACTGGATGTCCACCTGCAAAAAAATGAAACAGGACCCATACCTTACACCATATACAAAAACTAACTCAAAATGGATCAAGAACCTAAATGTAAAGCCAAAAACTATGTAGTTCATAGAAGAAAAAATAGGATCAGTGCTAGAAACTCTAATACATGGCATTAACAGGATACAAATCACAACGAACAACACACAAGCCCCAGAGGATAAGCTAGATAACTGGGATCTTCTAAAAATTAGACACTTATGCTCATCAAAAGACTTCACCAAAAGAATAAAAACAGAACCCACAGACTGGGAAAAAATTTTTAGCTATTACAAATCAGACAAAGGTCTAATCTCTAAAATCTACAAGAAATTCCAACACCTCTACAACAAAAAGACAATCCAATTAAAAAATTGGCAAAGGAAATGAACAGACACCTGACCAAAGAAGACATTCAAGCGGCAACAGACACCTGAGGAAATGCTCAAGATCTCTAGTCATCAGAGAAATGCAAATCAAAACCACAATGAGATACCGTCTCGCCCCAGCATTACTGGCACAAATCAATAAAACAGAAAATAACAAATGTTGGAGAGGTTGCAGAGAGATAGAAACTCTTATGCACTGCTGGTGGGAATGCAAAATGACACAACCATTTTGGAAAACGATATGGCACTTCCTTAGAAAGCTAGAAATAGAAATACCATATGATCCTGCAATCCCACTCCTAGGAATATATCCTAGAGAAATAAGAGTCATCACATGAATAGATATATGTACACCCATGTTCATTGCAACTTTGTTCACAATAGCAAAAAGATGGAAACAACCTAGATGCGCATCAACAGACAAATGTATAAACAAACTGGTATATACACACGATGGAGTATTACGCAATGCTAAAGATCAACAATGAATCTGTGAAGCATCTCATAACGTGGATGCATCTGGAGGACATTATGCTGAATGAAATAAGTCAATCATGGAAGGCAAATATTGTATGAGACCACTACTATAAAAACTCATGAAAAGGTTTGCATACAAAAAGAAACAATCTTTGATGTGTTACAAGGGAGGGGAGGGGTGGCAATGGAAAAACATTTAGTAGACAATAGATAAGCGGCAACTTTGGTGAACGGTAAGACAGTACACGATACTGAGGAAGCCAGCATAACCTGTACAAGGCAAGGCCATGGTAGCTGCACAGACACATCCAAACTCCCTGAGGATGGAATTGCTGGGCTGAGGGCTGTGGGGACCATGGTCTCAGGGAACATATAGTTCAATTGGCATAACAGAGTTTATAAAGAATATGTTCTACATTCTACTTTGGTGAGTAGCGTCTGGAGTCTTAAAAGCCTGTGAGCAGCCATCTAGGATACTCCACTGGTCTCACGCCTTCAGGAGCAGGAAAGAATGAAGAAAACTAAAGACATAAGGGGAAGATTAGTCCAAAGGACTAATGGACCACATCTACCATGGCCTCCACCAGACTAAGTCCAGTACAACTAGATGGTGCCCAGCTACCACCACTGACTGTTCTGACAGGGATCACAGTAGAGGGTCCCAGACAGAGCTGGAGAAAAACGTAGAACAAGATTTTAACTCAAAAAGAAAGAGCAGACTTGCTGGCCTGACAGAGACTGGAGAAACCCTGAGAGTATGTCCCCCAGACACCCTTTCAGCTCAGTAAGGAGGCAACTCCTGAGGTTCACCCTTCAGCCAAAGATTGAACAGGCCCATGGAACAAAACAAGACTAAAGGCGTGCACCAGCCCTGGGGCATGGACTGGAAGGTAGAAGCGAACAGGAAAGCTGGTAACAGGGAACCCAGGCTTGAGAAGGGAGAGTGTTGACTTGTCGTGGGGTTGCTAACAAATGTCATACAACAATGTGTGTACTGTTTGTTCTGTAAACCTTCATCTAAAGTTCAATTAAAAAAAAAAAGTTTACACACAAAAAATGAAAAGATTACAAGAAGTGTGAATTTAGATTTTATGCACATATGTACTCACATAACATCAATTCTGCAATCATCTGTAAAACAAGTTTGTCCTGCTCCCTCTCTCTCTTTTTTTTTTTTTTTTTTTCTTTTATCACCCAGCTCTTTACAATGGAGACCTGGCAGTAAAATAAATGGAAACAGTATTATTTACCACTTAAACAGAAGTTGTCCTTTTGAGTTACTGCTTGTAGAGCTTGTATCCATATGTACATCCAGAGAATAGGAGAGACACGGAGAATACTCAGAACTGATAATTCGAGATGTCCGGGGGAAGAGTGCTTTGTTTCTTTAGAAAGCATACAGTATTAGAACTGGGAGGGACCTTAGCTATCATTAAAAAAAAAAAAAAAAATGATAGCATCATTAGGAGCTTGCTATAAGAGGCTTGCATCATTGTAGAAAGAAAATCTCTTTTGGGGTGCGGCCAACCTTAGTTTGAATTCAGACTCTGCCCTTGACCAACTCTGTGACTTTGTATGAGGTTTACGTACTCTCTTTAAGCTTTGTTTTACTTACCTATAAATTGGAGGTAAAAATACTTCTCAAGGTTATTGGTATTATGAATACAGGCAGTCCCCAGATTACGTTCTGTTCCTAAATCTGTCTTTAAATCAGATTTGTACATAAGTCAGAACAGTTAGGTACGGTTCACGGGTTCATATCTAATGTTGGTCAAATGTTTGTCTTAGTATAAGTATATAGTGTATCTTTCTATGCATTAAAAAACATTAAGGAAACACTTCTAAAAAAAAAAGGAAACACTTCTAGATACACTGAAACATCTTTAACATAATAATACAGTAATAATAATAATGTTTTGATGCACACTGCAAAGTAGTGCGTTTGTCATTACGAACCATCGTATGTACCTCAAATTTTAAATATGATAGGCTTTATGGGGGTTGGCTTGTAACTACGGGTTGTAAGTAAATCAGGCATTTGTAACCCTGGGACTGCCATATTACATGAGCTAGCACATGCATTCTTCCATCTCTGTAAATTGTTGCTGAGGGTGTTGATTAGATAAGGTGTGGTAATGACTTAGGATAGATCATAGAAAAAATATGCCTATTACCCAGCAAAGGAGAAATGAATACCCTAGATGCCTACCTCCCTAATTGTGTGTTAGCTCTATTCTCTGTATTAAAATTAATTCAAATCTAAATTATATCTTCTCAAAATATCCCTAATCATTCTCACATGTATTTAAATATGTGTATAGGATTCTCATTCTTGTATAAATATATGTCAGAAATATGGGACATGTTTTTCCTTAAAGTTGTTTGTTTCTAATCCAAAAAAGAAAATGATCTCATAGATAAAATGTGCTGTACAGGTCTGTTACGTGGTACTTACCATCTTTACGAGTTTCGTGCTTATTTTTCTCATTTTAACCATTGCTACAAAAAAATAAATTCTTCCTTACACACCATTTGTAGAGGATGGAGTGGAGGAAAGGTAGCCAGCTAAAATGCAAATGTTGTTTTAAAAAATGAAGTCAACTTCTATACAACTATACATAGTAACTTTGCTAACAGGAGCAAGAAGGGGGAAAAAAAAACCTCATTGACTTTGAGTCAATTCTGACTCATAGAGACCGGAACTATAAATCTTAGCAAACTTCTTAGTGTTTTGATAATAAATAGGTAAGAATTCTTTTAATTAATATTCAATGTAAATATTCTTAATGCTAAGGTAGAAATTGAACAGATTGTGGTCTTCACTGTCTAGTAGGCTTCGTATTTGCCTTGTAGACTGTGTTTCTTTTATTCAACTAGTATGTTCTGATCACCTATTGTATGCACGGTGCTGTGTTTGAAGCTGAGGTTAGATCTTAAAACAGCATAAGTAAAAACCCCCGCCATCTGTGAGCTTAAGTTCGGAAGAGAGATACAGATGAGAAAGTGGGTAATTACGATATGGTTGCAATAGGGTAACAGAGACCATAGGAGAGACACCAGATCTAGACCTGGAGGGGCAAAACAGGTTTCCCGCAGAATTCGTCTCTAAATGGGACTGACCAATGAAGCTGGGCCAAAGTGAAAGTGGGAGGGGGCAGTGGGATGATCCATTTTTTGTATGATTTTTAGATTGTGTCCCCTTGCCATCAAGTCAATTCCAACTCATAGCGACCCTATAGGACAGAGTAAAACTTTCCCATTAGGGTTTCCAAGGAGCAGCTAGTGGATTCAAAAATCCAAGCTTTTGGTTGGTAGCTGAGCTCTTAACTGCTATGCCACCAGAGCTCCTTTACAATACGTAGGGAAGTGTAATTTTATTAATAGTATCTATCAGTCTCTAATAATATGGTTCTGTTGTCCATGATCTGCCAAAAGGAAATTTGTTTCTCAAGAAGATTAGCACATAAACAAAAAAAATTTCATCCAGAACACCTTCATTCTAAACCCAGGTAATCAGTTTGCAGAAAACCCTTGTTCAATTACTTCATAGATCTGTATTTTGGGACTTCTGTTTAAATCTAGGAAGTATTTTATCCAGTATATAATTTAAAAGCATACCAAAAAGAAAAACAGTTGCTGTGAATTCCAACTCATGGCTACCCTATCTGTTGCAGAGTAGAACAGCACTACCTAGGGTTTTCAAGGCTGTGGCCTTTTAGAAACAGATCACTAGGCCTTTCTTCCAAGGCAGCTCCGGTGAGTTTGAACAGTCAGCTTTTCAGTTTGCAGTCTAGAGCTTAACTGTTTGTATCACCCAGGAGGGCCTCAAATCCAAGACAGACAAAATTCAAAGACAGCTTCAGTAGCCCAAAACATTGAAATGCTTAGGATAGGATTATGATGTTTTCCTGCTAGAAAACAAATCACCTTTAGCCTCTCTATGGGTAGACTTAAGATTTGTTTTCATTTCATCATTTTTCTAAAGAATTTAAATCTAGTCACCTATCCCAAATTTCTAAAGATGGATAGATGCTCCCGCCTTCCCTTCCTTGTTCCTGTGTCAGTGCAAGCAGTGACCAAGTTTAAGGCCTGAAGTCAAATGCTAAGGTGGTCACTGGGTGGGGCAGTAGCAGACTAGTCCTTACTTGAATCATCCCAGATCTATGTTCCTCCCCCATTCCAAATCTGCCAAAATGAAAAAACATTGGAAACATGTATCCTGACTGAACACAGTGATTTGATGACATGAATTTACTACCACTCCATCATAAAATTCTAATTCTAAAATGATAATAAAGGTGAATAAGGTACACAGGTCGAAAGGAACAGAAAACAACAGATAAGAGAATATTTTCCAAGAACATACTCATTCCTTTATTCAACAAATATTTACTGAGCATTCCACACACAAGGCAGAATTCAAAACAACCAAAAAAATATACAATTACTGGCTGTTATGGATTGAATTGTGTCCCCCAAAAATGTGTGTCAACTTGGCTAGGCCACGATTCCCAGTATTGTGTGGTTGTCCACCGTTTTGTCATCTGATGTGATTTTCCTATGGGTTGTAAATCCTACCTGTACGATGTTAATGAGGCAGGTCTAGAAGCAGTTATGTTAATGAGGCAGGGCTCAATCTACAAGATTAGGTTCTGTTTTAAATCAACCTCTTTTGTGATATAAAAGAGAAGCAAACAGAGAGACAGGATGACCTCATACCACCAAGAAACAAGAGCCAGGAGAATAGCACATCCTTGAAACACAGGATCCCTGTGTTGAGAAGGTCCTCAAAGGGGGAAGACTGGTGACAAGGACGTTCCCCCAGAGCTAACAGAAAGAGAAAGTCTTCCCCTGGAGCTAGCACCCTGAATTCGGACTTCTAGCCTCCTAAACTGTGAGAGAATAAATTTCTCTTTGTTAAAGCCATCCACTTATGTATTTCTGTTATGGCAGCACTAGGTACCTGAGACACTGGCATAGCAATGTTTTCTTGGATAACCTGAAAATCACTAACAGAGGCCTATTTCAGATTTGCTTTTTTAATCACCATATTTCATTAATCTAAAATGTCCTTTTTTTATGTCTTAACATTTCTGATACCAGGCTGTGTCTTTAGTGCAGCCTGACTTTTCTCTCTTTGAAAATTAATGTTATTAAGTCTATGCAGTCTCACAATTTATTTTATACCATCAAATAAAGGAAGAGCTTGTAATGTATAAGCAGAAATTTCAGAAAGAACGCCCTAGCCTTTTATTAGTAATGAAACCAACCTCTGGTCAGCTCCTCACAAACTTCGTCCACTCCCCAGGCACATCAGAGCCACAAGGGTGAGTGCATGTCTAAACCTCTCCAGGAAGAAACCCACTTTTATCTTCAGTGTCTAACCCAATGCCCAACATGTTCAGTAAATATTTCCAGAAATCCAAGAATGAATGTGAGCATCCCTGCATGGTCTCACCTCCATTCTGTGAGATTAAAATAAGCTTCTTCATCTCTCTGGGTCTGTGTTTGCTCATTTATAAAACAAGGAGTTTGGATTGGCTGAGCCATCGGGGCACTTCCAGCTCTAGCAGTTTATGAGTAAATGACATCATTAAGATGCTGCAAATGGGATAACTACGGTGATTTAGGAGGATTTATTTGAAGTGTGTATTGCTCGTGAAGGTCACACATTTGATAATATTTGCTAAACAACTAGTTGTACAAGGAGTTTTCGTAATTTGGGACTCCTCCCATCTCTGTCCTCAGGCCTCACAATTGCTTGTTAAATGGGATTCCTTGTATTCCAAGAAGCCTAAACAATGCTCGGTTTTATCACTTAAAAGCTATGCAACATACAGAAGCCCTGTTTGTGTCTCATAGCTAATTTGTGTAACCTTACTTTAAGTAATCAGGTGTTTCATTGTGCAACAGTCTAAGTCAACTTACGTTGACTTTCTAGGACTCTGATGGAAAATTAATACCCTAGAACAGGGATCAGCAAATTACACACCACTGTTTGGCCACCGCCTATTTTAGTAGATAAATTTTTATTGGAACACTGCCTCATCCATTAGCTTACTTGTTATGTATGGCTATATTCACACCAGATTGCCAGAGGTCAGCAACTCCAACAGAGACTATATGACCCATAAAGCCTAAAATATGTACTATACGGCTCTTTAGGGAAAAAGTCTGTGAACCCGGCTCTAGAAGAAAAGTAATGAGAAAACACAGTAACACTTTCTTCATTGGTGGGAAAGAAAATAATGGAGTCTGCTTCAGTTAAATGGACTAATTGAGTTCATGATTTCTCCATCTGCTGGGTCCTTTTGTTGGCTACATACAATGACTACCTCTGTTTGGGAATTGAGATCATCTAGTAGATTAAACCACATAAAATGCCAACCTGTGATAGAGTTTTGACATACAGATATGGGAACTTCATGAGATTCAAACTAATACTTTGGTCTTGATTAGCATACTCAATTTCAATTCCTTATTCCCTTTGCAGTCTTCCAAATACCTCAGTGGTTCACAAGCTTGGCTACCTACTAGAATCATCTGGAGAGCTTTTAAAATGTACCAATGCCCAGGCCACACCCTAGAACAATTGAAGGAGACTCTCTGGGGGAGGAGCAAGACATTAGGTAGGTTTGGAAAGCACCCCAGGTGATTCTAACATGTACTCAGGCTTGAGAACAACTGAACTTCTAGGATTTTCTGCAATACCCAGGTGCTGGGTGTTACGGGCTCCTTCCAACTAGATAGAAGGATGTGGACAATTGTAAGAAATGATTAAGGAAATCACTACTGCCATGATTCTGACTTCCGCTTTCATCAAATCATCTGGAAAACCCAGATTGCTGGTCCCCACTACAGAGTTCCTGATTGAGCAGGTCTGGAGTGGGCCTGAGAATGTGCATTTCTAACAAGTTTTTTTTTTTCCTCAGGCAATTTTGAAGTTGCTGGTCCAGGATCTGACTTTGAGAACCACTGTATTATTACTATGTTCCACAGACTCAGTGTCTTGCTCACAGTAAGTCCTTAGTAAATGTTTGTTGAACAGATAATGGAAGAGTTGCGGTAGAGGGGATAGCCAGTGACTATTTTAGGCTAGATGCTTTGGAAACCCTGGTGGCGTAGTGGTTAAGAGCTATGGCTGCTAACCAAAAAGGTCAGCAGTTAGAATCTGCCAGGTGCTCCCTGAAAATCTTATGGGGCAGTTCTACTCTGCCCTGTAGGGTTGCTGTGAGTTGGAATTGACTCGACAGCAAGGGGTTTGTGTTCTTTTTGTTTGTTTGTTTTCTAGGGATATAGCAGTGACCAAGACAGATACCTTCTTTATGTTCTAGAGAGAAGTAAGTACATAACTTCAAGAATGTGTATGAACTGTCCAAAAGGGAAGCATGGAGTGTTATAGCAGCACAGAAATTCCCTAGCCTAGCAGTTGCTAGTCTTCTGAAAACCTCTTTAAATGCCATGTTGCCAAGTTCTATCATCAATAATTCAGATGAAATCCAAGAACAGAGCACTGGCTTGGGAAAGTAGATGAGTAGAGAAGAGAGGGAGAGAGAAAGAGAGAGGAAAGCACACTTGAGAGACTTACATTCTTGCTTTGGACTTATTGCCACTGAGTATCAACTACAGAATTAGATGGACTCTAAGATCCTAACCTCCTAGGGAGAAGGACACGGAGGTGTGAGTAAAGACCACATAGCTCATTCCTCTGTTCCTCTCACACACACACAAGTTTAGTATACCTCAGCAAAAGGGAAGGTCTCCATTTTCAATTATCTGGGCTACATAAGATTGCAAGGAGTCCCTGGGAAGTGCAAACGTTTAACTCACTCAACTGCTAAGCAAAAGGTTGGAGTTTGAGTGCACCCAGAGGCACCTCAGAAGAAAGGCCTGGCAATCTACTTCTGAAAACTCAGCCATTGAAAGCTCTATGGATCACAGTTCTACTTGATACACATGGGGTTGCCATCAATGTGAATCAACTGAATGACAACTGGTAACTGGTAAGATTGCAAAGACCAAAGAGACATTCAGACTCAGAATGCCCCAGCTAACAGGACCTTTTTGTAGGACACAAAGAATAGCATGGAAGAAACAAAAATGGTTTCAGAAGCACCAATATTCAAGCCTAGTGGAGATCTAGAAGTTATCTGGGATGCTGTAGCAGTTGTGATGGCCCAGTTGCCCCCAAGTAGTCTCCCATTCCCTTGACCCGGTTGCTGTTCCCTCTCAGTCACTTTGGTCCTACAGCCCTTCCCACCACTGATGCTCCCTCTGCCCCGGCCATCTCTCTCGCACTCGTTATAGCCTCATATTATCTGCATAACCAATTAGAATTACCTGATTGTTTTGTCCTTGGCTAATTTTTTATTTCCTTTCTACCAACTATCATCAGAGACCCTTCATTTTTCAGGCCAAGGTCTAAGTAACCTTGTGCACAGGAAAATTCATGAATAATGTATTACGCCAATAAAAAACTTAGGCGGATTGTAATTTTTCCTTATTGATCATCCTGAAAGACAGTTGCCTAATGTTATAGATTCAACTGAGTCCCCCACAAATGTGTGTCAACTTGGCTAGGCCATGATTCCCAGTATCCTGTGATTGTCCACCATTTTGTCATCTGTGATTTTCCTATATGTTGTAAATCTTATCTGTATGATGTTAACGAGACAGGATTAGAGGCAGTTATGTTAATTAGGCAGGACTCAATCTACAAGATTAGGTTGTGTTTTAAGTCAATCTCTTGAAATATAAAAGAGAGAAGCCAGCAGGGAGATGGGGAAAGGCAGCTGGGCAGGGAGGGAGGAATGCCTCATACCACCTAGAAAGCAGCACCAGAAGTAGAACACATCCTTTGGACCCAAAGTTACTGTGCTGAGAAACTCTGAGACCATGGGAAGATTGATGATATAGACCCTCCCCGAGAACCAACAGAGAAAACCTTCCTCACTTGTCTGTCAGTTCCTCATACTGTGGGGGATTGTGTGTTGCTGTGATGCTGGAAGCTATGCCACCAGTATTCAGAAACCAGCAGAGTCACCCAAGGCAGACAGTTTTCAGCTGAGTTTCCAGACTAAGACAGACTAGGAAGACGGAACTGGCAGTCTACTTCTGAAAACAATTAGCCAGTGAAAACCTTATGAATAGCAGCAGAACATTGTCTGATATAGTGCCAGAAGATGAGCCCCCCCAGATTGGAAAGCACGCAAAAGACGACTGGGGAGGAGATGCCTCCTCAAAGTAGAGTCAACCTTAATGACATGAAACGGAGTCAAGCTTTTGGGACCTTCATTTGCTGATGTGGCACAACTCAAAATGAGAAGAAACAGCTCCAAACATCTATTAATAATCAGAAAGTGGAATGTACAAAGTATGAATCTAAGAAAATTGGAAATCATCAGAAATGAAATGGAATACATAAACATCAATGTCCTAGGCATTAGTGAGCTGAAATGAACTGGTACTGGTCATTTTGAATTAGACAGCCATATGGTCTACTATGCTGGGAATGAGAACTTGATGAGGAATGGTGTTACATTCATCATCAAAAAGAACATTTCAAGATCTATCCTGAAGTACAACGCTGTCAGTGATAGGATAATATCCATACACCTACAAGGAAGACCAATTAATATGACTACTATTCAAATTTACGTGCCAATCACTAAGGCCACAGATGAAAAAATTGAAGATTTTCACCATCTTCTGCAGTCTGAAATTGATCAGGACGCATTGATAATTACTGGTGATTGGAATGCAATAGTTGGAAACAAAGAAGAAGGATCAGTAGTTGGAAAATATGGCCTTGGTGACAGAAACACTGCCAGAAATTCCATGATAGAATTTTGCAAGACCAACAACTTCTTTATTGCAAATACCTTTTTTCACCAACATACACGGCAACGATACACATGAACCTTGCCAGATGGAATGCACAGGATCAAATCAACTACATCTGTGGAAAGAGATAATGGAAGAGCTCAATATCATCAGTCAGAACAAGGCCAGGGCCGACTGTGGGATAGACCGCCAATTGCTCATGTGCAAGTTCAAGTTGTAACTGAAAAAAAAGTAGAACAAGTTGTCAGGAGTGAAAGTACAATCTTGAGTATGTCCCACCTGAATTTAAAGAGCATCTCAAGAATAAGTTTGATGCACACTAATGACCGAAGATCAGACAAGTTGTGGGATGATATCAAGGACATCATACATGAAGAAAGCAAGCAGTCATTAAAAAGACATGAAAGAAAGAAAAGACCAAAATGGATGTCAAAAGACTCTGAAACTTGCTCTTGAACATTGAGCAGCTAAAGTAAAAGGAAGAAATGATGAAGTAAAAGAACTGAACAGAAGATTTTAAAAGGCGACTCAAGAAGACAAAAGATTATACCGACATGTGCAAAGAGCTGGAGATAGAAAACCAAAAGTGAAGAACACGCTCACCATTTCTCAAGCTGAAAGAACTGAAGGAAAATTTCAAGCCTCAAGTTGCAATAGTGAAGGATTCTATGGGGAAAATATTAAATGATGCAGGAATCATCAAAAGAAGATGGAAGAAATACACACAGCCATTATACCAGAAAGAATTGGTCCACATTTAACCTTTTCAAGAGGTAGCATATGATCGAGAACCTATGGTACTGAAGGAAGAAATCCAAGTTGCACTGAAGACATTGGCAACCAAGAAGTCTCTAGGAATTAACGGAATACCAATTGAGATGTTTTAACAAACAGATGCAGTGTTGGAAGTGCTCATTCATCTATGCCAAGAAATTTGGAAGACAGCTACCTGGCCAATTGACTGAAAAAAACCCCAAACCAAACCCACTGCCATTGAGTTGAGTCCAACTCATAACAACCCTTTAGGACAGAGTAGAACTGCCCCATACAGTTTCCAAGGAATGCCTGGTGGATTCGAACTGCGAACCTTTTGGTTAGCAGCTGTAGCTCATAACCACTGTGCCAACACAGTTTCCACCAACTGGAAGAGATCCATATTTATGCCTATTCCCAAGAAAGGTGATCCAACCAAATTTGGAAATTATTGAACAATATCATTAATATCAGATGCAAGCAACATTTTGCTGAAGATTCTGTGAAAGTGGCTGCAGCAATATATAGACAGGGAATTGCCAGAAATTCAGGTCAGATTCACAAGAGGATGTGGAATGAGGGATATCATTGCTGTTGTCAGATGGATCCTGACTGAAAGCAGAGAATACCAGAAGAATGTTTACCTCTGTTTATTGACTCTGCAAAGGCATTCGACTGTGTGGATCATAACAAATTATAGATAACTTTGCAAAGAATGGGAATTCTAGAACACTTAATTTGTGCTCATGAGGAACCTGTACACAGGTCAAGAGGCAGTTGTTCAGACAGAACAAGGGGATACTGAGTGGTTTGAAATCAGGAAAGGTATATGCCAGGGTAGTATCCTTTCACCATACCTATTCAATCTGTATGCTGAGCAAATCAACTGAGAAGCTGGACTATATGAAGAATGGGGCTTCAGGACTGGAGGAATGCTCATTAACAACCTGTGTTATGCAGATGACACAACTTTCCTTGCTGAAAGTAAAGAGGACTTGAAGCACTTACTGATGAAGATCAAAGACTACATACAGCCTTCATACACCTCACATAAACAAAACAAAAATTCTCACAAGTGGAGCAATAAGCAACATCATGATAAATGGAAAAAAAATTGAAGTTGTCAAGAATTTCATTTTACTTGGATCCACAATCAACACCCATGGAAGCAGCAGTCAAGAAATCAAAAGACCCATTGCATTGGGCAAATCAGCTGCAAAAGACCTCTTTAAAGTGTTGAAAAGCAAAGACGTCACCTTAAAGACTAGGGTGCGCCTGACCCAAGCCATGGTATTTTCAATCACATCATATGCATGCAAAAGCTGGACAATGAACAAGGAAGACTGAAGAAGAATTGACGCCAAAAGAATGAAGAAATCTGTCCTGGAAGAAGTACAACCAGAATGCTCCTTAGAAGCAAGGATGGCACGACTGCATCTTACATGATTTGGACATGTTGTCAGTAGGGATCAGTTCCTGGAGATGGACATCATGCTTGGCAAAGTACAGGGTCAGTGGAAAAGAGGAAGACCTTCAATGATATGGATTGACACAGTGGCTACAACAATGGGCTCAAGCATAACAAGGATTGTGAACATGGTGCAGGACTCAGCAGAGTTTCTTTCTGTGGTACATAGGGACAGTATGAGTCAGAACCAACTCAACAGCACCTAACGACAACAGAGCTGGCACCCTGAATTTTGACTTCCACCCTCCTAAACTGTGAAAGAATGAATTTCTCTTTGTTAAAACCATCCACTTGTGGTATTTTTGTTATAGGAGCACTAGATAACTAAGATGCCTAAATTCCTTTTAAAAAATGCCCTTTCTCCATCCTCTCTCCATTCCTCGAATTGCTCCTTTGAGTGCTTTTCTGGTAGGTATTAATATTTCTAAACATCTGCTTACCCCCAAACAGGGAAGTTCTGGTTTTAGCAGGGAAGGAGGAGTCACTCCACTATACTTAGTGGAGAAGCTCTGAGCAGTCATAGTCAAATTTGGAATTTGTGGGGTTTCCAAAACCACGACTCAGAAATCCATTTATAAGACTGGTTCCCTTGAGAGGCAGAGCCAAGGTAGCAGAATAGACAGATGCTTCTGGCGAGCCCTCTTTACAACAAAGACCAAAAAAAACAAGTGAAAAGAGTATATTTGTGAGAAGCTGGGAGCACTGAGCATCGGAGGCAAGCTTAGACAACGAACTGAGGGGGCGGGGGAGGAAGAGACCGTTCAGAAGTGGAGAGGAGTTACCAGACCTGTATCGTGGGCAGCCCTCAGGCACCATTCCCAGGGTGGCAGCAGCCGGGGGCTAGTACTAGAGTTTGGCCGCAGTTTCCTCAGGGAGAAGCAGCAAGCCACACAGCCTACTCACACCTCCAGAAACTGAAGAGAACGGCGCTCTCGGCAAAAGCTAAGTGCTTGCATATATTTTACCGCGCCAACCCCACCCCCAAGCTGGCTTCAGTGGCTGAATCCCTGGGCCTGAGATACACCCTGGTGAGCACCTAGAGCCATCCTCCTGGCTTGGGGAAGGAAAAAAATTGCAACTGGGGGGAAAGATAATTTGCAGCTCCATTAACTGGGGAGCTCAGGACAGAAGCGGCTCCTGTCCAGGCACAAACCGTCTGTGGACCTTGAGCACCTTTCCCTTCTGCATGGACCTGTGTGGGCCTATTTCAGGAGAATAGGCCCTTGTCGGCAAACTCCAACCATTTCAGCGGTGCAGTGGAGAGGTGGGTGTTTGACATTTGACATTGCTTTGCCTATTAAACAAGGTCCTCACCTACCCACATCAGGGACCTGAGGACTGGTAGTTCCATTCAGGTCACCCAGCCACCGTGATAGGGGTACAAAGATAACTGGTACCTCCCAGTCCTTACAACCGAAAACTTTGGATGCCCATGGTCCCTCTGCAGAACCCAACCACCAGCACGCTCTAGGGAACAGGGACGTGTTTTCCTCAGAGACACTTGGGGGTCGGTTCTCAGCCCCCTGCCTCGTTCAGAGTGTGACCCCCTGCTGCAATCAGATACTGGTATATACGCCAATTGCCCCGGCCCTCTAAGCCTCTAGGACAGAGCCTGTACCACACACTTCATGATCAGCTACCTGGAAACCTGAGCTGAATTCATACAAGAAAAATGAATGCACTCCTAGATCGATGTACCTAAAAACAGCTCTGGCCATCTGGGGACAGGACATCAGAGCTACAAAAGCAAAAATAATCAAGCTAGCTCACTCAAGCAACCCGTTTGGGTGTATCAAAACAAAACAAAGCAAGCAGCTACGACACAGTAAGCAAACATAAACTAATACAATAACTTATAGATGGCTTGGAGACAACAGTCAATATCAAGTCACATAAAGAAACAGATCATAATCACCTCAACAGGCTCTCAAAACAAAGAATCCAGGGATCTTCTAGATGAAAGTGCATTCCTGGAATTACCAGATGCAGAATACAAAAGTTTAATATACAGAACCCTTCAAAACATTGGGAAGGAACTGAAGCAGTACACAGAACGAGCCAAGGAACACACAGATAAAGCAACTGAAGAAATTAGAAAGATTATTCAGGAACATAATGAAAAGTTTAATAAGCTGGAAAAATCCATAGATAGCAATCAGAAATTCAGGAGATTAACAATAAAATTACAGAATCAGACAACTCAATAGAAAGTCAGAGGAGCAGAATTGAGCAAGTAGAGGCTAGAATTTCTGAACTCAAAGACAAATCACTTGGCACTAATATATTTCAAGAAAAATCAGATAAAAGAATTTAGAAAAATGAAGAAATCTTAAGAATCATCTGGGACTCTATCAAGAGAAATAACCTACGAGTGATTGGAGTACCAGAACAGGGAGGGATAAGAGAAAATACAGAGAAAATTGTTGAAGATTTGTTGGCAGAAAACTTCCCTGATATTGTGAAAGATGAGAAGATATCTATCCAAGATGCTCATCGAACTCCACATAAGGTAGATCTTAAAAGAAAGTCACCAAGACATATTATAATCAAACTTGCCAAAACCAAAGATAAAGAGAGAATTATAAGAGCAGCGAGGGATAAACAAAAAGTCACCCACAAAGGAGAGCTAATAAGAATAAACTCAAACTACTCTGCAGAAACCATGCAGGCAAGAAGGCAATGGGATGAAAAATTTTAAAAATTGAAGGAAAAAAATTGCCTGCCAAGAATCATATCCAGCAAAACTGTCTCTTAAATATAAAGGTGAAATTAAGACATTTCCAAATAAACACAAGTGTAGGGAATTTGTAAAAACCAAACCAAAACTACAGGAAATACTAAAGGGAGTTCTTTGGTTAGAAAATCAATAATATCAGGTATCAACCCAAGACTAGAACACTGGGCAGAGCAACCATAAGTCAACCCAGACAGGGAAATCGCAAAAAACAAAGCAAGATTTTATATATATATATATATATATAAAATATAAAAGCCTAAAACAGGATAACAGCGATGTTGTCCTATAAAAAAAGACAACATTAAAATAATAAAGAGGGACTAAGAAATGTAATCATACACCTTCCATATGGAGAGGAAGATACAGCAATACAAAGAAATAAAAATTAGTTTTAAACTTAGAAAAATAGGGGTAAATAACAAGGTAACTGCAAGGAGACAAACTATCCTACTCATCAAAATAAAATACAAGGGAAAAATACAGACTCAGCAGAAACAAAATCAACAACAACAAATACGAGGAAAGGACAATATATAAAGAAAATCTACTCAGCACATAAAATCAGGTGGGAAAAAGAAGCTCTCAACACATAAAAAAAGACATCAAAATGATAGCACTAAATTCATACCAATCCATAATTACCCAGAATGTAAATGGACTAAATGCACCAATAAAGAGACAGAGAGTGGCAGAATGGACTAAAAAAGAGATCTGTCTATATGCTGCCTACAAGAGACACACCTTAGACTTAGAGACACAAACAAACTAAAACTCAAAGGATGGAAAAAAATACATCAAGCAAACAACAATCAAAAAAGAGCAGGAATCAACTCAAATAGGGAAATCACGAAAACAAATTAAAATTAATTAAAAAAAAATACTCATAACAGGGAATCACAGAAGTCAATATGTAAAAGATCACAATAATCAAAAAGAGGGACTAAACACAGGAGGCAGAGAACTGCCATATGGAGAATGATACAAGGCGATATAGAACAATACAACTTAGGTTTTTACTTAGAAAAATAGGGGTAAATACTAAGGTAACCACAAAGAGATATAACAACACCATAACTCAAGATAAAAGCCAAGAAAAACGTAACGACTCAACAAACATAAAGTCAAACACTACGAAAATGAGGATCTCACAATTTACTAAGAAAAACACCTCAGCACAAAAAAGTAAGTGGAAAAATGAAATTGTCAACAACACACATAAAAAGGCATCAAAATGACAACACTAAACACGTATTTATCTATAATTACGCTGAATGTAAATGGACTAAATGCACCAATAAAGAGACAGAGAGTCTCGAACTGGATAAAGAAACACGATCCGTCTATATGCTGCCTAAGAGAGACACACCTTAGACTTAGAGACACAAACAAACTAAAACTCAAAGGATAGAAAAAAATATATCAAGCAAACAATAAGCAAAAAAGAAGAGGAGTAGCAATATTAATCTCTGACAAAATAGACTTTAGACTTAAATCCACCACAAAGGATAAAGAAGGACACTACATAATGATAAAAGGGACAATTGATCAGGAAGACATAACCATATTAAATATTTATGCACCCAGTGACAGGGCTGCAAGATACATAAACCAAATTTTAACAGAATTGAAAAGTGAGATAGACACCTCCACAATTATAGTAGGAGACTTCAACACACCACTTTCGGAGAAGGACAGGACATCCAGTAAGAAGCTCAATAGAGACACGGAAGACCTAATTACAACAATCAACCAACTTGACCTCATTGACTTATACAGAACTCTCCACCCAACTGCTGCAAAGTATACTTTTTTTTCTAGTGCACATGGAACATTCTCTAGAATAGACCACATATTAGGTCATAAAACAAACCTTAGCAGAATCCAAAACATCGAAATATTACAAAGCATCTTCTCAGACCACAAGGCAATAAAACTAGAAATCAATAACAGAAAAACTAGGGAAAAGAAATCAAATACTTGGAAACTGAACAATACCCTCCTAAAAAAGACTGGGTTATAGAAGACATCAAGGAGGGAATAAGGAAATTCATAGAATGCAACGAGAATGAAAATACTTCCTATCAAAACCTCTGGGACACAGCAAAAGCAGTGCTCAGAGGCCAATTTATATCGATAAATGCACACATACAAAAAGAAGAAAGAGCCAAAATCAGAGAACTGTCCCTACAACTTGAACAAATAGAAAGTGAGCAACAAAAGAATCCATCAGGCACCAGAAGAAAACAAATAATAAAAATTAGAGCTGAACTAAATGAATTAGAGAACAGAAAAACAATTGAAAGAATTAACAAAGCCAAAAGCTGGTTCTTTGAAAAAATTAACAAAATTGATAAACCATTGGCTAGACTGACTAAAGAAATATAGGAAAGGGAACAAATAACCCAAATAAGAAACGAGAAGGACCACATCACAACAGAACCAACTGAAATTAAAAGAATATCAGATTATTACGAAAAATTGTACTCTAACAAATTTGCAAACCTAGAAGAAATGGATGAATTCCTGGAAAAACACTACCTACCTAAACTAACACGTTCAGAAGTAGAACAACTAAATAGACCCATAACAAAAGAAGAGATTGAAACAGTAATCAAAAAACTCCCAACAAAAAAAGCCCTGGCCCGGACGGCTTCACTGCAGAGTTCTACCAAACTTTCAGAGAAGAGTTAACACCACTACTACTAAAGGTATTTCAAAGCATAGAAAACGACGGAATACTACCAAGCTCATTCTATGAAGCCACCATCTCCCTGATACCAAAACCAGGTAAAGACATTACAAAAAAAGAAAATTACAGGCCTATATCCCTCATGAACATAGATGCAAAAATCCTCAACAAAATTCTAGCCAATAGAATTCAACAACATATCAAAAAAATAATTCACCACGATCAAGTGGGATTTATACCAGGTATGCAAGGCTGGTTTAATATTAGAAAAACCATTAATGTAATCCATCACATAAATAAAACAAAAGACAAAAACCACATGATCTTATCAATTGATGCAGAAAAGGCATTTGACAAAGTCCAACACCCATTTATGATAAAAACTCTCACCAAAATAGGAATTGAAGGAAAATTCCTCAACATAATAAAGGGCATTTATGCAAAGCCAACAGCCAATATCACTCTAAATGGAGAGAACCTGAAAGCATTTCCCTTGAGAATGGGAACCAGACAAGGATGCCCTTTATCACTGCTCTTATTCAACATTGTGCTAGAAGTCCTAGCCAGGGCAATTAGGCTAGACAAAGAAATAAAAGGCATCCGGATTGGCAAGGAGGAAGTAAAATTATCTCTATTTGCAGATGACATGATCTTATACACAGAAAACCCTAAGGAATTCTCCAGAAAACTACTGAAACTAATTGAAGAGTTTGGCAGAGTCTCAGGTTATAAAATAAACATACAAAAATCACTTGGATTCCTCTACATCAACAAAAAGAACACCGAAGAGGAAATAACCAAATCAATACCATTCACAGTAGCCCCCAAGAAGATAAGATACTTAGGAATAAATCTTACCAAGGATGTAAAAGACCTATACAAAGAAAACTACAAAGCTCTACTACAAGAAATTCAAAAGGACATACTTAAGTGGAAAAACATACCTTGCTCATGGATAGGAAGACTTAACATAGTAAAAATGTCTATTCTACCAAAAGCCATCTATACATATAACGCACTTCCGATCCAAATTCCAATGTCATTTTTTTAAGTTGATAGAGAAACAAATCACCAATTTCGTATGGAAAGGAAAGAAGCCTCGGATAAGCAAAGCATTACTGAAAAAGAAGAAGAAAGTGGGAGGCCTCACTCTACCTGTTTTCAGAAGCTATTATACAGCCACAGTAGTCAAAACAGCCTGGTACTGGTACAACAGGCACATGGACCAATGGAACAGAATTGAGAACCCAGATATCAATCCATCCACATATGAGCAGCTGATATTTGACAAAGGACCAGTGTCAGTTAATTGGGGAAAAGATAGTCTTTTCAACAAATGGTGCTGGCATAACTGGATATCCATTTGCAAAAAAATGAAACAGGACCCATACCTCACACCATGCACAAAAACTAATTCCAAGTGGATCAAAGACCTAAACATAAAGACTAAAACAATAAAGATCATGGAAGAAAAAATAGGGACAACCCTAGGAGCCCTAATATAAGGCATAAACAGAATACAAAACATTACCAAAAATGACGAAGAGAAACCCGATAACTGGGAGCTCCTAAAAATCAAACACCTATGCTTATCTAAAGACTTCACCAAAAGAGTAAAAAGACCACCTACAGACTGGGAAAGAATTTTCAGCTATGACATCTCCGACCAGCTCCTGATCTCTAAAATCTACATGATTCTGTCAAAACTCAACCACAAAAAGACAAATAACCCAATGAAGAAGTGGGCAAAGGATATGAACACACACTTCACTAAAGAAGATATTCAGGCAGCTAACAGATACATGAGAAAATGCTCTCGATCATTAGCCATTAGAGAAATGCAAATTAAAACTACGATGAGATTCCATCTCACTCCAACAAGGCTGGTATTAATCCAAAAAACACAAAAGAATAAATGTTGGAGAGGATGCGGAGAGACTGGAACTCTTATACACTGCTGGTGGGAATGTAAACTGGTACAACCACTTTGGAAATCTATCTGGCGTTATCTTAAACAGTTAGAAATAGAACTACCATACAACCCAGAAATCCCACTCCTCGGAATATACCCTAGAGAAACAAGAGCCTTCACACAAACAGATATATGCACACCCATGTTTATTGCAGCTCTGTTTACAATAGCAAAAAGCTGGAAGCAACCAAGGTGTCCATCAACGGATGAATGGGTAAATAAATTGTGGTATATTCACACAATGGAATACTACGCATCGATAAAGAACAGTGACGAATCTGTGAAACATTTCATAACGTGAAGGAACCTGGAAGGCATTATGCTGAGCGAAATTAGTCAGAGGCGAAATGACAAATATTGTATAAGACCACTATTATAAGATCTTGAGAAATAGTAAAAACTGAGAAGAACACATACTTTTGTGGTTACGAGGGGGGGAGGGAAGGAGGGAGGGAGAGCGTTTTTTATTGATTAGTTAGTAGATAAGAACTGCTTTAGGTGAAGGGAAGGACAACACTCAATACATGGAAGGTCAGCTCGATTGGACTGGACCAAAAGCAAAGAAGTTTCCGGGATAAAATGAATGCTTCAAAGGTCAGCGGAGCAAGGGCGGGGGTTTTGGGACCATGGTTTAAGGGGACTTCTAAGTCAATTGGCAAAATAATTCTATTATGAAAACATTCTACATCCCACTTTGAAATGTGGCATCTGGGGTCTTAAATCCTAACAAGCGGCCATCTAAGATGCATCAATTGGTCTCAACCCACCTGGAGCAAAGGAGAATGAAGAACACCAAGGTCACACGACAACTAAGAGCCCAAGAGACAGAAAGGGCCACATGAACCAGAGACCTACATCATCCTGAGACCAGAAGAACTAGTTGGTGCCCGGCCACAATCGATGACTGCCCTGACAGGGAGCACAGCAGAGAACCTCTGAGGGAGCAGGAGATCAGTGGGATGCAGACCGCAAATTCTCATAAAAAGACCAGACTTAATGGTCTGACTGAGACTAGAGGAATCCCGGCGGCCATGGTCCCCAAACCTTCTGTTGGCACAGGACAGGAACCATCCCCGAAGACAATTCATCAGACATGAAAGGGACTGGACAGTGGGTGGGAGAGAGATGCTGATGAAGAGTGAGCTAATAATATCAAGTGGACACTTGAGACTGTGTTGGCATCTCCTGTCTGGAGGGGGGATGGGAGGATAGAGAGAGTGGGAAGCTGGCAAAATTGTCACAAAAGGAGGGACTGGAAGGGCTGACTCATTAGGGGGAGAGCAAGTGGGAGTATGGAGTAAGATGCATGTAAACTTATATGTGACAGACTGACTTGAATTGTAAACGTTCACTTGAAGCTCAATAAAAGTTAATAAAAAAAAAAGAGCAGGAGTGGCAAAATTAATTTCTGACAAAATAGACTTTAAAGTTAAATCCATCAGAAAGGATAAGGAACGACACTATATAATGATTAAAGGGACAATACACCAAGAAGATATAACCATATTAAATATTTATGCACCCAATGACAGGACTGCAAGATATACAAAACAAATTCTACCAGCATTGAAAAGTGAGATAGACAGCTCCGCAATAGTAGTAGGAGACTTCACCACACCACTTTTGGTGAAGGACAGGACATCCAGAAAGAAGCTCAATAAAGACACGGAAGATCTAAATGCCACAATCAACCAAATTGACCTCGTAGACATATACAGAACACTCCACCCAACGGCAACCAACTATACTTTCTTTTCTAGTGCACGTGGAACATTCTCTAGAATAGACCACATATTAGGTCATAAAGCAAGCCTTAGCAGAATCCAAAACATCAAAATATTACAAAGCATCTTCTCTGACCATAAGGCCATAAAGGTGGAAATCAATAACAGGAAAAGCAGGGAAAAGAAATCAAACACTTGGAAACTGCTCAAAAAACTGGATTATAGAAGACATTAAGGATGGAATAAAGAAATTCAGAGAATCCAATGAGAACGAAAACACTTCCTATCAGAACCTTTGGGACACAGCAAAAGCAGTGCTCAGAGGCCAATTTATATCAATAAATGCACACATCCAAAAAGAAGAAAGGGCCAAAATCAAAGAACTATCCCTACAACTTGAACAAATACAAAGAGAGCAACAAAAGAAACCCACAGGCACCAGAAGAAACAAATAATAAAAATTAGAGCAGAACTAAATGAAATACAAAACAGAAAAACAATTGAAAGAATTAACAAGACCAAAAGCTGGTTTTTTGAAAAAAATCAACAAAATCAGTAAACCACTGGCCAAACTGACAAAAGAAAAACAGGAGAGGAAGCAAATAACCCGGATAAGAAATGAGATGGACGATATTACAATAGACCCAACTGAAATTAAAAGAATCATATCAGATTACTATGAAAAACTATACTGGGTAGAAGAAATGGATGAATTCCTAGAAACATACTACCTACCTAAACTAACACAAACAGAGGTAGAACAACTAAATAGACACATAACGAAAGAAAAGATTGAAAAGGTAATCAAAAAAATCCCAACAAGAAAAAAAAAGCCCTGGTCCGGACGGCTTCACTGCAGAGTTCTACAAAACCTTCAGAGAAGAGTTAACACCACTACTACTAAAGGTATTTCAGAGCATAGAAAAGGATGGAATACTACCAAGCTCATTCTATGAAGCCACCATATCCCTGATACCAAAACCAGGTAAAGACACCACAAGAAAAGAAAATTAGAGACCTATACACCTCATGAATGTAGATGCAAAAATCCTCAAAAAAATTCTAGCCAATAGAATTCAACAACATATCAAAAAAATAATCCACCATGACCAAATGGGATTCATACCAGGTATGCAGGGATGGTTCAAAATTAGTATTTTATTATGCAGGGATGGTTCAACATTAGAAAAACAATTAATGTAACCCCCCACATAAATAAAACAAAAGACAAGAATCACATGATTTTATCAATTGATGCAGAAAAGGCATTTGACAAAGTTCAACACTCATTCATGATAAAAACTCCCAGCAAAATGGGAATAGAAGGAAAATTCCTCAGTATAATAAAGGGCATTTATATAAAGCCAACAGCCAACATCACTGTAAATGGAGAGAGCCTGAAAGCATTCCCATTGAGATCATGACCAGACAAGGATGCCCTTTATCACCACTCTTACTCAACATTGTGCTGGAAGCCCTAGCCAGAGAAATTAGGCTAGATAAAGATATAAAGAGCATCCAGATTGGCAAGGAAGAAGTCAAAGTATCTCTATTTGCAGATGACATGACCTTATACACAGAAAACCCTAAGGAATCCTTCAGAAAACTACTGAAACTAATAGATGAGTGCAGCAGAGTATCGAAATACAAGGTAAACATACAAAAATCAGTTGGATTCCTGTACACCGACAAAAAGAACACCGAATAGGAAATCACCAAATCAATGCCATTTACAGTAGCCCCCAAGAAGATAAAATACTTAGGAATAAATCTTACCAGAGATGTAAAAGACTTATACAAAGAAAACTGCAGTACACTTCTGCAAGAAACCAAAAGAGACTTACATAAGTGGAAGAACATACCTTGCTCATGGATAGGAAGACTTAACCTTATAAAAATGTCTATTCTACCAAAAGCAATCTATACATTTAATGCAATTCCAATCCAAATCCCAATGAGATTCTTTAATGAGTTGGAGAAACAAATCACCAACTTCGTATGGAAGGGAAAGAGACCCCGGAAAAATAAGGCATTACTGAAAAAGAAGAACAAAGTGGGAGGCCTTACTTTACCTGATTTTAGAACCTAATAAAATAAAAAAAAAAATTTTTTTTTTTTTTTTTTATATCACCACAGTAGTCGAAACAGCCTGGTACTGGTACAACAACAGATATATGGACCAATGGGACAGAATTGAGAATCCAGACATAAATCCATCCACATATGAACAGTTGATATTTGACAAAGACCCCAAAACAGTTAAATGGGGAAAAGACAGTCTTTTTAACAAATGGTGCTGGCATAACTGAATATCCATCTGCAAAACAATGAAACAAGACCCATACCTCACTCCATGCACAAAAACTAACTCAAAATGGATCAAAGACCTAAATATAAAATCTAAAACAATAAAGATCATGGAAAAAAAAATAGGGATGTTAGGAGCCCTAATACATGGCATAAGCAGTGTAGAAAACATTATAAAGAACGTAGAAGAAAAACTAGATAACTGGGAGCTCCTAAAGATCAAACACCTATGCTCATCCAAAGACTTCACCAAAAGAGTAAAAAGACTACCTACAGACTGGGAAAAAGTTTTTAGCTATGACATTTCTGATCAGCACCTGATCTCTAAAATCTACATGATACTGCAAAGACTCAACTGCAAAAAGACAAGTAACAAAATGAAAAAATGGGCAAAAGATATGAATAGACACTTCACTAAAGAATACATTCAGGTAGCTAACAGATACATGAGGAAATGCTCACGATCATTAGCCATTAGAGAAATGCAGATCAAAACTACAATGAGGTTTCATCTCACTCCAACAAGGCTGACATTAATCCCCAAAACACAAAATAATAAATTTTGGAGAGGCTGTGGAGAGATTGGAACACTTCTACACTGCTGGTGGGAATGTAGAATGGTACAACCACTTTGGAAATCGATTTGGTACTTCCTTAAAAAGCTAGAAATAGAACTACCGTACGACCCAGCAATCCCACTCCTTGGAATATATCCTAGAGAAATAAGAGCCTTTACACAAACAGATATATGCACACCCATGTTTATTGCAGCACTGTTTACAATAGCAAAAAGATGGAAGCAACCAAAGTGCCCATCAACGGATGAATGGATAAATAAATTATGGTATATTCACACAATGGAATATTACACATCGATAAAGAACAGTGAGGAATCTGTGAAACATTTTATAACATGGAGGAGCCAGGAAGGCATTATGCTGAGTGAAATTAGTTGCAAAAGGACAAATATTGTATAAGACCACTATTATAAGAACTTGAGAAATAGTTTAAACTGAGAAGAAAACATTCTTTTGTGGTTACGAGGGGGGGAGGGAGGGAGGGTGGGAGAGGGGCATTCGCTAATTAGATAGTAGATAAGAACTACTTTAGGTGAAGGGAAAAACAGCACACAATACAGGAGAGGTCAACACAATTGGACTAAACCAAAAGCAAAGAAGTTTCCTGAATAAACCGAATGCTTTGAAGGCCAGCGTAGCAGGGGCAGGGGTCTGGGGACCATGGTTTCAGGGGACACCTAAGTCAATTGGCATAATAAAACCTATTAAGAAAACATTCTGCATCCCACTTGGAAGAGTGGCATCTGGGGTCTTAAATGCTAGCAAGAAGCCATCTAAGATGCATCAATTGGTCTCAACCCACCTGGACCAAAGGAGAATGAAGAACACCAAGGACACAAGGCGATTACTAGCCCAAGAGACAGAAAGGGCCATATGAACCAGAGACTACATTGTCCTGAGACCAGAAGAACTAGATGGTGCCTGGCTACAACCAATGACTGCCCTGACAAGGAACACAACAGAGAACCCCTGAGGGAGCAGGAGATCAGTGGGATGCAGACCCCAAATTCTTATAAGACCAGACTTAATGGTCTGACTGAGACCGGAAGGACCCCGGTGGTCATGGCCCCCAGACCTTCTGTCGGCCTAGGACAGGAACCATTTCCAAAGCCAACTCTTCAGACATGGATTGGACTGGACAATAGGTTGGAGAGGGATGCTGGTGAGGAGTGAGCTTCTTGGATCAGGTGGACACTTGAGACTATGTTGGCATCTCCTGCCTGGAGGGGATATGAGAGGGTGGAGGGGGTTAGAAGCTGGTGAAATGGACACAAAAAGAGAGAGTGGAGGGAGGGAGCGGGCTGTCTCATTAGGGGAAGAGTAATTGGGAGTGTGTAGCAAGGCGTACATGGGTTTTTGTGTGAGAGACTGACTTGATTTGTAAACTTTCACTTAAAGCACAATAAAAATTATTTAAAAAAAAACTGGTTCCCTTTGGTTCAAGCCTTGCCTTAAATGAGTAGAATGAGGCATGAAGTATCTTGTGCTTGGAATATGAAATCTTTTATACAGCTAGGTGGGCATTATGGATTTAAAACAGCCAATAGAGTATTTCCAGGGCTGTACACCCAGATCCCTGGAGCACACACTGACTCTCTTCCTCCTAGCATCTGGCTGTGTCATTCTTCTGTAGCTGCCAAGCCTCTTGTCTCCATCACTATGTGTTGTTAATTTGCTGTACTCAGTGGGTTTTCTCATTTACACCGGAGACCCGGCCTACTTGGCAGAGCCACGAGGTGTTCTGCTGCCTTTCTAGATCCCATGGCTCCATGACTCCCTCCGGGTCTTTTATCTTTGTTTATATCACTATTGAAAGGGTAGCCCCAGGAGTTTTTTTTTTTTTAAGACCCAAAGTATGACTCAGAATTAGAGTTTGCAGTAAGTGAACATTCTCTGGCGCAGCATGCAGTAGTTGCCTTCTTGACAACCCTTCTTATGAGCAGGCAGGCAACGCCACCATTCAGACTTCGTAAGTCATTTTGAAACTGATTGCAGTTGGTGCTTTTATTGGCATCCTTCCTTTAAAGTTGGCTTTCACATCATCAGTGGTTTTGTCTGCAGACCCTGGTGCCAAGGTGAAGTAACAAACCTTAGCTCACAAAGCAATATTCTTAACAGTCTTTTGTCCTGGGCCACAGAGCTGCCTGAATAAAGGTGTCTATGCATGGATTGGTGGATGAATAGGGATGTGTAGATGGGTAGATCATATGACAGAGCAAGTATCATAAAATGTTAATTGTAGAATCTAGGCAGTGAGTGAGTGTATGGGTGTTTGCTGTACAATTCTTTCAACCTTTCTGAATGTTTAAAAATGTTCATAATAAAACGTTGGGAGCAAAGGTGAACACAATGTCAGCAGTGACGTTAGTAGTAGATTATGGTTAAACATTTGAAAGCAGTGCAGAAGTTTTCTTTCTTGTTTTTAATTAAATGACTTACTGTTGTAAGTTAATGATTCCCCTACTAAATATTTTCTAAATTAAAGACATAGATGTTAAGTGGGTAATATTCTGAAGGCCTTTAATGAAAAATTCTATCAAATTCCAAACCATCAATCATTTATTAACACATGGAAAAAGCATGGGTTTTGGTGTCATATGGTAATAGGAACAGGCCCTGTCTTTGCCATTAAGCCAAGATATTTAACCACCATAAACCTCATGTGTAAAATAAGGGGCTGGAGTGAGGAGGGAATAATACCCATATCTTAAAGCTATATGGATAAAGTAGCCAATAAATATTACTTATAAAAAATCAGCTAGAACAATTTAAAAGAATAAAATGATTTACTTTATTACCCGGATGTTTCTGGCAAAACCTCCAAAATTTGGCCAATGCTATGTGAATGATACAACTGGAGCATTTTGAGAGGTTGGATGTCCAGGTGACCCTCAGTTAAATTCTTCTTTATTGATCTGAAGCCCCCTGAAACTCTTCGTACATCTAATAGTTTTTTTCCCACCCTTAGAAAAACAGATGAGAATAAAATTCTAACTGCTCTTCTTCAGTTACACAAGATCTACATGTACCCGTTCAGAAAGATAATTTGCATATTATTGAAACAAATGAAATACGTCATGTTTGTGAAGTTTCTGTGAGAAATCTTTGTTCCAGGTTACTATTTAATGTTGTTACTAAAGAACAGGTTGGGGCTTAACCTTTTAACCTGCTCAGAGGAGAAATGGAAGTATGATAGTAGAGCAAAGCAACTCAAAACTTAAAATAACAACCATTATTTCTTGTAAACCTTGTGAATCTGTAGTTGGGCAACCTCAAGCACCTGCAGTCAACTGCAAATCCAGAAGGCAGCTCAGCTTCTGGATTTGGCTGGATGGGGTGAGGGGGACATTGGGCTGATCTGGGCCTGTTTGCATAATGCCTTAGCAGAGTTTCAAAAGAGCAAACAGATGTGAGCCCCGTTCATGGAGATCTAAGCTCAGAATTGGCACAATGTCATTTCTTTTGCATTCTATTGGTCAAATCAAGTCGCAAGATCAGTCAAGATTTAGGCAGAGGGGAAATTAACTCCACCTGTTGATGGAAGTAACTGCAGAGTCATATTGCAAGGGGCCATGAAGAAAAGGAGGAGAATAATTATGATCATTTTTGCAGACAGTCTATCCAAGCGATCACCACATCAATCATATTTACCCTGGAAGATGCTATTAAAAGGGTCAGCATATCTTCCCCCTTTAAGACAGATGTATAGTTGTGGGCTAATTTCTGTTTCAGGATTACCCACCAAAAGATCAAAGGCCTGGGTATACTTAGACATCTGAAACAAAGTAAGAGGTCTCATGAGCACAAGGAAAACACCAATGTGATAAAGTCTGAATACTTTATAATATTACTTAGGATAAAGGATAAGATAGCAACAGAGAGTGTGTTGGCTAATCTCTGAGTCTCTTGGTGTCGTGGTTTATCTTTAAATAATCCAAATTAGATCTAACCCAGAAAACTGAGTCACTCCTGCATTTGGCAAGTTAGACATTAAAGTACCATTCGTATTTTGCTAGGTATTTCCCACTGTATCATACGTTAACATGTGTGTTATAGAGGAAGCCCCAGTAGGATCTCCATAAATGGACCTTCTTTAGATGAGATTGGGAAAGGCCTAGAATGGCTGGCTTCCACAGGCCTTAACGCATGAGCTGCACTCCTGTGGAATCTTCCAGATTGCTAAACTAGAAATAATCTCTCTCCCCTTTGACTCTACAAAGCATTTTATTTTATCTCTCTTTCAACATTTTAAATTTCTCCACTACCTTTTACACACATGCCTCACCTTCCTCACAAGTACTCATCTTTGTACTTCTCATATTACTTGATACAATGTCTTCTGTATATATTTGGGACATAATAAGGCTGCTATTTAGCTGCACTGGGTGGCAAGGTGGCTAAGTGTTCTGCTGCTAATCAAAAGGTTGGCAGCTCGAATCCACCAGCTGCTCTTTGGAAACCATATGCAGCGGTTCTACTCTGTCTTATAGTGTCGCTATGAGTCAATATCGACTGCACGGCAATAGGTTTGGTGGGTTTTTTGAACATTCATTGTTGCTATATATTTTGATTATTCAGAAGCTGTGCTGCACCACTGGAAAATATACCAATGTACATATATACATATTAAAAAAAACCCAAACCAGTTGCCATCGAGTTGCTTCTGACTCTTAGTGACCCTATAGGACAGAGTATAACTGCTCCATAGGGTTTCTAAGGAGTGGCTGGTGGATTTGAACTGCTGATCTTTTGGTTAGCAGCCAAGCTCTTAACCACTATGCCACCAGGGCTCCACATACAAATATAAACATATGTACATATATATACACACACACCACATTTAATTAATAATCAATGGACATTGGCATTCATCAGTATCCAAACCAAAAAACCAAACCCATTAACCCGTTGCTGTAGTGTCGATCCCAACACATGGCCACCCCATGTGTTACAGAGTAGAACTACTCCATGCAGTTTTATTGGCTGTAATATTTATGGAAGCAGATCACCCAACTTTTTCTTCTGTGGCACCACTGGGCAGATTTGAACCACCAAACTTAGGTTAGTAGTTGAGCACAAACTGTTTGTGCCACCCAGGGAACCCAACATCCATCAATATAGGAGATTATATACTTAAAAATGCCCTCCTACTAAAACATAACTAGATCCTATATAAATTTTAGCAAACATACTTTGAAAGAAAAAAATCCTAGCATCACAAGAAAGTAGGAGGAATTTCAAGCCCCCCACCCAAGGAAGATAAAGAAAAAGATGATGATGAAGTTCAGCAGTAACCCCAAAAGCTGAAGTTGCCCTAGGAGAAAATATGCATTCCAATTTTGAATTGTGGAGACTTCCACATTAATCCAGGACCCTCAAAGGAGACTAAAGTGCCTCCAAGTTGGTAGCTGTGGTAGGCAGAATTCTAAAGATGCACCCGCCTCCCAAGATTACCATCTTCTAGTTATTCAGTCAAACACTAACCTAGGTATCGCTATGAAAGGATTTTGCAGATGTAATTAAAGTCCCAAGTCAGGTGATCTTAACAGAGATTATACTGGTGGACCTGACCCATTCAGGCAAGTGCTTTAAAAGCAGAGAATTTTCTCTGGTAACAGCAGAAGAGGAAGTCAGAGAGATTTTAAGTGTGAGAGAAATTTGTACCCATTGCTGGTTTTGAAGATGTAGGAGGCCTCATGCAAGGGCCAGGGAACAGCCTCTAGAAGTTGAGAGTGGCCCCCACCTGGCAGACAACAAAGAAACAAGGACCTCAGTTCTACCATGATAAGGAATTGAATTCTGCCAACAGCTTGGATGAACTTGAAAGCAGATTCTTCCCCAGACACTCCAGATAAAAGCTCATTCCTTTCAACCTTGTAGATAACCCAGCCAAGCCCTCCTGCACTTCTGATCACGTAGTGAGTTATATAAACAAGTGAGCTAGGTGTGAGCTAATAAATGGGTATTGTTTTAAGCTGCTAAATTTACGGTAATTTGTTATGCATCAACAGAAAACTAATAATATCATACCTTGTTCGTATCAGAAGCAAAACTAAATCATCTCCAGAGGAAAGTAACACAAGTTCAGATTCAATCAAAAATTACCAAGCACACAAGCAAGCAAGCTATCAAGCACACAGGAAACATACTACAAGTGAGATACAGCAGAAATAAAACAATATTTTTAGTTCTGCCAAGGTCCATAAGTAAAGATCAAAGGCCACAGACTTCAGTACAAAGAAAACAAAAACCCTCACAACTGGACCAATAAGCAACATCATGGTAAATGGAGAAAAGATTGAAGTTGTCAAGGATTTCATTTTACTTGGATCCACAATCAACACCCATGGAAGCAGCAGTCAAGAAATCAAAAGACACATTACGGTAGGTAAACCAGCTGGAAAAGACCTCTTTAAAGTGTTCAAAAGCAAAGATGTCACCTTGAAGACTAAGTTGTGCCTGACCTAAATCTTGGTGTTTTCAATTGCCTCGTATGCATGCGAAAGCTGGCCAATGAATAAGGAAGACCAAAGAAGAATTGACACCTTTGAGTTATGGTGTTGGTGAAGAATATTGAATGTACCATGGACAGCCAAAAGAATGAAGAAACCTGTCTTGGAAGAAGTACAACCAGAATGCTCCTTAGAAGCAAGGATGATGAGATTTCTCTCACATACTTTGAACATGTTATCAGGAGGAATGTCCCTGGAGAAGGAGGACATCGTGTTTCATAGAGGTTCAGCCAAAAAGAGGAAGACCTTCAATGAGATGGATTGACACAGTGGCTGCAACAATGGGCTCAAGCATGACAATGATTGTGAGGATGGTGCAGGACCAGACAGTGTTTCGTTCTGCTGTACATAGGTTGCTATAAGTTGGAACCAACTTGACAGCACCTAATAACAACAAAAAGGTCTATAATACAGAAAATGGAATAATCAAATAAAGAATATAAAATAACTATATTTAAACAAATAAGATATGGAATTTTCTTTTAATGAGCAAATATCAAAAAGCTATTAAAAAAAATACCGAGGTAACTTTGAAAGATAACCAAATAGTACTTTCAGAAGTTGAAAAAGAAAAAAAAAAAACTTTAGTAATTTAAATTTAAAACTCCAAGTGGGTGTTAAAAGTCAGATTAAGCACAGTAGAAGAGAAAATTAGAAAACTAAAAAGTAGATCTGGAAAAATCACTCAAAATGCATCACAGAAAAATAAGCAAATGAAAGTCAGAAAAAGAGACATGCAAGAGAGAATATTAAGATATGTCTGTTATGACACCCAGACAGGTATAAAGAAAGTAGAAATAATTAGGAAGGGGCAATATTCAACAAGAAAAGAGTGCTAAGAAATTTCTAGAACTGAAAAAAAAAATACATTCACAGATATATACCAAGCCAGGAAAAAAACTTCACTAGAAATTATTGTCTAGTGAAACTAGACAATATCAAAAACAAAGAGAAGCTCTTGAAGGCAGCTAGAAAAAGGAGAAAGATTGCCTATAAGGAAGAGAAAAGGTAGAGAGAAGAGACAGACAGCATACAGATTGGCTACCAAATTTCTCAACACTATTTTTTATCAATGAAAGCCTAAAGATTGTGGAATATTTTCAAAGTGCTGAAAGAAAATAACTGTAATTGTGTATACCCACACACACATAGAATACTTTGCAACAATAAGGATAAAATAAAGACATTTTAGAAAAAGAAAAACTGAGAAACTGAGAGAATTTATTCCAACAAAACTTCACAAAAGAACTTTGAAATGATGGTAATCGAGAATAAGAAAAATAACTACAGAAATTGTATGTGAGAGGCAAGAAAGAATGGTGATCAAAGACATTAGTAAACATTCGGTAAATCTGTAACTCAGTAATTATATAAAATTTTAAAAATAATAGAAGTAATCTTATTTTGTAGAGTTAACCAAAGATACTACTCAAATACTGGATAGCAGTATGTCAGGTGGCTGATTTAAAGTGCTCTTGGGTCTTTGATTTGTTCAAGAGGTAGGATAAGTTATTGACTAAATTTAGATTTTAAGTTGTTATGTACACCTAATTAATTTTTAAGAATAATAACTAAAAGAATAGAATTATGATTGCCAAAACAATAAAGGGAAAACTGAATTAAAACACACACACACACACACAGAAATATCCAAGTCAATCAAAGGGGAGAGCAAAGGTGAAAAAAAGAAGCATAAAAAAAGCAGAATGAAGTGAAAGCACAAAGTAAAATTGTATGAATCGTTGTCTTAGTCATCTAATGCTGCCATAACAGAAGTACCACAATGGATAGCTTTGACAAAGAGAAATTTATTTTTTCACAGTCTAGTAGGTTACAAGTCCAAATTCAGGGCATCAGCTCCAGGGGAAGGCTTTCTCTCTCTGTTGGCTCTGGAGGAAGCTCCTTACCCTGAATCTTCCCATGGTCAAGGAGCTTCTCAGGTGCAGGGGCCCCATGTCCAAAGGATGTGCTCTGCTCCTGGTGCTGCTTTCTTGGTGGTATGAGGTCCCCAACTCTCTGCTTGCTTCCCTTTCCTTTTATCTCTTGAGAGATAGAACACTCCAGGGAAACTCCCTTTACACTGGATCAGGGAGGTGACCTGAGTAAGGGTGGTGTTACAATCCCACCCTAATACTCTTTACCATAAAATTACAATCACAGAATGGAGGATAACCACACACTACTGGGAATCATGGCCTAACCAAGTGGACACATATTTCGGGGGGGACACAATTCAATCCATGACAATCAGTACATTATAAATATATCTCAACAATAACAATAAATATAAATGGAAAAACTTCTCCAGTAAAAAGACAAAGATTGCCACACTTAAAAAAAAAAAACCTACATAAAGATAAACGGTCCTTGTTTAAACTTTTATGCACACACACACACACACACACACAAACCCAAAGCCTTTAAAATATAGAAAGAAATAAATGACAACACTAAAAGAGCAAATTGTCAAATCCATCAGCATGGTGGTTGATTTCAATACACTTTCTCAATAATTGATAAGCAGAGAAAAAAAAACAGTAAAATTGTAGATTTGAGTAAAACATATATTGAGCACTACACTCCACAGTTAAAGAATACACGTTTTAGCAATTCATTTACAAAAATTATCATGAACTAAACAATGTAGCAAGTCTTAACAAACTTCAAAGATTAGATCACACCATCTCTAACTACAGTGTAATGAAGAAAGAAACCAATAATATGCAATATATACATTGTATATACAATATGTACAGATATATACAAATCTAAAAAGTCTGTCTTAATGGACAGTCAAAAGTATCTAAACCAGAATGATAACAGAAATTCTACAAATCAAATCTTACAGGTTGCCATAAAATTGGTACTTAAAAAAAATTCAACTTATGTCATTCAATCTTTAAAGCATAAAAAAGTAGAAACAAGGTATTAATGGCAATGTATTTTAGGGACATGCTGCATGAGATTATTCTTGCTATAAACTAGTATGTCACAAGTACTCTGGAAGGAAAACCTAAAACAGTGACTGAACTGTGCAACTGTGAAGATAGCCACTTAGTAGACGTCATCTCATGGATCTCAGCTGCTCATGAGGCAAATAAAATTAAATGCCTTATAAACACATGGGGTTGCCAAGTGTCAGAGGCCGACTCAACAGCACCTAACGATAACAACAAAAGTAATGAAGGAGTTGTAAATAAAACGCCTTGTGAATCCAACTTCTCATATCCAAACGAATGTGTGACTAAGTAGTTTAAAGGTACAAACTTTAAAGGGGAGTGGGAAAATAAGCAGCCTATTCCTGAGGACTTAAATAATAAAGAAAACTATCATTAGACAAAACCAAGTTTCAGGTAAGGCAAGGAAGTACAGGCAGCATTAAAGTTTAACGTGTGACTATCAAAATCAGATGATGACATGATTAATAGAAAGATGTCAACAAATATAGTTATGAAACAAATTTTCTCTCCCTTTCTTCTTTCTTTCCTCTTGTTTATAAAGTCAAGAGATACATAAAGGTAAGTTTACATTTATACAGATAACTTTTCATAAAGTAGATAGAAGTATAGCTTCCCAGGTCTCAGAGTTTTCCAAAGGGATATATAGCTATAGCTGTAGAAGATACTACCATCTTGGAGTGAGGATCCCACCAGGCATGAAAAAACTCCTTTGTATCCTCCTGGCTCTTCATGTCTGATACTTGTGGAAACCCTGCCTTCCTGCCTGCTCACTAAAGGCAAGTAACTTGTGCAAAATAATTCCAGCATATTCTGAGCTTTTGCTGCAAGACCAGGGGCTATCAAGGTAAACATCCCAAGAGCACTCCTCAGCAGGGGCAGCTTCAAGTTGACCTCAAGCTACACCCACAGGAAGTTCTTTGGAGATACAGTGGGAGCTTCAGAAGGCTCAGAGAAAAGAGTATGAAGCATATGTCAGTACTGGTCTAGGACTAAAGAAATGTGGACCCAGGACAAAGCTTTGCCACCATGGGATGTGTGCTGTTGTTGTGTGCCGTCAAGTAGATTTCAACTCATAGTGACGTTATAGGATAGAGTAGAATTGCCCCGTAGGATTTCCTAGGCTGAAACCTCTATGGGAGCAGATTGCCAGGTCTGTTCTCCTGCGGAGCAGCTGATTAGTTCAAACCGCCGACGTTTCAGTTAGCAGCTGAGTGCTTAACCATTGAGCCACCAGGGCTCCATTCATGTGGTGTTAGGCCACTACATTTTTCTAACATTATGTACTGTGTGTGGGTGGGAGGAGACAGGGCAAGGAGAAGACATGAGCTCTTCTAACTGTCCTGAGAGAAATAGTTTTCTTCATTTGGACACATGAGAGAACCGACAAAAATATGTAGAATCTGATAGGTGAATTGTGGAACATAAGTCATGGTGCTATTGATCCTGCAACATTGTAAAAATTATTTTTTCTAGTCAAAGAAATATGCTACAGTCATATAAGTATTGCTCAACATAAGATGATGGTTCAATGATACCAACGATACCATTGTGCCCACTTGCCTTCATGAACTTTCTATTCTTATGGATACTCGCACAGCATTAAATATGTACTCTGCTTGGCATAGGCTTTTTTTTAATCTTCCTTATTTATTGGCCTGATCAGTTGTGCTTTATTTATTGGTAAATATGTTCATTTGGAAAAGAAATCCAAAACAAAAGTCCTGGTTATTATACTTTTTACAAAATTTCTAAGTGATTACAGGAGTCGCGATGGACAACCTGTGTTTAATCCTCATGAAATAAAGTGTTCCTCTGATGCCAATATGGGTGGGGCTGAACCATGAAGAACCCACGACTGAGGATTGATCCCCTGAGGTTATGTACAAAGTTTTATGCCACTGTGTTTTTTTCCAAGGAGAGGGTCTTCAGCAGTTAACAGCTCTTAAGTCTCAAATATATCGACTAGGATTTCCTTGGGTACAAGTGACAGGAATCTAACTTAACTAGTTCAACCATGGCTTCGGAAGGGCTGAAGTGGAGATAGGCTCAAGGACAACTGAAGGCAGAGGCTGCAACACCATCAGGGTTGTCTCTGCTTCTCTAAGTGGGTCAGCTGCAGATTCACCTCCTGACAAGCTTTCTACTGCCTAGCTGTTGTTGCTAGCAGCTGTCACGTTGACCTTGACTCATGGAAACCCCTGGCGCAATGGAACAAAACACAACCTAGTCCTGCACCATGCCCATAATCTGTTTCAGATTGGACCATTGGGTTTTCATTGGCTGATTTTCAGAAGTAGATCTCCAGACCTTTCTTTCTGGTCCATCTTAGTCTGGAAGCTCCAATGAAACCATTAGAGCCAACACGCAAGCCTTCACTGACAGACAGGTGGTGGCTGTGCAGTGGCCTGGAATCAACTTGAGTCTCCACCATGGAATGTGAGGATTCTACCACTGAACTACATCGCCCAGTTTTAAGTATAAAAATCTCAGGAAAAGATACTCATTGGCCCAGCCCGAGTCAATGCTGGTTTGGGTCAGAAGCAGACTCTGTGACGAGGATGTGTATTCAAGGGATTTATAACGAAAGTGCAGGAATAAGTGTGGGGATGGGGACCAGGACAGAAAGAGGAAAGAAACCAAGCAAGAGTGAGATATCAGGTGAAGTTCCGGCCTCAACCTGAACCTGCAGGGGAGCTCTGGAGTGTAAATGATGACCAGAGTGTATCTAACTCTAACTCAACTGGGCTTTTAACCTCCCACACCAGTTAGTCACTGACTAAAGGTCAACCTGAGAAGCATAAATGCTAGATGTTTCTGACTCTTTGCACTTGCTGTGGGTAATGTGTGAAAACAAAGCATCTCCAGTAGCCCAAGACAGGCCACGGAAGGGTCACAGACACAAGCTCTAAATGCAAAGCACACCAAAGCCAGGGACGTAAGCACACAGGAATGGGAATACAAGAGAACCTGAGCAAAGAACCAACAGTGCCTGGTGCACATGGGTTTTCCAGGATCAAGCACTGTAGCCAGTGGCTTGGGATACTTTGGTATCTTCAGTTAATTCAAGAACTCTCTTCTTGAAGAATGACTGTGGTCAAGAATATGGATTACGTAAATGATCCCAGAAACCCAGTGACGTCAATGATGGCTGCTACCATCTGTATCTTCTGGCTAGAATTAAGGGAAGAAGTTCATTCAAAGAAATGTGGTAGACAGATGAGAAAAAAAAAAAAAAAATGACCTACTTTAACTACTCCCCAAGAGATTAAGGACAGTGAAGCACTTTCAAACGAGAATCCTGCAGGTAACCTTGAAGTTTCAAAAGATCTTGGTATTAAGATTTAACACTGGAATATAGAGCTATAAAGGATACAGCATTCTGTTTTTAAATAATATTTAGCCATGGAGGCGTCATTTATAAAGAGGAGTTCCCAATGGAAATTAAATACTCTGGAGAATTTCAGAAAACATTCATAAATAAGATTTATTTGAAATAATAGATATTTTTGAGTAAAAATAAGTTTACGATGCCCTATTCAGAACTAGGAACTCTGGTGGCACAATAGTTAAGGGTTTGACTGCTAACTGAAATTTTGGGAGTTTTAACCCACTCAGGTTCTTCGCAGGAGAAAGACCTGGTGAACTGCTTCCGTAAAAGATCACAGCCTAAAAAACCTTATGGGGAAGTTCTCCTCTGTCGCGTGTGGTCACTGTGAGTCGGAATTAACTCAATAGCACACAACAATAAGTCAGGCATATTATTTTCTGCTATCTTGATCTATAGGGTTGACTCGACGGCACTGGGTGGTTTTATCTTGATCTAGATTTCAGGATAGAGAATAGACATGAAATTCATTGTTGACAACATTTTGTTTCCTAAAAAATAGTGCTTACAATTAAGACAGCATTGCAATTAAGACAACATTTATTATCTTTTCTTAAAATGAAAATTTCTGATAATGAAAGCAATTTTAGAGTTGGAAAACAGCTAAAGGTAAATATTATGACTTACAATTGATTCCAAAAGAGTACACATTTTTAAAAAACTATTGCAGAATATTACAAATAAAGTAAATGTTCACCTTAACCAATAGTATGTTATCAGCAAGTGCAACGGAAGACTCAATGTCAATTTTTGTAAAATCCCTACAAAACACATCGAACCCTAGGGAAACCTGAGAAGTGCTTGAATTTCATTGATGCAGTTTGCACAGAATTATAAAAGCTTTTTCCTAGTTTAATAAAATGCATGAGCAGGCTCAGGATGACACTGTTAACACAAAGGGAAATTCAATGAAGTTGTTGTTGTTTGTTGTTACTTGCCTTCCTGTCAATTCCCACTCAGGTTGCCCCCATGTATGCAGAGTAAAACTGCTCCATAGGGATTTCAAGGCTGTGACCTTCTGGAAGCAGATCACCAGGCCGACCTTCTGAGGCACCACTTGTTGAGTTCGAACCACCAAACTTTCGGCTAGTAGCCAAGGACTTAACTGCTTGTACCACCCAAAATAGGGAAAAATAGAAAAAAAAACAAAAGAAATAGACCACTTTGTTTTTTAAGCTAGGAGATACCTAAGATTATCCACTTTCCATATACTTAAGGGGGAGGAAACTTCAGGTAAAAGATTGCTCATATTTCCACACAAGCTTAAAACAAGCAGCTGATAAAAGCTTCTGCATCGAGACTGAGTATTGAGTTATTTATTGGCATTTTGTCTTATTAATCATCACCATCAAATAATAAACTATTTATTAGTCACTCTGTTGTACATGCTGCTACACCAGCCTTTACGTGATAACAATATGCTCCACCCTAGTTATGAAGAGAATTTTTCTAAGAAAATAGGAAAATGCAGCCTTTGGACAGGCTTTCTCCCACTCCCCATCCCTCTTAGGCTCACTGCTTTCTTCCTGAGTTTGGTCAGAAGGGAGGAAGCAAACGGATTGACTCCACTGTAGGTTTTTCATCTGGCCAGGGAACAGATTTTCCTTTATAATAATTAATAACAACATGGTGGAATGTTCCCATTGTTAGGTTGTCATCTCTAAGCTTTGCTATGCTGTCAGCTTGGCAGCCAAAAAAACCCTCTAACAACCTCAGAAACCACTGCTGTGGCTTGGGATCAATGGGCACAGTGTTCGGGAGCTGACAGCTTTAGGTAGGAGGGATGTCAGATTTACAGTGATATCTGCATTAGACTCCCCAACTGTGAAAAGCTACAAGTGCCTGTTTCCTTCCAAGCCCCAAAACTACAACATAAGAGGATTTCTATTTCCCGCTTCCTATTTTTTTTTTTTACTCCTGTAGTTGCAAAGCTGTCTGCCTGACAGGTTATTAAGACCTTTAAAACTGAGATATGTGTGTTTTTTTAAGTGCTCAAATTGATGGCTTTAGGACACCTTGAAATTTAGCTGAGTGTAACAGTTGTGAATCTCCAGCCCTGGTCTCCCAGGATGCTGTTGGGCCTCAGCTGTGGAGGTACTGGGAAAGGAATGCTGAATGAAGTGGGGCTGGTTGTTAATTAACCCATTGCTCTCCAGGCAATTCCGACTCATGGAGACCCCATGAGCGTCAGAATAGAACTGTGTTCCACAGGGTTTTCAATGGCTGATTTTTCGGAAGTAGATCACCAAGCCTTTCTTCCCAGGTGCCTCTGGGTGGACTTGAACCTCCAACCTTTAGGTTAGCACACTAACAGTTTTCACTATTGTTCATTAGGAAGGTATAACTGCAATAAGAATTTTATTTACATAACTAAGTATGAGCCTTAAAAATACTTTAAGTATAGTTCTGACTCAAGACAGACAGGTTGTTTACTGTTTACATAGCTAATATGATTTGGTTCTTAGTAAAGAATTCGCTCCCTTACAGAAACTGATTCAACCTGTTGCCATCGAATTGATTCTGATGGAAGATTGGCTCCTCTGGGGAAAGACGTGACAGTCTGCTTCAGTGAAGACTTACAGCCTGGAAAACTCTATGAGGCAGTTTTATTCTATCCTATAGGGTCGCTATGAGTCTGGATTGACTCGATGGCAATGGATTTTTTTGTAATCTTTACGGGCGCAGACTGACACATTTTTCTCCCCAGAAGTGGATGGTGGATTTGAATCTCCGACCTTCCAGTTAGCAGCCAAACTCTTAACCACTGCACAACCACGGCCCCTTAAAAACTGATGTAGAAACTGGAGCAAGGGCAAGAATCCTGACTGTGTAAATACAGTGCTGATGCCATGAATCGCTTAACGTCTATGAACATAATGCGTCAAAAAGATGCAAGGTTGTGTTTTAAATATAGACTATTGGAAATAAATGCTTACCTGAGGAATTGCGACTGAGGCAATCTTTTTATAAGAAGTTTCCCCCCCACCCCATTATTTTCATTTTTTCCTTATCCTACAACCTAAACAATTCACACTACACTGGGTAATTTCAGGAAATAAGAAAATCTTCCTAATGGAAGCACGACACTAAAGAGAATTAAAAGTGATTTTAAGAAATCTTTCGAACTAGCTGTTGTCAAGCTGACTTCAACTCCTGGGCACCCTTTGTGTGTCAGAGTACAACTGTACTCTAAGGGGTTTTCTGGATTGTAATCTTTATGAAAGTAGATCACCAGACCTTTCTTTCGTGGTACCTCGTGGGTGGACTCAAACCTCTAATCTTTCGATTACCAGCTGAGCACATTAACCACTCGCAAAAATCTTTTTTTTTTAAATTGTGCTTTAAGTGAAAGTTTATAAATCAAGTCAGTCTCTCATACAAAAACTTAGACACACTTTGCTATGTACTCCTAGCTACTCTCTCTCTAATGAGGCAGCACACTCCTCCTCTCCACCCTGTATTCCCCATGTCTGTTCAGGACCAGCTCCTCTCCCCCTCTGCCTTCTCATCTCACCTCCAGACAGAAGTTGCCCACATAGTCTCATGTATCTATTTGAGCCAAGAAGCTCACTCCTCACCGGTATCATTTTCTGTCTTATCGCCCAGTCCAATCCCTGTCTGAAGAGTTGGCCTCAAGAATGGTTCCAGTCTTGGGCTAACAGAGGGTCCAGGGACCATGACCTCTGGGGCCCCCCTAGTCTCAGTCAGACCATTAAGTCTGATCTTTTTATGAGAATTTGAGGTCTCCGTCCCACTCTTCTTCTGCTCCATCAGGGGATCTGCAAAAATCTTTAGGTCCACATAAATACTGTTGCAGTTCCAAGTAACTTAAAGTTGATCCTTCCCCGCCCCCCCCATATAAAGAAGTTCAGAAATCAAGGCTCTTTCCTGGGAGTGACTGCAGGATGCGTCTGTGAGGCCTCGACAGCCTTTACTGGTGATTTCTTTAGCGAGGGCTGGTGAGTATCCATCTTCATTTAGTAACTTGACAGTTGACACTTGGGTTTTCCTGGCTCTAAACTCTGGAGTGTGGAGTTACTCAGGCCAAGCTCTGCATGAGGGAGTATCAGAGAAGAGGCTGCACAAGGAAGGAGATCCCAGGATCGGCTCCACCACTGGGCCAGCTCTCATGATAGATCTCTTTCCTTTCTTGTTCATCTTCCTCCTTTAATGTAGTTGGGCCCCAGTTTCCTCTTCTGTAAAATAATTTAAAAAAATAGAGGACACAAATCCCACCTCATGCGATGGTTTTGAGGAATAAAGATGTTCCAGTGGGTAAGTGCTAGGCACAGTTTATTGTCAATGGAAAGGACTAAACAAACAACGGCTAAAAATAATGAACATTGTACAACATCACAATCTGGATGTGACTGAATAATTTAGTCACAAAATCTGTTCTATATTTTCTACATGTGATAGATGTCCTTTTCACACATCTTGAATATAGTTGCAATGGGTTACATGTATTTAGTCTTGTTTTATCTACTTAAATGTAGGGTCCCTTGGATTAATATGGAAGGTTACGTAAAACTGTATTTATTATTAGAGCCCTGGACCCTGTTTCTTTTTTACAAATGGAACTGGAGGATTCAGAAAAAGCTTACAAATACACAGAACCCTATTCACTTACTCCCACATACCTTCCTATTTCCTCTCATCCATCCCACAATAGTCCTGCAGCCTTTGTGTGAATAAAGGAACCAGTGTGTCTCCTTCCTACAAACCTCCTTCATGCCTGGTCTCAGTTCTGAAACAGGAGAGTTCTTTTCCAGAAAGTTTGATCTCTCTCCTCCCCCTTTTCTTCAGTTAACTAAAGCTTAGTCTCATGCCCTCCCTGAAATTTTACAAATTTTCGGTCTCTGGTATTTATCTCGCTATTTAAAAATCATCGGGGTATCTAAGTTAAGATAAAGTAAATGAATTTGGTAATTAGTTGTTCTGTGCTTTTAAACTCCTTTGTGTATTTTATTTTTCTCCAGGAAATTATTATTTGGTTTACTGTCATTGTATTTTATTTCCCATTCAAATGCTTTTGCCAATAGCCAGTATTTAGCAAAGAGTACAATTTACTGAATGTTGAGAAATGCAAGGTTATTCAGTACAACATATACAGTAATGAGTATCTAAGATTCTTATTTCATTTGCCTAGTTCTACGAGTTCTTGAAGAATATAGCTCAAGAACGTGTTCCTTCAACACTTCTGTAGGGCCTACTGTAGAAAGAGTTCTATTTTGGTGTCTGTGGGAAATCACCAAAAATGTGGAAAAAAATGACCTCTGTGCACTGAGTGACTCATGTAAACTAAGGGGGGGTGGGGACTTTCAAGAGGTCTTTTTGTCCAGGTTCCCTATCTCTAAGTAGGTTTTTTACTTGTGTCAATAAATAAACAAGGTGGCTCAGTTTTCGCAAGTCTGTGGATGGGGCAGGATGGGGGCGGGGAGCACGGACACATTACGTTCAATGACCGCATCATCTTCAATAACCTCATTACGTAATAATCCACATCATGTTCAATAACCGCAAAATTGCATAACCGCATCAGATTGTCCTGGAGTTAATGAAGAAGAGACATTGTGCATGTGTATGGGTGTGTGTGTGTATTAATATCACTTGAGCATGTATCTATGTAGCTTCCAGGTCTTTAGCAAAGCAGCCTCCATCCCACCTCCCTTGTCTCTGAACCTCTTAGCTGGCGTTAGAATTATCTGTGTTGCTGGCCTGCCTTGAATCAGTGGGTAAAACCACTTCAGGGAATTAAAGGGTAGGCTTTCCAACCCTCGACATATTGCTGAAGAAATCTGTGGGCTGATGAAAAGGATTTGGTCTTCTGGTGAACTCCCTGGAGTCCTGGTGGCGCAGTGGTTAAGCACTTGGCTGCCAACCAAAAGGTCGGCGGTTCACATCCACCAGCCACTCCATGGGGGAGAAAGATGTGACAGTCTGCTTCCATAAAGATTATAGCCTTGGAAACCCTATGGGGCAGTTCTACCCTGTCCTTTAGGGTCTCTATGAATCGATGAGTTCCTTAGTGGGCCCAAAGTCCTTGTGAGGTAGGACCCCAGGGCAGAGCCCGGCAGTGAGGCTTTCTGGAGATCAGGCTGCAGGATGTGGGGAGGATACTCCCGTAAACAAGCCAGGTCTCCTGTAATGAATTGTGACAGAGCTCCCACTGGTGGGAGGCCAAGGGGGAAAGGGCCAAGAGAGTGCCAGTAGTTAGGGAAGGATTTGCATAATTACATTCACCTGAGGGACTCCATTTACCCAACAATGCGTCTCTTTGTGGTAAAGCCAGCAGCTGCCCATACTGTTAGAACAATGTGGGCTGTGGCCTTGTTCTTCCAAAACAAATGCTTGGACTCTGAAATATGACAATTAGCGTTTCGGGTGGTATAGTCAGAATCGATTCGAAGGCACGAGACAACAACAACGTAGTTCTTAATAGTACAAATGTTAGCATAATGAATAACACTCCATCTATAACTTCATGCTATAACATAAAAACCAAACCAGACCCATTGCCCTCGAGTGGACTCCAACTCATAGCGACCCTATAATGTATACGACTAATAATACAGTAAACCCTGGGAAAGCCAGAACCTGTGTAAAGAGGATACCTGTCAGAGAAGGAAAACTGAAATATTTTCCACTAAAATGGGCAGTAGAAAAGTGGTAAGACTACACCCTGTAAAAGGTGGAAAACTTGCAAGACCTGAAAAAACAAGGCAGTCCCATCGAGTTCTGGCTCTGACAGGCTTCACTGTATTACATTTATACATGCACTACTTATACGGTATATAATTTTGTATAATAACATATATACTCAAGACTCAGGTGTTAAAGTATCCGTGCACAGAGTGAGATTATCCCTGGAATATGTTTTCTCCTGACGTTTGATAAAGCATTATTTATTAGAGGCTTTTACTGCATAAGGCACTTACTGTTTTAAGTTCCAGTACAGGGTCCTTTGTTCTTTGACTCCGAAAGATTACAGTGGGTTTGAGAGATGCTAATCAGAATTTAGAGGGGAGGTGCTTCTCAAAGAGGCTGCAGCGCCCACACAGCGCAGTGCTCTTTGGCTGTGGGCATATTTACCTAAGACTCCAAATAGACATTGTGGAGATGTGAAGACACAGCGTAAATACTGTGCCCGGCTCATTTCCTGGTATTGCCTGCATTTACATTAAAAAGGTGGGGGCAGGGGGCGGGCGGAGGCTTGTGAGTTTGGAGGTAATTCCTTTATTATGCCCAGGAATTGCTACATTTTAGAACAATTAGAGCACAGAACTCATTTCTACAGGGTGAAAAATCCGTCAAAGGACTTTGCGTATTCAGGGTTTGGATTAAGTACACATTTGAAAGATTACTTGTAAACATCAGAATTTCTTTACAACATTTTAGTGAAAAGTAGGAAAAGAGGAGAGCACCTCAAATGAGGTAGGAACTAGGCCTCTTCTTTCAAACTTAAGTTGTTCTTAGCCTGACACAAGATGGAGGCATGTACTCCAGCGAGATGTAGACCACAGAAGATAGCAGGATTCCAAACTGGAAGTCAAAGACAAGGTCCACGTGTCCTTGGTCGTGACCTGTCTTCCAGAGGTGGCATCCTGATGAAAGGCAAACACCACTGGTTTTTATCTTCCTTCTGCCACTGGTTTTTATCTTCCTTCTGCAACAGGTAGTGGGAATTAAAAGTGAAAGACAAGTTACTGCCATGGAGAATGCTCTGATACAATGATAGGACGGATGGCAGGTGCTCTAGAGCTGGGCACACACAGGAAGCCTCAGGAGGACCATATCTCAGGGTGCCATCGGTTCTCATGACTGGGCCTCTCACACCCACCTCTTCCCTGCCAACCACCATCACCCTGCCACCAAAGTGGGCTTTCTAAATCAAAAATCTTCCCTTGAAGCTCTCCTGGTCCCCATGGCCAATGGCAGTGGTTCTCAAGCCTGGTGGTATACCGGACTCATCTAGGCATAACCCCACCCCAAACTTTCGGAAACAGAATTCTTAGGAACTGACAGGCCACAGAAAAGAAATCAGATTTATATTTACTTCATGCTTCCAAGACCTGCAACTTTTTTGGAATCAGAAATAACTCCGAACACATGAAAGAACGCAAGCTTCCATGATACGTATTTCCACAGGAATTTCATTTCCCTCCTGAATGTATCTGAGGATTCCTGGGGTAGAGAAGACGGGGTCTTTACATTCTCCTTTTTCCCAGTACCCCAGCTCAGAACTCCTGCCCCCCCTTACCTTTTTCCTTGGCCACTTGGGCAGCCTTGCTGCTCTATCTTTACTCTTTCTTTACCCCAAATCGACTCGACGGCAGTGGGTTTTGGATTTTTTCTTTACCCAGACCGTTGCCACCACCAAGCTGCCAATAAAAACCAGTTGCCATCGAATCCACTCAGACTCGTGGCAACCCCCTATGTGTCAGAGCGGGACTATGATTCACAGGGTTTTCTTTTCAGAAGTAGATTGTCAGGCCTTTCTTCTCAGAAAGAGATTGCCAGACCTTTCTTCTGAGGCTTCTCTGGGTAGACTCACACCTCCAACCTCCTGGTTAGCAGTCCAGCTGCTAGCTGTTTGCACCATCCAGGGTCTCCAGGCCGATGGTCATTAGTGGTTAGTAAAGCTTGGCGGGAAGGGCTGGGTAGTGCAAACAGTGAACATGCTCCCTTGCTAACTGAAAGGTTGGAGGTTGAAGTCAACCCAGAGGCACTTCAGAAAAAAAACTCTGACGATCTACTTCCAAAAAATCAGCCATTAAAAACCCTATGGAGCACAGCTCTACTCTGACACACCTGGGGTTGCCATGAGTCAAAATCAATTCAGTGGCAACTGGCATTGGTAACGACTTGGGAAAGACTAAAGACAGTACAGAATAGGAAACAACTCAATAATCAGTGTCAGACACCACTGCTCCTTAAATGACTTGGCAATAATCCCCACCATTAGAGAAGTGAGTGGATGGTTGCTTATCGCCATCTTTATGCCCTGGCCTTACCTGCCTCTGCCCCCGCAGGCCTTCTCCCATCTCTCCTCTTCCTCACCTCAGTTTCAAGTTCCTTCTCTTCCTTCCCAACCTCAAAAAATTCACCTATCTGGGGCCTTACTCTAGAAACAACCCAGAAGATGCCCAGATTGGAGGCATCTTCCCCTGCTGTGAGAGGACACTTGTTATTCTACACAGCAGCCCAGCCTTTTTTGTGTTTCTCCCACTCCAGCCAAGCGCTTGAGCCTAGTATGTCAAAGACAGTATTAGTGTGTGTTCCCATAAGAAAGTGAGGTGATGTTTTCCATGGATAAATTCTATAATGATTCATATACCGTCAGGTTTTTAAAATTGCAATTATCTCCCTTGCTGGCTGGGCCCCTAAAAAGTCTTCCAGATCACTCTGAAGCAGCCTGACTGTCCCTGGACCATGTCTGGAAACCACTGTCTTCCCTTGTGGAAGATTCTTTAAGAAACCCTGTCCATCTTGTGGACTCCTCCTTACCCCAGGACAGTCTCTCTGCCTTTTGCCCCATGAAGTTTTCTGTAACACCAGCCAAAGAAGCTTTCCTTTTTGTCGGGTCTCTATACTTTGTAGCTGTCAGTATGAAAGCAGTCATCATCAAGCAATAATGGGATTTTGGCATTGGTATATAAGACTCCCCTACTGAGAGAACCTTGAGGGTAGTTCCAAATCAGGCTCATTGTGGTGACTCTGACATCCAACGCGCTTGGCACAGAGGGGTGTGCTCCATAATGTTTACTGAATGAAGATGGTGTGTGATGATAAGTAGCAGTTGGATTAGGCAATTAGGAGGTCATTGGTGAGCGTGGTTACTCTAGAAGAAACACTCACTGGGAACAGTTGGCCCTCTAATGCTGCTGCTTATGAGGTATGTGTGGGGGGGTTGGGTCTGGTGTTGAAATTCACTGAATTCCATTCTCTGAGCCGAATATTCTGGTGTGTGTGCATTCTAGTGAGTGTGTTTCAGCCCAGAGGAAGGGTGCTGTTTACTTACTGGTCTACCCACAGGGTTATGTTTTTGCAATTTGTCTGCTGGAGGAGGCCCTTTGTGAATCACTGAACTATACTGTATGTGGTAGCAGAGTCCCTGGCTGCTGTGTCTTTGGTGTAGCTCCCACCTTCTGAGATTGGGATCCATAGTTAGAAGCCTAGTGAGTCATTTCATTCCTCTTTCATTGTAAAGGGGGAAAACCGATTACAAAATTAGATAAAGGCACTTCAGGAGGGCATCACCACCACTTGTTTGGAAAATGTTCAAAGAGCCCTAGATATTCCACAGGCTCTTCAAACTCAACATGTGCAAAATAGAAGTCATCATCTCTCCTGGACACACCTGCCTTGCTGTGCATTTCCTTCAATGGGTGTACTTGGTTGCCCAAGCTTGACACCCTACTGCACTATCACCCCTTTAGCCAGCCCACAAGTCTTACTGGGTTCACCTCAGAAGGTTCATTCTGATCATCTTTCCTCCATTCTTTGGCCACTGTCTGCCTCAGTCCATCATACTCTCTTGCCTGTTGACATCTGCTGATAACTCCAGTCCTTCCTAACAAGTCCAGATGCCCTTAAGATATCTTTCAAAAAACAAGACATCATTCCACTGCTTAAAACACTTCGATGTCCCCACTTTACTTTCAGCCACAGGATGAGCCCACACTCTCTAGGCTTGGTTTACAAGTCCATCACTTCCGTGCCAGCCCCCTATTCTGTTCTCACTGTCAGCTGCACCTACATAGTGCTTTAGTCACAGACAGCTCCCTGAGGGTGCCTCCATGAGCCTTTAAGCTTCCTTTGCTTTGCACATGCTATCCCCTGTGCCTGGCATGCCCTTCCCTCCTTGTCTGTCTCCAGATGAATCTGTCTCCAAGTTCCCTGAGTAGTATATACCTCCACTGTAGCACTTAATGTCCGTATGGAACCGTTTGTTTAACCTCCCCCATGGGCCCTGACTTCATCAAAGGTGATGTTTTATTCATTTTTCCATCCCCAGCATCTATCTCAGTGTCTAGCACTTATTTTGTACAAAGTAAGTGTTTGTTAAATCGAAAGTCTATCGACATGAACCTCAACAGCTATACCATGGGACAACACACAACTATTAAGGAGAATGAGCTAGATCCATATATACTGATTATAACTGTAGAGTAATATATATGGTGAACCCCTATTTTTGTAAGAGAAAAATAACCCTTAACACTTGTTTTTGCTTGTCTGAATGTAGAGAAATGTGTGGAAGGATTCCAAAACAGCAATCTTTGGTTACCCCAGGGAGCGAGACTGGAGGGAAGAAGGGAAGAGTGATACAATTTTCTTTCTATCTGTATTGTTTGACTTGTCACAAAGAGCTTATATTACTTTTGTAAAACCAATTAAGAAAAATAAACAAAGCAATGGTTGCTGAATGAGTAAACAGGCTTCAGGAAAGAAGTTTCCAGAATAGGAGGAGCATTGTCACAGTTGTGCATCCCCTAAGAAGCCCTGATGAAGGAAATAAAAATCCCTAGAACATATAATTAGGGTATTAGTATTCACTTAGTAAAGGATTTTCCTCTTCTGATAGAATTCCCACAGGCTTCTTTTTAAAAAGGCAACTCCATTAAAGCTCTTTAGCATTTATTTGTTAACAGATCATTGCTGCAGAGCTTGACAGAGGAGTAGGACGGAGAAAGAGAGAGCCTTAGAAGTTGTTAATTGAAGATCAATCAGGAATGAAGGTAAGTGCCATTAATATTATAATGGAAATTAGCAGGAAAATTATTACACTGAAAAAAAAATTCAAAGCTGACATTGTTTTCCTGAAGAAATCATTTAGTGAGATCGAGATCACCCAGTGGTTGAGGGCGAGGAGAGGGCACCCAGCTTCCCGGGAGAGGGAAACACGGAGCGAGGACGCAGAAGCAGACTGGAGAACACTTTCCCCAGTTGCGGCAGGTGTTGTATCCAAATGCTACATCTTGCTAAGAAAGCTCATGTCCTTTCAGGTGTCTACAGTTAGTCAGAGTAGAAAGGTAGGTGGTAGTGGGCAGAGAAGAAACTTATTAACATCAAAGAATTTTAAAAAACAGGTCAAGTAGTACATGGCAGTCACCATGAAGAAGAAACACTAAGAGAGTTGCATCCACTGGAATGGATGTGGGACTATCTTACACTTTAGTCACTAAAGCAAAGGACAAGAAGAGCTACTGACTCATCTTTAGTATTTGATATTAAACAAAAGTCAATTGGGCTTACATTGACTTATCATGTACTTGTCATTAAGGGATAATTTAAAAAGGCTCTTTCTACTAAAAGAAAGGAAATCAATCCACACTCCTCTTGGGCTCCCACCGACAGTTTTTATGCCGTAAAATCAAGTTAAAAATACTAAGTGCAGTCTTGAAGTTGACAGGAAGAAGACACAGTATACAAATGCATTTATTTCTTCTGGATTCCATAAAACAAGGTTGGTAGACTTTTACTATAAAGTCAGATAGTAAATATTTCAGGCTTTGTAGACCAAGAGATAAAATCTAAAATATTGGGTGGTGCAAATGGTTAAGTGCTAGATACTAGCTGAAAGGTTGGTGGTTCGAACCAACCCAGAGGGGACTTGGAAGAAAGGCCTGGTGATCTGCTCCTCAAAGGTCACAGCCTTGAAAACCCTACTGAGCAGTTCTACTCTGCACACATCGGGTCGCCATGAGTCAGAATTAGCTGGACTGGCTGTGAGTCGGAATCTACTTGATGGCAGTGGGTTCGGTTTTTAGTTTGGCAACAAACAAAACAACAAAACATTTAAGAAGAGTGAAAATAAAATGTCCACAATTTTATTCTAGTGACAAAATTTAAAAAATTTTTATTGGCACTAAAATTTGAATTTCGTGTACTTCTCATGTGTCATGAAATATTCTTCTTTTGGTATTTTCCAATCATTTAAAAAATGTAAAAAGCATTCTTAGCTTATGAGTCATACAAAAATAGGTGGTGGGCCAGCTTTGGCTCCTGGGTGACAGTTTGCTGACCCCTGACATACAACATTCTTAGTCATGACCAAACCAAAAAAAAAAAAAGCCAAACCCACTGCCATCGAGTCAATTCGGACTCATAACAACCCTAGAGAACAGAGTAGAGCCAGCCTATAGGGTTTCCAAGGAGCAGCTGGTGGATTCAAACTGCCAACCTTTTGGTTAGCAGCCAAGCTCTTAACCACTAGGCCACCAGGGCTCCCCAGTCATGACAGGGGTCATTAATCAGTCAAGGCCCTCCTTGCAGTTGAGCTTGGCCATGACTTCAGAATTCTCCTCAACACAACACTGCCGCCAGTGATAATCACAAGAAATGAGGAAGGACAGCCTGTCTGCCACGTAGGGACCATCTCTAGAGGTACTGCTCAAAGAACATTTAACTTAGACATCAGCTGGTTTCTTCCAGCCCCTTCAGACCTGGGTGTGATTGGCTCAGTCCTCCATTCCCCACCCACAGGAAAGTTAACTCCAAGATTTTTGTGATCCACAAAGAGCTTGCATGTTTGTGCTCAGGAGCAATTGCTTCTGCTACATTTAGTTGGTTTATGGATTCACTTATCCTTGTTTTCGTTACTGCCTCAACCTCAATGGGAAATTCAGTTATTTTAATATTTTAAATATTTTTAGCAAGCACACAGACTTTTACTTGGAGATTGGGAGAGACAATGGTGATTACACCGGCAGTAGTCGCAGCTTCTGCTCAGCATTCTTGTTTATATCATCGTCATAGCTACCATTTTCAGAGAGCTGGCTTGTTTTGCCAGATGCTTTTCATGTATTATTTAATCCTTCAACAGTAATTGGAAATAGATTGTTTTACAAAAAAGAAATTGAAGGTTAAAGAGATTGAGCAACTTGCCAATCATAGGGCAAGTCAGTGGAACCCAGTCAGCAACCCAGAGCCCTTGCCCCTAAACACCACGCAGTTCTCCCTCTACGTATTGTTTTTGTTGTTGTTATTGCCATCGAGTTTATTCTGACTCATGGCTATCCCATGTGTGAAGAGTAGAACTGCTCCATAGGGTTTTCAAGGCTATGACCTTTTGGAAATTGATCAGCAGGCCCATCTTCCAAGGTGCCTCTGAGTGGGTTTTAACCATCAACCTGTTGGCTAGTAGTCTAGTGTATAACTGTTTGTGCCACCCAGGCACTTCTTTAATTGAACATTTTCATTCTTGAAAAAGCTTTCCCCACATCCTCTTTTTGCCAGGCCAGCTTATGGAGTGTTCTGGCTTCTAGCTCTTTCCGGGTTTACCTCCCAGCACATGTCTTTCTTACCTCTCCTCCAGAATTGCTCTTATAAACTCTCAGTGCTTTGATACAATCATTTAGAGTAAGTTAGCTCATGGAAGCTCACATTCCCAAACTGAGTTGAAGAAGAAACCTTCTTAGCGAGGTAATAACGTTATATAGAAAACAATCTCATTTGCCCAATTGGACATGGAGAGATAGGACAAGGTCTATAGAAAAGCTGGAGGAAATAAAGTACATTCAAAAGTTAGAAAGTTGAAGAATTTTATTTTCTTTCTGAAAGAGAAGGGGGCAGAAAAGAGACAAGAAAGGACGAAATCAGAGATTGCTGATCAACATGATAGAGTGCCCACAGGACTTTTAAAGAGTTCGTTTTGCATGCAGCCCTTCAGCAAAGTCTTCTACATGCAAAAAGATCGTATGAGAATATGCGGAAAGCGTGAAATCAAGAAACGAAACATTAAATGAAGAAAACAGGTAAGAAAGAAATGTAACCTGTTTGAGAATTTGAAGAAATTGTGTAAATGTTACATACTGGGTTTTTGACATTGGATTTTCCACTGGACGTGCTGATTGTATCTAGGTCTTCGGGAACCAGGAGAATGTAAGCAATGAAGTGAGACTTCTCCCCAGGGAAGAGGACATTTCTATCCGGTTGGTGAGGGCGAGAATGTAGAAAAATAAATGCAGGCAGTGGATGAACTGACGATTGTCAGGAAATCATATTAGAGAGGGAAGGCATAGTAGTAGGGGTTAGGACTTCAGCATACTTTTGGGGAACACAATTCAATCCATAACAATGACTAAGTTAGAAATGAAAGAGAAGAACTCCGGGCTTATGGGATGAGTTATTAAAGGGCATCACGAGTGCAGTAGGAGTGTCTGTAATGCAGTCCTTGGTTCCCCCACACCGAAGAGGAGTCGATATTTACTGAATGAGTCTCTATAGTGCAGTGGAGAGGGCAGGCTGGACGGCAAGGCCCAGGCCCAGGATGGAGTGTAAGAGGAGCAGCATTGGGACCCCCCTCAAGGCCATGAGTTTCTTGAAAGCTGTGCCTGGGGATTCTTGTATTTCCAACACTGACGCAGTGTTTGGCACATGGTGGGTCCTTTATAAATATTGGTTGATAAATAAAGGAATCACTTGGCTGAAGATGGAAGAAGCTCTGCAGCAGAACCAGGAGCTTCGCATTCTGGGTGATTTCATTATACTTGGCAAGGGTATTTGCGTTCCTTCACAAAGCAAGTCCCAAGTATATGCCAAATACTGCATGTTACAAATATTGTATGAGGCATACTTACCCTAAAAATTTTTCATTGTTTATCTGAAACTCAAATGTAACTGGACGTCTGGTATTTTATCTGGCAATCTTACTTAAGACCAAGAAAGAGATTTTTAACTCTGCCACCTGAAAAGGGTCTTTCAACTTGGTCTCAGTCCCAGATTCTAGCCTACCATCTCCACATGTCCCTCAGGGCTGTGATGGAGAGTTTTCCAGTCCCCCAAAATGACTTCTCACTTGAGACCCTACCTACCTTCTTTCTACGTACAGAGATCCTTGCCTGTCTGGACAAAATCACAATATCTGGGCGGTGCAAATGGTTGATGCACTTGGCTACTGACCTAATGACTGGAGATGTGAGTCTACCCAGAAGCGCCTTGGAAGAAAGTCTGGTGATCTACTTCCAAAAAACCAGCGACTGAAAACTCAGTGGGCCACAGTTCTACTCTGACACACGTGGGATCGCAGTGAGTTGGAGTCGACTCCGTGGCAACTGGCGGTGGCGGTGGAACCATAGGATGAGTATACCATTCACGCAACAGCAATTGCACATTCTGTCACAGTTCTAGCTGGGCAGCAAAAGGGAGCTTCGGGCTTTTCTATGGGAACACAAAGCTCATCCCCCAAGGACCACACTCAAAAATCCAGAGAATAGCGACGCTTCATGAACAGTTGGTAGATATTCAGACTAGAATACATCAATTTATCTTACTTGTCAGAGGATTAAAGAGTCAGCCAACCATATGACATGCCTAGGAGCTATTTTCAGCTCTGTTTTAACCTGTTGAACTCCGGTTAGCAACTTCCGTATTTTTATCTTATGTTATATTTCCTTTGAGGCAGTGAGTCTATAGGGCAGTGAGGTTAAAAAGAAATAACTAACAACTTTCAAGAAAACAATCTAAAATAAGCACCTGTGTAGTGATTATAAAAATATACAGATTTCCTTTTCTTCTACTGGTAATTTTGAAGCCCACACATTTGTGATAGGTTTTGCCCACGATGTGCTTCTAGCTACATACAGTTCTTTTCCATTTAAACTTTTAGGTCAGATCTGTTAGATTTCCTCCCTCCCCCACCACATGATCAGTGCAGAATTTCTTCCCTTCTCATGTTGAACCGGAGTGATAATGCTGGTTAGCCCTTACTTCATATCTTCTGGGTAATAACCCTCTGGAAAAAGGCCTGGAAAAACTGTTTCCATAAAGATTACAGGCAAGACAACCCTATGGAACTGTTCTACTCTGTAACACATTGGGTTGCCATGAGTTGGAATCGACTCAATGGCAGTGGGTTTGGGTTTGGGTAAAAGTGACATATACTGTAACAAAATGAGCCCAAAGATTAGCTGGGATCCCTAGTCCTGGCTCTTGTACCAGCTTTGGGTGTCAAGACAATGTTTAAAATTATCCCTATGGTTGTTGCTAGGTGCCATTGATTCGATTTCGACTCATAGCAAGCCCATGAGATGGAGTAGAACTGCCCCATAGGGTTTTCTGGGCTATAATATTTAAGGGAACAGATCATCAGGTCTTTCCACCGCAGAGCTGCTAGGTGAGTTCACATCGCCAACCTTTCAGTTACTAGCTGAGTGCTAAACCATCATGCCACCAGGGTGTCCTTAATAGTGTCCTTAATCACCTCCTTTTCGTCTTTGTTTAAGTGGGCATAAAATTGTGAGTTCTTCAATAGATCGTAAACTCAAGGAGGGCAAGGTTGTATGTGGTAGACAATAAACGTTTGTTGAAATAATACAAGAACTATGATAATGTCATTGGTGAGGCTCATCACACTTAGAGTTCCTTGTACTGGTTAATCCAGAGCATGCGACTTTCGAGCTTCTGTTCTACTTACACGTGCTACTGTTCATTTGTGGTGTAAGGGGAACTCATCTGACCAGATGTCAAATTAATGGCTCCCTGTCTTCCACAGACACAAGGCCTTTCAGGAGTGCATCCTGCACACTTCTAGGCACGAGGCCTGTCACTTCCATGTGGTCTCCACCTGCCCCGCTCTAGGTTTGTGATGGAGACCGATGGTAAATACAGTGGCAATAATGAGGCTGCCCAGCTGTCATTCTCCAGCCCTCCTTTCAGCAAATACTTGACCTCTCCCTGTAAAGGCATGCATCTACATGTTTCCATAATTTTCTTCAAATTGGGAAGAAAAAATATAATCCACCAAAGATCTTCTGCTACTCTTCTGGGGGTGAATGGGAATCTCAACAACATATCCATTGTCTGATCTGAGCTCTGCTCTACCAGTCTTTCAGGAAAAGGAAAAAAAAAAAAAAACAAGAAAAAAAAAAAAACAACTTTGATCCCTGGGGAGGTGAAGCGGAAGTTGATCTTCACCATTAAATTTTTTTATAGATAGCAAAGTCCATGCTTCCACCTGCATCCAAAGCACAGAGGCAGCTGGCAGAACAAAGCACCAGAGAAAAATAGCTGACCAGAATCTCTTAAATTGCCCATGTACAGGTGCAACCTTGTTTTTCATTTCTGTGGCAGCCACCAGTGATTGACAATGTTTCGCCCAGAGGACTTAACCCTTTTTTTCCCCTAGATGAACCAAAGAGTCAATTCGGATGATTTAAAAAACAATTCCTGCCCTTCTGTACATTCTGGAGAAATTAAACCCAAACAGATGGGAACAGTGCTTTGAGCCAATATTTGTTGTTACTAGCTGCCATCAAGTTAGATCCCTGCTCTTGGTGATCCCAGGCACAACTGAAGGAAATGCTGCTTGGTCCTGCACTATCCCCATGACCCATTAGGGATTGGACCACTGTGGTCCATAAGATTTTCATTGGTTGATTGTTGAAGTAGGTCGCCAGGCCTTTCTTCCTAGTCCATCTTAGTCTGGGAGCTCTGCTGAAACCTGTTCAGCAACATAGCAACACACAAACCCACACTGACAGACGGCTGGTGGCTGTGCGCGAGGTGCACTGAGTAGGAATCAAACTCAGGTCTCCCATGTGAAAGGCAAGAGATCTCAAGCAATTTTACCTTTCATGAAAAAAGGAACAGAATAAGTCCAGAGAAAAGATATAAAAAATTATCACTAGGCCTCTCTAGCTTTATTGTCAAGATTGAGGCACTTCATTTTTATTTATGTTGTTATTGGTTGACCTTGAGTTGCCTACAACTCACAGTGACTCCATGTATAACAGAACAAAATGTTGTCCAGTCCTGCACCCTCTTCTTGATCATTGGTATACCTGAGTCCATTGCTGTGGCCACTGTGCATTTTGACTGCCTACAACTTATGGGGCTTATCTTCTAGCACTATATCAGACAATATGCTATTGTGATCCATAGGGTTTTCATGGGTCAATTTTTTGAAGTAGATGACCAGGCCTTTCTTTCTAGCCTATCTTAGTCTGGAAGTTCCAAGGAAACCTGTCCACCATGGGTGACTCTGCTGGTATTTGAAATACCAGTAGCACAGCAACATGCAAGCCACCCGAGTATGACAAACTGACAGACAGGTGGTGGTTTTTATCTATAGATTCCCAAATAGAGATAGCATGTAGCAAACCCTCCTCTGGAATGGGAGTGACATTAAGCATTGGACTATCTGGGTGAAACAACCTGACCTATAAAACCAATTCTTGGTTGGCCTCAGCTGTTGCCCCATCAATATTCGACAAGCTAATTTAGAGGGTAAGTGAGCAGCAGAGAGGAGATGCTATCATGCTGCTCCGTTTTGAAACTTCCAAAGACTGTATGTAAACTGGGCAGCCTAACTGGTCCAGTGGTTTGTCCCCCCTCTCCCCCACCTCCTCCCAGACTCCCACTGTGTCTCACCTGGGGTTACTATTCTTAGTTGTGCACAAGGACAGCAACGACTTAGGGAGTCTCCTTGGAGGGGCTGAATTTGTGTGGAGTCCACACAGACAGACCACCTGCTTCATGCTCACTCCTGCAGTCTTCAGGGAGTGTTCATGGCAGGATGAATTGAGGGATCACACAGGGGTGAAGGCAATCTTTGATGCTAACAAGGAAATAAGCAAAAACCATGAGTGTTGTACAAAGAGCTCTCAGAACCAGCACAAAAGTTGGATATTTGGAAACATGGAATTACCTTCTAAATGGTGGCCCTTCCTAGTGATAGAAGGCCAGCTTGTTGCCTCGGATTGTTGTTGTCTGGTGCTGTTGAGTCAATTTTGACTCATAGTCACCCCGTGTGACAAAGTAGAGCTGCCCCATAGGCTTTCCTAGGCTGTAATCTTTACGGAGCACGTAACCATTGTGCCATCAGGGCTCCTTCTACCACAGATTGTTGTTGTGTGACATCAAGCTGACTCTGACTCATAGTGACCCTATAGAACAGAGTAAAACTGCCCCTTAGGGCTTCCTGGGCAGTGATCTTTATTGGAGCAGATTGCCAGGACTTTCCTGCCACAGAGTTAGCATTACAGAAGGCCCCAGAGCTCTGGGGTGGACTTCTCCACTGCCAGTGAGTTCTCTGCTTCCCCCGCAGGGTCCTGAGGCGAGGAAAAGATTGTTAATGACGTGACACCACTGTGGATCAGATGGTTTCTCTTTCTGGTAGGTGCGGTATAAATCACCTTCTCTTTAGCACAAGAAATCTCACTGATGAACATTCTTGATGATTTAGATGTCTGGAACACACTATAACATGAGCACAGAGCATGACCTCAATAACTCTCAGTTGTGGAGCAATGGCTTGACTTCTGAATGGAAAAAAATGTCATGAAGACAACTCTGACACTTTTCTTTGAGAGTTTTAGTAAACTTCTAATTACTGCAAGTGCCCAGAAGCTCCCCACTCTTGTGTCTTTGACCTTGAAATGGCCTTTGAAATGAGTCAATGTTCGGTTGGTGGCATCTGTCCAGATGTTCAGGTCTCCACACTCAGACCATTTAATCTGGAACTCAAATAATCACAGGAACTGTGGCCTGGAAACCAACCTATCTTATTCATCAATCACACCTTTTGTATAAGTCTTGATATATCTAAGTGGCCAAAAGCTACTGAACTTAAAATTTTCAATTTTCATTCATTGTTTTGATCTTGGCCACAATTAGTGATTTTGCATGAAATAAAATAGCAAGATTATTCAGAAATCACAGCCTCAGAATTGTGGTGATAATCTAATCAGGCAAAAGCTTGGATGCTTGTCAATTTAATCAGAACAATAGGTGCTATCAACCAAATAGATACTGTAGGAAGTATTGTCTCAGAAATACTCCAGCCTTGACTCAGGAACATAACCCTCTCCGTCTGAGATTGTAGTGGGCATATGGAATACGGGCCCCTGGTTGTGCAGTGGTTAAGCATTTGGCTGCTAACCAAAAGGTTGGCAGTTTAAATCTACCAGCCACTGCTTGGAAACTCTATGGGGCAATTCTACTCTGTTCAATCGCTATGAATCAGAATTGACTAAATGGCAACAGGTTTTTTTCCCCCCTTGGTTATATGGAATATACCTCTACTTTGAGAATAAGTCTGAAATCCTACCCTGATATTTACCCCTTCAATGTGTACCGATGTCATCATTACAACCTGGAGGGAGAGAAATCCCAGGCCCAGAGCAGTCCATGTGGAAGTTGAAAGCTTGTGACTGTCTCTTCAATTTGGTCATTCCATGAAGGAGAAAGCCTTTTGATCACTACACATTCTAACAGGCTTACGCACAAGGGGTTATAGAATGCTATAGACTTTGGATATTCTTGGCCTTGGGAAAAACATTTTTTTTTTTTTTTAAATTTGTAAGGGTAATTACCATTATTTACAGTACTCAGGGCAAAGCTCCACCCTGGGCTTTGGGCCAGGGGATCTCAGACTAGAGTGTTGTGGGGTGAGCCAAATCCAAGACAAAGGTACAATTATACTCACATAAAAACCAACCCTGGTGGTAGTGGGATGAGGGAAAGGCTCACACAACGGGAGGTGTGTGTAGGGAGGGGCTTCCTTTGAAGTTTTGCATAAATCTTGTCAATTTTTTTTTTTTTTTCCCTATAGCACTGGGAATGAAGGTTCTTGGTTTTCATCCTGGGTCTCTTACTAAGCTGTGCCATAAGGAAATAGACTTCCTTCTTACTTGATTTGCCAATTTTTAAAACTGAACCTTAAGTAAAAGAATTTTGGAAGAATTAAGAAAATGGGAAAGGTTGGGTAAGGCGTGATGAAGCTTTCTTAATTTCTTGGCAGAAAAGAACGAAAAGTAAAACAGCAAAGACTATATTTTTATAAGTCAGCTTGACTTTTGAAGCACTTCACTTTATCCATCTCTCTGATTTATGTCCATTTTTCACTCATGGAAGTTTTAAAGCTGTGGGTTTAGAAAAGGGTGGCTACAGAGCCTCAGGTTCTCCAAGTCAGAAAATAATTAGCTAATACCTCACTATTCACATGCATTCCCTTCGTGTTAACTTAGGCTACTTCATTTTCTTCCTGTCAGGATTAAGGCCAGATGATTATTTATGCTAATGTTATGAATCATTGACAAGAAAAGCTTGTAATGGAAGTGTTGTCACACCTTGAGGTACACAGGCACTAGAAGGCACCAGGAGCAATCAGTGAATGGGAGAATCAGCACACACCCAGCCACCCCCCTCACCTGGCCCTTAGAATGGTGGTAATGCAGGAATTCCTCATTAAATGCATCGTTTCCAAAAGGGCAGTCTCTATAGATTTTCTGTAGCACCCTTCAGAATGGGAAACACCTTGGAAGTTGGATTTTCTCCTTCAGTCCATGCAGGAAATGCTCTTTGGGGAGTGGGTGTAGAAACGTGAAGTGTGCTCGAATTTGCCTCAGTGAAGCCAAGCACTACAGAAGTTTCAGAGCGTTAGCCTGCCCTTGACTGCTGCACACACCCAGCTGCAGACACCTGATAGAACTCAGCACTCTAGTGCCCGGCAGCAAAGAGGAAATGGGGGAATTACAGGCAGGCTTGACTTGAAACACTGCTCCAGCCCCACCTGAATTTCAGGTGCCCCAGGGAGTCCTTCAACCACCTGGAATTGAGGCTGTTTAAAGGTACAGATGCAATATGTGTTTGTCTTGCTTTTGTTTGCACCTGAATGCAACTACCAGCTGGAAGCCAGAAGGTGTGGGGCATTACAAGCAATTTTGCTTGTAAATAAAGAGAATGTAAGAGTTTAAAAAGCATTGTTGTGGCTGAGAGACAGTGAGAAGAGAGAAAGACAGAAGGGGAAAATTATAGATCAGAAAGGAGAGAGGGAAGGAGGGTGGAAGAAGAAATAGATTTACTACAGCAAATAGAGAAATACACAGTGCAATTTACAATGGTGTGATATTGCTGCATATTTTCCATGATATGTTAATATTCCTACATCCAATTCATCCTCAAACAATTTATCGATGTAAAGCTAGAAAATAAGCCTTCTGGGCCTGTGATCTATCTTTGTGCAATATTTATTGGACTAGCCTACTATGTGCCAGGCACTAATGTAAACACGGAGAATAAATGATAAAAAGATGTCATCGCGTTGCAGTCAGACTGCAAATAGACCATTGCTATGATGGAGGTGTACCAAGGGCCCAAGGAGCAGAAAGAGGCATCTGTGTCTCCTTGAGGGAAGTGAAGGCAGAATGAAAAGGGAACATGGCAAGAATGAAGATTTTACACAAACTTCTTTTACCATAAAAGCAACCTCAGTAGACAAATTTCCACGAGGATGTGAAATGCATTAGTGGTGTTGTTTTATTATTTATTTCTTCTCCACTAGGAAAGTTTCTCTCGACAACATTTGGAAATAAAAACGTTTTACTTAAGGTCAAAGTAAATATTTCAACAGCAATATGCAACTTTGAGATTCACTTTGATCAGCCTATTATGTTGAAGATTTTTCTGCAAAAGCTATCGGAAATTCAGAAAATACAGCGTTTAGCTAACTTTCTTATTCAGTTTTTAGTAATATAAGGTTACTCTTTTTTTTTTTTCTTTGTCAACAGTGAGTGAAATAAACATTTGAAAAGAGCCTGTTCTTTTTAAAGAAAATACAGTATGTAGCGCTGCAAACTCAAGGACAGTACCCTAATGATTAAGAGGGAAATGGTTTTTTGTGTGTGTGTGCGTGTTTGTGTTTGTGGTAAAATACACTGTCATGGATTGAATTGTGTTGCCACAAAATATGTGTCAGCTTGGCTATGCCATGATTCCAGTATTGTATGACTATCCACCATTTGGTCATCTAATGTGATTTTCCTATGTGTTGTAAATCTTATCTCTATGATGTTAATAAACTGGGACTAATGGCACTCATGTCAAGATTAGGTTGTGTTTTAAGCCAGTCTCTCTTTTTTTTTTTTTAATTAAGTTTTATTAAGCTTCAAGTGAACATTTACCATTCCAATCAGTCTGTCACATGTAGGTTTACATACATCTTACTCCCTTCTCCCACTTGCTCTCCCCCTATTGAGTCAGCCCTTTCAGTCTCTCCTTTCGTGCCAATTTTGCCATCTTCCCTCTCTCTCTATCTTCCCATCCCCCCTCCAGTCCAGAGTTGCCAACACACTCTCCAGTGTCCACCTAATTTAATTGGCTCACTCTTCATCAGCATCTCTCTCCCCACCGCTGACCAGTCCTTTTCATGCCTGATGAGTTGTCTTCGGGGATGGTTCCTGTCCTTTGCCATCAGAAGTTCTGGGGAGCATTGTCTCTGGGATTCCTCTAGTCGCATTCATATCATTAGGTATGGTCTTTTTATGAGAATTTGGGGTCTGTATCCCATTGGCCTCCTGCTCCCTCAGGAGTTGTCTGTTGTGCTCCCTAGCAGGGCAGACATCGATTGTGGCCGGGCACCAACTAGTTCTTCTGGTCTCAGGATAATGTAGGTCTCTGGTTCATGTGGCCCTTTCTGTCTCTTGGGTTCTTAGTTGTCGTGTGGCCCTGGTGTTCTTCCTTTGCCTTTGCTCCAGGTGGGTTGAGACCAATTGATGTATCTTAGATGGCCGCTTGTTGGCATTTAGGACCCCAGGCGCCACAATTCAAAGTGGGATGCAGAATGTTTTCATAATAGAGTTATTTTGCCGATTGACTAAGCCAGTCTCTTTTGAGATATAAAAGAGAGAAGCAAGTAGAGAGACAGGAGACCTCATACCACCAAGAAACAAGGGCCAAGAGAATAGCGCATCCTTTGGACCCTGGGTCCCTGTGCTGAGAAGCTCCTTGACAAGGAATGACTGTTGACAAGGACCTTCCCCCAGAGCTGACAGAGATAGAAAGCCTTCCTCTGGAGCTGGCACCTTGAATTTGGACTTCTAGCCTCCTAAACTGTGAGAGAATAAATTAAAGAATAAATAAATAAAGCCATCCACCTGTTGTTTTTTACTTGTGCTATTTCTGTTAAAGCAGCACTAGATGACTAAGACATACACATAGCATAAAATCTACCATTTTAAAGTGTATAATCCCATGGTATTTAGTACACTCACAATGTTGTGCAATCATCACCACTACCTAGTTCTAGAACATTTTCATCACCTTAAAAGGAAACCCATACCCATAGCAGTCACTCCCCATTCTCCCAGCCCCTGGCAACCACCAATCTACTTTCTGTTTCTACAGATTTTCCTATTCTGGACATTTCATATAATGGAATCATATAACCCACTGCCGTCGAGTCGATTCCGACTCATAGCGACCCTGTAGGACAGAGCAGAACTGCCCCATAGAGTTTCCCAAGGAGCACCTGGTGGATTCAAACTGCCAACCTCTTGGTTAGCAGCTGTAGCACTTAACCACTATGCCACCAGGGTTTCCATGGAATCATACAGTAGGTGACTTTTTGTGTCTGGCTTCTTTCACTTACATAATGTTTTCAAGGTCACCTATGTTGTAGCATGTATCAGTACTGCCTTCCTTTTTATGGCTGAATAATATTCCCTTGTATGGATATACCACATTCATCAGTCGATGGACATTTGGGCTGTTTCCACCTTTTTTGCTATTGTGGATAGTGCTAGTACGAATATTCATGTACCAGGTTTTCTTTGAACACCAAAATAGATGAATAATACGATTATTCTATGTTTATTGAGGAAATGTCAAACTGTTTTTCACTGTAGCTATACCAGTCTACATTCCTATCAGCAAGGTATGAGGTTCTAATTTTTGCACATCCTCGCTAACACTTGTTTTCTTTTTCTTAAATTATTATAGCCATCTTATTGTTGTTGTCAAACACATATCTATCTTGTAAGCTGATTTTGAAAATTAAATGAGATAATGCATATAACGCCCCTGACGAGGTGCCTGTACATAGTCTGTGCTCAGCAAATGTTATTATTAAAATCAGTCTGTAATCATGAATAATTATAGAAATGAACACTTTTCCTTTCCCTGCTAAATTATGCTTCTGTACATAGGACAAAGTGAATGGGAACAAAGAAAATTATTTGTGAATTTAACGGTTATAGCCTACTAAAGCCCCCAAACCAAACCTGTTGCCATCAAGTTAATTCCAACTCACAGTGACCCTATAGGACAGAGTAGTACTGCTTCATAGGGTTTTCAAGGAGTGGCTAGTGGATTTGAACTGCTGACTTTTTGGTTAGCAACTTGAGCTCTTAACCACTGCTCCACCGGGGCTCAGCAGCCTACTAAAGTGGTTAAATACATTTTTTAGTGGAATGTTCTGGTGTTGCTGAAGAGCGATTTATTTAATACAATAGTTTCCACGGATGTTGTCTTAGTCATCTACTGCTGCTAATAACAGCAATACCACACAAATGGATGGCTGTAACAAAGAGAAATTTATTCTCTCACAGTGTAGGAGGCCAAAAGTCCAAATTCGGGGGCGTGGGGGGAGCAACTCCAGGGGAAGGCTTTCTGTCTCTGTCAGCTCTGGGGGAAGGTCTTTGTCATCAATCTTTCCCAGTTGAGGAGCTTCTCAGCATAGGGACCCAGGGTCCAAAGGATGCGCTATTCCCTTGGCTCTTGTTTCTTGGTGGTATGAGGTCCCTCTGTCTCTCTACTTGCTTCCCTCTTTTATATCTCAAAAGAGACTGGCTTAAGATACAATCTAATCTTGTAGATTGAATCCTGACTCATTAACATAGCTGCCACTAATCCTGCCTCATTAACATCATAAAAGCCAGTGCCCTCGAGTGGATTCCGACTCATAGTGACCCTACAGGACGGAGTAGAACTGCCCCACAGAGTTTCCAAGGAGCGCCTGGCAGATTCGAACTGCCGACCCTTTGGTTAGCAGCCATAGCACTTAACCACTACGCCACCAGGGCTTCCCATTAACATCATAGAGGTAGGATTTACAACACACAGGATAATCACATCAGATGACAAAATGGTGGACAATCACACAATACTGGGAATCATGGCCTAACCAAGTTAACGCACATTTTTGGGGGACATAATACAAGACAATGTGTAGACAGAGTGAGGTCACTGTAAGGCTGCCCACAATGGCCTCTATTCTCAAGAAGCCTACCAGACTTAGCATTTATATCCAGGAATAGTCACACTAATCCCAAGAAGAACTACAAGAGCAGACGTTAAAAGCACATCAAGAGACAAAGTTAAGGATATTCAAAAGCGTCTTTAACTTCTGTGACATAGAGACCCGAGCTCAAAGTGTCATGACCATAAGCAAACCTGACTTAGTTGGTTCCATGCCAAAAGATGTGAGCTCCATCTTTTTACTCCAGTCATCCCATGTCTGTGTGGGATTTGTGCACTTCTGCCTCAGGGTCTCCTGAAACTTTTTATATAAACACTGCTGAGCTGGATGTTGGGGTTTGGTTTTTGAACAAAAAGTTGTCTGAAGCTTTTAGATGAGAAAAATATATGAGTGATGAAAACGATAGAATTCCCTGAATAGCATGAAAATATACGAGGCCATGAATCCTTAAAATTAGATGTTCGGACTCAACAAGAGTGATACTGTGGGCTTTTGTTTATGGATCAGGAATCTTTCCTCTCAGAAAACTATTAGAATTGTAAAGAAAAGAATTATTAAATGGTTAAGATATCAGATTCACACACAACAGGTTTCAGATATACAGATTTTAAAAGCCGTTTGAAGAATTTTTACCCTTAGATGAGTGGGGATGCAAAACATTATGCAAATGAAATTTAATCTTCTGGATAATTTGCCTCAGTAAAAAAAGTAAAAGGAAGATCACATTCACATTTTAACATTATGTTTTTATGTAAATAGTTACTCAGAATGCACGGGGGACTTGAGTGGAGGTATCTAATGCACTGCCCTAGATGGGTCGTCCATCTCGGATTCCCTGCCTTTGGGGTCAGATTGAGATGGCTGTGAGGAATTGTTTTGATGGTTTGATGTTAAGGTCACTGAATGCCACAGATGTCAGCGAGAAAGAAGAAAAAAATGGAGCCAGGGGAAAAAAAAAGAAGAAGTATGAGAAAGAGATGAGAGGATGGGGAAAAAAAAAAAAAAAGACAGCTGTGACCATGAAAAAAGCTGTGGTAGAATATTAAATGAATTTTCTTTCATAAATTCCCTATTCCTGCTGGGCATTTGTAATTTTTTAAAAAGATCCTATTCTACTTGAGAATATCATGTGATACTCAGCACAAGCATAGATTTATAAAGAATTATCTCAGGTACACCAGAAATGTTAAATAACACGTGTGTTGATTGATAGATGGAAAACATTAGTGTATTGATTACATTTTAACCTCCCTATTGGCAACCACATCCAGATTAGCACCCCATTTTTGACTTAAAAAAAAAAAAAAACAAACCTGTGTGCCAAATATAGTGGTAGGTGCTGGACATACAAAGATGACGATGGCAACAATCTATACATACATACATTGGTTTCAATGTCATGTGCTAAGTGTCCTGGTAGACATTAAGTATAGGACACTTATGTGAACACACTTAAGGAGGTAACTTACACTAAGTAATTAGGAGGGGCAGTGGTGGTTCAGTGGTAGAATTCTCACCTTCCTCCAGGAGTCCCAGGGTTAGTTCTTAGCCAGTGTACTTCATGTGCAGCCACCACCTGTCTGCTAGTGGAGGCTTGGGTTTGCTATGATGCTGAACAGATTTCAGCAAAGCTTCCAGACTTAGACTAGGAGGAAAGGCCTGGTGATTTACTTCAGAAAATCAGTCTATTAAAACCCTATGAATCACAACCGTCTGACCCCCAACTGATCCTGGGGGTGGTACAGGATGCCACGGTGTTTTTGTTCAGTTGTGCCTGCAGCTGCCATGAGTTGGGGGCCTACGCGATGGCAGCTAACAACAAAAAGTTTGGAAGGGAATCTTTAGTGCATGTGACATTGAGATGAAACTCGAATGACAGTATCTAGCAAAAACATTGGGGGGAAAGGGGTTTTCAAGTAGAGACAACTCAGGGGCTTGAAAGAGCAACGGTCCTCTGAGGGGAGTGATGCGGTCTTGTTGCAATGTGAACAGAGGACTTCCACACGAAGTCGATGGAATTGGAGAAGCAGCAATGGAGAGATATGAAGGTCTTTTTGTGTCATAAAGTTGCTTGGGCTTTATTCAAATATCAGCCAAGTTTCTTACTTTTGCTATTACTTTCAGGACATTGAATTCCTTTTGAGAGTTCCTGGTGATATTAGAGAGCCAACAAACCAAACTATTGCCATCGAGTTGATTCCGACTCATAGTGACCCTGTAGGACTGAGTAGAACTACCTCACAGGATTTCTGAGGCTGTAAATCTTTACAGGAGCAGACTGCCACATCTTTCTCCTTCAGAGCAGCTGGTGGGTTCAAATCGCTGACCTTTTGGTTAGCAGCCAAGCGCTTTAACCACTATACCACCAGGGCTCCTTTGTTAGAGAGCACAGGAGTAGATTTATAGGAATTATTCTAAGCAAACAGGAAATGCTCAATGGATTTAGTAATAGTGGATAGGGGAGTCAGTGAAGAGTTTTGAGCAGCGCGGGTCAGGTTTGCATTTTATGAATTTTTAGGTTAAATGGGAATTTATTGACCACTTATAGTAAATGTAATTTATTTGGTTACTATAACAATAATCGTTTGTCTTGCATATACAACGCATGAAATGATTTTGTTTTACTTGGTTCACAAAAAGATTTTAGAAAAGCACTCTGGTATTTTCGGCATACCCCCTTCCTCTTTCGTCTAAAACACAAATTTTTATTTTTCACAGATACTTATTTGGACCCTGTTACAACATATTTTAACCTTAAATAAGTTTTTGCATATTATATGTATTCAGATACAGGACTGGAGGAAAAACACAAGCACCTTATCACTGACTACAGGAAGAGACCATAAATTTATTCCAAAAGACACCCCTTAAAATTAGTCTTATTAATTTATAGTTGCATCTTGCACAGGGAATATATGTTGGCTTTCCATATAATTTATTTCCACATTTTTCAGATGTTAGTAGAGTTTCCTTGTTTGGACAGAATACAGCACTTGGAAGGAGGACACCTGGACTCTGATCAATAGTTGTGGGGCACGTCAATTAATCTCTTTGTGATTAATTTGAAATATGGGGGAATAATGGCTTTTCTGTCTAACAGATTGTTATGAGGCTCAAGTTTGGTAATGTATGTGGGAGTCCTCTAAAACACACTGCAGCATGACAGTGGCAATAAATGTGTGACAATTTCAAGAAGGTGAAACACAGGGTAGAAGAGTTGAGGCTCCTGGTTCAACTGTCCATCCAGCTCCTGTTCAATGCCTGGCAAACAGGCATTCAAGAATTAGCTGTTGAGTGAGTAAATGTACACACACACACTTTAAAAAAACACATTAAAGTGTTAAAATGATTGTCAATCCCTAATTATAAAATATGTTTAGGGAGACAGTAACTCTAGCTATTAAGAACAGATTTAGTCCCTAGCTGTATCCAGTTGTCAATGTAGTTAAAAAACAAAACCTACCTCTCATTCATGCATACACAGAAATGTCATTTCTTCTGAATCTGACATCACCGTGTTTACATTTTTACCTACTTTCAACCCTCACTTATTTGAATTCATCACCTGTAATAACCTAATTCCTAAGGAGAATTTTTCCGGCGATGTTCTACGAAGGTTATTTACTTCTACCTGTGTATGAATTTATAATAATTCACGACTTTTTCAGAATTAGGATTTAACAACACAGCTTTAAGTGAGAAAGTTACCAGGTAAATAGTTGGAACCAGCATTGGAAGGCAGGATTCTGCCATTGATTTATGTGATCTTGGACAAGTTACTTAACTAGTGTGTGTGAAAGAAGGGTCTTCATTTATATATTTTTGACACACACACATACATACATTCTCACATTCATATAAACATACATACACATATATGCTCACACACTCACACACTCACATGGTCGTACTCATCCATAACTTACAAACTCATACTCAACACACACACAGTCACACTCATACACACTGACATCCACCACACACACTCACACTGTCACACTCACAAACACACCACACACACACCATCCATCCTAGCTCCCAAGTTGTACCACAGAAGAGCTCTGAGGGGAGATGATGGGCTGGAAGGGGAATTGTGGGGATACAAAGTTTTTCCTGTATTGTCTCTTGTTAAGTTTTCCTTTGGGTTATTCAGTTTGGGGTTCTGCCTGTTGTTCCTTTAATACTTAGGCTCAAGCAATAATGTTCTCCGGTCCCTAAGATCCGTCCATTTTCAACAGAAAAGATCAAGAGAAACAAAGTCATTAGAGGAAAGACAAAGAACAGATGACAAGTCAAGTGTTGACAGTTTATCTTTGGTAACTGGGCTGGAACCATTTGGTAGTACCTTGCCTGGCTTCTCATCTGTTTGTTTCCATTGAGTGGGATGTTATCTTCTGTCACCCAGGGCCATTACCCTGACACCTTCCCCCTCTCACTGAAACTTCCAGATTCAAGGTTCTCAAACTCCTTTGGGTCCTGCTCTTTGCAGTCTGAGGAACTGTGACCGTCCCTAGGAAATGGGCAAGGCTGTGGACACTGATACAATGCAGATCTCACTTTTTTTTAGGAGAGCTATCTCCATTCTCTATACCCTTCAAGAAGGAAACTTGTTTACTACAGGTCCATCCTTACCCATCAACCACTTTAATACCTGTATCAAATTACACCCATTAAGTAACGAGGGGATTAGTCTTCCACATGCATATAAACCGACAATTTATTATTATATAGAAAAGTCTATTTTATCAGAAAAGAGTTTTTTTTTTTCTTTCTCTGGTGAAGCTGGGTAATTTCTGTATTTATTTCTTCTCTGCTTACGTTTGTAAAATGATGGGACTGCAGCTTCCAGAAGATGGAGGAGGTGGCCTTGTGAGCCTTGTTTACAGGAAGAAGATGTGCTCAAGAGGCTAACAAGTGAGAATCGGCCTGAAAATCTTGCAGGAGAGAATACTATCTTAGCCAGTATCAGCCATGCATGGATGGGAAGGGTTGTCCAGACTTGGACCACCCCTTCCCAAGGCTATGCTTCTTTAGGAAAAGACCACACACAGCAGAAAATAGATTAAGCGCATTATCTCTGCCCAGGACCTTTCCTAGATTCTGGATATTTCTATTTTGAAATCCAGAAGTGAAGTTTGCCCTTGGCTATAGGGCATTTTCAATAGAAAAATCCTATATTCATGTTTGCAAGAAAAATCTACCTTCATTTTGCGTGGCTGCAGGCTCTCCAACAGCTACAGTACAACAGTTTGTCGCAAGTGTATTGGACGTTTCAGTTTGCCAGACCTGTCATGATAAATTAATTACAGGATGTTGCAGAAATGGCAAAGCTCCAGCAGCATCTTGCATAGTTTAATATAGCCCCATTTCCCCATTTCAATGTATTTGCGGTTAGATAAATCCTCAGAAATTTACAGCTGCTATTTTTTTTTTATAGACTAGTTTATTATGTACTCTGCCTGCACACATGATAAGTATAATAAGAATTTTATGTTCTTAAAGTACATAGATTTTGCTGATAGTTCTTTACCACCATGGAAATATTGTGCTAGTAAAAGTAGTATCTGCAGATACTTCTAAACATTCACATCTGTGTAACAGGCAGGGATGGGGAAAAACATTACTGTGCTTTACCATCTTCCATTTACTTTAAATTGAAAAAAATTGTGGCTCTAAAAAAATATTTGTGGAGCATTTATAAAAAACAGTCCTGTGAGCAAATTTAATGGAAAAAAAATTAGCTGCTGAAAATAGTGAAAAGCTGAACTGAAGCTACTACACTTTTCTCCAGGGAACCTTCTTCCTTTGGTCTTGTGACCACTTTTCGCAAGCTTCAGTTGCTCATTCTTGCTCTGGCAACAAGTTATTTTCCTCAACTTCTTGCTTTTTCCTCCATTTAGACTATTTTCTAAAATTTTCTTTAAGCAAATTACCTCCATTCCAAGCAATTTAAGAAATCATCCTTTGATGGGTTATATGGTTATTTACGTAAACGTTGTATAAACCATTCTTCACCACATTCTTTTAGTTTTTGACAAGTATCAAGTGATTTCAGAAGAAATGAATTAGAAATTAAAATCAGAAATGACACTGAAGTAAAGTTGAACCATTCTGACGTAACTGATAGAGGTTGAACATGAATTAGGTATGGTTATATGTGTACTTATGATCCTACTTTTTTAGACTGAGTGTAGAAATTAAAATTGTGGATTCCTAGCAGTGTTAGCCTCCTCAGTTTTTTGAGACAATAAAAATAAATCCATTCATAATCAGTATGAATTTGAGGTGTTAAGATCAGTAAAGCAACTTTAGAAAATAAGAGTACTCACGACATATGCCTGATATAGATTTGGAGATCAGAAAAAAAAATTCTTTGTGTTTACAAAACAAATGTTTTTCCGTTACTCAGTTCCCGCCTTAGCTTAAAGTATTTCCTATTCACCTTAGTAATTAGAGCAGAAGGATAGATGAATGAAGCGCCTCATTACTAACTTTGCTTCCTGGGTCTCTGAAGAGAGTAGCTGTCTGCTTTTGCCTAGTTGGTCCATTGTTAACCCTAAATGATGCTGACATTCAATTCTCCTGTAGATAATTGGGTTCATCCATAGATTAAGTTCACTAGTCAACAGAGCCTTTTGATTGACATGTTTCTTGATGTTTATATTATCTCTCATATGACTGGAATGGCGCCTTTTCTGTTCTTGAATAAAATGTTACTGTACAAGTTTGATTCTATAGAAGATTTTTTTTTTGAAGCTCTAATACCTTTTTTTTTTTTAAAAAAGCAGAGAGATTAGAAGTAAATATTACCACTCTTCAACATGGGTTAGAACATGTCAATGGTACAAACAACAGGCACTGGCTTTAAGGAGTGAGCAGTGTGGCAGGCAGGCAGCTGTGGAACCCAAAAAGTACAGAGACCTTCTGCCACCTTTTTCTCCTATATTTTGGGAAAGACAGGAAAGGAAGAGGCTGTTTTCTTAAGAAACTGAAGAATTATAGTATGGACTAAAGATTTACAAAATAACTATGGGATAAAGAAATTACCAGTTTAAAATTTTTTTTTCTCATATATATTTCATTTTACTTAGGTCACTGTCACATTAAAGACAGATGTTTCTAGTCCCTAAGTAAGGAGCCCTGGTGGTATGCAGCGGTTAAGTGTTCAGCTGCTAACCAAAAGGTTCGAGGTACGAATCCACCAGCCGCACCATGGGAGAAAGACGTGGCAGTCTGCTTTGGTAGATATACAGCCTTGGACACCCTATGGTGCAGTTCTCCTCTGTCCTATAGGGTCACTGTGAGTGGGAATCCACTCTACCACAGGGGGTTTTACTCCCTAAGTGTGGTCACAGGTAACCACAATGATATCCAAGCTGTTTCTTGAGTTACTTGAGGGTGCTGTAGTCTCCTATTACTTGCTTACTATGCACAGCAACTGAGATCCAGTATATTAAGAGACTATCCAGGGAGTCACAAAAACCTTCATTTACTGGCTAGGGGTCTTTGGACAAGTTACTTAACCTTTAGAGCCTAGGTTTCCTGATCTGTAGGACAGGGAAGATTTATGGTTTGATGTAAAGAGTAAATGAGGTTATGTACATACAATGGAGATGTGAAGGATATTTTCTGTCATTAAGTTCAATTAAGTAAGAGATCAACAAATATAACCCATTGCTGTCGAGTCGATTCCAACTCATAGCGACCCTACAGGACAGAGTAGAATTGCCCCACGGAATTTCCAAAGAGCGCCTGGTGGATTCGAACTGCTGACCTTTATGGCTAGAAGCTGTAGCACTTAACCACTATGCCACCAGGGTTTCCATCAACATACAGCTCAACAAATTCAGATGTTTGAAAATGTCTGCATAATTTACTTACCAGATGTGCACCTCAAGTGGAAAAAAAATCATTTAAACATGTATAAAAATGTAAGGGTATAAATTTTAGTTTCTAGAACTTTCCAACCCTCTTAAGAATATGAGTTAAATATATGACTAAAGTGACATGTCATATAAAGCTATAAAATGGTAAGTTATTTCCTAGCTATTGTCTCGCTAACCTTCCTAAAGAGAAAATGCTTTTTCCCACTTTTTTTTTTTATTGTGCTTTAGATGGTTTACAAAGCAAATGACTTTCTCATTAAACAATTAATACACATATTGTTTTCTGACATTGGTTGACAACCCTACGATGTGTCAGTACTCTCCCCTAACCTTGGGTTCCCCACTACCAACTTTCCTGTCCCCTCCTGCCTTCTAGTTCCTGCCCCTGGGTTGGTGTGCCCACTTAGGGTCATTTTATTTTATGGGTCTGTCTAATCTGGCTGAAGGGTGAACCTCAGGAATGACTTCAGTACTGAGTTAAAAGGTATCCAGGGGCCATACTTTCAGGTTTTCTCCAGTCTGTCAAGCCAGTAAGTCTGGTCTTTTTTTTTATGGACGGGATATACGTTTTTATTTTTCTAGGATAAATATCTAGGAGTACAATTGCTGGGTCACATGGTGAGTGTATGTAAGAAACTGCAAACTGTTTTAAAAGTGGTTAAACAATTTTGCATTTTTACCGGCAAGTATGAGAATTTCAGTTGCTCCACATCCTTGACAAAATTTGATCTTTTTAATATTAGCCAATCTAGTAGTTTTTTGTTTTAGTAGGTATGCAGTGGTGTCTCACTATGAGTTTAACGTACATTTCCCTAATGACTAATGATGAGTGTCTTTACATGTGTTTATTAGCAATTTAAATACCTTTTTTGTTGATGTACAGGTTTGAATCTCTTGTCCACTTTTTTATTGTGTTGCTTGGTAGGAAATGCCTCTCTTTTACAAAACATTTCTAATAATTTAAAAATAAAATTAAGGTCAAGTATTCATGGTGGTGTAATGGTTAAGCGCTTGGCTGCTAGCTGAAACGTTGGCAATTTGAACCCATCCAGTGGTTTCATGGGAAAAAAGACTGAGCGATCTACTCCCATGAAGATTACAGCCTAGAAAACCCTATAGGTCAGTTCTACTCTGCCCTATAGGGTTGCTATGAGTTAGAATAGACTTGGTGGCACTTAACAACAACTTTCACTTTTATGGAAAGAAACCTTGCACAACATTTCAAATGTACCAAGTGTTAGCCATTTAAAATATAATTTCATTTAAAATGTGCATTTTCAATACAAAATTTCCACTCATGGTATAAAATGTTTCATGTTTTAAATCTTTAAAACCTGATTTTTATTCTAGCTTTGCAAACCTTATTCATAGCATAGTTTTGACACTGAAGAAACTTTAACGTTCAAGATAGTTGAATCAATTGGGAAGTAATTCCTAAGAATGGTTTAAAAATATTATTTAGATCTAGAATAACAGAGTTTCAAATTCTAACTTGTTTGGAGAAGAGACTACATGAAAATGGCATAAAATTCCATAATTTTGGAATGAAGATAATCAATTTGTTACTAAGAAAATGCATGGTGCCATAGGTCTTCAAATGGATTTTTGTGTCTGATTGCTCTGCTTGATCTAGATCTATAACTTGAGGGCACTGTTACGATCTTCCCCATCCCACCTCAAGTCAGAGAGTGTGGTAAAGATGTTTTATTCATCTATTTGTAAACATAACACAAGTCTTACTTTGTCAGCAGGACAAGAGAGAAAAGGACTAGGCTCTGAGTAGAACCAACCTTTCCTGATGCTTACCTCAACTGTTATTTCTTTCTTCAGTAGTTGCAATATAAAAATAACCCTTTATTTTTCATATTACCATCAAGATCTCAGCTTAGCTTCCTCTAACATATTTCACCCACTTGTCTCAATTTAAAATATTCCTACAGCCTATTGAAATGCTTGGTGATGAAAACCAAAATCACAGAATTAACACACATCTCAAAACTATAAGCTGAAACTGCAGAGAGATGTATGGTTTTATTTTTTAATTATCAAGTACATTCACAAGACAGAAATAACAAGCTTGTACAAGGGTGACAAGCTGGCTGGGCCCAGCTGTACCTGACACACAGACATAAGTATCTCCAATAATGAACTCGGTGCCGTCAGAAAAGACCTCAGCGCCCATCACTGAGGGCTTCAGCAGCCATCAGCGCCACTCACCACTTCTGAAAATGCCTTTTTTTTTTTTTAAGTTCTACAGAGCTGAGGCATGTTTACCAATTTTCAGGCCTCTTTTTTAAACATGTGCAGGGATAAGGACCAAACATATTTTTTACTAGAGATAATGCACACTGGGTATACATCTGGCAAAATTTACACCTCAATGCCCAACACTGTTTTTCTCACTTCTTATTTCAATGGAACCAATTGTCTAATTTGGCAAAAAAGTTTTTCTAATTTGATGTTAGTTCTGATATTCTTGGGGTTAGATATTTTATCAACAGACTTATAATCACATTGTGGAGAAAGAAGAATCAAGAAAAAACCAAAAAAAAAAGAAAAAAAAGAATTTTTCTATTATAATATCACGCTTTAAAATGTACAGTCATACAGCAGTAACTATACATGACATTGTTTTTCTGGAACTAAGAAATAAATAATGCAATGGAATAATTTAAAAACAAGTATTAAGACTAAAATAAATATTAAACAATGAAGTCTACAAATCACCTATATTTTTAAATAAGAAAAGTTTTTTTTAAATGTAAAAAAAAAAAACCAGAACACTGTTGCCTGTCCAGCCAAAAATCATTATGAGTTTAGGTATATCACAAGTTACACATATGATTCTTTCAAAACAAATATAAAATTTTGATGCTAAAAAAGCAAATTGTTCCATTTTAATAACTTTCTGACCATTTGAAATACACAATATTCTAAAGCTGCTTATCTTTTAAATAAAGTAAAATTTCAAAAGCAGATACTTCATAATGTGAGCATAACATCACACATATAACCACAATACAGATATAATAAATAAATGATTACTTAACAGATATCCTAACAATACAAATACTTTTTCTTCACATCTGCTGAGTAACAAATACTTTTTTTTTTTTATCGGTATTTCAACAGTGGTAATGTAATTCTGATACAATTACTAATAAATACAAGTACCAATACTTTGACCAACAATAATCACAATGGTTTATAATAATTAAGATCAAAGGCCACATTTGTTTTTCTACCCACACCTTGCTTCTGATTTTTCTGGATTCTTTCATCAGGACACGCAGCAGTGGATCCTTTCTTTCTTCCTCAGTATTTGAAAATTCTGAATTTTGAAGAGACATTCCATTTGGTTTAATGTGTCATTTCATTTCCACCCATTTGGTTCTTTGTCTCTTCATTTTTCTTCAACTCTTTACTACGGAGAAAAGTTCACAAATGTACTAAACGAACTTGAACACAGTTTTAGCCACAACCAAATCTTAGCATGCTGAGGTAACAGCAGATAATAAAACACTGTGCCACACACACACACACACACAGACCAAGTAAGACCAAAATATTAATTACCTGTTTTCTAGTTTTCCTTTCCAACATACTATTTACGTCTCTTAACGTTATTAGCAGGTATTTAAGGCCTCCTCCAGCATTGACAAGTTAATATAAGCAAAACAAACAAACAAAAGCTTCTCAATACAGACACTGTTGCTGTTAGTTGCTACTGAGTTGTCTCTGACTCACCGCGACCTTATGTATAACAGAACAAAATGTTGCCTAGTTCTGCGCCATCTTTGTGATAGTCATACAGTTCATACAGACACCAAGTACTCCAAAACCCTATGTGATTTCCAGAAATTAAGAGTTTTTTTTTTGTTGTTGTTTTAATCAGGGATCATAAAAATCTTCATTCATTGGGAAAAAGATCATCATGGATGATGCTTCTGGGCTAGTGAATGGAAAGCCCATGGACCATTTTATTAAAAAGCACTCCTTCGTCTAGTCTATGGCTACTCCTATTTTTGTAATTAACTATTATATTTTTGAAATCAATACAAAAAAGTTTGTCTCACTTTGATTGACAAAGATAATGATGGTTAACTGACTATGCATCTAGGTACAGTTTTGAAATAAAACAAATTACACTATTAATACAAATTAAGAACCAATACATAGATAAAACAAGAAGTTGCTTCCTTAGAGACCATGTAGTAGGTACAGGTACAGTGGTGATAAACTCATGAGGCTGAAGCTGAAATTCTTTATTCAGTTATTCATATACCAGTGATGAATATCTGGATTTAGACAAAAATGTTATTGCCTTTCTTCTAAACAGGAAGGACATTTATTCAGTTGCCCTTGGAAAACTGTAGCCTAAGAAAGATGGCTATCTGGCTAAGGTGGGGTCAACTCTATCAATCACTCCTGAGGAAGGTGATGGGGGGGCACTGTGGAAGAAAGGGCAGGGACTAACCATTTCCTAAGGGGCCTCCTTGGTAGCACAGGAGGCTTAGGGAACACCTCTGCTTTTAAGGCTAGGCCCAATCTTAAATAAATGGATGTACTTGCTTTTCATATTAAAATATTTATACCTGAGGAAAAAAATCTTTTGTCAATCCATGCTTCTTGATTTTAAATATGTTAAGTACAACCAAAATAAACTGATATTATATATAACCCAAAACCAAACCCACTGCTGTCAAGTTTATTTTGACTCATACAGACTCTGTAGGACAGAGCAGAACTGCCCCACAGGGCTTCCAAGGCTATAAATCTTTATGGAAGCTGACTGTCACATCTTTCTGCTGCACAACAGCTGGTGGGTTTGAATTGCCCACCTTTTGGTTAGCAGCTGAGCGCCTTAACCATTGTGCCGCCAGGGCCCCGATATTTCATGGAGAAGCCCAAAAATATGTTTCAAGTCAAGCTCATGCAAGTCAAGCACCCGAAAATGAGTATAAAATGGGACAGATGAAATGGTGTGTCAAGGTACGATTCACTAGGCGGTATGACAAGTGTGTCAGCTCTGTCCCTATGTGTATACAGAGAAACTATGTAATAAGGCTTGCCCAAAATTAGTCTTATAAAAGTGGGAAAGGAAGTAGTAAAGGCTCAAATGAATTCCAAGCGCAAGTCACACAGAGACCCTACAAGCCTCTGCAAAGGCAGTGAGAAAGGTAAAGGGACCTTAGAGGAGGAACAAGGCAAAACTACCTGAGGGAAGGAGTTCATGGCAAAAAGCAGGTCATGATAAAAAGAAGAAAAACAGGAAAAGGGAAGAAAGAGCAGCTGGAAATTAGTGAGATGGGTCCTGCACGTGCAAAAGACAGAGGACAAGTTAAGGCTATCTGGGGGAGGGGGACTGCACTGTGAGAAGTAAAACCAAGAAGCCAGAAGGTCCCTCAGGAGAGGGAACCCAAAGAGAAATTTAACTAGAGAAAGCTGAAGTAGGTAGTAAAGATAGCATCTTTAAGGGAAATGATTCAGACTAAGAAGAGGATGACACATGGGTAGAAAATGACAAAGACTGTCCATGAAAGGCAAAAATGGGACAGAATAAAAGAAAAAGCAGAAGAGATGGGCAAATGTACATCTCTAACAATTGAGAGCTCCCTTTTGACAAAAGAGGGGAAGCAAGGGTGGTACATTAGCTTGATGGATGCTGACAGCGGGGGTACTTGAAGGTTCAGAGACAGGAGAGATTTGCTGAAAGAGGGAAGGGATGTCACCTTGCCAAAGACACAGGAATAAATCCAAATCCAGTCCTTCTCTGAGTTCTCTCTCCTCATAAAGTATCCCAACATAAGTAAACAGAGGAAGAGAGTAACAAACGTGAGGGCCTCTGAAAAGGCACGTGATGTGAAAAGAGAAAGGAAAATCTGAGCAGCACAATTGTGAAAATGAATATGAAACTAGGTTATGTTCATGCATATGTTATGTGTGAAAAACGAGATTCATAAAAACATTTGGCCCTTCCCCACAAGAAATCCAATCCAATAAATAGTCCCTGAAGGTTTACTATGTGACCACATACCAGGGAAGTACTGATGAAAAAAATGTGAGCCTGTTACTGTGTCTGCCTGAAGGTACTTCCATCATCAGGGTTAAGAGGCAAGGCAAAGATGGAAATGACCCAGAACCTGGAGCCAGAAGACCAAGTCCTAGTTCAGGCACTTGGTAGCTATGACTCTGGTTTCTTTCAGTGTAGAAAGAAAAGGGCTGTATTAAAACATTTTTGAAATTATTTTCACTTTTTTAAAGAAATGATCAAGTAATACCTATCAATACACTGAACAGAAAAATTGGAAAATACACAAAGTAAAATGGAAGATAAAAAATCACCACAATAACAACACTCGGATAACTACTGATATTTTTTGATGTCTATTGTTCAGTATTTCTATGGTACATAGAAACTAATTTATAGTCATTATTTACTTAAAAATCAATCATAAACATCCTTCCATGTCTACAAAAACACCTCTATTTATATAATGAGTAAGTCATACCGTTGCTGTTACCCGCTGCCGTTGAGTCAATTCCAAATCACAGCGACCCTATAGGACACAGTAGAACTGCCCCACAGGGCTTCCACGGAGTGCCTGGTGGATTCCAACCGCCGACCTTTGGGTTAGCAGCCATAGCTCTTAACTACTACATCATCAGGGTTTCCAAATAGGTCACAGTACTCTCCTATAGAAGTGTCTCATAATGTAATTAATCCTTTATTCCTAGAAATCTAGCTTTTTCCCTTCTATTTTTCAAACACGGCTTAAAGGAGTAGCCTTTAACTGAATCTCTGCATGTATTCTTGAATATTTTCTTACAATAGATTCCTGGAAATAGAATTGTCAGGTCAAAAGACATGAACATTTTGAAAACTAAAAAAGAATATATATTACTGAACTATCATCCACAGAGGATGGGTCAATTTTATAGTTATCAGCAGTGCATGGGGAAACCCATTTCCCCACACCCTCATCAACACCGGCTATTTTAAGTTTTGAAAGTTGTTGCCATCTCGTGAGGGAAAATTATCATCTCATCTCATTCTTTTCATTTCTATTAACGTGATACCTAGAAGGCGAACATTTTTCTTATGTTTATTGCTATTTATAGTTCTTTAAGAATTTCCTGAGTATGCCATTTGCTGGTTTTTCTATAGCTGTACTTCCTTTCCTTGATTTCTTAAAAGTTTTTATATATTAAGGGTATTAATCCTTTTTCTGTCATATATTTTGTAAAATTCCCCCATCCCAGGTTACTCTATGTTTTTAAATTTTATTTTTTTTAATTTTATACATGATTTTAAATTGCCTATTATTTAAATCTAAAAACCTGTTTCAAGTGTTAAAAAGTCATTCCTTAATCCACGATTGCATTAACTATTCATTTACATGCTTTCTTCTGTACAGTTATATATATATATATATTTTACAATTAGAACCTAAAGATACTTTCATAACTAAAATTTTGAAGCTAGTTTCTAGAAAGTGGCAAATTACAGAATGTGGATGTGAACAGGGCGGCAACATTTCATTTTCGGTAGACAAACTTTATTTTTACCTAATAAGACAAGGCCTTTAGGTAGGTCTTTCTTCAAAAGGTCTTTCCTGTCCTTATACCACACAGGAATATCCTGCCATACAAACACATTTTCCCACTAGGCTCAGTGGAAACAGTGGCCCACCCTTCTCTGCTTTAAATTCCAAGTCTGTGTATTTTCTCAGGTCCCTGGGAATTATCCTTCTCCTATTCCCTGCATGGCTCCTTCTCAAGTGGCTCTTCCTGTTCAGCTTGCAAATATTTTTGTCATTCTCCTCCTTATAGAAATCCTTTCTACCTTCTGTAGATCCAGTATCTAAATCCTAGATACTGTCCAGTGTTTTCTTTCCTTTAAAGTCCAGCTTTGAGGGTCTCCCCTTTTTCACTCTTCAGGCTAAAGGCAATCCGACTTATGCTCCCAGGACTCTTGCCTAAAACCATCCACTCCAAGGCCTCTTGGTTGCAAATCCTAAAGGGATTTCTGTCCTCATTTTACTGGTCCTCTCTCTGGCATTTGTCACTGTTGACCATGCCTTCCCTAAATTTTTTGCTGTTGACTCTATGACACAACTTTCACCAGGTTTTCCTGTTACCTCTATTAAGGTGACTTTTCGGCCCATTTGCTCATTCTTCTTCACCTGCATGTCCATCATGTGTTCCCGGTTCTCACGGCTCTGTTCTTTGCCCACATCAGAACTGCAGGAGGGAGAGATCAGAAACAAGGCTTTAGTAAGAAAGCTACTGCAATAGTTTAGATGAGGCTTTGGTATAGGGAAGCGGCAGTGAGAAGAGAACTTGTTGCCACTGAGTCCATTCCAACTCATAGTGACTCTGTAGGACAGAGTAGAACTGTCCCATAGGGTTTCCAAGGCTGTCATCTTTGGGGGAAGGAGACTGCCACATCTTTCTTCCACAGAGTGGCTGTGGGTTCAAACTGCTTACTTTTCGGTTAGCAGCAGAGAGCTTAACCACAGCACCAGCAGTGCTCCTTATGGAAAGAGAAAAGGGGCATAAATGGGAAAATATGAGCCAAAAAAAAAAAATTTTTTTTTTGGAACAGAATTATTTCAATGATTATATATGGGGTGAGAGACAAGGAGTTGCTTAATGAGGCAGAGAGATAAATCTTCAGTGGGTTGGCTCCTTCTTAACAAGCATGATGAAGGGACAAGAAAAAGGAAATTTCATCTGCTCCAGAAAAATATTAGATGCCTGGGAAAAACCAGGACGTTTTTACCACATGAAATTAAATGGAAAAACGTATTAGTGTATATATATATGTATATACATATAACATGTATGTATGTGTCTGTGAGTACATACACACACACACACATATATGTAAAAGTAAAGTAAAGGAGATTTCTTAATGACAATGAAATGGGTGAAGGAAGTATATTTCTAAGAAAGCTGTTAGATTCTGACCTAGAGAACGGGAACTATAAGCTTTTCAAATGACTCAATGGCAACAGCAAAATATAAAAGAAACATTTTGTGGATGGGTGTATAGTAGGACAAATTATATGAGGAGAAAAAAATTCATGAAAGCAGTGGAAGACGGTGTCTCCTTTCTAGGATGTCCAGGAATGGTGAGAGACAACAAAATGGAGTTTGAAAAAGATGCAAGAACTTAAAAATCAGGTAATAAGTAAGACTGAGTAAAGACATATAAATAAAATGAAGTCAGATGACTGACAGAAGGGAAAAAATCAGAAATAACGAAGATCAAAGAATAAATGAATGGAGTATATTTAGAAAGGAACAGAACTTAAGAAAGGAGGCCTGGCAGCACAATGGTTAAGTGTTTGGCTGATAACTGAAAGGTTTGTGCTTCGAAGCCACCCAGTGGCTCCGTGACAGAAACACCTGGTGATCTGCTCCTGTAAAGATTACGGCCTAGAAAACCCTATCGGGGAGTTCTACTCTGCCACATGGGCTTGCTTTGAGTTGAAATCAACTTTATGGTACCTAACAACAACAATAACAGAATGTGAGAGGAAATAAAAGGTTTAGCTAACAACAACAACAAAAAAGACATTGATAATTCACAATCTTAATCAGTCTGAAATCCATCCTTTTAGACTTATCTCCAGGGAACATCTGTTCTTGAAGTTAAAACTTGTAAGTCTGTGGAAGCCAGGGTGATAAGGTGAACAAGGGAAGCAAACCAGAGATAACACAACAAAGGTGAGCTGTTGCCAAGTGAAGAGTGGACGGCTCATCTAAAGGGAGTAGCTCACTTTCTCAGCTCTAGCTGAGGGATACCATGAGAGACTAGGGAGGTATGCTCCCAGAACTTATGATTATTTTCAACAGAAGTCAGAAATCTTCATTTCCTTTTATATAAAAGATTAAAGTATTTGTATTTTTGGGTCACTTATAAATAAATAAATAAAATTAAACACACACACAGTGGAATATTCCAGGTTGACCTCTTTTCTAACCATAGCAGACACTTCCTGCTGGCTTCAAGGTATCCATGTGCTTACACACTTTCGTGCCTTCGCTTGTGTTATTCTTCTAGGTCCTCCTCTTCTTGTTCACCTTGTGAATGTCTCTACTTGATCTTCAAGACTAAGATGCTGTTTTACCCATTTGGCTTTCCTGGCCATTGTAGGAAGATCAGACTGCAGTGATCCCCTTCCCTTCAGCCCCTTCTCTGCAATAATCCATATACAATCTATTAGAAAACTACCTTGAAGATACTGCAAACTCTGTACTTTTGCTTCCAGCCAAGATGAAGTAACAAGGACCAGATTTACCCTCTTGCCTAAAACGACCAAAAAACGGAAAGAATATATGAATCAAGATACTGAATCACAGGCTGTGAGCTCTAAGAGATGGGAAATAAACAAGATGAGCCCTATGATTACTTTAGCTTACTGCCTTGAGAGTTTCCAGACCAAGATGCAGGGAGGTGAAACTCATGTGGAGCCTGGGTGAGGCTCTTTGAGTGAGGAGATGTTGCTGTGTCTGGGGAGACCAAGAAGGCTAGAGTTCACAGAACAAAGCACAGGAAAGGAGAGAGCTCCACACAGAGAGAACTACGAAGGCCTACAAAGGGTCCCCCCATCAAGAATCCAGTAGGGTACTGATGAGCACATAGATTTGAGGAAACTACCCAAGGCCATGAACAGTGCCTATTCTCACCAGCCAGGTTGGAAAATCTCACAATTAATGGAGCATTGGGTGGAGTACCTAGAAGGGTCTTGCCTCAGTAGTTAGGAATAATTATCCCTAGAATAAACATGGCTCTGGTCCTACCTAACAATTCTTAAGAGCAAGACCTGAAAGATTTACGTTGTTTTGAAGTAATTTAACTACATTCTAGAATAGGGCTCAGCAATATTTATAGGAATATAAAAATATCTAGCAGCCCAAAGATAAAATTCTCAATGTATACGGCAGTTTGAATCCATCAGGCGCTCCTTGGAAACTCTATGGGGCAGTTCTACTCTGTCCTATAGGGTCGCTATGAGTCGGAATCGACTCAATGACACTGGGTCTGGTTTTTTTTTTTTTATAGCATCCAGTAAAAAATCACTAGACATGCAAAGAAGTAGGAAAATGTAACCCATGATGAGGATAAAAATCAAGTAAAACTGACCAGGAACTGACAAAGATGAAAATCAGCAGATAAGGACATTAAAAGAGTAATAACTGTATTCTACTTGTCCAAAAGGTTAAGTTGACATATAGAAATTATATAAAAGACCCAAATTGAACTTCCAGAGGTGAAAATTAAAATTTCTGAGACGAAAAATACAACGGATGGGATCAAAGGCAGATCAGATACTGCAGAAGATTAAGAGAACTTGAAGACGTAACAACAGAAACTATTCAAAATGAAATAGAGAAAAAAAGTTTAGAAAAAGAGTTGCGAGACACCTTCAGATGGCCTAGTGTATGTGTAATTAAAACCCATAGCATTCTTAAAGAACAGGAGAGAAACAGTGGGACAGAAAAAAGAAAGAAAGAAAAAAAAAAACAGAATAGAAGAAAAAATGGCCCCAAATGCTCCCAATTTGATGAAAACTGTAAGCCCACAGATTCAAGAAGCTCAACCAAATATATGTAGGAGCTATACACTGAAAACTAAAAGATAAAACAAAGCAACAATAAAAAAATATTGCTGAGAGGAACTAAAGAAGATCTAAATAAGTGGAAGACCTAAATAGATATATACTATATTAATGAGTCAGGTGACTGCATATTGTTAACATATTAATTATCCCCAAATTAATTTACAGATTCAATGCAATCTCAATTGAAATTACTGCAGACTTTGTTGTAGAAATCGACAAGCTGATTTTAAAATTCATATGGAAATGCAGTTGACCTTGAATAGCCAAATCAACTTTGAAAAAGGACAAAGTTGTAAGTGAAATTAGTCAGAGGCAAAAGGACAAATATTGTATAAGACCACAATTATAAGATCTTGAGAAACAGTATAAACTAAGAACACATATTTTTGTGGTTACGAGGGGGGGAGGGAGGGAGGGTGGGAGAGGGTTATTTACTGATTACTTAGTAGATAAGAACTACTTTAGGTGAAGGGAAGGACAATACTCAATACATGGAAGGTCAGCTCAAATGGACTGGACCAAAAGCAAAGAAGTTTCCGGGATAAACTGAATGCTTCAAAGGTCAGCAGAGCAAGGGCGTGGATTTGGGGACTATGGCTTAAGGGGACTTCTAAGTCAACTGGCAAAATAATACTATTATGAAAACACTCTGCATCCTACTTTGAAATGTGGCGTCTGGGGTCTTAAATGCTAACAAGCGGCCATCTAAGATGAATCAATTGCTCTCAACCCACCTGGATCAAAGGAGAATGAAGAACACCAAGGTCACACGACAACTATGAGCCCAAGAGACAGAAAGGGCCACGTGAACTAGAGACTTACATCATCCTGAGACCAGAAGAACTAGATGGTGCCCGGCCACAACCAATGACTGCCCTGACAGGGAGCACAATAGAGAACCCCTGAGGGAGCAGGAGATCAGTGGGATGCAGACCCCAAATTCTCATAAAAAGACCAGACTTAATGGTCTGACTGAGACTAGAGGAATCCCGGCGGTCATGGTCCCCAAACCTTCTGTTGGCCCAGGATAGGAACCATTCCCAAAGACAACTCATCAGACATGGAAGGGACTGGACAATGGGTTGGCGAGAGATGCTGATGAAGAGTGAGCTACTTGTATCAGGTGGACACTTGAAACTGTGTTGGCATCTCCTGTCTGGAGGGGAGATAGGAGGGTAGAGAGCATTAGAAACTGGCAAAATTGTCACGAAAGGAGAGACTGGAAGGGCTGACTCATTAGGGGGAGAGTAAGCGGGAGTGTGGAGTAAGGTGTATATAAGCTTATATGTGACAGACTGACTTGATTTGTAAACGTTCACTTAAAGCTCAATAAAAATTATTAAAAAAAAAAAAAAAGGACAAAGTTGTAGAACAAGTAGTACTTGATCCCAAGATATAAAACTACGCTAATCAAGACACGGTGGTTGGTACTGGTGTAAAGATAAATAAATCAGTGGATTGAAATAAAAAAAGAGTCCAGAAATAGACCTACACATATATTGGTAACTGATTTTCAATAAAGATGCAAAGGCCAGTCTGTGAGATAAGACTTTTTTCAACAAATGGTGCTAGAACAACTGGGTATCTACAGGCAAAAAAACGAGCTCTGATTCATACCTCGCGCTGTGTAAAAATGTAACTCAAAATGGATCACAAACTGAAATGCAAAACTTAAAACTATTACAAAAAAATAAGACAAATCCTTTGTGACCTTGGTTTGGCAAATATTTCTTAGATACTACATTAAAGCACAATCTATAAAAGCAAAAAACTGACAAATTGGGCTTGATGAAAATAAAAAAAAAATTGCTCTTTCGAAGCCACTGTTAAGAGAATGAAAGGGCAAACCAAAGACTTGGAGAACATACTTAGAACATACAAAGAACTCTTAAACTTAATAATAAAAGAAACAACCTAATACAAAACGGACAGAAGATTTGAACGGACACTTCACCAAAAGATATATGGATGGAAGACACACATATACAAGGATGCTCAACATCGTTAGTTCTTGGGGTTATGCACATTCAAACCAGAGTGGCTAAGATTAAAAAGACTGACCATACCAAATGCTGGTGAGGCTTTTGAGGAAGTAGAACTCTCTTAAACTGCTAGTGGGAATGTAAAATGGTATAATCATAAGGAAAAAAATATTTGAAAAACTTTGTGGCAGTTTTTTAAAAAGTTAACCATATACCCATACGCCTACTATACGATCCAGCCATCCTACTTCTAAGAGAAATAAGAACATACTTCCATACAAAGACTTGTACATGAATGTTAATGTTAACTTTATCTGTAATAGCCCAAACTGAAAAGAACCCAAATGTCCAACAACAGGTAAACGGATAAACAAATTGTGGTCTATCCACACAATGAAGTGCTACTCAGAATTACAAAAGAATGGACCACTGATACACACAACCACATGAATGAATCTCAAAGTAATTATGCTAAGTGAAAGAAGCTAGACAAAAAGAGTACATACTGCATGATTCCATTTATATAAAACTCGAGCAAGTGAAAGAAAGTAGATCAGTGATTACTAGGGAATGGGGGTGAGGAAGAGGGAGGAGTAGTAGGAGGGAGAAATTACAAAGCAGCATGAGATGCATATGTTTTGGGAAGCTGGGTATGTTGATTATCTTGATTGTGGTGACGGTGTCATGAATGTATACCTATGTCAAAACTTACACTGTATAATTTAAGTATGTGCAGTTTATTATACATCCATTATATCCAAGTATATGGCATAGTGGTTAAGTGCTATGGCTGCTAACCAAAAGGTCAGCAGTTCGAATCCACCAGGCACTCCTTGGGAACTCTATGGGGCAGTTCTACTCTGTCCTATAGGGTTGCTATGAGTCGGAATCTACCTGACGGCAATGGGTTTTTGGTTTTAAAGGTGTTAAAAGATACAAATGTACACATGAAATCTGACCTCTTCTCATCAACTCCATTGCTATCACTCTCGTTCAGTTGCATTATCTCAACATTCTCTTAACCAGTCTCCCTGATTCCACCCTTGCCTGTTAATGTCTGTTCTTAACTCAGATGCCAGAGTGACCCTGTTAAATTGTAAGTCAGTTCATGTCACTCCCTTTGTTCAATGGCTCTTTATTTCACTTAGTGTAAAAGGTCTCACAAGGCCTTGATTCTCTTAACTTGAAACACTTAACTTCCTTATTGTTCCCTGAATGTATCAGGAAAGCTCCGCCTCAGGGCCCTTTGCACTTGCCCCCTACATACTCACGTTACTCATTGCCATGTCTCCTTCCAATCTTCTCTATGAGGCCTTCTCTGACACCGTATTTAAAACAGTGCCCTTCACATCTGCCTCTTCTATCTCCTATTTGTGCTTTATTTTTTTCTCCAGAGTGTAGCATACACTGAAACAAACATTTTACTTATTTACATTATGCAAATAAAATGTTAGATCCATGTAGCAAGGAATTTTATCTATTTACTGCTGTGTCTCCAGTGCCTAGAATGGTGTCTGGAACACCGTAGGTAGGTACTCAGCAAATCTGCATTGTGTCTGTTTTCCTTGCCACACTGGGCACTCCTACAAGGTATACTATGTCTCATTTATCCTTGGATTCTCAGTGCCTAGCACAGCACCTAGTACAGAGAGCAGATGATCAATACTTTTCCAGTTGAACTGATGCTCACAAGTAAACCACTGTCACTCACTTTCAAAGTGGTCTCTCCTCTTTATAGTGGCACCATCAAGGTCTAGGACAAGACCAAATCTTTGATACAGACAAATAATGTTTGCTCAGGCTGATGTAAAAAAATGCTGGACAAACAAAGCCGGACAAATCTCCTGGTACCACCTTCTAACCATCTGCCACTCCCTCAAGACTCTCACACTACTTTCTTCTACAGCCACAATCTCTACCCTGTTTTCTCTCCCAATGTAAATTCCCAACCCCAAACCACCAATAAGTCAGCCAGTCTCTTCTCATTCTTCCACCTTCTAGCTTTTGTGTGCTCTGCCCCCTCTATGACTGCTCCTTCAGCGGTGAAATAGTCTTTCCTGCATCACATCAAAATCCACGCTGTGTGTCAAAGTTCAATTTAAGCCTTTTCCTCAAAGTGTTCTCGAGCTACTCATACACCTACAAAAACCAAACTCACTGCTATAGAGTTGATTCTGACTCAAAGGGTTTCTAAATCTGTTAATCTTGACAGGAGCAGACTGCCACATTTTTCTCCCGAGGAGCCACTGGTGGTTTCGAACTGCCGACCTTTCAGTTAGCAGTCAAGTGCTTTAGCCACTGCACCGCCAGGACTCCCTTATTCATACACCTGTTACTACTATCCGTTGAGTTGATTCTGACCCATAGTGACCCTACAGGACAGTGCAGAACTGCCCCATAGGGTTTCCAAGGAGCAGATGGTGGATTTGAACTGTCAACCTTTCGGTTAGCAGCAGAGCTCTTAACCACTGTGCCACCAAGGCTAGTGCCTTCTTATTCGGCTCTCTTACTGTAAATATAATTTGCATTACACCATTTTGCACCTAATTATATAATTTGTTGACCTCTAAATGCTTCTCATTTCTATTTCCTCATCTGAGCTCTAATACCTCTCTGGCACTTCTCAGTGTACTTAGCTGGGTGCTGAGCACACTGTGATGCCACTTACCTGACAATGGATGGTTACGATTTCAGAAATGGGGTAGGGGAGGAGGAGAAGAGATAGGAAAAAGGCTGAAAAGTGGATGAGTACAGTCAGAACTAAGAAAAAAGCTGCGAGTAAAAGGGCATTTTAGGGAAAAAAGGTGGACTGTAAACTACCTTCTCATGAGGACAAGAAGATAAGAAGGAATCTGGATAGGATTATTATAAAGATGGAAAAAACAGTGATGGAGTGATAGTATACTTAGAATTGACTCTTAATGGCTGTGCTACATTAATAGGAGATTTCATTCACTCCTTCGATTCCCGTATGAGCATTTATGAATAAAGGACTTTAATATAATACCCAGAAACAATTAACCATATGAATTAACTTTTCTCTGTTCAAGGCTGTTAATGAAATAAAGAATCCACATAAAAAGAATAAACAATAAAACTTAAGATAGTTTTAGTTTACTTCCCATTGCTGCTGAGTCGATTCTGACTCACACTGACCCTATAGAACAGAGTAGAACTGCCCCATATATAGGGTTTCTGAAGTGACTGGTGGACTTGAACTACCGACCTTTTGGTTAGCAGCGGGGCTCTTAACCACTGTGCCACCAGGGCTCATATTAGTGGAACACTAATAGCACTTATTAAGAATTATAACATTATTTACAGGAGCTTCACTACAAGTTTTGACTTGGGCAGCAGATAATAAAGAATATCACAGAGGCATGAGGTACAAAGAGGTGAAATTTTAAGGCTTTTAAGGAAATGCCTTCATTAAATTGACCTATAGGAATGTCTTCTTGTTATCTTAAAAAGACAGTCCAACTTTACACAAATGTGTATAAATTGTTTACACAGAAATAAGTGACATTTCTAACTCCCTCTGCCAAAAAAGTAAAAAAAGAGCAAGACAAGAAATTCAAGTAGGAAGTAGTAAGAGGTGGTCCTATGTGCCTGCATGACTCCTTTATATATTTTGGCCAACCAACTAATAAGCAAATGTTGCAAACTGAAAGGCAGGGCTGCAAACCCAAAAACCAGAAAAAAAAAAAAAAAAAAATGAGCTCCTGATAATTTACTTGGCTACCACTGACTCATTTAGGTAAGTGAAAGAAGTAAAGTCGTGGGTGACTTCTCTTTACATACAGGACAATAGTGTTTCCACATTCAACTCGCCTACAGTTTTTAATTCATGAGAAATATATCTTAATTCATCCTTTCTTCTAAAAATTACAAGTACAGGGAAAGCCCAAAGGCTTTAAATGAGCTCAAGCATTTAGACATATCTGAACTTCTCATGAAAATGTCTTTATTTAAATTCAGAATATTCTTCAGAGCTCTTTGTTCAAAAGGAGAAGCTGAGCTCCCTAATAGCCTTGAGGTGCTGGGATGGTGGTGAGGCTTTGGCGAACTCTAATCTGGAGACCCTCTGCCATTGAGTTGATTCCGACTCATAGCGACCCTATAGGACAGAGTAGAACTGGCGTAGTGGTTAAGTGCTACGGCTGCCAACCAAAGGGTAGGCAGTTTGAATCCACCAGGCACTACTTGGAAACTCTATGGGGCAGTTCTACTCTGTCCTCTAGGGTGGCTATGAGTCGGAATCGACTCGATGGCACTGGGTTTGCTGGGTAATCTGGAGAGTGTGCCACGGGTCTCTGTATTATCTGAAAACAGGTTTCCAGGGTAGTCAGAGTGAGGTGTGCGTAGAAGACATTCTTAAATTCACGGATTATATAAAGAGTTTAAAAATATTTAACAAAACAAGTTCAAAGACACAGAAGGCATTGTTCCGACAACGTATGAAATGTATCTATTTTTTTATTGTTGTTGAAAAAGTTTGTCCTCATTGTTCCAGTCTGTTTTTTTTTTGTAGGTGTAATATGTCACTCAGCATAACTTCTACAAGGACAGTGACTGTATTACGTATTATTATGTAAAATGTAAACTGCTCAAAGCTTGGAACAAAAAACATACTTGACAGATAAAACAAAAAGCTGAAAGACCTGATATTTGTGTTTGCACCAAATGACAGGCAGAGAGAAAGAATAGCACATTTGGAGACCTGGGACCCGTGATCTGGTACTGGGTCTGCCGCTTACTACCTGAGGTGACTTGAGAAAAGTCACAGCCTTTCAGATCTTGTTTCTCCATCTGTAAAACAGGGGTCAGATACTGGTCTGCATCTTTCCCAGAGATACGGTGAGAATCAAGTGTGAAATGGAGTGACTGGATTCTGAAGCTACACAAGGCTGTATGTAGTTATGTAATTATCAATAGATTTTATACTCTCAGGAAGAAAAATCTTTAAACTTAAAACAAAAATGGTACCTTCCCAAGGAGCCTGTCAACACTAAATATGGTTAAAAAACCAGCAGTATGGGCATCAGGAGACATAGGTCTTGGTGACATAAACAGGCCCTGTGAAGTTTGCATAAGCCCTTCTCCGCAGTTTTCTCAACTATAAAACAAAGGGGTTACAAAGAGAATTTCTAAGGTATCACTGAATTCATGATTCTGTGACTCTTCTAAATCCCATTTAAAAATTGTTTTCCATCTGAAGAATGAAATACTGTCTTGTGAAATACCGCATGGTTTTATTTGACAATTCTTCTAAATAAGACTGTCATCTGAATCAGAATTTTTGAGCTGGAAGAGACATATTATTCTTCAAAATGTCAAAGCTTACAACCGGCTTAACGCCAGCAAATATTTTCCTGAAGGAAATACGGCAGGGATTTATGCGTGTGCACATGTGTGTAAGTGTGCACCCATGTGTGAATGCAGAGGGATATGACACCTAAGGTGTCCAAGGCTGCTAGATTCCTGTTACAGTTTGGTAGTGACGTAATGTCAATGTGAAGTTTGGGTAAGAAGGATTTTCTATTTATATACTACATGAAATATCAAGTACTAAACAAAAATATAAAAAACTTCCAGGAATTTAAAGAAATAAACACCTCAAAATAAACTACCCAAATAGGCATTTATAAAAAACACATAACGATAATGGACTGGGTATTAGCTTTTTTTGTTTAATGCCTCAAAAGAGGCATCTCATAATTTTATTTTTACCGCATCATCCGCTTGTTTTCAGTTAGTGTCATTTCAAAAAATGTTACTCAAAAATATATGACCAAATAAGTCCCCTAAAGTTTAGTGTGATACTATTTCATTTAACATTATTTCTTATAACTTTGTAATACACATCCTCAAAGTCTAACCATTAAAATACTCTCCTTTGTTTAAAGGAGCTAAACTCTTTTAAAAAGCAATTACACCTGAAATTGAATGTATACTGTGAGATATCTGCTCTGTCCTATACTGTGACTATGAGTCAGAATTGACCTGACATCAACAGATCTTTTTTTTTTAATCAAAAAGGAAAATAGAGAAACTGTCCTTTAAAACCCCCAGCTGTTATCACTGCAAATTATTTAGGAGGAAAAACTGCTTACTGTGTCATAGATTCTGAACCCAGTCTGAAGCCCTGGGACTTGTCCTTCATGACTGAGTGCTGTCAAAAAAAGAAAAACAAGCAGTAAGTAAAAAATCAGAGAAGGTAACAGTATTCACATGCTGAAAAGCCACCAACTTCCTGAATGAGGAGAGAACATTCCTGTTCTGAACAACAATGTCTATCAGCATAAGGTATTCCCACCTATGTGCTTTAAAACCAATGAAATAGTTCTCCAGGTACAGTATTTTTATGCAAATAACATGCACCTTCTATGGCTGTTTGCCACCCCCACACCCCCAAGATATTTTTATAAGCACATTATGCTAATTTTGTTTTCACAACAACATGTGAAGAAAAATTGACTTAGTGGCACTGATGAAAATACTCGGGGGTGGGGGGAAGCGCAGCTGGCAAACATAGAGGGTGTGTGAAATACGAAACATGGTAGTTTAAGCACTCTTCATAAATAGTCAATTTTCAAGTGAGTGGCAAAAAAAAGTCAGTAGTGAATCAGACTAAATTAACATAGAAATACTATGTGGTATATTACTTAAGCTCTAAATTTATCTTTCTACATTGCATCTTTCCTTCATAATCTTTTCTCTATACTCAATGTTTTCATAGCGGTGGCGTAGTGGTTAAGAACTCGGCTGCTATTCAAAAGGTCGGCATTTGGAATCCACCAGCCACTCCTTGGAAACCCTATGGGACAGTTCTACTCTGTCCTATAGGGTTGCTATGAGTTGGAACTGACTTGACGGCAACGGGTTTGGTTTTTTTCGGTACTCACTGAACTATAAGCAAAATTTCCCATAATCTTCAATAAAATCTTGTCAGTATATCTGTTTCATTAATGGCAACTTTGTGAGAAAAAGAAACTAACAAATATTTCCAGTGGTGCCAGATTATGCTGAGTGTTAGATGCTTCCTCTAGCATTTGAAACATTAACCCCAAATCAACATATAATGCAGGAAATAGCATTTGACATGAGACATAGTATTTTATATATCAACCCAGTGTTGCCATGAAGCGGACTGCAAGTATTTGTTAAACTGCATGTTATGGCAAGATTGATTTAAAATTCATACGGAAAATATAAACTGTTAAACTTTTGAATTACACATATGTGAAAGATTCATACCACATTTGCCTAACTATTAAACAACTTCTAAGCCAAAACAAAACAAAAAACAAGAGGAGTACAACCTTCTCTTTCAGACTTATCTTGTTTCAGTAACTATGCTTTCCCAGTGTTACTGCTACTGAAGCTTGTTTTGCCTTTTTAGATTTCCTTCTTCACCATCGGAAACCCTGGTGGCGTAGTGGTTAAGTGCTATGGCTGTTAACCAAAGGGTCGGCAGGTCGAATCCATCAGGTGCTCCTTGGAAACTCTGTGGGGCAGTTCTACTCTGTTCTACAGGGTTGCTATGAGTTGGAATTGACTCAACGGCACTGGGTTTGGCATCAGATTTCTGCAAGATCATTCTTCAACAAGACTTGGCACTGAATATTTTTAAACAAGCATTACTTTTCTTATAAAGATTTCGAGAGGATATTATGCTTTTCAGGATCATAATTATGTGAGTATTACTGCGAACTGTACAGTTTTAAATCAAGCATATAATAAAATCCAGGATTGAAGAGCAACAAGACTTATGCTGAAGGGTAAGTAGTGTAGCAAGACACCCAATTTCACAGAACAACAATAGAACCAATGATGCCTTGATTTTTCTCCACCAGTGAAGATGATCTGATTCAACTGAAATGTATTTGGGGAAAAAAATTTCAAATCTGAGGATGAATTCAGGTTGTAGAACAGTCTACCTGCCCTCATCCAATAGAGCAACCAAGAAAGAAAACCAACAAAACTAAACTCAGAAAGCATCAATCGTAACAGAATTTCTGTAGTTTCTTTCCAGGCTTACGAAATAAACTCCAAAAACTGCAATCAAAATTTAAAGGTAAGATGCTTTATTCTTTACATGGTCTAAGTATTATTACTCTAATCTCTGTCCGTGGCAAGACCAGAATCTTACCAGATGCACTATATGTTAAACTTCGTAAAACTACTAAATTAAAAAAAAACAACTTCTTCTAACAGCTGTATCAGAAAAATCTCATCAATTTGAACTGATTTGAGAGGTTGAGGGGAGAGAGGTCAGACAGACAGAAGTCATGACTGTTAGGTCAATGTTTGTTTTAATGACTTTTTGTGACCCAAAATGAGTAAGAAAAAGTTGCCAAGAATAGGTCTTACCAAAGCTGCTTTAATGCGCGAATATAAATAATTTGTAATAGAGCTCTGTTCTTGTGAAATGGGTGCTGTGATGTCCTCGGACAGTTTGTCTTAAACAGGTTCAACAGTATCCTGCCATCTCTCCTCCTGTGGTATTGCATTACTGTAGTAACTGCAAGGAAACCCTGGTGGCATAGTGGTTAAGAGCTATGGCTGCTAACCAAAAAGTCAGCAGTTTGAATCCACCAGGCGCTCCTTGGAAACTCTATGGGGCAGTTCTACTCTGTCCTATAGGGTCGCTATGAGTCAGAATTGACTCGACGGCACGGGGTTTGGTTTTTTTTTTTTTTGGTTTAGTAACTGCAATACCCAATTCCTTTTTCATGATACAAAGGTAGCCTAGCCTGTGCTCAAATACTTACAAACCCCAAAGTAGTAGGGGATCCACATTACAAAGTTATAATACTTATTTGGAAAAAGGGTACTTATTTAATTAAGGTCAATACTTCACTTCTAAACACCTTTACTCACTATTACTTGGTCTCAGCAGCAGCATACCATATAGGTAGTTGCTCACCGAGGCGGAAGGAGGGGGAAGAAGAGAGGTCTCTGTGAGCTGTTTTGTTTTATTTCATCTTTAAATAAGGCCCCAAGGATGTTGTTCAATCGGCCCATACACACTGCCCATCAACAAAGCCAAGTCCATAACTGCCCTTCTTTCCACATATACCTCTCAGACAGTTGTTTTGTGACTTCATTTCTTCTTTATGGATATACTCTTGATTTGGGAGGGGAGATGACGAAATGAAGATGAGCAAAGCAAAGAACATGAATGGAAGGACCAGAATCTAGAGACTCCTGCTTCCTCAACTTTCACAACTTCTTAGTGTCACTTTTAAATTTTACATTCAATAACATTTAAATAGGAAAGGAATGATTAATGGAATGGTTTTAAATGCCCCTACAGATACACAGAGATTGACTGCAAAGAAAACAACTCACCCAAATATTTCCATAAACTTGAGAATAAATGTAAAATCAGATAAATGTTCAATGTTTGTTGTAGCTAGCACGTCAGCTTTAAACAAGGCAACTGTATGATGGAGTAGAGCTCTGAGCTCTATTCCTCCTGACATATCTATCTTTTCCATACAATACCTAATGTTTGTTTATAGCCACTTAAGAATTTTTAAAAAGGATGCAAACGAGAGAAAATAAAATAAAACTCAGGACTGGTGGTAAAATTCTAGCCCTGGTTCTGCCATTAACTATGTGGGCATAATAAGCACATAACCACTCTCTGGGTCTGTTTTTTTCCTTGAAAATGGACAAGGGGACAGAGTAAGAGCACACACTACCATAGCACCATTCTCATATTGTACAGATGAGGAAACAGAGGCCCAGAGTCACTAAGGCTACAGAAGTTAACAGTCTGAAGGTTATGCTGGTGCTTTTCAAACTGATTTAACAGCAAAACTATTCCTCAAAACAATTTTGCATAAAAGCTTCATGTATAAACATCGAAAAGTAGAATTACTCTGGGTGAAGGTAGGCTTGCATAGTCCCGCACCCCCTACCTCCCCACCCCAACCTTCAACTATGGCTTCCTCTGAGGGACAGGGCTCTAAGACAGCTACAAACCACTGGACTAGACAAGCTTTTTCCTGTTTCCAGGAGAATTTTATGATTTAAAATATTTATATAAGTTTGAAGTTGAGTCTTTGATTTCAGGATATAGTACTCATTATGTCTCTGATTTATCTGATGCTAAATCTTCCAATTGAGATGGTTTTCTTTAAGTAAAAAAAATTCTCTGAATTAAGATGCATACTATAGCAAAAAATTTAAAAAATGAAGACTTTCATCTTGATTCATGATTTGTAGATTTGGGATATTAATTATGCCAATTAAAATCAACAGTAACACATCATTATAGCACACTACTCTAACAGCAAAGCACTATGTTAGATGCTGTGGGGATATAAAGCTGACTGAGCAGGAGCCCCCTGCCCTCTAAGGCTGTATAGTCTAACAGGGAAGGATAGGTATGCAACCAACAATGTGAAGTGAGATGTATGTTATGATAAGGGCAAAAAAGAAATGTGTGGAAATAAAGGCAAAGAAGCCTTGGATTGTAACAGGAGGCTTCTGAGAAAGATTCACAGAAGAAGCGTTTTGCTGGACCTTGAAGGATAAACTAACATTCTGATAACTGGTTGTTGTCGAGTCGATTCCGACTCATAGTGACCCTATGTACAACAGAACAAACACTGCTTGGTCGTGCGCCATCCCGATAAATGGAGATGTATAAAACAGAGTAAGCAAAGGTTTGAGGCACAGGTCTGCAGACCAGCATACTCAGGGAGGTGTTCTGGAAGATAAGGAAAAACAGGTCAGAACTTCTATGGTACAAATTAGATAAAAACTTAGGATGTTTGGACTTTACAAATGGGGAGCCAGCCAAGATCTCACAGCTGATGAGTCACATGACTTGGTTTTACATTAGGAAGGTATCTCCAGTGGGCAGGTAAAAGGTGCGTCAGGGACTGGAGGTAGGGAGAATGGAAACTGCCACAGGCAAGAGATAGAGGGCTGTGGCTATATTCCACAGCAATATCCTTCCCAAGCTCTTTTCCTTTAGTTCACTCCTAAGAAATTCGAGTTCCTTAAGGCTCTGTCTTCTATTCTCTACACTTCTCTATTCACATGATTCAACCAGTATGTTGATGCTATGTTGCCGCTGAGTTGAATCCAACTCATAGTGACCAAATGGGACACAGCAGAACTACCCCATAGGGTTTCCAAAACTGCCACATCTTTCTCCTGCACAGTGGCTGTGGATCTAACTGCCGACCTAGGAGCCGAATGCTTAATCACTGCGCCACCAGGTTCCATTCCTGTTTACGCAAATGACTTCCAAATTAATATCCTGAACCCAGATCTTGAGTTGTCATCAAAATGAATTGGCAATTGTCACTTTTCAGCAAAGCTAGTTTTAAAAGAGTAGTTTTTCTGAAAACACACTTGGATCCATAGAATTTCATCAAAGCTACCTCGCAAATCTGAGTTTCCAGCAAATCTCTCCTAAGCCCCACGGATGTCTGTGAGACATCTACAAGTGGCTGCTGCACAAGTAGCACAAGCTTCACATGCCCCAAACTGAAGTTCTTTCCATATTCCCATACGCTGAGATGTTCCAGTCAGAAACCTAGATTTCCCTTTTTCCTTCACATGCATTTGGTCACCAAATCCTAGCTCCTCACTATTTCTGACTTGGATTACTGTAAGAGCCCTACTAGTCTTATTTCCTCCAGTACTGCTTTTTCCAGTCTTTTCTCTCCAGAGCTTCTGGAGTGAGCTTTTGAAACAATCACCTTGGTCAAGGCATCTCTCTGCTTTAAATCCTCTGGTGGCTCCCTACTACCTTCAGGATAAAAGCCAGCTCCTTAACATGCCATACAAGAACTTTTTCAGTTCTCGTTCAGGTTCAGCTTCCTTGCACCCTCAGCTCCAGTCACGATGACATACTTGCGGTTGGCCAAGTATACTCGTACCTTAGTATGTATCTGTTCAGTCTACCTGGAATGCCCTTCCTCTCATTTGAAACTCAATTTAGAAATCAATTCCTCTGGAAAGCCTTCCCTGATTCCATTAAGTTCAGGTGAGGGGTCATTTCTATTTGCTCTCCTAGTATTGTCAAGCAGAATTCTATGAAAACACAGTATTATGGTATAAAAAACCTCCTGTTTGACTATCTGCCCACTCTGTTGAGAGAACTTCTTGAAGATGAAGGTAGGTGATTATTCCATTAATACATCTGGAGCATAGAAGAAAAATCGGAGTTTTCTTATGGATTTGTTTTTGGACATACTAAACCAGAAATTCCAGAATGGTATCTGTGTGGAAATTTCTAGTAGGCAGCTGGAAATACATGTGGGTAAATTCGGACCATCAATTCCTGGAGCCTTGTTTTTCACCAATGCCTTCAGAGCAGCTTGGACTTCTTCCTTCAGTACCATCGGTTCCTGATCATAATGCCACCTCTTGAAATGGCTGAACATCGACTAATTCCTTTTGGTATAATGACTCTGCGTATTCCTTCCATCTTCTTTTGATGCTTCCTGCGTCCTTTAATATTTTCCCCATAGAATCTTCGCTATTGCAACTCGAGGCGTGAATTTTTTCTTCAGTTCTTTCAGCTTGAGAAACGCAGAGCGTGTTCTTCCCTTTTGGTTTTCCATCTCCAGCTCTTTGCACATAATACTTTACTTTGTCTTCTTGAGATGCCCTTTGAAATCTTCTGTTCAGTTCTTTTACTTCATCAATTCTTCCTTTGCTTTAGCTGCTTGACGCTCAAGAGCAAGTTTCAGAGTCTTCTCTGACATCCATCTTGGTCTTTTCTTTCTTTCCTGTCTTTTCAGTGACCTCTTGCTTTCTTCATGGATGATGTCCTTGATGTCATTCCGTAACTTGTCTGGTCTTCGGTCACTGGTGATCAATGCATCAAATCTATTCTTCAGATGGTCTCTAAATTCAGGTGGGATATACTCAAGGTCATATTTTGGCTCTTGTGGGCTTGCTCTGATTTTCTTCAGTTTCAGCTTGAACTTGCATATGAGGAATTGATGGTCTGTTCTACAGTTGGCCCTGGCCTTGTTCTGACTGATGATATTGAGCTTTTCCATCGTCTCTTTCCACAGATGTAGTCAATTTGATTTCTGTGTGTTCCATCTGGCGAGGTCCATGTGTATAGTCGCCGTTTATGTTGGTGAAAGAAGGTATCTGCAATGAAGAAGTCGTTGGTCTTACAAAATTCTATCATTCGATCTCCGGCATTGTTTCTATCACCAAGGCCGTATTTTCCAACTACTGATCCTTCTTTGTTTCCAACTTTCACTTTCCAATCGCCAGTAATTATCAATGCATCTCGACTGCATGTTCGATCGATTTCAGACTGTAGCAGCTGATAAAAATCTTCTATTTCTTCTTCTTTGGCCCTAGTGGTTAGTGTGCAAATTTGAATAATAGTCGTATTAACTGGTTTTCTTGTAGGCGTATGGGTATTATCCTATCACTGACAGCGTACTTCGGGATAGATCTTAAAACGTTCTTTCTGACGATGAATGCAACACCATTCCTCTTCAAGTTGTCATTCCCAGCATAGTAGACTATATGATTGTCTGGCTCAAAATGGCCAATACCAGTCCATTTCAGCTCGCTAATGCCTAGGATATCGATGTTTATGCATTCCATTTCATTTTTGATGATTTCCAATTTTCCTAGATTCATACTTTGTACATTCCAGGTTCCAATTATTAATGGATGTTATTCCAGTTATTAATGGAGTATCAATTGAGATGTTTCAACAAACAGATGCAGCACCGGAGGTGCTAACTCGTCTATGCCAAGAAATATGGAAAACAGCATCCTGGCCAACTGACTGGAAGACATCCATATTTATGCCTATTCCCAAGAAGGGTGATCCAACCAAATTTGGAAATTATAGAATATCATTAATATCACACACAAGCAAAATTCTGCTGAAGATCATTCAAAAATGGCTGTAGCAGTATATTGACAGGGAGCTGCCAGAAATTCAGGCCGGTCTCAGAAGAGGACGTGGAACCAGGGATATCATTGCTGATGTCAGATGGATCCTGGCTGAATGCAGAGAATACCAGAAGGATGTTTACCTGTGTTCTATTGACTATGCAAAGGCATCTGACTGTGTGGATCATAACAAATTACAGATAACATTGTGAAGAATGGGAATTCTGGAACACTTAATTGTGCTCATGAGGAATCTTTACATAGATCAAGAGGCAGTTGTTCAGACAGAACAAGGGGATACTGATTGGTTTAAAGTCAGGAAAGGTGTGCGTCAGGGTTGTATTCTTTCACCATTCCTATTCAATCTGTATGCTGAGCATATAATCCGAGTAGGTGGACTATATGAAGAATGGGGCATCAGGATTGGAGGAAGACTCATTAACAACCTGCGTTATGCAGATGACACAACTTTGCTTGCGGAAAGTGAAAGAGGACTTGAAGTACTGACTAATGAAGATCAAAGACCACAGTCTTTGGTATGGATTGCACCTCAACATAAAGAAAACAAAAATCCTCACAACTGGACCAATGAGCAACATCATGATAAACGGAGAAAAGACTGAAGTTGTCAAGGATTATCATTTTACTTGGATCCACAATCAACAGCCATGGAAGCAGCAGTCAAGAAATCAAAAGACACATTGCATTGGGTAAATCTGCTGCAAAGGACCTCTTTAAAGTGCTGAAGAGCAAAGATGCCACCTTGAAGACTAAGGTGTGTCTGATCCAAGCCATGGTATCTTCAATCGCATCATATGCATGTGAAAGCTGGACAATGAATAAGTAAGGCTGAAGAAGAATTGACACCTTTGAACTGCGGTGTTGGCGAAGAATACTGAATATACCATGGACTGCCAAAAGAACGAACAGATCTGTCTTGGAAAAAGTACAGCCAGAATGCTCCTTAGAGGCAAGGATGGCGAGACTGTGTGTTACATACTTCGGAAATGTTGTCAGCTGGGATCAGTCCCTGGAGAGGGACATCATGCTTGGCAGAGTACAGGGTGAGTGGAAAAGAGGAAGACCCTCAATGAGGTAGACTAATACAGTGGCTGCAACAATGAGCTCAAGCATAACAATTGTAAGGATGGCTCAGGACCAGGCAGTGTTTCATTCTGTTGTGCATAGGATCGCTATGAGTCGGAACCGACCGGATGGCACCTAACAACAACAAATTCGGACCTGCATGAGAAAGCCGGATGATGAATAAGGAAGACCCAATAATTGACGTCTTTGAATTGTGATGTTGGAGAAGAATACTGAATATGTTGTGGACTGCCAAAAGAACAAACAAATCTGTCTTGGAAGAAGTACAACCAAGATGCTTCTTAGAAGCAAGGATGGCGAGGCTATGTCTTCCATACTTTGGACATGTTATCAGAAGGAATCAGTACCTGGAGAAGAACATCATGCTTAGTAGAGGGTCAGCAAAAAAGAAGGAGACCCTCAACAAGATGGATTGACACAGTGGCTACAACAATGGGCTCAAGCATAACAATTGGGAGGATGACACAGAACCGGGCAGTGTTTCTTTCTGCTGTACATAGGGTCGCTATGAGTCAGAACCAACACAGACCAGCCAGTGTTGCAGATGTGGAATTTGTTCAATACATATGAAATACTAAAGTAATACTTATGCAGTGAGGTAATCCAGAAAGAGAATGTTAGAGAAAAACAAAGAAAGGTGACATATATCTTGGTGAAGGTTGTATTACAGAGGCAAGCAAAGTCAGAGAAGCAAAGAGAAATAGGAGAGAAGAAGAAAGCTAAGTGCAATATTACAAAAGTTAAAGGAAGAGAAGCAGCAGAGGACCAATGGTGTTAATGACCCAGAAAGTTGGGGTGTGGAGTACTTCTTCACAAAGTCTGCAAACTCTGCTGGACTTGGCCCCTCCCTCCCTCCTGTGGGAAGCATCCCTTGCCCCTTCCCCCTGTGAACATGTTCCTCACTTGCACGATGCTGCTGGCCACTTTCAGGCTTTTGCACATGCTAGTCATAATGCTTCAAGTGTACCCTCCTGACCACCTGACTCCCCCTGAAAATTAACCCTTTCACTTCTCACCACATCGTCTCAGAGTTTCCCATCACTGTGTGTGATTTTAAGTGGTATAACTGGGAAGAACAACAAAGATGAACAGGGTCGTGGGCCTCGAAGAGGCTGGGAACCACACATCTGACACAGAGACAATCAATGTAAGCATGTAATTTTCTTTAGCAATGATTAAACTCCAGAGTAGAAGTGAGGACAACGGACAACTGGTTTATATCCAGTTATTAGGGACTGGTGAGACAAGTATGCCAAGTCAAATACTCCAAGTGTTGTGTATGTGTCTGGCATCACGGTACTAAATGCTGCTGCTTCCACACATTTACTTTTTGGTGGTCTAAGTGACCAAGTTTGGGGAAAGTAAAAATTGCTTGTAGATAACCAAAAAGGCAGAAAGCACCATAATGCCACCCCTGTTTTTTATAATTCCTGCAAACTCAATAGTCAGTTGGGAGTCCTCTTCTGGGACTCCACTATTTCCTAGTGGCAGAATATGAGGGAAGGAAATTGGAGAGATTGAAGGAGAACTTGAGAGTTTTGTGAAGTCCACTGCAGCAGTTTGTGTGTTGCCATTTCTGCTTTGTGCACAATACTATCACTGCTGATGCCTTCAGGCAGAGTGACAAGTCTAGCTTGGAAGATTAATAAAATACCTCAGTACAGCTTCTCCCATTTGTTTGTTTAGTATCTGTTCCTTCATTCAATAAATATTTAATGGATGCTTGCTTTGCATTAGATGCTGGGATTCCAGTTATAAGCAAGAAATAATCTCTACCCTTGAGGGATGCAACCCTTTTATTTCCATCCAATGAGAAAGAAAAGAAAAAAAATGACGTCATATGCACGAGCCATGCTAAGAGAAAAACTTTTCCTTTTGATCTACTTCCTCTTCCTTCTCCACCTTTATTATTGAAAATTTAAAGCTTTTATGAAATATATACTTTAATAGTTTCACAATATTTTTTCAACATAGCTTCTGTGCATCAGCCAAATTATTCTTTTTACCATCCTTGGCTGCTACCTTCTCCAGTCTTGTTCCTAATACATTTATCAAGTTTTTGGGAACTCTGTCTCAATTCAAATCGCAACCATTTATTCAAAGTATTCTATATGTAATGTACTAAGCTAGAAGCTTCAGGGTGAATATGACGACTGTTCGAGAGTCGATTTCCATTGGTTTTACATAGCTATGTGTGATGGCTTACAGACTGCCAGCCAAATAGTCTGGGTGACTGGAAGTTTATATCCAGAGGTCAAGGGACCTGAAGCAGATATATTAGTTCGCTAGTGGGGTGGGAAGAGTATTCCCTAGCAAATTCCTTAACTCTTGTGTCTACAAAGGAGGCTTTCAGAGATAAAGGAACCAGTAGCTCCTAAAGATTAGCAAGTCTAGGGTACCGCCTGGGTGTTGGTATTTTTACACAAGTGCCCATTCTGAGGCCTAGCAAAGTTTGAGAATTATTAATCTGGCATATATCAAACTGGCAACTTGTGGCGGTAGGACAGCTCAGGACTAATTCTTGACTTGGGTGGCTAAGCTGACTTAGTGAGTATAGTTTAGGAGGGAATCAGCACGGATTACTGTAATCTCTATTGTCTCCTTCCTTTCTTGCCTTCTTCCCATCCCTGATTGGAATCTCAATTCTTAGAACCCTACAGGGATTTCAAACACCCTCCCCAGAAAACAAATATTAAACAGATACCAGTCTCTCTAAGGCTTATAATGTATCGATGATAAGACAGATGCATAAATACCTTGGCTTTGACACGGCAGGTGAAAAATGCAGTAAGAGACACACGATGTGCTATGAGATTATGGAAGAAAGAGATTCCTTTTGACCAAAAGGAGGTTCCGGCTCGTCTCTCGGTAGGCCAATCTAAATGATGGATTCCTTATACCTCATTATCTAAGTATGTGTACACATTCATATTAGTTTAAAAAGACTAATTTGATCATGTTGCTTTTATATTTGCTCATTGGCTGTCTTCTTTTATAGATTTATTCCTATTATATACTCAAGCACAAGCTATACTTTTGTTCTATGATATTTAAAATGTGTACACTTATCAGTCATACCAGATGAAATAATTATACACAGTATTTGTGGTAATTACAAAAGTTGTAATTGTAAATGTAACCCCTATTATAAGATTGTTTATATGGAAAACTTCTATTTGAAATGTAATGTGGACCTATGCCAGTGAGTTTAAGGACAGGATGATGTGTAGCCTTTGTGATCCTGGCCCAGGCAGGTTTTTCTACGTTGATCTCGGGAATGATACTGCTTTCTAGTTAGCGACCCTGCAAGCTGGCATAACTTGGGTGAAGAGTAGTTTCCTCACTAAGCTGATGTCATTCCTCAGAGTTCTAGCAAAGACTCTTTCTCCTCTGGGTTTAGGTGCGGCACTGTGTAAGAGATTGCTGGGTACACATGGTTGCTTAAACACACCTACAAGAATGGGGAAGCATTAATAGGGGTAAAAAGATAGACTCATTAAGTACAAAAAAGTTGAAGGAGAAGAGCGATAAAAGCAAATCTGTTCCGATATACTGAAACAGACCTTTTATTGTATGCAGGGTTTATTTGGATAAAAAACCAAAACCCATACCACTGCCATTGAGTCGATTCCAACATACAAGAGATATTTAAATATGAAGGGGTTCTTCTCTGAGTTGAGATTGACTTGACTGCAATGGGTTTAGGTTTTTTGGTTTTAAAGGAGAACTATGTTAAAATTAGAGACCATCATCATCACATTATTGTGACTGCTAAGTAATAACAAAAAGAATAGTCCGGCATACAGTTAACTATTATTAGCATACTGTTAGTTTCTCAAGCAAAGGAATAGTAGTGAATCAATATCTAAATTCAATGAAGATAAATTTTATATATACATTTTACCTGGAGCTTCACACAGCTGGATACATCTTTATGTGAAGCTGTTCCTTTTAAGTGGAGTAACTGAGAACTCCAAAACCACTAACTCGTATATTTGTAGGGAGTGGATTAATGAAAGCAAAATTTCACTAAGAAGATCTTAATATACAAAGAATTGTAATTTAAAGAAAAGACATGCTCATATCCTAATATATATATAGGAGTGTGTGTGTATTTTATATATATATATATATATATATATATATATATATATATATATATATATATATATGGAAACACTGGTGGCATAGTGGTTAAGTGCTACGGCTGCTAACCAAAGGGCTGGCAGTTCGAATCCACCAGGTGTTCCTTGGAAACTCTATGGGGCAGTTCTACTCTGTGAGTTCTACAATGAGTTGGAATCGACTCGACGGCACTGGGTTTGGTTTTTGTCGTTTTTATATATATATATATATAAATTTTTTTTTCTCCTCTACCCTCAGGAGAAATCTGATAATGTCTGGAGACATTTCTGATTGTCACAACTGGAGAGGGGGCGCCTTCAGGTGCCTAATGGGGAGAGGTCAGGATGCTGCTAAACATTCTATAATGCACAGCACATCGTCGCACAAAAAAAAAATTATTCCACCAAAATGCCACTGAGTCCCAAGGTTCAGAAACTCTGAAATAGAGTGCTTCACAAAGCAAGAGGACAGGAGAATTTCAGGGTGCTGGAGAACTTCTCAAAAAAGTCACGCTGATAGTCAAGTCAGAAGTAGGGTGACTGACAATAATCAATTCTTCCATTTTGTTAACGGGCAATTCATGGCTAGGAATGGCTGATGGGACGTTCTCCTAACAGCATCTTTCACATCTTAGATCTGTAAATGGATTATTAGAAGGATGTTACTTGTTAACCTTTGAAAACATCATCATGCAGAGCAAATACCATGTTACCCCAGTGGCTTTGGAGTCACTTGTCAGAGATAGTACTGGGCCATGGGACACTGGTCTGACCCAGCACAACATCAGTCATTTTATGCCCTTATGTATACTCATTATTCAAAGATCAAAATCTATACTTGCCTCAGGCAAATCTTTTTTTTTTAAGTACAAAATGTTCACTGTACATGATACTAAGAAGTCATTAAGAATGTACCACAAAAACTTATGAATGATTTATTAGAATTATGAAATCTTTAATAAGAATTTGTATTATTCTCTAAACTGAATTTTAATGGCAGATCTGTGTAAGAAAATAAGATGTAGTAGAGGCTGAGCTCAGAGGCTCAGATCAGCTGAGTAAGCAGTATTTTGGCAAATAGGAAAACAATTTCACCCATATGTTATTTTGTGTAAATTTTGAGTAATGGGAGTTAGGAAGACATCAAGGAAATGGCACATTTGCCAAGTCTAGTTTTAGGGTGGAGATTATGGGGGATTCTCTCACAGCTACTTAATTATAGAACCTGTGGCCAATGTCTAGGCCCTGCCCTCAGGCTACAAGGGCTAAGAAGACCAGCAGCCTGTGGGATTTCACTCTAGAGCAAAAGAGGGTCCTGGAAACCTGGATGGGAACTGCCCAAAGTAGCCAGAAACCTGCTGATGTGGGGAAGAGAAAAAGCAGGGGCTGAGGTACACATGCTAAATGCAATGGCTGAGGCAAAGGTGAAAGGGGAAGATGAGCAGACAAACTGGCCACCAGATCTTCAAGAGAGTCAAGACCTTATGGGTTCCCTTCAGGTTAGAAGGAATTCTCTATTAATCTCTGGAGGCTTTTAGAGTTCATTTGTGAAGAATGTTTAGGGACTTTATTGTTGGGAGTAAAATCTGGGGGTGTGAAGTGACTCACATTGGCTTTGCTGTCACATGATTGGGGTCCCACCCAAGTTCTTCTTGGGACATGTGATCTCTCCAGATTTGAGACAAATAAATACTTTTGAAAGGTAAAAGATACAGCACTAATGTAAAATTAACTTTTTCCTCAAAATATTTATGCTATTGAAACAAATTATGGGGTAAGAAGATATACACATTGCCTGGTCTTCATTCAGATTCTTCATGGGACACAAATAAGCACTTTAGTTTGACCCTATTTATAATGTAAGATTTCAGATTAGTTTTATCAGTATCTTTGATATGTGTAAAGTTTGTTTTGATTTAGTTTTCATCAGAAAAAGGAAATTTCAAATATTTCTGAAATTTTAAAGTAAATCCAAAAATAAATTTTTATTTATTTATATGACAAATTAGGGATAAATCAACTATGCATATTTTCTGTGATAAACAGAATTACTAAGTAAGAAAAGCTATGAATTGATATTATTCTTTAGTAACAGGAAGGAAGCAAAAGTAATTATGACTGTATTTTCAATCGTCTAGTGTACATTAACTTGTAGGTATTTGAAAAATAGCTACAAGTCTATTATAAATTTGTTGTTGAATTTAACAAAATAATAAAATCGCATTACTCCTATGGTTAAGAATAATTGAGATGCACTCCTGGCAAAAGACTAGCAAATGGGAAAATTTTTTTCTGTGTGATATATGATTCTGAAAACAGTGATCTATAACACAATTCTGAAAACAGTGATCTATAACACAATCTAGGGTTTAATGAATTGTCTACTTTTGGGATAAAAAGGGTAAATAAAAATTAGATACTTCACAAACTAAGAGAAAAACATGTACATTGAAGGCAACTTATTTACTGCCTGCTGAGGGTATGACTACAAAAAAAAAATTTTTTTTTTCTTTTTTTTGAGGGTATGACAGAATGAACAGTGTAAAATTCTGTGTGCTTGTGTGTTGGCTGGAAGAGGAACTACCATGGAGTTATCTGATGCTTTTGGGTACTCTGTTCTTGTTTTGGACTAGAGGAGAAAACAATTGCTCCCGAATACAAATGGAGCAAGTACTTTGGTTTAGGCTCCAGCCCTTCAGAATTAACTCTATATGCTTAGTAAAACACTGAAAAGAATTAAAAAACTCTTCTCCTCACATGAAGAGACGTGGATATTTTAATAATTATCTTGAAATAACAAAACCAATATTCAATTATTCATTTAATGAATTTTTAGAGGATGTATGCAAAAAAAAAAAGGATGTGATTTGTAATTTCTCCACATTCACAGAAATAATCAAATATTCTTGTACATAATTATTACTATATATCTGGCATTTATACAAAAACATACTGATTGTGTCAGCGCTGAAACACTGATAGAAGGTACTTTTCTATTTTTGGTTCCAATTCGCAGAAATAAAAAAAAGGAAAACAGCATTTTCGGAAAACAAAACTGGGCCTAATTTTAAGAATTAAAAAATTAGAAAAAAGAAAACTGGGCATTTTAATACCATGAAGCTGTTAAGAAATAGAATTGTCTGCGGTAATAAGATGTCCAATATATGTTGGTGAAAGGCGAAAGAAAAAAAGAGAACATAAAGTTATGATTCCAGTTTCATAAAAACAAAAAAACAGACATGTATGAGTCAGAATGGACTCGATGGCAACTAACAACGACATGCTTATATATGCAGAGAACATTTTTAGAAGGATATGCAAGAAGCAGTTAAGAGTGAAGCTGAGTGTTGGCAGGGCAGGACTTTTATTTTTCATTTTACACTATTTACTGGTTCATTTTTTTAAAACTGTGAGCATGTATTATTTTTATCATAGAATAACTAAACACCATTAAAAATACAAAAAGAAAGGGATTTTAACAGTAACTTTTTTTCCCCCAAATAAATGAATGATATAGGTTAATGCTAGGCTAGCAAAAATAAAGTTTTTTTTAAAAAAAGAGTCTAAAATCCAAACAAAAAATAAACCAAAGTTCCAAGGTTGTCAGCACTGTTTTCAAAGCTTCTGAATTACTTTCCTCAATGATGGCACAAATAGTCTTTCTTTTATTAGATGCAAATTTACAGCATACTTAGAAAAAACATTCTGGAATGACCATGGAGGGAAACATTCTCCTACTCTCACTCCCTTGTGGTTTAGGGAGTTACTAATTTGTTTGAGGACTCTGTGGTCTACCATGGGGAATAACTAACTCAAGCCTTACCCCCTTCTCTTACACTGGAAGAACTGGCAACAAATGCTGCCATCATCCACCAACACTGCAATGGCAAGATGCGATGCTGGAAGGTACCTGGCACACATAGCAACAGAGCAGGTGTGTTCCACTTGGAAGAGCTTTTAAGATCAGCAGCTGCCAAGCTGTTAAGAGGTATAATTTTACTTCTTATTCTATGGATTGAATAGAAATAATTAAAAGAAAGAAAACTACTGCAATTTCTTTCCTCCCTTATTTAAAAAAAAAAGAGAGAATGTAATTCTAAAAACTTCCATAAGAAGCATACAATGAAATAAACATAAAACAAGGATGTAGAAAAACCAGCGTGACACAAAACGTGGCTAACTATTTGAGTAACAGCTGTCTGTGTCTTTCATGGGTGGTGGAGGGAAAAGGCCACTGGCCTGAGAATACAGAGGCCTGGGACCCTATTCTGGCCCTGCTTCTAATAGCAGTGTCATTCTGAATGCATATCTTACAATTTTTCCAGGTCTTGATTTCCTCATCTATAAAATGAAGTTGACTAGAATCACCAGTGATGACCTCTAGGGTCTCGTCCATGAACTCAGTTCTATGGTCCCATAAACCTAGATCTCCCACAATTCTAGTCCCTCAGCAGAGACTAGTTTTCACGCTCTTCTTTCTTTTTTTTTTAACAACACATCTTATATATGATAATAAAAATAAGACTACACTTGAAATTAAGCATCTGGTAGAATTTGTGGTATGTTTATAAGGCAAGATCTCGATAAAAATCAAACCATATATATTTGATAAAGGAACTAAACTTAAGAAATGCAACTATGCCAGGTGCTAAGGAAGCTCAGTTACACATTTCTCAAGGGGCTGGCTGTTAGCTTCACGACTCAGAGTGTACCCAAGGCATTCTGACAACAGTAACAATATTAATGTTTCTCAGGAACTTCTCTTTACATAAGCATAGATCTTTCCTTATACTTTCCCCCCACAGGGAAGTAAAACACTGTCTAACTATACACATGATGCATTCCTAAGAGAAACAAAAAATATGTAGGATTCTAACACATGGATTCGGATGAAGCAGATCAAATCATGATCTTTGACAAAATAAATCATGTATCTTAAACTTTAAAGTCTAATTCAAGTTCCATCTCTTCCACGAGAACTTTTTTATTCCCTTGCCCAAATGGATTTGTATCCTTTGCAACACCCTTGCTTTATCTTCTTTATTTTTAAAAATGGTTTGCTTTCTCTACATGTCTGTGAGTTCCTTGACATCTACCAGAACTGGGGTTTGGGCAGCAGCAGGACTGATCAGAAGCAGATTTCAAAGGTCACGCTGGATATCTGAAGAGCTGGTCTGGTGGGATATAAAGATATGTTTGAAGCAAAGAGATCACTGTGTGAGGGGAAAAGACATACAAGATAAAGAGAAAAAAAATCAACCTACAGTCCAAGCTAAGACTATGCTGAGGTGAGTCCATGCAAGTGGAGTGGCCCAGGCTGTGAGAACTGGGGATTTTCGGAAGCAAGTAAGAGGTCCTGATGCACAGGAACACAGGTGAATCAGGGACAGGAAGAAGCAAGGTCAACTTCAAAGTAAGACACTGAGAGTTCTTTATATCGCTTGTAGATGAGGCAGAATTAATGTCAGGGCTTTGGAGAGGAACACACTTAAGGGAGGGGGTAAGGTAACCCCAATTCCAAAGGTTAGCATGATGCCAAGTCAGGGATACCAGTAGGTCACAAGTAAAGGCTGTATCTTGTACTTATATTTCCATAGCATCTTACATAGTTCTTGAAATGGACTAAAAATATTGTTAGTTGCACAATCACTCCCTAGGCCAATGTTATAAATCCTTCCCCTGCATTCAACATCTTTAGGTTGTATATTTAGATTAGCATCTTCCTAAATTCTTAAACCTGGCACTGAATTCCAAACAATGGGTAGTATTATATGTACAACATTTGTCCACGGTCAAATTCCTCACCAATCCTTTTGACTATATCCCTTGTAGTCCACATACTACCTTAGTCAAACATTACTATATATCCTTGCCGTATCTGAAACCTGGTGCCTTACCTCAAAGCCATTTTTTTTTCAGTTACTCTTAGCATAGGCTGTTCATTCTTATATGCCTAACCTTGAACCACAGGGCCAGGAGTTAACACTGGCCTCCTCTTTGTCCCCTGCCGTTCTTTTGAGGCTATTATACTTCCAGGAGCACTCGTCCTTGGGTGTCCTGACACCTGGCTATAACAAACACTCTCTACTTCTCTTTCAGCTGTTACCTTTGGACTTTGTGGTCACTCTAATACAACAGTTCTCAATGTTGGCTGCAAGTTAAAATAACCTGGGAAGCTTTCAAAATCTACTCATGCCTAGGTCCCATTCCAAGCCAATTAAACCAATTTGTAGGGGGTGGAGACAGGCATCAGTATTTATTTATTTTTTAATTCCTCAGGTGATTTCAATGTGAAGCCAAGGTTGAGACCCTCTGCACTAACGTAAGATTTTAGAACTTTTTTCGTTTCAGTGGAGCCCTGGTGGCACAGCAGTTAAGAGCTCCGCTACTAACCAAAACGTTGGCAGTTCAAATCTACCAGCAGATCCTTGAACCCTATGGGCCAGTTCTACCCTGTCTTATGGGGTCGGTATGAGCCGGAATTGACTTGACGCCTACGGTTTGTTTCAGTTTTCCTTTTACCCCAACTCCTGCACTAAGCCTGCAATTTTAATATCCAAGAGCACAACACTACAGGTTCCAGTTCCTCAACCACAACATGTCCTTGCTGGCGATTGTGTGGATGATGCAGGGCTGGGCAACATTTTGTTCTGTTGTACATAGGTTCTCCATGAGTCAGTGTGGCATCAATGGCCTCAAACAACAGCAATTCCACTTCAGTTCTTATGTACACTCTCTGAATTTATCAAAACCTGGAGCTGCTTGACATCTGAATATTAAATAATTGAAAGAGTTTCTGGCTTTAAACTCCATAATTCCAGCTTACTAATTCCTTACCTTTGAATTATGTCACTGAATATATATTAAATATACCATGGACTGCCAGAAGAACAAACAAGTTTGTCTTGGAAGAAATACAGCTAGAGTGTTTCTTGACAGTGAGGATGGTGACACTTTGTTTCATGTAGTCTGGACATGTTATCAGAAGGGACCAGTCCTTGGAGAAGAACATTATGTTTGGTAAAGTAGAGGGTCAGCGAAAAAGAGGAGGACCCTTGACAAGATGGATTGACACAGTGGCTTCAACAATGGTCTCAAATAAAACAACGATTGTGAGGATAACACAGGATCAGGCAATGTTTCATTCTGTTGTGCAGAGGGTTGCTATGAGTCAGAACCTCCTTGACGGTACCTAATAAATAATAAACTCCTTTACTACGACACCACGGCTCCACCAGGTAGCTTACTGAAACCTAGCTGAGAACGTTGCTTTCTAAATCTGCCAACACTCTCCTGATTTCATGGCTTTTCCAGTCTGGCTGAGACTCCATGGTATACCATTCCAATGATTCTTACTCAAGTTGCTCTGTACTTTTTCATCCTAGAAGCCTCAGCTCAAGCATTACTGTCTCTGGGAACTCTTCCTGGACTGCCCACCTCCCCAGGGCAGGCTAAGAAGGTTTCTTCCTATATGTTCTCATGCATCATGAACATATTTTTATTATAGTTCCTACAGGCTAGTTAGTGAGGCACCTGCAAAGAGGCAGTTCCTCAAGTGTGAGTGTCTTGCCTACTCACTCCCATTTCACTGGGGACTAATACAGTGCTCAGCTGGTAGAAGCTCAATAAACACATGCTGAATGACTGAATGACATGTGACAGGTTCAACTCTCAAAACTTTGTCATGATGTGATATTTGTAAAAAAAAAAAATCGATGTCAGTTCATGGAGTAAAGAGGAAGCTAGGCTATTTAACCTAAGGCAAGAGCTAACGACACACAATAGAACAAGTCTAATAAGCAATATATACGATGGTACAGTGCTTAATAAATTTTTTTACCAAATTACTACTAACATCAGAAGAATACTGACTGATATCCTCAATGGATCTGATGGCATAGACTAAAAAATGCAACACTTCTTTGGTTGATAATCTACCCATATTTAATGTTTTAACTTAAAAAACATTTAAAAACACCTACGTGCATCCAGAGACTTCACCAAGAGAGTAAAAAGATTACCTATAGATTGGGAAAAAGTTTTTAGCTATGACATTTCCAATCAGCAATTGATCTCTAAAATGTACAAGACACTGCAAAAACTCAACAACAAAAAGACAAATAACCCAATTAAAAAATGGGCAAAGGATATGGACAGGCAAAGAAGACATTTAGGCTGCTAACAGATACATGAGGAAATGCTTACGATCATTACCCATTAGAGAAACGCAAATCAAAACTACCATGAGATTCTATCTCACCCCAACAAGGTTGGCATTAATCCAAAAAACACAAAATAATAAATGTTGGAGAGGTTATGGAGAGACTGGAAAACTTATACACTGCTGGTGGGAATGTCAAATGGTATAACCACTTTGGAAATTGATTTGGCACTTCCTTTAAAAGCTAGAAATAGAACTATCATAGGATCCAGCAATCCCACTCCTTGGAAAATACCCTAATGAAATAAGAGCCTTCACATGAACAGATATATGCACACCCGTGTTCACTGCTGCACTGTTTACAACAGCAAAAAGATGGAAGCAACCAAGGTGACCACAATGAATGAATGGATAAATAAATTATGGTTTATTCACACCATGGCATACTACGCAACAATTAAGAACAATGATGAATCTGTGAAACATTTCATAACATGGAGAAATCTGAAGGGCATTATGCTGAGTGAAATTAGTCAACTGCAAAAGGACAAATATTGTATGAGACCACTATCATAAGAACTCTAGATAAAATTTAAACACAGAAGAAAATGTTCTTTTATGGTTACGAGGGCGGGGAGGGAGGGAGAGGGATATTCACTAACTAGATAGTAGACAATTTTTTTTAGGTGAAGGGAAGGGCAACACACAACACAGGGATAGTCAGTACAACTGGACTAAACCAAAAGCAAAGAAGTTTCCTGAATACAGCCAAATGGTTTGAAGGCCAGAGTAGCAGAGACAGGGCCTGGGGACCATGGTTTCAGGGGACATCTACTAGGTCAATTGGCACAACAAAATGCACTAAGAAAACATTCTGCATCCCACTTTGGTGACAGGTGTCTGGGGTCTTACATGCTAGCAAGTGGCCACCTAAGATACATCAATTGGTCTTAAAACCCACCTGGAGCAAAGAAGAATGAAGAACACCAAAGACATATGATAATGAGCCCAAGAAACCGAAAAGGCCACATAAACCAGAAACTCTATCAGCCTGACACTGGAAGAACTAGCTACCACCAATCACTGCCCTGACAAGGAACACAACAGAGAATCAGTGGCATGCAGATCTCAAATTCTCGTAAAAAGACCAGGCTTAATGGTCTTACTGAGACTGGAGGGACTCTGACGGTCATGGTCCAGGCCCTTTGATAGCCCAAGATTGGAACCATTCCCAAAGCCAACTCTACAAACAGGGATTGGCCTGGACTATAAGATAGACAATGATGCTGGTGAGGAGTGAGCTTCGTGGCTCAAGCAGGCACTTGGGAATATGTGGGCAACTCCTGTCTGGTGGCGAGATGAGAAGGAAGACGGGGACAGGAGCTGGTTGAATGGATGTGAGGAATACAGGATGGAGAGGAGGAATGTGCTGTCTTAGTAAGAGGAGAGCAGCTAGGAGTACACTGCAAGGTGTGTATAACTTTTTGTGTGAGAGACTGACTTGATTTGTAAACTTTCACCTAAAGCACAATAAATAAATAAAAAAATTAAAATTACTAGCAAGTAAAAGGAATGCTCTAGGAAGATAGAACATTTTACTCTATAGATTAAAGTGAGCTTAGGCCTAATTTATAGCCCCCAGTGGGCTGATGATAGTGTCAGTATCACTGAAACAGAAACAAGAGCAGAATGGAGATAGCATCACACTTTGGGTCCTTATCCCATCACTTTAGGCTGTGACTTGGGGGGTGTGCTTTCATCTCTCTGAGCCTTCTGCTCCCTTATCTGGAAAACAGCTACAACAACATTTGCCTTATATATACTTCATAAGGTTGGTGTCAGGATCAAATAAAAAAAAATTAATATAAACAACTGAAGAATTATAAGCATGAAAAATAAAGCCATATTTTATCCAGAGAGAGTGAAAAATCAAAGTACATATCCAACTCATTCTTGAAAACATTTACCTTTTGAGAAGATGAAGGTTTTTCCACTTTAGTTTTTTCCTTGGGGCTTAAAGGTGGGGATCGCTCCTTTATCTCTGGAGGCAGTTCTTGGTATAGTGCTGGAATTAAAAAATTAATTCACAAAATCAAATGGAGAAAAGAAATCAGTAATGGGGGGGGGGAATTATGAAATTGATGTTCAATTCCTTGATATAACAATAATCTACCTAGAACTTACTGTTAGGGCAATGTGTAGTCGTAAACTTTAGTTATCAAAAGAACATAACTTATGACTAGAAAGTTCTGTTCAGCAGAGCACCCTCTGTCAGGGTTTCAGAAATTTAGAAGGCAACATTTTCACTTACTATGTGGTCATGCAGATGCTTATTTCAATACACATTTACCAGATACGTGCTATATGCACAATTATCTGTTACGTACTGCTGGGGGGAGGTATGAAGATGATCAAGAGACAGTTTTTGCTCTCAAGGAGCTTACTATCTGATCACAGACAGATATCTTCACAAATAACTAAGATAAAGCAGAATATGACATAATTTGAAAGACTGATACTAACAAGGATAAATTCTGATGTGGGGATGACAAATCCTTAATGGAATAAGTGGTGTATGTGTCAAACTCTGAAGAATAGGTAGGATTTTGCCAGGTCGATGTGTGGAGAAAGAATAATTTGGGACCAAAACTCAAACCCGCTGCCATCGAGTTGATTCCAATTCACAGCGAGCCTACAGAACAGAGAAGAGCTGCCTCCTAAGGTTTCCAAGGTTGTAAATCTTTACAGAAGCAGACTGCCGTATCTTTCTCTTGCATAGTGGCTGGTAGGTTAGAATCGCCAACCTTTTGGTTAGCAGTCAAGTGCTGAACCACTGAACCAGGGCTCCTGATAATCGGGACGATGCTATGAAATGAGTAAGCACGTAGCTAGGACTACACAGCGTATTTTCTTCAGGTGGCAAGAAATCCATGTTGAATCTGAAGAGATATGTTGGGATTTTTAAAGGGCTAAAAAAGAAAATCTATTTTGCTTAAATTACTTGGGCAACTCTGAATTGAGAGAAATTACTAGTTGATCTAAATTCTAAAACTAAGATTTTGAAATAATACTAACTAGATTTGTATATGGGTTGATTCTGTCCTTGTGTTTATCTTTTATTGAAAAGGCTGTCAGATGTGATTTAGGAAGCTGGGCAGTTTTTCTTTCCAGTAGCTTAAGATACAAAGGGCTAAGTCCTTCTATAACAATAAGTCGTTCTACCGTGTTGCTCTATTAGAGGACATGGCTCTCAATTGAACAGTTGGTAGAATTCTGTTTTTTAGATCTTTTGCTTTACATATTTGACTTCATATCAAGATTAAGGAGAATTCCTCCTATTTTTTAGAATGGAATATGCTGCTGACAGTCAGTTTTCTCTAATGTTAAAACTGGGCAGGTGAGTTAAATGCAGGTAAAAAGTAGGATAAAAAGGAAAAGGAAAATAACCTTCAATAAAATCTAAGAATTCAGTCATTATATCCTCGGGTTTTCTGTTTGTTATGCCCCTTGCAAGGCTTTCACCAAAGTGACTGATGTCAAAAGAAAACAATTATTCTGGGATACGATAAGGGACTATGGCAGTCCAAGGATGATCACTTTTTGAGACACGGAATTAATTTCTGCGTGCAGTCACCAAGCATTATTACAGTGTGTTTCGGAAGTTTGACTTTGATTATTATGGAGAAAAAAACAAATTCTATTGGATTTTAACCTAATGTAGATCAAATATCTAGAACGTCTCAATGTGCAAGCCAAAGACGTCATTTCTGCAAACAAACTAGATTCTAAAATTAAAGCACTTCATACTGTCCTGCCAGGAAATACATCATCTTTTCATATAGTCAAGTGAAAATCATTTAAAAAGTTTCCACTTATATCTGAAAGGAACAGTGGACTGTAACAAGTGTTTAATTACAGATATACTCCAGGGTGGTTACGACTGCACAGGAGGCTCTTGGCGTAAAGACAGAAGCTGCCCCTGCTGAATCACAGCTGTTGATCCAGTTGAAGAACCATCCCTGGGAGGGGGAGGCAAGGAGCTTAGATACTTAAGACAATCTCGGGGTTTGAAGGGCTGAGTTTATGGGAAATGACTTAGATGTTGTCTTACCCCTACCTGGGAAATAAGCTGTCCTAACATTTCTTCTTCCCATATTGCCTTAGCTTTCTCCATTATGCATCTACTTTTAAACATAAAAATATAACTTTGATAGAGTTTAAAGAGCAAGTCATTCAATATTTGGAGAAAAAGAATTAAAGCAGTGATAGAGAGGAAATAAAGAATTCTGTTATGGGAGAGAGAAGTGGGTCATTTTTTAGACACTCAGGACTTCTGAGGTGAGGAGTTTGCTGGAAGTTCAGGAAGGAGTTGCCATGAGGCCCACGGTGGCCTGAGAGTTGTGGGGAGTGGGGGTGGGGAAGCACTAGGATGCAGAAAGGATAGTGGGCAGGTGCCAAAGACAAAAAATTTGTTAAGGCCTAGACCAGTACCACAGTATTTATGGAAGAAATTCTTTCTCCTTTCCTTCATTTCTTTTGATCTCAAAATTCAGATCCTACATTAGGGATCAATAGTACTTTTGTTCAGCCATATTTTCAGTTAAATGAGGTTTCATGGCCTACTCTGAAAACCAATTTTATTTATAATAATTACTTATTTGCAGAAACAAAAGACTTAACAATGAATATTCAAAACAGAGTGTTCTCAATGTCAAGGCTGCCTATAATACATTTTAAATCAGAATCATAAGATGTTAGTATTTCTAGAAAAAAGGTTAGAGATGATACAGCTCAACTTCCTCATTTTATAGGAGGAAACTGAGGCACAGCAGTATTACTTGTTTAGCTGGGATTAGAGTTCGGTCTCCTTGACCCTGGGGTATTGTGCTTTCCTGCCACGATCAAGTTAACTGCTGAAAGGATGTCTTCCTCTGAAGCACTACTTTGCTCCTCTTTCATGATAGTCTTTCAATTATTTTATTTTCAGACCCTCTCTAACAGAGGTTCTATATTCACCTCTCAAGGCCTAGTAGTGACTCCATAGCTTTCAGAGACTCATGTTTAGGATTTCTTCTCCAGTTTTTTTTTTTTCCTTTCATAAATGAGGGCTCAATGCTTACTTGGAAATGAAACAATCTACTGTTGCAGTTTGTGTCAGCAGGTGACTAACCAGGACTGAAGTATACAAATTAGAAGAGTGGGAGCCGGGGAACCAGAAGTTCTAAGATGCCTGTTAACTGAGGAGTCATTGTGGCAAGAGAAGAGCTGACAACACTGTGTGAAGCAGGCATTAGGGGAAGCGGACGGAAGAAGAAATTTGGTAGCTAGAGGGGCAGGTTGCCTGGGATGAGAAGTCGGTGAAGCAAATATCCCGATCTCCGAATGGAACACCTTTCTAGTGTAGTAGTGCCCCCTCCCCATCCTTATTTATTTATTATGTGAATGAAAAGTAATACCCACTGGTAGACATATGCAAAGGTTACAGAGACAGTAAATTAAAGGGCAGGAAATGATAAAATCTTGGACTATCAGTTATACCATATAAGTAAACCAGGAAGAGAGCATAAAACTTACTTTCACTAGCCACGTGATTAGCTGGAAAATAACCTTCCTGTCCCTTCCCTACGCTGCCATACCACCAGTCTTCATTATCTTTGAAAAACACTCGGATAATGTCTCCACGATGGATGGTTAGTTCATCTGATCGATTTGCTGTGTAGTCATAAAGAGCCACTACCTACAAGAGAGATAAGACCACCACAGCTTTATCACAACTGTACCACAGAGAAAACCCCCAACATTCACTTCCTCTTGCAGAAGAGCAGCTGAAACCAAAGCAGTACTTTGGTAACTCTGAGGCTGTCTCAAGGTTTGCTAATGGGATCAGGGGTGGTGGGAACACAGCAGGAGAAGCAAGATAAAAGGCTGTGGGACTGAGAAATGGTTAAGAGCATTCAATACACTAAGATTAGCTTCAAAATAGCAGATGTAATTTTTTTAAAGTAAATTACTTGTGAAGCAAATAAAAAAAAAAAAAAACTTACACACCATTCATTTTCTTAGAATTGTTTTATACTACCTTTGGATCCCGCTCTCTGTGTTAAGCAGATGCACCTGAAAAATAATTCTTCAAAATGTCTGCAGTTTTACAAAAATGAAAAGCTCAGTGGGACAACCTGATTGCACACCTTCCTTGTGATCACTTGGTTTATCGTTAATGTCTTTTCTTGAGATAAATTTCCCCATAAGCATATATATATTTTGGTATTTTATAACAACTATCTCTATAAAAAAGCCTTTTGGCTGCCTTTTTAAAATACTCTTTTAAGCTTATTTTCACTAGATACACATTTAAGAGGAAAAGCCTTTCTATGAGAATCTTCCTCTGTGTTGTTACAGTAATCACTAGATTTTTTTTTCTTTTGAAAAACCCAAATCAAAATATGGCAGTGGCTACAAAAGTATTTTAAAATCTCTTATACCATAGTTTTTTAAATGTTCACAAAACACAGCCATCAACCTACTTGGGATCTGATTCATTGTATAAAGTAGGACATGGAGCATGTACACTAAAAAATAAACTTTTTTTTTTCCTACTAAAATGGGGTTTAAAAATTTCTAGGTTATACAACTACATATTATATGTAATAGAAAATTACCATAATATATCCATCTGCAAAAAAATGAAACAAGAGCCATACCTCACACCATGCATAAAAACAAACTCAAAATGGATCAAAGACCTAAATATAAAATCTAAAGCGATGAAGATCATGGAAAAAAAATAGGTACAACGTTAGGAGCCCTGATACATGGCATAAACAGTATATAAAACATTATTAAGAATGCAGAAGAAAAACTAGATAACTGGGAGCTCCTAAAAATCAAACACCTATGCTCATCCAAAGACTTCACCGAAAGAGTAAAATGACTACCTACAGACTGGGAAAAAGTTTTTAGCTATGCCATTTCCGATCAGGCCCTTATCTCTAAAATCTACATGATACTGCAAAAACTCAACTACAAAAAGGCAAATAACCCAATTAAAAAATGGGCAAAAGATATAACAGACACGTCACTGAAGAAGACATTCAGGTAGCTAACAGATACATGAGGAAATGCTCATGATCATCAGCCATTAGAGAAATGCAAATCAGAACCACCAGGAGATTCCACCTCACTCCAACAAAGCTGGCATTAATCCAAAAAACACAAAATAATAAATGTTGGAGAGGCTGTGAAGAGATTGGAACACTTATACACCGCTGGTGGGAATGTCAAATGGTACAACCACTTTGGAAATCCATTTGGCGCTTCCTTAAAAAGCTAGAAATAGAACTACTACAGGATCCAGCAATCCCACTCCTTGGAATATATCCTAGAGAAATAAGAGCCTTTACATGAACAGATACATGCACACCTATGTTCACTGCTGCACTGTTTACAACAGCAAAAAGATGGAAGCAACCAAGGTGCCCATCAACAGATGAATGGATAAATAAATTCTGGTATATTCACACAACGGAATACTACGCATCATTAAATAACAGTGAGGAATCCGTGAAACAGTTCATAACATGGAGGAACCTGGAAGGCATTATGCTGAGTGAAATTAGTCAATTGCAAAGGAAAATTACCATCATAATCCTCTGCATGTCCAGGTTGTCTGAGTACTGACTAATTCATTTAATAAACATTTATTGAAATCCTAATGAGCCTGGTAGTATGCTAGGAGCTAAATGCCAAAAACCTGTTGCCATCGAGTCAATTCTGACTCACAGGGACCATAGAGGACAGAACAGAACTGCCCCACAGGGTTTCCAAGGATCAGCTGATGGATTAGAACTGCAGACCCTTTGCTTAGCAGCCACAGCTCTGAACCACTGGGCCATACAGGAGGAGCTAAATATACAATGGTAAAGAGGATACTTTCTAGAAGGGGTACCTAACTTCAGCTTGTAGGAGAACTTACTAATAACCAGGAATTAGCCAGTGAAGAGAGGGAAAGTGTGTCTTAGCTAGATTGCACGTGTGGGAATACAGGTGCCAGAAACCCAAGAGTTCAGTATTATAGGAGCCTGGCATTAGAGGTGAGAACCTAGTTAGAAGGTTAGAGGGAGATGAGGCTAAAGGAGTAAGGGCCAAATCATGCATCTGGAGTTGAAGGAGTTCAGTCTCAATAATACGAGCAACAGGAAGATGCAGAAGAATTTGAAGCAGGGAATTCCACTACAGTTCACAAAACTCTTTCTGGCACTTTTAAGTTCATTTAACAATATTTATTACCACATACTTATGTACCAGGCAATTTTAGTTGGGTAAGTTTTAAACGCATTGCTGTCACAATACAGTATAAGGGCAGTATTGATAATCTAATTCAAGTAGTACATATGCAATGCCTACCATACCGCTCTGCATGGTACCTATTTTGCAACATGCTATTTAGCATGTTGTTTAAGGTTAACAAATCTTTTATGACTTTTAGTATGTGATGTCAAAGTAACTTACATAAAAATGGAACTTTTTACCTTTTCCTTTGAAGTTCTTCCTTCTCTTAACTGTTTCTCCTTTATTCTCCTGTGTGGCACTACCAGAGAAGAGGATAGCTAATTAAAATGTACTGAGTGCCTGCCACGTTCCAGGTACCATGCTGTTGCTGTTGTTGTTGTTAGATACCGCTGAGTTGATTCTGACTCATAGTTACCCTTTGTACTACCACAGAACAAAACACTGCCCAGTCCTCACAATTGTTGTTATGCTTGAGCCTACTGTTGCAGCCACTCTGTCAGTCCATCCCATTGAGGGTCTTCCTCTTTTCCACAGATCTTCCACTTTACCAAGCATGGTATCTTTCTCCAGGGACTGGTCCCTCCTGATAACACGCTCAAAGTACTTGAGACGAAGTTTCACCATCCTCGCTTTTAAGCCGCATTCTGACTATACTTCTTTCAAGCCAGATTTGTTCATCGTTTTGGCAGTCCATGGTCTATTCAATATTCTTCACCAACACCATAATTGAAATGAATCAAATGTATGCTAGTTGCTTACATATGTTACCTCATTGTATCTTTACAATAACCCTGTGAGGGCACAAATTCTGATTTCTATCATATAAATGTAGAAATTGATGTTCAGAGAAATTGCGTAACTTGCCTAAGATCAAGAAAACTTGTAAGTGGTAGAATCAGGACTTAAACCCAGTCCCCCCTACACCCCCCGAAACTAAATCTATTTATAGACCATCTTTGCCTAGAATCAGACATGCGGAAGAAGTAGCAGAAAGGAAAGAAAGGAGGACAGCAGACCCTAATCATTCACAAAAGATAAAACACATTTTTGAGGAGCTTATTTTTTTTTTACTTAAGCAGTCAGCTGCACTGAGAAGACCAACTATCGTGGGTCATCTGCAGGCCCACTGTGCACCTCATGATACCCAAAGCCCCAGTCCCAAGAAACTGTGTGTTAGTTTGTTTCTGGTACACTAAATACTGCAACTTTAATGAGTCTTATGCAAGTATGAGGTCAGGGCATGCTTACTGATCTGGAGACAGGTGTATGTTTGGAAGGAAAGTGTGTGTGGGGGGGGGGTGGGGGGGGTGGTTCAGGTTAGGCAACAGAATCATTTGTGAAATTCCAGACCAGGTTTAGTCATCATGTGGACTACTAACAATCTTCAGTTCATCAAACTGGAGTGGAAAAACTTTTTCTGAGTTATCCATGAGGGTCTGTTCGTGAAGAGTCCCTGCAGAGGCAGAAGGGCTGAAAGACTCAAAAGATCCTACACTTCAATTTCCTATAATAATCGTTGCTGTGTGCTGTTGAGTCGATTCCTACTCATACCCTGTAGGACTGAATAGAACTACCCCATAGGGTTTCCTAGGCTGTAATCTTTATGCGAGCATATTGCCAGGTCTTTTCTCTCATGCAGCTGCTGGTGGATTTGAACCACTGACCTTTTGGTTAGCAGCCGAGTGCTTAACCGCTGAACCACCAGGGCTCCTCTCCTAATATAATAAAAAAAAAAAAAAAATTTTTTTTTCTTTCTTCTTTTTTTTTTTTTTTTATTAGGCATCGATTATTTGTGGTGCCAAGATCAGCTGGTATTGAGGGGCTCATCTGACACCATCAGTGTGGAACACAGAGTGCTAACATAGAACGTGTTACAACTGCTAGAGGGCCATATATTTGATTCTGTAACAATAATCAATGCAAATTACAACATTAATATAATCATAATAACCAAAAACCAAACCTGTTGCCATTGAGTTTATTCCAACTCATAGAAACCCTACAGGACAGAGTAGAACTGCCCCATAGGGTTTCCAAGGAGCTGCTGGTGGATTTGAACTGTTGACCTTTGGGTTAACAGCTAAGCTCTTCACCACTGAGCCACCAGGCATTGATCATTTTTTTTTTCCCCCAAATTAAACATTTATAGACCATCTTTGCCTAGAATCAGACATGGGGAAGCAGCAGCAGAGAGCAAAGGGTATAATCAGTGCCTATTATAATAATTATATATTTTAATACATGTTTTTATATTGTTTTAATAACATTAAAATATATAATTGTTATAATAGGCACTCATTGTTCTCTTATTACAGAATCAAATACATGGCCCTCTAGCACTTGTAAACATGTTCTATGATGAACACTCTACATTCAACATATGATGGTGGCAGATGAGCCCCTTAATACCAGCCTCAGCATGTGCCCATGTTGGTAACGATCCCAAAAAACCAAACCCATTGCCGCGGAGTCGATTCTGACTCATATTGACCCTATAGGTCAGAGCAGAACTCTCCCACAGGGTTTCCAAGGAGCGCTAGTGGATTCGGACTGCCGACCTTTTGGTTGGCAGGCGTAGCACTTAACCACTACGCCACCACGGTTTCCAACAGAACTGGGAAATGAGATGCTTGAAAATCCTAGAAAACACCAATCTGCTTTTTATCCTTAGTTTTGCTTTTCCTAGAATTTCATACAAATGAAATGAGACAGTATGTAATCTTACGTTTCTGGCTTTCTTTCACTTTAGCATAACGCTTTTGAGCCTCATCTACATTATTTTATTTAATCAGCAATTAGCTCCTTTTTTTTTTTTTACTGAGTAGTATTTCATTGTATAAAGAGTCAAAGTGGCACAGTGTTAAGCACTCAGCTGCTAAATGAAAGACCAGCAGTTTGAACCCACCAGCTGCTCCATGGGAAAAGGTGTGGCAATCTGCTTCCATAAAGATTTACAGTCTGGGAAACCCTATGGGGCCGTTCTAGTCTGTTCTATAGGGTTGCTATGAGTTGGAATTGAATTGATGGCAGTTGCCTTGGTTTTGGTTTTTATTTTATTGTATGTCTATACTACCATTTGTTTATCCATTCAAGTTGCTGTTGTTGCTGGGTGCCATGGAATCACTTCTGATTCACAGCAACCAACTGTACAACAGAATGAAACACTGCCCAGTCGTGTACCATCCTCACAACTGTTGCTATGTTTCAGCCCATTGTTGCAGCCACTGTGTCAATCCATCCCATTGAAGGTCTTACTCTTTTTCGCTGACCTCTACTTTACCAAGCATGGTATCCTTCTCCAGTGACTGATCCCTCCTGATAACATGTCCAAAGTACGTAAGACAAAGTCTCACGAATTCTCCAATCTAAGGAATATTCTGGATATTTGGGTTCTTTTCAATATTTTTGGAATAGAACGTGAATAACAATATGAATATTCACCTACAAGTCTCTGTGTGGGTTTATGTTTTCTTTTCTTTGGGGTAAGTTTTTTAAAAGTGGGATTTCTGGGATACATGGTAAATGTATCTTTAAGAGTAGCTGCCAAACCATTTTCCAAAGTGGCTATACCGCTTTGCATTCCCACCAGTGATGTATGAAAATCTCAGCTGCTTTAAAGCTTTTCCAATAAAAACATAAAATATATTTATATGTGTTTACTACATTATATATAAGCTATACATATATAAAAATATAAAAAATTAGAAAAGTTTCAGTCTTTAATCGTAAGCATTTGAGTTCAATGAGTAGTGGTATCTCATTCAAGTCTAATCTGATCTTCCCTAATGACTATGCTGAGCAAAAAATCCAAGGAGCTGGAATATTTGAAGAAGAGCAAGGCGTCAAGATTGGAGGAGGAGTCATTAACAACCTGTGTTACACAACCTTGCTTGCTGAAAATGAAGAGGACTTGAAGCACTTACTAATGAAGATCAAAGACCACAGCCTTCCGTATGGATTGCACCTCAACAGAAAGAAAACAAAAATCCTCACAACTGGACCAATGAGCAACATCATGATAAATGGAGAAAAGACTGAAGTTGTCAAGGATTTCATTTTACTTGGATCCACAATCAACAGCCATGGAAGCAGCAGTCAAGAAATCAAAAGACGCATCGCACTGGGTAAATCTGCTGCAAAGGACCTCTTTAAAGTGTCGAAGAGCAAAGATGTCACCTTGAGGACTGAGATGCGCCTGACCCAAGCCATGGTATTTTCAATCGCATCATATGCATGAGAAAACTGGACAATGAATAAGGAAGACCGAAGAAGAACTGACGCCTTTGAATTGTTGTGTTGGCGAAGAATATTGAATATACCATGGACTGCCAAAAGAGCGAACAAATCTGTCTTGGAAGAAGTACAGCCAGAATGCTCCTTAGAGGCAAGGATGGTGAGGCTGCGTCTTACATACTTTGGCCGTGTTGTCAGGAGGATCAGTCCCTGGAGAAGGACATCATGCTTGGCAGAGTACAGGGTCAGTAGAAAAGAGGAAGACCCTCAACGAGGTGGATTGACACAGTGGCTGCAACAATGAGCTCAAGCTAACAATGATTGTAAGGATGGCTCAGGACTGGGCAATGTTTCGTTCTGTTGTACACAGGGTCACTATGAGTCGGAAGCGACTCGACGGCACCTAACAACAAAAACAACAGGCATTTATGGAGCTCTGGTGGGACAGTGGTTAAGAGCTATGGCTGGTAATCAAAAGACTGGCAGTTCGAATCCACCAGTTGCTCCTATGTCCTATAGGGCTGACTATGGAAATTGACTCCTTGGCAACAGGCTTGGTTTTTTTTATAGGCATACATATCATGCTTATAGGCACATGTATCACCTTTGGTGAAGTGTCCACTTAAATCTTTTTGTGAACCCACTTTTAATCAAGTTGTTTTCTGGTTATAGAGTTTTAACATTACCTTACGTATTCTAAACAGAAGTCTATTACCTGATAGATGTTTTGCAAATATTTTCTCACAGACTTTAGCTTGCCTTTTTATTTTTTAACAATGTTTTGGAGGAGCGAAAGTGTTAAATTTTGATGGAGTCCAATTTATTACATTTACTTTTATGTTCTTTGTGTCATATGTAATAAGTTTTTGTCTAACTCAAGGCCACAAAGATTTTCTGCTAAAGTTTTATAGTTTTGGGTCTTACACTTGGATGAATACTCTACTTTGAGTTAAATTTTGTATACGGTATGAGGCATGGATTGAGGTTCTGTTTTTTTTTAAAATATAGATATCCCAATTATTTTGGCACCATTTATTAAAGATTATTCTTTCCCCCACTGAATTACCTTAATGCCTTTATGTAAAATCAATTGCATGTATATCTATAGGTCTATTTCTGGGCTCTATTCTGTTTCACTGATTTTATATATATATGTGTGTGTGTGTGTGTGTGTGTGTGTGTGCGTGCATGTGTGTGTATACACATTCACCCATTCTTTCGTCAATACTGTAATGGTCTGATTATTATATCATTATAGTAAGTCTTAAAATCATGTAGTGTAATAGCTTCAACTTTGTTCATCTTTTACAAAATTATTTTAGCTTAAATTTAGAATTTTTGTTGACATTTCCATGCAGATTTTACAATTAGCTTGTCAATTTTAACAAAACAGCCTGCCAGGATTTTGATTCAGGTGGTGCTGGCTCTACAGAACAATCTGGGGAGGAATGCCATGTTAAAAATTATTGTGTCATCCAAACTTTAAATACAATATCCATTAGTTTTCTCCAACTCAGCTTCTGACAATTATTTCTTCCCATGTTTTGTAGATCCTCCCTCTCTCAGCTCCTCCTGGGACTCCAGTTATGCAATACTGAATGCTGATATGGTACCACAGATTGCTGATGTTGTATGCAGATTGCAGGGTTTTAAACTAAGGCTAAAGGCCATTGTATCTATCCATTCCTCTAAGTGTTTTAATGCTCCATCCGTCTATTTAGCAAGCTATACATTTATACCACACTAGCTCCGTTGCTCACTTCTCCTATTCCCTGGCAAATGAAAATGCCTCTATACATTAAGTGTTAAGGTTATGTCACTGGCTTTATTAATTAATTTAAACAGATGAATAATTATTTGTATTTCAGATCTAGGTAAAGTTTCTCTCTCTTGAGAAACCTGGTACACTTCTTATCACCCGAGAATTATACAGCTCCCATATTCCTCCCCTAGGAATCTTTTTTGCTTAAAGTGAAGAGAACTTGAAGCAGTTGATGATGAAGATCAAAGACTACATACAGCCTTCAGTATGGATTACACCTCGACGTAAAGAAAACAAAAATCCTTACAACTGGACCAATAAGCAACATCATGATAAATAGAGAAAAGACTGAAGTTGTCAAGGATTTCATTTCATTTGGATCTACAATCAACACACATGGAAGCAGCAGCCATGAACTCAAAGGATACATCGTATTGGGCAAATCGTCTTTAAAAGACCTCTTTCAAATGTTAAAAAACAAAGATGTCACCTTGAGGACTAAGGTGAGCTGACCCAAGCCATGGCATTTTCAATCACCTCATAAGCATACGAAAGCTGGATGATGAATAAGGAGGACCAAAGAATTGCTGCCTTTGAATTATGGTATTGGCAAAGAATACTGAATATACCATGCATTGCCAAAAGAATCAACAAGAAGTAAAGCCAGGATGCTCCTTAGAAGCAAGGATGGTGAAACTTCATCTCACTTACTTTGGACATTTTATCAGGAGCAACCAGCCTCTGGAAAAGACATCATCCTTGGTGAAGCAGAGGGTCCGCGAAGAAGAGGAAGACCCTCAACAATGTGAACAGAAAGAGTGGCTGCAACAATGGGTTCAAACATAGCAACTACTGTGAGGATGGTGCAGGACCAATCAGTGTTTTGTTCTGTTGTACATGGGGTTGCTATAGGGAATTGATTCAATGGAACCTAACAACAGCAGGAATCAAGCTAACTACTTAATCACATTAAAATCTTACCTATACTACAGTTGTGGTTGTTGTTAGGTGCCGTCAAGTTGGTTTTGACTCACAGAGACCCTATGTACAACAGCATGAAACACTGCCTGGGCCAGCGCCATCCCCATGATGGTTGCTATCTTCGAGCTCATTGTTGAAGCCACTGTGTCAATCCATCTCGTTAAGGGTCTTCCTCTTTTTTGCTGACCCTCCACTTTACCAAGCATGATGTCCTTCTCCAGGGACTGGTCCCTCCTGATAACATGTCCAAAATATGTGAGACGAAGTCTCGTCATTCTCGCTTCTAAGGAACATTCTGGCTGTACTTCTTCCAAGACAGGTTTATTCATCCTTCTGGCAGTCCATGGTGTAGTCAATATTCTTCGCCAACGCCACAATTTAATAACTTCAATGCATCTTCGTCTTCCTTACTCATTGTCCAGCTTTTGCATGCACATAAGGTGACTGAAAACACCATGGCTTGGGTCAGGGGCACCTTAGTCCCTAAAGTGACATCTTTGCTTTTCGACACTTTAAAGGGGTCTTTTGCAGTAGATTTGCCTAACGCAAATTAGTCTTGATATCTTGACTGCTGCTTCCATGTGTGCTGATTGCAGATCCAAGTAAAATGAAATCCTTGACAATTTCAATCTCTTCTCTATTTATTATGATGCTGCTCATCGGTCCGGTTGTGAGGATTTTCGTTTTCTTTACATTGAGGTGTAACCCATACTGAAGTCTGCGGTCTCTGATCTTCAGCAGGAAGTGCTTCAAGTCCTCTTAACTTTGAGCCAGCAAGGTTGTGTCATCTGCATAACACAGGTTGTTAATGAGTCTTCCTGGAATCCTGACACCCCATTCTTTTTCATGTAGGTCAGCTTCTCCGATTATTTGCTTAGCATACAGACTGAATAAATATGGCGAAAGGATACGACCCTGATGTACATACTTCCTGACTTTAAAGCATGCAGTATCCCCTTGTTCTGTTTGAACAACTTCCTCTTGATCTATGTACAGGTTGCTCATGAAAAAAAGAAAAAAAGGCCAAAACTATACAACAGAAGATGGGTGACAACCTGCTGGATAGAGTAGCCTCAACCTTGTTCTAGCTAACTGTAGTGCAGAGCATTTTCTTCTCAAGTGTAAAAATTTAGATCAGTTTAGAAAGCAAGAACTCAGCGTTTGGCATTAAGCATATCTGGACTAAAATTCTGTCTTCAATTTAAGAACAATGTGATCTTGGAGAAGTTTTTAACCTCTGAGACCTTCAGTTTCCTTCACTGTAAAATGGGAAAAATACATTATCCATCTATCCTTCTTTTCATCTAACAAATAACTGAGCACTTGCTATGTGTTAGGTAATATGCTAGGTCCTTGATTTAATAATGAGTGCCTCTTATTCCCATGTCCCAATGATATTAATAGAAATGGGTTCCTCCCTTCTGGAACTTTTAGTCTAGAGGTATTAAATGAAAACTAAATTATGTCAGGCACATTGGCACAGTACTAGACACTGTAAGTCCTCAGTAAATGGTGGCTGTTATTTATACTCTGCAAGTGGCAGAATTATTCACTTTCAAAAGATGTCAGATATGATAACATTTTCTCTAATTGCTAAGGCATTTTCACCGGATAGAACTTATTATAATTTCAAGGACGCATTTAGAAGTGCAAATGGATATTTTCCTAATGATAAAGAAGAGCTAGGAAGATAAACATTAAGAGGCATTATATATTTATTTTGTAACTACACTAAGTCTGAAAGGCTTTTAAGGAATATTTGTCTAATCAAAGCAAAACAGAAGCCAAGAGCTCATAGGTATTAGGACAACATAAAAAATAAAAATTCGGATTCACTGACAGTAGCAGGAGCCATGTACCTGAGCCTGCATGTATCCATATATACATGCATTCTTCCTCTTTAGCTAGTTATTCTATCAGTCCTAAAAGAAGTTTTATTCCATTTGTGGTTCCATGAGTTTTCCATCCAGTTAAAACTGTACACTAAAAAGATTTCTGAGTCCTTTATTTTAAAAGGAGATCTTTTTTTAATAGCAATTTCTTTTTCTTTTCTTTTTACAATAGCTCAATTTCAATACAGGAACAATATAGCTTCATTTTTTATTTCATGGCACAGGCTTCATCTATAAGTTACCTATACAGAGAGTGAGTCATGTTGATGAGCATGGGCCAAGTACACAGTAATAAAAGAGAAAAGGCAATTTTTCTGTATGTTTTGCAGAAAAGGGTCACCTAATTTCAAGCATATTGTTTGTAAGCTGGAAAATTTCCTTTTGGAAACTTTTTTTTTTTTTTAAAAGAGTATTTCACTATGAGAATGTGATATATATGGTTATTAGCAGAATTATAACCAACTAATAAATGTAAACTAAAAAGTAGCATTTTAGTAATTGTTTTAAAAGTAAAATCAGCTCTAAGAAAGTCTCATTTCTCAATAATGTCAATTAAGAAATATTTGGACTTTAGTACTAAAATAGAAACCAAAGGGCAGATTAAAGAAAAACATTTTAGTAGAGAATCAAACAGAACAACAAATCCTGAACTGTACAGAAGCAGATTATTAAATCTCCAAATGACCCCTTTATTTATAGTGACTTTGGGACAATATTTTTATCTTATAACAGGAATAAAGAAACAAATTTCTATGTCCAACATCATGTGGCAGACATACACATGCTCTTTTAAAATTAATTCCATGACTATGACATAGGATAACCCTAAAAATATTTATAAAAAAGAAACCAAGGCTCAGTTATTTTTAACTGATCTTTTCTGGGTAATAATAGATTAAGAAAGCAGAAATAAAGTAAGTAATTACACAGAGTTCACTGTTGTTGTATCAATCGATTCCTATCCTGCTATATGACAATGCTAGCATATGTGAAATTTACATGCTTCTCAAACAAGCATTTGGAAATATTTAATTACAAGTACCTTCTGAAAAAATAACAACCACAGGTAATGGAAAGAACACCAAACTAGGAATCAAGAGAGTGAGTTTCAAGTCCTGTCTGGGACTCCAAGGGTAACACAGATCACGAAACACTTAAATTGAATTTTGGTAAGATGATACGTGGTGTACCTTTTAGCTTTAAAATTCTATCACATTATGTACTCAAATAACCACTCCAAAAGATCAGCTTTCATTCATTAGATTTTAAAGTTAATTCAAGATATTAATTTGGAGGATAACAGCACAGCTGCATCATTTATTATCATACATTAATTGGAAATGCTTCTGTTTGACTGCTGTTACTACCTGCAATACTACACAGGAAGAAACTATTAGTAATAATTAAAGAATAAAAATAAAGCATTTCTTCTGAATTTACCATTTGCAAATACTTTTTTTCTCCTCTGACAAGCAGAGAAGACTCTGGAACTCAGACTAGACTTGAACTTCGGACTTAAAAAATAAAGCTATTTTATATCTGAAGGTTCATTTTCATATTATGATTAGAATCAATTCAACCTCTTTTTTAAATCACAATTCACATACTTTGTTACAGTGAATCATCAGTATTTCAAAGAAAAAGGCTCAAAATGTATTTTTTTAAATTATTTATTCCCTAAAATAATTAAGAGATGTTTACAGACCTGTATAGGCTGGACTACAAATTTTTGGGGGGGAGGGGGGGCTCAGAAAAGAAAAATGATAGAGTACTTTTATTTTCTTTCTTGAGAAGGAGAATACGAATCTTTGGTTTTGAGATCAGTGGTTCTCAAAGCATGGTCCGTAGACCAGCAGCATCACCATCACCTGGCAACTTGTTGGAAATGCACATTTTGGGGCCTCAGTCCAGACCACTAAATCAGAAACTCTGGGGGCAGAGTTTTAAAAACCTTCCAAGGTGATTCTGATGCACCTAAAATTTAGCCAATACTTGATTTCCAATGACCTACTTTATAAAACACATACATTTATTTTCTGCGTATACCAAATATGCAACTAAATGGGTAAACATAATTTTAAATACAAACCCAAACCTTAGAATTAGAACAGAATGTTACTGGCAAAACTTAAGGAAGCAAACCTGTTTTTCCTTTCCTGGTTATTAGTTTTACTTATCTTGCTTAGTTTCCTTTCCTCCTGCCACACTGAAATGCTGACTAGCTCCAGATTTGAGTAGTTTAACATCTAGGTTGTCATTTTTTCAATGAGTTCATACTCAGACTGCAACCTGGTGTCACAGTATACATTTTTATGTTTCTCTAAAACCTCTTTAAGAATAAACTAAGTTGTTAACATAGAAAATTACTGCATTTTTATGCAAAGAACATGCACCTTCTACGTTGGTTTGCCAATCACACCCTCTCCCCATGAGATATTTTCCTAAGTGCCGCTATGCCAATTTCTTTTACATGTTGCTGTAAAAAAAAAAAAAAAAAAAAAAAGGAACGTGCTCACAAAAATACCCTACAGGCGGAGAGCACTGTTAGCAAACAAAGTGTGTGTTATTTGCATAAAAATACAGTAAGCAAAATTAAAAGATTGATATGTTCATTAAACAATAACTATTAGGTACCTATTATGTCTCAGCAACTTTTATAGGTTGGGGATACAGCAGTGAGTAAACCAGATAAAAGCCCCTGTCCTCAGGGAGCTTCCACTTCACGGAATGCTCCATTGTTTTTGGGCTGGTGGCCCTTTTCAAAACAGGAATACCTTTAACCAGGCATTACAAGTTACTCTTCTGTTTCTCTACTTTTAAGTCCCCATAAATAGTACCAGGTTCATGCAGATAATAATATATTCAAGAATTATTTTGGGAAAGTATGAATTTCTTTAAATTATCTTAATGAATTTTAGTTGCTAGTAGATGTGAAATTATGAGTAAATGTGAAAAAAAATGAGACACAGACAATATATTTAAATAAAACTAAATTCAATATTTTCAAATAATGTATTATTTACAATTCACAGTTTTAGTTATAATAAGTTTTATACTCTATGTCTTTGGAATGCCTGGTGGTGTAGTGATTAAGAGCTATGCCTGCTAACCAAAAGGCTGGCAGTTTGAATCCACCAGGTGCTCCTTGGAAACCATATTGCGCAGCTTTACTCTGTCCTATAGGTTAGTTATGAGTCAGAATCGACTCAACGGCAATGGTTTTTATGTTTAAAGCAGTGACTTACGGCAACTATATATAGAAATATATTGTTCATGATAAGTGGAATGTTGTTCTTTCTACCTACTGCATTTACTCTGTTGTGTTTACCTGAAGATGTTACTTTTCTGTCCAGATTCTTTCCATACTCACAAGTGTTGTAAGGGGTAGTAATAAAATTTAAAAAATAACTAAACATAAAAATGTATAGCCAAATGAAAAATTTACTGATTTGTCTATTGAAGCTAAAAATACATGAATATATATTTAAGATATTTAAAGATAATCAAACATATAAATAAGTTATGAGAGTACCTTCAAGTAGACACACCGGTACTGCTGCAAAACTACTTTAGTAAAGTCCTTTTCTAAACCTGAGTCGAAATCGACTTGATGGCAGTGGGTTCTTTTTTAAAAACTAAAAAAAAAAAAAAAAAAACCCACTGCCTCCTGGTGATTCAGACTCACAGTGACCCTATAAAACCTGCTGCCATTGAGTTGATTCTGACTCATAGAGACCTTACAGGACAGAGCAGAACTGCCGCATAGGGTTTCCAAGGAGCGGCTGGTGGATTCAAACTGCCGACCTCCTGGTTAGCAGTTGAACACTTAACCACTGTACCACCAGGGCCCCAAAATATATAAAGAACTCTTAAAAATCCACAATAAAAAGACAAATAACTCAATTAGAAAACTGACAGAGGATTTGAATAGACACTTCACCAAGCAAGATATACAAATGGTACTTGAAAAGATGCTTTCAACATCGTTAGTCATTAAAAAAAAAAAAAAAAAACCCAGTGCCATTAGGAAAACGCAAATCAGAATCACACTGAGATACTACTTCAGATCCACTGGGCTGGCTATAATAAAAAAGACAATAACAAGTGTTGGTAAAGCTGTGGAGAAACTGAAGCCCTCATACATTTGGTAGGATTGTAAAATGGTTCAGCCACCCTAGGAAAGTTCCCTCAAAATGTTAAACATGCAGTTACCATATGATGCAGCAATTCTACTTCTAGGTGTATAACCAAGAAAATTTAAAACATATGCCCACACAAAAACCTGTACAGAAGTCTTCATAAGGTATTATTCATAATAGCTAAAAAAAAAATGAAGCAATCTAAATGTCCATCAATGGGTGAACAAAATGAAGTTTAACCACGATGCAAAATTATTTGGCCATAAAAAAGGAGTGACATTCTGATATGTGCTACAACATGCAGCCTGAAAACATGCTAAGTGAAAGAAGTCAGACACAAAAGGTCGCATATTGTATGACTGTACTTGGATGGAATGTCGGAGATAGGTAAATCCATAGACATAGAAGGTAGATTAGTAGTTGCTAGTTTGGTGGTTCACTCATCTAGAGGTACCTTAGAAGTAAGGTCTGGTGATCTGCTTCCAAAAGGTCACAGCCTTGAAAACCCTGTGGAGTGCAGTTCTACTCTGTACACATGGGGTTACCATGAGTCTGAATGAGCTTGAGGGCAACTAACACCACCACCACCAATTGGAGTTGGGGAGAGGGGAATGGGAGTAACAACTAACAGGTAGGAAATTTCTTTTTGGGGTGATGCAAATATTCTAAAATTAGATAGTGGTGATGGTTGCACACCTGAAAACCACTGAATTGTAGACTTTAAAAGGGTGAATTTTATGTTATGTGCATTATATTTCAATAAAGCTCTCATAAAAAATTATCATAAGGGAGTTGAAGTTGGTTATGATAAAGTGAAAGGTATAAGCAAAAATATGGGTAATGAGGCCATGTCATGTTTCCATGTCAGAGAAGAGTGCTTTGATTTGGCTACAGACATGGACAAAAGGGGTTAGCCTACGGAAATATAATGGAAGGAGAGAGCTGCACATGTGGGACATGTGAAATGGATAAGCTTACTCTATTACCAAGCCTGTGTTACTGAAGAACTAAGGAGCTGGTAGTAACACTGACAACAAATTAAAATGTAAGGTCTGGTAAAGGCACTGGGGAAGACAGAAATTTTATTGAGCTGTGATGTGCAGATGACACCACCTTGCTTGATGGAAGCAAAAAGGACCTGAAGAACTTATGAAGATCAAAGGCTACAACTTTCAGTATGGATTACGCCTCAACATAAAGAAATCGAAAAAATCCTCACAATTGGACCGATAAGCAACATCACGATAAACAGAGAAAAGACTGAAGTTGTCAAGGGTTTCATTTTTCTTGGATCCCCAGTCAACACTCATGGAAGTAGCAGTCAAGAAATCAAATGAGTATAGCACTGGGAAAATCTGCGAAAGACCTCTTTAAAATGTTAAAAAGCAACAATGTCACTTTGAGGACTAAGGTGCTCTTGACCCAAACCGAGGTGTTTTTAATTGCCTCATATGCATGCGAAAGCTGGACAATAAATAAGAAAGCCGGAAGAATCTGATGCCTTTGAATTAAGGTGTTGGAGAAGAATGCTAAATATACCACGGACTGCCAGAAGAATAAGCAAATCTGCCTTGGAAGTTGCTTAGAAGCAAGGATGGAAAGACTTTGTCTCACATGCTTCGGACACATTATCAGGAGAGACCAGTCCCTGGAGAAGGACATCACGCTTGGTAAAGTAGGCCGTCAGTGAAAAAGTGGGAGACCCTAATGAGATGAACTGACACAGTGGCTGCAACAATGGACTCAAAGACAGCAATGATTGTGAGGATGGCTCAGGACCGGGCAGTGTTTCGTTCAGTTGTACACAGGGTCACTATGAGTTGGAATCAACTCGACAACAACTAACAACAACAACTAATTTTCAGACAGCCTAAGTACTGATGATAAATATTTTTCCAGTAGAATAGAGAAAGAAAAAAATAATTAAGATTAGAAACATCAGCTGGGGAGTCATTCATGCATACGTATTAGCTGAAACTGAAGTGTACACAATAAGCTTTCCAAGTAGGTCTAAAGGAAGAAGGGCAGAAGCCCCATCACCTCATTTTTGGGGAATACTCATAATTACCTTCTCATCCCTTCACTCTGTTCTTCAAACAGCTGTCTGTGGCATGTGGGTAGCATAGTCTGAAGTGCTGCAGGTGTTTGCAATTTCCTTTCTCAAGGTCACAGGTGACTCTGCCAGTGCACTAGAAAAACCACAGCTTCTGGGCCCCTTTCTTCCCACCAAACCCCAAGATCCCCTTCTCACATCCAGATTGCTCACTGGTACTTACGTGTCTTTACTCACCCAACAGAACTGAAGTTCCACTATTCCCAAGAAATATTCTAAGGCACTGGCCAATAATCTCTAATTAAATCTGTTTGAAACTTCTTGGTGGGTGGATGGGATGTTTTCTTAGATAACTCCATGGTAAATTTATTAAGTAGGAGGAATCTGTATTTGGGTGTGCCCCTCACCCCTTCCCCCCTCAAATCAAGGCCTTCATGGCACCTCATAGCTGTCATTCCGGTCTGTCTTTTCAGTAGCGCCCAGCTGTCCACATCCTTCATTACCACACCTACAGCCTGATCCCATTAAAAGTTATTTTAGTGATCTTAAAAAGATCAAATGTACAGTACATATCAGGGCTTTAAAACTGTATGTTCTATATGTGCCAATTGCTGTTAATATTGCTTTGTTGCTACGAGTCAGAATTTACTTGATGACCATGAGTTTTTTTTTTTTTAATGGAACTGCTGCCATTTCCACAAAAGTCTGCTTTTTGCCACTGAGTGACATTAGGGTTTATCAGTTTATACACATAAACTGATTCTGCTTTTAGTTTATCTGGATCATCTACCATGAAGTGTTAACACATTAAACTTAAATGTTTCTAGGAGATGCTTAAAGCCCTAGTGTGTCTCAGTTTCCCCAACTGTCAAATGAAAATAGTATCTTTATCTTACGGAATTATTATGAAACCCAAACGAGATCACCCACATAAGACACTTTTCATAGTGCCTGGCATATAGTAAGTGCTCAATAAATGTTAGGTAAAAATTATTATTATCCAATTCCTAAAGCTCTTCTAGTTATTTTATAGGAATGGTGTTTTGTAGTAAACCAGTTTCACAGAGCACCCACAGCTATAAAGGTGGTCATATTTTCCAAACAAAATACAGATCTACTAATGCCAACGTCACTGCTGGGGGAGGAAAAAGAATTATTTACAGGTTTGGTAAAATAAAGTCTAAATCCAAAAAGTGCCCTCAGAGAAGTCTGCCCACATTGCCATATTACTAGGCAGAAATACGGTGACAGGAAAATTTTATGAAGTTTCATTAAAAACATAGAACATGAGGTTTCATTTCCTCTAGGGATTTATCTTACTTAACCTCTATGCATCAGACTAATCTGTGACCCGATTATGTGGTTATATCAAGGAGTGTCTGTGTTAGTGGCTGTGTGCTGCTATCTATGCCAAAGACTGATCTCAGTGCTGGGGACACTGAGATGATGGCAGGATAAGGAGCATCACAGGAAGAAGAAACCCAGTGAATTTGTGTATGTTTCTCATGGTAAAAAAAGAACCTACGGAACATTAGTGGTGGCTAATGGTAGATGTCCAGATAGGCAGGAAAAACAAGGTACTGCTTTGATACATTTTCATTAAATTTCTCCCAAAACAGAAGATAATATTCCATAAGATTATGAGTGGTAAATGTTTTCTTTGTAAAACTTTCCAAATTATTGTTTCCTTCAGTTTATGGCACGGTCAATTTGAGTTTCTGCTATGGACAAGATTTATGCTTCCTTAAAGTGATCGTATTTTTCCACTGATTGGAAAAGGAAAATTTTAAATAAGTTTAAATGATCACCGAACCGAATTTTAAAATACATGTTAGAAATGCTTTGTTAAAGCCCAACACTGAAATTGCTATTAAATAATAATAATCCCCAAACAAAATGACTTAAAAGAAAAAGCTTAAATTGCCAGCAGATAAAGAAATTGCTGTTATTTTGATTTTGCACACTCTTCATTATCCTTTTAATGTTTCAAATGAATTTATATGGGGCGTTATAAATATGCCAGTGTTGCAGAGTTGGGGAGAGATACATAACTTATATCCTGTAGGATCTCGCTCTGGGGAAGAGAAATAGGCTGTAACTAAAATTACAATACAATGTGGGAAAGACGGTACTAGACATGTGAAGGGACCCTGGGGTGATGCAGAGGAGGGAGTGTCTCACAAAGCCTGAGGTGGGTATGAGAACAATAAAGTTAAGGCTTCACAGGTGTTGTGATACTTTTACTGGAAATATAAGCAGAAATTTCATAGGAAGAGGAGGAAGAAAGGGGAAAGTGGAAGGAATTCCAAGCCTACAGATAATAATAGTAATAGCTAACATTTACTAAGGGCTTACTTTGTGCCAGGGGCTGTTCTAAGTATTAACACTTTTAATCCTCATGATGATCCCTGAAGTAGGCATTGTTATCTCCACTTTACAGATGAGGAAACTGAAGTACAAAAAAAAAAAAAAAAATTTTTTTTTTTGAGGTACAGAAATCTACCTGAAGTCACAGAAAAAGTGGCAGAGCCAGGGCTCGAAGCCAGGTAATTTGGTTCTGGAATGAGTGTTCTTAACCTCTCTTCTGAAAATGTCTCTCAGTGTCAGACCCAGGCATGTTTACAAAACTCTAAGTAGATTGGGATGGCCAGGGTGAATATGGGGGAAAAGGCTGGAGGTAAGTTTGGAAACAAAGTAGAAGGCCTCAATGACATGCTAAAAAGCTCTGTTTTCAACTGGGAAGCGAAGGGTCACACCACAGGATCTTCAATACATAATGCTATTTGCGCTCTGGATGAAGATCTCTGTGGAGAATGGATTTGGGAGGTGGGAGGAGGAAACTGACTCCTGACTTAGTTTTATCCAATGGCTCTGGATATCTGGCTCCTTCCTGGATAGGCTATGGAAACCTGTTGTGCTTGGTCCCCACCTGATGATACACATGATCTCCCACATCTGGGCCTGAGCCTTCCAACAGCTGCATCTCCCTTCTGGACCCCATATCTGTAAAGTACAGCCGTATCAAGCGTAACAAATTTAGATCTTCAAACACAGATCCTTTTGTGAGATCTAAGACTACATTCCCAGTTCTCTTGTTCCTGGCCCACAGTAACCTGAAATTTACCATGTCTAAAACTTAATCTATTATTCTCAAAAATCACCCTCCATTCCTATTTTTTTTTTTTTTTTCAAATCTGTTAGTGGGATCATCATTCTCTCAGTAACCTATGTCTGCAGTTTAGGAATCATCATATTTTCATCACTTTTGAGTCCCTATCATTAGTTCTAATCTCCAATGTTTCTCGTAAGTACACTGCTTTTTCCATCTTCACTTATTCAGATCCTTATCACCTCGTGTGGACTGCAGTAGCTTCACAGCTCGTTTACTTTCTTCCTATCTCTACCCCATCCCTGGGTTCATGAGCTGCTTCCATTTTAATCTAAAATTTTAGCCTCTAGATCATAGTACTCTCATGCTCAAATGCCTTCCTATTGCTGAAAATCATAAACTCTTAATTCTTTAACATCTTATGATCTTTACAGATCATACCCCAATCAACTTTTGTAGTCCTCCAATGTCTCACATTCTTAAAATAACTCTACTTCAGTCACTGTCCATCATCTATACACTTTGGGTAGTTTCCTTTTGCTATGAACTCTGGTCACCCTGTTGCTCTGGTCTAGAACATCCTATCCCCTTCAAATCCTAGCCTTCCTTCAAGATCCAGCTTAGCACCTTCCTACTGAACAGCCTTTCCAAGTCACTCCTGTCCTGGGAATTTCTACAGCACTTAACGCCTATGGTACACTCCTACACCTGAGTGTAAACCGCCTTGGAGACATTTCGTTCATTACTGCGCTGAGCTTTTAACTACTTCAGGTATTGGGTTTTAAATATTTATAATTCACTTTTTCTAACAAGACCAAGAGATTCAAAGGCACAAACCATATTTCATACATTTTTTTTTTTTGTATTTCCACTTTTCCTATACCATTCCCATACCTACCTGGTGTTTAGTATGGTACTAGCCTCTGCGTGTTGCTAATTATTTAGAAAATGAATTTGGCTTACACCACTATTATGTTACAATCCTCTAGGAATATGAACTTTTCAAAAGTTTAAAAGTTTGTCAGGCATAAAAACTTAGCAAAGCCAAAAAACTGGGGGGGGGAAAGTCTAAGAAAAATTTCAATGTCAGTGGAGTATGCTAATGGGAAAAAATAAACGTAAGCTCCATAATTTATAAGATCTGGAGAAAAATTAATGTGCAGATAGTTATTAAGATGAATGCATTTCAGACAACTCACAAGTGGTCTTAGAGGAAAATCTATTTTGCATTTAAATCTGAATTTCAATAGAACTGCTTTGAATTGCTACTTTACTGATAAATGAAAACAGGTTCTTTTATGACTTAAGTTATAAAAGCTTATAGTTTATCAGTTCCCTCTCCACCCTGTAATTACCTGCAGGAAGAGATTGGCTATAGTTTTCATTTTATGGCTTTTATGGGTGTGCATTCACCTCATACTGTGAATTCCTGGTAAATTCTACAGATTGGAGAAAATAAAGTGCTGCCTTTGGATCAAAGACTTTTCATTCACGTATTTATCCATAAATATGCTGCCCCAAATATTATGTTTAGATGTCAAACAGTCATATTTTACATAAAATATATGTATGAAGTATATTACATGAAAGTATAAGAATGCAATATGCAATAACCTTGTGAACACACAGAACGGGCTAAACAAGGATTACAATCGAACAACAAAATAACTCAGTGTTATAGAATAAGTACAGATATCATATAACCTAGGAGACAGAATAAAATTTAATTTGTATGATTCAAATCAGTACATTCATGAATAAGTTTAGTTTTGAGGGCAAACAACATCAGAAATACCTTAGAAATGTTTTCAGAAAAATAAAATAATCTAAAACATTAAAGCCTACTAATGATGAAAAACTAGGTGGCAAAAATTTATCAACTAGTCCTTATAAATTCTAGGAGTACAATCGTAGAATGAATTCTAGTAGCTTGCTAAATTGGTCTTATAACTGTGTAGAATAAAGAATCAACATTTAAATTTCCAGTTAGGCTAGGATATCTTAATTCCTAATGATTAAAGCAATACTAAGATGAATGGCAAATGTGTTCCATGATTGGGACAATCCTGATGAGGCAGGGGGATTTTATTTGAACCTGTTGTGACAGACATACGGGCTTCTGTGAAAATGCAAACTGTAATCTTGTAAACTGCCAAAAATCCATTTGTTAAAAGAAAATGTGTTCTCACTAATGGGCACACAGTATGCCTGAAGGAATTAGGAAGAAAAGAGTAATATTAGTTACTGTTACAGGTTTGGAGCATAGGAGTGTTACATAAATCAGTGATTAACTAGATTAGGATCACACTGATGTTATTTGTAATTGGTCGTACCAGTTTTCAATGGAAGTGATTCAAAACAATCTTTCTCAAATCATTAACAAGCCTTTATATATTCAGAATGGCTTACCAAATGTTAATGTCTTTCACATGCATATAAACAGACCAAACGTGGGGAAAACATTTCCTTTTGCTACCTGCTATTTCTCTTTTGTTTGCAATTAAGTCCTTCATTTAAAGTAAATACGGGACTCAAGTCTATGCTGACTTAACTATTAACTAACTTTTACACCTGCCTTTCAGGGTTCAGACAATGACCTCTAATTAATCTGAGTTTGATATTGTACTTAACTCGCTACAGAGCCCATAAGCAGGTGCAGGGACTACTTCTTAAGGTAGCATGATCCGATTCTGCTCATATAATATAAAATCTAAGGATGTTTAATACTATGATTATCTGATGTCTTGTTTGCTTTTCCAATAATAGCCAAGTGTCTGGGTGAGTATCATTCCAGACAAAAATCAGTGTAAAGAGAGCCATACATTTAGCCATCAACTCGTAATTAGGACATCAGGTACAAATAAAAGAAAATCTATAATGCAAGAGCAGACAAACGAGGCTACCCAGACAAAAGAGTAATAATCAGCCTGATGCCCAATGGCTCTCCTGCAGTACTAAATGTCAGAAGGAGAAAGGTCATCAAGATCTGCAATGTTCTGGGGGGGAAAGGTCATGTCCAGGTAATCAGAAACACAGCCAAACTGTCTTATGCAAAGGCAACTGATATTTTAAAATATGTGCAGTCAGATAATATGCTTCCCATTTTCTATTTCTTAAAAAAAAAAAACAAAAACAGAAAATGTACCCTTAGCTATGAACAAAATTAACAGCTCAGCATGTACAAAACAATTAATGATGTAGTATAACCAGTTAAGAGGAGAGTTTTAATTCTTCTTTTTGATGGAGGGAGCATGCCACGTGGGGATTTTTTTTTCTTTTACTTTCTATTAAAGGCATCTCAAAAACAGATATTTTATGTCTGAAAGAAATAAATCAGTTTTAGGTCATGGCATCTGTTTACACGGAGAAATTTTTCTGAAATCAGTCACGATCTTACAGAAAAGATGAGGTACAAAGAAATTACACTTGAGTGCAAGTTGCTGACTTGATACCCATCGCTCTCAAATATTTCAGTATGTATTTACTACAAATCTGGACATTCTCCTATATAAGAATGCATCCATCAAAATCAGGAAATTAACAGTGATGCATTATAATGATCTAATCCCCAAATGGCATTCAAGTTTCACCAACTGCTCCAATAATGCCTTTGATAGCGAAAGGATCCAGTTGTGTTGAGTTGCCATCTTTCTTTAGTCTCCTTCATAGTAATTTCTCAGTATTTTCATGTCTTTCACAACTTTGACACTTCTGAAGGTTACAGGCCAGTGATTTTATAGAATACTTCTCAGTTTGTGCTTGTCAAATGTTTCTCCACGATTAGATTCAGGTTATTCATCTTCAGTAGGGATATCACAGAAGCGATGCTGGTTCTTTTCACTGTATATTAATCAGGTGGTGCATGATTTCAGTACACACCATGACTGATTATGATCACTTTAATCACGAGGTTAATGTGTGTCTAGCACTGTAAAGTTACTCTTACCTCCTTTGTAACAACCAAGTATTTTGTGGGGAGGTACTCTGAAACTGTCCATTCTTACCAAACCTTAAGTTAATTAATATATATCTGTATCTATATATATACATTAACTTAAAATATATATAGATATATATATCTGTATCTATATATATTAACTTAATCTGTATCTATATATATATCTATATATATTAAGTTAATTAACTTAATCTGTATCTATATATATATCTATATATATTAAGTTAATTAACTTAATCTGTATCTATATATATATCTATATATATTAAGTTAATTAACTTAATCTGTATCTATATATATATCTATATATATTAAGTTAATTAACTTAATCTGTATCTATATATATATCTATATATATTAAGTTAATATATATAGATACAGATATATATATCTATATATATTTTAAGTTAATGTATATATATAGATACAGATATATATTAATTAACTTAAGGTTTGGTAAGAATGGACAGTTTCAGAGTACCTCCCCACAAAATACTTGGTTGTTACAAAGGAGGTAAGAGTAACTTTACAGTGCTAGACACACATTAACCTCGTGATTAAAGTGATCATAATCAGTCATGGTGTGTACTGAAATCATGCACCACCTGATTAATATACAGTGAAAAGAACCAGCATCGCTTCTGTGATATCCCTACTGAAGATGAATAACCTGAATCTAATCGTGGAGAAACATTTGACAAGCACAAACTGAGAAGTATTCTATAAAATCACTGGCCTGTAACCTTAAAAAAAAAAAAAAAAAATTTTTTTTTTTTTTTTTAATATATAGAACCCTGGTGGCATAGTGGTTAAGAGCTTGGCAGCTAACCAAAAGGTTGGCAGTTCAAATCCACCAGCCGCTCCTTGGAAACCCTGTGGGGCAGTCCTACTCTGTTCTATAGGGTTGCTGAGTCAGAATTGACTCGACGGCAACAGGTTTATATCTGTATATATCTGAATGCATTCACACGTGCCAATTTTGAAGCTCAAATGGTCCCTGCTTTGACCGTTAAAAAAAACCAAACCAGTTGCCATCGAGTAGATTCCAACTAATGGTGACCTAATGTGTGTCAGAATACAACTACGCTCCATAGGGTTTTCAATGTGGGATTTTTCAGAGGTACAGTGCCAGGCCTTCCTCTTGAGGTGTCTTCAGGGGAACTCAAACTTCCAACATTTCGGTTAACAGTCAAGTAAGTTAACCATTTGTACCACCCCACAAAAACCAAACCAACCCAACTGCCATAGAGTCGACCTTATGTTACAGAGTACGATTGACCTCCATAAGGTTTTCTTGGCTGTAATCTTTAGGGAAGCAGACTGCCAGGCCTTTATCCATGATGCCAGTGGGTGGGTATGAACCGCCAACCTTTCAATTAGCAGCCAAGCACAAACCATTTACGTCGCCCAGCGACCTTTTGCAATACCCAGGGACTCTGATTTGGCCAGCAGAAGCCCCTTCAAGCTGACTGCTGTATTTCTTTGAAATGTCTCTATCATTTTTTGAGGATTTCCTCCTTGCTTTCTGACGCAAAAAGGTGTTCCAAACTCATCTTGTACTTTTCAATCCCAGCCCTTGGATCAGTCATTTCTCCAAGGATTAGTTCCTTTTTTTGTGGAGAATGGAATTTTGAAGTCAAGATCTGAGTGTTAGTTGTGCTCATTGCTATTGGGCTGTCACTGCTCTCAGGCCCTCTCAGTAGACAGAACTAGGAAATACATGTATGTGTGTATACCGATTCTCAACGTATTAAAAACCATGAGTGCACAACTATACCTCCAAATACAATCCATCTAGTTTTTGCCTCCCTACATTTGTAACTTCCTTTTCTGACAGATGAGAAACCTGACCTGCAATATCCTTAATATATTTAATTATTCAATCAGTTCCCCAATATGCAACATGATCTCAGATGTCAGCTCTTCTACATGGATGCCCTCCTCACACCACTTGGGATACAACACACTACACCAGGCCACACCCTGAATGGATGACTCCACAACCCACTTGAGCTTTGGAATCCCACAGCAGGCCACTCCTACATGTATATACCTTCTTCACCCTGCTTGCACTCCTGACACCCTATCCCCACACTGGGTTGCCCTCCTCACTTTGCTTGGGATCTGACACTACACCAGGCTGCCCTTGACACAGACACCCTTCTCACCCGACTCTGGGTCCCCATGCTGAGATATCTTGAGGGGATTAGCCCTTCTCACTCTGCTGGGGCTCTGATACTCTGCTCTGGGCCCCGGTGTAAAGGCCTACCTTGCTCTGACTCATCTAATGCTGTTAGGTCCAAACTGTTCAGGAACCAAAGGGAAGGAGAAGGTTAGAGAAAGAGCAAGAACCGCACAATAATTTAATGTTCCCTTTGGGAAAAAAACAGAGCTTAGGCAAAATAACCAGAACACTGACAGGAAAACCCAAACATATTTTCAAGAGAGACTAGGTATAAAGTTAAAAATAATTAAGTAATACTTGCCTGAATTATAGTTAAAAAAGGAAAAATGAGAAATAGGGGAGAAGGGCAGAGAAAAAAAATGGAAGAGAATACTAAATGCCTTGTTTCAAATGCAGGGGCTCTAAAGATGCCATTTCATTCTCAATTTTTATGAGAAAAGTAAGGCGAAGAATGTTTTTTCAAGAACCTAAAGGTAATAAGCAATAGCATTTTTAAAAAGGTAAAATATATTTATTCTCTAAAGCAGTAAAAACTATAAAAATACAAACAAAAATATCAAAGTTCTTGTAATAAAAGAAAAAAAAAGTAAACAATTAAAAAAAGAGAGACAGCCCAGGACAAAGTAACAGGAGTGGGTTGTTCTAAGGCTGACCTACATTTACGTAAAGGACACGTCATTACATTACAGTGTTATAAGATCTAACTATCCCCTGTAACCATATATTTACCGAAAAGTTCATCTACAGTTTCAACCTATAATGTCAAAAATACATCTTTCCCTGTTACAGAGACTTGAGAGACTTTCCTTTACTCATTCTTGGCACCTGCTGAGTAGTTGTAAGGAGCATCTAGCACTCTCCTCGATTCAAGTCATTCTTATAGCAAAGCATTTTCCTTTATGATTAGGCTGACGAGCAGGGGTTCCACTGCAAGAAGTGGGAGTGATGAGGAGTAGAGAAGTGAGCTGAATATTGTGGGTAACGTATGAGGAGGAAGTCACTCAGGGCTCCAGCCTAAGCCATTCTGAAATTCTGGCCCAACCCCTTTCTACTTTTTTTTTTCAACCCCAGAAAATGACTTTAAAACCATGAAATCTCTCCATTGGGGACCAGGACAGCACAACGTTCAGGCTTATAGACTTGTTAAATTTTCAGACAGACTCCTTCCCATTTACCCTACCTCCAAGCAATTTTTCTCTTAAACCCTTTAATGAAAATAAGGGTGCAAAGGCTCAAATAATGGCAATTAGGGAACATTACATTTTTAAGAAAATCAGACTTTACCTATCCCAGGGACCAAAGGGCACTGGGTAAGGATCAGGCTTGCAATTTTCTTTTAGAGGTTATGGAGAAAGGCCAAGGTTAACCGTCAGCCAGCTGGGAGATGAGGGGGGAGGAGGGGCAATAGGACATGTTTAAAGAGCCAGAAGGAGAAATGCAGCTAGCGTTGCCTCAGAAAAACGTATCAAAAAAGGAGCTTGGCTCAAGTCAAAACTTGAGGAAATGCTACATGTTTGCTGACTTCCTGTATAAACAAGGTATACGTACTCAGTGCACAGAGTAGACATCATATTAATATATTAGGAGTTATTATTTAAATTAATCCAACTAGACAAGCACAATCAAAAGGCCAAAAATGCCTAAGATATTATGTGTTAGATTTTGTTCCTAAATCATGAAGTTGTTTTGAGATCACTGGAGAACATTACTGTAAATGATAATACCATTATTTCTCATGATTTCGTATCAGCAAGATTTGGTTCTATTACATCATCATTTCATTAGCAAGGGAATCTACAATCAGCCTAGAGGATGCAACAATCATCTGTGCCAGGCTGTGTTTTTCTGAGTTCCAGAACTTACAAACAAATCAGAAACCTAAACACAGGTGCCATAGTAAAGTCTACAGGAATAAAATTTCAAAAATATGTAAAATAATCCAATGACTAAATACATTATTCCAATATATTAAAGATAATTTATTTCCCTTAATTGTTAGCCTTCAACTTTTAATATAAAGAATACAATTTGTATAATGTTATGGCTACTATTTTTAGTGAACTAATTAAAGGATAATTGAAACATGTACTATAGAAAAATATTTTCTTTTATGATTAGGCTGAGGAGTAATTCTTCATACATTGGTCTTTTTTGGAGTCCCACATATTAAGTTATCAAATATGTTAAATCAATTACATGGATTTAACACAACTAGAAAATTTGTGATAAAATTCAAATAAAGCTTAATACTAAATATTTTCTTAAAAAATGGTATTATCAAGTCTTTCTACAACAGGAAAAATGAATCATACGGGGCACTTGAAAACTTATTGGACAGAAAGTAAGACTGTATTTAGGAAAGAGTAAGAGATACTCTAATATATATGTCATCTTATGAAAAACTCTTTCAACTGGGAATCTAGCAACTAATTATATTTTATACCAAATATTATATTCAGAGACTAAAAGTAAAGGGAAATTTAATCCTCTTCTTTCTATATTATATTGTATAATTTTTGAAAACAGGGTAAATAGATACTATAGTTGTTAAATACCTCAAGGTTGTTTGGTAGTTAATAGAAGCAGGATTAGAAAAGAGATTTCACTTCTATACGTAACAAAGTAACCCATCAGAGAAAGGAAGCATAATGGCTTTCTCTCATTATTACAGAACGATCACCCTAAACAATGATCGCAGTGCACAAAATAACATTGATTTTAAAAAAGGCTTAAATCAATTTGCATAAAGTTACATTATTACAATAAAACCATGAAATATCTCTAAATAAAAATTCTGTTCATAAACAGTATAAACAGGTACCCATAAAAGAAATGCAGAATTTTATTTTTATCTATCTTGGCAAAAAAAGCAAAATTAATGTTTCTTTCATTGAACAGAAAACATGGGGTTAATTTTCTTTAGGAGATAAAAGTTTTGGCTAAAGTAAAGTTAGAAAAGTTTTCTACAATGGCATTTTGTGTCACTGTAACCAGCATCATTTTGTAGCTAGCTATCAGTTTTTAACAATGCAGAAAAAAATGGCCTTACTGTTGGCGCTGTATCTACGTGATGGTTACATGGCCTTCTTTCTATGCTGATAATCCCTGTGAAAAGAAAAGACTGTGAATACTTGCTCATTATGCTTATCCATTTCATTTTGAAAACACTTATATTAAGAAGGCATGATTCCTACAGCTTTTAAGAAAAATGCCTCACTCAAATGGCAGGATCCTTAAAGTCATATCATGCATCCTTGGGTCAGAAACAGTTGGAGAGTTCAGCTAAGACCTAACTCAAGGTTAGCTGAACCAATTTTCCCATTCAGGTGGCATTCGGCAATAGCTCAAGATGTGTCCATATCCTACTCTCAGCTTAAAAATGATACCACTATCTGGGCTCTGCTGCTATTCTTTCATGAAGGTTTTATTTCTGACTTGAGGTCATCAAGTTTCCATAAAGAAATGATCACAAAGACTATGAAAGGAATCACTTCTTTATTTTCTCAAAAAGACTAAATAAATCTACTTGAATTTCTCTTTGATCACTGACTTCCTACTACGACATATTCTGCTATTTATTGTATCCAAACACCGTGGAGTGTCTGAAGAAAAAAATTTCCCTCCTTTAGAATGATAACACTGATGGTTAAACTTAGAAAAAAATTCTTTTATCATGTGTGGATTTATCTTTTCTGTTCCCAATGTTCTCTACCGTACTTCTTTGTAATAAAGTCTTTTAAGGAAATAACACATTGCACCCCATCTGTAAAGATACTGGTTCAAAGTCTAGCTAAAGTAAAAATGAACACAGGTGTAGGTCTCATTTACTTTTCCATCTCTGCCCATCAGTGAATCAACATCTGGGTTAGCATATTAAAATAAAAACCCATTGTCACCGCGTCGATTATGACTCATAACGACGACCCCATAGGACAGAGCAAAACTGCCTCTCAGGGGTTCCAAGGCTGTAAATCTTTATGGAAGCAGACTGCCACATCTTTCTCCTGTGGAGCAGCTGGTAGGTTAGAACCATCGACCTTTCGGTTAGCAGCCTGGCACTTAACCACTGTGCCACCAGAGATTAGTTTGTTCAAATAACACTAAAGGCTGTCACATGCAGGGCTGGTTAGAAGTGAGAATTGCAATGTACTGTTAACAGCAATCAGCAAAAATTCTAGCTGAAACAAAATGCTAGTTCCTCTCCTTTGTAAGTATTTAGTTCATTTTTCTTAACATATGATAAGAGATTAGGCAAGATCAACAGAAAACAATCACTTTTTAAAAGCATTTTGCAAGAGATCATTCAAAATGAACAAAGTACTGTGAAACATGATAAAAAATTACATACTTTTTGTTTCCTTTAAAAAATCCTCTCAACATCTACTGTTTGCCAGTGAAGTAAAAGGCACCATACTACCTTCATTCAATCAACTACTATTTACTGAGTGGCTAGCTGGCACTAACGGATAATGATGAATAAATTATGATTTCTGACCTCAAAAGCTAAGTCCAGTAAAACAGAGATTTCCATTTTTTGAAAGAAATACCATAGAGAAAATTAACAAGGTAATAATAAAGTCTTTAAGGAAATTCTGATGAAAAGACACACTTTTATTTATAAGTAACATTGACCTTTCAAGTTTTTTAAGCTGAAGAGTTAACAAAAAAACATTTTTTTTTTTAATAGGCAAGTAAATACATTTTGGAAAATGTTCAAATAACGCAGACTCTTGTTTTTTAAGATTTTAAAATACAGACGTATATACAACAAATTGTGAAATCCCCACCTTCCCAGCCCCCGCACTCCCACACCCCTTCCTAGTTGCAACCTGTGAACAGTCTGGCAAGACGCACTTGCTTTTGAATGTGTGTGGTCACACCATGGGGCTCAGGAAGTAACATCTTACACGTGTGGTCTCACTATTGTCCTCTGACTGCTATAAACTTGGCCCAGCCTGATAATACATTTCAAAATTCTTATCCAATTAGAAACCAAAAACCAAACGCATTGCTGTCAATTCCGAAACATGGTGAGCTTACAGGACAAAGTAGAACTGCCCCATAGGGGTCCCAAGGAGCAACCAATTAGAAGTGAATATAAAATGATGGGGGGAAAAATATGTATGTATATACATATATATATCCAAATCCTCAACTTACATAATAAAAAGGAAATAACATCTACATATTTTATAGCTTCAATTTCAGGATAAGAACGTGCTTTAGAATAATATAGCTTAGCTCCTTTCCATATCTATCAGAGGATGAAGCTTCTTCTGGGATTTCAGGGCCAGTGTGCAGGTGCTAAGCAAGGGCCTTTGCAGGAAAAGCAGGCCTCTTCCAGATGCATGGGCAGAAGACTGGGTTTTCCGAGTTCAATGAGGGCTCTCAGCCAGCAGAACCTGTACATCTATCTCCTTGGGATCAAAATGTGATAGCACACCAAGGGGCTGACAGACCCCATGGACCACAGCGAACTTAGAACAAGCCTATACTGCTGGAAGAATGTGCCTCCAGGCTTGTCGTCGGAGGAGCTTTAACTTGCATCTGATGAGACTTACGAGAAGCTTACTCCTGTGCCTCAGTAGAGAGGTAACACGGCCAGGTGTATTTTTTCTCCCCACAGCTCAGACCTCCATCAGTACAGTTGGACTACAAAAAATGAGCAAAGAAAACTAACAACTCTCTTAAGGAGCCTCAATAACCTGAAGAAAACCAAATGAGCTTCAAAAACTGGTGATGCCACTAATACCAAAGGAAACGTTAAAGGATCTCTAATAAAAACAAAACAATCAAATGCATAAAATATTAACTATTAAGAACTTTAAAGATCATTAACAAACAAAAAAGACAGCCCTATTTTAAAAGAAGGAAACAGTGGCCTTTATAAGTCAACCAGAAGGTAAGTAACTTTACCAAGGTCACACAACCACTGAGCAGTCGTAACAGGCCTCAAACCCATGCATCTAAGTCCCAAACTCCCCAAACCCATTCATGTGTGTTTGGCTCCTGTGGTTGGGACCTGAGTTTATGCATCTTTGTATCCACAGTGCCTAGCGCAAAATGCCTGAAACACAGAAAGTCCCCAGGAGTTGATCTGAATGCTAACTAAATGACGATAGTCTTTTCTGCCCTATCTGCCAGGTTCACATGTTATAGTGTAGTGTTAACTGTTTGTATTAGTCATCAGAATGTCTAAGTTAATGCTCTGGGGCTGTTTTCAAAAATGTTAATTTACTTCTTCCTTTGGTAAGGTTCCTAAACTTGCTGCAAAATTGAAATGTATTATTGAAAAATGTTCTTAGTTTTCCAGATATTAGTTACCACCATTGATACAAGGTAATGGAAGAAATTTTATGCTCCCTGGGAGACTATTTGTTGTTGCTGTTAGGTGCCTTCGAGGCAGTTCCAGCTCATAGCAACCCTACGCACAAAAGTACGAAGCACTGCCCAGTCCTGCGCCATCCTCACAATTGTTGCTATGCTTGAGCCCACTGCTGCAGCCACTGTGTCAATCTATCCCGTTGTGGGTCTTCCTGTTTTTCACTGACCCTCTACTTTACCAAGCATAATGTCCTTCTTCAGGGACTGATTCCTCCTGACAACAAGTACAAAGTATGTGAGACACAGTCTTGCCACCTTGCTTTCAAGGAGCATTCTGGTTGTACCGCTTCCAGGACAGACTTTTTCCTTCTTGTGGGTATATTCAATAGTCTTCAACAACACAGTTCAAAGGCATAAATTCTTCTTTGGTCTTTGCTATTCATTGTTCAGCTTTCGTATACATGAGGCAACTGAAAACACCGTGGCTTGGGTCACGCGCACCTTAGTCCTCAAGGTGACATCTTTGCTTTTTAACACTTTAAAGAGATCTCTTGCAGCAGATTTGCCCAATACGATGCATCTTTTGATTTCTTGACTGCTGCTTCCATGGGTGTTGTTTGGGGATCCAAGTAAAATGAAATCCTTGACAACTTCGATCTTTTCTCCATTTATCATGATGTTGCTTACTGGTCCAGTTGTGAGGATTTTTGTTTTATGTTGAGGTGTAATCCATGCTAAAAGTTGTAGTCTTTGATCTTCATCAGTAAGTGCTTCAAGTCCTCTTCACTTTCAGCAAGCAAGATTGTGTCATCTGCAAAACGGAGGTTGTTAATGACTCTTCCTCCAACCCTGATCCAGCTTCTCGGATTATTTGCTCACCATACAGGTTGAATAGGTATGGTGAAAAGATACAACCCTGACGCACACCATTCCTGACTTTAAACCATGCAGTATCCCCTTGTTCTGCTCAAATGACTGCCTCTTGATTAATGTACAGGCTCCTCATGAGCACCATTAAGTGTTCTGGAATTCCCATTCTCTGCAATGCTATCCATAAGTTGTTATGATCCACATAGCTGAATGCCTTAGCACAGTCAATAAAACACAGGTAAACATCTTTCTGGTATTTTCTGCTTTCAGCCAGGATCCATCTGACACCATCTGGTTTGAATTTCTGGCAGTTCCCTGTTGAAATACTGCAGCAGCCACTTTTGAATGATCTTCAGCAACATTTTGCTTGCATGTGATATTAATGATATTGTTAGATAACTTCCATATTTGGTTGGATCACCTTTCTTGGGAATAGGCATAAATATGGATCTCTTCCAGTCAGTTGTCCAGGTAGCTATCTTCCAAATTTCTTGGTATAGACGAGTGAGCACTTCTAGTGCCACATCCTTTTGTGAAACATCCCAACTGGTATCCCATCAATTCCTGGAGTCTTGTTTTTTGCCAACGCCTTCAATGCAGCTTGGACTTCTTCCTTCAGTACCATTCGTCCTGATCATATGTTACCTCCTGAAATGGTTGAACGCTGACCAATTCTTTTTGGTATAGTGACTCTGTGTGTTCCTTCCATCTTCTTTTGATACTTCCTGCGTCGTTTAATATTTTCCCTGGAGAATCTTTCAGTATTGCAACTTGAAGCTTGAATTTTTTCTTCAGTTCTTTCAGCTTGAGAAATGCTGAGCGTGTTCTTCCCTTTTGGTTTTCTGTCTCCAGCTCTCTGCATATGTCCTCATAATACTTTGTCTTCTCGAGCTGCCCTTTGAAATCTTCTATTCAGCTCTTTTACTTCATCATTTTTTACTTTTGCTTTAGCTATTCGCCATTTAAGAGCAAGTTTCAGAGTCTCTTCTCACATCCATTTAGGTCTTTTCTTTCTCTCCTCTTCCTAATGACCTCTTGCTTTCTTCATATATGATGTCCTTGCACAACTTATCTGGTCTTCGGTCATTAGTGTTCAACGTACAAAATCTATTCTTCAGATGGTCTCTAAATTCAGGTGGGATATACTCAAGGTTGTACTTTGGCTCTCGTGGACTTGTTCTAATTTTGTTCAGTTTCAACTTGAACTTGCATATTAGTAATTGATGGTCTGTTCCATAGTTGGCCCGTGGCCTTGTTCTGACTGATGATATTGAGCTTTTCCATCATCTCTTCCCACAGGTGTAGTTGATTTGATTCCGTGTAGTCTATCTGGTGAGGTCCATGGGCATAGTTTCTGTTTATGTTGGTGAAAAAAGGTATTTGCAATGAAGACACTTCAGGTATTTTATTTTGGAGAGAATCAGAACATACCTTTTTATCTCAGGTACCCGACTCATGGGAATAGCAGAATGTAATATATTTTTTAGTTTTCCTAAACCTTGGTAATCTTCAACTCAGGACCATGATCCAGAGAAAGAGAGAACAAAGGCAACCAGCTTTATTGCAAAATCATAAACAGGCCTGAATATGTACAAATTCTGAAGTCAGAAAATATATCCAAAAATCTTATGCATCACCTCCAAAAGTTTATGGCTTACCCACTAAGCACTGTGCTAGGAACAGGGGAACTTCTGTTCTTCCCTGCATGACACCTTTTTATTTATATTTCAGGCAACATTATAACCATGTATCCTATTTGGGTTTTGGAAATCCCCATGAACTGTATATAATATAGAGAATTATGCTTTGATTACATATGGCTGTGAAGAAATGAAATAAAATTTATTATATTGCAGTAGAATACAAATTTTTAGATGGCAGGGGTCTTTCTGTCAAATTTAATATAAGGTTGTTTGTATTATCATTGCAAGCCTTTCATAAGAATTATATTTTGCAGATAAGTATATTTTATAACTAGAAAGCCCCAAAAAATCAAGCTAAAATTAATGTGACCAATAATAAAAAAATAGAATAAAAATTCAGAAAATTAGCAAGATATAAAATTTAATATAAAAAATATACTTTGCATATTTAAAAAATAGAAGATATAACAAAATGAAACACCCTATTTATGAGTACAATATGAAGGATAAAATAATTGTGTAAATACAACAAGAAATGTGCAAAACAGTAGGAGAAAACTGTTAAAATATTTCTGAAAGACACAAAAGTAGTCTTGAACAAATGGAAAGACATCTCTTGTTCTGAGACAGAACAACATAAATGTCAATTTTCCCCAAGATAATATATGAGTTTAATGTGATTCCAATAAAAATAACAAATCTTTTCCAGCACTAGACAAGTTGATTCTAGAGTTCATATAAAACACAAGAATATCTACCAAAATCCTGAAAAAAAAAAAAAAAATTAGTGGGAATAAAAACACTGCCGTCAAGTCGGTTCTGACTCATAGCTACCCTACAGGACAGAGTATATACTGCCTAGGGTTTCCAAGGAGTGGCTGGTGAATCTGAACAGCCAACATTTTGGTTAGCAGCCAAGCTCTTAATCACTGCCTCAACACTACTAAACATCAATATATAGTATAAAAAGCCTCTGTAATTAAAGCATGGTGCTTATGCATGAGCAGACACGTAGCTCAGTAGAAAAGACTGAAAAACTCATAAAGAGATCCAAGTACATATGGAAAGATATGGATACAAAGAAATACTTTTTAATACATGGTATTTGCACAACTTTCATTTAGAAAAAGAAATTAGATCCATACTTCACACTATATACCAAAGTAATCAATTCTTAATGAATCAGAAATTTAAATATTAAAGCTATACCAATCCTAGAATAAAAAGCAGGGTTAATTCCTGCATAAATCTAAGTATCTGGAAAGCCTCTCAAATTTTTTCACAGCAAAGTTAAAAATCAAATAACAACCTGAGAGAAAAAAATAACAAGTACATTACAGAAAAACAAGTCTCCCTATTATGTAAAGAGTTTTTAAACCCAAAGCGGGGGGGGGGGGGTGGGGGGAAGACTCAAACCTTAAAGAAAAAAGACTCAAACCACTGTCAGAAAAAGATAAATGGTGCTTAAAATATAAAAAGATGCTCAACTATATGTAAAAAAAAAAAAAAACTATACTCATAATTAAAAAACACACACACCAAAACTACACTGAAGATCATTTTCTCACTTATTAGATAATGCCAAGACTTCAAACATTCAGCAACATATTTTGTGGACAAGGCTGTGGGAAACAGGTACTCTCATACACTGGTGGTGGGATGCAAGATGGTATAATCCCTACGAAGGGGAAGAAAACTACATATACATTTACTTGTTTATCCAGCAAACCCAATGATAAAAGTCTATCCCAAAGACACACCCCTACAATATAAAACAATTTATACACAAGGTCATTCACTGTGATAGTATTTGTAACAATAAAATGTTGGATTTTACCCCATTGTGGTTCAGTCACATAATGAAATATGAAACAGCTGTATAAAATAATGAGGGTCTCAATGAAATCACTCATATGGAGTGATTTCCAGGATACACCAGAGTGAAAAAAGTGTATATACACACACACACAAACATGTTCTCTTTTGTGTGGAGTTTCTGTGTGGTGCAAATGGTTAATGGGATGGGCTGCTAACTAAAAGGTTGGAGGTTCGAGTTTACCTAGAGGCACCTAGGAAGAAAGGCCTAGTAATCTATTTTGAGAAATCAGCCACTGAAAGTCAAGTGGGGCACACAGTTCTACTCCAACAAACATGGGACTGCCCTGATTTCAACTTGATGGCAACTAGGTAACTGTTTTTTATCTTTTGTGTAAGAAAGGGGAAATAAAAAAACTGTAATATACATACACATGTGCATGTGTGTACATAAATCTGTATTTACTTATTTATGCAAAAAGAAATACAGAAAAGATAAAACAGAAACTAATGAAAACAGGAGGTGGGAGTGAGAGGAGGGGACAAGGATTAATGTGAGCCTCTGAATATACCTTTTCATATAATTTTGACTTTCTACCATGTACATGTTTCCCCTACTTAAAACGAAGGAAAGAATAAAAAAAAGAGCAAGCCCTAAAATTGAATATAAACTCTAAGTTCTGCTTTAGAAAACGTAATGGCTTGTTTCCTACAACCTAAGTGAAAATACTGACTTTTTCATACCTTACAAATATTTCTGTTAAAACACACACACACACACACACACACACACACATATGCAAACACACATTTTATTTCCTTCTCTCAATCCCACTACTTAGTGTGCAGCAGCACTTAGAACTGGTTCATTCTGATTTGAACCGCTGCTGAGAATTTGAATTTCCACCCCAGATATATAGAATCAGAACCTACATTTTAATAAGCTCCCCAGGTGATTCTTCTGTATAATAAATTTTGAGAACAGTGCCCTACTCGTGGTTCTCAGAATTGGTCCTTAACCAGCATTATTAACATCACTCAGGAACCTGTTAGGAATGCAAATTCTCAGGAGGGGTTTGAACCTAAGCAAACTGGTTACAAGCCCTGGTTTGGACACTCTCTGGATTATTTTAACAACTTCCTAACCAAACTCCCTGACTTGCTCCATGGGACTTCCACCCAAGCCCCACACTGCCAGAATGACTTTTCTAATGGGAAAATTAAAATCTTGTCATACAATTTTTAGTAATTGATAAATTCCATCAGTTAACTCTAATTGAAGACTGAAATCTGTTCAAACCACATTTTTCTCGATATGCTCTAAATAGCTAAACTGAGAATCCAAGCAAAAAAACCCCACTGCCACTGAGTTGATTTCAACTCATAGTGACCCTCAAGGGTTTCCAAGGCTATAAAACTTTATGGAAGCAAATAGCCACATCTTTCTCCTGACTAGTGGCTGGTGGATTTGAAATGCTGACCTCTTGGTCAGCAGCCAAACACTTTAACCACTGCGCCACTAGGGCTTCCTGAAACAGAGAATAGTCAGGTATATTTCTAATAAAGTTCTGCCACATATTTATTATACAACCAAAAAAACCAAACCTGTTGCCGTCAAGTCAATTTCAACTCATAGCGACCCTACAGGACACAGTTAATATATTCCAACTCTGTGTTTAATCTTTAAAATATAACCTGGTGTTTGTAAGCCTTTAAAATTAATTATTTTAACAATACAACCAAAACCCAGTGCTGTCGAGTTGATTCTGACTCACAGCGATCCTACAGGACAGAGTAGAACTGCCCCACAGAGTTTCCAAGGAGTACCTGGCAGATTTGAAACGCCGACCCTTTGATTAGCAGCCATAGCACTTAACCACTACGTCACCAGGGTTTCCAATAATGTTATTTTTTTTTTTTTCTTAAAATAGTACCTTGAAAATCACAAGTAGAGGCAGAAAATGGGCAAATGGTATAGAACTATAACTTAGGTATTTCTGTTTTATTCAGATTTGTTATTGCAATGAAGACTACAGAAAAAATGACATATAGCATCAAATGAAGCTTCTGGTATTTGGGTACTCAAGTTTTTTCTTTACTGTCTTTTTGAATATTAAATATCCAAGTTATTAACCTCATAGTTATCCCTGTTGTTGACTGCTTTCCAGTGGATTTCAACTCATAATGGTTCTTTTCATTCAATAGAGTGATCTCATTAACTCCTGCGGATTCAAATACCACACATATGCTAATGGCTCCTTAATCTGAATGGCTCCTTAATCTGTAGGTAAGGTAACGATCCGAGCCTATGTTTGAAAGTATTCAGTCTCACAGAAGCTTCACAGACATCCAAATGCCCTGACAAACCAAGCTACTGAGCTGAGGGCTGGGGACCCTGGTCCCAGGGGACATCTAGCTCAACTGGCATAACACAGTCTGTAAAGAAAATGTTCTACATCCAACTGTGGTGAGAAGTGACTGGGGTCTTAAAAGCCCATGAGCAGTCATGTAAGTACATCTACTAATGCCATCCTGGCTGGAGCAAAGGAGAATGAAGAAGACCAAAGACACAAGGAAAAGATTAGCCCAAAGGACTAATGGACCACAACTACTACAACCTCCACTACCCTGAGCCCAGAATAACTAGACAGTGCCCAATTACTACCACTGACTGCTATGGCAAGGATCACAATAGAGGGTCCTGGACAGAGTGGGAGAAAAATGTAGAACAAAATTCAAATTCACAAAAATAAAAAATAATTTTTTAAAAAAGACCAGGCATGCTGGTCTGACAAAGATGGGAGAAACCCCAAGAGTATGGCCCCCAGACACCATTTTAACTCAGTACTGAAGTCACTCCTGAGATTTCACCCTTCAGCCAAAGATTAGACAGGTCTATCAGGCCAACCCCCCCACGTATCGATCAGTTTGTTGTACTGTGGGGGTTTGTGTGTTGCTGTGATGCTGGAAGCTATGCCACGGGTATTCAGATACCAACACAGGGTCACCATTTCAGCTGAGCTTCTAGACTAGACAGACTAGGAAGAAGGATCCGGCAGTCCACTTCTGAAAAGAATTAGCCAGTGAAAAACTTACGAACAGCAGCAGAACATTGTTTGATACAGTGTCGAAAGGTGAGCCCCCCAGGTTAAAAGGCACTCAAAAGCCAACTGGGGAAGAGCTGCCTCCTCAAAGAAGAGTCGACCTTAATGACATGGATGGAGTAAGCTTTTGGAACATTCATCTGCAGATGTGGCATGACTCAAAATGAGAAAAAACAGCTGCAAATATCCATGGAACATGGAACGTATGAAGTACGAATCTAGGAAAACTGGAAATTGTCAAAAATGAAATGTAATGCATAAACATCGATATCCTAGGCATTAGTGAGCTGAAATGGACTAGTACTGGCCATTTTGAATCAGATAATTATATGGTCTACTATGCTGGGAATGACAAATTGAAGAGGAATGGTATTGCATTCATCATCAAACAACATTTTAAGATCTATCCTGAAGTACAATGCTGCAGTGATCGTATATTATCTATATGTCTACAAGAAAGACCAGTTAATATGACTATTATTCATATTTATGCACCAACCACTAAGGTCACAGGTGAAGAAACTGAAGACTTTTATCAGCTTCTGCAGTCTGAAATTGATTGAACATGAAATCAGGAGGCACTGATAATTACTGGTGACTGAATGTGAAAGTTGGAAACAAACAAAGTTGGAAAATATGGCCTTAGTGACAGAAACAATGCTGGAGATCACATGATAGTATTTTACAAGACCAACGACTTCTTTATTGCAAATAACTTTCTTCGCCAACATAAACGGCGACTATACACGTGGACCTCGCCAGAAGGAAAAGCTCCATATCACCAGTCAGAACAAGGCCAGGGGCTGACTGTGGACAGACCATGAATTGTTCATATGCAAGTTCAAGATGAAACTGAAGAAAATTACAACAAGTCAACAAGAGCCAAAGTATGACCTTGAGTATATCCCACCTGAATTTAGAGACCACGTCAAGAATAGATTTGATACGTTGAACACTGATGACCGAAGACCACATGAGTTATGGAATGACATCAAGGACGTCATCCATGAAGAAAGCAAGGGGTCATTAAAAAGACAGGAAAGAAAGAAAAGACCAAAATGGATGTCAGAAGAGATTCTGAAACTTGCTCTTGAATGTTGAGTAGCTAAACCAAAAGGAAAAAATGATGAAGTAAAAGAACTGAAGATTTCAAAGAGCAGCTCAAGAAGAAAAAGTATTATAATGACATGTGCAAAGAGGTGGAAATAGAAAACCAAAAGGGAAGAACATGTTCGGCATTTCTCAAGCTGAAAGAACTGAAGAAAAAATTCAAGCCTTGAGTTGCAATTCCAAAGGATTCCATGGGAACATACTTAGCAATGCAAGAAGCATCAACAGAAGACGCAAGTAATACACAGAGTCATTATACCAAAAAGAAGTGGTCGACAATCAATCATTTCAAGAGGTAGCATATGATGAGGGACCGATGGTACTGAAGGAAGAGGTCCAGGCTGCCTGAAGGCACTGGTGAAAAACAAGGCTCCAGGAATTGACGGACTATCAATTGAGATGTTTCAACAAATGGATTGAGCCCTGGAAGTAATCACCTGTCTACACCAAGAAGTTTAGAAGACACCTACCTGGACAACTGACTGGAAGAGATCCATATTTATGCCTACTGCCAAGAAAGGTGATCCAACCAAATGTGGAAGTTACTGAATAATATCATTAATATCATAAAAAAAAAAGAAAAAAACAATATCATAGGCAAGTAAAATTCGCTAAAGATCATTGAAAAGCAGCTGCAGCAGTATATCAACAGGGAACTGCCAAAAATTCAGGCTGGATTCAGAAGAGGACGTGGAACCAGGGATATCATTGCTGATGTCAGATGGATCCTGGCTGAAAGCAGAGAACACCAGAAAGATGTTTATCTGTGTTTTATTGACTATGCTAAGGCATTCGACTATGTGGATCATAACAAATTATAGATAACATGCGAAGAATGGGAATTCCATAACACTTAATTGTGTTCATGAGGAACCTGTATATAGATCAAGAGGCAGTTGTTTGAACAGAACAAGGGGATACTGCGTAGTTTAAAGTCAGGAAAGGTGTGTGTCAGGGTTGTATCCTTTCACCATTCCTATTCAATCTGTATGCTGGGCAAATAATCTGAGAAGCTGTACTGTATGAAGAAGACTGGGGCATCAGGATTGGAGGAAGACGCATTACCAGCCTGCATGTGTTATGTAGATGACACAACCTTGCTTGCTGAAGGTGAAGAGGACCTGTAGCACTTACTGATGAAGCTCAGAGATTACAGCCTTCAGTATGGGTTACTCCTCAACTTAAAGAAACAAAAATCCTCACAAATGGACCAATAAGCAACATCATGATAAATGGAGAAAGAATCGAAGTCAAGGATTTCTTTTTATTTGGATCTGCAATTAACATCCATGGAAGCAGCAGCCAAGAGATCAAGATGCATTGCAATTGGGCAAATCTGCTGCAAAGGACCTCTTTAAAGTGTTGAAAAACAAAGATGTTATTTTGAAGATTAAGGTGCACCTGACCCAAGCCATGGTATCTTCAGTCGCATCATACGTATGCGAAAGCTGGACAATGAATAAGGAAGATGGAAAAAGAATTAACGCCTTTGAATTGTAGTATTGGCAAAGAATACTGAATATAACACGGACTGCTAAAAGAACAAACAAATCCATCCTGGACGAGGTACAGACAAAGTGCTCCTTAGAAGCAAGGATGGCAAGACTATGTCTTACATACTTTGAACATGTTATCATGAGGAATCAATACCCTGGAGAAGGACATCATGCTTGGTAAAGTATAGGGTCAGCGAAAAAAAGGAAGACTCTCAACAAGACGGATTGACACAGTGGCTGCAAAAATGGGCTAAAGCATAACAACGATTGTGAGCATGGTGTAGGATCGGGCAGTGTTTCTTTCTGTAGTACACAGAGTCACTATGAGTCAGAACCTACTTGATGATACCTAACAACAACACTGGGCCAACAATAACACACACGAGGGATGTTTCATAGTTCAATCATGTATATGAGACTAAAGTAATGGGCACACGAGCCCAAAAGCAAAGATGAAAAAGCAGGAAGGGACAGGAAAACTGAATGAATGGAAACAGGGAACCTGGGGTGGAGAAGGGGAGAGTGTTGACACATCGCAGGGTTGGCATCAAGTATCACAAAACAATTTGTATACTGTTTAATGAGAAACTAATTTGTTCTGTAAACTATCACCTAAATCACAATTAAAAAAGAAAAGAAAGTATTCAGTCTAGTTTCTAGCCCAAGGCCCAACTAATAAGAAAATATTTAATATATTTCAAATAAATGAGCAGACGAATAGGCATCTTACTCCAGGTACTTCCAGGTACCTCAAACTCAGTGCATCTAAAATACAATTTAACTTTCTCCCAACATGCCTATATTTCCCTATTTTAGTCAAAACGATCACCATCCACCTATTCACCTAAACTAGAAGCCTTATCTCACTCATCCTCAAATTCTTTTTTTGACCTTTACCACTCACATTCCAAATCTGCAACACTTAAACCATTTAACATCTCCGCTTTCTTACTTCAGTCCCTTTCTCCCACCTGAATTGTTAAAATCATCCTTTAACTGGCCCTTCCTACTGGAATGCCCAAACACCTTCGCGACTATTTTTTTTTCTCTATGAAGCCTTATCCTCCCCTCTAACGCAAAATTTGCCACTCCATCACATTTATACCCCAGTGTACTTTGTTTATGTCTCTTAGGATTCAAACCAAAAACCCAGTGCCGTCGATAAAAACGATGGCAAGCGTCGAATTGTACTAACACTCCCCCCGCCCCCTTTTTATTTTTGTCTGCAGTGAATACTGACAGTGCTGGGGTTGGAGCTGAGCTTTCCACTTCATTCATACAAGGTTCTTTACACTCTGGCCCTCATTACCTATCTAGCCTCACTGTCTTCTACTTTTCCCTCATGCCCTTCACTCCAGCCATGCTGGTCTCTTTGCTCTTCCAAAAACACATCAAGCACATTCCCACTTTGGGATTTTAGTCAGGGATACTCTTTCCCCAGACAACACAGCTTTCTTCCTTCAAAACGTGGCTCCAACATCACCTTCTTTGTAACTCTTTCCCAGACCATCCTATTTAAAACAATTTAAAAGTTCTTCAAAAAAAATTTTTTTAATTTTTATTGTGCTTTAAGTGAAAGTTTACAAACCAAGTCAGTCTCTCATACAAAAACTTATATACACCTTGCTATACACTACTAGCTGCCCTCCCTCTAATGAGACAGCACACTCCTTCCCTCCACTCTCTATTTTCCTGTCCATTCGGGCAGCTTCTGACCCCTCTGCCCTCGCTTCTCCTCTCCAGACAAGAGCTGCCCACATAGTCTCAAGTGTCTACTTGATCCAAGAAGGTCACTCCTCACCAGTATCATTTTCTATCCCATAGTCCAGCCTAATCCCTGTCTGAAGAGTTGGTTTTGGGAATGGTTCCTGTTTTGGGCTAACAAAAGGTCTGGGGACCATGACTTCTGGGGTCCTTCTAGTCTCAGTTAGACCATTAAGTCTGGTCTTTTTATAAGAATTTGGGGTCTGCATCCCACTGCTTTCCTGCTCCCTCTGTTGTGTTCCCTCTCAGAACGAAGTTCTGAAATTATTTTTTTTTTAAAAATGACCAGTTACTTCATTTATTCATCAGTTTCCATTAAAAAAAAAAAAAGAATCCATTGCTGTCGATTCTGACTCATAGCAACCAGTAACCTCACCAACACCCCAGCTCACTCTACCTCTGTCTCTGTTTTATTTTTTGTTTATTGTCCATCTCTCTGCACTTGAAGCTGAGCTAAGCTAGAAATGGGTTTTTATCTGTTTTGTTCACTGAAACACCTACAGCATCTGAAACTGTGTCTTGGACAAAGTACTCACTGGGGATTTATGGAATGTATGAATGAATCTTGCATCATCTGCATGTAGCAGGAATTAAATCAACATCCTTTAGAACTAAGAAACAGAGCCAAGTTAAAGCAAGGATTTAATGATGGAAAATGTTTTTCATTATTACATTGTTAAGGTATGATAATGTAGGAAGAGAGACATTTTCTCAAGTTTATCCATAAAAAAATAAAATTTCAATTTTAAGTAGAGATAATATAGACTCTTAAACCTCTTATTTAAAAAAAAGAAAGACCAGTCACTTCATTTTTTCATTTGTCAGTTTCCTTATTTCTCATCAACTTTGTTCTCAGACTTGTATGCAAGTTTGCTTGACTGTGACGATTTAGAAAGTTTTCCATAATCCAAAGCAAGGAGAGAAATAAGTTTAAAAATGCTTATTATGCTATATGAACTTTTCCCCCTTAAAAGTTCTGTAAATATTAAGTACATTGATCTTCTTAATCACTAATACTGTGCAATTTTAAGTGCCTTTAATATAGTTTTTACAACTGTTAAAATACTTTCAACCTTTTGCTAAATCTTTAAAAAGTGCAGTTTAAAAACTGAGGTAACATTTAAGTATCACATTTCACAATGTAACTAAAAAGACAGAAAATTAAAAAAAAAGGAAAACAAGAGATTCACCCCGTCCCTCAGCAAAGCAAAACTATATTGATTTGGAATTTCCCAAAATAAAACACCTGCTCACCCCCTACCTACTTTTCTCAGAAAAAATTTCTCTGCAGTGAGATGTGAAAGACTTGAGTCCTTTCCAAAGAAAGACAGATAGATACACACAACAGACACAAACAGACACACATTCTCACATGCTTTGTAAGTATATCCTCAGAATACCAGGACACCCTCAGGAGGCAAGTTCGAAGAAAGTAGCACAGAAAGTAAGGTTATTAAATGACTAGTGACACACTAGTCTTGTAAATGGCCAGCAACAAAACCCAGATTTCTTGTTCTAGGCAATACTTTAGAGGACTCCTAAATGGAGTCGATGGCAGCTAACAACAACAAAATGTACAGTATTTTTATACACTGTATAGAGAAAGTAGAATTCTAAATAGAGATATAAAACTAAGTACATTTGATAAGGATAATATATTTAATCACATTTATTCACCTCTCTGTGCTCCCCAATGTTTCATGCTTATCTCATGTTGAACTCACCACCATCGTATTATTTCTGCGGCTGCTGGATTCCCCAACTAGACAGTGAAGACTTTGAGGATAAGCTTATATCTTCCATTTCTCCCAGGGCTCAGCATAATGCCAGTCATTTACCAGATTTTCCATAGGCATTGTTTGATGAATTGCATGAATGAATATTTGATAAAGTATAAAAAAGTTTTTATTTATAAAGCAATAACAGTTTTCATTAGGATGCTTCTAAAATAGTGTTTCTGGTTCTGTTGAAACAGAAAAGGATGGACAGTTGTCAAAAATCATCCTCAGTTTTTATCCCTTGTCAAATTATAGTTGAATCCTTTTCAGAGGAGAAAATTGAGAAAAAAATGTTTTGTCTGAAATTAGAAAATTTGAACAATGTTCCACTTTTTACTATTAAACCATTTGCAATGCAAAAACCTCTTAAATTATTTTTAAATAATGACCAGTCACTTCATTTATTCATTTGTCAGTTTCCATATTTCTCATCAACTTTGTTCTCAGACTTGCAGGCAAGTTTGCTGACTAAGAACAACACAGAGAATGATTCTTTACATTTTCATTCACGTTTCGTTTAAGGAAAAAGCTTCCTGCAAACACACGTTTAAAATTCTGGAAAATTCAAATCAACATTATCTCTGAGGTCTCTATCATTACCAGAAGGTCTAATTCCTAAGATTAATTTCCATCTTTAGTTACCATTTTCAATAAGTGATGGATATTCATTTCCAGAAAATATTACCAGTAAAATTTATGATATCATAGACTGATACCTATGCAGACCCAACTGACTAAACCACAGAGCGAAAAAGTATGTACTTAACTACTCTAAGGGAAACCTTGGGCTATTCTGACTATAGATTTACAAGATTATAACCTGAGTTAGAGTAAATGAGGATTTAATGTAAATAGTCTTCTTCTTCTGAATTTCCAGAGCCTTAATAAACACAAACTAAAATGATTAAAAACTAAAAAAAAAATCTGCCCCAGATTAACTTTCAAAAAGTTACTTTGGACATGGGTATAAACAAAGCAAACAAAAATTACTGTTTTTATGATATAAATGGCATTTTATCAGCCATGCCCCAACAAGGGGAGGAAAGCTGCTTCCCGGTTCCAAGCAGTGGCTACCGCCCTAGGCAAAATCAGTAAACAAAAAGGTGTTTACCTGAGATTTAGCACTTTTCGAGAATCACAGAATATAAAGGCTGAAATGGGTATTGATGTTCATATATGAAAATGTTAATGTGCAGGTATACAAAGGGGAGGAATGAGTATGTAAGATTAATATGGAGTAAAACAGCCTTCTATTTTAAGTCTAAATTAATTTTTTTTTTCATTATCAGATATGGGGCCAACATTTTGCATAAGCAGACGTTCTCCCTGTTTGTAATACTGGAAATAATACAGCTAGCAACTGAAGAACGGTTATACTTGTTTTCTTCAAAAAGCAGGCATTAAGTTTCTTTTCAAAATAAGGTATTGAAAAAGATGCTTTAAAATCTATATTTGGCGATGTCTCCTACAATACCACTAAATTCATTTTAAAAATTAAATGCTTTTCTTAAAATTGAAAAAGTTGTCAACTTCTGTCACACAGCATTTGATGGATAAGTTGGATGATAAAAACAGTAAAAAGGTGTTTTAGGGCTGATATTAAGCAACATGATTAAACATTGTTTTATTTTTAAGTTATAAAAACAATGAAGTTATGTCTGGTCAATATATTTTAGTCATTTTATAACCAATCCCCTCACCCAGTTCATTTCAGCAATAAAACATTGGTACAATTCTTCATTTACTTCCCACCTCTGAGTGAAGTTGGTTACTGACAGAGATTGCTTTACCCTGGAGTACAGGAGTTAATGACGCACCATTCACTACTTTCATTTGGTATAAATTATGCTCTGATAATGTACTTCTGACACCTTCAAAGATTCCCAGTTTTGAATTACACAATATAAGCTACTTAGTCACAGAAGCATTTTAATCAGTATGCCTAGAAGTTATATTTTGAAATAATACATGTACTAGAGGAATTTGGATTTTAATATATTTACTATGTTTAATTCTAGGAACATGGTGCTTTCCTACTCTAAAGGGAAAGTTGGATAAAGAGGGAAGTTAGATAAATTTAAAATAAGAATGTTTAATGATTAAAGCTATTCTGAATATAGTCATAAAGATACCACTGATTACTCTTATTGCATTGTAAATCAAACATACCTTGTTATTTAAACACTTTCGCTTGTAGTAAATACTTTCCAATCCTCTATTTTTGAATAACAAGTCACTAAGACAAAATAATAAGTAACTCACTCGAGGTCATAGCACAAGTGAAAGAATCTGGGTTTAAATCCAGGTTTCTCTGACCTCTTGGCTAAGTGTCACCAGAATATCATGTGTTAATTTAAATAAGAAAAATTAGAAACTGGTAGAGGCCAGTCCCTATTCAAGTCCATCCCAGTATTGCTCATCAATAACATCTCTTCAAAATCACGGTGATGAAAAACCATAAAATCTTCAACATTACAGTCAGGAAACTTCTACTATTAAAAGCATTATTCGTATTCAAGCTTTTAAACTGGAAATTTATCCTTTATGTTGGAATACCCAACTTGTTTGTGTCAGATAATGAAGATTTACACAGAAGTGGGTTTTGTAGATCCGTATCGTGCAATCCCTGTTGCCGGTGAGTCCATTCCAACTCATAGTGGCCCTACAGGACAGAGTAGAACACCCCACAGGAGTGGCTTGTGGATTTGAACTGCCAACCTTTTGTTTAGCAGCCAGCTCTTAAACGCTGCGCCAACAGAGCATGTTATCAGAAGGGACCAGTCCCTGGATAAGGATATCATGCTTGGTAAAATAGAGGGGGTCAGAGAAAAAGAGGAAGACACTCAACAAGATGGACTGACCCAGTGGGTGCAACAATGAGGTAGAGTATAACAATTGTGAGGACGGCGCAGGGCTGGCCAGTGTTTCTTCTGTTGTACACAGGGTTGCTGTGAGTGGGAACAGACTCGATGGCACCAAACAACAATTGTGCAATATATCAGCTACACATGTGGCTGTTTAAATTCAAATTTATCACACACACACAAAAAAAATTTCAGGTCCTCAGTCACATTAGCCACATTTCACATGCTCAATAGCCATGTGTGGCTAGAAGGTTCTGTATTGGACTGCACAGGTCTGGAGTTCAGAAAAGCGGTCTGGGCTGAAGACAAGCACTTTGAGAATCATGGGCGCATGAGTTTTATTTCAAGTCATGACATAACCAAGGAAATGAGCATACAGAGAGAATAAAGGAGGATCAGAACGCAGTGGAACAATCTAATGAGACATGAAAGAACAGAGGAAGAATCAGCAAATGAGAGTGAAAAGGAGGCGCTAATAAGAGAAGAGGAAAGCCAGGAGTGTGGTGTTCCAGAAATCAATGTTTTAAAGACGACAGGATCAAATATGTCAAATGCTGTTGGTCAGTCAAGTAAGATAAGAACAAAGAATTGACCGTTGAGGTGAGCAATGTGAAGGTCACTGGTGAGCTTGAAAAAGAATGGATTAGAGATTTCGAGAAATTTATGGAAGATGGAAATGTGTAGAAACATCTGTCTGAAAACATTATAGGGGCTACAGCAGAGATAGGACCTATGTGACTCAAACTCAGAGGACCTGTGAACACAGAGTTAGCATATTTGATGGGGACAGGGGCAGGGCCATCATATGTAAAACACCTACACCAAACAGGTTATAAACTTCACATAGAAAACAAAGGCTGTTCAGCATTAACCACAAGCCAAAATTCACTGAAATTGACTTTTAAAATAATATTGAACAAACCATCTGGGAAGACTGAAGGCTTCTGGAGTGGATACTGTCGTCCCTGTTACCTTCGTTCTGGTAATCAGGAGCTCACAGCCTGACAGCTGGGTCCATTCATCCTGACTGCTTACTTTAAATGTAAGTTGCCAGTTAATATGTCTACCCATATATACGAAGTTCTCAACAAACTCTCCGCTAAGATGAGAAAAATATAAAGATTATGAAGCTAATTACACAACTGAAGAGGAAAATCATATTACCTAGTCCTTCATTTAAAAAAAAATTGACACTGAGAATTACCACATATAATAAAAACACATAGTCTGAAATAAAAAACACAGAATAAACTGAACACAAAAAAAAATCAATGTAATGAAATCCACAAAACTTTGATACTAGAAAAAGTAACAAACCGGATAGGAAAGAGGCCAGAGAGATTAAAAAACACGACTGCTGAATTAAGATTTATGAAAAATAAGAGGACTCTGAGACAGGCTAGTTAGAAGGGAGAAGGAGAGTCAACGGTGAGTCCAAAGTTTCCCCCGAAAGGTTAAAGAATGGTAATGCAAAGTGCCCAGGTGGTGCAGTGGTTAAGTGCTTAACTGCGAACCCAAAGGTCGGTGGTTCAAACTGGGGCTTCAAACTGATTCTGCCCAGTTCAGTCAAGGTCGACAAAGTGAAATTGGAACAGACTCAAACTTTTTTAAAATTTGGGTGAAACAGACCTATACCCCGAACTGGAAAAATTACAGGTTGAAGTCCGGGAATGGGAGCTTCAGAAGAGGTGTAGTGGGCCCTTTCAGGAACCTGATGTGGGAGACTGGATTACTGCCAGGACTGTGGAGAGCAACACACATTTAAACTGGTGAGATTGGCGGCCATCTCTGAGTGGAGTGCCACTGTTTTCCCATTCTGCCAGTCAAGAGATTTGATTACTATGCAATGCACATGCTGCCTTCGTTTTGTTAAGAGGGAAATTAAGTTTCTAGCAGGGCTTTGACCTATAATTTTCCCCATTCTGGGAATCCTTCAGGTTCAGCCACATTTTAAAAATTCAGGTCCATTCTGGTTTCACTACCGTGGCCATGACTGAACCAGGCAGAACCAGTTCTAAGCCCTGGTTCAAAGCCACCAGCCGCTCTGAGGGAGAAAGACGTGCTAATTTGCTTCTGTAAAGATTATAGCCTTGGAAACCCTATGTGGCAGTTAGTTCTACCCTGTCCTAGGGTCACTTTGGGTTGGAATTGACTTGATGGCACACAACAACAACAACGTTATCACCAGAAATAAGACCAAAACCAAACCAAACCCGCTGCCGTAGAGTCAATTCCGACTCATGGTGAGCCCTTATGTTACAGAGTAGAACTGAGCTCCGCAGGGTTTTCTGAGCTGTTATCTTCATGGAGAAACCCTAGTGGCGTAGTAGTTAAGAGCTATGGCTGCTAACCAGAAGGTCAGCAACTCGAATCCCCTAGGCGCTCCTTGGAAACTCTATGGGGCAATTCTATTCTGTCCTATAGGGTCGCTATGAGTCTGAACTGACTCGACAGCAATAGTAATCTTTATGGAAGCAGCTTGCCAGGCCTTTTTTTCATGGTACCACTGGGTGGATTCAAACCTCCAACCTTTTGGTTAGCAGTGGAGTGCAAACCATTTATGCCACAGCCTGTAGAAATACGATGTAGAAGTACAGAAACTTCTTTTAGGAAACTCCAAGTTCACTCATGGCAATGATTAATTTGTCACATATATGACAGAAAGGAGCTCTGGTTGTGCAGTGGTTAACGTGCTCAATTATTCATCAAAAGGTCAGCAGTTTGAATCCACCAGCCCTGGGAGGGCGAGGGAGGGAAGAGTGGCAGTCTGCTTTTGTAAAGATTTATAGCCTTGGAAAGCCTACGGGGAAGTTCTACTCTGTCTTATAGAGTTACTTTGAGTTGGAATCGACTTGACAGCAGTGGGTTGGTTGGCTGGTATGGCAGAAAGTAGTTAGCTACCATAGATTGCGGCTGAATATCTTTTCTGATTAGATTTTATATTTTAGAGTCATGGTATACTATAATGGCTCTGTTTAGCTTTGCCTAACATCTCAAAAATCCTACATTTGATCTTTTTAAAATTTTTGATATGCAAATAACTTCTATTCTTCAAAATATAAAACAAGATAATTTTAGAGATTGTGAACATATTAATTAGAAGGCTATGGAAAAAGTAAATATTAGAATACCTATAAAGAACGAACTCAATGATCTAGCACGCACTATGGCTATAAGAACTCATTGCTGTCGAGTCTATTCTGACTCATAGCCACCCTACTGGACAGAGTAGAACTGTCCCACAGGGTTTCCAAGGAGTGGCTGGTGGATTCAAACTGAGAGCTTTTGGTTAGCAGCCAAGTTCTTAACCACTACGCCACAAGAGCTCCACTATGGCAATGGTAGAGTTAAATTACATACTTTTCAAAGTCATCGAATCAATGACCTCAGTTTAATTTCCCATAGCTTACAGTTTTCACTGTTAATATAGTTATTTCATTAAAAAAATTAATGAGAAAAATGCTATAGTATACTTGACAACTAAATTTAGTGGGTTCTTAAATATATACACTCAAAGAAATGTGACTGGAGTAGAAGAAAAGCTTAAGGCAAGTTTTCTGTTTTTAAGAGATGGGAGGGAAAAGGTTGAAAACAATTACAAGGCTGAAACTGTATACACCATATAAAATAGCTTCTTACAAAACAAGTGGGTATGGAGTAATTGGGAAATTCATGCTCATTAAAATCAGATTTAAACGAGGAGAAGAGTTTGCATTCATATTATCCCTCCAGAGGGTATTAGAAGAAATTTAGTATTTCAATGGGAGCATTAATACTAAATGAACATTCAGTGCATGAAGAACCAGACGGCAATATAGAATTATAAGACATATGTTAAATTTTTCTGATGCCCCTACAGATTGTGTTTTCAGAGACAAGCAAATCCTAAGAGAAACACAGAAGCTAATAAACGGCGTCCTGTTGTTGTTCCTGTTCGTTTCCATCATCTGTGAAACAAAGGATTGTCCTCTAACTCCACTGATACCCCTCACACAGATTTTGGCCTGTTACCTTGGTTTTCATTATCTCAAGGCATTAATGTTATCTCATGACATGTCAAAGATGGTTTAGGGTAGATACTTAATGTGGAAAACTAAAGTTCCAAAAGATAAGTGGGTTCTGGTGAATTATTAAAGTTTGAGATGCTGTTTGAAAACCTTCCTCTTAAAATTACTCTACCTTAATGTCTTTTCTGGCATGCTTCTAAAAATTCAATTTTTTTGCATTTCTGACTTCTTTTTTCCTTATAATCATCACTTAACACATTTTATTGGATCATGTTTTAAAATACAATTTCCTTCTTCCCTTTGGCCATCATGCGTGATTTAAAAAAAAATAATAAAAAAGTCAAAAGAACCTCTCACAAAATCTCTTATTGTTTATTCTCACAATATTTTATGGTTCTCAAAGTATTAAAAGTATTTTCTTGAGCCTCACACTTCTATGAAGCAAAGAATACAGGCACATTACGCTTGGTGAAAGGCAACTACTTAAGATAACACAGGTAGGAAGCGGTAGAATTAGAGATCAGGCTGGCCCTTCCGGTCTTCTGATCCCAACTCCAGTGCTTTTTCCACCAAAATACACGTGTTGAATCCAGGAAAGTGGTTGTTTTGGAAAAATGATTCTTGCTTTTAAAAATTACACAATAAAAGCAATTTTTTTTTTTTAATTCCTTTTAGTACCAAAAAGCACATTTAAGATATTGGTCTACAAAAAATCAATTATGTAGATTATATGACAGTGAAATAATTCACCCACCTCCCATCATATGAACTGAAGTCTTGGAATTTAGGAGGTTTCAAATCAGAATTCAATAAAGCATTCTTTTTTCAATTAATAGTTTAAAGTTCATTATGTAATACTAAGAGAAAGGTCTTCTAATTCTGATGGAATGGGAAAGTTCTTTGAAGCTCATTTTACCTTCCTTAAAATGGAAACCCCCTTCTACCATCAGCTGTGCTTCTTGAGGTTGTTTGTTGTTGTTAGGTGCCCTCTAGTCGGTTCTGACTCACAGCAACCCTGGCACAGTGGCCAAGTGCCTGACTGCTAACCAAAAGGTTGGTGGTTCAAACCCACTTTGCTGCTCTGTGGGGGAAAGATGTGGCAGTCTGCTTTTGTAAAGATTAACCGTAAAAAACCATTGCCATCGAGTATGGGGCAGTTCTATTTTGTCTTATAGGGTGCTATGGGGTTGCTATGAGTCGGAATTGACTCAGTGTCAACAGGTGCTTACGGAGTAGTCCTTCTAATTCCTAATTTTTGCCAAATTGTTTTTCTCTTGAAATACAAGAACCATTATGTTTTCAGCTTAGCTGTAATCTCTATCCTACAATATTTGTAACACAATATCACAGCATTTCTGAAATTCCAACCCAGGATTCATTTTACATTTCAGTTATACTATCTAAAAGTTTTGCTTTACTCTATAAAAAATTAAAACCTTAAAAAATGTTGAAACCTTGAAAACAATAAAAATAAGTTAACTGGAAAGCTAGTTCCTAATTTTAAGAGCTGGTTAAGTGTATACTTACCAAAGGTATACAGAACAAAAATGAAATAATAAAAAAGTTCTTGAAATATTATTCAACATGTAGAAGCCCAAAAGTTACCCGTACAAATCTCTTAACCACTACTGAAGTTATCTAAATGATTTTATGATTTTGTTTAAATATATTGACTGTCAAGGTAAATAGGATACGACAGATAAATTGGACGAAATGCTTGGCTATCAAGTTTAATATTGTTTAGAGCCTAATGGCGAACACAAACAAAACTTGGAGAAGGACAGAAGTAATTGTTTTTAGAAACCATGTCATCCACTCACCAAAATCCAAGTCTGTCACCAAAAAAAGACACGACACGAAGATAAAAAAAAAAAAAATTACGTTAGTAAATTCATATTAATAAAGTAACTCATTTTATATGCAGACTGTAATATTTAGTTTATATCCCTAGAAGAGGGCCTTGAACAAACTATTAAAAAAATGTATATATATGTATACGTACACCTACCTCTGTATGTCTATATGTCTCTATCTATCTATCTCAACTCCTGCTCTTAAACTTCCTATCATGAGAGCTAGTGAACCCATACTGACTAGCTCTGGGTAAACAGTTTTTACTTATACTGTACAAAGCCAAACATCTACAGATATGACTTGCATATTTCAAATAGATATACAGTAAGATTTTACTTTTTAACAGATCATCTACATTATTTTTGTAGTTCTGCATTTCATATTCTGCTAGTTCATTTGTAGAATCAAGACCACTTAACTATCACTTGAGTATTGAATAGATTCACAGAATCTTTAAGACAGAAACTCATCAAACACCAGTGCCCTCAACTACCTGTAGGGATGAGAGAAAACAGGCCTGAAGGAACTGCTTAAGATTCTAGTCATTTAAGTAGAGGAGCCACACCTAGAAACTAGTTCACCTAGTTCCTAGTGCAGCTTTTCCACAGGGATGGATTAACTTGGCCATTTTGCAATGGATTACATATTGTCTTTTTGTGTGTGTGTGTGTGGTTAACATTTAAACTTTTTTTTTATTGTGCTTTACATCAAAGTTTACTGAACAAATTAGTTTCTTATTAAACAATACACATATTTTTTTGTGCCACCATTGCCAACCCTGTGATGTGTCAACACTCTCCCCTTCTCAACCTTGGGTTCCCCATTACCAGCTTTCCTGTCCCCTCCTGCCTTCTTGTCCTTGTCCCTGGGCTGGTGTGCTCATTTAGTCGCATGGTTAAACTACGTGTGCTATTGTTTGTTTTATAGGCCTGTCTAATCTTTGGCTGAAGGGTGAACCTCAGGAGTAACTCCCGAACTAAGTTAAAAGGGTTTCGGGGGCCACACACTTGGGGTTTCTTCAGTTTCTGTCAGATCAGTAAGTCTGGTCTTTTTTTTTTTTTGTGAATTTGAATTTCATTCTACAATCTTCTCCAGTTCCATCCGGGACCCTCTATTGTGGTCCCTGTCAGAGCAGTCCGTGGTGGTAACCAACATACTCTGTTTTTAATAATTTTTCTATACATTGATATCTCAATAAACCTTCTAGGAAGGGTATGCTTTAAAATGAGGCCAGGCATATTAACAATGGAAACAAAAACTATGTATTATATGGCTTAATGGTGATACTTCGGAGACAGTGCATATATGAATGGACCGAAACCTGTTGCTCTCAAGTCAATTCCGACTCATAGTGACCCTAACCCCATAGTGTTTCCAATGCTGTAAATTTTTATGGAAGCAGACTGACACATCTTTCTCCCTTGGAGCAGCTGATGTGTTGAAACCACAGATCTTACGGTTAGCAACCAAGGGATTTAACTACTGTGGCACCAGGGCTCAATACACATACCCCACTCTGGCCTATCTGGCCATGGAAAGCTGAAAAGTAAATTAAGCCAATCCTAGGCACAACTGTGAAGTTTGCAAGGCTTGTCTTTATCATATCCTGCTTTCCCTTTATTCTCTATCTGTATTCCTTATCTGTCTCAGTGGTAATCCCTCTTCCCATTTCAAAGACCTTCTTATTTAGCCTCTCTGATCTTTTCCTTTACAGAAAATGAATTTTTTATCTATTATCTACACCTTGTTGGCTAACAGACTTAAGACATTACTTGACTGAATCTCAGTCAATATATTAATTCAACCAGACATTTACATTTTAAGCCTTTAATCCGGATATGTGGAGGAAAAGTTTTGTTTTTATGAATTTTAGACCTCAGTAGAAAGAGGTGGTAGAGACGGAGTGGAGGAAGTAGGTTCCCTTTCTCCTAGTCATTACACGGATAAGGTCTGAAGGCAAACCAAATATCTATTTACAGAGTTTAAAGAGGGTAGTCCATGGTGTGCCCTCCAGCATAAACAGCAAAGACCAACAATACTGCTCCAACTTCTGGCAGATATACAGAACACCAAAAATTTAAAATACAAAGCATTTAATTTTTTTATACAACTGTCTACGTATGTTGCATGTATAATACCTTATGGTTTACAAAGTGTTTTCATATATGCTATCTCATTTGAACTTCAACAATATATACTGTAGACATGATTTCCAGTTTTCAAATGAAGATTCTAAGGCTTGCAAGTAATAAAGATCATAAAAGGCACAGGACTGAATGTAAGAGTTCTGAATCCAAGTTATATATCTTTTCCATATGTAATACGTGATCTATATGATGATACTTGGAAACCCTGGTGGCGCAGTGATTAAGTGCTACAGTTGCTAACCAAAGGGTCAGCAGTTCGAATCCACCAGGTGCTCCCTGGAAACTCTATGGGGCAGCTCTACTGTCCTATATAGGGTCACTATGAGTCGGAATCGACTCGATGACACTGGGTTTGGTTTTTGGTTTTTAGTATGATGATACTTAAATAACTTTCATGTATATACTCCAAATATTTTTGAAGTAGAAAAGTGATAAAACCCAAAACCCACTGCCATCGAGTCCATTCCAACTCATAGCGACCCTATAGTACAAAGCAGAATTGCCCCATAGGGTTTCCAAGGAGCGCCTGGTAGATTCGAACTGCCGATCTTTTCGTTAGCAGCTGTAGCTCTTAACCTCTCCGCCACCAGGGTTTCCATGAAAAGTGGTATTGTCTCCAAATTTCTAAACAAATTATGTTGAACATTTTAAGCTCAAGTTCCTACTTTTTCTTATAATCTTTTTGTCAAAGATAATTGTTCTGTTATCAGCTGTCTTACCCTTCTAAAAATAACTCAATAACAGAAAAAATACTGCCAAAAAACATAGCTAATGAGCAGAAAAGTCATCTTTCAACACCAAAAATGAACATTTCTCACCTAGATGCTTTTTCTTTGATATCCTTTGAAAAATCTCATTCAAATTAATTTAAAACATTAGCCTAAAAATTTGCGACTGTAGAGCTTGTTTTAACTCAGCGATTCAAGTAAGATTTTTCTAAGTAGCTTTTTTTGCATATTTTATTAATTTGTCAACTTTGAAGAGATAAAATGTTGCTGCAGGCTGCATCCTACTTCTGCCAAAATGCACTTTACTTTGGCTTTCTTTGAAATCAATTATAAAACGAGATCATCCGTAAACTATGATGCCTTTATCCAACTGGGAAACTAAATCAGATTTAGTATTATACATGTTTAAAACAACTTCTAAGTTATTAACTGTTCAACAGAATAAAGTTGAGAGTGTCTACTGTTAAAGCTACCAAATTCAAATTTTGAAATAACAACTTTTGTGATTTTAAAGAAAAAAAAATGCTAGAATGTAATTCACCAAGTGTGAAAACTGACCATTTCAATGCCATGAGCTTTATTTCTGAAGTGAAAATAAATGATATTCATTTTAAAAATAGCATCTGAACATTTAAAAGAATAATCAAAGTTTTAAGAAAGAGGCTCACCGGTCTGAGTGAAACCAAACTGACGCAGAATCTCATGAGCGGACAGCACGTTTGACTGTTTTAAGCCGGGCTGTTTTGAGGAGGTTGATGTCGAAGTAAACGAGAGATTTTTGTTGACCTGTAATATGAAAGGCAAATCAGAAACTAAAGTGTAATTTCCTGGGTTACTGAATGCAAAAACTGCCTGAGAAATACTTGCTTACAAGGGCATATGGTAGGTCAAAAGGGGTACTAATGATTTATATTGTTAAGTTTTTAAAGTACAAAGCAGAATAGATTTTAATCAAGGAGGGAATACAGTGGTAATGAAGAGCATAACCATATGAAAATAAATCTGTTTTACTGTAACTGTCTGCTTATCATGGAACTGACATTATTACTAACGTTAAGAGTGGTCACTTTAAAGTTACACGAGGAAATGCAAAAAATAAAAGTAACCCATTTACTGCTTTTGATTAAGGAAGATAAAATGTTTCGTGTCCACAGTTCTCTAACATTGCAGTGAAATGGCAGATACCTCCTTTTCAGAGATTGCATAGAAACACCTGTACTATTCACTGTTACATACATTACGGTGACACAGATAGCACAGCTGTAACCTAGCTTTCCACGTGAATTCTGTGAGTAGTTTCCACCACGTACAAAAACCTTATTTTTAACACACAGTTTAAAAACAGCATTAAAATAGTGATCCAGCAATTTCTGTAATTATATACAATGTTTACAACACATAAAACCTATGATGTCTGAGTACAATGGACTCACAGAAACGAGTGAGTGCAACACTATAACTTCAGCTATTATAGGAAAATAAAGAACAGTCCACACAAAAAAGTTTTAAATGTTTATCAGTAAATTCATCTTGTAACTTAGAATTAATTTCAGCAATGATTTAGTCGTCTGTCCATTATTAAATCATTCATTCTATCTTTATTATTTTTAAAAATCACTTTCAACAATCACAATGTGTTCTAATTTGAAAAAACCGAAACAGTTTGATTTCCCAATTTACTATAAAAATGTAATCTGAATTAACGAAATGTTAAATGATAGTTTATTATACATATAAAAACTATGGTTTCTTTAATAATTTTATATATATATAAAAACCCGTTGCCATCAAGTCAATCCTGACTCATAGTGACCTTATAGGACAGAGTACAATTGCTCTAGAGTTTCCAAGGAGCACCTGGTGGATTCAAACTGCTGAACTCTTGGTTAGCGGATGTAGCTTAGCTCTTAACCACTACTCCACCAAGGTTTCCATATATATAATATATATAAATACTATGGTACCTTTCCTATTTTCTTTTTATTTTTAAGTAATCAAAACCAAACAGAGTACTACCACTGTATTCACACTTGAAAATTCCTTTTGATCTTCTGTATAAGACAGTGGTGGGTTGTGGCTACTTGCCCTTTATCTGACATTTACATAATGTTTGTAAATGCTTCTTTCAAACAGTGGTAGCAAGTGTTACATCTTGTTTTTTGTCTTGGAACAAAGCATTTTTGCATATTTTCGGACAAAGTGAAATAATTAAGACCATATAATAATACAGTTCTAAAGTACATGAACTCAGTTATGATGTCATCTCATAAAAAAATAAGATGTTTTCCATGTAGTTAAAACCAAAATCCAAACCCACTGCCCACTCCTGTGAGTCAAATGCCACTTGTAGCAACCCTACAGGGTTGGGGAGAACTGCCCCATAGGTTTCCAAGGTTATAATCTTTCCAGAAGCAGACTGTCACATCTTTTTCCTGCAGAGTGGCTGGTGGGTTTGAACCTCCAACCTTTCTGTTAACAGCCGAGTGCTTTAACCACTGCACCACCAGGGCTCCTTCTTCAAAGTAGTTGAAACAAATGAAAAAAGACTGTTGCCGTCAAGTCGATTCTGACTCATAGCGACTCTACAGGGCAGAGTAGAACTGTCCCACAGGGTTTCCAAGTAGCGGCTGGTAGATTTGAACTCTTAGCCACTGCGCCACCAGGGCTCCTCTTAACCACTACGCCACCAGGGTTTCCTCAAAGTAGTTATACCACATCAGCATTAAAAAATTATTCAGCTTTAAAAATTCTATTAAAACAAAAAACCAAACTCGTTGCCGTCGAGTCAATTCTGACTCATAGCGACCCTATGAGACTACTAGGAGCCATCATTAAATACTGCCCAAAGTTGATTTTGATTATTTATATTTTCATTATTTATATTGATACCTAAGATAAGAACGAAGTAACTTTACATCTTAGAGCTTCAATTCCCATCTTTAGTTGTTTCACTGGGAATGTCCCAGAACAGCAGTGAGGATGAACTCATTTTATAAAGTGCTACTCACGTATGTTAACCATAAAGCACTCAACAACATATTAAATAAGAAATAGACTAAACAGGTTATATAGCCAAAGGAAAACCATAAAGTTCTATATAAATAATGTGCTATATAAATATTAGTTTTTATTATACTTCACTAGAAGTAAGAGTAATTAGAAATATTTAATGTAGTACTGGAAACCCTGGTGCTGTACTGGTTAAGAGCTCTGATGCTAATCAAAAAGTTGGCAGTTCGAACCTACCAGGCGTTCCTTGGAAATCCCATGAAGGCAGTTCTACTCTGTCCTGTAGTGTTGCTATGAGTCTGACTCAACTCGATGGCAATGAGTTTTTTAATGAGAATGAAGTATAATGACGCAGTAAATTTCTCAGAGTACTACGCATTTAAATGGAAGTACTATATATACATGACATATTTATCACTTAATCATTTAATCCACTTCTCTTTTTAGAATCATTTTCCAGTTTTACTTTTGTATTCTTGAAAATTTTTATCCTACATGTCATACAATGCATTTTGAAATCTGGAGCCGCAGAACAGGTGTATGCAGGAGGCACACAGATACATTACAGACACACACACACACACACACACGGTTTGCCTTTCAGTCTTCCTCTTCAGAAATTTACTTGTGAAAAAACAAAAATACCAGAAAAACTAGAACAAGATACTTTAATGTCTCTGTTGAAACAGAAAGAATCTTTTTAAACAAAATACTATTTTTTTAATTAAAAAAAACAAAAAACTATTATCTAAAATTACATGCCCTTCCTAAGTATTTTCTTTGGAGACTATTCAAATATCCATAAAGTGATGAGTGGCAACATAATAGAGTAGATAAATCCATTTTAAAGTTTGGGGATAATTGTTAATTATCATCATGATTTTAAATTAGAACTCAAAAATATTTCTAAAACTTACACATATTCACCACTTCAATTAGAGGAAGAAAAATAATAATAACCATTAAATAGAGTGAAGCAATATCTATTTTTGAAATATATGCTGTGGAAAAGAATTGCTTAATAATTTTACAACAACAGAAAGGTTGGCTAAGATAGTCTACCCTACACCAATCTACCCTCTTTTCACAACACACATTTCTGCTTGCTTCATGCAAAAACCACAGTCTGCCAAAGGCAGTTTAATACCTCCATATTGGAGGACACAACAAGCATAAAAATTTAATAAAATTTATAACAGGGAAAAAGAAAAAAAATCACCTAGAATTTCTGCCAAGGTAACCTCAAAACTGTTTTGCCTACTCTTTTAGGGCATACTAGTTTTATGCAAAATATGCAAACACTGACTCTCCAGGAGGGGTTAATTTTCATATTTAAAAAGTCATTGCCCCAGCATAAAACTGAATGTACAGACTAGACAAGTTAACAATCAGTTTCCCTTTTAGTGATCAGTTTCAAGAAAGAACCCTTATTTTCATACATACTTACAAATCTAATCATTTTAGCTTCGCTGCAGATTATATGTAGATTATATGCTACATTCACCTCAAGTAGAATAGTTTTTGAGGTTTTAGGCTGTGAGCCCAATTCAAACTGGTTTTAAATTTTAACTGAAAAAAAAAAAAAATGGTGATGCTGAGAAAGTGTTCACTTTTTCACCACCTTCTGATAGTGGTCTACTTTTTCCATTAATTCTGAACACTAATGCAGACAGTACTTTAATTTGAAAACAGTTTTGGTTGAAAAAATAACAATACCCAGGAAATACTGTGTTGCAAATCATGTGTCTGTTGTGAAAATTAAAATTTCCAGGGGTAAAGAACAAAAACTGAAAATGAGCCAAAGTGAGAACCAAGGTATCAAAAGTTAGGTGCCTTAACATTCTCATAACACCAAGTCTAAAAGTAGCTTATGTTTACGTGATCTCTTGGCTAGTAAAGCCTAAGAAATAAAGAGCCTATGGTATCATAAAGAGAAATTCAAACAAGAGCTCTAGGCTGGCAGATGTTTTCTTTACAAGCTGGGGCACTGAAGTGAGGTATCAGGAAGAAACACTGCTAAGGTGCCAGAAAAGCCCCACTCCTCATCCCAAATCACTTCATCACCACTGCCTTAACCAAAACCAGAGTTAAATTTGAATCAGTCATTCAGAGGTTTTATTTTGTGATATTTTGTCAACATTTGTTGAGCCTCTGATGTTTCTGATTCATTTTTGATTCCTCCAGATAAAATCTAGTCCTAGTTCAAATCACTTACCCAGCCACACACTTTAGGGAAAGACAATTTACTTTTCAATGCATCTTGGTTTTTCCCAAACCTTTACCTCATCTTCCTCCCTTCACAGAGAAAAATTGGTTTTAAATCCTCTGAATTCCCTCTTTAATCTAACTTCATCTCCTTTCTTCTAGTGTCAAGGAAAGAGGGACCTCTATTCAAGAATAATCCCTTTATTCGTTCCCTTGAGGATATTCTTAAGGCTCTTGCAAATTGTAGTTTCAAATTCTCTACTTGCCATTTCTTCATAGGCTATAAACATAAACCCCACATGTTTCAGAGTAGAACTGTGCTCCATAGGGTTTTCAGGATTTGCCAGGCCTCTCTTCCACAGTACCATTGTGTGGATTTGAACTGCTAACCTTTCGTTTAGTAGCCAAGAGAACTGTTTGCGCCACTCAGGGAATTTTGGCTATAAGCATTACCCTTTGCTGTCAAGTTGATTCAACTCATAGTGACCCTATAAAAAAAAGTCCAAAAACAAACAGCACATGAATAAAAACTCTCACCCTGATTCCACAACTTCCTTAACCTTCATTAAAAGCTCAAATCCTTGAAACATAGCACACAACTGCTACTACCCATATACTTCAACCTTCTCCTCTTAAATTGGCTAGAACAAACCTTTTCCCCATTATAACACTAAAGCAGAATTTAAGGTCATGAAGCACTTCAAATGATTAAATTCACCAGATTCATTTAGTCTTCTGATATCTGACATTGTCAGTCACTCTTTCTCTGTTTCTGGGAAAACTTTTTTTTTTTTTTTTGGTTTTTCTCCTATGTCCAGCCATTTCTTACACGTCATTTGCTGTATTTCTGGGGCCTCTTCTTCCCTCACGGTTACCCTGGACAATAACACGTTTTCATCTCTTCATCTTCCCTCTGTGTTGATGTTTCTTGAACTGAAAACTGTTCTGATCAATAATTTCAGAACCAAACTACGCTTTTCCCCATTGTTTACGTCCTCAAAGAAACCTATCACTATCCACCTAGCTGCTGAGGCCAGAAAACCGGGAATCATCTTTGATTTCCCCTCACCTTTCACAGAGTCAGTCACTAAGTCAATTAGATGCTCTGGCATTGGATCCCACTCTCTTTCTCCATAGTCAGTGCTTTGGTTCAGCCCTTCCTTACTTCTTGCATACTGTGAAGGTCTCCTGATTTGTTTCCTTCTATGCTCTGCTTCCTCTCTCATTATTCTATGCTACTACCAGGATGATTTTTCTGAAATGCTTAATTCACTGAGTAACTCTTCTACTTAAAACCCATCATCAAAGACTTTCCAATGTCACGTTAGAGAAAGTCCGTATTTTCTAGTATAGTACACAAAGCTTTCTATATTCCCAAAACCACCCACCTTTGCAACCTTATTGCTCCACCTATGTTCCAGCTGTAACAAATGGTGTACAGCTCTCCAAACATGTCTCTGTGACTTAGTGCATGCTGTTCTTGGAACAGCCTTCCCTGCTGGTCTGCACCTCCTTGTGGATGCCAACTCCTAAAAGCCTTAGCTGAAGTATTACATCACATGTGAAATCCCCAATAAAACTTATCACTTCCTCCTTTGTCTCTCTGCTATGTCCTATATCACCTATTATGACAACATTGGTAACACTTTAATGTACAGGTAGTTCCTGACTTGCGATGCATTCGAGTTATGATGAACCGCAGTTATGATGTCTTTTTTTTTTAACGCAACTTATCATTAGAAATATGTACTACATACGATGTTGCAGTGCATAATTTGCTGATGTTATCATTTTCAGATGTAATCTTTCCAACCCTCAAAGAAAAATAAAGATTGGCTTTATAAATACAGTGATAAAAAAGACAATAATAACGAAAACTAAAAAAAAAAAAAGAATTAGGTATTCGACTTACATCAGAACCAACTTATAATAGAGTAGTTGTAGGTACAGAGCCCTGTCTTAAGTTGGGGACTACCTGTATTTATTATTTTGTTAACTTCTACCCACTAGACCATAATCTTATTGAAGGGAAGGAACCAAGGTTTTGTCTTTCTTCAGTAAATGGCTGCTACACTAATAAGATCTGGATGGAAGGTCAAGTGAGTCAATGCTAATGAAAAAAAAAAAAAAGTGCTATCGAGTCGTTTCCGACTCATAGCAAGCAGTGCATTATTTTAAACTTTACTCAAAGCTAAGATGGTACTTGTATTCAAGACTTATCAATTGTGACTTTTTGATACTAAGAATCACATAAAAATGGCCTTGAAAGTAAAGAACTCATTAAATTACACAGGTGAATACTCAAATTTAAAACAATGTTCTAGAAACAGAAGTTTTACAAAAATTCCAAAAATGAAATTCCATAATTTCTTTTAGGGCCCAAATACTGTCGAAATAAAGCTTAACGGTTCGCATTCAGTTTTGGGATGTCGTGAGGAAATAAAATCAGCACATTTTTTAAATTAAAAAAAAAAGGAATTCTGGGAAGATGGTGGTATAAGATGGTCTAAAATCTCAACCCTCTCTATACAAATACCAAGAAAAATAACTAGAAACAGTAATAAACACAATAAACCAACTAGACCCAAATGACATATATAGAACATTCCACTCAACAAAAGCACAAAATAAATTCTTCTCCAATGCACAAGGATCATTCTCCATAAAACAGACCATATGTCAGATCACAAAAAAAAGTCTCAATAAATTTAAAAAGGCTGAAATCACACAAAGTATATTTTCTGACCACAATGCAGTAAAATTAGGAAGTAGTAACAGAAGGAAAACTGGAAAACTTCCCTGACATCATGAAAGACGAAAGGATATCTATCCAAGATGCTCATCGAACCCCATTTAAGATTGATCTAAAAAGAAAATGAGCGAGACATATTATCATCAAACTTGCCAAAACCAAAGATAAAGAGAAAATTTTAAAAGCAGCCAGGGATATAAGAAAGGTCTCCTACAATGGAGACTCAATAAGTTCAGACTACTCAGCAGACACCATGCAGGCAAGAAGGCAATGGGATGACATATACAGAGCACTGAGGGAGAAAAACTGCCAGCAAAACTCTCTCTCAAATATGAAGGCAAAATTAAGACATTTACAGATAAACACAAGCTTAGAGAATTTGCAAAAACCAAACCAAAGCTACAAGAAATACTAAAGGAATTGTTTGGTCAGAAAACCAATAATATCAGATACCAGCACAACACAAGGTCACAGAACAGAGCACCCTGATATCAACTAAAACAGGGAAATCACAAAAACAAATTAAGATTAAATTAAAAAAATGCTCAAAACAGGGAATCACTGAAGTCAATATGTAAAAGATCACAACAATCAAAAAGAGGGACTAAATATAGGTGGCACAGAACTGCCATATGGAGAGGGATACAAGGCAATATAGGACAACACAAGTTAGGTTTTTACTTAGAAAAATAGGGGTATATATTCAGGTAACCATAAAGAGGTATAACAACTCCATAACTCAAAATAAAAACCAAGAAAAACGTAACAACTCAGCAACCATGAAGTCAAATACTATGAAAATGAGGAACACACAAGTTACAAAGAAAAACGTTTCAGCACAAAAAAGTGGAAAAATGAAATTGTCAACAAGACACATAAAAAGGCATCAAAACGAGAGCACTAAACACATGCTTATCTATAATTATGCTGAATGTAAATGGACTAAACGCACCAATAAAGACACAGAGAGTCTCAGACTGGATAAAGAAACACAACCCGTCTATATGCTGCCTACAAGAGATACACCTTAGACTTAGAGACACAAACAAGCTAAAACTCAAAGGATGGAAAAAAATGTATCAAGCAAACAATAAGCAAAAAAGAGCAGGGGTAGCAATATTAATTTCTGACAAAATGGACTTTAAAGTTAAATCCATCACAAAGGATAAAGAAGGACACTACATAATGATAAAAGGGACAATTGACCAGGAAGATATAACCATATTAAATATTTATGAACCCAATGACAGGGCTGCAAGATACATAAAACAAATTTTAACAGAACTGAAAAGTGAGATAGCCACCTCCACAATTATAGTAGGAGACTTCAACACACCACTTTCGGAGAAGGACAGGACATCCAGTAAGAAGCTCAATAGAGACACAGAAAACCTAATTATTACAATCAACCAACTTGACCTCATTGACTTACACAGAACTCTCCACCCAACTGCTGCAAAGTATACTTTTTTTTCTAGCGCACTTGGAACATTCTCTAGAATAGACCACATATTAGGTCATAAAACAAACCTTTGCAGAATCCAAAATATCGGAATATTACAAAGCATCTTCTCAGACCACAAGGCCACAAAAGTGGAAATCAGTAACAGAAAAATTAGGGAAAAGAAATCAAACACTTGGAAACTGAACAATACCCTGCTGAAAAAAGACTGGGTTATAGAAGACATTAAGGAGGGAATAAAGAAATTCATAGAATGCAACGAGAATGAAAATACTGCCTATCAAAACCTCTGGGACACAGCAAAAGCAGTGCTCAGAGGCCAATTTATATCGATAAATGCACACATACAAAAAGAAGAAAGAGCCAAAATCAGAGAACTATCCCTACAACTTGAACAAATAGGAAGTGAGCAACAAAAGAATCCATCAGGCACCAGAAGAAAACAAATAATAAAAATTAGAGCTGAACTAAATGAATTAGAGAACAGAAAAACAATTGAAAGAATTAACAAAGCCAAAAGCTGGTTCTTTGAAAAAATTAACAAAATTGATAAACCATTGGCCAGACTGACTAAAGAAATACAGTAAAGGAAACAAATAACCCGAATAAGAAACGACATGGGCCACATCACAACAGACCCAACTGAAATTAAAAGAATCATATCAGATTATTATGAAAAACTGTACTCTAACAAATCTGCAAACCTAGAAGAAATGGATGAATTCCTGGAAAAACACTACCTACCTAAACTAACACAATCAGAAGTAGAACAAATAAATAGACCCATAACAAAAAAAGAGATTGAAAAGGTAATCAAAAAACTCCCAACAACAAAAAGCCCTGGCCTGGATGGCTTCACTGCAGAGTTCTACCAAACTTTCAGAGAAGAGTTAACACCACTACTACTGAAGGTATTTCAAAGCATAGAAAATGATGGAATACTGCCTAACTCATTCTATGAAGCCACCATACCCTGATACCAAAACCAGGTAAAGACATCACAAAAAAAGAAAATTACAGACCTATATCCCTCATGAACATAGATGCAAAAATCCTCAACAAAATTCTAGCCAATAGAATTCAACAACATATCAAAAAAATAATCCACCACGACCAAGTGGGATTTATACCAGGTGTGCAAGGCTGGTTTAATATTAGAAAAACCATTAATGTAATCCACCATATAAATAAAACTAAGGAAAAAAACCACATGATCTTATCAATTGATGCAGAAAAGGCATTTGACAAAGTCCAACACCCATTCATGATAAAAACTCTCAGCAAAATAGGAATTGAAGGAAAACTCCTCAACATAATAAAGGGCATCTATACAAAGCCAACAGCCAACATCACTCTAAATGGAGAGAGCCTGAAAGAATTTCCCTTGAGAATGGGAACCAGACAAGGATGCCCTTTATCACTGCTCTTATTCAACATTGTGCTAGAGGTCCTAGCCAGAGCAACTAGGCTAGACGAAGAAATAAAGGGCATCCAGATTGGCAAGGAGGAAGTAAAATTATCTCTATCTGCAGATGACGTGATCTTATACACAGAAAACCCTAAGGAATCCTCCAGAAAACTACTAAAGTCATACAAGAGTTTGGCAGAGCCTCAGGTTATAAGATAAACATACAAAAATCACTTGGATTCCTCTATATCAACAAAAAGAATATCGAAGAGGAAATAACCAAATCAATACCATTCACAGTAGCCCCCAAGAAGATAAAATACTTAGGAATAATTCTTACCAAAGATGTAAAAGACCTATATAAAGAAAACTACAAAGTACAACTACAAGAAACTAAAAAGGACCTACTTAAGTGGAAAAACATACCTTGCTCATGGATAGGAAGACTTAACATAGTAAAAATGTCTATTCTACCAAAAGCCATCTATACATACAGTGCACTTCCAATCCAAATTCCAGTGACATTTTTTAATGTGATGGAGAAACAAATCACCAACTTCATATGGAAGGGAAAGAAGCCCTGGATAACTAAAGCATTACTGAAAAAGAAGAAGAAACTGGGAGGCCTCACTCTACCTGATTTCAGAACCTATTATACAGCCACAAGAGTCAAAACAGCCTGGTACTGGTACAACAACAGGCACATAGACCAATGGAACAGAATTGAGAATCCAGATATAAATCCATCCATATATGAGCAGCTGATATTTGACAAAGGCCCAGTGTCAGTTAATTGGGGAAAAGATAGTCTTTTTAACAAATGGTGCTGGCATAACTGGATATCCATTTGCAAAAAAATGAAACAGGACCCATACCTCACACCATGCACAAAAACTAACTCCAAGTGGATCAAAGACCAAAACATAAAGACTAAAATGATAAAGATCATGGGAGAAAAAGTAGGGACAATGTTAGGAGCCCTAATACAAGGCATAAACAGAATACAAAACATTACCAAAAATGACAAAGAGAAACCCGATAACTGGGAGCTCCTAAAAATCAAACACCTATGCTTATCTAAAGACTTCTCCAAAAGAGTAAAAAGACCACCTACAGATTGGGAAAGAATTTTCAGGTATGAAATCTCCGACCAGCACCTGATCTCTAAAATCTGTATGATTCTGTCAAAACTCAACCATAAAAAGACAAACAACCCAATCAAGAAGTGGGCAAAGGATATGAACACACACTTCACTAAAGAAGATATTCAGGCAGCTAACAGATACATGAGAAAATGCTCTCGATCATTAGCCATTAGAGAAATGCAAATTAAAACTACGATGAGATTCCATCTCACTCCAACAAGGCTGGCATTAATCCAAAAAACACAAAAGAATAAATGTTGGAGAGGATGCGGAGAGATTGGAACACTTCTACACTGCTGGTGGGAATGTAAAATGCTACAACCACTTTGGAAATCTATCTGGCGTTTTCTTAAAAAGTTAGAAATAGAACTACCATACAACCCAGAAATCCCACTCCTCGGAATATACCCTAGAGAAACAAGAGCCTTCACACAAACAGATATATGCACACCCATGTTTATTGCAGCTCTGTTTACAATAGCAAAAAGCTGGAGGCAACCAAGGTGTCCATCAATGGATGAATGGTTAAATAAATTATGGTATATTCACACAATGGAATACTACACATCGATAAAGAACAGTGACGAATCTGTGGAACATTTCATGACATGGAGGAACCTGGAAGGCATTATGCTGAGCAAAACTAATCAGAGGCAAAAGGACAAATATTGTATAAGACCACTATTACAAGATCTTGAGAAACAGTATAAACTGAGAAGAACACATACTTTTGTGGTTACGAAGAGGGGAGGGAGGGAGGGTGGGAGAGGGTTATTTACTGATTACTTAGTAGATAAGAACTACTTTAGGTGAAGGGAAGGACAATACTCAATACATGGAAGGTCAGCTCAAATGGACTGGACCAAAAGCAAAGAAGTTTCCGGGATAAACTGAAAGCTTTGAAGGTCAGCGGAGCAAGGGCAGGGGTTTGGGGACTATGGCTTAAGGGGACTTCAAAGTCAATTGGCAAAATAATTCTATTACGAAAACATTCTGCATCCCACTTTGAAATGTTGCGTCTGGGGTCCTAAATGCTAACAAGCATCCATCTAAGATGCATCAATTGGTCTCAACCCACCTGAAGCAAAGGAGAATGAAGAACACCAAGGTCACATGATAACTATGAGCCCAAGAGACAGAAAGGGCCACATGAACTAGAGACTTACATCATCCTGAGACCAGAAGAACTAGATGGTGCCCGGCCACAACTGATGACTGCCCTGACAGGGAGCACAACAGAGAACCCCTGAGGGAGCAGGAGATCAGTGGGATGCAGACCCCAAATTCTCATAAAAAGACCAGACTTAATGGTCTGACCGAGACTAGAGGAATCCTGGCGGTCATGGTCCCCAAACCTTCTGTTGGCTCAGGATAGGAACCATTCCCGAAGATAACTCATCAGACATGGAAGGGACTGGACAATGGGTAGGAGAGAGATGCTGATGAAGAGTGAGCTACTTGTATCAGGTGGACACTTGAGACTGTGTTGGCATCTCCTGTCTGGAGGGGAGATGGGAGGGTAGAGAGGGTTAGAAACTAGCAAAATTGTCATGAAAGGAAAGACTGGAATGGCTGACTCATTAGGGAGAGAGTAAGTGGGAGTAAGGAGTAAGGTGTATATAAGCTTGTATGTGACAGACTGACTTGATTTGTAAACGTTCACTTAAAGCTCAATAAAAATTATTATTAAAAAAAAAAAAAGATCACAGACCTAAACGTAAGAAAACATGTTGTTGCTGTTGCTGCTGTTAGGTGCCGTGGAGTCGGTTCCAAGTCATAGTGACCCTATGTACAACAGAACACCGCCTGGTCTTGCACCATCATCACCATCGTTGTTATGCTTGGAACCACTGTTGCAGCCACTGTGTCAATCCATCTTGCTGAGGGTCTTTGTCTTTTTCGATGGCCCTCTGCTTTACCAAGCATGATGTCCTTCTCCAGGGACTGATCTCTCCTGATAACATGTCTGAAGTATGTGAGACATAGTCTTGCCATCCCTGTTTCTAAGGAGCATTATGGTTGTACAGATTTGCTTGTTCTTTTGGCAGTTCATGGTATTTTCAATATTTTTCATCAACACAATTCAAAGGCATCAATTCTTCTTTGGTCTTCCTTATTCATTGTCTAGTTTTCATGTGCATATGAGGCGAATGAAAACACCATGAGTTGGGTCAGGTGTACCTTAGTCTTCAAGGTGACTGATATCCTTGCTTTTCAACTTTTTCAACTTTAAAGAGGTCTTTCGCAGCATATTTGCCCAATGAAATGTGTCTTTTGATTTCTCGACTACTGCTTCCATAGGTATTGATTGTGGATCTAAGTAAAATAAAATCCTTGACAACTTCATAGAAGTAAATGTTTATGACCCTGGGTTAGGCAATGGTTTCTTAGATGTGACACCAAAGTCACAAACAACAAAAGAAAAATTAGATAAAATGGACATCATCAAAATGAAAAAATTTTTGCCCCTCAAAGGACACCATCAAGAAAGTGAGAGTGAAAAGACAACCCACAGAATGGGAGAAAATATTTGTAAATCATATATCTCGTAAGTGATCTGTATCCAGAAAACAATGTCCTCTTCAACTCAACAATAAAAAAGGACAGACAATCCAACTTAAAAAATGGGAGAAAGATTTGAATAGACATTTCTCCAAAGAAGATACACAAATGACAACAGTAGTCATTAGGTAAATTAAAATCACAATGAGATACCACCTCACACCCACTAGAATGACTATAATAAAAAAGACAAGAACAAGTGCTGGTTAGGATGTGTAAAAATTGGAACTCTCACACATTGCTCCTGCAATTCTACAATGGTGCAGCCACTTTGGAAGACAGTTGGGCAGTACCTCAAATGGTAGACACTGGCTACCTCATGACCCAGAAATTCTGCTCCTGGGTATAAAACCCTAGAGAAATGAGCACATATGTTCATAACAAAACTTCTACAAGCATATCCACAGCAACATTATTCTTAGTAGCCTAGAAGTGGAAACAACCCAAATGTCTATCAACTGATGAATACGTAAATAAATATTAAGTATTATATGAATGGATAAAAGTGAACATTATTCAGCAATAAACAGTAGTACTGATAGATGCTACAACACAGAGGAACTTTAAAAACTTAAGAGTAAGGAGCCATTTACAAGGGATCACATATTATATGATTCTCTGTATATGAAATGTCAAGAATAGGCAAATCTATAGAGGTAGAAAGTATATTCAGTGGTTGCCAGGAGTTTCGGTGAGGGGGCAGTGAGAATGCGGAATGACTGCTAAGAGAGATAGGGTTTCTTTGGGGGGGGGCTGATAAAATTGAAGGTCGTGATAGTTGCACAACTCTACAAATATAGTAAAAACCACTGATTTTTACATTTTAAATGGGTGGACATTATGGTATGTGAATAAGTACTCTTATAAAAAAAGGATAAAGACACTAAGAAGGTTAATCTCTCAAGATCTGAATTGATTTTCAAATATGTAATCATTTTTAAAACAAGTATTTATTCAATCTTTGTTACGTACTGGGGATATAAAGATGAATGATGTGGTCATCAATCATCAAGGAATTTACAGATTAATAGGGGTCCTTCTCCATAAAACCTTTCCAAATGTTGGGAAAATATTTTATTCTCTGGACATTCAGACATCATTACAAAAGGAAGTGTCATGGACTGAATTATGTCCCCCCCAAAATGTGTGTATTAACTTGGTTAGGCCATAATTCCCAGTATCCTGTGTTGTCTTTCATTTTGTAATTATAATTTTACGTTAAGAGGATTAGAGTGGGATTGTAACACTGCCCTTACTCAGGTCACCTCCCTGAACCAATATAAAGGGAGTTTCCCTGGAGTGTGGCCTGTACCACCTTTTATCTCTCAAGAGATAAAAAGAAAGGGAAGCAAGCAGAGAGTTGGGTACCTCATACCACCAAGAAAGAAGCACCAGGAGCAGAGCAAGTCCTTTAGACCCAGGGTTCCTGTGCAGAAAAGCTCCTAGTCTAGGGGAATATTGATGAGGAAGACCTTCATTGAGAGCCAAAAGAGAGTGAGCCTTCCCCTGGAGCTGATGCCCTGAATTTGGACTTCTAGCCTACTTTACTGTTAAGAAGACAAACTTCTCTTTGTTAGAGCCATCCACTTGTGGTATTTCTGTTATGGCAGCACTAGATGACTAAGACAGGAGGGTATGCAGTACATCTGTTAAATAAAGAGAGTTCTAAATTGCCAGTCAGAGAATAAACTAATTTCTTGCCTCCATTTTTATACACCACGCATAGTTAAGAAGATTTAGTAATCTTGGAGCTACAATCATTACACCAATCATTGCTATCAGGAACAAGTTTCCTGAACATCTGCAGCCCAAGCCAGAACATAGCTTGTTCTCTTTTTTCCCCGTCTTCCTTCCCCTTGTCTATATTCCATATCCTGCTGTCTTGTGATAATTAGGTAAAAAAGTGATGGGTCTTGACTGATACTGGACAGCTCAGTGATGGGGTAAGCCCAGTGTTTTTTGGCATGTTTCCTCCTGTAAGATGCTCTGTGAGGAAATACACAATAGCCCACTTACTTCTGCATTCCAAATGCCTGACACATGGTAGTAGGTGCCTACTGAATGAAATAAAAATTTTCCACTGCACTGATAATATATGAAGCAGTCTTTGTAAGTACTAACACCATTCTAATTCTTCTCCTTCTAGATGTCTCACTCCTCTACTTCATGACATACATAATTATAATTTAAATGATTATCTGTGTAATTATTTCTTCCAAGAAACAATTGGTATCTATCACGTGCTAAGAAAGTCTCTCAACTAGGCTTCAATGTCTTGAAGGAAAGGAGAGTGTCCTTCACTTCATTAGCCCTAAAACGGTTTCTGACAAGTTACATGTATCTCAATAAATAGTTGATGAATAAATGGATGTCTCGTTTAAATTTGGGGAGTGGGGAGAAGAGAAGATGGGGGAAGAAAGAACATGGTGCCATTCCAACTTAAATTAAAATTTACTTTCTTCATAAATGAGTTAAAGGTTACACATAAAATAGCCCTGTTTTTAAAAGGAGGAAAGTTGCTGCACTTGAAAGCATGGCAAATACAATTTAACTGGAATTGTTCAATCATCAAGAGCTTTTTGTATACTATACTATCAGTTTTAGATTGACTCTGGCACCTCAGACAATCACTTAAACCCAATAAGTCTCAGTTTCCTTCTTCCTAAAATTGGAATGACTATAATATCTAATCTGTCTTTCATGATAAGAAGTGTGAAAGACATTTGTGAATGATCAAGAGCATTATCACCCCAGTATATTATTGCTATTTGTGTGTAGCCTGCATGTGTGCAAAGTTTATACAATTTCCTCAGCATACAGCCACTGGAACTGGGTTGGTGTCTCTTGTATATTAAGTATGATAGAATATTTCCCTCAGAAAATGAAATGACTTTGCTAGTTCTTTACTGAAAGTACACCCCAATCACTTTGCTGTTATTGTTGTTAAGTGTCCTCGCCTCAGTTCCAACTCATAGCTACCCTATGCACAACAGAATGTTAACACTGCTAGGTCATGCACCATCCTCACAATTGTTGCTACGCTTGAGCCCTTTGTTGCAGCCCCTGTGTCAACACATCTTGTTGAGGGTCTTCCTCTTTTTTGCTGACCCTCTACTTTACTAAGTCCCTCCAGGGACTCATCATTCCTGATAACATGTCCAAAGTATGTGGGACGAGCTCTCGCCAACCTTGCTTCTAAGGAGCATTCTGGTTATATTTCTCCCAAGAGAGGTTTGTTTGTTCTTTTGGCATTCCATGGTATATTCAATATTTTTTGCCAACACCACAATTCAAAGGCATCAATTCTTCGGTTCTTCATATTCACTGCCAGCTTTCGCATGCATGAAGCGATTGAAAACACCATGGCTTGGGTCAGGCGCACCTTAGTCCTCAAGGTGACATCTTTGCTTTTGAACACTTTAAAAGAGATTTCTTGCAGCTGATATGCCCAATGCAATGCATCCTTTGATTTCTTGACTGTTGCTCCCATGGGTGTTGGTTGTGCATCCGAGTAAAATGAAATCCTTGACAACCTCAAACTTTTCTCCATTTATCGTGTTGTTGCTTAATGGTCCAGTTGTAAGGATTTTTGTTTTCTTTATGTTGAGGTGTAATCCACACTGAAGGCTGTGGTCTTTTACCTTCATCAGTAAGTGCTTCAAGTCCTCTTCACTTTTAGTAAGCAAGGTTGTATCATCTGCATAATGCAGGTTGTTAATGAGTCTCCCTCAATATTTTGAGTACCTTCAAACCCGAGGGGCTCATCTTCTGGCACTATATCAGACAATGTTCCGCAGCTATTCATAAGGTTTTCACCGGCTACTTCTTTTCAGAAGCACACTGCTGGGTGATTCTTCCTAGTCTTCGTCTGAATGCTCAGCTGAAACCTATCCACCATGGGTGACCCTGCTGGTATTTGAATAACAGCTACATAGCTTCCAGCATCACAGCAACACACATGCCCCTACAGTATGACAAACTGACAGACGCATGGGGCCCCCAATCACTTAGTATTCTTAACCCTTTAAAAATGTGAGGCCACCTACTAAATATAACCCTTAATAAATTCTTGCATTTCAGTATTACAGTAAAACCTGTGAGAGCTGGAACTTGATGGGACTGCCTTATTTTTCTGGGTCTCGAAAATTTTCTGCTTTCGACAGGGTGCAGTCTTACCACTTCTCTATCACTCTCTGCAAGTGGGATGTATTTGAGTTTTCCTTCTCTGAGAGGTCCACCTTACACAGGTTCTGGCTTTGACAGGTTGTACTGTATAATTGCCTGATAAATTTGAACTCAAGAAGGAAAGCACAAATCAGATTAATTTTTTTAAAGTTCTACTAAAAACTATGAACAGTGCATTCCATTTCTTTGGTGCATCACAACCAAAACTATAGTTTCAAAGTTCTCTTCCTGGTATTAAAAACTACTTACCTTTGCAGCACAGGCTCGTATCACCTCCTAAAAGAAATGCAATACAATAAAATAAACATATATTCATAATTTCATTTAAATAAAAAATTGACTCTTTTCAACACATTCAGTTGTTAACCTTCTAATAACCAAAGTCAACATGTGGGAGAGTTTACTTTTTTCATCATCCTGCAGCTGTCACTCTGCATTTCCAATGAGCTGGAAAGAGTATAAATTAAAGAGACTTAAGGACATGTTTGGAGCCCTGGTTGCATAGTAATTAAGAGCTAAAGCTGCTTACCAAAAGGTCAGCAGTACAAATCCACCATCTAAAATACTCGCCAAAACAAAAGGTACTGACAAACAGACTTCTGAGGGTCCACAGATACCTCCCACAAAAAACTTCTCTCATCAATAAACCTAGCATAAATACTAAAATTGTACATTACCAGATCTAAAAGACACACCCTGAATTAATCACAGTAGGCAATTATCTCTAGCACTCACAGTAACAGTACACATAATTCTCGTATTAATGATTTATTTCAGATGAAATCTAATAAAAAACCCTACTGAATGGTAAAGTGTGTAACCAGTAATGAAGGAGCTATAGAAAGGAACTGCCTTTCTTTTGCTGGGACAAGGCTAAGAAAAGATCATGTTTTAAAGAGAAGCCAGTAAAAATCAATGTTTTGTACAATGGATGATTTGAAAATTTCCTGTTAAGGACATACCAAAAATATTCAAGTACAATTAGGGTTAACCACCATATATCATCAGCCTAGTATAAAAACCCTGGTGGCGTAGTGGTTAAGAGTTTGGCTGCTAACCAAAATGTCATTGTTCAAATTCACCAGACGCTCCTTGGAAACTCTATGGGGCAGTTCTACCCTGTCTTGTAGGGTCGCTATGAGTCAGAATCGACTGGTCAACAATGGGTGGGTATAGTATGGAACTAGAGAAAAATGGTAACAGTCAATCAATGTGGAATCTAGAAAAAAGAATGGAAAGAGAGGAATGTCAATTTTCTTATCCAGAAATTTCTAAGAGACAGACACTGTGTCTAAAGGATATCAGTAATTCAATCACTTTTTAGTGACATGATAACCTACTGTGGACACGGGAGTCTGACTGCCTGGAATGAATCTTAGCTCCAATGCCTACTAGCTGTACTAGCTAACTAGCTGCTTCCTAGCTTACAAGCTGAATGACCTTGGGGATGTCGCTTGACTACAGTAAGCCTCAACTTCCTCTTCTTAAAATGGGGATAATATCAGCACCTATCCTACGGGACAGTTTTGATGATTAAGTAAGATGAAGCATGTAAACCACTCAGCAAGTACCAAAAATATATTGTCAGTTATCAGTAATAATTAAGTACATGTTGGTTATCATTAATCATTAAAACATATAAACTCCTGTGAGGTAGAGAAAATTAATCGACCTTTTTTCAAAACTGGCATAAACCATTTTCAAACCCATAAGCGGTCCATATCTACCTCTAATACTCATCATCTTTTTTCTCATTATCAATAATAACAACTAACATTTATCAGTGGTACAACAGATCAAACACTCCGTTAAAAGCTTTACATTGAGGATCTCACTAAATCTTACAATTCCTGTAAGATAAGAAATATGATACTGATTTTATAAACGAGGAAAATAAGGCTTAGTTAACTTATCCAGCATCACAAGCTGGCACAGGGTGGAGCCTACCTCTAGCCTATGCCCAGGCAACTGGACCCTAGGGCTACACTCGTCACTATAATTGCCACCTCTCTCTTAGGAATGAAGCTTCTGAAATCAGACTCTAGTCTACACTGCTGATGTGATATCTTGCAGCGCCAATTCTCCCCTTTAACATTTGCAATGTGTAATTCAACTCGAGCTTGCCTTAAAGCCTTTAAATTTTTTCTTTTATTAGCCAGATTATCTTTGTTATCAAAATCTCAGATTGTCTTTTCATCTCGCCTTAACAGAGGCCTGATTTCTTCTTTTTTACTGAGACAAAATCTAAATTATTCTTCTGTTTCTTACAGCAAGTCATTCTCAGAAATACGCTGCCTTATTACTTCCCTGCTTTAATGCACGTAAGCTTCTCAATTCTGCCCTCCCTGAAATGAGATTTATCAGTCTCCTTGGGCACCAATCAATTTTACCCCTTGAGCTTAGGCTATACAGGGTGTATGTGCAGCTCCTAATCTGGTTTCTGGTGTATTTCAGCATTCGTATGACATGGCTCTGCTGACCTGAGGCCTAATCTTCTATTCCTCTGTTTAGTTTTTTGACTGTGGAGGGAATTTACTCCTGGGACACTCAATACTGTCGCCTACTCTTGTTCACTTAACTCTGCATAATTTGGCCAATACCACTTTCTCTTGCTTCAACTGTATGTTTAGTAACTTCTGGGTCTCTTTCACTTGTTTACATATAAAGTTCCAGCACAGTACTTAGCACCAGTAGGGGCTCAACAGTTATATGTGGAAAAAAATTTAGGTACTGCTGCTTTTGATAAACTTGTAAAATTTCAGCTTTTTAAAAAGCACAAGGGAGATCATGCGTACACTCTTTTCAAGCTGAAAAACCCTTAACACTTTATATCTCCCTTTTGAACAGGAAGAGTTTTCGTCTCTATAAAACCCAGGCAGTAATCACCGCCATGCCACATTAAAGAAGACAACGCTAGCATTTTATATGCAGAACGTATTATTAAAACACTCCTCCTTACATTATAGTTGGCGTACTTTATCGTGGCTAGTCAGAATCGACTTCATGGCAACTGGTTTGGTTTTTTTGGTTTTAAAAGACTTTATGCAAATCAAGGTGAAGGATTACTGTATTTTTACACAAATAATGCACACCTTTTATGATGGTTTACCAACCACACCCTCCCCTCGCAAGGTATTTTTGTAAGCACATTATGTTAATTTTTTTTTACAGCAACGTGTAAAAAAAAATTGGCACAGTGGTGCTTATGAAAATACCTCACAGGGTGAGGGCGTAGCTGGCAAACAACCGTAAAGGCACACGCTATTTGCGTAAGAATACGGCAAACATTTCTGTGTCCTTTGGACTGTCTTAAGCACTTCAATAATAAGTATTTGAGATAAAAAAGTTTTGAAGTTCTAACTGTTGAATTCAATCCACAAGGCCAAGCTGTACCTGGTCAGCACTGCCTACAGAGTTAGTGCATAGATGTGCAGGACTGGGTGGTTCCTCTTGCAACAAGCAGAGTATGCTGGCAGGTTATCAGTGTGTGGATGTATGTTGGCAGGAAGGCAATGTCAGTTAGAGAATAAGAAATCGAGGAGGTGGGTCAAGAATTGGAAAAATAAGTCAACAGGGAGTAAGGTCTTTGGAGACAGACAACCCAAGGGAGCAGGTTCCAGGAGGCAGAAGAGACTGACCTCCCTGAAATGAAGACAGCAAGACGGCCAGAGGAAACAGTTTTTGTTCTCTAAACACACACACACACACAAAAAAAACCCAGTGCTGTCGAGTTGATTCCCACTCATAGTGGCCCTACAGGACAGGGTAGAACTGCCCCACAGAGTTTCCAAGGAGTGCCTGGTGGATTCGAACTACCAACCCTTTGGTTAGCAGCCACAGCACTTAACCACTACACCACCAGGGTTTCCATGCCTAAACTAGGAACTACAAAAGAAGACAACACTAGAACTGCCCTTAAGGAGCTTAGTTTAGATAATGATGCTCGACATATATTTATCAAGTTCTTACTAAGTGCCAGGAACTGTGAACTAGATCAACTATTCTGAAAATGTGGTCCTAGGACTTTTTCAAAATCACCCGTGAACTTGTTGGAATGCAAAATCTCAGTACCACCCTGACCTGCTCAATCAGAAACTTTGGGGGTAGAGCTTAGCAATCTGTGTTTTGAAAAGTCTGGCAGGTGATTCTGATACACACTGAAGTTTGAGAAGCAAGCATGAGGTTTTCGGTAAGATTATAAAGAATTTTGAATAACCAGGCAGAAATTGCTTGTTTACACGTTATCTGTCCTCCTAGAAGTGGTCCTTTTGCAAGGCTCTGAAAATTCATACGAAGAGTGTCTAACCCCGCTGCAAGACCATCTCTCTCCTCAGGGGTCCTGCTGGGCCAGCGCAGAGAAGGCCATAGTCACTCCTTACTTACCAGGAGATAGTTATAGGCATGTGGTAAACCCTAAGCGTGCTCTTCTGGCTCACAGCCCTCCCTCGTTACCAGGGCCTGGCCTGGCCTGTACAGAGCTACTGAGCCAGGAAAGCATGATGGAATATCCTATGTTAAGTCTGACTACTGCAATTAGTGCTTTTAGAACAAGTACTTTAAAGGAACTATAAAAGTATGACAAAGCCTAGTTTTAAGTAATTAACTTACTTCATTAAATTAACATTTATTGGCACTGCAATGTAAAAAAGGACAGAAATTATTCCAAAATTTCCAGCTTCCCAACTGCATAAATTAATTAAACATACCGTGACAGACTCAAGCCTCTGTTTTACTTGCTGCAACTTCACTGAAGAGTCTTCAGTGTAGGCAAAGTCATCAATCTGGAAGGAGCCTTGATGGGGCAGCTTAGGACAGGTGCACAACGCATCTTGACTCTGGTGTATTCCAGGCAACGGGAATGTTCCATTGTAGTGTTTGAACATTTCAGCTTCCTGCTGGGCAACTGGAAAAATGAATCTGTAATTAGTTCAAATCACTATAGGAAAAGGACAATGAAATTACTAAGCCATGAAATTAGAGCATTCAACAAGTGATTAGAAATTCCTACCAGTCTAACACACTTTAAATGCTGAACATTAATAAAACAACTTGATTGGCAAAATGTGAAATTATTAAATACTGCATAACTATAGGGGCCCTGGTGGCAGAGCGGTTAAAAGCTATGGCTGCTAACCAAAAGGTCGGCAGTTTGAATCCATCAACGGCTCCTTGGAAACCCTATGGGGCAGTTCTACTCTGTCTTACAGGGTCACTATGAGTCGGAATCCACTCGACAGCAATGGGTTTTTTTAGTATAACTATAACTAACACTCATCTGTCAGTCTGTCATACTGTGGTGGCTTGTGTGTTACCTGATACTGGAAGCTATGCCATCAGTATTGCAAACACCAGAAGGGTTACCCATGATGGACAGGTTTCAGCAGAGCCTCAAGACTAAGAAGACTAAGACCTGGCAATCTACTTCTAAAAAAACTGGCCACTGAGAACTTTATGAATAGCAGTAGGACATTATCTGATATACTGCCAGAAGAAGAGCCCCTCAGGTTGGAGGGCACTCAAAAGACAACTGAGGAAGAGATGCCTCCTCAAAACTGAGAAGACCCTAATGATGTGAATGGAGTAAAATTTTCAGGACTTTCATTTGCTGATGTGGCAAGACTCAAAATGAGAAGAATGGGAACATGGAATGTGCAAAGCGTGAATCTAGGAAAACTGGAAGTCATCAAAAATGAAACGGAATGCATACAGATCGATACTCTATGTAGTAGTGAGCTGAAATGGACTGATATGGGCCATTCTAAATTAGACAGTCATATGGTCTCCTATGCCAGGAAGGATAAATTGAAGAGGAATGGTATCATATTCATAGTCATAAAAAAATTTCAAGATCCATTCTTAAGTACAATGCTGTCAGTGACAGGATAATACACACATGCCTACAAGGAAGACCAGTTAATACGACTATTATTCAAATTTATGTACCAACCATTAAGGCCAAAGACGAAGAAACCGAAGATTTTTTTACCAGCTTCTACAATGTGAAATTGATCAAACATGCAGTCAAGATGCACTGATAATTACCGGTGATTGGAATGTGAAAGCTGGAAACAAAGAAGGATCAGTACCTGGAAAATACGGCCTTGGGTGATGGAAATGCAGCCAGAGATTGTGGAAATGCTGCCAGAGATCGCATGATAGAATTTGGTAAGAACAAGAACTTAATCATTGCAAATACCTTTTTTCAACAACATGATCTGCAACTATTGTATCTGGACCTTGCCAGATACAATACACAGTAATCAAATAGACTAGATCTGTGGAAAGAGACAACAGACAAGTTCAATATCATCAGTCAGAACAAGGCCAGGGCCAACTTCAGAACAGACCATCAATTGCTCATATGCAAGCTGAAGCTGAAGAAAATTAAAACACGTCCATGAGAGCCAAACTATGCCCTTGAGTATATCCTACCTGAATTTAGAAACCACCTAAAGAATAGATTGGATGCACTGAACACTAATGACTGAAGACCAGACAAGTCATGGGATGACATCAAGGACACCATGCATTAAGAAACTAAGAGGTCATTAAAAAGACAGGAAAGAAAGAAAAGACCAAAATGGATGTCAGAGGAGACTCTGAAACCTGCTCTTGAATTTGAGTAGCTAAAACGAAAAGAAATGAAGTAAAAGAGCTGAACAGGCTTCAAAGGGCACCTCAAGAAAATTATTATAATGAAATATGCAAATACCTGGAGATAGAAAACCAAAAGGGAAGAATACACTCAGCATTTCTCAAGCTGAAAGAACTGAAGAAAAAATTCAAGCCTCGAGTTGCAGTATTGAAGACTTTCATAGGTAAAATCTTAAACGATGCAAGAAGCATCAAAAGAAGACGGAAGAAATACACAGAGTTGCTGTACCAAAAAGAACTGGCTGACATTCAATCATTTCAAGAGGAAGCATATGATCAAGAACAGTTGGTACTGAAGGAAGAAGTCCAAGCAGCACTGAAGGCACTGGCGAAAAACAAGGCTCTAGGAATTGACCGAACACCAATTGAAATACTTCAACAAATGGATGCAACACTGGAAGTGTTCACTTGTCTTTGCCAAGAAATTTGGAAGACAGTTACCTGGCCAACTGACTGGAAGAGATCCATATCTGTGCCCATTCCAAAAAAAGGTGATACAACAGAATACAGAAATTATTAAAAAATATCATTCATATCACACGCAGGTAAAGATTTGCTGAAGACAATTCAAAAATGGTTGCAGGAGTACCTGGACAGGCCCAGAAATTCAAGCTGGATTTAGAAGAGGACACAGTTTGAAGGATATCATTGCTGACATAAGATGGATCTTGGCTGAAAGCAAAGAATACCAGGAAGATGTTTACCTGTGTTTTACTGACTATGCAAAGGCATTTAACTGTGTGGATCATAACAAATTATGGATAACATTGCACAGAATAGTAATACCACACTTAAACTGTGCTCATACACAACCTATACACTGACCAAGAAGCAGTCGTTCAAATAGAACAAGTGGATACTGCATGGTTTAAAGTCAGCAAAGATGTACATCAGGGTTGTATCCTTTCACCACAGTTATTCAATCTGTACGCTGTGCAAATAATCAAGAAGTTGGACTATATGAAGAAGAACAGGGCATCAAGGTTGGAGGAAGACTCATAAACAACCTGTGTTATGCAGATGACAAAACCTTTCCTGCTGAAACTGAAGAGGATTTGAAGCACTTACTGATGAAGATCAAAGATTACAACCTTCAGTGTGGATTACACCTCAACATAAAGAAAACGAAATCCTCACAACTGGATGAAAAATCAACATCATGATAAACAGAGAAAAGGCTGAAACTGTCAAGGATTTCAACTTCAATTACTTGCACCCACAAGCAATGTTTATGGTAGCAGCAGTCAAGTCAAATGACATATTGCATTGGGCAAATCTGCTGCCAAATGACTTTTTTCAAGTGTTAAAAAGCAAACATGTCACCTTGAAGACTAAGGTGCGCCTGACCCAAACCATGGTGTTTTCAATCACCTCATGTGCATGTGAAAGCTGGACGATGAATATGGAAGACTGAAGAACTGATACCTTTGAATTATGGCATTGGTGAAGAATACTGAATATACCATGGACTGCCAGAAGAACAAACAAATCTGTATTGGAAGAAGTAGAGCCAGAATGCTCCTTAGAAGCAAGGATGGTGCGACTTTGTCTGAAGTACTCTGGATATGTTATCAGGAGGGATCAGTCCCTGGAGAAGGATATCACGCTCGGTAAAGTAGCGGGTCAGCGAAAAAAAGGAAGACCTTCAATGAGACAGACTGACAAAGTGGCTGTAACAATGGACTCAGACATAGCAATGATTGAGAGGACGGCACACAGGACTATTGTTTCATTCTGTTGTACGCAACATTGCTATGAGTTGGAACCAACTCAATAGTACCTAACAACAACATATAACTATAATAAAGGAAATGTAACAATTTCGGAGATAATTTCACTTCAAACAGCACTGTAACTGAGCCTTGAAACTCATGCAATGTTTTGGTCTGGTAAACATAACAAACTGGGATGACAGCCTTGCTTTAAATATAAGTATACAATGGTAGGTGTTGTTGAGTTGGTTCCAACTCATAGACCTTATGTGACAGAGTAGGGCTGTTCCATAGTATTTTCTACATTGTAATCTTTATGGAAACAGATTATCAGATCTTTCTCATGTGGAGTACGCTGGGTGGGTTCAAGCTACCAACCTTTTGGTTAGCAGTCAAGCACTTAGCCATTTTCACCACCAGTGCCCCTCCTTATGTGTGTATAAAAACAGAATCAAAGGCATAATATAATAAAACTAATGGCAATGCTAAAACAATTAAAAATAATTATTCACAAATTCATCTCCCTAAAACTGTTTTCTTATTTCTGTTTTTCCCTTCTAATCTTTCTTTATCCACATGTATATTTTATGTAGTGTTCTTGGGTGGTGAAAACAGTTAAGTGTTCAACTACTAGCTGACAGGCCTGGCAATCTGCTTCTGAAAAGTCACAGCCTTGAAACCCCTAGGGAGCAGCTCTACTCTGCAGCATGGGGTTGCCCTGAGTTGGAATCTGCTCAATGACAACTAACAACAACAATCGTTACTGAATATTTAGAATGTTTTCTGTGTTCTTCCTTACTATAGACAACACATCATAAGCCTGGCTTTGAACCAGTTCAGTCTAACTCGAACGCTTGCTGAGAATTTTCATTTCTAAAAAGGTCCCAGGAAGGTATACATAAAAATTACCTGGGGATCTTATTAAAATGTTGTATTAATGCACTGGAAGACTCAATATTGCAAGGATGTCAACTGTCTACAAATGATCTATAGCTTCAATGCAATCCCCATCAAAACTGCAGGAGGTAACTTTTGGAGAAAACATCCAATAAATTCTAAAATTCATATGGAAATGCAAAGGATCTAGAAAAGCCAAAATAACTTTGAAAAAGAATGAAGTCAGAGACCTAATACAATCTGACTTCAAGTCTTATTATAAACCTCTGAAGTAATGAAGGTAGTTACCCAAAAGCAAGCCAATTTTAAAAAATTGCCGAAAGATTTGAATACACTAAAGAAGATACACCAGTCACCGCTGAGTTGATTCCAACTCATGCTGACCCTACATGTGTCAGATTAGAACTGCGGTCGCATAGTTTTTAATCCTGATTCTTTGGAAGCAGATCACCAGGCCTTTCTTCTGAGGTGCCTCTGAGTAGACTCTTGTCTCCAAGCTTTTGGTTAGTAGCCAGTGCATTAACTGTCTGCACCACTCAGGGATTCCCAGAGGACATATACAGATGGCAAGAAAAGCATATGAAAGGGTCAGCATCATTAGTCATCAGGGAAATGCAAATTAAAACCATACACCTATCGGAATGGCTAAAAATTAAGTCTGGTGAGAATATGGAGATACTGAAATATTCATACACTACTGGTGGGAATGTAAAATGGTACAACGACTTTAGAAAACAGTGTGGCAGTTTCTTCAGAAGTTAAACATACATCTACTATATGATCCAGCCTTTCCACTCTTAGAAATTTATCCAAGAGAAATGAAAATATATACAACTACCTATACAAAGACTTGTACTTGAGTTTTCATGGTAGCTTTATTTGTAATAGGAAACCCTGGTGGTGTAATGGTTAAGAGCTATGGCTGCTAACCAAAACTTCGGAAGTTCAAATCCACCAGGCCCTCCTTGGGAATGCTATGGGGCAGTTCTACTCATAAGGTCGCTATGAGTCAGAATCGACTCAACAGCAAGGAGTTTGGTTTTGTTTTGTTTTTTATTTGTAATAGCTAAAAACTGGAAAAAACCCTAATGGCCATCAAAAGATGAATATGTAAGCTGTGGTATATTCATACAATGGAACAATAATCAGCAATAAAAAGGATGAATTACTGATATATGTCAAAATACAGATAAATCTCAAAGTAATTGTGACAGACAAAAAGAGTCCACGGTATATACTGTTTCATTTATACAAAATTCTAGAAAATTCTAACTAATTCATAATAGTCTTTAGGGGAAGGGGAGATACACAGAGGTTACAAACAGGCACAAAGAAACTTTTAGGGTTAATAAATACACTCATTATTTTGATTTCAGTGATGGACTCAGAAGTGTATAAATATATCTAAGCTTATCAGAGTAAACAATTTAAACATGTACAGTTAATTTTATGTGAACTGTACTTCAAAAAAGCTGTTCACCCCTATGCGTCTGTCAGTTCGTCATACTGTGGGGGTTTGCATGACGCTGTGATTCTGGAAGCTATGCAAATACAAGCAGGGTCACCCATGGCAGGGAGGTTTCAGCAGAGCTTCCAGACAAAGACAGCCTAGGGAGAAGTATCCAGCAGGCTACTTCTGAAAAGATGAGCCAGTGAAAACCCTCTGCACAGCAGCGAAACACTGTCTGATATAGTGCCGGAAGACACTCAAAAGACAACTGAGGAAGAGCTGCCTCCTCAAAGTAGAGTTGACCGTAATGACGTGGATGGAGTCAAGCTTTCGGGACCTTCATTTGCTGATGTGGCACGACTCAAAATGAGAAGGAACAGCTGCAAACATCCATTAATAATTGGAACGTGGAGCACATGAAGTATGAAATCTAGTTGGAAATTCTCAAAAATGAAATGGAATGCATAAATGTCTAGATCCTAGGCATTAGTGAGCTGAAATGGACTGGTATTGGCCATTTTGTATCAGACAATCATATGGTCTACTATGTCGGGAAAAGACAACTTGAAGAGGGATGGTGTTGCGTTTGTTAAAAAGAACATTTCAAGATCTATCCTTAAGAACAACACTGCCAGTGATAGGATAATATCCACATGTCTACAAGAAAGATGAGTTAATACGACTATTATTTAAATTTACACACCAACCACTAAGGCAAAAGATGAAGAAATTGAAGATTTTTACCAACTTCTGCAGTCTGAAGTTGATCGAACATGCAATCAGGATGCATTGATAATTAACTGGTGACTGGAATGCTAAAGTTGGAAACAAAGAAGAATCCGCAGTTGGAAAATATGGCCTTGGTGATAGAAATGATGCCAGAGATCACATGATAGAATTTTGCAAGACCAATGACTTCTTCCTTGCAAATACCTTTTTACAACTACATCTGTGGAAAGACATGATGGAAAAGCTCGATATCATCCATCAGAATAAGGCCAGGAGCCGACTGTAGAACTGACCATCAATTGCTCATATGCAAGTTCATGCTGAAGCTGAAGAAAATTAGAACAAGTTCAGGAGAGCCGAAGTACTACCTTGATTATATCCCGCCTAAGTTTAGAGACCACCTCAAGAATAGATTTGACGTGTTGAACACTAATGACCAAAGACCAGACGAGTTGTGGAATGACATCAAGTATATCATACATAAAGAAAGCAAGAGGTCATCAAAAAGACAGGAAAGAAAGAAAAGACCAAAATGGATGCCAGAAGAGATTCTGAAACTTGCTCTTGTATGTCAAGTAGCTAGAACAAATGGAAGAAATGATGAAGTAAAAGAGTTGAACAGAAGATTTCAAAGGGTAGCTTGGAAAGTATAATGAAATGTGCAAAGACCTAGAATTAGAAAACCAAAAGGGAAGAACACGCTTAGCATTTCTGAAGCTGAAAAGAACTGAAGAAAAAATTCAAGCCTTGAGTTGCAACAGTGAAGGATCCTATACGGGAAATATGAAGAGACACAGGAAGCATCAAAAGAAGATGGAAGGAATACACAGAGTCACTCTACCAAAAAGAATTGGTAAACATTCAACCATTTCGGAAGGCAGCATATGATAAGGAACCAATGGTACTGGAGAAGGAAGTCCAAGCTGCCCTGAAGGCAATGCCAAAAAGCAAGGACCCAGGAATGTACAGAATACCAATTGAGATGTTTCAACAAAAGGATGCAACACTGGAAGTGCTCACTCTCCTATGCCAAGAAATTTGGAAGACAGCTACTTGGCCAACCAACTGGAACAGATTCATATTTATGCCTATTTCCAAGAAAGGTGATCCAATCGAATGCGGAAATATATCCAACAATATCATTAATATCACATGCAAGTAAAATTTTGCTGAAGATCATTCAAAAGCAGCTACAGCAGTATGTCAACAGGGAGCTTGTCAGAAATTTAGGCCAGATACAGAAGAGGATGTAGATCAAGGGATATCATTGCTGATGTCAGATGGATCCTGGCTGAAAGCAGAGAATACCAGAAAGTAGTTTACCTACATTTTAATGACTATGCAAAGGCATTCCATTGTGTGAATCATAACAAATTATGGATAACATTACAAATAATGGGAATCGGAGAACACTTAATTCTGCTCATGAGGAACCTGTACATAGGTCAACAGGCAGTTGTTCAAACAGAACAAGGGCACGCTGCATGGTTTAAAGTCAGCAAAGCTGTGTGTCAGGGTTGTATCCTTTCACCATACTTATGCAATCTGTATGCTGAGCTAATAATCCAAGAAGCTGGACTATACGAAGAAATATGGGACATTAGGATTGGAGGAAGACTCATTAACGGCCTGCATTATGCAGATGACACAACCTCGCTTGCTGAAAGTGAAGAGGGCTTAAAGTACTTACTGATGAAGATCAAAGACTACAACCTCCTGCATGGATTCCACCTCAACATAAAGAAAACAAAAATCCTCACGAACGGACTAATAAGCAACATCATGATAAGGAGAAAAGACTGAAGTTCTCAAGGATTTCATTTTACTTGGATCCACAATCAATGCCCAAGGAAGCAGCAGTTGAGAAATCAAACAATGCATCACACTGGGCAAATCTGCTGCAAAAGACCTCTTTAAAGTGTTAAAAAGCAAAGATGTCACCTTGAAGACTAAAGTGGGCCTGATCCAAGCCCTGGTGTTTTCAATCGTCTCACATGTATGGGAAAGCTGGACAATGAATAAGGAAAAGGAAGACCAAAGAACCGACGCCTCTGAATATGCTGTTGGCGAAGAATATTGAATGCCAAAGAATATGAACTGAATGAATTGAATGAAACGAATGAATTGAATGCCGAAGCATATGGACTGCCAAAAGAACAAATCTGCCTTGGAAGAAATAGAACTAGAATGGTCCTTAGAAGCAAAGATTTTGAGACTTTGTCTCACATACTTTGGATATGTTATCAAGAGGGAACAGTCCCTGGAGAAGGATATCATGCTTGGTAAAGTAGAGGGTCAGTGAAAAAGAAGACCCTGCATGAGATGGTTTGACACAGTGGCTTCGATAATGGACTCAAGCGTAACGATTGTGATGGCGCAGGACCACAGTGTTTTATTCTGTTGCACCTGGGGTCCCTATGAGTCAGAACCTACCTGACAGCACCTAACAACAACAAAGCTGTTAAGGCACATGACACAATGGTGATAACAGGGGCTACTAGTCTTAATATGCAAGGAGTCCCTAAAAAAAAAGAACTAAAAAATAATCCAGCAGAAAAAATAGGTACAGGTAAGAGGAAGGCTATGCTCAAAAAAAAAAAAAAAAAATTTAACTTCACTAATAATTAAAGAAGGAATTTTATTTAAAAAATGCAAATTATAAAGCAATGCTGTTTAACTGAGTCATTCTATGTCCAGATATATTTTTCCTAAGGAACCAACTGAGTAAGGGTATACAAGTGTGCACTGCATCATTGTTTAAAAAGGGGAAAATATGTAACATCATAAGTTTGCAACAGCAGTTGTTTGAATAAATTACGGTGTACTCATTTAATGAAAGCAAATTCAGCCACTAAAATTATGTATGGAAGTCTAATTATCACGATGGAAAGCTGCTCATAATATACTGTTAAACAGGAAAAATAATTTATAAAACGATTTAGTGAATATACAAATGGTGATCACCTTGTTTATTAGTTATGAACCTTGGTTTTACCAACCATGAGTTTGAAATTGTGCATATAAAAAATTTTAGGTCTTTGATCTTCATATTCATGTAGTAATCCATTCAGGTGCACTACATGAAGAATAGGCAAACAGCAACTGATGCCTTCTCCTGCAGGCCTTGACTGGGGTACATAAAAAAAAATAGTAGGGGACATTATCAAGGGAGAAGACCTGTTTACAACCCACTTTCAGGGATAAAAATGTAAATTCAGAATTCACATTTCTGTATACCAACTACTTTTCCAAGATGGATGTGTATCTGCTTCTCTGCAGATCTTTGTATTTTTGATGACTATTTTTCATTGCATATTTTGGACTTCTTTTCAGAATACTGAGAGCATTAATTTATCCTCAAATATTCAAAGACTGCTTACAGGATAAGGGCAACTTAAAAGCTGCAAAAGAAAATAAAAGTGCTCTGTGGACTGGAATTTGGACGGTTTAACATAAGTTTCAGGGATGAAAGAATCAACACATGCAAATCGTGTCTGACCTTTGCTTTGTTTGCTTTTTAACACTGTTCTTTCAAACTTTTGTTTTTCTGCTACTATGAATGGAAAGTAAAGCTGGGTTTAACTATTTAATGACATTTTCTAACTCCCTATGTTTTCTCTGAGATTTTGAACTTGCCAGATACAGATCTGACAGCCATTTCAATTTAACCCTGAGTGAATGAGTACGCAAAGGAAGCACGATACATAGTAAGAACATACACTGACATAAGCAACAGTTACACAAAACCATACACTTGGGATATTTTTCATCTTATTTTTGCCAAACTGTATTTTCTAAATATTTAAAAAATGCTAAACAGGTATTTAATTTTTCCTTTTAAAAAAAATTTTTTTAACTGGTAAAAAATTTTACAAAGTCATTACCTAAATATCTACGTTTATTTTCCCAGGTATCAAGATGCCTTCAGAAAGAATTAAGATTGCATAAATGGAGGCAAATAATAAAAATAAACCCCAAATATATATACATATTTTTTTTGTCTAGAGGGAATTTTCTATGCCAAAGCCATCTGACTGCATTTCAATCAGTCAAATGAACACTCTGTCTTTAGCACCTCTAGGTCTGTGAAGACAGCCATAAACAAACTGCAGAAATATTCACAAAGACCTAGTTTCTCAGACAGTAGAAACAGAAGCTGCTTACAAGTTCTTGCTTATTGTTGCTCTCTCCCTCCCCCACCACCCACAAACATACATCAATCTATCGGTATAAGACTGTACAGATTATTTCATTGCAAAGTAGGTTATAATCGATGACTTCTTAATTCCTTCAACCTCTATGCCTCTAACATTTGAAAGGCTTCTAACTACACTTTCACATGGTCCATAGTTAGAGTCTGATGTTGCAATTAAATAACTACATTTGTTCCCTTTGTAATAGTCTCTTTTTTGTGCTAATTTAACTCTGCATGTTTAAAACTTAGCTCCAACAATCTGGTGCACTTAAAATTCACAATTTCAAGAGTTTCATCCTCATCCTTTTATCATTTATTGAGCAGTTGTCATGTGTTATGTACTAGAGCAGATTCTGGGAACATAAAGGCACTGTCCCCCTCTCGAAGCTCGAATTTGTTGGAGGTCAACAAGAAATTACTGCAATGTGCTAACGGACAAGGTGCTCAGAGCATAGAAGTGGCAACTACATTTGCTTAACAGAATGTAATATCCACCAAAACACCTTCTAAATTTACCTCCAGTAGGCTACTATTTGGGATTCTGAATTTTACACAATTAAAAAATTCTTAAAATATTTTTATAACTGACAGTCCTTTGATTTACATAATAAGCTCAGTGCTTTAGTATATGTTTCTGACCTTAAACAATTATATTTAAAAAAAAAATGTGGTTTTCTCAGAAGATTTTTATCTTCATAGGAGGAAGAAGGGAGGAAATAAGATATTTTAATCCACTGCCCTCTGCATCTGAAGCAAATACAAGGCTTGCTACTATCACGATCTATTTGTACTTATATGTAATTACTGATTTATAATGAAGTATTTTTTTATAGCTAAAAACACAACATATTCTCTGTCTTAAACTGTATTAACTATAAGATTTACTTTTGGTTGAACATCTCAGTTCCTTTGTTCAAGACCAATTAACATGCAGAGCGCTGTTACTGTGTATAGTCACCTTACTGGCTACCTAATGCCTTTACTTATGAATTATCACATTTCTAATCATATGATTACTTTCAACTAGTAAGTATATTTCTTTAGATTCTCAGCATTCAGCAGTCATACAGCATCTTCCTTCTCTACCTTTAACAAATTTTTTTTTTTTTATGTGTAAAGAATGTTCGAGGGCTTATAATGATTTTCATTATACTTTTACCTGCCCTGACTTCCTCCTCCTTCAGCTAATCTTAGGTACTGTGTAGATAGATTCAAGAAGTTTTACTGAGTAACTCATCAATTGTAATAGCATGGGTGTGTTTCAGGGCCTGTTAGAAATTCTTCATTTCCCTGACATATTTTATATGTCAAGTAGAAGTTATGAGCATCACTAATAAAACTATGCCACCACCTGTGCAGTGTTATGCTGGAAGTTATGCCACTGGTATTTCAAATACCAGCAGGGTCAATCCATGGTGGACAGGTTTCAACGGAGCTTCTAGACTAAAACAGAGTAGGAAGAAAGGCTTAGTGATCTACTTCTGAAAATTAGCCAATGAAAGTTTATGGACCATGATAGAACACTGTTCGATTTGTTTGCTTGGACATGGCATTAGGAAGAATCAATCACTGAAGGAGGACACTGTGTTTAGTGAAGTAGAGCGTCTACAAAGGTGTGGGAGACCCTCAGTGAGATGGATTGGCACAGTGGATACAATGATGGACTGGAACATGCTGGCGATCATGAAGATGACACAACATAGGACAATGGTTCTTTCTGTTTTACACAGAGTTGATGTGAGCTGGAGTCCACTCAACGGCAGCTATCTATCTAACAAAACTGTGCGCAAAGCTATATATACAATAAAGTGTAGCAGATTCAAGTCTCACAGCCAACTAGATGAGAGCATCTACCATCGTTCGCAAATTCTTCAGACGGGCACCTAAGTGGCATATAATAAACCATCTGTGAAACACTTGAAGGATGTGCTGTTCTTCGATTTCTGGTTTCCTATATCACATCACACATCATGCTGTTTAACTGAAAGTACATGATCAGTTTCTATTAGCTAAGATTTCCCTGCTTCAGCGTGGTTCATGAATTCTAATAATATCTATGCTTCACGTCTTGCTTTATGGTTTCATTTTATCCTTTGATAAAACAATGCGATAAACCAGAACAGGTGTTATTTTCATTTTACCGATGAAGCAACAGATGCAGAAGAGCTAACTATTTGACCAGGGTCAAACAAAAAGTGATGGAATTTTGTCTAAAACCCTAATACTCTAACTCCTACTCTAGCCTTTCTCACCACGATGTTGCCTATTTTGCACAGTACCTTCTTCCTTCTTGGGGCACTTAAAATGCACCAATGTAGGCATAAAAAAAACGCCAGAATGAGGAATTAAGGGCTCTTGTTTATGCTCAAAGCCATTAAGTTGACTGAGTTTTCCATATGTCCTGAATCTTTGAGTGACACAAGCTTACAAATCAAAGTATCTATTATGTGAAGAATATTAAAATCAATGCTTTGGGACATGCCCGAGAAATAGGTAGATTCAGCATGTCTTAAAAGTTGGCATCTCTATCTCCTAATTGCTCTTGCTAAGCCAATGATAAATATTTAAAACTCTGACCTATAATCAGTTATGTTTGTTACTGCACAATCTTAACCAAGTGTGAGAATTACCATACCTAAGTTTCCTTTTGAATTATCCATCTTCAGTACTTCCAGAAAACCATTACATGTAAAACTCTAGATATTAAATCTATCTGAATTAGACATTATTTTCCTGCAAAAATACTGTAAAAGTAGTTACATTAAAGTTTAATGCTACATACTAAATTCATATTTTGAACTATACTGAGAACATAATAGCTTAATGCATCATAATTATGAGTTGTCGCAAACATTTTTAAAGAGTAAACTATTAAAAATAATACTAGATGAGCAGGTTTCCTTTCAATCTTAGGGGTCGTCTAAATAGTAAAAACAAAGATGATTTCGCCATAGGAATATCTGGCTAATATCTATGCTTCTTAATTTAAATTATTTCATAAAACTAAAAATGCAAAGACTAAGTAACCAACTATGACAGACAGCTTAGTGTTTTAAGACACGAGCTCTGGAGTCAGCCTGGAATCAAATGTTGGCTTCACCACTTAACTGTGTGACCTTAGCCTAACTACTTCATTCTCCCTCAGCCTCAGTTTCATCATCTGTAAAGTGAAGATAATAATAATATCAACCTCCTGCAGTTTTGGGAAGACTGTATATGTTAAGATGCTTGTAAGAGTGGTGGACACATGGTAAATGCTTCAAAAATGTTAGCTACTACTACCCCTATTATTATTAGCTCTAAACATACCAACTGATTATGCTGTATTTTTATAAATCTTAAGGGGGATTGCTATTATACGGAATTTCTAACTCTTAATTCAAGCATTTACTGCATGTCAGTAATATGCCAAGTCCTATGTTAGACATAAATGACAAACAAAAAAAACTAAAGCCACTGCCTTCGAGTTTATTCCGACTCACAGTGACCCTGCAGGGCAGAAGAGAACTGCCCCACAGGTTTCCAAGGCTGTAAATCTTTATGGAAGCAGGCTGCCACATCTCTCTCCCATGGAGTGGCAACTGCTCATCTTTTGGTTAGCAGCCAGGCGCTTAGCCACTGTACCACCAGGGCTCCTATGTTAGACATAAGGGATTATAAAGACCATGGGCTTTTATTCAATCAGCAAATGATATCATAAAATTATAGAAACCTAAACATACATGTGCCCTGTACTCTGACAAAGGATATCGCAGTGTAAAAAATAAAGATATCAAAGACAACAATGTAGAAGCTTGCTATTGTTGTGTGCCATCTAGTTGAGTTGATTTTGACTCACAGCAACCCTACACAGGACAAAGTAGCCCCGTAAGATTTCCTAGGCTGTTATCTTTATGGGATCAGATCACCAGGTCTTTTCTCCTGTGCTGTCACTGGATGGGTTCAGACAGACTGACCTTTCCAGTTAGCAGCTGACTGTGTAATTGTAGTGTCACCAAGTGTCTTTAAAATTCACTAATGAATATTGATTCTATGAACACAATCGTATCTAGCACCAGTGGTAGAAACTGCTTTTAAGTTTAATGTTCTTCAAAAGCTTGAATCAACTACTGAGGAAGCACAGGGACTGGGCGGGGGTGGGGTGGGGGGCGGGGGGGTGGGGGGGGACCCTGGTGACCTGGCTCTAATTCCTGGGTTTCATAGCCCAGTTCAACTTGGCACACAATATCCATTGCCCTCGAGTCGATTCTGACTCATAGCAACCCTATAGGACAGAGAAGAACTGACCCATAGGGTTTCCAAGAAGCAGCTGGTGGATTTGAACTATCAACCTTTTGGTTAGCAGCCACTTAACCACTGAGCAATAAAAGGTGCTCAATAATAATCTGTCTTGTCTAAGCAAAGCACTCTGGAGTTAATACTGATTCAGAGGAGATACTGCCACCTAGCGAAAGTTTAGGCTCATTACCTGGGATTATTAAATAATGCTGAGAACTTCCCAAATTAAGACTTGACACTACTTAAAATATTATATGCATATTTATTAAATATTCCTATTCAGGATAGGTACTGGTAATAAAAAAGATAAATAAGACTCCATCTCTGCTTCCTACAAAGTGTAGGAATTACAAAGAAATTGCACTACTCCACAGAAAAGCATAGTGTAAATGGTATTGTAGGAAAAAAAGGTCTGTTTATTAGACTCTCAAAAGCTAATATGTCAGGAATGTCTGCTAAAAATTAGGTTAGTGTAGTAAATAAATTCATAGATTCCAAGGCTAAACGGTACGGATTCAGACTCTGGCTTCTGTAACATGGGGATAATAATAGTACCCATCCTGGTGGTATAATGGTTAAGTGCTACGGCTGCTAACCAACAGGTTGGCAGTTCAAATCCGCCAGGCGCTCCTTGGAAACTCTATGGGGCAGTTCTACTCTGTCCTATAGGGTCACTATGAGTTGGAATCGACTCAATGGCAGTGGGTTTGTTTTTTTTAATATCATAAGTTTAATGTGAAAAGTAAAGAATATATGTAAAATACTTAAAGCAGTACAAGGAACAAAGAAAGTGCTAAATAAGTATTACCTACAGGATGGCACTGGGTGCTATTATTATTACTAAATGTATAACTGCATGCTGGAGACTGAGGTAGACAAATATTGATTAATAGTAAAACATTAATTGCTCAAGTCTAGCTTCATAAATTTAATTCAGTAGAAGCCGTTTCTCTGACTAGCACTCTGTTATTATGGGAATCCTAAAAGTACATTATTTGTGGTAGTCTGTGACTAAATTTCGTATTACTATATGATTAACCCTTTCAACATCAGGCAAACAAAACTGCCTTCTGAAAGTAAAAATTATGTTTCTTACCAAAAAAAGCAAAAAGTCAGTAGAATGAAAGAGTCAAAAGACCACAACCTGAACATATGCTTAACAGGGAAAGATGCTTGCTGACTCTTCACAGATTTTGCTGGAACTGAAAAATGGATGATACATTTAGCTACCACTGTGGTCTCATTCGCAGCTTATTTAACATTAAAAAAAAAAAAGAAGAGCTTGCTTCATTTTTCTTGAAAATTACCTGAAGTCAATAAAGTATGAGCACTCTGAAGCCTGATTTATTCTCCACTTAATCTATTTTGTCTTCAAATAAATAGCATTTTACAACTATACAACTGTTCCATATATTTTGAATTTTAAACCATTAAAAAATTTTATGTAAAGTCACACGTAAACCCTACTTTTAGACAAGAACGTTTCTGGGTAAAAGATTCCCATATTAAAAAATAAATAAAATACAGGGTAAACTGTAATAGGTCAATAGGAAATACTATAATTTTTAATAAAATATTTGAAGATGACTTGACTTGATACTGGCCTGCATTTAATGAATAAACTATTCTAGAGTCAGAAACAACGTTTCAGTTTCTTATGGATATATGCCGCTCACAAGAACTGAACCAAATCTTGGATTGCTTGAGATTACTTAACTTCTTCCTAAGTTTCCTCATTTTAAAAATAGGCAGCAAAGAGTTGGGAAAATGTGTTGAAACACACTGAGTTTTAACTTGTTTGAAAAGGTGTGTTAAGATATCAAAAACTGTGTTCTAAATACTTTGCATGAAATAATTTTAATTTCATGTCTATTATTTGAACTGTTTAAAATGCTCACGTAATCCTTCCTTCTCCACTTTAAGATAGTACAACTATGCCATTCATGTTCTTAACTTTATGTGTTTATTTTCCAATACAGTCTATCTGGAAAGGCATTCACTTCAATAAACAAAAAGTTGAAAAACAGAGAGAGTCACAAAGAGAAAAAAATACACAAAAACTTTTTTCTAATTCCATTTCATATAAAGATGCTTATCAGCCTCTTAAAACTTAAGTTCCTATAAAGTCAAGTGTATACTGGTTGGATAAGCATAACACCATTTTACCTTTTGTTGCTTGTGTTGGTTTCAATACAGTGCTTATCAATTTATGGAGCATTTTCACAGTTATTCTCTTATATTATCCTCACAAATAATCCTTTTAGGTAGAGCACAATTATTAATAGCACCATTTAATATATAAGGAAATGGAGCTACAGAAAGGCAAGGGGCTTATGCAAAGTCACTGAAGTAAACAGAACTGAGACTAAAACTCCTGTTTTAGACTCCTCGAGCTTTTCTCTATCTACTACCTTTCTAGAACGGGCTTCTTACACTCAATGCCTATTGTCTAAAAACCAAATTGGCAAACCTAACTCTCCTGGGCTGATCTAATTATGAAATCCTTCTGTCAGTGACAAAAACAAACTACTTGAAGACTAAAAAAACCCCAAAAACAGTGGAATCTTAACTTGCATTAGTGAAAATTTCCAAAGCCTAAAAAGCAAATTAGAATGTGAATGAAGACAGTTGTGAAATAATCTCTAACCTCTTAAGAGTCTGAGGAAATAACTGTGCTGCCTATTTCCTGTGTAACAGTCCCAATTATAAAGTACTTAGGTATAACGCTCTCCCTTTATATGAAGATTTAGAGTGGCTACAAAGAAAGAACTGTTTCAGGATACAAGTTTGAACTAGACATCAGATTTGGACTTTGGCTCGTTTGAGAAATCCATCTGTCGTTTCCCATGATCAGGCAATGTTTGTTTTTGCTAACATTTGCCTGTAAGAACAAATGGTACTGACAATTCTACCATCAGTAATAGTGTTCTACAAATTTGAATATGTGTTGTAGAAATTAATTACTTCCTCTCAGTGTTCTTTAAATCTCAACTTCATATATTATTTTCTAGGGTGACAATGTATCTCAATGTCTAATAACTCAGTATTTATCACAATCACTAACTAATTGATTCTGTTTTAACATAATAAACTTAACTTTGGACATTTCATTAATTTAAAATACTTTGTCCAAATAGTTCCACATTAATGTTACCTATATACAATTTGTATATTTACGCACTTCTAACACTTGTGTAGGTACAATATATATGTGTGAGCCTTCTTAGCTTATCAAAAACAGGGAATGATGACACTATCTAAACAAGTCAGAAACTAATAAAGATCTTTTATTTTTGTGTAAGAATTAAAATAGGAAGAAAATGCAATTACAATTTTGAGAGCAACCACACTTAGTACAATACAGAATGAAGAAATCCTAATTTCAGTACAAAAATTAAAGAAACCTATGAAAAACAGATAAAAAGTAATTTTTAGAATGCTATACTCTTCCTTAAAAATGTGTACAAAGTCACCTTATTCTTTATTATTTCTCAGAATCATCGGATTCGGTAATTTCAGAGCAGAAAAAGACCTTAAATTTCTAATTCCAGGTCTGGTTTTCATTTGATTTTTTGCCTTTTTTTAATGTTAAGAAACTCTCAAAGCTACAACTTAACTAAAATTGTAAGCTTAGGAAAAACAAAAATATAGCATAAGAAATTAACTTACTATTCAATTGATAACATTAGAGATCCCTGTTCCCAAAAATGTTACTTTACCTTTTAGATTTAGCTAATATGTCCCCCATTAATTTTTAGGTGAATTTCAATTATTTAAATTGGTATACAAAGAAAGTGATGGCTACATTTCTGCAATTTCAAGATAAGAGCACAATCATTTTGTATACTTTTGCCTATATTTAAATTCAATAATAATCATGCTTATAGAAAAATAAAATGTTATATAGCACAATAATAATATCTATTTAATCTGCCCAGTTCTTAGAGTATATTCAAGAAAGCTTTGTTAACACAAAGGATAATAGCTTTCACAGAATTTATGATTCTTAGTTCCGTCTAAATGTAAAAACAAATTACTCTAAATATTCTTGTTAAGTCATGGACTTACCATGGAAATCATAAATATAAAGAAGAATTGGTTCGTTCTGCCCAAATGCACAAAATGCAACCATATGTTCAAGTGGGTGATAAGAGATGTCTCGAATGGGTGACTTGAACGGAAGGTCAGAATACATCGCTACCTGTTCTCCTAAAAAGAAAAGACATTCAATAATTTGTACTGTCTTATGCATTATGGAAACCCTGGTGGCATAGTGGTTAAGTGCTATGGCTGCTAACCAAAGGGTTGGCAGTTCAAATCCACCAGGTGCTCCTTAGAAACTCTATGGGACAGTTCTAACCTGCCCTGTAAGGTCACTATGAGTCGGAACCAACTTGACGGCAGCGGGTTTGGTTTGGTTTTTGGTTATGCATTACAAGATTATTTTGCAACTTATTAAAAAAAATATTTATAGTAAGTAATGCTGAAACTCATATTATTTATATGAAAAACCTCAAATACTTTATAAGTATTTGAGTACCACTGTATTAAAATATTTTTATTGTACACCTACTCTATACTCATTGACTCTCTCGTTATGCAACGTTTCGCATTAACAATAGTAAAAAATCTACTCTCGAATTATTTTGCACATTAACGACATATGTCAGGCAGTAACGTATGCCAAGGTGTCAGGCAAGTAACACTGGCTGTGACAGTTAAGGTTTTGTGTCAACTTGGCTGAGCTATGATTCTCAATGATTTGGCAACTATGTAATGACATAATTTGGCATTTATGTAATGGCATAATTTGGTAATTACGTAATGATGTAGTCATCCTCCATTTTTGCATAATGCCAATTTTTACATAATGACCTGGTCTTTGGAACCTAACCATGTCCGTAAGTGAGGAGCGGGTGTATTCTTTGGCACTCTTCTTTCTACTTCACAATCCAACCCCTTCAATGAGGTTTTGAAGGCACAAGACAAAGGATTTAGAAAGAAGTAGAGCAATTATCTGACTGTGAGTTCTGACAAAGCTGAGCAAATTCCAACTAACAAAGAACTCTGTGTAGAATGAAGAGAGGAATTATAGGATTCTAAAACTGAAGAAATTCTCTGGTTGGGGTTGGTTTCCACAAGGGATTAGTTTTTATATTTTTTTACCTGAGGCTGTGTGAGATGCCATCTGCCTGAAAGATACCTATGCTTCTAAATGGCTGAAAAAAGCCTTAAGCAGAGGGGTATAACTCTATGAAAATCAGTGAGGAGATCACAAAAAGTAACGAACTTAGACCAATTTATTGAAAGGGAAGAGAGATGTAACATTTCTGAATTGATGGCATGTATCAAAAATCAGTACAAAAAAACACCTAAGTAACTAGCTAAAAATGCCTAAAGGAAAGGTTATGGGAACGAACAAGGCTAAATCAAACACTGTTCATTAAAAAAATTCTAAGTGAATTTGATAAAACTCAATTTCTTGCTAACAAAATGTTCATGTAGTTTTAGCTTTTCTTTTTCTTTTAAAAAACAAAGGTGAGACACAAACTTTCCAATGTTAAGAGTTCATTTTATTGGGAGAAAACAGAATTTCCAGTACTGCAAGTAAATTTCTATTTAAGTTCCAGGCATCTTTGACAGGAATGTTCCCGTTTCTAATGAAAACACACTGTGGGTGTAAGACCATTTGGATACCTAGCTATATTCCAAATTCATTTCATAACATTTGTATTTTTCATTAGTCCTCATTAAATATTTCTCTAAAATCAACAATATCTCATAGGTAAGGAAAGGATAAACCCTGATTATCATGTGAAATTCTAAACTTGTGAAAACACTACAACAACAATGAATAGAATTTAGTATAAGCTTAGACTATACCTGAGTTCCATTTGTTGCCTCTACAATCTTAAAATACATAATTAAAAATTTGAACTTAGAATTTTCTTGAAAATTACTTCATAAAGTGGAAAGGGTTTTCATACTTCCTAAAAAACCAAAAACAAACAAAAACATTTTTTTAAAGATCAATTAATATTTACCTGTTTCTGGGTTCCAAACATACACTATACCATCCTCACTTCCAGCAAAAAGAAAAGTCCCACATGGTGTCAATGTACTATGAATCTTCTCCCGATAATTTGCAGCACCTACAAATTTCCTTGCTGCTAATCTATAAACAAACAAAAAAAATGTTACAAATGTAACCTTCTGACACATTTAAAAGATGGCAGAAAAATGTTTCTTTCAAATACTTCATTTAAATTCAACAAACACAGTTTTGAGAATCTGTTATGTGGGAGATATTCTTTGAGGGATGCAGAACAAAAAAAGAGACGGTTCCTGAGCTTAAAAGGTTTCTGATCTAGCATGAGCCAGAAGACATGTACCAATGTAAACCAGGGGGAAAATATAGAAAGTACAAAAAAAAAAAAAAAAAAAACCAGGAAAAGTGTTTTGGAGATTTGGATAAGAGAGATTAATTCTAGTTCGAGATCAGAGACTACTTTATGGAAGTACCATTTGAACTGGCTACTAAAAAATGGATAGAATTCTTATATTCCTTCTACATGATAAAATTTAAAATCACACAGGACTTGATCTATGAAGAAACATTATTAAAATTATCTATTAAATATGGTGTACAACATTCCAGACGTTTTCACTTACGAGTAACAGCAAACGCTTTAGCGCTATGTTTGGGTAGGTACTATTATCATCTCTGGTTTACAGAGAAGCTATCATATGTACTGCTTTGTAACTGGCTTTTTTTTTTCCCACTCAAAATAAATCATGAATAATGGCCCTCTTTGTCAGGAAATAAAGATTATATTTTATCATTTTAAGTGGGTATATGTATATCATTGTCTAAACATATCTTAAACAATTTTCTATTACTGGACAACAACTGAGGATGTTTCCAGTTTTCCCCTACCATGAACATGATATCTCTGAACAATCTTATGTATGTATGCTTGCACTGTTTTACAATTATTTTCTTAAGATAAATTCCCAGACCTGGGGTTCCAAGTCAAACATTTCTGGACCCTTTGCTATGTGCTATACTGTTTTTAAGTACTTTACTTTGTATTAACCAGTTTACTCCCACGAAAACGTTTTGAGTTCAATGTATTATTTTCCCACTTGAGAGATAAGGAAAAAGTGGTGCATAGAGGTTAATCAACTAGTAAGAGGTGCAAGAGGTAGTGTGTGAATCTAAGCAGTACTTTCTAGAGCCCAAGCATGATCGTAAGCTGTATACAATAAATAAAGAGAATAACCAAACACCGCAGCCTGGCCTAGAACCTGACTTTAATCTCTATTTCTAAACATTTCTCTCTCAATACCCCTTTATCAAGAAACCTATGTTCGTATATACTGGCTAACTCACTTTGCCCTGAATATACCTTGTATTACTCCAACACTGAACTGTATTTCCATCCCACAGAAAAAAGTTCCATCTTTGGTCTCCTCTTGTCTAAGTTCTACACATCCCTCAAGACCAAGCTCAAAGGCCAACTTTTCCATAGAGCCTTTAAAAGCAGGCTATATTATAGCTGTCAGATTTATTATGGCCCTGAAAAAAAGATCCTTTTATGATATATTTATATTTATTAGATACATCTTGAGTACTTGATACTTGCCAGGTATTACACGGGTGCTATGTATAACAACAAAAACATCATCAAAAAGTAGATTCCAGTCCCAGAATATCCCATGCTTAAGTCTAATTAAAGGCTTTGTGTCTTATTTTGGGGGCAAACAACTAGATCATAAACTTCTGATGCAGTAATTCTGCTTGTCATTCTCCCTCACAACTCATACCAGTGTCTTGAACAGCTCTACAGAAATACTGACGGGCTTAATGATCAGGCCTAGAAAGATATTTGCAGAATTAAACGAATACAGATTACCACGTTGCCTTTCTAAGCAGAGTAATGCTTAGAAATAAAATACCTAATAGCATCATATCTAACAAAATCACTTCCTCTCATTTGTTTTACAGGAACTCCAATACTAAAACCAAAACACACTGGAGGTATATGCTGGCTTTCAGAATCTGCTTCTCTCGTTTACACTAAGGATACTTTCCTTTTGTGTGCCTGAGTTAGGAATTAAGGACGTAAAGCAAGGCTGTACTTCTGTGAGTTGGAACCGACTTGATGGCAACGGGTTTGGTTTCTTGGTTTGGTATTAATCAAAAGTCCTCTCGTTCAGTTAAGACATCATACTGCACCATACCAACACCACAGAGATAAAAGACATTCATCACTGTTGAAGGGAGATGTTTTTTTCTTTAACTGTGAAAATTAAAAACAATTTTCTCAGGGTTTCAGAATCTTAGCACTACTCACACATTGTGGGCAAGATAATTCTTTGTGTGGAAAGCTGTTGTATGAATTGTAAGCTACTTAGCAGTATTCGTGGTCTCCACCCACTAGAAATCAATAGCAATAGTCAAAAGTGTCTCAGACATTGCCAAATGTTCCTTGGGATGAAAAACTGCCCTTGGCTGAGAACCACTGCTGCATTTTATAAACATGAATTAATTCATTACTTATTCTATTCTTTGTATCCTGTATATACTGAAATATACTTACATTCGGAGATCCATAATTCTCAAAGTACTATCTTTGGTATGGATTAACAAACGTTTTCCATTGGGATGAACCTCCATATAACTTATTGGAATCCCCTTAAACTCACTCTCTTTGATTTCCTAAAATGATTAAAAAAAAAAATTATAAAATATCCCTATCAAAAAGATTGTCTACTACTAAACCTTTAGAATTAGTTTTAAACAATTTGGCTGAGAGATGTAAAATAGAGTTGAAAAATCTGCAGAGATGTTATTTTTTGTTATGTAACACCTTATCTAATTAGTGTTTTTGTAGTATATTCACTTTCCCAAAATTAGTCAGTCCCCAAACCAGAAGCACTTCTAACAAATACCTCTTTTAACATTCTATTTTTAGTTTGTCATCATATAAGGAAGCTTTCGTTTTCTTTTTTCCCATTAAATATTTTATTGCTTTTTTTGGTGGAAGTTTATACAACAAATTAGGTTCCCATTTAACAATTTCTATACATATTGTTCGGTGACATTGGTTACATTTTCCGCATTGTGGCAACATTCTCATTATTTCCACTCTGGTTGTTCAGTTTCCATTAATTAACTTCCCTCACCTCCAAATCTTCCCATCTTTGCTTTAGGGTAAATGTTGACCATTTGATCTCATATAGATGATTTTTCTCCTTTTAAGGAGCACAGTACTCACAGGCGACATTGTTTATTTTATGAGCTAATCTATTATTTTTAATCTATTATTTAGCTGAAAGATGACTTTTAGGAGTAGTTTTAGTTCAAAGTTTAAAGGTATCTCAGGGTGATAGTCTCGGGATCCCTCTAGTCTCTACTGGTCCAGTAAGTCTGGCTTTATTTTTAAGAATTTGAGTTCTGTGTTACAATTTTCTCTCCTATCCAGGACCATCTATTGTGTCGCCAGTCAGAATGGTCAGTAGTGGTAGCCAGGCATCATCTAGTTCTTTTCGTCTCAGGATAGAGAAGGCTGTGATTTGTGCAGGCGATCAGTCCTGTAGCTTCCGATTTTTATAAATTCAAAAGTAAGTACAGGATTAACTTTCAAATTCTACTCCAACCTCAAATTCTTTTAGTCATACACTTCTACGCATCCTGGAAGAGATGTTATCGGAATCTTATTCTGAAATACAATTTAACTCGTAATTTTACTTTTCTGGATTTTGTTGGTAGTTATACTTAAGACAGCTATAGAAGACGGCCAACTAATGATGTCAAGAAAGACATAAACACTGAAGAGTACCTGCCTGAACAAGACTTCCTTACACAGGAAGAATTACCAAAGGTCCTTGTTTGGATTTCTGAGACAAAGAAAAAAATTGCAAATGCAAAATTGCTGAGCTTAAAGCCCTCAGAATCAAAGAAAAGTCTGCTTTAAACTGTGGGCAGAATTCTAAATTAGCCTTCTTCTTGCTTCAGGGGTCTCCTTCTTGCTCCCTTCTCCTCGAGGGTCTCCTCTTCACAGGTGGGGTGGCACCAGCAGCAGTGTGCTACAATACTGCTGCAGCCCCAGTGTTGGTAGCTGAGTCCCTGCTACAGGTGCTTAACACTAAGACCTGCTGTCAGCTATTTTTTTAAAGTTATAGAAAAACGAACGTCAAACACTGACACCACAGATGGGCATTTCACTAAGCTGCACCACAACAGTTTGGGGATGAGGGAAGTACTGCTGGGGGTTTGAGCAACTGGAGCAACACTTACACAGAGATGCAAATGTGCAAAATCAAAAACAAAACTGCACAACACGTGTTAGGTGTAAATTTGAGAAAGCGCTGGCAGATTTGGTGTTTGTAGTATTTGTTAGTGATTTCCTCCATATATGTATATATACATATATATATATATTTTTTATCATATTCATTCTCAGAATTGAAAAAAAAATTTTAAAAACCCCTTACACTGAAGCCACTGACCTGGTCCAAGGAGTGTGTGAAACAGCACACGGACACTTCCTCCTTAAGAGAGGGAGGAGGGTAACAGCCTTCCCCATATGGCTGGCTGAAGAGTACACAGAATGAATCAAACCACAGTCTCTAGTTTGCCCTCTGGCATTCAGTGATCCATCGCTACCAAAAAGGCATAGAGCTCATTTCCTAACTTCTGACTATCTGAGGTAATCATCAAACTGCACATTTTCAAGGTAAATTTGTTTTCTGGATACTAATTATGGTAAATAAACACATAATTTTTATAATAAATAATAACTCTGCTTTTTATAGCAAATAACTTCTGCATTATATACTCAAATAATTAGAACTGGTGCCTTTGGAACCTTGCCAATCCCTCAGGTTTACAAGTAATTAGACAGTATTTTTCAAAGTGTATAAAATTAGGTTTTGACAAAACATCACTCATTAATCTGACAAACCAGATGAGGATGACTAAAAATAGGATACGTCAGACTGTTTTTTAAACAGATCTGACAGACTCAATAGATTTAACTAAAGTTCATGGAAATTCTTCATGTTTAGAGTGTCTTCCTCAAACTAGGACAACTGCTATCATAATCTATTATGACAAATTTAAGAACAAAGGTTTAACTTACATGTAGAAACCACACCAATTTATAGAAAACAAACTGAAGTTTAAAGATTCATTTTATTTTTTTAACCAAATGTAAAAAATATACACTGACATAACTGTTCAAAATACAAGACACTTTAAAAACACTCTACCCATAAAATGGAAGAGGTTATTCATTTATTTCTGCCTATTTAGCAAATTTCAAAAGAAATGATTATTGTGATTAAATAACAAACCCAATAAACTACATAATTCTGAAAGACAATCGTTCTGAAAAAACACCGAGCACAGTATTTTTACAAAAATGTTACTGATTCAAGAAAAAAGGACAGGGAGAGCAGAAAATATGTTATTACTTATAGTCAGTAATATAATATACACCTCATTTTTCGGCATAAATTTCATCTAATGGATCACTGAATGCCAAAGTGCAGACTGGGACTCAAAAACTGAAGGTAAACCTTAACCAAAATGAAGAAAATTTTCAGTAAGTCACATGTCATCATTAAGCAGCCATCAGGAAGGAATGATGATTGACTTCTCAGGGACTAAGAAAAACTGTTATTTTTTTAAAGACAGAGCAGAATGTCTTGACATTGATATTAAGGTCATTTTTGAATTTCTCTAATTAAATCCTGTGACGTGAAATACAACTTTATACCTTATTCACACTCCAGTGGCGCACTGAGTGCTGCACATCGTTCACTTTGACATAGGTATTCCAAACAACAATCACCCCTGTGCAGTCTCCTGAATACATGTGATGACCTATTTAAAAAAAAAATAACTCATTTATGAATGTTGCACAGAATCAGAAATAGTACCAAGTTGGGGAAATCACATCCCAGTAAAACAGTCAAAGAATCAAAGGGCTACTAAAAGAGATTTCAATTTTGGAAAAAACACAACTTATATTTAAATTCCAATTCTTTTTAAATGAATTCTTTAATCTTTCAAATTATTTTTTGATGATTTATTCCCCTTTGCCACTTGCCTGAATTTGAATACAAAAAGAAATGAGCATCTCAGTCTATGTGTATACAGCTTATATTCCAAAGTCAAACAGATTATTTGATTAATTCAGTGTGTACCTGTATCCCCTCATCTTTATTAACTAATATACCTTACATTTCTGGAAAAATACCCATATTCTAATACATACCGGTAGCCTAATGCCTGAGACCCAGTAGGAACTCAAAAAATAATCAAAAAATCCATTCAAGGTTCCAGTTTAACATTAATTCTTAGAGTTAAACCACCTTATAGTTCAATGGGACTGCAGAGACCATCAAGTTCAACTTCACACCCACTCAGGAATATCTTACACATAATTACTGACAATTGTTCTGGAACTGTGAATTTATTATTTTACAAAGCAGCTTGTTCAACCAGTGAACTGTTCTGTGTATTAGAATGTGTTTTCTAATTCTCAGCAGAGAAAATCTGTCTTCTGGAGCTTTGGTCCTACCCCCTATCCATTGGAGCAACACAGACCGATTTCCCTTTTTTTCACATTTGGATTAAAAACAAAACGAAAAAAACCTGTTGCTGTTGATTCTGACTCATACCGACCTTACAGGACAGAGCAGAATGGCCCCATAGAGTTTCCAAGGAGTGCCTGGTGGATTTGAACTACTGACCTTTTGGTTAGCAGCTGTAGCACTTAACCCCACCACCAGGGTTTCCACATTTGGATAGCTTATGGTCAAATATTTGAAAAAATTCTCCATCTCACTTCTACAATCTGAGAGTTACTTCTTTCTTATTATGACAGTATTTTCAGACCCCTTTCTATCCTTGGTTGGCCTTAATTTTTTTTTATGGATGTTTTAAAATAATTTTTTTTTATTACTGTACTTTAGATGAAGGATTACAGAACTAACTAGCTTCTCATTAAACAATCAGTACACATATTGTTTTATGACATTGGTTACCAACCCCATGACATGTCAACACTCTCCCCTTATTGACCCTGGGTTCCCTATTACCTCTCCTGCCTTCTAGTCCTTGCCCCTGGGCTGGTGTGCCCCTTTAGTCTCGTTTTGTTTTATTGGCCTGTCTAATCTTTGGTTGAAGGGTGAACCTCAGGAGTGGCTTCATTATTGAGTTAAAAGGCTGTCCAGTGGCCATACTCGGGGGGTTTCCCCAGTCTCTGTCAGACTAGTAAGTCTGATCTTTTTTTTTTTTTTTTGTGAGTTAGAGTTTTGTTCTCCATTTTCCTCCAGCTCTGACGAGGGCCCTCTATGGTGATCCCTGTCAAGGCAGTCAGTGGTGCCAGGTGGGTACCATATAGTTGTGCTGGACTCAGTTTGGTGGAAGTTGCATGACTGGTTCTTATCTAAATGTTTAGGAATTAGTAGTCTTAAAACTATAAGCAGAACTTCTGCAGTACTTAATCTATACCCAGGTCTATCATGTGACCTGTCAAATAAACATCAATCTAAATATGCCAAACAACCATCGATACATAAAATCTCTCAAGCTCAAATAACTGTTAACCCAGTCAAATGAAAAATAATGAAAAATCTTCCTGCAACTTGTCTTCATTTGGAGCATGTTCTCTGACACACATACCTTCAGTATCAAAACAGAGAGAGTTGATAAAAGTCTTATGAGTGTCAAACTGTCGGATCAATATGGCAGGTTCCTCTCTCATATCAACTTTCCATATCCGTATCATGGAATCATAACATCCTGTAACCACTAGCTCTTTTACAGCTGGATGGAATTTAGCCGTATAAACAAAGGAAGGATGAGGTAAAACTCTGAAAGTACTGGTATTATTTATTTCATTTTTCCATATCCTAGAAAAGACAAAAAAGTTACACACTTCTGAAGGGCCAAATTTTCTCTACGAACCAACAGAGCCAACTGGGCCTCAAACACGCAAGTGACAACCGATAGTAAAATAAATTTTATAATTATTAAAAATATGATGAAAATGTGTTTCAAGTGGAATTCCTCACATTTTGACAGAGATTTCTTAAAGTTATTATCAAGTATAATGCTTAATTTGTCCACTAATTTAATCTATACTGTGAAAAATGGCATCTGTATTTGTATTTGGTTATGTTTGGCTATTTTTAAAACTGTTTTTGACAGTGATTAAACACACACCAAATAGCTGGTAAAATATTACACTGGGTACAACAGTCATAAAATATAAAACAGAGGCAGAAATTTGAATGATTTCCTCCTTGGACTGTGTATAATCCTTTTGCGAAGTGCATACTAGTGGGGTTTCTAGCATAGGATAGTCTATTAGAGTTTGTATTTATAATTTCAAAGCCTAAACAATAAACATAAAGATCTCAAAGACTTAAAAGCCACTGAAACGGCGATATGAATTTTAGAGTAAAATAAGATGAACATAATTATGATATTTTGACAGTAAACAAACTAGCCCACGTTAAACACTTTCATTATATTTAACACTCTCATTATCTCCTCCTCTAAATAATGGCCGATTTCTTTTTTTTAAGATTATTATAACTTCTACAGTTTTGACACAACAGTAAACCTTAAGGGTTCAGTGGCTCTTTTAGACACTTAGCATTTCTAGTCAGTGTAAAAATAGGCAAAATCTAGCAAAATGAGTGTGGTGTATTTGTTTTTATACGTTTGGTTAAGCTATTATAATGAGTAGAATATATTAATTTTTAATATGGGGAAGTGCTTTATATTTATCCTTTTAATTACTGTCTAAGAACTAAAGTAACAATTCCTTTTCAAAATTATCAATAAAAGAAAGAAAAAAACCACAGTTGCTAATAAAGAATAACATTTTTTCTCAACAGCTGCTTAAAATACAGGATATGGTCTTTAATTACTAAGAATCCAAACTAATAATGAGGGAAGTGAAAGACCCTGTTTTCAAGTAAAAATAAAGCACATGTGTTATTGCATAAACACTCTCACCATATAACACTTTCTATGAACATGTGCTACATGAAATGTGGTGCTTGTTAAAAAGAGCAAAATCACCAGTTTGGAAGGAATATTAAGAAGATAGCTAAAAAGGTAAAAATGTCAGTTTCTTAATAAAGTTTACCAGCATTATTTGTGTATTACGTAACAAGCAGACATGAGGCAACATATCTTCAAAACATCTTAATTCAATTAAAACAGACTTAATATTTTTAAACCAAAATGATGCTTTTGGTGTAAAAACTAAACCGGTATCAATGATGGCCTCAGTTACCCAGGCACTGACAGGGTTCAAGATTCTACAGCATGTATTCTTGAGTTCAGGGAAAAATCAGGTCAATCACGGAGAGAGAAGACTATAAAGATATACACGTTTGTATGGACTAGAAGAGCACACATACACATATACACACACACATAAATAATTAGAATTGGGAAAGAAAAAAAATAAAACATACCAAAAAAGCATATCAAACTTAAAACAGTGTGTACAAAGAGGAAGTGCAACAGGCACGCAGCCTATCTGGGAGCGATTACACATGGCAAAGCCTTTCTGACTGTGTTAGGAGCAGCTGATTTGAGAAAAACACAGGCTATTCTAACAGTAACTCGAGAAGGGAATTTAGCGTGAGCCCAAGCAAAATTTTCTGAAGATCATTTAAAAGTGGTTTCAGAGGTACATTAACAGGGAATTACTAGAAATTCAAGCTGGATTCAGAAAAGGTCGTGGAATGAAGGATATCATTGCTGATGTCAGAAGAACCTTGGCTGAAAGCAGAGAATACCAGAAAGATGTTTACCTGTGCTTTATTGATTATACTAAGGCATTCAACTGTGTGGACCATAACAAACTATGGATAACATTGCAAAGAATGAGAATTCCAGAACACTTAATTGTCCTCATGAGAAATCTGTACATAGACCAAGAGGCAATCATTTCAACAGAACAAGGGGATACTGCACAGTTTAAAATCAGGAAAAGTGTGCATCAGGGTTTATCCTTTCACCATACTTAATCAAACTGCATGCTAGGCAAATAATCCAGGAAGCTGGACTATATGAAGAAGAACACAGCATCAGGATTAGAGAACGACTTATTAACAACCTGCGAGATGCAGATTACAAAACCTTGCTTGCTGATAGGAAGAGGGCTTGAAACACCAATGAAGATCAAAGACTATACAGCCTTCAGTATGGATTATACTTCAACATAAAGAAAAAAGAATCCTCACAACTGGGCCAGTAAACAACATCATGATAAACAAAGGAAATATTGACTTTGTCAAGGATTTCAGTATACTTGGATTCACAATCAATGCTCATGGAAGCAGCAGTTAAGAAATCAAACGATGCACAGCACTGGGCAAATCTGCTGCAAAAGACCTCTTTAACAGATGAAAGGGCTAAGGTGCATCTGACCCAAGCCATGGTATTTTCAACTGCCTCATATGCATGCAAAAGCTGGACGAGAATAAGGAAGACTGAAGAACTGATGCCTCTGAATTATGGTGTTCGTGAAGAATACTGAATATGCCATGAACTGCCAGAAGAACAAATCTGTCTTGGAAGAAGTACAGCCAGAATGCTCCTTAGAAGCAAGGAGGGTAAGACTACGTCTCACACGCTTTGGACGTATTATCAGGAGGGACCAGTCCCTAGAGAAGGACATTATGCTGCTTGGCAAAGTGAAGGGTGAGTGAAAAAAGGAAGAACATCAACAGATGGACTGACACAGTGGCTGCCACAATGGGCTCAAGCATGACAATAATTGTGAGGATGGCACAAGACCCGGCAGTGTCTCATTCTGTTGTACGTGGGGTTGCTCTGAGTCAGAAATGACTTGACGGCACCTAACAATCACAACATATGGCAGAAAGCTAACTAGCAGAAAATAGTTACTTAGGTGACACCGTTGAAACATGTCACAGTGATCCTCAGGAAGACAGGCTCAGAAGAATACATAAGCAGGAATTCATACTCTTGTCACCTTTGGGAAGATTCTCTTCCTTTTGACTTTAGTTTATTCATTACAAGTATTCCTTCTCTTACAAAAACCTCATCTTTTTTTTTAGCTCTAGCAACAACGCTTCACTGTTTACTCAGTTAATCCTTTGACATTGATATTTTTATGATGTAAGGTATCTTAATATAAATTCCAAGGCTACATAAGAAAAATGTAGGCTTACTATATTATACTGTATACTACACTATAATTGGTATGTTTTATCAGGAAATCCAAGGTGGCTTCAAGAAGTAAGAAAATCTGAGCTGGGTTTAAAAAGATGACTAGAAACATACTACAGCTCAAAAAAAGTACTTAGTAAATGCTGAATGAATGAGTTATTTAGAAAGAATGGGATAAGCATAGGAAGAGTAAGTAAAAAGGCATGAAGAAGTTAAAGTTAAGATGCTAAAGGGTATTTCAAAAGATTTTGTGGGAGAGGAAAGGATACCAAGGAAGTGCAAAAGACAATGGCGTAAGGCTAATGAAGGCCATGCCTGTTAGGTCATGCTAAGGAACTGGGGCATTTTCCAATGGACAATGGGTAAATTTTTTTAAATCAAATCATTATGAAAGATGGTTTTGGAAAGATAATTTTGGCACAGCAAAGAGGGAGGAGGTAGAGATCGAATACTGGGAAAGTTTAGTAGAGACAGTTTTAGCAAGAAATAATAAGGGCTTGGATTAAGACAACAGCAGTGAGGATAGAGAGACTGTGATGGAATGATGAGCCTTTTGGGAAGGAGAACTGACAGGCTTTAGAGCTGGCTGGATGTGGGAAGGAATGCTGGAAAACCCAGGAAGAGATGAAATACTACTGTGAATTCCCAGCTTGGGAGACCCAGTAGATTAGAATGACATTACAAATACACACACACACACACACACACACGTATATATGTATTACAAGAACACTAACTGAAGAAAAAACAAAGCCTAGAGAGGTAAGTTTGGTTTTACATTGGAGGTGCCACTAACCTATCTGGGTGGAAGTATGTAACAAACGCAAACTCGGTAAAGAACTGGGAACTAGAAATAATTGAGATTCGAAATCTAGAAGATTAAGAGAGAATAGGAGAAGCATAAAAATCTAGGAGACAACTATTAAGGGTCCTGTGGATCAATTCATGGGGAAGAGGCAGAGAAAAAGAAACCAGACAAAGAGAATAAATATTAGGGTTGGTCCCAGTCATAAAAGCAAGGAAATTCATGATAACGAAAACAATGAATTGAAAAACTGTCAAGACAGGGCAAAAGTCAATTACTGAATGAAAGCAAACAGATTAAGAACTAAAACTGGCCAATGAATTTGAAGATTAGCAAGAAACTGCTGGCTTCTTAAAGAGGCTGTACAGCCCGGTGGGTGTGAAAGCCAGACTCACTGGATAGAAGCAGAGACAATGTGTACAGAATCTCCTGATGGTGCACAATGGAAACAAATGGGGTCGTCTGAAAGGCAGGAAAAGTTGAAAAAAAGATTTTTTAAGATAAGGAAATTTGAGCATGTTTCTAAGATGAGGGGGGGAAAGTCAACAGAAAGAAATACATTAAAGAGGTAAAAGGGGTAGGAAATAATAGACGGAACAGAGTCCACTCGTATCTCTTTATGAAGAGAAGCAGACAGAGATAAAGGTGAGTGAACTTATGGATATGAGGAGGAAAATACAGGAAGTCCACGTCTGGCTAATTTACATGAAGCTAGCAATCTAAAGAAAGTGGGAAGACTGGCATTTAGTATAGGGGACCTGATGAGTGGTAAGGTTTGGATCTGCTGCCAGAGGAATGAGAAAAGGGAACTGAATAAAGGGAAGTAAAAGGAATGCTCAGCAGAGGAAACCTCAGGTGACTTTAAGACTCACAAATTCACACTCAGGCCATGGATTTTTACCAGCATTGCCTGACATCCTACAGAACGGTTGTGCTGAAAGAAAAAACCAAGTAGATAGGTTCTTGAGGGCTTTGTTTAGGGATGACAACAACAACAATCGTAGGTTCCCAGCTAAAGAGACAGGAATGTAAATTGTCACTAATTCCTATCTTTTTCATTTAAATAAAAACTAAATAATAATGATAATATCTTGATCAACCAGACATTTTATAAAGAGAAAGAGGCTGATAAAATGAGTAGAAGAGGTCCAGAGACTAGAAGCCTCCACGTGTCAAAAGAGCAGAAAGCAAGCTAAATCAGAGTAAAGATGGAGAGCATCTCCAACTGCTCTAAGTGTTTGTTGCTTACTCTGTAAAGAGAACAATGTGCATCCACTTAACAGCTGTTAGGATCAAATTAAGTGGCAAATATAAAAAAAAAACCACGGCAAGTAGCCACCTAAGATGCATCAATTGGTCTCAACCCACCTGGAGCAAAGGAGAATGAGGAACACCAAAGACACAAGGAAAGTACAAGCCCAAGAGAAAGAAAGGGCCAGTAAACCAGAGACCCCATTAGCCTGAGACCAGAAGAACTAGATGGTGCCCAGCCACCACCGATGACTGCCCTGACAGGGAACACAACGGAGAATCCCTGATGGAACAGGAGAAAAATGGGATGCAGACCTCAAATTCTAGTAAAAAGACCAGGTTTAATGATCTGGCTGAGACTGGAGGGACCCCAGAGGTCATGGCCACCAGACTCTCTGTTAGCCCAAAACTAAAACCATTCCTGAAGCCAACTCTTCAGACAAAGATTAGACTGGACTATAAAACAAACTGATACCGGTAGGCATGTGTTTCTTAGCTCAAGTAGACATATGAGACTATGTGGGAAGCTCCTGTCTGCAGGTGAGATGAGAAGGCAGAGGGGGACAGGAGCTGACTGAGTGGACACGGGAAATACGGGGTAGAGAGGAGTGTGCTGTCACATTGTAAGGAGAGCAGCGAGGGTCACATAACAATGTATAAGTTTTTGTATGAGAAACTGACTTGAACTGTAAACTTTCACTTAGAGAACAATTAAAAAAAAAAAAAAAGGAGGGGGGAAGAAAACCCCCACAGCTGTCAATATGATTCTGACTCATAGTGACCCTTGAGGACAGAGTACACTTGTCCCACAGGATTTCCAAGACTGTAAGCATTCTCAGAAGTAGACTGCCACATCTTTCTCCCGAAGAGAGGCTGGTGGATTTGAAATGCCAACCTTTTGGTTAGCAGCCAAGCATGTTAACCACTGCACCACCAGGGCTCCTGGCAAATATGAGATACAGAAGCATCCTGAAAAACTGTCTACAGTATTTTCAGAACACACACACAAGGTAGAACAAGCAGCTAAAAAAGATGTAAATGAAATTTTAAGAAATAACTTTTCAAAAGTTTTATTTTGACACTTTTTAAAAGGGACTAAATTATTTTAAAAAGACTAACATTCTGAAAAATGCAAATATTCGCCAATCTATAAAGCTCTTAAAACATAAGGGGCATGATCAGGTATTCAGCCTATAGCTATGCACTAAACAACACTGTATTCTAGCTCTGTACCAAGCCAGAAGTGAAGGCACAGTTCATGCTGCCAAAGAGCTTACATTCTAGAAAAAAACCTCAGTTGTTTAATACCCTCTTCACAAGCATTAAGAAAGCAGTTTACATAACAAGAATTTAAAGACACCAAGGACTAGAAATGTTATATATTAACCCACTGTCACTGAGGACAGAGTAGAACTGCCTCACAGAGTTTCCAAGGAGCGGTTGCTGGATTCAAACTGCTGACCTTTTGGTTAGCAGCCAAAGGCTTAACCACTGCACCACCAGGGCTCCTGTTATATATTACATATATAAAATGTATATAAGAAGAGAATCTTCAATAAAAAGGTTTTCACAACTGCTTATGTAATCAGTCAGTCTGTATGATGCATATTTAGACGATGCCTTGATAGGTAAAACATGGCAAAAGCATAAGAACAGGTATGGCACACTCAATTTATCTTTGCTTTTCCTGATCATGGACAGCATATGCAATAAGTACTTCTCAAGTATACTAACCTGGCAGTGCCATCAGATGATGCAGTAAGGATGTAACGATCATCGTTTGACCAGCAAAGATCATAAATGATATTGAGATGGCCACACAATTCTCTCATGAACCGTCCTGAAGGGATTTCATATACTAATAAAAATATTTAGAAATTAGTAGGTTCCAGACACAGAATTCTTAACCCAGCAATACACATATTCTTTACTTATAGTAACTTGGACGTAAGGTAAGTGCTGTCTATAAGAAAATTATCATCAAAGATATTGCAGTGCAAAGTTTGAAAATCTATGTAAGAATAGTTTTTTACACACTTTAGATGCGAGAATCTGGACATATAAAAATTTATAATATGCTATGAAAAAAAAAAAAGTTTTTTTCTTTTTTTTTATAATTAAAAGTCATTCTCATCTGTTCAAAGCGATCCTTCTAAGAATATTTAATATTCAAGTTATTAATCAAACAATAAATAACATATTTAAATTGCTATTAACTTCAAGTATCCTACAATTTGGGCTTTTAACTTAGCCGTCATGAGTGAGATACAGTGAAACCTGTGACAGCTGGAACTCAATGGGACTGCCTTATTTTTCTGGGTCTCACAAGTTTTCTGCCTTTGACAGTATGCAGTCTTGCCATTTTTCTATTGCTCATTTTAGTGGAAAATATCTGAGTTGTCCTTCTTACACAGGTACCAGCTTTCGCAGGTTTTACTGTATTATTTTACCTGAAAATCAAATTTCAATCAAGATTTTAGTTAGGTGAAATAATGAGAAATTTAAACTGTAGTATTGCCAGGAAAAAGGTCTAATATTGAAACTATCAGTATAATAAGTGAATCAACAGAGATACAATCTGACAGACTAAAAAAAAAAAAAACCCCCGCCCCCCGCCCCGCCCCGCGACCATCGGACTCATAGTGATCCTGTAAGACAGAGCAGAACTGCTCCATATGGTTTCGAAGGAGTGCCTGGTGGATTTGAACTGCCGGCCTTATGGTTAGCAGCCGTAGCTCTTAACCACAATGCACCAGGGTTTCCCTGATAGACAAAGCACTATGACATTACACCAAAAAAAAAAAAACAAAAAAAAAACCATACTCCTTGCTGTCAAGTTGATTCTGACTCATAGCAACCCTACAGGACAGAGTACAACTGCCCCATATGGCTTCCAAGGGGTGGCTGGTGGATTCAAACTGCCAACCTTTTGGTTAGCAGCTGCAGCTTTAAACCTCTGTTCCACATGGGCCCCGCTAAGATATTACTCAATGTTATACATACAGTGAAATCTTCTAAGATTACCACTTAACACTTAATTACCACTTACCACTTAATTACAAACTTTCTAAGTCTCTACTCCCACCTAGTGGTAAAATTATTTTTTCTCTAAAATACTAAGCTTTCTAGAAGCACTTCCAGGTATCAATTAAGGACTTTTGAAAATCTGTTGTAAATGCCTTTATTAAAAAAGATGAAATGTCTCAAATCCTTTTCCTACCTTTCAACTTTAAGATTCTAGGAAAAAACAAAATAAAGCCAAAACAAGCGGAAGAAATAACAAGAGTGATAATAAGAGAAAACAATCAAAATAAAAACATTTTTTAAAGATATCAATACAATTGACAAACCTATGGCTAGACTGACCAAGAAAAAAAACAGAGAAGAATCAAATTATGAACACCAGGAATGAAAGAGCAGACATCGCTAATAACATTATCAGAATAAAAAGGTTTATAAGGGACTGTTATGAACAATAAGGAGCCCTGGTAGCCCAGTGGTTAGGCACTCAGCTAACCGAAAGGTCAGTGGTTTGAACCCACCACCTGCTCCAAAAGAAGTGGCGGTCTGCTTCGTATAGACTCGAGCCTTGGAAACCCTATGGGGCAGTTCTACCATCCTACAGGGTTGCTAGGAGTCGGAACTGACTCAACAGCAACAGGTTTGATTTTTGGTTTGGGTATTATGAACAACTGTATGCCAACGAATTAGACAGCCTAGATGAAATGGACAAATTTGTAGAAAGACACTAACTACCAAAAGTGACTCAAGAAGAAATATAAAATCTAAATAGACTTATGACAAATAAGAGATTAAATTAGTGATAAAAAAAAAACTTCCCAAAAGAGCCCAGGCCAAATGGATTCAATCCCTGACAAATATTTCCCAAAAATGTAGAAGCAGAGCACTTAACAACGACACCACCAGGGCTCCTTAAAAACTAAAACTATAAAATTCATAGAATAAAACATAACAGTAAATCATTGTGAGCTCTGATTAAACAACACTTTCTTAGATATGACACCAAAAGCACAACAAACAAGAAATAAACTGGACTTCGTCAAAATGAAAAAGTTTTGTACGCAAAGGACATTATCAAAAAAGTATAAAGACAACCACTAATCAAAGGAAATATTTTCAAATCATGTATCTAATAAGGAACTTGTATCTAGAGTACATAAGGAACTCTTACAAGTAAACAATTAAAAGTAACTCCATTAAAAATTAATAATACTTCAGAAAACAAAAACAAATAATATAAAAAAGATGCTCAACATCGTTTGTCACTAGGAAAATGCAAACCAAAATCACAATGAGATACTACTTGACACTCACTAACGTGGCTCTAATAAAAAAGACAGACAATAATAAGTGTTGACAAGGATGTGGAGAAATTGGAACCTGCACACATGGCTGGTGTAATTATAAACTGTCACAGCCACTTTAGAAAAGAGCTTCGCATTCCTCAAAATGCTAAATATAAAATTACTACAGATGCAGCAATCCAACTCTTAGGCATATACTCAAGAGAACTGAAGACACGTGTCCACACAAAAACTTCTACACATGTATTTATAGCTTCATTATTCATACGCCTGTTGCTGTCAAGTTGACTCTGACTCATAGTGACCTTATAGGAAGGAGCAGAACTGCCCCACAGTTTCCAAGGAGCGCCTGGTGGATTCAAACTGCCAACCTTTTGGTTAGCAGCCGTAGCTCACTGTAGCTCTTAACCACTGCACCCCCAGGGCTCCATGCATTATTTATAATAGTCCCAAAGTGGAACAAACAGATGTCTATCAACTGATGAATGGATCAACAAAATGTGGCAATCCATACAAGGGAATACTACTCAGCAACAGAAAGGAATGAAGTACTGATACATGCTACAACATGGATTAGCCCTGAAAACACGCTGAGTGAAAGAAGCCAAAAAGATAAGGCCGCATACTGTATGATTTCTTTTATATGAGATGTCCAAAATGAGCAAATCCACAGGGACCAAGAAGTAGATTAGTGGCTGCCAGGGGTTGGAGAAAAAAGGGACTAAAGAGTGACTGGTAATTGTTATGAGATTTCTTTTTGGGGTGATGAAGATGTTCTCAAATTAGATAATGGTGATGGTCGCGCAACTCTATACCAAGAATGTAAGAAGAAAAGCAGAAATTGTTACTCATACATGTTTTCTCATTTAAACACAAATTAAGTAGCAATAATTACAATAATCAATTCCACAGTCTGTGCATTGTTCAACTTAATTATAATAGTGAAGTGGGTGACCACAGATACTACCAATAGACTCAGTATCTGTTTCCATGTCTTGGGTTTTTCTTCCCATTTTAATTGTTATCAGATGTAGTTAACTTGTCTCTGTGCCATTATCACCTGCAAAGCTAAAATCTTCAATGTGCCAAATGCGCTGGAATAAGTCATAAGGCAGTGTATGAATCATACCATTTAACTTTCAAATTCCCAAACAGCCTTCATTTCACTGCTGTCCTATCAATGGACCACTCCTATCATCAATGGTTAAAATGTCTGCAAGGAATTCAAAGTAATTCTGCTATTGGCCTAAGCCAAAATGTATCTGGGAACATAAATCTCAAAAGGACAGCATCAAAGCGATTTTAGTGCAATTCTTTTTTTAATACTAGTAATCAGGTAACACCAGTAACTTACTGGACAGCCACCTGGCAAGTTTCATGAGCATATATTCTTTTATTGTGTGAGATTTAAGTCATAACTATATCTAAATCCATTTAACATTTTGAACAAGCTTATTTTTCCTGAGCATACAGTAACACATTTATCACGGAAAATCTGGAAAACATAAAACTGAACGAAAATAATTCTTCCACTGCCCAAAAGACAGATATCACTATTAATGTTTTGGGGTATATTTCCTAAGAATCTTCTTTTGTGCTATGTATAGTTTTTTGGTGATTTTTAAAAATAGTATGGTTGTAATCAAACTACTACACAGAGAACTCTGTATTTTTTTAAAGCTATCAATATTTCATGAGGAAGAATATCTACTAAACATCAATCAAGTCAATTATGAGTTCTCAATGAAATTCATAAAGTGAATTATCCAAGTAACAAATTGTATGAAGCTGAGCAAAGTTCAACACAACTATGTGCTCAGAGCAGATGTCCGTGAGGATCTAGCTATACCTTCTGAGGAGAGCTGGTTTTCATTTTTGAGCATGAAATAAGGGTGCATATTTAATGCTTCTAAGTCTAGAAGAATATGCTAACGCACACTTGGGGAAAAAAAAAAACCTCTGAAGTTACAGAAACAATTCTTTTTAACATGGTTGCCTATATTTTTTAAAGGTAAGTTGAGAGGGGGTTTTTGGTCTTTCTGCTGACTTCCCTAATCATACTGAGAAGTCTTCAGCTACATACTCCTGAGCCAACATATTAGTGTTCTGGTACATAACAGATTTGGGGGTTTTCATAATTCAAATTATCACGAGTATCAACTAACCACATTGGACTAATAATCCCCGTGAAATTTATTAACCCTTCACATTTCTAAATTTAAAATAGAAATGCTTACACACAATGCTCCACCATGTTTTAAAAATAAATTTACCACCCTTCATTTGATCATTCTTGTTATTTCTGAAAAGATATAGACAAATAGAACATTATTATAAAGGAACTTTTACTTTGAAGAAATCTGTTTTCCTTAATTTTGGAGTACTGGGGGATAAATCAAGCTAAAATTTAAACAAACTTTAAAAAACAAAGAATGCAAACTATAGAGATGACAATCAGATTAAACAGATAGGGCTGCTACTCACAAATAATCGGGTATCCATCCCTGCTGGCACAGGCTGCTGCTAATATCCTTCCATTATGGGAGAAAGCAAGACAAAAACATCCCCGTTCTCCCGCATTTAGTGAAAAGAGGTGCTTGTTTGGGATACGGCAAGCCTACAAAACACACATTTTAAAAATACACATCAGGAAACATTAAAATGCAAAGGCGAGTTGTTAATGTCAATTCCTGTAAGTGGCTTTTCCAAAAAGTCCCTTTGCTGTGATACAGAGGAAGAGAATATCAAATCAGGAGAACGCTGACAAACCTTAGTTAATTACTTTCTAAACAAAGCATCAGTTCTCCATAAAATTAAGTGAACTTGTATTCTAGGTCAAAATAATACTTAATTCACGTAAAATATGATTAGAAAAATGATTCAAATATTTGATACTCTAAAGCTGTCACTGCCACACTGCTTTTATAAAACCACTAAAAAACTGTACGTCACATCCTTTTTCCCTGACAGCAACTAATACATCATTTTTGCGAAGGCTACAAACTGTTCTAAGACCATAAATACCCTATGGGGCCACTGTAACTTAGTTCACCCTGTGTTCACGTTCATACTCTGTGTCTCAAAATAACCATCTTTTGTGGCTGCCTCCCAAAATGTACTTTCAAAGTAACTACCCCTTATGGGTTTCTCGTTCATTAATATTTCTTCATAGTTTTTATGTTTTCATTACCTGCAACAAGAATAAACTAAATTTTTTTTAGGTAGTAATATGCCCTGTAGAAAACACTATTTACTTTTATTTACCCTAGTTCTATTTTTTCCTACTTTCAGTGAGTCTTAGTTCCTGTATTTATTATTTAAAAAGTTGAAAATTAAACATATATTGGACCCTTACTATGTGACATAAATGTTGCACGTTATTACAAAAGTCTTTTCATATATTCATCGCAGCAACCCTATGAGTAGCCATTATTAGTTATCTATAGCTAATAATAAGGATTATTCAGATGGTCAAGTCCAGCTTAATGGGCCTAGTCAAAGACTATCAGTTCAAGGGCTTGCTTTCTAGATGGGTATCAGGTTGTTCACAAATGAGGTCAAGATTTAGCAGTATCTCAAGAAGCAGAGTCATAAGCACCCACTACAAGGTGAGAAATTTCACAGGTTATTTATTAGGTGCCAATAATGTACCAGAGACAACACTATCAATCTTTTTCAGCCATTCTCTAACCAGATGATCTGGGAAAGGGGAAGAGGGATTAAAAACAGAATAAAAACTGGAGGAAAAGGTAAGAAGTTTAATAACCACTTGCTGCTGCTTCTGGACTAAGGAGTGCAGTTGAGGAAAACTCTGTGCCCAATCACCTAGGTGAAAATCACTGAAGCCATCATAGTTGTCTTTGTGTTCCCAGGGCTTGATACTGTGCCCTATTAAAAACAGGCACTCGATGAAAGTTTAATAATGACCATAAAGGCCCTCAAAATCGTGGACTCTTTCCCTTCCCTTACTACCTGTCAGTCACTACATCATGCTGGCTCTTACTTCACTCTCTTGTGTTCATCCCTTAGTTTTAATTTTTACAAACATTAACCCAAGGTTAGACCCCTAACACCTCACACGTCAATGACTACAACTGCCATCTACTAGATTTTTCCTAATTTTGGTGTATCCTACTTCAATACGTCCTGCACACCTTTGCTAACATTAGTTTGTCCTCCAACACAATTGTTACACTTCTCTCCTACCCTAAATCTTTTCATTATTTCTCACATTCCACACAATCAAATACTAGGCTACCATTTCAGACACCCCACAAGGTAGGCCTAAATTATCATTACCCCCTTCTCTCTTAAACAAACTCTAGTTTCCAGCCATCAAAATTTTTGAGTGCATGATGAATACAACAGGTCCCTTCCCATTTATTTACAACTTTTCTCTTGTATGAAATACTTTTCCTTCTTCCTCTTTACCCACCCCTAACTTAGCCACCCTTCAAAGTCTATCTCAAGCTTCACCAATGTGTTAAATGAACCTTTTTCCCACCACTCCAGGTCACCTTCTTTATACTCACAATTCTCAGAGTTTTTTGTTTTCAGGATGTTTCAGAGTCTTAACATTTTTTTAGGACCCCAAAAGCTTTTGTTTATGTAGTTATACAGATATTTATTATATTAGAAATGAAAATTGAGAAATTAAAAAAATAATTAAAAATAATAATAGCTAACATGTTAACAGTAACATTTTTATGAAAAATAACTACAAAAATGTAACTATTTTACATTTTTGAAAATGTCTTTAATGTCTGGCTAAATAAAATACAGGCGGATTTTTATAACTCCTTTTGCATTCATTTTATTTTGATATCCCAAGTCATTCTGCCTCTGGAAAATTCCAGTGTACACTTGGGAAAAATGAGACTGAAAAAGACAAATACTATCTTAGAATTATTATGAAAACAGGTTGACCTTGTGGACCCCCTGAAACAATCTCAGGGGCTCCCAGGGGTTTCCAAACCACACTTTGGGAAGTGCTGATCTACATAACTATTTTTATACCTACCTTTCCTCAAGACCTCTCTGAAACATGGTTGAAAGTGAACAACATTGTAACTGCTTTTGTACTATTTCCTTAACTAATGGGGAAGGTCCCTAAAGTCACAGTCTGTTATTCTCTCCATATTATTAAACTCTGATTAAAATGATTTATAAGTATATCTGTAAAACTGGCTTCAATAGGAAAGTCAAATGTGATACAAAACACAGGAAATGAAGATGTGTAGAAAAATATTCATTCTTATTTATTAGACATTTGGATAAACTACAACTGCTAATGTCCCAGCTATATAAAATGAACCACTCTACTCTTCAAGGAAATGAATAAAAAAATATGTAAAATTGAATCAGCAATGCTTCTGGCCACTGTAAAAAATGCTAACGAAGTAAGAACACTTTAGTAAAAGCTTAAAGGCTGCTCCACTTGCGTTGAATGGCTATGAATATACATATCCCCATTAAAATGTGACTGAGTAGCTAGGGGCTGTGAAAAATTTCATAAATTCAAAAAGAGTAGGAGACTTATCTCTTACAGACATCAGAAATCTGTACTTTTTGATTGCTCAGGCCCCCAAACCAAGAGCCTAGGATATTGCTTTTATGTGCATGATAGGTGTTCTATATTATTTGTCAAATGAATTAACGAGAAGACTAGATTACGGTTAGGAGCAAGATTAATCTGAGAGTTTTCAGTAGCAAGCATGTTACTCTAGGAGCTGTCAGAGTTTTTACAGTAAACAACTAATTATTTGAATCCATGTTATCAAACACTTCACCTGTCCAGGCAGTCGTTTCCACTTGACTACTTCCTTTGAATCTTCTAATCCAGGCTCTAAGTCTATCGGACTTGACTCACGGTGACGTTCACAATACACTGGTTTACCTTTTTCTTCCTGAAGAGCTACCATAGACCGGTAAGATGGTTTTATCTAAAAAAGTGCCAAAAATGAGAAAGCCCATATAATGTGTTCATCTTTTTCTCCTTTCTAGAATGTACTTTTTAAAATACTGAAACAAAAAACCAACATGGACATGTTTCCAAAATGTAATCCAGAAAAAATTCTGGATTTGTACATTATTCTAAAATAAAATAACAACAACAAAAAACTCAGCTGCCATCGAGTCGATTTTGACTCATGGCAACTCCATGTGTGTCAGAGTAGAGCTATGTTCCATAAGGTTTTCAATGGCTGTGAGCTTTTGGAAGTAGGTTGCCAGGCCTTTCTTCTAAGTTGCCTCTGGGTAGACTCAAACCACCAACCTTTCAGTTAGTAGCTGAGTGGTCAACCATTTTTGCCAGCCAGGGACTCCTAAAATAAAACATAAGCTGCTTGAAATTATAATCCAATTAAAAAAAAAAAAGAACCTTAAAGGTTTGCAGGAAAAAAAAAAGAACTCCAATGGTATGTGAAATGGTTTCAGTAACTTTGTTTTAGCTTCTTCACCAATACGCTACCAGAAGCTATCCTGTGGCTCTGGTCTGCTATGGTATTTCTGGCTCTCAAAATCACAAAACTGACTATCATGAAATCTACAGCTTTTTTTAATTCTCCATTTCTTCAGAATGGATTTAATGTAATTCAATTCAAATCAATGTATATCAAGCCTGTGGTCATAGTTTATAATATCAACTACATACTGTGCCACTAAGCTGAAAAATCAATGTCTTACTTCATTTTAGGACCAATTCTTTGTTAAGATCATTCATACTTTTATATAAAACAGCAGCAAAAATACTATTTACTGATCATTTCAAAATACTGTGGAAAATGTGTCTTTAAATCAGGGGTTTGCAAACTATGGCACATGGGCCTGCTGCCTGTATTTGTAAACGAAGTTTTATTAGAACATAGTCACACCCAGTCATTTAGTTACATATGTCTACATAGGCTGATGTAGCTATTTTATGCTATAACAGTAAAGTGAGTAGTGGCTATAGACACCATACGAGCCACAAAAGCATAAAACATTTACTATTTGGCCCTTCAGACAAAATGTCTGCTAACCTTTCTTCAAGTCATTCCTGTATCTTTAAATTTTCTAAAACCAATATCATACCAGAAACATTTTCCTAACACTGAAATCTGCATTTAGTCCTTAAAATTCTTTTAAATATCAGCTATTACAGGCCTAATATGTAATCTCTGAAGGTAACTTTTTATTCTAGAAACCTACTGAAATAATTCTAGAGACCTTAACCTAACCTAAACCTAGTAAGTCGATTCCTTACCTTTTTAGAAATGGAAGACATATCATGGCACCATTAAATTTCAGTAACAGAGAATATACATTTATCTGTGCTACTAACTTACACAATCTGGGACTTTCAATCCTCTTACAGTTACGTATAGTGTTGATGGATAACGACTTCTTGGACATTTTGACCACCATTCAAAAATCTCGACAACATCTGACTGTGATCGAGGCTTGGTAGGTGGATAATACAGCTGTAAGCGAAGTTTTGAATTGATATTTACATTTCCATTTGCTCCTAGAAGCTTAAAATAAGAATTCAAATAAAATGTTAGTCACTGAAGATAAATACATCCAATAAAACAATAGTATACCGTCACATACTCTTTTAAAAAATAGTAACATGGCATGCTAAAATTCCTTAGCTTTATAAAGCAAAGGAAAAGAACACTGACACAGTTGGTTAAGCACTGCATAGTTCTAGAGCATCTTTAATGGAAACCAAAAAGAAAAAAAAAAACTAAACGCATTGCTGTCGAGTCGATTCTGACTCATAGGGACCCTACTGGACAGAGCAGAACTGCCCTATAGAGTTTCCAAGGTGTGCCTGGGGTTTCGAACTGCCGACCTTTTGGTTAGCAGTCGTAGCTCTTAACCACTATGCCACCAGGGTTTCCTTTTTAATGGAAGATAGCCTGAAAGACTTCTTAAATATTTTCCTGATGGTTCTCTTTTGCGTGTACAACTTCAGACTACTGGTATAGTATTTACATTACTGTGCCAGACTTCACTTCACAAAAATGAGGGATAAACACATATTTCTTTGAAATAGTAATGATCAAGATAAAAATGCCTACTATTTAAAACATAGAAACAAACCATCCACTTGTTTAGTACCAGTATTTTTGAAGGAAAATTTTCATGCTTTCATTTTTGAAGTTAAAATCATTTTCAAAAATGACTAAGATAACTGAACTCATTCATGCCATTCATTATGGTTTTTTTTCTTTCCAGTAATGCTTAATCTATCATTTTAGAAAGGTCTATTAAAAGAAGCCTATTAAACAAAACAATCTATGTTCATGCTAAATAAATGGAAACTCCTAGGAAAAAAGAAAAAGAAGTATAAATGTCACTGACTGGGACTTCCTAAGTAGGAAATGTCCATGTCTTTGTACCTTGGTATCTTCTACAAACTAGGAGTAAAGAGTTGGGAACCTTTGCAGCAGTTCAGGTAGAAGTTGAGTTAAACTAGAAGAATAGGGATTGAGTGCAGGAAACATTTAATAACTGCTTGTGAGGTAAAACTGCCAAGTCTTACTGACTGGTTAAACTTGGAAAGAGTCAAGAAAGACTAAAATTTTCTATGATGGTAGAAATGTCTATATTTGTACTAGCTAATACAGTATCCCTTAGTGACATACATTTGAAATGTACAACTGTGAAACTAATCTTTTTATCATTTATTTAACTTCTAAATTAAATTAATTTATCTAACTTAGTATCTACTTATTTAATCAAATTAACCTGAATTCCAATAGTCACATGTAGCTTGTGGCTACCATAACAGACAGTGCCGCTCTGAGGCTGTAAACTTGAAAGACTGGGCAGGTGGTGGTGTTACCAATCCAAGTAGCAGATAGGATGGTCAATTTGGAGCAGTCTGAGATAGCTATAAGAGATTCAAATAGAAATTTCCAGTAGGTAATTGCATTTGCAAGTGTGAAATGCAAGCGTGAAGTCTTTACTAGATATAAAAACTTAGGAATAGTTAAAATTACAAGTAAATGATATCACCCAAGAAAGGTGGGTCAAGGATGGAACCATAAGTAGGACCAATGTTTAACTGACAGGTGGAAGAATGCTGTAAGGAAAATCAGAAAAAGATGGAGCCAAGAAAACCGTGATAATGAAGTTTTAAGAGAGTGATGTATTAAATATAGATAGGTCTGGTAAAATAAAAATCAAAAATGTTTAACAAATTTGGCTGATAGAAGTCATTAATGATTTGGTAGAACACGTTTTAGTAGCAAAGGCAAAAACCAGATCATAGCGCACTAAGGAATGATGTATCAATAAGGAGACGGAGATGGCAAACCCACCTTTCCCCTGCCCCACTAGGGAAGGAAATACAGTTAATGGAAATTACATTCTGAGAGTGATGTTGTGATCAGTCAACGTCAAAAGACAGAAAAGGAAGAAGAGTTTCAAATGGAGTAACAGAGATGCTCAGTCACTAAATATTAAGCACCCTATACTCCCTTTGTAAGCCCTACTACTGTTTGCCAAGGGTCTACTCACAAGCCAAAGCTTATCATAGCGATTTTAAGAAGATATTCCCCAGTTTCTAAATTATACTCTTCCTAAATTGTTTCAATATTCACTAGGCAATCTAGTTTACACAAGTGTATTGCTTAGCATGAGTAAACAACTAAGATTTGGCCAAGATCCTGGCATTGTGGTTATAAATTACATAATGCAGGGCTCAAATAAAAGAGGTTTTATTATCTTAAGGTTTAAAAGAACAGTTTTAAACTGTTTTTAGAACAGTTCTAAAAGAATTAAAGTACTTCAGAACCTGAGGTAGAGCTGAGAATTAGCATAACATTTCATTTATATTTGGAAAAGGGTCCTTTTAGGTTCATTTTGCACCACTACAATAACTTTACAATTATCCAGGGCATATCTGGAACCAATGGTCTAGGTACTAAAACAACATTTAAGTTAATTAATTTGATTCATGCATTTTCTCAAAGATAAGTTTTATTCTAGTCACTGCATCCTCGTTTCCATCCACTTATTAATCCTTTCAATAGATATTTACTGAGCATTTTTGGTGTGCCATTAAAATGCTGGAAGATGGCGAGATTACAGAATAGAGTTTCAAGAGAGTGATGTATTAAATGCAAAAAAAAAAATCTGGTAAAACAAGGACTAGAAAGTGTTTAACAAATTTGCTAACAAGAAGTCACTGCTGACTTTCAAAGCTTACAGTCGAATAAAGGTGATACATAAGTGTTAACAACAGGAAAAGCACACAGGAAAATACTTGATCATAATGTAGACTAGGGACGGAGTCAGGGAAAATTCCTGACTGCCATTTCTGCCAATGTAAAAAAACAGACAAGTAGTTAAAAAGGTAAATAATGTTCAAAGGTAAAAAACGCTATGAGATATGTTAATAATGTTTTCCAACTACAATCTGTACTAAAGACTGCAGGACTGCACCAAACTATAGCACAAAAGGAATGGAAGCAGTTTCTAATGTGACCTCAAGATGGTAAGGTTTACTATGTGAACCTTCTTTTTTATTTAATGTTTTTGTTTTTTGCTCTACATCAGTAGAAGAGGGGTATAGAAAAAGGTGTAACTGGTGATAAAAACCAAACCCGATGCCACTGAGTCAATTTCATCTAAAAGCGGCCCTAAAGGACAGAGAACTGCCCCAGAGGTTTCCAAGGAGCGCCTGGTAGATTTCAATAACTGATGTTTTGGTTAGCAGCCGTAGCTCTTAACCACTACGCCAATGGTAGAAGGGTGATTTTAGATGTTACACTGACCAGGTGATCCTGAAGGCCACTCTAGGATGAGCTTTCCCCCCACCACAGTCAACCTGTCTGCCATTCAGCAGTCAGACTGCACCTCTTCTAAAGCTTCTCTCTGACCCCCAACATAGACTAAGTGCTTTCTCAAGCATTTCTCTCCACTGCACATAATGACATAGGTAATTTGTCTACACAAGAGACTGAGCTGGAGGGCAGGGACAATGTCTGATTTATCTCAGAATGCCTCATACTTAGTAGAGTACCTGGCATATCAGAGACAATTAATAAATATTTGCGGACTATATGGGGGTGCACAAATGGACAAGTTTTATAAGATGGTACAAAAATAGGCTAAACAGTCAAGACCTTTTAGAACTAAAAAGTACGTCTGAAGCCAGAAATAAGGGATATCAGAAATGACATAATTATAAAATATTCTCTTTAACATCTTTCCGATCTATCCATGTTTTTCATCTCTGCTGAAACATCCTAGTCAAAGACACCACCATTTTGTACCTAGACTACTGCAAGAATTTCCTACCTCACTGAACTTTTTTTTTTAATTTTACTTTAGATGAAGGTTTATTGAACAAACTAGCTTCTCCTTAAACAGTTAGCACACATATTGTTTTATGACATTGGTTAACAACCCCACGACATGTCAACACTCTCCCTTCTGGACCTTGGGTTCCCTATGACCAGCTTTCCTGTCCCCTCCTGCCTTCTAGTCCCTGCCCCTGGGCTGGTGTGCCCCTTTAGTTACCTCACCAAACTCTTCATGTTCTATTCTTCCCCCTACATCTCTGTACTCCGATCACAGTGACCTTCTTTTGGTTATTTGAATACACCTTGCTCCTTCGCACATCAGGGTATACATTGTTTGTATATACTTGACCTCCTACCCAGAACTATCTCTTCTCCACTGCTATCATCTAGCTAACACTCAGGTTAAATATCTCTTCCTCAAGAAAGCCTTCCCTAATCCCACATCCCATACTTTTTCACAGCATTTATACATGTAAAAAAAAAAAATTGTAATTAAATGTTATGTTGTGTAACCAATTATTTTACACTTGCTGGAACATGAAGTCCATAGGGTCAAGGATTTTTGTCTTCTTTGTTCACTGACTAGAACAATGACTGGCATTAGAAAGGGCTTCATAAATATTTGTTGAATTGAATGGATGACGGCAGGGTCGTGTCTGTCTTTTTCAGTGTGGCATCCTCAGAGTTAAACTATGCACCTAGCATACCCTAGGCAGTAAACAGGATTTCAGAATCTGAATGAGTATCACCTAAGCTTGAGTTACTAACTCTTCATTACTGTTATCTTGTCTTAGACCATAACTCATTTTATGAAACCAAACTGACTTGTGAGAAAGCTGCCAATCAGACTTGAAGATTATTTTAAGTGTTTAAAAATGGATGTGAAAAACATACCTTTAGAAATGCCCAGGCAATTTTTCGAAAACCGCATTCTTGGTTTTGAATCTCAGAGTTATTTTTAATTTCATCCATGCTTAAGAAGTCAAGAATCTGCAAATAAGTTAAAAAAAAATTACTTCACAGATAACTCAGTTACCTGAAATTGAATATTTTCCTATTATACATTATTAAAATTAAAAAAATAATTTGTATACTTAAAATTTTTTCCTTATATGGAGAAAACCTATCTGTACCAAATTTCATTCACCTTAAAGTTAACTCTTCCAGTTAGTTAGGGTCTATTTTCTCACTATTTTATCTTTTATTAATAAATATTTTATTAACATTTATTTCAAATCCAAGGTACTAGCTTTTAATACAGTCTAGGAATAAATAAACCAGGCCTAGAATCTTAAGCTTAGAACATCTATTTATGTATCAGAATTGACATCAAAGGTTTATTTGCTTAAAAACTCTTGTCCCACTGCCCTGACAGGGAACACAACAGGGAATCCCTAATAGAGCAGGACAGCAGTGGGATGCAGACCTCAAATTCTCATAAAAAGATCAGACTTAATGGTCTGAGACTAGAAGGACTCCAGAGGTTATGGTGCCCAGACCTTCTGTTAGCCGAAGACTGGAACCATTCCCAAAGCCAACTCTTCAGACAGGGATTGGGCTGGACTATAAGATAGAAAATGGTACTGGTGAGGAGTGAGTTTCTTCGCTCAGGCAGACACATGAGACTATATGGGCAGCTCCTGTCTGGAGGGGGGATGAGAAGGCAGAGGGGGACAGAAGCTGGCTGAATGGACACGGGGAATACAGGGTGGAGAGAAGGAGTGTGCTGTCTCATAAGGGGGGGAGCAAGTAGGAGTACATAGCCAGGTGTATATAAATCTTTGTATGAGAGGCTGACTTGATTTGTAAACTTTCACTTAAAGCACAAAAAAACAAAAAAACTCTTGGCCGTATTTCTGGGTCCTTCCTTCGATCACCTTCCTGCAGTCGGGGGTTTTCTTTTTGGATACAAATTCTCATTGGGCCTCTCAGGAGGACTTCCTTCATATCTCTATCCTCTCTGAAGGTTTAAAGCTCATGGCTTTGCAACCAACCTACCACAGAAACTATCTGAGCTGTAGGTACTTGTCAGCAACTATCACTTTGAACTTACTGCTGCTTATCAAAAGCTCAGTTGAGATAATGAATCTTTACGGAGGACTGCCTAAAAATATTATGAACTCCATTCAGCCCTCTTCTTTAGTACTGAAATCTGTTTTCAGATATAATGCATGCTCATAGAAAAATTGAACAATATAGATAAATACGTAAGCAAAGTAAAAAGAGCTGGAAATCCAGACCCACAGATAATCATCAACATCTAGTCTATACGTATCCAAACCTTTTTCTGTGCAATCCTAAATACATTTAAAATGACTACAAGTCTGATAATTCTGTTTTGCAAACTCTTTTCATGTAATACGTAATGGATATCTCTTCATGTCAATACACCTGTTAATACATGTGTTAATACATGTCAATACATCATGTTAACAGTTGCACAGTACTCTACTGTATTATAAATACCATAAACTAAAAAAATCATAATTTATTTAATCCAATATCCCACTGATTGAAATTAGGTTCTTCCTAATATTTTACTATTATAAACAATGCTGAAATATATCTTCATGCACTTGTAATTCTTCCCTCCAGATAAATGCCTAGAAGTGAAATAACTGTGTTAATGATTTCTGATAGATAATGCCCAGCTATCCTCAATAAGCCCTTCAAATGTTAACATTAAAAAGTAGTTACACAGGCAGTAATGCATCATGTTAAAACTTAAGAAGCAACCCAAAGTATTTTTAATCCAACAATCGATCTTTCTCAAATCTGTTAATAATAAAATATAAAAAATGACAAAGGAAAAATTCCTTGAGATATAAATTATATCCCTTTTCTTATTACAGCTTTAAATAAATCACAGATAATCACAGACGTAAGTGGCAGAATATTTATATCATAAACACATATAGATAATATCAAAGTCAAGGATCATAAAGACAAGTAACCCTGCAAATGAATCATTGGCTCTGGTTATGTCAATCTCCCTGCTGTTCCCATGGTAAAACTGTTGATACTGCTTAAACTGGAAGGGAAGTTTTCTTTACTCCCCTTTGTTTATAGTGAGATATAACATGATTGAGTATTTTAGGGTCAACGTTACCTTCAAATGTTAATTACATGCACTTCAAAATAGAGTAACTTTGGGAAAATCATTTTCACTTGGAACTTTGATTTCCCCTTAGCCGCAAAGGGAGAATCGCAAGCCAGTTCAAAGCTCATCTACTCCATAAAGCTTCCCCTGACTGCTCTGACCCTCCACTAACCCTTTACGCCCAAGAAGTTCTAGATCATTTCTGGTTACATGCTATATTGAATTAGTCAATTGATCTGTGTATGTTTATCTTTATTTCACCACCTGGATTACAAATTCTTAGGGCATCTGATATAGTTAAAATGAGCTTGCACTTTGTGAAATGGGTTAAGAATGAAGGCTCTGTATTCACACACATTAGGTTCATCACTTCAGTTAATGGTTAATAGTAATGGAGTTGTTATAAGGATTAAACGGTACAGAGCATACCAAAGGGCTAACTACTGACACTAGGTAATACTCAGCAAATACACTATCACTGTAAAAGGGCCTCTCACTTGGATCTCCACAGCATATTACAAACACTAAATCCTGGCCATTAAATTGTCACACAACTTTGATGCATTGCTGAACTGTTAAAAATAATTGCTTATGCTTGTGCTATTAGTAATATTATTAATTAAATTTTATTTAAATTGCTTAATCAAGTCATACCTCGAAGAACAGGATAACTTTAGGGCTCTCGTCAAAATCACGAAGCAAATAAGGAAAATTTTCATTAAATATAATTTGTTCTTCCCACTCTGGAAGTCTTGATTTCAGCTGTTTAAAATCGTATGGCTGGGTCATAATAGGAAGAATATAATCCACACTGTCTTTTTCATAGTAAGATGAAACAGGTCGTTCGCTGCTCAAGAAAAAAAAAAACACCAAAACTTCCATTAACACAATTCTACAATTTCAAGAAGTTGAGAAAGAATAAAAATATAGTGACAAAGTGAGATAATCAGAAATAATAGTCATAATGATACAACAGAAAAAAATATTTTGATTGCCCGTCTAGAAAATTATAAATTTTCAGACTTTTTTTTATCTTGCGTTTATATGCTATTAGTTTGTTTCACAGAAATTATTTTATCACAAAAAAATTAAGAGGTATAATTACACTATTGGGCTGGAATAAAGTAATATAAAGTAACTCCTTCAGAGTCTTAAATACATTTGTGATGAAATATTATAGTAGATTTAAATAAGAAAACAAACACATAAGCACACACCACTTACAATATAAGATGACTTACAATGTAAGTTAAAGCCCATTAATTAGTCATTAAGCTTAGCAGAGAAGTCCCTGGGTGGCAGAAATGAATAACGTGCTCAGCTGCTGACTGAAAGGTTGGAGGTTCGAGTCCACCTAGAGGCACTCTGAAAGAACAGCCTGGCAATCTGCTTTGGAAAAATCAGTCACTACAACCCCAAGGAGTACAGTTCCACTGGCAACCGTGGGGCTGCCGTGAGTTGGAGTCAACTCAACCGCAACTGGCTCTAAGCTTGGTAGAAGCTCCATCTTTATCCTACTTCAAATGAACTGCTGAATTAACAGACGCCCTTATTTCTTCCATAAAATATAGTGATGAACACCTACACCCATCCTTCAGTACAAATCCACAGCTCTGCCCCACTGACTTTCAACTATCAGTGGCAGAAAACAGGGCTTCTACTATACGTATTTTCAAGAGTTGGCTGTGAAATTAAAAAAAAATTACCTATCATCTTTCTTGACATATTGACCAGTATTCTCATCAACCACATGGATCTTCACCATCGGGTGAGAAATCAGAAAGTCTGATTTAAGTCGATCAGTTCGGTGAATGTAAACTCCCAGGACAAGGTCATCATCAAGCAAACATTTGGGATAAACCGGACTATCTCGACTTGTTATTTCATGAACACCATCACCATCAGAATCTTCATTATCATCTGAAACTACATGTATGGAAGAAAATCAAAATTATAATTAATTGTTGCCATGGCAGAATTTACATATAACCTAATCTTTATGATACATGATTATTTGACTTTGTTAACAAAAGAACTTCATGGGAAAAACAAAAGGAAAAACCAGACAGCAGCAGACTATGTCCTGAGAGTAAAATACTGCATTTATTTATGTATTAAAATAGAGTGAGGAGTTCTTCTCATAAGAACTAATAACATAAAAAGGAAAAAAAAAAAAAAAAGAGAGAGAGAGATAAAGCCACAGACAAGTAATTTTATCTAGGTATCTTCCAAAAGCAATACGTGTCACTCAGTTCACTTATAACTAGAACTTCTGCTTCTGGGTAGAATATAGTAGAATACGGCACGTCAATGCTCCAGGTAACAACTGGAAAAGCAAGATAAATTACAAAAACTTTATTTTTAAAGGTATCAGAAAAGTATGGAAATAATATAGATGGACTAAAATACCAGAGAGGGAAACCATTCAGAGGTAAGCTGATGGACTGGCAGCTGTTTTGGTATCTGGGAACATTTGCTGGTTCAGGGTGTGGGCTGAGGATCAGGGTTTGGTCCAAGCAGAAGGTCAGTGCTGGGAGAAGGAGAAACCAGCAAAACTTTTAGTAGTTGCATGGCGCTTGAGTGATAAAACCAGAGACTTGAGGAGCCTCAAACACACAGCCAGTTTTCCTCACAAGACTGAATTCTGAGCTTGTGAGAGCCTAAAGAGGTAGTGAAATCTCCCAGTCTTGTGGTTAAGTAGGAAACAATGATCCATAGGGGGAGGGTACTAAAACAAAACAGGCAAAAGATGAAAGCCCTAGAAATCTCCCAGTCTTGTGGTTAAGTAGGAAACAATGATTCATAGGGGGAGGGTACTAAAACAAAACAGGCAGAAGATGAAAGCTCTAGAGGCACGGTCAATTTAGACTGAGGACCTATAGCCACTTTTCACCTGGGGGCACTTACCAATTCTGGGCGCAGCTAGAGGTTGAGAATCCAGGCGTGGCCCCCGGCAGAAGGCCGCTACTGGGGGACAGAGAAACCAGCAGAGATTTTGGCGTTCACGCGGGGCTGGAGTGACAAAATTGGAGACTTGAGGGGCCTCAAACACATGGCCAGTCTCCCCCTCAAGACACTTGTCAAATTTTGAAGCTGCATAAGGCAGAAGGCTAAGGGCTAAGCTGAAAACCTCTGAATGGCAAAACTGAATCTCCCACAGTCTTAGGGCTGAGAAGACAAATATTTGTCAGACTCTCAACTGAAAGGCCTGAAGGACACATCCTGGGATTAGGGTCAATCAGAGATAGATTCTTACCAAAACTGCAACTCAGCCTTGACCTAGTTGAATTCTTGATGGTTGAAATAAGTTGTCCATCCTACCTGCCTATGAGAGGAAAGAGGGGACTCTCTCTAGTGGAAGATAAAATCATTGGGTGCCTTTAGGACTCTATTCATAATGTCCAGCATACAATAAAAAATGACTAGATATGAAAAGAAGCAAGACTACATAACCAATAGCTAAGAGAAATAATAGATGATTGATGTAGACCCACAGATGATCCAGACTGCAGTCAGCACACAAGGACTTTAAAATAACTATGATTAATATGCTCAAGAAAATAAAGGGGAAAGGTGGGTAAAACCTTTTTTAAAAGCTATTTTTCTACAGATTTTGTACAGATATTAGTAATCCATAAAAAAAAGATATTCTGAAATTGAAAAATACCATATATGAAATTAAGAACTCAGATACGTCTAGTAAAATACTGGCAATAAAGGAAGAGATGACTAGTGAACTAGAAGAACGTCAATATAAATATTCAAACTGAAGCATAATGAGAAAAAAACATGGAAAAAAAAAAGAGCTTAAGAAAATATGGGACACACTGGAAAGGACAAGTACATATGAAATTATAACCCAGAAAAGAAGAGAGAATGGTGAAGGATCCATATTGAAAAAATAATGGCCAATAATTTTCCACAACTGATAAACAACATTAACCAGTGGACCCTAAAGAGCACATGATAAAACACTGAAACCACAACAAAGAGAAAATCTGAAGAGCCGCCAAAGGAAAAAAAATACACATTAACTTCAGAAAGACAGCAGTAGGTCTGCGGCTGAAGACAGAAATGTTGGAAGCCAGAAGACAACTGTACGATTTCTTAAAATACTAAAAGAAAATAACTTCCAGCCTTAAAATCTATAACCAGAAAATATCCTTCAAAAATTATAGTACAATAAAGGCATTTTAAAGCAACAATATCTGAAGGCATCAGCTACTAACAGGCCTATACAAAGAGAAATACTAAAGCAGAGTTCTTCAAATAGATGAGAAATGAAAAAACTGGAAATTCATTAGGAAAAGGGTAAATTCTGGAGTGAATAAATAATAAATACTGACCTACAAAATGGTGACTGTAATATCTGTGAAGTTTAAAATGTATGTAGAACTGAATATCATGACTACAAGAATCTATAAGGCAGGGATAAATGGGGTTAAACTGGTCTAATGGTCCAGTGTTAGGGAAGTAAGCCGTATTAGGCTACAAGTCAAGAATAAACTTGAAGCTCTCTAGCGCAACAACTGATGAATAGGAAAAGAATGCATTATTAAGTTAAAAGAGGGAGAAAATACAATAAAAATACTCAAATAATTCAAAAGAAGACAAGGAGAGAAAAGAAGCAAACGGGTAGAGAAGACAGAAAATAAACAGTGAGATGATAAAAACAAGGACACAGAGAGAACGGAAGCAAGAGAATGGAGAAAAGGGTACCATGCAAATTCAAACTGCAAGTAGACCTTAATGCAAAAAAAAAAAAAAACATACCCATTGGCTTAGAGTTGATTCCGACTCATAGCAACCTTACAGGACAGAACAGAACAGAACTGCCCCATAGGGTTTCCAGGAAATGCCTGGTGGATTCGAACTGCAGACCTTTTGGTTAGCAGCCATAGCTCTTAACCACTATGCCACCAGGGTTTCCTAATGCAAAAAGATTTATTAAAAATAATGAAGGAGATTGAGAAACTAATTTGCTCTGTAAACTTTCACCTAAACCACAATAAAATGTTCAAAAAAAATTTGTATGATGATAAAAGAGTCAATGTGACAGGAAGATGTAACAATCCTAAACAGACACACATCTAATAACATAGCTTTAACAACAATTACACACACACACAGATACTGACAGAACTAAAATGAAAAACAGACAAATCTAAAATCAGAAGAGGAAATTTTAATGCTCCTCTCAACAGCTGACAGAACAAGCAGGCCAAAAATATCAGTAAAATGAGCTGAACACAATTAGTAAATTTGATCTAATTGACATGCATAGGACACTGCAGCCAACTACATCAGAATGCACTTCCTTTCCAGTGCACATGGATCATTTACCAAAACCAATCACAAGCTGGCCACGGAAAAAGCCTCAATAAATTCAAAAGACTGAAATCATTCATAATCTGTTCTCCTGTAACATGGAAGATGGAAACCAACACCAAAAAGATAACCAGAACTCCCCTGTTGCCTGGAAACTAAAAATTATACTTCTAAATAATGTGTGAGTCAAAGGAAAAAATAAAATGGAAATGCAAAAAAATTTTACATATTGATAATAGAGATAGAGCATATTAAAATTTGTGGGATGTACAGCTAAAGCAATGCATTGATGGAAACTTACAGTCTTAACGTACGTAAAAGACCAAAAAATCATTAGCTAAGTTTCCATCATATAAAGCTAGGTGGGAAAAAAGACGGGAAATCATACCCAAAAAGGAGAAAGGAAATAATACAAATAGGAGTAGAAATCATTACAACAGCATACAAATGTACACTAAAGAAAAATCAAAGCCAAAAATTGATTCTTTCAAAAGATTCATAAAATAAAAATCCCCTAACAATGATCAAGAAACGGAGGGAAAACAAATTACCAGTATCAAGAACGAAAAAAGGGACATCCTTCAGATGCTATTAAATAACCCACTGCTGTCGAGTTCCTTCCAACTCATATCAACCCTGAGGCAAAGCAGAACTGCTCCATAGGGTTTCCAAGGAGATGCTGGAAGATTCAAACTGCTGACCTTTTGGTTACCAGATGATTTCTTAACCACTGTGCCACCAGGGTTCCTCAGATGCTATAAAAAACCAAACCCACTGCTGTTGAGTCGATTCAGACTCATAGCAACCCTACATGACAGAGCAGAATTGCCCCATAGAGTCTCCAAAGAGCGCCTTGCGGATTTGAAGCTACAGACATAAAAAATTTGAAAATTTGGATGAAACGCATGAATTTCTCAAAAAAAAAAAAAAAATACTATATCAAAGCTAACGGAATAGAAAATGTAAAGACCCTGAGATTTATTACAGAAGCTAAATCTTATTTAAAATTCTCTCTATAAACAAAATATCAGCCCAAAAGTTTGCACCAGTAAATTCTTCCATTTAAAAATAACACCAATCTACAAAAATGATTACAAAAAAGTGAAAAAGGACAAACATCTCCCAACTCTTTTTATGAGACCTCCATTACCCTGACACTGAAACTTTGTGAAGTACAAACCAATCTCTCTCATGACCACAGAGATACACAAATCCTAAACAAAGTATCAGCAAATGAAATCCAGTAACAGAGAAACAGGAATTTATATCACAACCAAGAGGACCCACCTAACCCCACTAGGAACACAAGCATAATTTAAAATTCAAAAACAATGTAATTCACTGCATTTATTATATTAAAAAGTCAATTTATACAATAATAAAGATATAGAAACAGCACCTGACAAAATTCAATATACATTCATAATAAAAACTCTTAGCTAACTAGGAATAGAAGATAACTACCCACAGCAAACATCACATTTGCTAAATCTTTTCTTCGTTTTTCCAGATTCCCTGGAACCTGGGCTTGGACCATTTTACTCCAGGGCCTCACACACAAAAACTCCTGTTTCCTTTGACCTTCCTGATATACACAAAACTTCTCTGTTTACAGGCAGTTTTAATCTATGTGTGCACGTAAATGTTGTAAAACGACATTCAGCAGACTCTCTGCTTCTTCTGGTAAGTTACAGTTTTAATTGCTCCATATACCTTGCCTTTTGCTTGACTGATGATAAAAATAATGACTAGCTACAACTTCAACGTGTAGCACAAAAAAAGCTTTGTTTGTTTCCCCACCCCCGCCCCCCATTTTCTGTTATCAATATAAACCCCTAGGCTATCTTTGTGGGAGCACTCTTCCTACTTATAGGGGCAGTGCTGCCCATCCATGGGTCCATAAGCCACATAAAACTTCAAATTATAATGCTGCTCTGATTTTTTTTTTTTTGACACACTCAATGGTGAAATAATGGAAGCTTTTCCCCTAAGGCTGGTAACAAGGCAAGGGTACTTGCTATTTATTACTACTTCTATTTAACGCTGTAATGAAGTCCTAGCCAATGGAACAAGGCAAAAAAAAAAAAAGGAATACAATGCATAAGGACTGATAAGAAATAAAACTGTCATCATTAACAGATATGACTGTGTACATAGAAAATTCAAAATAACCTATAAACTCTTAGAAATAATAAGTGAATTTAGCAAATTCACCAGATACAATGTTAAAAATCTAAAAAATCAATTACATCTCAACCAGCAACAAACAGCTGACGGAGCTTTAAAAAAAAAAAAAAGCCATTTACAATAGCATTAAGAAACATCAATTATCTAGGGATAAATCTAAGGAAAGACTATGCTGAAATTTATAAAATATTACTGAGATGAATTTTAAAAGACCTAAATAAATGGAGAAGTATACCAATTTCATGGACTTCGAGAATCAATACTGTGTAAAGAGACCAACTCTACAGAGCTGTTAGATTGTGAATCTTTAGATTCAACACAATCTGGGTCAAAATCACAGCTGTAGAAGAGGGAAGGAGGTGGAATAGGAAAGGCGCTTCTAAAATCCGTATGGAAATGCAAAGGCTAAAGAACAGCTGAGGCGATCTTAAAGAAAAAAAAAAAAGCTGGATTGCCTACACTACTAAAGATTAAGGCTTATTTTTTTTTTTTTATAAGGCTATAGTAATTAAGACATGGTGGTGTTGGTGCAAACTTTCTAATGGAACAGAATAAAGACTCCAGAAACTGATCCACACTTACACAATCACATTATTTACGAAGAAAGTGATCCTGCAATACAGTGAGAAAAAAGGTGTCCTCTTCAATAAATAGTCTAGGTTAACTACACACTTCCAGGGCGGGAGACAGCGTTCTGACTACTATCTCCCACCACACACAAAAAACAATTCAGATGAACTGCAGATCTGAACATGAAAAGTAAAATGATAGAGCTTTTTAGGAAACAATACACAGAAAAACATATTCATGACCTGGGAAAGACTTCTTTAACAAATCACAAAAAGTACTCATCATTCAAAGGAAAAAATTTAATAAGCTGGGCTATATAAAATTAAAAACGTCTATTTCAAAAGACAAATAAGACCCTGAGTGTGAAGAAATTAGTAATATATATATGCGTATTTTTTTTATATACATATCTGACAAAAGGCTCATATCTAGATACATTAAAAACTCCTACAAATCATGTAGAAAAAGACAGATAATGCCATTAAAAAAAAAATACACAAAAGACTTGAACAAATTTATAAAAGAGGACTCCAAGCAGTCAATAAACATGAAAAAGATAATCAACTTCACTAGATATCATGGAAATAAAATTTAAGCAAAATGAGGTATTACTATTACCCTAAAAAAGACCATGATTTTAAAAAAGACTGACAATACTAAGTGTTGGTGAAGACGTGGAGAAAGCGGAACTTGCTCACACTGATACTGTCAATTGTAAAGCAAGTTTGGAAACATATGCATAATCTATGACACAGTAACTCTATTCCTAAGAATATACCCAACAGAAACCTATATGTAAGTTCACCAAGACATAACTATAACGTTCACTGCAGCTTTATATGTAATAGCCTAAAATAGAAACAACTCAATAGACTAGACAAATAAATTGTGGCATATTCACACAATGGATAGCTATACAGTACCAAAAAAAAAAAAAGAGAGAATGAATAAGCCCAACTGCATGCAACAATATTCAATCTCACAAAAATAATGTTGAGTGAAAAAGCCAGGCACAAAGAACACAGTCTTTATGATTGTGTTTATACAAAGCACAAACAGGCCAAAATAAACTGCATAACATGTCAGAATTGGTTACTCTTGAAGGGCAACTGACTGGAAGGGAACCTGAGGAGTCTTCTGGGTACTAATGATACTCTTTCTTGATTTAGGTAGTAGTTTTTATAGGCATGTTCGATTTGTGAAATGTACACTTTTTTGTAGGTATACTACACTTCAACAAAAAATTCTGTAAAAATTAATTATAGGAACGACAGAACACCATCAACTGCATCATCCAATGAATAAGTACCATAAATTCTAAAACTGCATATTTTAGTTCCAATTTTTGGCTAACTAAATGGAGATTGAAAAGGGAGGAAAAAAAAAAAAGAAAATACAAGAAGTAGGAAAAAGGCAAGAATAATAAGTAAAGG